>NC_134689.1:54629838-55995672 GCF_050947455.1 Rhinoderma darwinii
ATTTAACTCATCATTCCACCATACTGTAATGGCAGGAAGGAGGTGAAGGGAAAGTGAGCCCTAATCTACCCACCGCCCTGTCCCTGCCTACTTGCAACGACCCGCCCTAGGCGACGAGGTACAACTGGGCGGCGGTCCCTACGCTGTCTAAGTGCACAGGAAAACAAACAGGGAACACGCAGGGGAAGGGGCAGTAGCCACGGAACGCCACGAGGAAACGGAGCGGCGAACGAACAGTCAGGACCAGGACGAAGTGAGTACACCCGAGCGGGCACGGAGACAGAAGCAAGCCAGGGGCAAAGCAAAGCAGGTCAAGCAGAACTGCAGCAAGGCAGAAGCACGGCAGAAGCAGGCTGGAGCAAGCAGCAGTGGGGCCAGGAATCCAAAAGAATTACAAGCACTGAAGGAGAGAACAGGGCAGGTAATAAAGGACAGGGGACGGAGCTAACTCCGACAGACCAGGCCGCGATAGGCTCTCCCACTCCTGAGCCTGCCACCCTGGTTGGTGGGAGATGGTGTCAGTCGAACAGGTCTGGCCTCAGGTGTGGACTGATTAATCCCAGGAGTATACCTAGATGAAGTACCTGGCAGATCCCTAACAGTACTCCCCCTTTTATGAGGGGCCACCGGACCCTTACTAAGGGGACCCGGTTTAGTGGGGAAGAGAAGGTGGAACCTCCTGATCAATACCCCAGCGTGAACATCCCGGGCAGGTACCCAAGTCCTCTCCTCCGGCCCGTATCCTCTCCAATGGACCAGGTACTGGAGGGAGCCCTGGACCATCCTACTGTCCATAATCTTGGCCACCTCGAATTCCACCCCCTCAGGGGTGAGAACGGGAACAGGAGGTATCCTCGAGGGGGACCAGGACGGGGAGCAGCGTTTAAGGAGGGAGGCATGGAAGACGTCATGTATGCGAAAGGATGGGGGGAGCTCCAGACGGAAGGATACAGGGTTGAGGACTTCAATGATCTTATAAGGTCCAATAAATCGGGGAGCAAACTTCCTGGACGGGACCTTAAGGCGCAAGTTCCTGGACGACAACCAGACCAAATCCCCGACGACAAACCGGGGTTTAGCAGAACGTCTACTATCTGCCTGAATCTTTTGTGCGCTCTGGGACGCCTCTAGGTTCTTCTGAACCTGGGCCCAGACAGTGCACAGTTCCCGATGAACATCCTCTACCTCAGGATTATTGGAACAACCAGGGGAGACGGAGGAGAACCTTGGGTTAAACCCGAAATTACAGAAAAACGGGGAGACCCCTGACGAGTTACTGACCCGGTTATTCAGGGAAAATTCAGCAAGGGGAAGGAATGAGACCCAATCGAATTGACAGTCAGAGATGAAACACCTTAAATATTGTTCCAGGGATTGGTTGGTCCTTTCCGTTTGGCCATTAGTTTCGGGATGGAAGGCGGAGGAGAAGGACAGATCAATCTCCAACTTTTTACAAAAAGCTCTCCAAAATAAGGAAACAAATTGTACCCCTCTGTCAGAAACGATATTGACTGGGGCCCCATGGAGACGCAGGATGTGTTTCACAAACAAAGAAGCTAACGTCTTGGCGTTAGGTAGCTTCTTAAGGGGCACAAAGTGGCACATCTTGCTGAAGCGGTCGACTACCACCCACACCACCGACTTGCCCTGAGATGGAGGCAAATCGGTGATAAAATCCATGGAGATATGGGTCCAAGGTCTCTGGGGAATGGGCAAGGAACGTAGTAGGCCCGCAGGTCGGGACCTAGGGGTTTTGGACCTAGCGCAAACCTCACAAGCGGCGACGTAAGCCCTAACATCTTTAGGCAACCCAGGCCACCAATAGTTTCTGGTAATGAGGTGTTTGGTGCCCAAGATGCCAGGATGACCAGATAGAGCGGAGTCATGGTTTTCCCTGAGTACCCTCAGCCGGTATTGCAGGGGAACAAACAGTTTGTCCCCAGGGACGTTCCCGGGAGCTGCACCCTGATCAGCCGCGATATCAGAAGCTAAATCAGAATCCGTGGCAGAGACGATTATACCAGGGGGTAAAATACAATCAGGATCCTTCTCGGAAGGAGGATTGGCCATGAAACTACGTGACAGAGCATCAGCCTTAATATTCTTGGACCCAGCCCTATAGGTAACCAAGAAATTAAATCTGGTAAAGAATAGTGCCCACCGAGCTTGTCTAGGATTAAGCCTCCGGGCCGATTCTAGGAAAACCAGATTCTTGTGATCCGTAAGGACCGTTACCTGGTGTCTGGCCCCCTCCAGGAAGTGCCGCCACTCCTCAAAAGCCCATTTAATGGCTAGAAGTTCGCGGTTGCCAATATCATAGTTACTCTCCGTGGGTGAAAACTTCCTAGAGAAGTAAGCACAGGGGCGGAGATGGGTGAGGGAGCTGGTACCCTGGGACAAGACGGCCCCCACTCCCACCTCGGATGCGTCAACCTCCACAATAAATGGCTCCTCTTGGTTGGGCTGAATCAGCACGGGGGCCGAGATAAAGCACTTCTTGAGAGTCTCAAAGGCCTGAACGGCCTCAGGGGGCCAATGGAGGACATCAGCACCCTTGCGGGTAAGGTCCGTAAGAGGCTTAGCGACGGCCGAGAAGTTGGCAATAAATCTCCTGTAATAGTTGGCGAACCCTAAAAAACACTGTAACGCCTTAAGGGAGGCAGGTTGGACCCATTCCGCCACAGCTTGAACCTTGGCAGGGTCCATGCGGAATTCATGAGGAGTGAGGATTTGCCCTAAAAATGGTATCTTCTGTACCCCAAAGACACATTTTTCAGTCTTAGCAAACAGATTATTCTCCCGAAGGACCTGGAGCACCTTCCTGACATGCTCCACGTGGGAGGACCAGTCCTTGGAAAACACCAGTATGTCATCAAGGTACACAAGAAGAAAATTACCCAGGTACTCTCTCAGGATTTCATTTATAAAATTCTGGAAGACAGCAGGGGCATTACACAACCCAAAGGGCATGACCAGGTATTCGAAATGACCCTCGGGTGTGTTGAACGCAGTTTTCCACTCATCCCCCTCTTTGATGCGGATAAGGTTATATGCCCCCCGTAGATCGAACTTAGAAAACCATTGGGCTCCCTGAACCTGATTAAAAAGATCCGGAATCAAAGGAAGTGGGTACTGGTTCCTTACGGTGACCTTATTCAGGTTACGATAATCAATGCACGGCCTAAGACCACCATCCTTCTTCCCCACGAAGAAGAAGCCAGCACCTACAGGAGAAGTCGAGGGGCGAATGAAACCCTTGGCCAGGCATTCTTGGATATACTCCCTCATAGCTTCACGTTCAGGACAAGAGAGATTAAATATCCTACCCTTAGGAAGCTTGGCACCAGGCACCAAATCGATAGCGCAATCGTAATCTCTATGGGGGGGCAACACCTCAGAGGCCTCCTTGGAAAACACATCGGCGAAGTCCTGAACAAACTCAGGAAGCGTGTTTACCTCCTCCCGGGGAGAAATAGAGTTAACAGAAAGACATGACATAAGACATTCATTACCCCATTTGGTGAGATCCCCAGTATTCCAATCAAACGTGGGATTATGCAACTGCAACCAGGGAAGGCCTAAAACCAGATCAGACGATAATCCCTGCATCACCAGTACAGAGCACTGCTCCAAATGCATGGAGCCAACCAGGAGTTCAAAAACAGGAGTATGCTGAGTAAAATAACCATTAGCAAGGGGAGTTGAGTCGATTCCTACTACAGGGATAGGATAAGGTAAATCAATACAAGGCATCTTTAGAGACATAGCAAATTCCACAGACATGATATTAGCAGATGAGCCAGAATCCACGAAAGCACTGCCCGTGGCAGACCGGCCAGCAAACGAGACCTGAAAGGGAAGCAAAATTTTATTGCGTTTCACATTAACGGGAAATACCTGTGCGCCCAAGTGACCTCCCCGATGATCACTTAGGCGCGGAAGTTTTCCGGCTTCTTATTCTTGCGCCTGGGACAGGTGTTCAGTAGATGCTTGTCGTCCCCACAGTAGAAGCAGAGACCATTCATTCTGCGAAACTCCCTACGTTGTCGAGGGGACATGGAGGCCCCGAGTTGCATAGGTACCTCCGAGTCCTCCGTGGAGGGGCGAGGAGACGGGACCTCGGGGGGGATCGCAGAAAAGTCAGAGGGGAGCACACTGAAGCGTTCTAGCTGACGTTCCCTGAGACGTCGGTCAAGTCGTACTGCTAGGGCCATAACCTGGTCAAGGGAGTCAGACGAGGGGTAGCTAACCAGCAGATCCTTCAGGGCGTCAGATAATCCTAACCTAAACTGGCACCTTAGGGCCGGATCGTTCCACTGAGAAGCTACGCACCACTTCCTAAAATCAGAACAGTATTCCTCAACCGGTCTCCTACCCTGACGTAAGGTCACCAGCTGACTCTCGGCTAAAGCAGTCCTGTCAGTCTCGTCGTAAATGAGTCCGAGGGCAGAGAAAAAACGATCAACAGAGGAAAGTTCAGGGGCGTCAGGAGCCAAGGAGAAGGCCCACTCTTGGGGCCCTTCCTGGAGTCGGGATACGATGATACCCACCCGCTGGTTCTCGGAACCTGAGGAGTGGGGCTTTAGGCGGAAATACAGTCTGCAACTCTCCCGGAAGGAGAGAAACGTCTTACGGTCCCCTGAAAACCGGTCAGGTAACTTGAGGTCGGGTTCTAGAGGTGAGGTGAGGGGTACTACTAAAGCAGCGTCACCCTGATTGACCCTTTGGGCCAGGGCCTGGACCTGTAGGGAGAGGCCCTGCATCTGCTGGGTCAGGGTCTCAAGGGGGTCCATGATAGCGTCAGCGTAGGAGAAATGGTAGACTAGGTAAGGGCTTGTAATTATGTAATGGCAGGAAGGAGGTGAAGGGAAAGTGAGCCCTAATCTACCCACCGCCCTGTCCCTGCCTACTTGCAACGACCCGCCCTAGGCGACGAGGTACAACTGGGCGGCGGTCCCTACGCTGTCTAAGTGCACAGGAAAACAAACAGGGAACACGCAGGGGAAGGGGCAGTAGCCACGGAACGCCACGAGGAAACGGAGCGGCGAACGAACAGTCAGGACCAGGACGAAGTGAGTACACCCGAGCGGGCACGGAGACAGAAGCAAGCCAGGGGCAAAGCAAAGCAGGTCAAGCAGAACTGCAGCAAGGCAGAAGCACGGCAGAAGCAGGCTGGAGCAAGCAGCAGTGGGGCCAGGAATCCAAAAGAATTACAAGCACTGAAGGAGAGAACAGGGCAGGTAATAAAGGACAGGGGGCGGAGCTAACTCCGACAGACCAGGCCGCGATAGGCTCTCCCACTCCTGAGCCTGCCACCCTGGTTGGTGGGAGATGGTGTCAGTCGAATAGGTCTGGCCTCAGGTGTGGACTGATTAATCCCAGGAGTATACCTAGATGAAGTACCTGGCAGATCCCTAACACATACAATGCGAAATAACACCACCATACAGCATCGTCAACCATCTCATCATACTGCCATACAATGCGAAATATCACCATCATACAGTGCCCTCATCTATCTCATTATACTGCCATACAATACCAAATTTCACCACCATACAGCACCCCCCACTCATCTCATTATACTGCCATATAGTGCCAATTATCACCACCATACAGTCCCCTCATCCATCTCATCATAATGTCATAAAATACCAAATATCACCTCCATACAGTACCCTCATCCACCTCATAATACTTCCATGCAATACCAAATATCACCACCATACAGTACCCTCATTCATCTCATCATACTGTCATAAAATGCCAAATACCACCACCATACAGTAACTTCATCCATCTCATTATACTGCCGTACAATGCCAAATAACACCACCATACAGCATCCTCAACCATCTCATCATACTGCCATACAATGCGAAATATCACCACCATACAGTGCCCTCATCTATCTCATTATACTGCCATACAATACCAAATTTCACCACCATACCGCACCCCCCACTCATCTCATTATACTGCCATATAGTGCCAATTATTACCACCATACAGTCCCCTCATCCATCTCATCATAATGTCATAAAATACCAAATATCACCACCATACAGTACCCTCATCCATCTCATCATACTGCCATACAATGCCGAATATCACCACCATACAGTACCCTCATCCATCTCATCATACTACCATACAATGCCAAACATAACAACCATATAGTACGCTTATTCATCTAATACTGCCATACAAAATATCACCACCATACAGTATCCTCATCCACCTATTCATACTTCCATACAATACCAAATATCACCAACATACAGTACCCTCATTCATCTCATTATACCGCCATACAGTGCCAAATATCACCACCATAGTCCCCTCATCCATCTCTTTATACTACCATACAATGCCAAATAACACCACCATACAGAACCCACATCTTTCTCAACATACTGCCATACAATGCCAAATATCACCACCATACAGTATCCTCAATCATCTCATTATACTACAATACAATGCCAAATATAACCACCATACAGTACCCTCATTCATCTCATACTGCCATACAATGCGAAATACCACCATACAGTACCCTCATCCATCTCATTATACTGCCATACAATGCCATATATCACCACCATACAGTAGCCTCATCAATCTCATTATACTTCCATACAATGCCAAATATCACCGCCATACAGTGCCCTCATTCATCTCATTATACCGCCATACAGTGCCAAATACCACCACCATAAAGCACCCTCATTTATCTCATTATAACGCCATTTAGTGCCAAATATCACCACCATACAGTACCCTCATCCATCTCATCATAGTGTCATACAAAACCATACAGCACCCTCATCCATCTCATCATACTGCCATACAATGCCAAATATCAACCACCAAACAGTACCCTCATCCATCTCATTATACTGCCATACAATGCCAAATATCACCACCATAGAGCACCCTCATTCATCTCATTATACTGCAATACAGTGCCAAATATCACCACCATACAGCACCCTCATTCATCTTATTATACTGCCCTACAATGCCAAATATCACCACCATACAGCACCCTCATCCATCCTAATATACTGCCATACAATACCAAATATTACCACCATACAGCACCCTCATGCATCTCATTGTACTGCCGTACAATACCAAATATCACCACCATACAGCACCCTCATCCATCTCATCATACTGCCATACAATACCAATTATCACCACCATACAGTACCCTCATCCATCTCATCAAAGTGTCATACAATACCAAATATCACCACCATACAGTACCTTCATTCATCTCACCATACTAACATACAATGCCAAATATCACCACCATACAGCACCCTCATTCATCTCATTATACTGCAATACAGTGCCAAATATCACCACCATACAACACCCTCATTCATCTTATTATACTGCCCTACAATGACAAATATCACCACCATACAGTACACTCATACATCTCATTATACTGCCATACAATGCCAAATATCACCACCATACAGTCCCCTCATCCATCTCATCAAAGTGTCATACAATACCAAATATCACCACCATACAGTACCTTCATCCATCTCACCATACTAACATACAATGCCAAATATCACCGCCATACAATATCCTCATACATCTCATCATGCTGCCAAACAATGCCAAATATCACCGCCATACAGTATCCTCATCCATCTCATCATACTACCATACAATGCCAAATATAACCACCATACAGTACCCTCATTCATTTCATGCTGCAATACAATGTGAAATACCATCATATAGTACCCTCATCCATATCATTATACTGCCCTACGATGCCAAATATCACCACCATACAGTGCCCTCATTCATCTCAATATACCGCCATACAGTGCCAAATATCAAAACCATACAGCACCCTCATTCATCTCATTATACAGCCATACAGTGTCAAATATCACCACCATACAGTCCCCTCATCTATCTCATCATAGTGTCATACAATACCAAATATCACCACCATACAGTACCCTTATCCATCTAATCATACTGCCATACAATACCACACAGCACCCTCATCCATCTCATCATACTGCCATAAAATGCCAAATATCCCCACCATACAGTACCCTCATCCATCTCATTATACTACCATACAATGCCAAATATAACCACTATACAGCACCCTCATCCATCTCACTATACTGCCATAAAATGCCAAATATCACCACCATACAGTACCCTCATCCATCTCATCATACTGCCATACAATGCCAAATATCAACACCATACAGTACCCTCATTCATCTTATTAAACCGCCATATAGTGCCAAATATCACCGCCATACTGTACCCTCATCCATCTCATCATAGTGTCATACAATACCAAATATCAACACCATACAGTACCCTCACCCATATCATCATACTGCCATACAATGACAAATAACACCACCATACAGCACCCTCATCCATCTCATTATACTACCATACAATGCCAAATATCACCACCAATACAGTGCCCTCATTCATCTCATCATACTGCAATACAATGCCAAATATCACCACTACACATACCCCCATCCATCTCATAATACTGTCATATAATGCCAAATATCACCACCATACAGTACCCTCATCCATCTCATTATACTGTCATACAATGCCAAATTTCACCACCATACAGTACCCTCATCCTCCTCATTATACTTCCATACGATACCAAATATCACCACCATACAGTACCCTCATTCATCTCATCATATTGTCATACAATACCAAATATCACCACCATACAGTATCCTCATCCACCTCATTATAGTGTCATACAATACCAAATATCACCACCATACAGTACCCTCATTCATCTCATCATACTGTCATACAATGCCAAATATAACCTCCATACAGTACCCTCATTCATCTCATCATACTGTCATACAATGCCAAATATAACCTCCATACAGTACCCTCATTCATCTCATACTGCCCTACAATGCGAAATACCACCATACAGTACCCTCATCCATCTCATCATACTGCAATACAATGCCAAATATCACCACCATACAGCACCCTCATTCATCTCATACTGCCATACAATACCAAATATCACCACCATACAGCACCCTCATCCATCTCATCATACTGCCATACAATACCAAGTATCACCACTGTACAGTGCCCTCATCCATCTTATTATCCTGCCAAACAATGCCAAATATCATCTCTATACAGTATCCTCATCCATCTCATCATACTACCATACAATGGCAAATATCACCACCATACAGTAGCATCATCCATCTCATTATACTGCCATACAATATCAAATATCTCCACCATACAGTGCCCTCATTCATCTCATCTTACTGCCATACGATACCAAATATCACCACCATACAGTAGCCTCATCCATCTCATTATACTGCCATACAATATCAAATATCACCACCATACAGTGCCCTCATTCATCTCATCTTACTGCCATACGATACCAAATATCACCACTATACAGTATCCTCATCCATCTCATCATACTGCCATACAATGCCAAATATCACCACCATACAGTCCCCTCATCCATCTCATCATAGTGTCATACAATGCCAAATATCATCACCATACAGCACCCTCATTCATCTCATTATACTGCCATACAACTCCATACAGCACCCTCATCCATTTCATCACACTGCCATACAATGCTAAATATCACCACCATACAGTGCCCTTATTCATCTCATCATACTGCCATACACTGTATAATATCCCCACCATACAGTGCCCTCATCCATCTTATCATACTGCCATACAATGCCAAATATCACCACCATACAGTACCCTAATCCATCTCATCATACTGCCATACAATGTCAAATATCACCACCATACAGTGCCCTCATCCATATCATCACACTGTCATACAATGCCAAATATCATCACCATACAGTGCCCTCATTTATCTCTTCTTACTCCTATACAATACCAAATATCATCACTATGCAGTATCCTCATCCATCTCATCATACTGCAATACAATGGCAAATATTACCACCATACAGTATCCTCATCCAGCTCATCATACTGCCATACAATACCAAATATCACCACCATACAGCACCCTCATTCATCTCATTATACTGCCATACAATGCCAAATATCACCACCATACAGCACCCTCATCCATCTCATTATACTGCCATACAATGCCAAATATCACCACCATACAGTACCTTCATTCATCTCCTTTTACTGCCATACAATGCCAAATATCACAACCATACAGTGCCCTCATCCATCTCATCATACTTTCATACAATGTCAAATATAACCACCATACAGTGCCCTCATTCATCTCATCTTACTGCCATACAATACCAAATATCACCATCATACAGTATCCTCATCCATCTCATCATACTGCCATACAATACCAAATATCACCACCATACAGCACCAACGTTCATCTCATCATACTGCCATACAATGCCGAATATCACCACCATACAGCACCCTCATCCATCTCATTACACTGCCATACAATGCCAAATATCAACACCATACAGTGCCCCCCATTCATCTCATCATACTGCCATACAATGCCAAATGCCACCACACAGCACCTTCATTTATCTCATCATACTGCAATACAATGCCAAATATCCCCACCATACAGCACCTTCATTTATCTCATTATACTGCCATACAATGCCAAATATCACCAACATACAGTACCCTCATTCATCTCCTTATACTGCCATACAATGCCAAATTTTCACCACCATACATTATCCTCATCCATCTCATCCTACTGCCATACAATGCCAAATATTACAGCCATACAGCACCCTCATCCATCTCATTATACTGCCATACAATACCAAATATCACCACCATACAGTGCCCTCATTTATCTCATCATACTACCATACAATGCCAAATACCACGACCATACAGTGCCCTCATTCATCACATCATACAGCCATACAATGCCAAATATCACCAACATAAAGCACCCTCATCCATCTCATCATACCGCCATACAATGCCAATTATCACCAGCACAGCATTTTCTCAACATTATACAGTGATAAATATTGGCATAATATTGCCATACAATGCAAAGAAACACCAGCATCAAGTGCTGATGCAAATGTGCACCTTGTTTTTTTTTTCGGAGGGGGGGTATTTATGAGAGGTGAAAGTTTATTCACAAGCTGTTTCAAACAAAAATCCTTCTCCTTACAGAATTATACAGCTCCCATAGATCTCAATACTAGTGAGTTCCCCTAGTGGAGGCTGAAGGCAGAACAAGTTTGATCATATAACGCATGTGACGGAGTCTCTCACTAAAGGGGTGGAGGGGGGGGGGTGTGCTGAGCACTAGGACACCCCAAGTGTAATTGTATACAATGGGGCAGATTTACTACGGTCTACAGCTAGAATGTGTCGTGAACTGCTCCTTATTTGGGCACGTTTCATTTTAGACTAATTTATGAAAAGATGTTTGCGTCTCACTACAAACTCAGTCCTGCAGGGAGATGTGGTCCTGCGGGGAGATGTGGTCCTACAGGGAGATGTGGTCCTGCAGGGAGATGTGGTCCTACAGGGAGATGTGGTTCTACAGGTAGATGTGGTCCTACAGGGAGATGTGGTCCTACAGGGAGATGTGGTCCTACAGGTAGATGTGGTTCTACAGGTAGATGTGGTCCTGCGGGGAGATGTGGTCCTGCGGGGAGATGTGGTCCTGCGGGGAGATGTGGTCCTGCGGGGAGATGTGGTCCTGCGGGGAGATGTGGTCCTGCAAGGAGATGTGGTTCTGCGGGAAGACGCGGAAAATGGGCCTGCAGTGCAATCCTGCAGAGACGTGGGATAATGAGCTGGTTCTCCTATGACTTATGAAGTTGCAGAATTGTACAGAGAAGTATGGGGGGGTACAGAGAGGTGGCCCATAGCAAATATCACATTAGCGCCCCCACCTGGTGCTTGTTCACATCAACACAACCCCCATTTAAATACAAGGAGACTCATTGTTGTTTCAGCCGGGTGACCCTGGGTTCTATTCCCCCCTTCCTTGTTTGATAATGATGTGAAGTCTATGAGGATGGAGAACACTTGGCAGAATTATACTGTACAGGAATGATGGAGCCAACCTGAGCAGTGGCCCCCTCCCCCATTCATTGGGCCCCATAGCAGCCGCCTCTATGGAATAATCCCCTTTGGATGAACTTCTGCAACAGGAAAAGTTATGATTACAGATCTGCAGAACGGTCGCATCACTGATTTAGGTCAGTGATCTGCAGCCTGCGGCTCTCCAGCTGTTGTAGAACTACAAGTCCCAGCACAACCTGACAGTCCACAGCTTTACCTTAGGGAGGCAGCAACTTTTAACAAAAACAGCAATTCTGTTATTCTTTTTAATTTCGTTTTTTAGCGTTCAGGAACCTAAGACGTCTACACTGCTTCTGTACATGACCAACCTAAAGGACATTGTTAGGCCTCCAGCTGCCATAGCCAGCTGGTCAAGTCATGGAAGGACCAATGTGGCAGTAGAGGAAGCCCCCAACTCTGTCTAGCAGTGTAGGTGCCGCAGATGCTATTGACCGCAGAATCCAAGGGGTTTAACGGACGATATCTGAGTTAGCTCGATCCCCGGCCAGTGCACTTGAGAGTCAGATGTTGATGGCGTCTCACAGCAGTTGGAGGGGCAGGTTACAGATTTTCGGTTTTTGGTGCTTGTTAATGGAGACGACATATAGAGAAATAAATTGATATTATAGACAGGAGATTATACAGAGATAAAGTCCTAATAAGGAGGAGTAACAATTCGCAGGATATTATAATAGTCTCACAATCTCCTCCTCATCACATCTGGGAAACAGCAGCGGGTCTAGAAGTATCCGAACATTATATGGAAGTGTTTGTTATAATGTATAGGCCTATATACCTGCTATATACACATTATCAGTCCATCCTGTCCTCCACCCATCATCCAATCCAGTGTTATGTTATATCCCAATAATACAGACCCCATATATACGAGTTATCGTCGTGGATGTATCGGTGTTATAATCAGTAGAAATGACTCCAGAATGACATTGTACAGAAATAAAAACATTGTCTCCCATTCTCCAAGGCTTCAGGGGCTAAGGGGGAGTATTTAGAGAACATTTCCTCTATATAGAATTGGATTGGCTGCTCGGCCTTGTCTTGTCCCTTTAAATAACAGTTGCTGCTGCTCAAGATGTCACGGAATGTTGTGGATGTTGGCTCCGCCCCTGCACATTATGACAACACTCACATTATATAAGGAGCTGCAGAGCTGACACTCCTTTGAGGGTTGTAGTTGTTGGTGTCAGGTAAGTCCGCGGTGTCTTTGGCTCCTGTTGTGTCCTTCATTATCTTCTATCACGTCTCGTCCTCTTCAGCAATGGTCACTTCTGTGGAAAACCTTGACTTTTCCTTCTTTTGTAGGTTTAGAGTTGGTGAATTACAGAGAATCAGGTAAATCCATCTTTACAGTAAATGTACAATGTGTCTGATAACGCTCAGAAGCTGCTTCTAACCAGAGGACATTCTCATCTTCACTGTATGGACCAACATTATTAGTGACGCACATTACATAGAGACATGCCACTGCCAGGGGGCCCATAGTGAGAGGGGGCCTGGCCCTGAACTTCCCTCCTACTACTTGACATAGGGTAATATCATTTTCCTGCAGCCGCCACTAGGGGGAGCTCACTGTACACAGCTCCTATTAAAAAGGCTCTGTCACCAGATTATAAGTGCCCGGTCTCCTACATAATGTGATCGGCGCTGTAATGTAGATAACAACAGTGGTTTTTATTTTGAAAAACGATAATTTTTGAGCAAGATATGAGCAATTTTAGATTTATGCTAATTAGTTTCTTAACGACCAACTGGGCGTGTTTTTACTTTTGACCAAGTGGGCGTTGTGAAGAGAAGTGTATGACACTGACCAATCAGCGACCAATCAGTGACCAATGAGCCTCATACACTTCTCATTGTTCCAGCCCAGCTTCTTTCACTGCACAATCACGCTGGGCTGGAACAATGAGAAGTATATGACGCTGATTGGTCTCAGATTGGTCGCCGATTGGTCACTGATTGGTCAGCGTCATACACTTCTCTTCACAACGCCCACTTGGTCTAAAGTAAAAACACGCCCAGTTGGTCATTAAGAAACTAATTAGCATAAATCTAAAATTGCTCATAACTTGCTCAAAAATGATCGTTTTTCTAAATAAAAACCACTGCTGTTATCTACATTACAACGCCGATTACATTATGTAGGAGACAGGGCACTTATAATCTGGTGACAGAGACTTTTTTAAGTTCAATAGTAGCTGTAAATCAATATGCAGTGAGCTCCCCCTAGTGGTGGCTGCAGACTGCCAGAGCTTTATAACTTGCACTTTTTTTTTAAGGAAAAGGGGGGCTTTAAAGCTTTAACAGAACAGAAAGATATGTGAAGTAGTTCAGATCACGCTACACTTGACGGGTGCACGAATAAGGTCCCAACCAAAATCACATAGAAGTATTCGGCACACAAGTTTTTGAAGCTGAAATGTAAAAATTGTTTTTTTTAGTAAATGCCAGTGGCTTGGTGCGACATTTCGGTCACAATCGACCTTCATCAGACACTGAGTCGTGCTGGGGACTGGTGTATCCTGTAAATCAGCGCTATTTTATAAATGGCAGCTGACTGCTTGGTATAGGCGCCTGTAACTGCTATAAATGATGGGGTTCTGGTTTGGATACCAGTGAGTGGGCTCTGTGTGTGGGTACAGATCTTGAGTTGTAGGTACAGGTTGGGTATTATTACTATTAAGTTGGTACTGAAGATCTTGGGTGCTGTAGAGGTCCTCTGGCTGCTCTAGATTGGGTCTTGGTGGTCCGATCCAGGTAGAGGACAAGTATCAGTAAGTAGATACAGTAGATATGTGAACAGGTCTGGAGGTGTAGATAAGACATGAGTATTGATGAGGGGGTTTTAGTTCTAGGTTCAGGTCTTGAGATGCGGATTCAAGTTGAGGAGGGGTCTGGTTAATTAGACTAGTTCATCACTCACTTCTAAATTACTGTCTGATCTTAAGTAGATATTCCTTATTTATACATTTGTAGAGCACATAGAGTATGTTCTGGACTCTCGCTGTCTTATTTACCCCTAGTATTGAGAGAAGTGAAACAGAGATGATGGAGAAGGAGGTGGAGGAGATGGAGGAGACAGAGGAGGTGGAGTGGACGGAGGTGGAGGAGATAAACATTCAGCAGGAGACGGAGGAGGTGTCGGAGGAGGTGGAGTGGACGGAGGTGGAGGAGATAAACATTCAGCAGGAGATGGAGGAGGTGGAGTGGACGGAGGTGGAGGAGATAAACATACAGCAGGACGAAGATGAGGTGGAGGAGACGGAGGAGGTGCAGGAGACAGAGGTGGAGGAGGAGATAAACACTCAGCAGAAGACGGAGGAGGTGGAGTGGACGGAGGTGGAAGAGATAAACATTCAGCAGGACGAAGATGAGGTGGAGGAGACGGAGGAGGTGGAAGTGGAGGAGATCAATATTCAGCAGGAGGAAGATGTGCTGGAGACGGAGGAGGAGAAAGCGTAAGTGGCAGAGATGGACTTTCAGTTATTGCTGTATGTATATCCCTGTAAAGTATTGTGTAAGGAGTCAGGACGTTAATTTAATTGCATTATCAAAACTGGTGCAAAGTAAAAGTTGTGCCGTTGCCCATAACAACCAATCAGGTCACATCTTAATTTTCCAATGGGCCTTAGAAAAATGTGCATTGCAATCAGAACTGCTCCTCCTTCGCTTTGCACTAGTTTTGATAAATCTGCAACGTCCATAGTAAAAAGGCCACAAATTCTATCAATATGTTACATAAGACATAGAGCCCCAATGATCTCATTCATCAGGAAAACAGGGAAACCTTCATAAACTTTTTGTAACTTTAGAGCCGACTCATTACAGAACATGACACACAGGATTATTTAGGTTTATCCCATTACATACTTTTGCAATACTTTTAGCTCCGTCTAATTAAGTCTCCACAGAACGTGACACGTGACAATATCAGTGTACATAACCTTATAGACTGATCCTGGGAAGTGCCCACCACTCATCACATGGAGCTGATCTTATTTTCCTGGATTTTTCCTTTAGGACAAGACGCAGGTGGTGGAGACCTAAGTGCCTCAGAATAACCAAAGAGAAGTTCATGTGAGTGATTGTCTGCCTTCATTTTACCTGCAGCGGCCACTAGGTGGAACTACTATTATAGTCTATAATTAATCAGCATGCAGTGAGCGCCCCCTAGTGGTGGCAGAAAGTGTATTATAATTTTACTTTTTTTCATTAGCTGCTCCAGGGGTGGGGGGATGTTCCAGGCACTAGGATCCCTCTTATCTTTCCTCATGTAGGAGTTGATGATTAATTCTTATCTTTCCCCCGCAGAATCAGAGAGAATAGACAACCAAGGTAAGTACAAGACTATGGATGTCCCCTTTCCTCTTGCTTATTAGGGCCAAAAAAGGTAATAGAGGAGGATCACCCCCATCAGGATCCTCATCTATTAGATAGAGCCGAGAGACGACCTCCCCTTAGAGGGTCATTTACAGCCCTACATTGAACACTTGAGTTTCCTGGAGAGCTCCCCAAGTCTTGCCTCTTGATTGTAGGGGCACCTAGTCGCAGGACCCCCATAATTATCTCATCTCTCCAGGACGTGTCCCAAGGTTGTGCAAAAGTGGTAAACCCAGTAATCCCCCTGCCCCAGTCTAAACCCTACTCGCCAGTCACCGCTGTCCCCACAAGACCCGTTCCCTCTCATGAAAGTCTCACCCTGGGTTTATCTTCTGTAGGTTCCTCAGATTTTTTCCCTGCTGCTTCAGCAATGACACCATCGAATAAGTGGCGCGGCATCGTGAGGAGTCGCTGAGGCTAAACTCTTAGAAAGTTCCTCTGGACATTGTCATCTGCTGCAACAGACAAGCAGGAGTCATATAGCGCTGTCCAGTTCCCCCCTGTCCAAAGCCGCACCAGGGGGCGTTCCTGCAGTGAAGTACTAGATCGCCCACCCCTGAGGATCCAGATGAAGTACAGGTTTGTTGGCCAGAACATTATTATTGGAGGTTTCCCATTATTGTATTTACTTAGTGTTTAGTGTAAACCAAACATCTCCAATAATGCAATGCAGCAGTACATTATAGATGTATAGGAAAAATGCTAATGGATGTCCAGTTCTGGTGGATGCAGCTCTGGTAGTGACTACAGTATCAGATGAATGAAGTAAATCTACAGTGCTGCTCTCTTACAGGTGGAGCTGTATACTTTGTAACGCACTTTTCTTATATAGCAGACTGTTCCACCCCGGAATCTCATTTCCGCTCTCAGACCGAGACCATCGCGCTCTCCAGGACTTCCAGTAACCGCACCGAGCAGGGACAGAACCAGCTTCAGCCTGATCCTGTGGAAGTCTGACCCCCCCGGACTTGGAGCAAAGACTCCAGACAAAAAACCTCGTCCCCTCGTCCAAGAACTCGGTATCTGGCGGATTACAAGATATTCCATGGACGGCCACAGAAATGTTTATAACATTTTACTTGTAAGAACGGAAAATCTTCAGGAAAACGGCAGAAAATAAAATATTATTAATTGTTCCTTACTCAGTGGAGTCTCCTTATTGGTCCCCCTCCCCCACCAGCACTGGGAAGCTGTATGTTGAGTGCAGTTGTTCCCAGTAGTTGACCATTATGGTGACTGTTCCCCTTTGAGGCATGTAATGGGTCGTGTAAAGCCATTCTGACAATCCGATCACACGTGAACTATTCAGGCCGAGCATGACTGCAGTGGAGGACGGGCAGTATCCAGTGACTTCAGTGGGTTCTGTCCAATGTATCACCACAGAGAAACTAGCGAGGATCTAGTGAAGGAAAACCTGATACACTGTGCTATGTCTAGTGCAGAGTCCGCAGGGGTGGAGAATGAAAAAGTGCATCCGATGTGGGGGAGGGGAGACATACGAGAACCTGTACGGACCAGCCTGAGTGTAAGATAATAGTGGGATCATTTCCAGGCCAGGCAGCTTCTGTACTCACTAGGGGGGAGGAGATCTGAGGTATTCCTCACATGAAGGCTATATGGCAAATTATATATCTGTGCTTCAGAAGACATTAATTTCATCAAACCAGCGGTGTAGTTATAGGTAGTGAAGAAGGAGCAGTCACACCCGAACCCTGGTACTTGAACAACAAGTAATCACCACCATACAGTGCCCTCAATCATCTCATCATGCTGCCATACAATGCCAAATACCACCACCATACAGCACACTCATGCACCTTATTATACTGCCATACAATACCAAATATCACCACCATACAGCACCCTCATCCATCTCATCATGCTACCATACAATTCCAAATATCACCAACATACAGAACCCTCATCCATCTCATCATACTGCAATACAATGCCAAATATGACCACCATACAGCACCCTCATTAATCTCATTATACCGCCATGCAGTGCTGAATATCACCACCATACAGTCCCCTCATCCATCTCATCATAGTGTCATACCATACCAAATATCAACACCATACAGTACCCTCATCCATCTCATCATACTACCATACAATACCAAATAACACCACCATACACCACCCTCATCCATCTCATTATACTACCATAAAATTTCAAATATCACCACTATACAGCACCCTCATCCATCTCATTATACTGCCATACAAAGCCAAATATCACCATCATACAGTACCCTCATTCATCTCATCATACTGTAATACAATGCCAAATACCACCACCATGCAGCACCCTCTTGTATCTTATTATACTGCCATACAGTGCCAAATATCAACACCATACAATACCCTCATTCATCTCATCATACTACCATATAATGCCAAATAACACAACCATACAGCACCCTCATCCATCTCATCATACAGCCATACAATGCCAAATATCACAACTATACATCACCCTCATCATACTGCCATACAATGCCAAATATCACTACCATACAGCTCCCTCATTCATCTCATTATACTGCCATACAGTGCTAAATATCACCATCATAGAGTACCCTCATTCATCTCATCATACTGTAATACAATGCCAAATACCACCACCATACAGCACACTCATGCACCTTATTATACTGCCATACAATACCAAATATCACCACCATACAGCACCCTCATCCATCTCATCATGCTACCATACAATTCCAAATATCACCAACATACAGAACCCTCATCTATCTCATCATACTACCATACAATGCCAAATAACATACCATACAGCACCCTCATCCATCTCATCATACTGCCTTACAGTGCCAAATATAACCGTCATACGGTATTCTCATCTATCTCATCATACTACCATACAATGCCAAATATCACCACCATACAGTGCCCTCATCCATCTCATTATCCTGCCAAACAATGCACAATATCACCGCCATACATTATCCTCATCCATCCTATCATACTACCATACAATGCCAAATATCAACACCAAACAGTGCCCCCATTCATCTCATCATACTGCCATACAATGCCAAATGCCACCATACAGCACCCTCATCTATCTCATCATACTGCCATACAATGCCAAATATCCCCACCATACAGCACCTTCATTTATCTCATTATACTGCCATACAATGGCAAATATCACCAACATACAGTACCCTCATTCATCTCCTTATACTGCCATACAATGCCACATTTTCACCACCATACAGTATCCTCATCCATCTCATCATACTGCCATACAATGACAAATATCACCACCATACAGCACCCTCACCCATCTCATCCTACTGCCATACAATGCCAAATATTACAGCCATACAGCACCCTCATCCATCGCATTATACTACCATACAATACCAAATATCACCACCATACAGTGCCCTCATTTATCTCATCATACTACCGTACAATGCCAAATACCACAACCATACAGTGCCCTCATTCATCACATCATACCGCCATACAATGCCAAATATCACCAACATAAAGCACCCTCATCCATCTCATCATACCGCCATAAAATGAAAATTATCACCAGCACAGCATTTTCTCAACATTATACAGTGATAAATATTGGAATAATATTGCCATACAATGCAAAGAAACACCAGCATCAAGTGCTGATGCAAATGTGCACCTTGTTTTTTTTTGGAGGGGGGGGTATTTATGAGAGGTGAAACTTTATTCACAAGTTGTTTCAAACAAAAATCCTTCTCCTTACAGAATTATACAGCTCCCATAGATCTCAATACTAGTGAGTTCCCCTAGTGGAGGCTGAAGGCAGAACAAGTTTGATCATATAACGCATGTGACGGTGTCTCTCACTAAAGGGGTGGAGGGGGTGTGCTGAGCACTAGGACACCCCAAGTGTAATTGTATACAATGGGGCAGATTTACTACGGTCTACAGCTAGAATGTGTTGTGAACTGCTCCTTATTTGGGCAGGTTTCATTTTAGACTAATTTATGAAAAGATGTTTGCTCCTCACTACAAACTCAGTCCTGCAGGGAAATGTGGTCCTGCGGGGAGATGTGGTCCTGCGGGGAGATGTGGTCCTACAGGGAGATGTGGTCCTGCAGGGAGATGTGGTCCTGCAAGGAGATGTGGTCCTGCAGGGAGATGTGGTCCTGCAGGGAGATGTGGTCCTGCAGGGAGATGTGGTCCTACAGGGAGATGTGGTCCTACAGGTAGATGTGGTCCTATAGGGAGATGTGGCCCTACAGGTAGATGTGGTTCTACAGGTAGTTGTGGTCCTACAGGGAGATGTGGTCCTACAGGTAGATGTGGTCCTACAGGGAGATTTGGTCCTACAGGGAGATGTGGTCCTACAGGTAGATGTGGTTCTACAGGTAGATGTGGTCCTGCAGGTAGATGTGGTCCTACAGGGAGATGTGGTCCTACAGGTAGATGTGGTCCTACAGGGAGATGTGGCCCTACAGGGAGATGTGGTCCTACAGGGAGATGTGGCCCTACAGGGAGATGTGGCCCTACAGGGAGATGTGGTCCTACAGGGAGATGTGGCCCTACAGGGAGATGTGGCCCTACAGGGAGATGTGGTCCTGTAGGGAGATGTGGTCCTACAGGGAGATGTGGTCCTGTAGGGAGATGTGGTCCTGCAGGTAGATGTGGTCCTACAGGGAGATGTGGTCCTGCAGGGAGATGTGGTCCTACAGGGAGATGTGGTCCTGTAGGGAGATGTGGTCCTGCAGGTAGATGTGGTCCTGCAGGGAGATGTGGTCCTGCAGGGAGATGTGGTCCTGCAGGGAGATGTGGTCCTGCAGGGAGATGTGGCTCTGCAGGGAGATGTGGCCGTGCAGGGAGATGTGGTCCTGCAGGGAGATGTGGTCCTGCAGGGAGATGTGGTCCTGCGGGAAGACGCGGAAAATGGGCCTGCAGTGCAATCCTGCAGAGACGTGGGGTAATGAGCTGGTTCTCCTATGACTTATGAAGTTGCAGAATTGTACAGAGAAGTATGGTGGGAGGGGGTACAGAGAAGTATGGGCGGGGGTACAGAGAAGTATGGGGGGTACAGAGAGGTGGCACATAGCAAATATCACATAAGCGCCCCCACCTGGTGCTTGTTCACATCAACACAACCCTCATTTAAATACATGGAGGCTCATTGGTTGTTTCAGCCGGGTGACCCTGGGTTCTATTCCCGTGAAGTCTATGAGGATGGAGAACACTTGGCAGAATTATACTGTACAGGAATGATGGAGCCAACCTGAGCTGTGACCCCCTCCCCATTCATTGGGCCCCATAGCAGCCGCCTCTATGGAATAATCCCCTTTGGATGAACATCTGCACCAGGAAAAGTTATGATTACAGATCTGCAGAACGGTCGCATCACTGGTTTAGGTCAGTGATCTGCAGCCTGCGGCTCTCCAGCTGTTGTAGAACTACAAGTCCCAGCACAACCTGACAGTCCACAGCTTTACCTTAGGGAGGCAGCAACTTTTAACTTTTTTTGTGTAGTCATTATCTAAGAGCCATAACTTTATTTTTCCATTAATCGAGCGGTGTGAGGGCTTAGATTTTGCTGGACAAGCTGTAGATTTTATTGGCGCCATTTTGGGATACATTCGATTTTTTAATCACTGTTCATTAGATTTTTTAGGGGGCGGATTGAACAAAAAATAAACAATTCTGGAATTTATTTTTCAGTTTTCACCGTGAAGTGTAATTGACCTGTTAACTCTTTTCTGCACGTTGATGTGATTACGGCGACATCAAATGTATAGAATTCTTTTGTTTTACTACTTATGAACAAAAAAAATCACCTAAAATTGTTTCTGTTTTTTTTGTTGCCATTTTCATAGATCCATATTTTTTTTTTATGGATCTAAGAATACGAGGGCTTGAATATTGCAGGAAGAGTTGACATTTTCTTCATTTGTACCATCATTTTACATTCTGTTTTTTGGGGTAAACAAAAACAGCAATTCCGGTATTCTTTTTAATTTCGTTTTTTTGCGTTCAGGACTCTAAGACGTCTACAATGCTTCTGTACACGACCGACCTAGAGGACATTGTTAGGCCTCCGGCTGCCATAGCCGGCTGGTCAAGTCACGGAAGGACCAATGTGGCAGTAGAGGAAGCCCCCAACTCTGTCTAGCAGTGTAGATGCCGCAGATGCTATTGACCGCAGAATCCAAGGGGTTTAACGGACGATATCGGAGTTAGCTCGATCCCCGGCCATTGCACTTGAGGGTCAGACGTTGATGGCGTGTTCTCCGCTACAGAGCAAACGCCATGCAAGTGTAATATATGGCGCTGATGTTACAGACTACCCGCCCTCGCTCCGTGTGTGTATGTGTACGTGTGTGTGTGTGTGTGTGTGTGTGTGTGTATAGCGCGTGCAGAGTGGGAAGGGCTGAATGGCATGCTGGAAGTTGTAGTCTCACAGCAGTTGGAGGGGCAGGTTATAGATTTTTGGTTCTGGTGCTTGTTAATGGAGACGACATATAACAATGTATCAGCAGTAAATTGTATCAATATAGAGAAATAAATTGATATTATAGGCCGGAGATTATGCAGAGATAAAGTCCTAATAAGGAGGAGTAACAATTCGCAGGATATTATAATAGTCTCACAATCTCCTCCTCATCACATCTGGGAAACAGCAGCGGGTCTAGAAGTATCCGAATATTATATGGAAGTGTTTGTTATAATGTATAGGCCTATATACCTGCTATATACACATTGTCAGTCCATTCTGTCCTCCACCCATCATCCAATCCAGTGTTATGTTATATCCCAATAATACAGACCCCATATATATGAGCAGGGCCGGCCTTAGGGTAGATGGCGCCCTGTGCGAAATTATCTTTCGGCGCCCCACGCCATTATAAAAAATGCCCCATAAAAAAGCATAATTCCTCCCCACAGTATAATACCCTATATAGTGCCCCCACACAGTGTAATGCCCCTTTAGTGCCCCACACACAGTATAATAATAATATTTAATAATGTAATATATTATAACGCCTTCAAGAACACAGTATTTTGTCCTCTAATTGTGCCTACACAGTGTTATGCCCCCTAAGTGCCACACACATTATATTGCCCCCTGTAGTACCCCTACACAGTATGATGTCCTCCACAGAGTATAATGCCCCCACAGCCCCCCTAGTAGAAAGTGCACCCTGTAGATTGTGCCGTACAGCTTCCCTGTAGACAGTGCCATAATCCCCCACCTCCTCCTTGTAGACAGTGCCATACAGCCCCCATCTGCCCCTTGTAGTGTCATACAGCCCCCATCTGCCCCTTGTAGTGCCATACAGCCCCCCATCTGCCCCTTGTAGTGTTATACAGCCCCACCTCCCTCTTGTACACAGTGCCCCCCACCGCCCCCTTGTAGACAGTGTCATACAGCACCCACCTCCCCATTGTAGAAAGTGACATACAGCCCACACCTCCCCCTTGTAGACAGTGCCATACTGCCCCCACCTCCACCTGACAGGTCCTTGCGTAGGCCGGCTTGATCCAGAGATGTCATCACGCCGACTGCGCAGGGATCCTGTCCCTGCGCCTCATAGGCTGCAGGCGCCTCTGTAGCCTGTTACAGAGTTTCCCAACCTTTTCGGACTTGAGCCACCCCTGGACAAAAAAAAATTCCTCAGGGCCCCCCTACCAAAAATTCTTGACAGAAAATAGCTAAAAATAGCTAAAAATAAGCACTACATTCTTAGGGTATGTTCACACAGCGTTTTTTGTAAGGCAGAAAAAATCTGCTTTTGAATTGACAGCGTTATTTGATGGGGTTTTTTTAGCGTTTTTTTTTTTTAAGCCGTTGAAGCGAATGCAAAAGACGCAGCAAAAAAAGCTCAAAGAGCGCCAAAGCTATTTTCTTCCTACTGTTAATTTCAATTGGAGGTCAGAGGTGGAAACCACTTGAAGACCATCAGCCCCCCCCCCCCACTCACAGTAAAATGACCATCAGCCCCCCACTCACAGTAAGGCTGGGTTCACACACACTATTTACGGACGTCATTCGGGCGTTTTAGCCTCGAATTACGTCCGAAAATGCGGCTCAAAAGCGTCGGCAAAGATCTGCCCATTCATTTGAATGGGTCTTACGATCTTCTCTGCTGACGGTCATTTTTTTTACGCGCCACTGTCAAAAGACGGCGCGTAAAAGAGACGCCCGCGTCAAAGAAAAGCCTGTCACTTCTTGAGACGTAATTGGAGCCGTTTTCCCTTGACAATAGAAAAACAGCTCCAATTACGTCCGTAATGGACGCAGCGAATAGCGCCTGCACATGCCATTACGTCTGAAATTCCGGTGAACATACCCTAAAATGACCATCAGCCCGTCCACTCACAGTAAAACTACCATCAGCCCGTCCACTCACAGTAAAACTACCATCAGCCCGTCCACTCACAGTAAAACTACCATCAGCCCCCACTCACAGTAAAATGACCATCAGCCCCCCACTCACAGTAAAATGACCATCAGCCTCCAACTCACAGTAAAACTACCATCAGCCCCCACTCACAGTAAAACTACCATCAGCCCCCCACTCACAGTAAAATGACCATCAGCCCGTCCACTCACAGTAAAATGACCATCAGCCCGCCACTCACAGATGCCCCTTGTAGGTCGTGCCACACAGCCCCCTTGTAGTTCGTGCCACACAGCCCCCTTGTAGTTCGTGCCACACAGCCCCCTTGTAGTTCGTGCCACACAGCCCCCTTGTAGTTCGTGCCACACAGCCCCCTTGTAGTTCGTGCCACACAGCCCCCTTGTAGTTCGTGCCACACAGCCCCCTTGTAGTTCGTGCCACACAGCCCCCTTGTAGTTCGTGCCACACAGCCCCCTTGTAGTTCGTGCCACACAGACCCCTTGTAGGTCATGCCACACAGACCCCTTGTAGGTCATGCCACACAGCCCCTTTGTAGGTAGTAGGGATGTCACGACACCTGAATTTGGACTTCAATACCGATACTTCGTGTAGTATTGCAATTTCGATACCAAAACGTTCTTCCATTTTCTGATGTGAGGCGCGAGGTGTGATGCTGAATTTAACCTCCATTTGCCTCACATTAATAGTAATTAACCCCATCATGTTTCTCAGTCATAATGGGTTAATGTGTGAGGTACATGATGGGGTTAATTACTATTAAAAAGGCGTATGTGTATTTTTTTAAATGTAACATTACTTCATGTTTTTACTTTATTTTTAAACTTTAAAGAAATAGTGTCACGAAATTTTTTTTTTAACATCAGTTTGATTTTAGGCCTCATTCACACGGCAGGGTTTCCCGTCCGGGTGCCGGCCGTTCATAAATCGGCCGGCACCCGGCTGCATTAGGAATGATAGACCCCTAATGGGGCTATTCACACGACCGATTTTTTGACGGCCGGAAAATCCGGCCGTCAAAAAATAGGACATGCTCTATCTTTGCCCGGGGACCCGGCCGCCCGGCTCCCATAGAAGTCTATGGGGCCGGGTATTACACACCCATCACCGGAATGTGTTCCGAGTGATGGCCGGGTTTCCCGGCGCTTGCGCTCTATCTCCTCCTCCTCACAGCGCAGAGTGCATGTGAGGAGGAGGAGTTGATGCCATTCTGACGAATGGCATCGCTGTACACTGTGTTGCAGGGCCGGGGTGTACAGCAGGTGGAGGGAGCGCTGCGCTGGCTCCCTTCCCCTGCTTGTTAAAAGCACCCTGGCTCGGCGACACCTTAGATGGCGCCGCTAGTAGCAGCAGCTGCTGCTGCTGCTGCGGCTGCTACTACTGCAGCGACGCCACTATAGCGGAGGGGGGGGGGGGGTGGTATCTCCCCGCTCTGCTATGTGCTAGCCGCACTTTAGCTCTTTAAAGGAGCGGAATCCCCGTGTTTTCGGGGATTCCGCTCCTGGACAGAGCGCTTGATGTCTCTGTCCATATCTGGGCAGTGACATCAGGGGAAACTCCTGAAGCGGAATCCCCGAACACATGGGGATTCCCCTTCAGGAGCTGCCGCTGATGTCACTGTCCGGATCTGCCCGGCCCGGCACGGATGCATAACTTTATGCAAACCGGCCGGGCAAAATGGCCGATTTTACCGGCCGACACTCGGGCTCGGGACCGACCCGGTCGTGTGAATCCCGCCTTAGTTTTTTTTTAAAAACTTTTATATTTATTTGTGTGTTTGTGTTTTACTTTTTTTTACTTTTACACTTTTTCTTCCCTATGGGGGCTGCCATTTTTTACTCCATTTCTGTATGTGTCGATTAACGACACATACAGACATGGAATACGGCAGCTCCAGTCCCATAGGGAATGCGAACGGGGCCCGTTCCATCCACTATGGTGTACGCCGTCTGTGTGGGAACGGCGCATGCCTGTGGATTCCGCTCCTTGACGGAGTGCTTGATGTCTTTGTCCATATATGAACAGTGACATCGGGCAACTAACTCCTGAAGCGGAATCCCTGTCCACAGCGTTGCAGACGCTGTGACCAGGGATTCCACTCCAGGAGAAGCCCCTGACGTCTCTGTCCATTTAGTTGGGGGTGCCATCTACAGGGGTTCTGCAAAAAAATCTCCTCCTCCTCCTCACATCCACTTCGCGCTATGAGGAGGAGGAGGAGAGAAAGCACGTCCGTGGCAGTTGTCCAGAGGAGTGTCGCGGCACCCCTGGAGGATTCTCATGGGAACCTCATGTTGGGAACCACCAGTCTAGTAGATCACAGAGCAGGGAGATACCTACCTGCTCCGCTATAGTGTTGAATAGTATCTGCGTCTTTAGCAGGGCCGTATTTACAACTCACGCTGCCCTAGGCACTAAGCCTGAATATACCCCCATTACAGGCCTATTTAGTTTAGCTAATTATCATCATGATTCGCCAGTTTCTGACCAATTATAATGATATTTGGTCAGTGTTAACAAAGTGGAAGATCAATGATAAAAACTTTGCTTATCGTTAATCTCTAATGAGAAAAAAAAAAAAGGTAATACACCCGGCCGTAGTCATAGCGATGCATATTCTGTTCTGAGCGTAGCCCGGCATCCAGGGATGACGATGCATCCCATGTGACAGCTGCAGCCAATCAAAGGCTGCAGCGGTCACATGGACTACAGCGTCATCACAGGAGGCCGGGCTACGCTCCGAGAGGGAGAGAGGGACTACGGCTGGGAGTATTAGTTTTTTTTTAAATTTATTTCTGCAGTTTTTCCGCCCAAAAAAACGACACCAAAATTTGGTGCTGTTTTTCAGGTGAAATTCCCTGCGGTTCTCAGGACGTATACACTGTGTGGTTTTACGTATCCGCCCTGTGTGTTCCTACCCTTATAATCAAGTTGCTCTCCCCCCACAAATATTATCTCTAATGGCTTATTCAGACGAATGGGATATACGTCCGTGCAACGCGCGTGATTTTCATGCGCGTTGCACGGACCTATATTAGTCTATGGGGCAGTGCAGACATGTGTGTGATTTTTATGCTGCGTGTGTCCGCTGCGTAAAAGTCATGACATGTCCGTTCTTTGAGCGTTTTTTGCGCATCACGCACGGTGCGTGAAAACCACGCATGCCGCACGGAAGCACTAACGTGCGAACAGCGTGATTCGCGCAACAGCAGTGAAAAGGATGAATGAAAACAGAAAAGCACCACGTGCTTTTTTGTTTACAAACATCCAAATGGAGTGTCATAATGATGGCGGCTGCGCAAAAAGCACGCAGCCACGCATCATATGCTGCTGCCGCACGGAGCTGTCAAATGCATTTTGCGCAGGCAAAACGCTGTGTTTTTTGCGTGCGCAAAAGGCACACGCTCGTGTGAATCCAGCCTAAGGGTAAGGCCACACGGAGCGGCCCTGACACGGTTGCAACGCAGCAAACAACCACGCCGTCACCATATTCAGTGCGGCTGTCAAACAGCCTGTTAGTGGCCGCACGTATTCCAGTTACATTCGCACGCGCACTGCCGCTCCATTCATTCTCTATGGGAGCGCCGGAGATAGCCGAGTGCAGTGTTCGGCTTTTTCCGGCGCTCCCATAGAGAATGGATAGGAGGTAAGTTGTTGTAATTTGCAAAATCGTGCGGCCATAAAGGGTGTATTAATTCATGGCCGCACGATTTTGCAGATAAAGGGACGGTTTACCCGCGTTAACGTGCGGCCATGAGTTAATACACCCTTTATGGACGCACGATTTTGAAAATTACAACAACTTACCTCCTATTCATTCTCTATGGGAGCGCCGGAAAAAGCAGAACACTGCACTCGGCTATCTCCGGTGCTCCCATAGAGAATGAATGGAGCGGCAGTGCGCATGCGAATGTAACCAGAATACCCCTTATCGAGGTATTTGACAGCCGCTCCTACATAGTGCCAACGCGGTTGTTGGCCGCGTTGCGACAGTGTGAGGGCCGCTCCGTGTGGCCGTACCCTAAAGAATCCTTTCTCCCCATACATAATGCTAAGTTCCCCTCCCCCATGATTCATAATAAGCTCCTACACCACAAAAACTATACAGAAGTCCCCCTCCTCACAAAATACATTTATAAAGAATCCCCCCACTCCTATAGCATTTAGGGCAATGTCCCCTCCCACACAAAATCGATCTGTAAAAAATACACACTCAAAGTACCTCTAACCTAGTCTCCCCACCCCCACAAAATCGATCTTTTAAAAAAAAACAAAAAAAACATCCTGTTACACATCAAATAAAGCCCCCTCTCTCACACAGCACATAAATAAACATAGATTAAGCTAAAGCTGCTGCACTTACCTGACTCTGGAGCTCCGTGGAGGAGTCTTCACTGGGGCAGCAGCACAGCAGGAAGGAGCTGCGTGAGGTGCTGAGTGTGTGTGACACTGAAGTACAGGCTGTGCCGATTGGTGGAGCAGACAGAAGCACCTGCTGCTCCTCCAATCAGCGCTCACTTCACGCAGCAGTGCAGAGGGAGGAACATTTCTCCTCTATTCTGCTCCTACCCACTGGCGCCCCCCTTGCAGCATGGCGGCCGGCGCCCTGTGCGACCGCACGTGTCGCACATAGCTAAGGCCGGCCATGTATATGAGTGATCGTCCTGGATGTATCGGTGTTATAATCAGTAGAAATGACTCCAGAAAGACATTGTATAGAAATAAAACCATTGCCTCCCCTTCTCCAAGGCTTCAGGGGCTAAGGGGGAGTATTTAGAGAACATTTCCTCTATATAGAATTGGATTGGCTGCTCGACCTTGTCCTGTCCCTTTAAATAACAGTTGCTGCTGCTCAAGATGTTGTAGATGTTGGCTCCGCCCCTGCACATTATCACATTATATAAGGAGCTGCAGAGCTGACACTCCTTTGAGGGTTGTAGTTGTTGGTGTCAGGTAAGTCCACGGTGTCTTCGGCTCCTGTTGTGTCCTTCATTATCTTCTATCACGTCTCGTCCTCTTCAGCAATAGTCACTTCTAAGGAAAACCTTGACTTTTCCTCCTTTTGTAGGTTTAGAGTTGGTGAATTACAGAGAATCAGGTAAATCCATCTTTACAGTAAATGTACAATGTGTCTGATAACGCTCAGAAGCTGCTTCTAACCAGAGGACATTCACATCTTCCGACAGCAGGCTATCACAGCTCAATGTGCAGGGACCGATCGCGGTGGTCCCCGCCGATTAAGCCCTTAGAAGCCGGGTTCAATAGCTTTCGCGGCTTCTTAGGGGTTAAAGCACCATTGACGTCCCGCGACATTATCGCTGGGCATCAATGGCTGCTATGGCAACCGGATGCCTAACCATGGTATCTGGCTATGCCATCTACGGAAGCCTAGTGGGTCATGACAAAGTCAGGAGCCACTATGCTTGCTGTCAGAAAGTGGCTGACAGCTCTAATACACTGCACTACGCATGTAGTGCAGTGTATTAGAATAGCAATCGGGGCCTCCTGCCATCAAGTCCCCTAGTGGGACAAAGGAAAAAAAGTTGTTTAAAAATAAGAAAAAAAAAAAGTTTTGAAAGTGATAAAAAATAAAAATCCCCCTTTTTCCCTTATCAGTCCTTATTATTAATAAAAATAAACGATAAATATTTGGTATCGCCGTGTCCGTAACGGCCTGATCTACAAAAGTATTTCGTTATCTATCACGCGCGGTTAACGCCATAAAACAAAATAATAATAAACCATACCAGAATCACAATTGTTTGGTCACATCAAAAAGTGGCATGTACCTAAAAATGGTTCTGATCGAAACTACAGTTCGCTACGCAAAAAACAAAAGTCCTCACACGGCTTTCCTGATGGAAAAATAAAAAAGTTCTGGCTCTTAGAATGAGGCAGCACAAAAAGTAAATGATTTTGTCTAAAAAGTATTTTCTTGTGCAAAGGCAATAAGACATAATAAAAACTATAAACATCTGGTATCGCCGTAATCGTATCGCCCCGCAGAATAAAGTGAATATGTCATTTATAGCGCACGGTGAATGCTGTAAAAAAACCACGCCACTTAAAAATAGAATAAAAACTGATCAAATAGTCGCAGGCACCCCAAGAAAACGGCAATGAATTCCTCAAGGTGTCTAGTTTCCAAAATGGGGTCACTTTTAAGGAGTTTCCCCTGTACTGGTACCTCAGAAGCTGCAAATGCGACATGGCGCCTAGAAGCCAATCCAGCAAAATCAACACGTCAAATAGCGCTCCTGCCATTCTGAGCTCTGCTATTTGTCCAACCAGAAGTTTATTACCACATATGAGGTATTGTCGTAATCAGGAGAAATTGCTTTACAAATGTTGGGGGGTACCCGAAAATGTGATTTTCAGTTGCACAGCCTAATTCCACAAAATGCAGCAAAAAACCTGTGGGATCTAAATGTCCACTATACCCCTCGATAAGTTCCTTGAGGAGTGTAGTTTGCCAAATAGGGTCACTTTTGGGGGGTTTCCACTGTTTTGGCACCACAAGACCTCTTCAAACCGGACATGGTGCCTAATAAAAAAGACTCTAGATGCTCCTTTACTTCTGAGGCCGGTGCTTCAGTCCATTACCACATTAGGGCCACATGTGGAATATTTCTCAAATCCGAATAATCTGGGCAATACGTATTGAGTTGTGTTGTAAAACCTTCTGTTTTACAGGAAAAAAAATGGGATAAAAAGGATTTTCTGACCAAAGAAATGAAATGTGTAAATTTCACCTCTACTTTGCTTTAAATTCCTGTGAAACACCTAAAGGGTTAAATAACTTTCTAAATGCGGTTTTGAATACGTTGAGGGGTCTAGTTTCTAAAATGGGGTGTTTTATGGGGTTCAAATCCACTTCAGAACTGAATTGGTACCTAAAAAAAAAAAAAAAAGGCTTTTGAAATTGTATTCAAAATATGAGAAATTGCTGCTTATGTTCTAAGCCGTGTAACGTCCTAGAAAAAAAAAATAATGTTAAAAAAATGATGACCACATATAGTAGACATATGGGAAATGTGAACTAGTCACTATTTTGGGTGGTATAACCATCGGTCTTACAAGCAGATGCATTTAAAGTCAGAAAAATTCAATTTTTTTTTTACATTTTCTCTAAATTTTGCTATTTTTCACAAATAAACACTGAATATATCGACCAAATTTTACCACTAACATAAAGCCCAATGTGTCACGAGAAAACAATCTGAGAATCGCGCGGATAGGTTTAAGACATTTCGAAGTTATTACCACATAAAGTGAAATATGTCCGATTTGAAAAATGGGCTCTGAGCCTAAAAGAGGCTCTGTCACCACATTATAAGTGCCCTATCTCCTATATAAGGAGATCGGCGCTATAATGTAGGTGACAGCAGTGCTTTTTATTTTGAAAAACAATCTATTTTTACCACTTTATGAGCGATTTTTAGCTTTATGCTAATGAAGTTTCTTAATGCCCGAGTGGACATGTTTTTACTTTAGACCAAGTGGGCGTTGTACAGAGGAGTGTATGACGCTGACCAATCAGCGTCATACACTCCTCTCTATTCATTTACACTGCACTAGCGATATACCTATATCGCTATGTGCAACCACAAACACTGTAATGACGGGGGTAGGGAAACGGACAAGTGAGCCCTAATCTACCCGCCACTCTGTCCCTGCCTACTTGCAACGACCCGCCCTAGGCGACTGGGTACAACTGGGCGGCGGTCCCTACGCTCAGTAAGTGCACGAGACAAACAGACAAAGGAAAACAAAGCAAAGGGAAAGGGGCAGTTGCCCACGGCAACACCGTGAGCAACCAGAGTGGTGAACGAGCCAAGTCAAACCAGGGGAGCACGAGGTACCAAACGCAGAGCAGGAGAGTAGTCAGTAAGCCAGGGTCAGTATGGAGCAGGATCAAATAGTTATAAGCTGTAGCTGGGCCAGGAAACCACACGAGAAGAATCACAAGCAAAGGAGGAACAGGAAAGGCAGTTATAAATAGACAGAGGGCGGGAGCTAGCTCCGTCTGGCCAGGCTGCGATAGGCTCTCCCACTCCTAAGCCTGCCATCCTGAGTGGTGGAAGATGGAGTCAGTCTCAGAGACATAGATTCAGGTGCAGACTGATTACCTATGGGAGTATCCACAGAAGTTGAGCCTGGCAGATCCTTTACAAACACGTTACTGCAGTGTCCTGACAGTGAATATACATTACCCCCAGCCAGGACGTGATGTGTATTCAGAATCCTGACATGTCTGTAGCGTCTCTGTGAGATTTACAGCAAGGCAAGCATAATCTCGCGAGATTTTTTTTAGTCCCACTAGGGGACTTCAAAATGCAATCTACTGGTTGCTTATATTATGATTTGGCATTCTGCGTATGCCAAAGAATTATTGCCTGGCAGTCTATTAGGCTGTCACTGACTAATGAGCATATACCCATGCAAGCCTGGGGGCCTTTGTTGGCAACCCATTGTGGTGACAGAGGGAGCTACCTCCATCTGTAGCCACTTAGATGCCGTGGTTGCCATTGACCACAGCATTTAAAGGGTTAAGCAGCTGGGTTCGAAGGTAACTCCAATCGCGGCCGTTGCAGTGGTTTGTCGGCTGTAGATTACAGCCAGCACCCCCTGCAGATGGCGCAGGCACAGCTCCTGTGCCCATGCCATCCACTGGACATACCATTACGTCTCATTGTGCTAAATAGACAATGCGCCTGTTTAAGCAAATGGGTTAATGCATATCCGAGTTTTACATAACTATAACGTGATGCCCATAGCCTGCTATGGGCCAATACTGTACCTCCTTGTGCCTCAAATGTTATACGTATGAATCTGTGAGGGAAAAAAAATGTGATCCGCTTCGTTACACGTTGTATTATGCAGACACTCTCCCCTAGAATTACTGCTTCTAGCAGAGTACGATGCCTCATGGAGGTACCATGCTATGGCACACAAACACCAAGGGGGTAAATACTTTCGCAAGGCACTGCAAGTAACGTGATTTATATACGGTTGGTAGGTAGAAACATACAAATAAACACATCTGCAAAATCCTTTAAAGTTTAGGAATGTTTATGGCACCGTATGTTCATAATAAATGCGGTGACATAATGGCGCTTGTATATTCTTAGGTATTCTGTGAGCCTCAGAATGATGGGAGTAGGAGTGCTGGCACAGTACTGATGTAGAGATACAGTACTTTATGATCCATATAGTCCCTCAAAATAGCGGCCTAGGTGTGGAAAAAAAGAATTGTAAAATTAATTAAATTTCTCTTATGCCAGGCAAACTTGAGGCTTATGCCAATAAATACAGTAGCAATGCAAAGTAAAATCTTATAAGACTTTCAAACAGCGATCCTACAACAAAACGCTTGGCCGTTCATCAGGCGCACAATGGACATGGAAAGCAATTTTGGTGCCGTCTTCTATTGAATTCCTGGATTGTGCATGGAGAGTTAGTATTTCTTTCTGATATGTCACAGCCGATTGTAACAAAGCTGCTGAAGTCCTATATAATCAGCTCAGTCATACACCAGCAATTTAATCACACCCTCAATCTGGAGCCTTCCAATTCAGCTTCCTGTAAGGCTCGGACAGGGCATCCCGATATCCATGTTTCATATGATTACTTGCCAGACCTTTAGACCTTTATTACTTTCACTTCTCTGCTATGGAGTTATTCCAGTTATGTGCTGTACAGAGTTTTAATGTGATTCCCGAGCCATGGATAGACGTCTAGAGCTCCAGGTTATTCTACAATTTCAGATCCATTAAAGGAAGCAAGTCATCAAATGCTGTGTAAAACTGTCCACATGGGTGCATGGTGGAAAAAGACAGGGCTGCACCAAGCTATTTTCGACCCTTTCCCCAATCTTTACAACTTTTAAGCAATACAAGCCCCGGTAACAGTGATCATAATATAGTTACATTTTACCTATACTGTAAAAAACAAACGCAGGCTGGGAGGGCAAAAACATTTAATTTTAAGAAAGCCAATTTCCCCAGGATGAGGGCTGCAATTCAGGATATGGACTGGGAAGAACTAATGTCAAATAATGGGACAAATTATAAATGGGAGATTTTCAAATCTACTTTGAGTTATTATAGTGCAAAATTTATTCTTATAGGTAACAAGTATAAACGACTCAAATTAAACCCCACATGGCTTACACCTTCTGTGAAAGGGGCAATACATGACAAAAAAAGGGCATTTAAAAAATACAAATCTGAGGGTACAGCTGTAGCCTTTGTAAAATATAAAGAGCTTAATAAAATCTGTAAAAATGTAATAAAATTAGCAAAAATACAAAATGAAAGGCAGGTGGCCAAGGATAGTAAAACAAATCCCAAAAAATTCTTCAAGTATATAAATGCTAAAAAGCCAAGATCTGAACATGTAGGACCCCTAGATAATGGTAATGGGGAGTTGATCACAGGGGATCAAGAGAAGGCAGAGTTACTAAATGGGTTCTTTAGCTCTGTATATACAACAGAAGAAAGAGCAGCTGATGTAGCTGGTGCCAGTGCTGTTAATATATCAGTTGATATACTGAATTGGATGAATGTAGAGATGGTCCAAGCTAAATTAAATAAAATAAATGTGCACAAGGCCCCGGGACCAGATGGGTTACACCCTAGAATTCTTAAAGAGCTTAGTTCAGTTATTTCTGTCCCCCTTTTCATAATATTCAGAGAATCTCTAGTGACTGGTATAGTGCCAAGGGACTGGCGCAGCGCAAATGTGGTGCCTATTTTCAAAAAGGGCTCTAGGTCTTCCCCAGGTAATTATAGACCAGTAAGCTTAACATCCATCGTGGGGAAAATGTTTTAGGGGCTATTGAGGGACTATATACAGGATTATGTGACAATAAATAGCATTATAAGTGACAGCCAGCACGGTTTTACTAAGGACAGAAGTTGTCAAACTAACCTAATCTGTTTTTATGAAGAGGTGAGCAGAAGTCTAGACAGAGGGGCCGCTGTGGATTTAGTGTTTTTGGACTTTGCAAAGGCATTTGACACTGTCCCCCATAGACGCCTAATGGGTAAATTAAGGACTATAGGTTTAGAAAATATAGTTTGTAATTGGATTGAGAATTTGCTCAAGGACCGTATCCAGAGAGTTGTGGTCAATGATTCCTTCTCTGAATGGTCACCGGTTATAAGTGGTGTACCCCAGGGTTCAGTGCTGGGACCACTATTATTCAACTTATTTATTAATGATATAGAGGATGGGATTAATAGTACTATTTCTATTTTTGCAGATGACACCAAGTTATGTAATATAGTTCAGTCTATGGAAGATGTTCATGAATTGCAGGCAGATTTAAACAAACTAAGTGTTTGGGCGTCCACTTGGCAGATGAAGTTTAATGTAGATAAATGTAAAGTTATGCATCTGGGTACCAACAACCTGCATGCATCATATGTCCTAGGGGGAGCTACACTGGCGGATTCACTTGTTGAGAAGGATCTGGGTGTACTTGTAAATCATAAACTCAATAACAGCATGCAGTGTCAATCAGCTGCTTCAAAGGCCAGCAGGATATTGTCGTGTATTAAAAGAGGCATGGACTCGCGGGACAGGGATGTAATATTACCACTTTTACCGCATTAGTGAGGCCTCATCTAGAATATGCAGTTCAGTTCTGGGCTCCAGTTCATAGAAAGGATGCCCTGGAGTTGGAAAAAATACAAAGAAGAGCAACGAAGCTAATTAGGGGCATGGAGAATTTAAGTTATGAGGAAAGATTGAAAGAATTAAACCTATTTAGCCTTGAAAAAAGACGACTAAGGGGGGACATGATTAACTTATATAAATATATTAATGGCACATACAAAAAATATGGTGAAATCCTGTTCCTTGTAAAACCCCCTCAAAAAACAAGGGGGCAAAAGGTTCAAGCTGGAGAAAAAAAGGTTCAAGCTGCAGAGGCGACAAGCCTTCTTTACAGTGAGAACTGTGAATCTATGGAATAGCCTACCGCAGGAGCTGGTCACAGCAGGGACAGTAGATGGCTTTAAAAAAGGGTTAGATAATTTCCTAGAACAAAAAAATATTAGCTCCTAGGTGTAGAAATTTTTCCTTCCCTTTTCCCTTCCCTTGGTTGAACTTGATGGACATGTGTCTTTTTTCAGCCGTACTAACTATGTAACTATGTAACTATGTAATATTGTAATATATACAAGGCCCTCTATATGTAACACTAGCATAGAACAAGAATGCAATAATTTCTAGTAAATTTACACTTGTTTAGTCCATACAGCCCAGCCTATAAAATATATAGGTTCTCAATAAATGTATAAATGAAAATTCAGTGAATGTTTAGGATTGTTCTAAACTGTTAATAAATGCGGCACACAATTTGAGACAGAATTCTGGTGCTTTTTGAATAGTAAATGTGCCCCAATGTCTAAAGAAAGTCTGAAGTCTACCCCTCTGATCACATGATTCGGCTGTTGCACTGTTCCTCCCCCAGAGACAGAATTCTGGTGCTTTTTGAATAGTAAATGTGCCCCAATGTCTAAAGAAAGTCTGAAGTCTACCCCTCTGATCACATGATTCGGCTGTTGCACTGTTCCTCCCCCAGAGCAGCTATATATTTGCCTTACTTGATGACATTATTTTTGCTCGCATTTAAATAAACATACATATTAGCTATCTAAAAGCAGATCTGCAAGTTCTACAAAATATAATAATCCCACTACTGCCATAGCCAAATATGTCTGTATTTTGGTAAAGGAGGTTAAAACGTGATGGCAGCTGAAAAATGGAGCCTAGTTGTAACACTGACGCGTTGCAATCCTAAAAAGCAAAACCCATATACATTCTAGACAACAATCAATATATTTTGTAAACAAAATTATTTAATTGTAACACTACAAAATTACATTTACAAGACAAATATTTTGAAATAAGCACAAAGAAGAAAAACATTTTCAGGCTGCAAGTTATTTATTACATGTTCCAGGATGTTATTTCATACATTAATGCTTTCAGTTGTCTTGCTTCATAAGTAACGGTGTTCTTGCCAATGTGCATCTTCTCTTCTTCCAGTGGTTGCTCGATTATGGCAGGTATGTTTTTACCATAAACTGGCAGGGAATGAATAAATTACATTTGTATGAGATTATTAAATTATACGATTACACAAATCCTCTATACCATTATTTACATGTGTTTAGAAGCACTTCGGATTTTCTACTCTTTAACAAAGTTGCATTTACAACAACAAGTAGACATCTAGACATTCCAAATATATTTGTCTGATTGTAAAAGTGGCATCCATGATAAGATATTGTGTGCTACGTAAAAGCACACAGCGTATCCGCCCTGTGTGACGCAGGGAATTCCGGGTGAAAAACGTTTCATCTCATGTAACCGCTGCAGCTTGTGGTTGGCTGCAGCGGTCACATGGGATAAAACGTCATCCCAGGAGGCCGGCCCCGACGAATAAACACAGAATTATGGGTAAGTATAAGATTTTTTTTCTGAGTTGCGTTTTTTGTGACGGAATCGCTGCTTTTCCGCTGCAAAATAGTGGTATTCATAGCTAAATAGAAATCATTGTTGCTCATTAATTTACGTGGAAAGCTGTATGCCTCAGGGAGTTAGTGAGGCTCACAGGGCATGTAACCCAAGTACTCAGTGCAATGGGTAGGCATTACTATTTCGGCAGTAGACTCACTTTGCATGGTGAAGGAGAGTGAAGCGGTCACCCATGTGCAAGATGTTGATTGGGCTACTGAACTACAAAGTCACCTCAGCATAAAGGGATTTGTATGTATGACTTTGTGGGGGAGGGCACCAAATTAAATTTTTGCCTCAGGTGAAAAGCTTCTGCCCTCGGCTATTCTGGAGAGCTGAGAAAAAGATCACATCACACACTTCCTTGCTTCACCCTTACCAAACATAAATAGCTCTATTTATAAGGAGAGCAAGTGGGTGAGTTTCCGGCTCCGTAAATAGAATTTTGGGAGCTGGACAGAGCAATGAAGGGTTATTCCCAACTTAGACAATGGACCGCTGACCGCAGATTCCAGACGGAGACTAGTGGAGAGCAAGCCCACCATCCACTAGCCCCCGCCTGGAATCACCTGTCACAAACTTTCAAAAACTTACTTTCACAATGTTCCAAAAATTGAATACTTTCATAGATCACATTGTCCTGAAGCATGATCATGTGTTTTGACATGTTTTCCAGCAAGGATAGAAAGCATCTTTTTGCATAATACCATGTGTCTGTTCCAAGCTGTAAAAAAAAATAAAAAAATATCAAGATATATTGTCAAGAAAATAATCATTCTGCCCAAATCTCGTATGCAATTTGGCCATGTTACAGACAAAAAAGTTACATATATTTGTTTTTCTGTAAAATGGTGGAAAATGTGGGAAGAGCAAGTACTATATGCAATCTACAGGAAGTTGCAATAAAATGGAAGGGACTCATACTTGCAATACAGACCCAGAGGAAAGTTAAATGTAATAATACGCCTCGTTTACGTCTGAAAATAGGTCGTGTGAACCCAGCCTAAAGGATCTGCCAGACACAGCTTCTGTGTCGACGCCTGTGGTTAATCAGTCTGCACCTGCTCCTAGGTCTGATAGAGTGACTCGATCTGCTACCACTCAGGCTGGTAGGCTGAGGAGTGGGAGAACCTATCACAGCCTGGCCAGACGGTTCTAGCTCCCGCCCTCGGTCTATGTATACCTTCATTTGCTTCTTGTCTTTGCCTGTGAATCTCTCGTTTCCTGGCTCTGCTGTTCCAGCTATTACTATTGACCTCAGCTACATTTTGACACTGACTACTCTCCTGCTCTTTGTTTGGTTCCACCCATCATCCAATCCAGTGTTATGTTATATCCCAATAATACAGACCCATATATACGAGTTATCGTCGTGGATGTATCGGTGTTATAATCAGTAGAAATTACTCCAGAATGACATTGTACAGAAATAAAAACATTGTCTCCCCTTCTCCAAGGCTTCAGGGGCTAAGGGGGAGAATTTAGAGAACATTTCCTCTATATAGAATTGGATTGGCTGCTCGGCCTTGTCTTGTCCCTTTAAATAACAGTTGCTGCTGCTCAAGATGTCACGGAATGTTGTGGATGTTGGCTCCGCCCCTGCACATTATGACAACACTCACATTATATAAGGAGCTGCAGAGCTGACACTCCTTTGAGGGTTGTAGTTGTTGGTGTCAGGTAAGTCCGCGGTGTCTTTGGCTCCTGTTGTGTCCTTCATTATCTTCTATCACGTCTCGTCCTCTTCAGCAATGGTCACTTCTGTGGAAAACCTTGACTTTTCCTTCTTTTGTAGGTTTAGAGTTGGTGAATTACAGAGAATCAGGTAAATCCATCTTTACAGTAAATGTACAATGTGTCTGATAACGCTCAGAAGCTGCTTCTAACCAGAGGACATTCACATCTTCACTGTATGGACCAACATTATTGGTGACGCACATTACATAGAGACATGCCACTGCCAGGGGGCCCATAGTGAGAGGGGGCCCGGCCCTGAACTTCCCTCCTACTATTTGACATAGGGTAATATCATTTTCCTGCAGCCGCCACTAGGGGGAGCTCACTGTACACAGCTCCTATTAAAAAGGCTCTGTCACCAGATTATAAGTGCCCGGTCTCCTACATAATGTGATCTGCGCTGTAATGTAGATAACAACAGTGGTTTTTACTTTGAAAAACGATAATTTTTGAGCAAGATATGAGCAATTTTAGATTTATGCTAATTAGTTTCTTAACGACCAACTGGGCGTGTTTTTACTTTTGACCAAGTGGGCGTTGTGAAGAGAAGTGTATGACACTGACCAATCAGCGACCAATCAGTGACCAATGAGCCTCATACACTTCTCATTGTTCCAGCCCAGCTTCTTTCACTGCACAATCATGCTGGGCTGGAACAATGAGAAGCATATGACGCTGATTGGTCTCTGATTGGTCGCCGATTGGTCACTGATTGGTCAGCGTCATACACTTCTCTTCACAACGCCCACTTGGTCTAAAGTAAAAACACGCCCAGTTGGTCATTAAGAAACTAATTAGCATAAATCTAAAATTGCTCATAACTTGCTCAAAAATGATCGTTTTTCTAAATAAAAACCACTGCTGTTATCTACATTACAGCGCCGATTACATTATGTAGGAGACAGGGCACTTATAATCTGGTGACAGAGACTTTTTTAAGTTCAATAGTAGCTGTAAATCAATATGCAGTGAGCTCCCCCTAGTGGTGGCTGCAGACTGCCAGAGCTTTATAACTTGCACTTTTTTTTTAAGGAAAAGGGGGGCTTTAAAGCTTTAACAGAACAGAAAAATATGTGAAGTAGTTCAGATCACGCTACACTTGACGGGTGCACGAATAAGGTCCCAACCAAAATCACATAGAAGTATTCGACACACAAGTTTTTGAAGCTGAAATGTAAAAATTGTTTTTTTTAGTAAATGCCAGTGGCTTGGTGCGACATTTCGGTCACAATCGACCTTCATCAGACACTGAGTCGTGCTGGGGACTGGTGTATCCTGTAAATCGGCGCTATTTTATAAATGGCAGCTGACTGCTTGGTATAGGCGCCTGTAACTGCTATAAATGATGGGGTTCTGGTTTGGATACCAGTGAGTGGGCTCTGTGTGTGGGTACAGATCTTGAGTTGTAGGTACAGGTTGGGTATTATTACTATTAAGTTGGTACTGAAGATCTTGGGTGCTGTAGAGGTCCTCTGGCTGCTCTAGATTGGGTCTTGGTGGTCCGATCCAGGTAGAGGACAAGTATCAGTAAGTAGATACAGTAGATATGTGAACAGGTCTGGAGGTGTAGATAAGACATGAGTATTGATGAGGGGGTTTTAGTTCTAGGTTCAGGTCTTGAGATGCGGATTCAAGTTGAGGAGGGGTCTGGTTAATTAGACTAGTTCATCACTCACTTCTAAATTACTGTCTGATCTTAAGTAGATATTCCTTATTTATACATTTGTAGAGCACATAGAGTATGTTCTGGACTCTCGCTGTCTTATTTACCCCTAGTATTGAGAGAAGTGAAACAGAGATGATGGAGAAGGAGGTGGAGGAGATGGAGGAGACAGAGGAGGTGGAGTGGACGGAGGTGGAGGAGATAAACATTCAGCAGGAGACGGAGGAGGTGTCGGAGGAGGTGGAGTGGACGGAGGTGGAGGAGATAAACATTCAACTGGAGCCGGAGGAGGTGGAGGAGCCGGAGGAGGTGGAGGAGCCGGAGGAGGTGGAGGAGCCGGAGGAGGTGGAGGAGACAGAGGTGGAGGAAGAGATAAACATTCAGCAGGAGATGGAGGAGGTGGAGTGGACGGAGGTGGAGGAGATAAACATACAGCAGGACGAAGATGAGGTGGAGGAGACGGAGGAGGTGCAGGAGACAGAGGTGGAGGAGGAGATAAACACTCAGCAGAAGACGGAGGAGGTGGAGTGGACGGAGGTGGAAGAGATAAACATTCAGCAGGACGAAGATGAGGTGGAGGAGACGGAGGAGGTGGAAGTGGAGGAGATCAATATTCAGCAGGAGGAAGATGTGCTGGAGACGGAGGAGGAGAAAGCGTAAGTGGCAGAGATGGACTTTCAGTTATTGCTGTATGTATATCCCTGTAAAGTATTGTGTAAGGAGTCAGGACGTTAATTTAATTGCATTATCAAAACTGGTGCAAAGTAAAAGTTGTGCCGTTGCCCATAACAACCAATCAGGTCACATCTTAATTTTCCAATGGGCCTTAGAAAAATGTGCATTGCAATCAGAACTGCTCCTCCTTCGCTTTGCACTAGTTTTGATAAATCTGCAACGTCCATAGTAAAAAGGCCACAAATTCTATCAATATGTTACATAAGACATAGAGCCCCAATGATCTCATTCATCAGGAAAACAGGGAAACCTTCATAAACTTTTTGTAACTTTAGAGCCGACTCATTACAGAACATGACACACAGGATTATTTAGGTTTATCCCATTACATACTTTTGCAATACTTTGAGCTCCGTCTAATTAAGTCTCCACAGAACGTGACACGTGACAATATCAGTGTACATAACCTTATAGACTGATCCTGGGAAGTGCCCACCACTCATCACATGGAGCTGATCTTATTTTCCTGGATTTTTCCTTTAGGACAAGACGCAGGTGGTGGAGACCTAAGTGCCTCAGAATAACCAAAGAGAAGTTCATGTGAGTGATTGTCTGCCTTCATTTTACCTGCAGCGGCCACTAGGTGGAACTCCTATTATAGTCTATAATTAATCAGCATGCAGTGAGCGCCCCGTAGTGGTGGCAGAAAGTGTATTATAATTTTACTTTTTTTCATTAGCTGCTCCAGGGGTGGGGGGATGTTCCAGGCACTAGGATCCCTCTTATCTTTCCTCATGTAGGAGTTGATGATTAATTCTTATCTTTCCCCCGCAGAATCAGAGAGAATAGACAACCAAGGTAAGTACAAGACTATGGATGTCCCCTTTCCTCTTGCTTATTAGGGCCAAAAAAGGTAATAGAGGAGGATCACCCCCATCAGGATCCTCATCTATTAGATAGAGCCGAGAGACGACCTCCCCTTAGAGGGTCATTTACAGCCCTACATTGAACACTTGAGTTTACTGGAGAGCTCCCCAAGTCTTGCCTCCTGATTGTAGGGGCACCTAGTCGCAGGACCCCCATAATTATCTCATCTCTCCAGGACGTGTCCCAAGGTTGTGCAAAAGTGGTAAACCCAGTAATCCCCCTGCCCCAGTCTAAACCCTACTCGCCAGTCACCGCTGTCCCCACAAGACCCGTTCCCTCTCATGAAAGTCTCACCCTGGGTTTATCTTCTGTAGGTTCCTCAGATTTTTTCCCTGCTGCTTCAGCAATGACACCATCGAATAAGTGGCGTGGCATTGTGAGGAGTCGCTGAGGCTAAACTCTTAGAAAGTTCCTCTGGACATTGTCATCTGCTGCAACAGACAAGCAGGAGTCATACAGCTCTGTCCAGTGCCCCCCTGTCCAAAGCCGCACCAGGGGGCGTTCCTGCAGTGAAGTACTAGATCGCCCACCCCTGAGGATCCAGATGAAGTACAGGTTTGTTGGCCAGAACATTATTATTGGAGGTTTCCCATTATTGTATTTACTTAGTGTTTAGTGTAAACCAAACATCTCCAATAATGCAATGCAGCAGTACATTATAGATGTATAGGAAAAATGCTAATGGATGTCCAGTTCTGGTGGATGCAGCTCTGGTAGTGACTACAGTATCAGATGAATGAAGTAAATCTACAGTGCTGCTCTCTTACAGGTGGAGCTGTATACTTTGTAACGCACTTTTCTTATATAGCAGACTGTTCCACCCCGGAATCTCATTTCCGCTCTCAGACCGAGACCATCGCGCTCTCCAGGACTTCCAGTAACCGCACCGAGCAGGGACAGAACCAGCTTCAGCCTGATCCTGTGGAAGTCTGACCCCCCCGGACTTGGAGCAAAGACTCCAGACAAAAAACCTCGTCCCCTCGTCCAAGAACTCGGTATCTGGCGGATTACAAGATATTCCATGGACGGCCACAGAAAAGTTTATAACATTTTACTTGTAAGAACGGAAAATCTTCAGGAAAACGGCAGAAAATAAAATATTATTAATTGTTCCTTACTCAGTGGAGTCTCCTTATTGGTCCCCCTCCCCCACCAGCACTGGGAAGCTGTATGTTGAGTGCAGTTGTTCCCAGTAGTTGACCATTATGGTGACTGTTCCCCTTTGAGGCATGTAATGGGTCGTGTAAAGCCATTCTGACAATCCGATCACACGTGAACTATTCAGGCCGAGCATGACTGCAGTGGAGGACGGGCAGTATCCAGTGACTTCAGTGGGTTCTGTCCAATGTATCACCACAGAGAAACTAGCGAGGATCTAGTGAAGGAAAACCTGATACACTGTGCTATGTCTAGTGCAGAGTCCGCAGGGGTGGAGAATGAAAAAGTGCATCCGATGTGGGGGAGGGGAGACATACGAGAACCTGTACGGACCAGCCTGAGTGTAAGATAATAGTGGGATCATTTCCAGGCCAGGCAGCTTCTGTACTCACTAGGGGGGAGGAGATCTGAGGTATTCCTCACATAAAGGCTATATGGCAAATTATATATCTGTGCTTCAGAAGACATTAATTTCATCAAACCAGCGGTGTAGTTATAGGTAGTGAAGAAGGAGCAGTCACACCCGAACCCTGGTACTTGAACAACAAGTAATCACCACCATACAGTGCCCTCAATCATCTCATCATGCTGCCATACAATGCCAAATATCACCACCATACAGCACTCTCATCCATCTCATTATACTGCCATACAATGCCAACTATCACCACCATACAGTACCCTCATCCATCATTATACTGCCATACAATGCCAAATATCACCACCATACAGTACCCTCATCCATCTCATTATACTGCCATACAATGCCAAATATCACCACCATACAGTACCCTCATCCATCTCATTATACTGCCATACAATGCCAACTATCACCACCATACAGCACCCTCATCCATCTCATCATACTGCCATGCAATGCAAAATATCACGACTATACAGCACATTCATCCATCTAATTATACTGCCATACAATGCCAAATATCCCCACTATAAAGCACCCTAATCCATCTCATCATACTGCCATACAATAACAAATATCACCACTATACAGCACCCTCATCCATCTCATTATACTGCCATACAATGCCAAATATCACCACCATACAGTACCCTCATCCATCTCATTATACTGCCATACAATGCCAAATATCACCACCATACAGTACCCTCATCCATCTCATTATACTGCCATACAATGCCAACTATCACCACCATACAGCACCCTCATCCATCTCATCATACTGCCATGCAATGCAAAATATCACGACTATACAGCACATTCATCCATCTAATTATACTGCCATACAATGCCAAATATCCCCACTATAAAGCACCCTAATCCATCTCATCATACTGCCATACAATAACAAATATCACCACTATACAGCACCCTCATCCATCTCATTATACTGCCATACAATGCAAAATATCATGACTATACAGCACATTCATCCATCTAATTATACTGCCATACAATGCCATATATCACCACTATACAGCACCCTCATCCATCTCATCATTCTGCCATACAATGCCAAATATCACCACCATACAGTGCCCAAGTTCATCTCATCATACTGCCATACAATGCCAAATATCACCACCAAACCGTGCCCTCGTTCACCTCAACATACTGCCATACAATGCCAAATAACACCAACATACAGCACCCTCATTCATCCCATTATACTGCCATACAATGCCAAATATCACCACCATACAGTGCCCTCATCCATCTCATCATACTGCCATACAATGCCAAACATCACCAACATACAGCACCCTCATCCATCCCATTATACTGCCATACAATGCCAAATACCACCATACAGTGCCGTGATTCATCTCATCATACTGCCATACAATACCAAATATCACCACCATACAGCACGCTCATCCATCTCATCATAGTGTCCTACAATGCCAAATATCACCACCATACAGCACCCTCAATCATCTCATTATACTGCCATACAATGCCAAATATCGCCACCATACAGCACCCTCATTCATCTCATCATAGTGTCATACAATGCCAAATATCACCACCATACAGTATCCTAATCCATCTCATTATCCTGCCAAACAATGCCAAATATCACCGCCATACAGCACCCTCATTCATCTCATACTGCCATACAATGCCAAATATCACCACCATACAGTACCCTCATTCATCTCATCATACTGTCATACAATGCCAAATACTACCACCATACAGCACCCCCATCCATCTCATCATACTGTCATACAATGCCAAATACCACCACCATACAGCACCCTCACCCATCTCATCATACTGCCATACAATGCCAAACATCACCACCATACAGTGCCCTCATTCATCTCAACATACTGCCATACAATGCCAAATACCACCATACAGTGCCCTGATTCATCTCATCATACTGCCATACAATACCAAATATCACCACCATACAGCACCCTCATATATCTCATTATACTGCCATACAATGCCAAATACCACTATACAGCACCCTCATCCATCTCATTATACTAACATACAATGCCAAATACAACCACAATACTGTACCCTCATCCATCTCATCATACTGCCATACAATGCCAAATATCACTACCACACAGCACCCTTATACTGCTCATTATACCGCCATACAGTGCCAAATATCACCAACCTATAGTGCCCTCATCCATCTCATTATCCTGTTAAATGATGCCAAATATCAACGCCATACAATATCCTCATCCATCTCATTATACTACCAGACAATGCCAAATACCACCAAAACACAGTACCCTCATCCATCTCATCATACTGCCATACAATGCCAAATATCATTACCACACAGCACCCTTATACTGCTCATTATCCTGCCATACAGTGCCAAATATCACCAACTTATAGTACCCTCATCCATCTCATCATAGTGTCATACTATACCAAATAATTACCAAGGGGTGGACCTCAGTAGTTGGTGGGCGCAAAGGATTCAAAATGTATAGAGTGTCTACCGGCAAACAGAGCCCTTGTTTCCCAACCACCAAAATTAAAATATAAAGTTTTAATTGGTATAGACGACCATCAACAGACTACATAGAAGTTAAAATTCCTGGTCCATAAAATGTGTGGTTAATTCAAAGAAGCAAGGTGCTAACGGCTGTAGACCGCAGCACCACGTTGTAAGTTAAATTACTAAGAGACCAGCAGGACCAGAGTTAAAAATTCAAAAGAGCCCCCTCTACATGTTTCACTACCCACGTAGCGTCTTCAGGGGTATAGGGGCTAGTGGCCACTGTAATACAATGCCAAATACCACCACCATACAGCACACTCATGCACCTTATTATACTGCCATACAATACCAAATATCACCACCATACAGCACCCTCATCCATCTCATCATGCTACCATACAATTCCAAATATCACCAACATACAGAACCCTCATCCATCTCATCATACTGCAATACAATGCCAAATATCACCACCATACAGCACCCTCATTAATCTCATTATACCGCCATGCAGTGCCGAATATCACCACCATACAGTCCCCTCATCCATCTCATCATAGTGTCATACCATACCAAATATCAACACCATACAGTACCCTCATCCATCTCATCATACTACCATACAATACCAAATAACACCACCATACACCACCCTCATCCATCTCATTATACTACCATAAAATTTCAAATATCACCACTATAAAGCACCCTCATCCATCTCATTATACTGCCATACAAAGCCAAATATCAAAATCATACAGTACCCTCATTCATCTCATCATACTGTAATACAATGCCAAATACCACCACCATGCAGCACCCTCTTGTATCTTATTATACTGCCATACAGTGCCAAATATCAACACCATACAATACCCTCATTCATCTCATCATACTACCATACAATGCCAAATAACACAACCATACAGCACCCTCATCCATCTCATCATACAGCCATACAATGCCAAATATCACAACTATACATCACCCTCATCATACTGCCATACAATGCCAAATATCACTACCATACAGCTCCCTCATTCATCTCATTATACTGCCATACAGTGCTAAATATCACCATCATAGAGTACCCTCATTCATCTCATCATACTGTAATACAATGCCAAATACCACCACCATACAGCACACTCATGCACCTTATTATACTGCCATACAATACCAAATATCACCACCATACAGCACCCTCATCCATCTCATCATGCTACCATACAATTCCAAATATCACCAACATACAGAACCCTCATCTATCTCATCATACTACCATACAATGCCAAATAACATACCATACAGCACCCTCATCCATCTCATCATACTGCCTTACAGTGCCAAATATAACCGTCATACGGTATTCTCATCTATCTCATCATACTACCATACAATGCCAAATAACACCACCATACAGCACCCTCATCTATCTCATCATACTGCCATACAATGCCAAATATCACCACCATACAGTGCCCTCATCCATCTCATTATCCTGCCAAACAATGCACAATATCACCGCCATACATTATCCTCATCCATCCTATCATACTACCATACAATGCCAAATATCAACACCAAACAGTGCCCCCATTCATCTCATCATACTGCCATACAATGCCAAATGCCACCATACAGCACCCTCATCTATCTCATCATACTGCCATACAATGCCAAATATCCCCACCATACAGCACCTTCATTTATCTCATTATACTGCCATACAATGCCAAATATCACCAACATACAGTACCCTCATTCATCTCCTTATACTGCCATACAATGCCAAATTTTCACCACCATACAGTATCCTCATCCATCTCATCATACTGCCATACAATGACAAATATCACCACCATACAGCACCCTCACCCATCTCATCCTACTGCCATACAATGCCAAATATTACAGCCATACAGCACCCTCATCCATCGCATTATACTACCATACAATACCAAATATCACCACCATACAGTGCCCTCATTTATCTCATCATACTACCGTACAATGCCAAATACCACGACCATACAGTGCCCTCATTCATCACATCATACCGCCATACAATGCCAAATATCACCAACATAAAGCACCCTCATCCATCTCATCATACCGCCATAAAATGAAAATTATCACCAGCACAGCATTTTCTCAACATTATACAGTGATAAATATTGGAATAATATTGCCATACAATGCAAAGAAACACCAGCATCAAGTGCTGATGCAAATGTGCACCTTGTTTTTTTTTGGAGGGGTATTTATGAGAGGTGAAACTTTATTCACAAGTTGTTTCAAACAAAAATCCTTCTCCTTACAGAATTATACAGCTCCCATAGATCTCAATACTAGTGAGTTCCCCTAGTGGAGGCTGAAGGCAGAACAAGTTTGATCATATAACGCATGTGACGGCGTCTCTCACTAAAGGGGTGGAGGGGGTGTGCTGAGCACTAGGACACCCCAAGTGTAATTGTATACAATGGGGCAGATTTACTACGGTCTACAGCTAGAATGTGTCGTGAACTGCTCCTTATTTGGGCAGGTTTCATTTTAGACTAATTTATGAAAAGATGTTTGCTCCTCACTACAAACTCAGTCCTGCAGGGAAATGTGGTCCTGCGGGGAGATGTGGTCCTGCGGGGAGATGTGGTCCTACAGGGAGATGTGGTCCTGCAGGGAGATGTGGTCCTGCAAGGAGATGTGGTCCTGCAGGGAGATGTGGTCCTGCAGGGAGATGTGGTCCTGCAGGGAGATGTGGTCCTGCAGGGAGATGTGGTCCTACAGGGAGATGTGGTCCTACAGGTAGATGTGGTCCTACAGGGAGATGTGGCCCTACAGGTAGATGTGGTTCTACAGGTAGTTGTGGTCCTACAGGGAGATGTGGTCCTACAGGTAGATGTGGTCCTACAGGGAGATTTGGTCCTACAGGGAGATGTGGTCCTACAGGTAGATGTGGTTCTACAGGTAGATGTGGTCCTGCAGGTAGATGTGGTCCTACAGGGAGATGTGGTCCTACAGGTAGATGTGGTCCTGCAGGGAGATGTGGTCCTACAGGGAGATGTGGCCCTACAGGGAGATGTGGCCCTATTGGGAGATGTGGTCCTGTAGGGAGATGTGGTCCTACAGGGAGATGTGGTCCTGTAGGGAGATGTGGTCCTGTAGGGAGATGTGGTCCTGCAGGTAGATGTGGCCCTACAGGGAGATGTGGCCCTACAGGGAGATGTGGTCCTGTAGGGAGATGTGGTCCTGCAGGGAGATGTGGTCCTACAGGGAGATGTGGTCCTACAGGTAGATGTGGTCCTGCAGGTAGATGTGGTCCTACAGGGAGATGTGGTCCTGCAGGGAGATGTGGTCCTACAGGGAGATGTGGTCCTGTAGGGAGATGTGGTCCTGCAGGTAGATGTGGTCCTGCAGGGAGATGTGGTCCTGCAGGGAGATGTGGTCCTGCAGGGAGATGTGGTCCTGCAGGGAGATGTGGCTCTGCAGGGAGATGTGGCCGTGCAGGGAGATGTGGTCCTGCAGGGAGATGTGGTCCTGCAGGGAGATGTGGTCCTGCGGGAAGACGCGGAAAATGGGCCTGCAGTGCAATCCTGCAGAGACGTGGGGTAATGAGCTGGTTCTCCTATGACTTATGAAGTTGCAGAATTGTACAGAGAAGTATGGTGGGAGGGGGTACAGAGAAGTATGGGCGGGGGTACAGAGAAGTATGGGGGGGTACAGAGAGGTGGCCCATAGCAAATATCACATAAGCGCCCCCACCTGGTGCTTGTTCACATCAACACAACCCTCATTTAAATACATGGAGGCTCATTGGTTGTTTCAGCCGGGTGACCCTGGGTTCTATTCCCGTGAAGTCTATGAGGATGGAGAACACTTGGCAGAATTATACTGTACAGGAATGATGGAGCCAACCTGAGCTGTGACCCCCTCCCCATTCATTGGGCCCCATAGCAGCCGCCTCTATGGAATAATCCCCTTTGGATGAACATCTGCACCAGGAAAAGTTATGATTACAGATCTGCAGAACGGTCGCATCACTGGTTTATGTCAGTGATCTGCAGCCTGCGGCTCTCTAGCTGTTGTAGAACTACAAGTCCCAGCACAACCTGACAGTCCACAGCTTTACCTTAGGGAGGCAGCAACTTTTAACTTTTTTTGTGTAGTCATTATCTAAGAGCCATAACTTTATTTTTCCATTAATCGAGCGGTGTGAGGGCTTAGATTTTGCTGGACAAGCTGTAGATTTTATTGGCGCCATTTTGGGATACATTCGATTTTTTAATCACTGTTCATTAGATTTTTTAGGGGGCGGATTAAACAAAAAATAAACAATTCTGGAATTTATTTTTCAGTTTTCACCGTGAAGTGTAATTGACCTGTTAACTCTTTTCTGCACGTTGATGTGATTACGGCGACATCAAATGTATAGAATTCTTTTGTTTTACTACTTATGAACAAAAAAAATCACCTAAAATTGTTTCTGGTTTTTTTGTTGCCATTTTCATAGATCCATATTTTTTTTTTATGGATCTAAGAATACGAGGGCTTGAATATTGCAGGAAGAGTTGACATTTTCTTCATTTGTATCATCATTTTACATTCTGTTTTTTGGGGTAAACAAAAACAGCAATTCCGGTATTCTTTTTAATTTCGTTTTTTTGCGTTCAGGACCCTAAGACGTCTACAATGCTTCTGTACACGACCGACCTAGAGGACATTGTTAGGCCTCCGGCTGCCATAGCCGGCTGGTCAAGTCACGGAAGGACCAATGTGGCAGTAGAGGAAGCCCCCAACTCTGTCTAGCAGTGTAGATGCCGCAGATGCTATTGACCGCAGAATCCAAGGGGTTTAACGGACGATATCGGAGTTAGCTCGATCCCCGGCCATTGCACTTGAGGGTCAGATGTTGATGGCGTGGTCTCCGCTACAGAGCAAACGCCATGCAAGTGTAATATATGGCGCTGATGTTACAGACTACCCGCCCTCGCTCCGTGTGTGTATGTGTACGTGTGTGTGTTTGTGTGTGTGTGTGTGTGTGTGTGTGTGTGTGTGTATAGCGCGTGCAGAGTGGGAAGGGCTGAATGGCATGCTGGAAGTTGTAGTCTCACAGCAGTTGGAGGGGCAGGTTATAGATTTTTGGTTCTGGTGCTTGTTAATGGAGACGACATATAACAATGTATCAGCAGTAAATTGTATCAATATAGAGAAATAAATTGATATTATAGGCCGGAGATTATGCAGAGATAAAGTCCTAATAAGGAGGAGTAACAATTCGCAGGATATTATAATAGTCTCACAATCTCCTCCTCATCACATCTGGGAAACAGCAGCGGGTCTAGAAGTATCCGAATATTATATGGAAGTGTTTGTTATAATGTATAGGCCTATATACCTGCTATATACACATTATCAGTCCATTCTGTCCTCCACCCATCATCGAATCCAGTGTTATGTTATATCCCAATAATACAGACCCCATATATATGAGCAGGGCCGGCCTTAGGGTAGATGGCGCCCTGTGCGAAATTATCTTTCGGCGCCCCACGCCATTATAAAAAATGCCCCATAAAAAAGCATAATTCCTCCCCACAGTATAATACCCTATATAGTGCCCCCACACAGTGTAATGCCCCTTTAGTGCCCCACACACAGTATAATAATAATATTTAATAATGTAATATATTATAACGCCTTCAAGAACACAGTATTTTGTCCTCTAATTGTGCCTACACAGTGTTATGCCCCCTAAGTGCCACACACATTATATTGCCCCCTGTAGTACCCCTACACAGTATGATGTCCTCCACAGAGTATAATGCCCCCACAGCCCCCCTAGTAGAAAGTGCACCCTGTAGATTGTGCCATACAGCTTCCCTGTAGACAGTGCCATAATCCCCCACCTCCTCCTTGTAGACAGTGCCATACAGCCCCCATCTGCCCCTTGTAGTGTCATACAGCCCCCATCTGCCCCTTGTAGTGCCATACAGCCCCCCATCTGCCCCTTGTAGTGTTATACAGCCCCACCTCCCTCTTGTACACAGTGCCCCCCACCGCCCCCTTGTAGACAGTGTCATACAGCACCCACCTCCCCATTGTAGAAAGTGACATACAGCCCACACCTCCCCCTTGTAGACAGTGCCATACTGCCCCCACCTCCAACTGACAGGTCCTTGCGTAGGCCGGCTTGATCCAGAGATGTCATCACGCCGACTGCGCAGGGATCCTGTCCCTGCGCCTCATAGGCTGCAGGCGCCTCTGTAGCCTGTTACAGAGTTTCCCAACCTTTTCGGACTTGAGCCACCCCTGGACAAAAAAAAATTCCTCAGGGCCACCCTACCAAAAATTGTTTAGAGAAAGACAGAAAATAGCTAAAAATAAGCACTACATTCTTAGGGTATGTTCACACAGCGTTTTTTGTAAGGCAGAAAAAATCTGCTTTTGAATTGACAGCGTTATTTGATGGGGTTTTTTTAGCGTTTTTTTTTTTAAGCCGTTGAAGCGAATGCAAAAGACGCAGCAAAAAAAGCTCAAAGAGCGCCAAAGCTATTTTCTTCCTACTGTTAATTTCAATTGGAGGTCAGAGGTGGAAACCACTTGAAGACCATCAGCCCCCCCCACTCACAGTAAAATGACCATCAGCCCCCCACTCACAGTAAGGCTGGGTTCACACACACTATTTACGGACGTCATTCGGGCGTTTTAGCCTCGAATTACGTCCGAAAATGCGGCTCAAAAGCGTCGGCAAAGATCTGCCCATTCATTTGAATGGGTCTTACGATCTTCTGTGCTGACGGTCATTTTTTTTACGCGCCACTGTCAAAAGACGGCGCGTAAAAGAGACGCCCGCGTCAAAGAAAAGCCTGTCACTTCTTGAGACGTAATTGGAGCCGTTTTCCCTTGACAATAGAAAAACAGCTCCAATTACGTCCGTAATGGACGCAGCGAACAGCGCCTGCACATGCCATTACGTCTGAAATTCCGGTGAACATACCCTAAAATGACCATCAGCCCGTCCACTCACAGTAAAACTACCATCAGCCCGTCCACTCACAGTAAAACTACCATCAGCCCGTCCACTCACAGTAAAACTACCATCAGCCCGTCCACTCACAGTAAAACTACCATCAGCCCCCACTCACAGTAAAATGACCATCAGCCTCCAACTCACAGTAAAACTACCATCAGCCCCCCACTCACAGTAAGGCCTCATTTACACGAGCGTGTGCGTTTTGCGCGCGCAAAAAACGCTGCGTTTTGCGCGCGCAAAAGGCACTTGGCAGCTCCGTGTGTCATCCGTGTATGATGCGCGGCTGCGTGATTTTCACGCAGCCGCCATCATAGAGATGAGGCTAGTCGACGCCCGTCACTGTCCAAGGTGCTGAAAGAGCTAACTGATCGGCAGTAACTCTTTCAGCACCCTCGACAGTGAATGCCGAACACAATATACACCAACCTGTGAATAAAAAAAAAATTTCATACTTACCAAGAACTTCCTGCTTCCCCCAGTCCGGGCTCCCGGCCGTTGCCTTGGTGACGCGTCCCTCTCTTGTCATCCGGCCCCACCTCCCAGGATGACGCCGCAGTCCATGAGACCGCTGCAGCCTGTGATTGGCTGCAGCCTGTGCTTGGCCTGTGATTGGCTGCAGCTGTCACTTGGACTAAACTGTCATCCCGGGAGGTCGGACCGGAGTTATCGGTAAGTCAGAACGTCTTTTTTTTTTTACAGGTTCATGGATTTTCGGAGCGGAAGTCACTGTCCATGGTGCTGAACCAGTTTAACGCTTTCAGCACCGTGGACAGTGACTGTCTCCTGACGTCGCGTACCCGAACATTTTTTACCGGTTTCGGTCAAAACGAGTTTGGCCGAACCCGGTGAAGTTCGGTGCGCTCATCTCGAATTTGACACTCCGTTTGGATGTTTGTAAACAGAAAAGCACGTGGTGCTTTTCTGTTTACATTCAGGAGTTTGACAGCTCTTGCGTGATTTTCGCGCATGCAACGCAGGACCGTCCGTGTGGCATGCGTTGTTTTCACGCACCCATTGAAGTCAATGGGTGCGTGTTGCGTGAAAAACGCAAGAATATAGAACATGTCGTGAGTTTTACGCAACGCACTCACGCAGCGCAAAATTCACGCATCGTCTAAACAGCCCCATAGACTATTATAGGTGCGTACGGCACGCGTGAAAAGCACGCGCGTCGCACGCGCGTATAATACGCTCGTGTAAATGAGGCCTAAAACTACCATCAGCCCCCTACTCACAGTAAAATGACCATCAGCCCGTCCACTCACAGTAAAATGACCATCAGCCCGCCACTCACAGATGCTCCTTGTAGGTCGTGCCACACAGCCCCCTTGTAGTTCGTGCCACACAGCACCCTTGTAGTTCGTGCCACACAGCCCCCTTGTAGTTCGTGCCACACAGCCCCCTTGTAGTTCGTGCCACACAGCCCCCTTGTAGTTCGTGCCACACAGCCCCCTTGTAGTTCGTGCCACACAGCCCCCTTGTAGTTCGTGCCACACAGCCCCCTTGTAGTTCGTGCCACACAGACCCCTTGTAGGTCATGCCACACAGCCCCTTTGTAGGTAGTAGGGATGTCACGACACCTGAATTTGGACTTCAATACCGATACTTCGTGTAGTATTGCAATTTCGATACCAAAACGTTCTTCCATTTTCTGATGTGAGGCGCGAGGTGTGATGCTGAATTTAACCTCCATTTGCCTCACATTAATAGTAATTAACCCCATCATGTTTCTCAGTCATAATGGGTTAATGTGTGAGGTACATGATGGGGTTAATTACTATTAATGTGAGGCACATGGAGGTTAAATTCAGCATCACACCTCGCGCCTCACATAAATTTATTTTTTTTACAGCGTACACATCATAAATGACGCAAAAAAATAGTTGTGCAGGTTATTACGGCCGCGCCAATACTGAATGTGTGTATTTTATATATTGACTTATTTTAAAGTTTATTGTAAAAAAAAAGGCGTATGTGTATTTTTTTAAATTTAACATTACTTCATGTTTTTACTTTATTTTTAAACTTTAAAGGAATAGTGTCACGAAATTTTTTTTTTAACATCAGTTTGATTTTAGTTTTTTAAAAAAAAAATTTTATATTTATTTGTGTGTTTGTGTTTTACTTTTACACTTTTTCTTCCCTATGGGGGCTGCCATTTTTTACTCCATTTCTGTATGTGTCGATTAACGACACATACAGACATGGAATACGGCAGCTCCAGTCCCATAGGGAATGCGAACGGGGCCCGTTCCATCCACTATGGTGTACGCCGTCTGTGTGGGAACGGCGCATGCCTGTGGATTCCGCTCCTTGACGGAGTGCTTGATGTCTTTGTCCATATATGAACAGTGACATCGGGCAACTAACTCCTGAAGCGGAATCCCTGTCCACAGCGTTGCAGACGCTGTGACCAGGGATTCCACTCCAGGAGAAGCCCCTGACGTCTCTGTCCATTTAGTTGGGGGTGCCATCTACAGGGGTTCTGCAAAAAAATCTCCTCCTCCTCCTCACATCCACTTCGCGCTATGAGGAGGAGGAGGAGAGAAAGCACGTCTGTGGCAGTTGTCCAGAGGAGTGTCGCGGCACCCCTGGAGGATTCTCATGGGAACCTCATGTTGGGAACCACCAGTCTAGTAGATCACAGAGCAGGGAGATACCTACCTGCTCCGCTATAGTGTTGAATAGTATCTGCGTCTTTAGCAGGGCCGTATTTACAACTCACGCTGCCCTAGGCACTAAGCCTGAATATACCCCCATTAAAGGCCTATTTAGTTGAGCCAATTATCATCATGATTCGCCAGTTTCTGACCAATTATAATGATATTTGGTCAGTGTTAACAAAGTGGAAGATCAATGATAAAAACTTTGCTTATCGTTAATCTCTAATGAGAAAAAAAAAAAAGGTAATACACCCGGCTGTAGTCATAGCGATGCATATTCTGTTCTGAGCGTAGCCCGGCCTCCAGGGATGACGATGCATCCCATGTGACAGCTGCAGCCAATCAAAGGCTGCAGCGGTCACATGGACTACAGCGTCATCACAGGAGGCCGGGCTACGCTCCGAGAGGGAGAGAGGGACTACGGCTGGGAGTATTAGTTTTTTTTAAAATTTATTTCTGCAGTCTTTCCGCCCAAAAAAACGACACCAAAATTTGGTGCTGTTGTTCCCTTTGAAATTCCCTGCGGTTCTCAGGACGTATACACTGTGTGGTTTTACGTATCCGCCCTGTGTGTTCCTACCCTTATAATCAAGTTGCTCTCCCCCCACAAATATTATCTCTAATGGCTTATTCAGACGAATGGGATATACGTCCGTGCAACGCGCGTGATTTTCATGCGCGTTGCACGGACCTATATTAGTCTATGGGGCCGTGCAGACATGTGCGTGATTTTCATGCTGCGTGTGTCCGCTGCGTAAAAGTCATGACATGTCCGTTCTTTGAGCGTTTTTTGCGCATCACGCACGGTGCGTGAAAACCACGCATGCCGCACGGAAGCACTAACGTGCGAACAGCGTGATTCGCGCAACAGCAGTGAAAAGGATGAATGAAAACAGAAAAGCACCACGTGCTTTTTTGTTTACAAACATCCAAATGGAGTGTCATAATGATGGCGGCTGCGCAAAAAGCACGCAGCCACGCATCATATGCTGCTGCCGCACGGAGCTGTCAAATGCATTTTGCGCAGGCAAAACGCTGTGTTTTTTGCGTGCGCAAAAGGCACACGCTCGTGTGAATCCAGCCTAAGGGTAAGGCCACACGGAGCGGCCCTGACACGGTTGCAACGCAGCAAACAACCACGCCGTCACCATGTTCAGTGCGGCTGTCAAACAGCCTGTTAGTGGCCGCACGTATTCCAGTTACATTCGCATGCGCACTGCCGCTCCATTCATTCTCTATGGGAGCGCCGGAGATAGCCGAGTGCAGTGTTCGGCTTTTTCTGGCGCTCCCATAGAGAATGGATAGGAGGTAAGTTGTTGTGATTTGCAAAATCGTGCGGCCATAAAGGGTGTATTAATTCATGGCCGCACGATTTTGCAGATAAAGGGACGGTTTACCCGCGTTAACGTGCGGCCATGAGTTAATACACCCTTTATGGCCGCACGATTTTGCAAATTACAACAACTTACCTCCTATTCATTCTCTATGGGAGCGCCGGAAAAAGCAGAACACTGCACTCGGCTATCTCCGGTGCTCCCATAGAGAATGAATGGAGCGGCAGTGCGCATGCGAATGTAACCGGAATACCCCTTATCGAGGTATTTGACAGCCGCTCCTACATAGTGCCAGCGCGGTTGTTGGCCGCGTTGCGACAGTGTGAGGGCCGCTCCGTGTGGCCGTACCCTAAAGAATCCTTTCTCCCCATACATAACGCTAAGTTCCCCTCCCCCATGATTCATAATAAGCTCCTACACCACAAAAACTATACAGAAGTCCCCCTCCTCACAAAATACATTTATAAAGAATCCCCCCACTCCTATAGCATTTAGGGCAATGTCCCCTCCCACACAAAATCGATCTGTAAAAAATACACACTCAAAGTACCTCTAACCTAGTCTCCCCTCCCCCACAAAATCGATCTTTTAAAAAAAAACAAAAAAAACATCCTGTTACACATCAAATAAAGCCCCCTCTCTCACACAGCACATAAATAAACATAGATTAAGCTAAAGCTGCTGCACTTACCTGACTCTGGAGCTCCGTGGAGGAGTCTTCACTGGGGCAGCAGCACAGCAGGAAGGAGCTGCGTGAGGTGCTGAGTGTGTGTGACACTGCAGTACAGGCTGTGCCGATTGGTGGAGCAGACAGAAGCACCTGCTGCTCCTCCAATCAGCGCTCACTTCACGCAGCAGTGCAGAGGGAGGAACATTTCTCCTCTATTCTGCTCGTACCCACTGGCGCCCCCCTTGCAGCATGGCGGCCGGCGCCCTGTGCGACCGCACGTGTCGCACATAGCTAAGGCCGGCCATGTATATGAGTGATCGTCCTGGATGTATCGGTGTTATAATCAGTAGAAATGACTCCAGAAAGACATTGTATAGAAATAAAACCATTGCCTCCCCTTCTCCAAGGCTTCAGGGGCTAAGGGGGAGAATTTAGAGAACATTTCCTCTATATAGAATTGGATTGGCTGCTCGACCTTGTCCTGTCCCTTTAAATAACAGTTGCTGCTGCTCAAGATGTTGTAGATGTTGGCTCCGCCCCTGCACATTATCACATTATATAAGGAGCTGCAGAGCTGACACTCCTTTGAGGGTTGTAGTTGTTGGTGTCAGGTAAGTCCACGGTGTCTTCGGCTCCTGTTGTGTCCTTCATTATCTTCTATCACGTCTCGTCCTCTTCAGCAATAGTCACTTCTAAGGAAAACCTTGACTTTTCCTCCTTTTGTAGGTTTAGAGTTGGTGAATTACAGAGAATCAGGTAAATCCATCTTTACAGTAAATGTACAATGTGTCTGATAACGCTCAGAAGCTGCTTCTAACCAGAGGACATTCACATCTTCCGACAGCAGGCTATCACAGCTCAATGTGCAGGGACCGATCGCGGTGGTCCCCGCCGATTAAGCCCTTAGAAGCCGGGTTCAATAGCTTTCGCGGCTTCTTAGGGGTTAAAGCACCATTGACGTCCCGCGACATTATCGCTGGGCATCAATGGCTGCTATGGCAACCGGATGCCTAACCATGGTATCTGGCTATGCCATCTACGGAAGCCTAGTGGGTCATGACAAAGTCAGGAGCCACTATGCTTGCTGTCAGAAAGTGGCTGACAGCTCTAATACACTGCACTACGCATGTAGTGCAGTGTATTAGAATAGCAATCGGGGCCTCCTGCCATCAAGTCCCCTAGTGGGACAAAGGAAAAAAAGTTGTTTAAAAATAAGAAAAAAAAAAAGTTTTGAAAGTGATAAAAAATAAAAATCCCCCTTTTTCCCTTATCAGTCCTTATTATTAATAAAAATAAACGATAAATATTTGGTATCGCCGTGTCCGTAACGGCCTGATCTACAAAAGTATTTCGTTATCTATCACGCGCGGTTAACGCCATAAAACAAAATAATAATAAACCATACCAGAATCACAATTGTTTGGTCACATCAAAAAGTGGCATGTACCTAAAAATGGTTCTGATCGAAACTACAGTTCGCTACGCAAAAAACAAAAGTCCTCACACGGCTTTCCTGATGGAAAAATAAAAAAGTTCTGGCTCTTAGAATGAGGCAGCACAAAAAGTAAATGATTTTGTCTAAAAAGTATTTTCTTGTGCAAAGGCAATAAGACATAATAAAAACTATAAACATCTGGTATCGCCGTAATCGTATCGCCCCGCAGAATAAAGTGAATATGTCATTTATAGCGCACGGTGAATGCTGTAAAAAAACCACGCCACTTAAAAATAGAATAAAAACTGATCAAATAGTCGCAGGCACCCCAAGAAAACGGCAATGAATTCCTCAAGGTGTCTAGTTTCCAAAATGGGGTCACTTTTAAGGAGTTTCCCCTGTACTGGTACCTCAGAAGCTGCAAATGCGACATGGCGCCTAGAAGCCAATCCAGCAAAATCAACACGTCAAATAGCGCTCCTGCCATTCTGAGCTCTGCTATTTGTCCAACCAGAAGTTTATTACCACATATGAGGTATTGTCGTAATCAGGAGAAATTGCTTTACAAATGTTGGGGGGTACCCGAAAATGTGATTTTCAGTTGCACAGCCTAATTCCACAAAATGCAGCAAAAAACCTGTGGGATCTAAATGTCCACTATACCCCTCGATAAGTTCCTTGAGGAGTGTAGTTTGCCAAATAGGGTCACTTTTGGGGGGTTTCCACTGTTTTGGCACCACAAGACCTCTTCAAACCGGACATGGTGCCTAATAAAAAAGACTCTAGATGCTCCTTTACTTCTGAGGCCGGTGCTTCAGTCCATTACCACATTAGGGCCACATGTGGAATATTTCTCAAATCCGAATAATCTGGGCAATACGTATTGAGTTGTGTTGTAAAACCTTCTGTTTTACAGGAAAAAATGGGATAAAAAGGATTTTCTGACCAAAGAAATGAAATGTGTAAATTTCACCTCTACTTTGCTTTAAATTCCTGTGAAATAACTGTGAAATAACTGTGTAAATAACTTTCTAAATGCGGTTTTGAATACGTTGAGGGGTCTAGTTTCTAAAATGGGGTGTTTTATGGGGTTCAAATCCACTTCAGAACTGAATTGGTACCTAAAAAAAAAAAAAAAAGGCTTTTGAAATTGTATTCAAAATATGAGAAATTGCTGCTTATGTTCTAAGCCGTGTAACGTCCTAGAAAAAAAAAATAATGTAAAAAAAATGATGACCACATATAGTAGACATATGGGAAATGTGAACTAGTCACTATTTTGGGTGGTATAACCATCGGTCTTACAAGCAGATGCATTTAAAGTCAGAAAAATTCAATTTTTTTTTTACATTTTCTCTAAATTTTGCTATTTTTCACAAATAAACACTGAATATATCGACCAAATTTTACCACTAACATAAAGCCCAATGTGTCACGAGAAAACAATCTGAGAATCGCTCATTGCTTATATTATGATTTGGCATTCTGCGTATGCCAAAGAATTATTGCCTGGCAGTCTATTAGGCTGTCACTGACTAATGAGCATATACCCATGCAAGCCTGGGGGCCTTTGTTGGCAACCCATTGTGGTGACAGAGGGAGCTACCTCCATCTGTAGCCACTTAGATGCCGTGGTTGCCATTGACCACAGCATTTAAAGGGTTAAGCAGCTGGGTTCGAAGGTAACTCCAATCGCGGCCGTTGCAGTGGTTTGTCGGCTGTAGATTACAGCCAGCACCCCCTGCAGATGGCGCAGGCACAGCTCCTGTGCCCATGCCATCCACTGGACATACCATTATGTCTCATTGTGCTAAATAGACAATGCGCCTGTTTAAGCAAATGGGTTAATGCATATCCGAGTTTTACATAACTATAACGTGATGCCCATAGCCTGCTATGGGCCAATACTGTACCTCCTTGTGCCTCAAATGTTATACGTATGAATCTGTGAGGGAAAAAAAATGTGATCCGCTTCGTTACACGTTGTATTATGCAGACACTCTCCCCTAGAATTACTGCTTCTAGCAGAGTACGATGCCTCATGGAGGTACCATGCTATGGCACACAAACACCAAGGGGGTAAATACTTTCGCAAGGCACTGCAAGTAACGTGATTTATATACGGTTGGTAGGTAGAAACATACAAATAAACACATCTGCAAAATCCTTTAAAGTTTAGGAATGTTTATGGCACCGTATGTTCATAATAAATGCGGTGACATAATGGCGCTTGTATATTCTTAGGTATTCTGTGAGCCTCAGAATGATGGGAGTAGGAGTGCTGGCACAGTACTGATGTAGAGCTACAGCATACAGTACTTTATGATCCATATAGTCCCTCAAAATAGCGGCCTAGGTGTGGAAAAAAAAGAATTGTAAAATTAATTAAATTTCTCTTATGCCAGGCAAACTTGAGGCTTATGCCAATAAATACAGTAGCAATGCAAAGTAAAATCTTATAAGACTTTCAAACAGCGATCCTACAACAAAACGCTTGGCCGTTCATCAGGCGCACAATGGACATGGAAAGCAATTTTGGTGCCGTCTTCTATTGAATTCCTGGATTGTGCATGGAGAGTTAGTATTTCTTTCTGATATGTCACAGCCGATTGTAACAAAGCTGCTGAAGTCCTATATAATCAGCTCAGTCATACACCAGCAATTTAATCACACCCTCAATCTGGAGCCTTCCAATTCAGCTTCCTGTAAGGCTCGGACAGGGCATCCCGATATCCATGTTTCATATGATTACTTGCCAGACCTTTAGACCTTTATTACTTTCACTTCTCTGCTATGGAGTTATTCCAGTTATGTGCTGTACAGAGTTTTAATGTGATTCCCGAGCCATGGATAGACGTCTAGAGCTCCAGGTTATTCTACAATTTCAGATCCATTAAAGGAAGCAAGTCATCAAATGCTGTGTAAAACTGTCCACATGGGTGCATGGTGGAAAAAGACAGGGCTGCACCAAGCTATTTTCGACCCTTTCCCCAATCTTTACAACTTTTAAGCAATACAAGCCCCGGTAACAGTGATCATAATATAGTTACATTTTACCTATACTGTAAAAAACAAACGCAGGCTGGGAGGGCAAAAACATTTAATTTTAAGAAAGCCAATTTCCCCAGGATGAGGGCTGCAATTCAGGATATGGACTGGGAAGAACTAATGTCAAATAATGGGACAAATTATAAATGGGAGATTTTCAAATCTACTTTGAGTTATTATAGTGCAAAATTTATTCCTATAGGTAACAAGTATAAACGACTCAAATTAAACCCCACATGGCTTACACCTTCTGTGAAAGGGGCAATACATGACAAAAAAAGGGCATTTAAAAAATACAAATCTGAGGGTACAGCTGTAGCCTTTGTAAAATATAAAGAGCTTAATAAAATCTGTAAAAATGTAATAAAATTAGCAAAAATACAAAATGAAAGGCAGGTGGCCAAGGATAGTAAAACAAATCCCAAAAAATTCTTCAAGTATATAAATGCTAAAAAGCCAAGGTCTGAACATGTAGGACCCCTAGATAATGGTAATGGGGAGTTGATCACAGGGGATCAAGAGAAGGCAGAGTTACTAAATGGGTTCTTTAGCTAGGTATATACAACAGAAGAAAGAGCAGCTGATGTAGCTGGTGCCAGTGCTGTTAATATATCAGTTGATATACTGAATTGGATGAATGTAGAGATGGTCCAAGCTAAATTAAATAAAATAAATGTGCACAAGGCCCCGGGACCAGATGGGTTACACCCTAGAATTCTTAAAGAGCTTAGTTCAGTTATTTCTGTCCCCCTTTTCATAATATTCAGAGAATCTCTAGTGACTGGTATAGTGCCAAGGGACTGGCGCAGCGCAAATGTGGTGCCTATTTTCAAAAAGGGCTCTAGGTCTTCCCCAGGTAATTATAGACCAGTAAGCTTAACATCCATCGTGGGGAAAATGTTTTAGGGGCTATTGAGGGACTATATACAGGATTATGTGACAATAAATAGCATTATAAGTGACAGCCAGCACGGTTTTACTAAGGACAGAAGTTGTCAAACTAACCTAATCTGTTTTTATGAAGAGGTGAGCAGAAGTCTAGACAGAGGGGCCGCTGTGGATTTAGTGTTTTTGGACTTTGCAAAGGCATTTGACACTGTCCCCCATAGACGCCTAATGGGTAAATTAAGGACTATAGGTTTAGAAAATATCGTTTGTAATTGGATTGAGAATTGGCTCAAGGACCGTATCCAGAGAGTTGTGGTCAATGATTCCTTCTCTGAATGGTCACCGGTTATAAGTGGTGTACCCCAGGGTTCAGTGCTGGGACCACTATTATTCAACTTATTTATTAATGATATAGAGGATGGGAATAATAGTACTATTTCTATTTTTGCAGATGACACCAAGTTATGTAATATAGTTCAGTCTATGGAAGATGTTCATGAATTGCAGGCAGATTTAAACAAACTAAGTGTTTGGGCGTCCACTTGGCAGATGAAGTTTAATGTAGATAAATGTAAAGTTATGCATCTGGGTACCAACAACCTGCATGCATCATATGTCCTAGGGGGAGCTACACTGGCGGATTCACTTGTTGAGAAGGATCTGGGTTTACTTGTAAATCATAAACTCAATAACAGCATGCAGTGTCAATCAGCTGCTTCAAAGGCCAGCAGGATATTGTCGTGTATTAAAAGAGGCATGGACTCGCGGGACAGGGATGTAATATTACCACTTTTACCGCATTAGTGAGGCCTCATCTAGAATATGCAGTTCAGTTCTGGGCTCCAGTTCATAGAAAGGATGCCCTGGAGTTGGAAAAAATACAAAGAAGAGCAACGAAGCTAATTAGGGGCATGGAGAATTTAAGTTATGAGGATAGATTGAAAGAATTAAACCTATTTAGCCTTGAAAAAAGACGACTAAGGGGGGACATGATTAACTTATATAAATATATTAATGGCACATACAAAAAATATGGTGAAATCCTGTTCCTTGTAAAACCCCCTCAAAAAACAAGGGGGCAAAAGGTTCAAGCTGGAGAAAAAAAGGTTCAAGCTGCAGAGGCGACAAGCCTTCTTTACAGTGAGAACTGTGAATCTATGGAATAGCCTACCGCAGGAGCTGGTCACAGCAGGGACAGTAGATGGCTTTAAAAAAGGGTTAGATAATTTCCTAGAACAAAAAAATATTAGCTCCTAGGTGTAGAAATTTTTCCTTCCCTTTTCACTTCCCTTGGTTGAACTTGATGGACATGTGTCTTTTTTCAGCCGTACTAACTATGTAACTATGTAACTATGTAATATTGTAATATATACAAGGCCCTCTATATGTAACACTAGCATAGAACAAGAATGCAATAATTTCTAGTAAATTTACACTTGTTTAGTCCATACAGCCCAGCCTATAAAATATACAGGTTCTCAATAAATGTATAAATGAAAATTCAGTGAATGTTTAGGATTGTTCTAAACTGTTAATAAATGCGGCACACAATTTGAGACAGAATTCTGGTACTTTTTGAATAGTAAATGTGCCCCAATGTCTAAAGAAAGTCTGAAGTCTACCCCTCTGATCACATGATTCGGCTGTTGCACTGTTCCTCCCCCAGAGACAGAATTCTGGTGCTTTTTGAATAGTAAATGTGCCCCAATGTCTAAAGAAAGTCTGAAGTCTACCCCTCTGATCACATGATTCGGCTGTTGCACTGTTCCTCCCCCAGAGCAGCTATAGATTTGCCTTACTTGATGACATTATTTTTGCTTGCATTTAAATAAACATACATATTAGCTATCTAAAAGCAGATCTGCAAGTTCTACAAAATATAATAATCCCACTACTGCCATAGCCAAATATGTAACACTGACGCGTTGCAATCCTAAAAAGCAAAACCCATATACATTCTAGACAACAATCAATATATTTTGTAAACAAAATAATTTAATTGTAACACTACAAAATTACATTTACATGACAAATATTTTGAAATAAGCACAAAGAAGAAAAACATTTTCAGGCTGCAAGTTATTTATTACATGTTCCAGGATGTTATTTCATACATTAATGCTTTCAGTTGTCTTGCTTCATAAGTAACGGTGTTCTTGCCAATGTGCATCTTCTCTTCTTCCAGTGGTTGCTCGATTATGGCAGGTATGTTTTTACCATAAACTGGCAGGGAATGAATAAATTACATTTGTATGAGATTATTAAATTATACGATGACACAAATCCTCTATACCATTATTTACATGTGTTTAGAAGCACTTCGGATTTTCTACTCTTTAACAAAGTTGCATTTACAACAACAAGTAGACATCTAGACATTCCAAATATATTTGTCTGATTGTAAAAGTGGCATCCATGATAAGATATTGTGTGCTACGTAAAAGCACACAGCGTATCCGCCCTGTGTGACGCAGGGAATTCCGGGTGAAAAACTGCACCAAAGTTGTGGTGTAGTTTTTCGGCTGGATTGTCCGCTTCGGAAAACTGCACATAAAAAAAAAAAGGTTTCATATTTACATAGCCATGGCGACACGTCCCTCCGCTGTCCTGCAGCCTGGCCTCCTGGGATGACGTTTCATCTGATGTAACCGCTGCAGCTTGTGGTTGGCTGCAGCGGTCACATGGGATAAAACGTCATCCCAGGAGGCCGGCCCCGACGAATAAACACAGAATTATGGGTAAGTATAAGATTTTTTTTCTGAGTTGCGTTTTTTGTGACGGAATCGCTGCTTTTCCGCTGCAAAATAGTGGTATTCATAGCTAAATAGAAATCATTGTTGCTCATTAATTTACGTGGAAAGCTGTATGCCTCAGGGAGTTAGTGAGGCTCACAGGGCATGTAACCCAAGTACTCAGTGCAATGGGTAGGCATTACTATTTCGGCAGTAGACTCACTTTGCATGGTGAAGGAGAGTGAAGCGGTCACCCATGTGCAAGATGTTGATTGGGCTACTGAACTACAAAGTCACCTCAGCATAAAGGGATTTGTATGTATGACTTTGTGGGGGAGGGCACCAAATTAAATTTTTGCCTCAGGTGAAAAGCTTCTGCCCTCGGATATTCTGGAGAGCTGAGAAAAAGATCACATCACACACTTCCTTGCTTCACCCTTACCAAACATAAATAGCTCTATTTATAAGGAGAGCAAGTGGGTGAGTTTCCGGCTCCGTAAATAGAATTTTGGGAGCTGGACAGAGCAATGAAGGGTTATTCCCAACTTAGACAATGGACCGCTGACCGCAGATTCCAGACGGAGACTAGTGGAGAGCAAGCCCACCATCCACTAGCCCCCGCCTGGAATCACCTGTCACAAACTTTCAAAAACTTACTTTCACAATGTTCCAAAAATTGAATACTTTCATAGATCACATTGTCCTGAAGCATGATCATGTGTTTTGACATGTTTTCCAGCAAGGATAGAAAGCATCTTTTTGCATAATACCATGTGTCTGTTCCAAGCTGTAAAAAAAAATAAAAAAATATCAAGATATATTGTCAAGAAAATAATCATTCTGCCCAAATCTCGTATGCAATTTGGCCATGTTACAGACAAAAAAGTTACATATATTTGTTTTTCTGTAAAATGGTGGAAAATGTGGGAAGAGCAAGTACTATATGCAATCTACAGGAAGTTGCAGAGGAAAGTTAAATGTAATAATACGCATCGTTTACGTCTGAAAATAGGTCGTGTGAACCCAGCCTAAAGGATCTGCCAGACACAGCTTCTGTGTCGACGCCTGTGGTTAATCAGTCTGCACCTGCTCCTAGGTCTGATAGAGTGACTCGATCTGCTACCACTCAGGCTGGTAGGCTGAGGAGTGGGAGAACCTATCACAGCCTGGCCAGACGGTTCTAGCTCCCGCCCTCGGTCTATGTATACCTTCATTTGCTTCTTGTCTTTGCCTGTGAATCTCTCGTTTCCTGGCTCTGCTGTTCCAGCTATTACTATTGACCTCAGCTACATTTTGACACTGACTACGCTCCTGCTCTTTGTTTGGTACCTCGTACACTCCTGGTTTGACTCGGCTCGTTCACTACTCTTGTTGCTCACGGTGTTGCTGTGGGCAACTGCCCCTTTTCCGTTTGCTTCTGTGTTCCCTTGTCTGTTTGTCTGTCGGGCAAATATTGAGCGTAGGGACCGTCGCCCAGTTGTACGCCGTCGCCTAGGACGGGTCGTGCAAGTAGGCAGGGACTGAGTGGCGGGTAGATTAGGGCTCACCTGTCTGTTTCCCTATCCCGTCATTACATTAAATGTCTGCATTTATAACATGCTTATAGAGGGTTAAAGGGGTGATCTCATAAAGACGCAAATTGACATCAAAGAGTCCCCCGCTCGGGATCCCCATCTATGAGCCAGAACGGATAAACGCTCAGACAGATTGGAGTTATCATGTATTACATGGCCGACCAGTCATCTGTCATGGCCAGTTATTCAATGTAAAACTACATTTCCTCAACAGCGGTCACTGCAGGAGATAAATCTGCTTAGCTGCAGCTTCCCCCAGCAAAATCAGCTGTTTGATGGGGGGCCAAATTGAAAGGGGTCGTCTTTGATGAGAAAACCCCTTTAAACTAGTGTGCGTTAGTAGTAGAAACTATATGGCTCTCAAAATCGGAGCTTGATGGAGGAAGGCTGTATGCTGAGCCCAGAGTCCAGCTTTCTGGAGCACAGCATTGCAAATGAAGGGGTATGATGCTTGGAGGAGTCACAGGCCACATCTCAGAAAATGTGTAAAGTTCAGCCGAGTCTAGCCTGTCACCCATTATCGGGCCTGGTCCTCTTTAACTCTACAAGAGCTACACATATGATAGAGAGCAGGTGCTGATCCACATCCTATATTTGCAAAAACTGTTGGAAGCAAACTTACTTGTAAAGATTTGCAATGTTTTAATATCCTAAAAGACTAAACCTCTGTGGTTGAGTTAAAATATTCAGACTTGCCTTTTTGTTGTATGGCTCCAAGCTTTTGATAACTCGTGATATGCCAAATTCATAATTCCCTTTAGCACAGTAAAGAGTTCTGTTGAAAAACAGAAAAAATAAATAAATCATTAGTAAGCCTCCTAAACATATGATATGCAGAGAGGAGCTTTGGAAGGAACATTTGTAAAGAATCCTTCCACATTGTGATATTAAATCAGAGCCAATGCCCTACAGTACTCTACTGCGCGAGTCCACTATTATGGACGTATGTCCAAATTGCACCTTGCCGACCATCTTTTCTGCAGACTCAGCACATTAAGGGGGAATAATATGCAGTCTTCTGTCTGAAACAATACATACACCTACGTTATAGAACAAGACCTTTTGTTCTTCATTTGTCAAAGCATCCACCATTGCTAGTCATTTCATCTCTCTTTTTTTTTTTTTAATCAGTTCAATTTTATTCAACAAACTTCACATCTTTACAGGTCATTGTACTTTCTCATACAGTGTATAAGCAAATTTCCACAGACCCAATTATTTATTTCCAACCAAACATTCCCTTCCCCCCAACTCCCCCTTGTATCCCCCCCGCCGGTCTTCTCGATACCACTTTTTCAATCCTATCTCCTTCTCTTCCCCTTTTCCATTCCCCATCCTACGCCTGCTCTCCGTATGTACCCCACCGTCAGTAGCCCTATACCTGAACGTGTGACCGTAGTGTCATTAGCTCCGCAGAAGCATACCCAGATTGATCAATCCACCTAGCCCATTGTTTTTCAAACTTGACCTTGGACCCCCTCTTGGAGTATATCCTATATTCCATCAGAACCTGTGAGTTAAGTGCCCCTATGATTTCTTGTTTTGAGGGTGGCTCCGCATCCAGCCAGTGCTTTGCTATTCCTTTCCTAACTTGGTATAGTATTTTTGCGATTGCCAAACCTGACATCCTATCCCCCTCCAAATCCCCAACATACCCTAGCAGAATTACCACAGGATCCCATGGAATCTGTACCTCAAACACTCTCCCCAATATCTCCGATATTTCCGTCCACAGAATCCCCAACCTCCCGCATGTCCAGAACATATGGAGGATGTCTGCTTTTTCCTCCGGGCACCTAGGGCACTTGGCATCTGCTCTTAATACCATTTGTTTCAGCACCCACGGGGTCCTATACACCCTATGTATCAGAAACAACTGCGATCTTCGTTGTGCTAGATTAATGGACAAAGTACATGTTGCTGCCAATACCGCCTCCCAGTGGTCTGTCGGGATAGGACCCACATCCCTCTCCCATATAGCTTTTACTGGTGCCATAGGATCCCCCAGATGTTCCGCCAATAACCTGCGATAAACCAATGAAATTAATCCTTTTGACGTTACTGCTTTTGCAATATGTTCCAACACTCCCGCGGCATGTATTGCCATGTCTACACTGGCCGCTTGTGTCTGCACAGCGTGCCGAATCTGCAGGTACTGATAGAACATGCGGGAGTCCAGCTGAAACCCCTCCCTTATTTGCTGAAAGGATTTGAGTATGTCTCCCTCGTACAACTGACTCAATCGTATTATGCCTTGCTGCTCCCACCCCTGCATCCCTTCCAATTTACCCAATTCCCCCAGATAGGCATTCCTCCAGAGTGGTGTATATTTAGTGCACTCTCCTATCCCCAGCAATTGCTTGCACTGCCACCACACCTTGTGTATGAGAAGCAGAGTGGGTCTGGTACTCGCCATCCGTTTATAGCTGTGCGCTTCCAGTCCTGCCAACGGGTTCTCCCCCCCCCCCAGATATGATAGGATGCGCGCACTGGACCCCCATGTCTCTTCCTGCTCCCACCCCCAGAAATGCTGACATTGGGCAGCTAAATAATACACCAAGCATTGGGCACAGCCAGGCCCCCCTCCTCTTTAGGCAATTGTAGTTTCTCCAGTTTAATCCTGGGTACCCCCTTCTTCCATACTAGGTCCCTAAAAAGGTTGTGCAACCTCCTAAACCAATATTTGGGGATCCATACCGGGGAGTTATGTAGGACGTACAGCACCTGGGGCATAAGGATAATTTTAATCAGATTCGTCCTACCCAGAGCCGATAGCGGTAACTTATTCCACGCCTCTACTTTGGCTTTTATCGTTGTTAACAGTGGCATTACATTAAGGGACATATAATCCTGTGCTTTCGCCGTCACCCTAACCCCCAAATACTTAAACTTCGTGACCACCGGTATCTCCACCTCCTCCTCCCCAGTCTGGATAACCCCCGGGTCCATGAGCATTAGAGCCGATTTTGACCAATTAATGAGCAATCCCGAATATTTCCCAAACCGCTTAATCAGGGCCATCACTAACGGTAGTGTGCGCTCGGTATCCGCCATGAATAGCAGCATATCATCTGCGTATAATGCAATTCGTTCCTCCACCCCCCCATATCTCAACCCCTGAATATGTTCATGTTGTCTCACTGCACACGCCAATGGTTCCACCGCCAACGCGAACAACAACGGAGATAATGGACATCCCTGACGTGTTCCCCGCGCCAGCGCGAACCGATCCGATAGTACCCCATTCACCCTTATCTTTGCAGTCGGGGCTACGTATAACAACTTTACCCATTTTATGAAATTAGGGCCAAATCCCATTTTCTCTAGAACTGACCACAAATATTTCCATTCCACGCAATCGAACGCTTTAGCCGCGTCTAAGGACAGAATGGCTCTCCCCCCATGATTATCCGGAAGAACTTGTAAATTCAAGAACAGCCGTCTCAGATTCACCGCCGTCGATTTGGATGCCATAAAGCCAGCCTGATCTCCATGTACCACCCCAGCCACTTCCTTAGCTAGTCGAAGCGCCAATACTTTTGCTATGATTTTAATATCCGCCGTCAATAGAGAAACTGGTCTATAGGAGCCCGGGAGCTGGGGATCCTTCCCCTCTTTAGGCAGAACTACTATAGTTTCTTCGTACATTGTTTCCGGGAGCCGCCCCCTATCAAAACTATCCAAAAGAGTGGCCATTAACTGAGGTGTGAGTTCCTCCCCATATTCCTTAAAAACCTCCACCGGAAGACCATCCGGCCCCGGCGCCTTTTCACTGGCTAGTATCCCTATGGCTGCCTGGAGCTCCTCCAGAGATATGGGCTCCTCCAATGTCCCTCTCTCCTCCCCTCCCAACCTGGGAAGGTCGATCTCCCCTATATACTCTTCCAGCTGTTGGGGTGTGTATCTGCTCTAGAGGCATACAAATCTGAGTAAAACTGCTGAAAAACTTTCAAAATCTGTCCTCTATCCGTCTCCGACTTCCCCCCCCTCCCCCCTAATAGTGTGTATATAATTATTCTCCCTCTGAGCCTGCGCCATCCATGCCAGTAACCGTCCAGTGGTTTCCCCCCCTCATAATATTGGCGTTTTAAAAACATCCTTTTGTTATCTGCCCTCTCCAACTGATGCTGTTATAACAACCGCTGCGCCTCCACCCAATGCTTCAGTGTGTCCGGTGTGCTATCTGCTATATGTAGCCTTTCTGTCTCCGTTACCCTTTCCAACAGCGCTTCCCCTAATTGTCTAGACCGTGTTTTTACTGCCGAAATGTGCTGGATGAACACCCCTCTCAGCCATGCCTTCATCGCATCCCACAGTATCTCTTGCGGTACCGTTCCCGAGTTGAATTGAAAATATTCCTTTATGAGGTCTAAAATTTGTTTATTATCTATCAACTTCAGCCAAAAGGCATTGAGTTTCCAGCACCCTTGCCCCCGCCCTGTCCTCCCCTCCGTCTCTACCTTCATTAACAAAGGAGAATGATCCGATAAAGCTCTTTGTAGGTATTCTATCCGGGCTACAAAGGGTACCGCTGCCGGTGAGCACAAGATTAGGTCTATCCTGGATAAAGACTGATACGTGGAAGACGCACAAAAATACTGAAACCTATTTGGATGCTTATCCCTCCATATGTCCCGCCAACCCATTTCAGCAATGAGATGACCAAACGCTGTTAAACCTCCCCCTGTCATGCCAAATTTATCCATATTAGTATTCAATACCGCGTTAAAATCCCCCATCACTAGTAACGGCACCTCCGGGAATCTAGCCAGTTCCTCCACCACTTTCTTGATACACCCGCTAGAAAATGGAGGGGGGACATACAACACCACCAACACACAATTCCAATGATACAGCGTACAGTGTACCCCCACATACCGCCCCTCCCCATCCTGGAAGGAGTCATGACATATAAATGGCACTGCCCTATGTATGAGAAGACTCACCCCCCTTGAATATGTAGTATGGTAAGAATGAAAACTATGGCCTACCCAGGCCCTATGCATCATGGAGACTGAATCCCTAGTCATATGTGTCTCTTGTAGTCCTATCACCCTCGACTCCTGCTTCTTAACAAAATCAAATACCGCCTGCCGTTTTCTGGCTTCCCGCAAGCCCCGTACATTCCAGGACAAACAATTAAGTGATCCCATCATCCCTCAACATATCCCAACACATCCTTTCCTGTTCTCATAATTTTACATATCCGACCGGCTGGGTCATCTTTCCCTCCCTCCCCTCCCCCCCTGTAACCTCCCCCGTAAACCTACCCCTTTCCAAGGGTTGGGGCGACAGAACGTATCTGCCATTACCCATAACAAGCGTCGGCAGGTCAACTCCGCCCACCGTACATTCAACAATACCATAACTCGCTATTCACGTTTCCCGCGTAACTGACCATCCCTCCCGCTGCCTTTTCTTTGCAAATAAACAACCATCCCTTCAACATATCGGTACCCTTCAATGTCCATAAACAAATTCTTCCGCTCCCGGTCTTCCGCGTTCACTGCAGCCATGCCCTCCAACTCCAAGTCCAAACATGACCAGGAACCCTCAATGCCATATCTTGCAATGTTCTACGACACCTGGTTCAGTCCCGCATACCCAGCCTCCTTTTGTCAGCCGGTCTGTTCCGGATCAACGCCGTCCCTCTGCCTCCGCCGGTCTCAGCTGACTTTCATGGCTATCCAACCATCTAACCGCTTCTCTCGGTGTCTCGAAAAAGGAAGTTGTGCCCAGCGCCACCACTCTCAGACGGGCAGGATACATCATTGAATATTGCACTTGTAACGCCCTTAGGCGTCTCTTTATATCCATAAACTGTGATCTTTTCCGTTGTACTTCCATAGAGAAACCCGGGAAGAAGGACACTTTCACCCCATTAAAGGAGATGTCTTGACGCTCTCTAGCTTTCCTCAGGATCTTGTCTCTATCTTTGTAATGTAAAATCTTTATCAGCACCGGTCTCGGCGGCCTCCCCGGAGGGCCGGGTCTGGTCGGCACCCTGTGCGCTCTCTCCACCGCAAATAAAGGGGTCAATTCCTCTCTGCCAAATGTGTCTATCAGCCATTTTTCAAAGAAATCATCCGGATTCGCTCCCTCCACTCTTTCTGGAACCCCCACTAGGCGAACGTTATTCCGTCTCAACCGAATTTCCATGTCATCTGTCTTTGCCAGCAATGTCGCCACTGCCTGCGAGTGCGCTTGTACATCCTGCTTTATGTGAGGAATCGCATCCTCCATGTCTGAGACTCTCCCCTCCACAGCAGTGGTGCGTTCCGCTACTTTTTGCAGGTCGTTCCTGAGCAGCAAAATGTCCTCCTTCAATCCACCCATCTGGCTTGCTAAGGTATTAAGGACCATAGAATTTTGCTTCACCGCTGCCAAAATGTCTTTTAAGGAGGGTTCCTCCTTCCTTGCTCCACTTTTCCCTCCAGCGCCTGGCTGATCCTGCATGGCGCCGCTCATCTCCTCCTCCTCCTCCTCCTCCTCACTTCTCATGTCCCCCGCCAAAGGAGAGTACCTGGATCCATAAGAGGAACCTCCAGCAGCCTGATCTCCAGCCGACGTTCGCTGCTGTGCCGCCGCCCCCCCTGCTCTCGGCGTGCGGGCGAACCTCTCCAGCTTCTCTGCTACTTCCTGCCGGAGGCCTCTAGTGCGGCCCTCCTTCTCCTCGGCGCCATCTTGAGCGCGGGACCCGGGACTCGCTGGCGGCGATTTCTGCTTCTTTGAGCGCGTCATTATGGACGGGCACTCGTGCTCCTCCACCTCTAGACTCTGGTAGGACCCTGGGGAAGCTGTTTTCCCCGAATTTTACGGGATATATCGACCTTACAGGATGAATACAGCAGGAGCTCCGGTCACACACGTCCTCTCACATTCACCGCTAGGCCACGCCCCCTAGTCATTTCATCTCTACTGAAAAGCTGAATTAGAACAAGCCGCATATTACAAAGTTGCACTCATCCCAATTCACGCCTATGTAGTAGCCTATGTAGTATGTATCACTATTTTTTTTACTAGTATAAGACTTCTTTTAATGTCATTTGTGAACCTGCATACATTCTTGCAATGTAGAGTTATCAGAATGCATTGCAGGGAATGTAAGCCTAGAAATAAATGCTATAGGTGAACACACTGAGTCAGTCTGCAGGATTTTCTTGTAAAAATCAAGCAGAGAACACCAGTATTCATTTCCTCCTAATCTCTTCCATTTTTTGGCTGAGATAAATGAGGGGTTGGGGTTTAATCAGGAGGGTAGGGCTTAATGTTCCTGTTCTCTTACTACAGACAGCAATGGGGGGAGGTTCCTTCTGCAGCCACTTGCGAGACACAGGATTGTGATGAGGAGAGACATTAAATCGCATACAGAAGAATTCCTTATATATTTAACGTAGTTTTAATTGCAATATAAGACAGAATAAGATAAAATTGGATTTGGATATTAACAAAAAAATGTCTTAAGGAAGTACTTAAAAGGGTATTCTCAACTCACACATATATGGCATTTTCAACAGAATATGTCATAAATGTGTGATAGGTGCGAGTCCCACCTCTGGGTGCTCGCTTGATCGGCCATTTCCGTAACTTCCAAAGAATTGATGGAGAGATCTGCTTTAATGTTCTCTTACCCAATAACTAAGTTAACAATGCAGAGATGGTAGATTTTCTTATCTGGGTAGTCATAAGCAATCTGCTCTTCTTCTTTTTCAATCTTCCTCATGAATTCTTCAGCCTAGATGAACAAAGAACAGAAGGTTGTAAATAAAATCCTCTGGCTTGGACACTGCTTTCCTCCCCTATATGCTAAATTTGCATAGTAACCAAAGGTTAAAGTTACATTTTACTAATATTAAGTATCTAGATACAATTCAGACTGTATAAATCTTAAAGGGATTGTCAGGGACATTTAAAAAAAAAACTGACTGCAGGCAGGGGATGTCCTAAAATAACAAAATAAGTAATAATGTAATAATGGCAGTCTGTTTACTTTAAAAATAGATATTGGGATGCACTCCTCAGTCTGTTGGCGTGGTGCTAGTAAGGTAGGGACGAGAATCCCACAATATTGGAAATATATAACCCCAGCACACACAGAGGTGTACCTCTGTGAGTCTGTTTACTTTAACAGGAAGTGATGACATCCCGTTCCATCTATGTGACCACTGCAGCCAATCACTGGCCGTCCTTGCCAGCATCATTGCTGAGGCCAGTGATTGGGTGCAGCGGTCACATGGATGGAATGGGATGTCATCACTGCACTGTAAAAATTAACAGACAGGTAAGGGCCTGGTCTTAAACTGGTTCACTGAAGTAACAATAAAGTAAAAAATACCTTTTAATAGTAACTTGTTAAAAACAGGGGTAACACACCACTGTGACATAAGCCCCACCGTGATAATTAAAAAACGTATTAAACAGAAAACACTGAGTCATTATGATACATATAACTCGGTGTTTGTAACGATATTTTGTCCGGAAACAGCATATATCCAGGGCACATCAGTAGTACAATCCCCAAATAAAGCACAGGTGTCCGAATAATTCGGGTCTCCTAGTGCTGGGTGTAACACAATATGACTATCCCCAATGCAAACATTCCATAAACAATGCAACGACCCTACGCGTTTCAGGTACTCATCCTCAGGGGTCCGTATCTTGGTAACTCTGGTCTTCACACCAGCGATAGAAATCTTCAACAGCAGATATTCTGCTGTGCGTCACGGCAAGATGCACGTATCGATGTCAACGGCCTGGTCTTAAACTGCTTTCAGTTCTTAAACTGCTCTTAAAAATTAAAGCTGCTCTGTGATTGGTTGATATGTGCAACACGGACAGATTTGATGAATGAGGACAAAAATTCAGAAAAGATGTTGTGGAATTGTTATTTTTTGTTTTCAGCATCTACAACATTTTCTGCCCATTGTTCTATATTTAAAAGAAGTTTGAACATAGTAAAAATAATTTATATGCTATATTAAGGTAAAACTCCACCTTTACCTAACAGTGGCTCTATTGTCAGCACATATAAGCTCCAGCATTGTAATATATCTTTATTACTTTTCATCCTGTGTTCACTCATTTTATAGTTCATTTACTTTTTTACAACACATACACTATATGGACAAAGGTATCCTGACACCTACACATAACACCTACAGGAGCTTTTATGACATCCCTTTCTAAATCAATAGGCATTAATATGAAGCTGGTCCACCCTTTGCAGCAAAAACAGCTTCCACTCTTCTGGAAAGGCTTTCTACATGATTTTGTAGCGTGTCTATGGGAATTTTTGCCCATTCATCCAGAAGGGCATTTGTGAGGTCAGAGACTGATGTTGGAGGAGAGGGCCTCGCTTGTAATCTCCATTCTAGTTCATCCAAAAGGTGTTCGCTGGGGTTGAGGTCAGGGAACTGTGCGGGCAAGTCAGGTTCTTCCACACCAAACTCACCCAACCACGTCTTTACAGACCATTGCTTTGTGCAATGGGGCACAGTAATGCTGGAACAGAAAAGTGCCTTCTCCAAACTGTTCCCACAAAGTTGGAAGCATACAACTGTCCAAAATGTCTTGTTATGCTGAAGAATTAAGATTTTCCTTCACTGGAACTAAGGGGCCTAGGCCAACCCCATAAAAACAGCATTATCCCTCCTCCAGAACACTTTACAGTCCATCAGACTTCCAGTTAGAGAAGCATGATTCGTCACTCCACATAACACGTTTCCAGTGCTCCAGAGGCCAGTGGCGGCCATTCGACGCTTGGCATTGTGCTTGGTCACGTAGGGCTTACATGCACCTGTTCGGCCATGGAAACCCATGCCATGAAGTTCCCGGCGCACAGTTTTTGTGCTGATGCTAATGCCAGAGGAGGTTTGGAAATCTGCAGTTATTGAATCAGCATTGGCGACCTTTTTGCACTATGCACCTTAGCACCCTGCTCTGCAACTTTACGTGCTCTGTCACTTCGGTGAACAGTACCACGCTTGAATTCAGTGATCTCTTTAGAAGGCAGACTGCATTGCTAGGGGCTGGAGTTTATACACCTGTGGCAATGGGACTGAATGAGAAACCTGAAATCAATGATTACGAGGTGTATCCCAATACTTTGGGATACACCTTATACTTGGGTGTATACTTTGGGATACTTTGTCCATATAGTGTATTACAAAGTTTTTTAAGAAGCTAAAGCAGCGCAGCAACCCCTTCAATGTCCTGGCAGTCAGACCCCCACCGATTAGAAAGTGATGGCCTATCCTAGTGAAATGCTATTACTTTCTGTGATGGGATTACCCCTTTAAAGGGGTTTCCCACATTGTGACAACTGATGACCTAGCCACCGGATAGGTCATTAATATATGATTGGTGCGGGTCCGACACCCGGACCCCGCACCGATCAGCTGATCCGGCTGCCTCCAGGCACCGGATGTCTTGAACGGTATGAGGTAGTTGGAGCCAGAAGCAGATGGCTCCTGCCACTGCATATTGGCCGTTCAGTAGAACTGCGGCCCTACTCCTATTCGCTTGAATAGGAGCAGAGCTGCAGTACTGCAGCTCGGCCGCTATTCTTTGACCGGAGCCATCTGCTTCCGGCGATATCGTCCGATGCCCGGAGCCGCAGCAGCTGATCAATGCGAGGTCCAGGTGTCGGACCCGCACCAATCATATACTTCGGTGGATAGGTCATCAGTTGACAGAACGTGGAAAACCCCTTTAAGGGCAAAATACACAGTAGTCCTGCTGTTGTCTGTTTAACCCCTTCCCGCTCCTTGACGTACTATTACGTCATGGCAGCTGTATCGTTCGCGCTCCATGCCGTAATAGTACGTCTCGGGAGTAACGGCCGTTTCGGCCGTCCTCCCGACACATACAGGAGCTGTGACGCTGTGACGCTGCTGTCTTGTTCAGCAGCTGTCACAGCTCCTACATCGGGGACCGATCGCTGTGTCCCCGCTGATTAACCCCTTAAAAGCCGCGTTCCATAGAGATCGCGGCTTTTTAGGGGTTAAGCTGCCATCGCCGGCCTGCTACGCGATAGCGGCCGGCGATGGTGACTATGGCAACCGGACACCAAACAATGGCGTCCGGCTATGCCATAGACGGAAGCTTAGTGCGTCCTGACAACGTCAGGACCCACTATGCTTGCTGTCAGTGAGTAGCTGACAGCTCTAATACACTGCACTACGCATGTAGTGCAGTGTATTAGAATAGCGATCAGGGCCTCCTGCCCTCAAGTCCCCTAGTGGGACAAAGTAATACAGTAAAAAAAAAGTTAAAAAAAGATGTGTAAAAATAAGAAAATAAAAGATTTAAAAGTAATAAAAGTAAAAATCCCCCCTTTTCCCTTATCAGTCCTTTATTATTAATAAAAATATATAAACAAACAAATAAACTATACATAATTGGTATCGCCGCGTCCGTAACGGCCTGAACTACAAAATTATTTCATTATTTATCCCGCACGGTGAACGCCGTAAAATAAAATAATAATAAACCGAACCACAATCACAATTCTTTGGTCACTTCACCTCCCAAAAAATGGAATAAAAAGAGATCAAAAAGTCGCATGTACCTAAAAATGGTCCTGATCGAAACTACAGTTCGTTACGCAAAAAATAAGTCCTCGCACGGCTTTATTGATTGAAAAATAAAAACGTTATGGCTCTTAGAATAAGGTAACACAAAAAGTGAATGATTGTTTACAAAACGTATTTTATTGTGCAAACGCCATAAGACATAAAAAAAAACTATAAACATCTGGTATCGCCGTAATCGTATCGCCACGTAGAATAAAGTGAATATGTCATTTATAGCGCACGGTGAACGCTGTAAAAAAAAAAGAATAAAAAAACAATAGTAGAATTGCTGTTTTTTAGTCACCACGCCACCTAAAAATAGAATAAAAACTGATCAAAAAGCCGCATGCACCCCAAGAAAACTACAATGCATTCCTCAAGGGGTCTAGTTTCCAAATTGGGGTCACTTTTGGGGGGTTCCCAATGTTTTGGCACCACAAGACCTCTTCAAACCGGACATGGTGCCTAATAAAAAAGAGGCTTCAAAATCCACTAGGTGCTCCTTTGCTTCGGAGGCCGGTGCTTCAGTCCATTACCGCCCGAGAGCCACATGGGGGATATTTATCAAAACTGCAGAATCTGGGCAATATGTATTAAGTTGCGTTTCTCTGATAAATCCTTTTGTGTTATAAAAAAAATGGTATAAAGAGGATTTTCTGACAAAAAAAAAATGTAAATTTCACCTCTACTTTGCTCTAAATTTCTGTGAAACACCTAAAGGGTTCATAAACTTTCTAAATGCTGTTGTGAATACTTTGAGGGGTCTAGTTTCTAAAATGGGGTATTTGATAGGGGTTTCTAATATATGGGCCCCTCAAAGCAACTTCAGAACTGAACTGGAACCTAAAAAAATAAATAAATGAGGCAATACTTTGCTTCTTACATTATACTAATAATGAGCCGTGCCCACCCCGAGATGACCCCAGTTTTGACCGTTTGTATAAACGGAGACCCCTATTAGACCGTTCCAGTGCCCGGTTTTCCCAAGCATACACCCCCGAGAAGTGTATTTCTATTGATGAGTCCCTGGTACATTTTAAAGGGAGGGTTCAATTCCGCGAGTACCTGCCGGGTAAGAGGGCAAGGTATGGCGTAAAGATGTATAAGCTGTGAGAGTGCATCAGGGTATACCTACAGGTTTAGGATATATGAAGGAAAGGCCACCCCCAAACCAGACTGCATCCTGGACTACAATAGGTACATGGGGAGGGGTGGACTTGTAAGATCAAGCCCTGAAGCCCTACAACGCCATGCGGTGTGGTATAAGAAGCTGGCCGGGCACATCATACAGATGGCATTGTACAATGCGTACATGCTACGTCGATGTGCAGGCCAGACGGGAACTTTCCTGGAATTTCAAGAGGTGATTATCAAGAACCTAATCTTTAGGGACCAAGAAGGGGGGGCACCCAGTACTTCTGGTAGCGAGCCCACACGCATCGTACCAGGGCAACACTTTCCAGGAGAAGTTCCCCAAACTGGCAAGAAGGGAAAAAGTCAAAAGAGGTGCAAAGTCTGCTATAGGAGGGCGATAAGGGATGACACAATATATCTTCCTCATGAATTCTTCAGCCTAGATGAACAAAGAACAGAAGGTTGTAAATAAAATCCTCTGGCTTGGACACTGCTTTCCTCCCCTATATGCTAAATTTGCATAGTAACCAAAGGTTAAAGTTACATTTTACTAATATTAAGTATCTAGATACAATTCAGACTGTATAAATCTTAAAGGGATTGTCAGGGACATTTAAAAAAAAAACTGACTGCAGGCAGGGGATGTCCTAAAATAACAAAATAAGTAATAATGTAATAATGGCAGTCTGTTTACTTTAAAAATAGATATTGGGATGCACTCCTCAGTCTGTTGGCGTGGTGCTAGTAAGGTAGGGACGAGAATCCCACAATATTGGAAATATATAACCCCAGCACACACAGAGGTGTACCTCTGTGAGTCTGTTTACTTTAACAGGAAGTGATGACATCCCGTTCCATCTATGTGACCACTGCAGCCAATCACTGGCCGTCCTTGCCAGCATCATTGCTGAGGCCAGTGATTGGGTGCAGCGGTCACATGGATGGAATGGGATGTCATCACTGCACTGTAAAAATTAACAGACAGGTAAGGGCCTGGTCTTAAACTGCTTTCAGTTCTTAAACTGCTCTTAAAAATTAAAGCTGCTCTGTGATTGGTTGATATGTGCAACACGGACAGATTTGATGAATGAGGACAAAAATTCAGAAAAGATGTTGTGGAATTGTTATTTTTTGTTTTCAGCATCTACAACATTTTCTGCCCATTGTTCTATATTTAAAAGAAGTTTGAACATAGTCAAAATAATTTATATGCTATATTAAGGTAAAACTCCACCTTTACCTAACAGTGGCTCTATTGTCAGCACATATAAGCTCCAGCATTGTAATATATCTTTATTACTTTTCATCCTGTGTTCACTCATTTTATAGTTCATTTACTTTTTTACAACACATACACTATATGGACAAAGGTATCCTGACACCTACACATAACACCTACAGGAGCTTTTATGACATCCCTTTCTAAATCAATAGGCATTAATATGAAGCTGGTCCACCCTTTGCAGCAAAAACAGCTTCCACTCTTCTGGAAAGGCTTTCTACATGATTTTGTAGCGTGTCTATGGGAATTTTTGCCCATTCATCCAGAAGGGCATTTGTGAGGTCAGAGACTGATGTTGGAGGAGAGGGCCTCGCTTGTAATCTCCATTCTAGTTCATCCAAAAGGTGTTCGCTGGGGTTGAGGTCAGGGAACTGTGCGGGCAAGTCAGGTTCTTCCACACCAAACTCACCCAACCACGTCTTTACAGACCATTGCTTTGTGCAATGGGGCACAGTAATGCTGGAACAGAAAAGTGCCTTCTCCAAACTGTTCCCACAAAGTTGGAAGCATACAACTGTCCAAAATGTCTTGTTATGCTGAAGAATTAAGATTTTCCTTCACTGGAACTAAGGGGCCTAGGCCAACCCCATAAAAACAGCATTATCCCTCCTCCAGAACACTTTACAGTCCATCAGACTTCCAGTTAGAGAAGCATGATTCGTCACTCCACATAACACGTTTCCAGTGCTCCAGAGGCCAGTGGCGGCCATTCGACGCTTGGCATTGTGCTTGGTCACGTAGGGCTTACATGCACCTGTTCGGCCATGGAAACCCATGCCATGAAGTTCCCGGCGCACAGTTTTTGTGCTGATGCTAATGCCAGAGGAGGTTTGGAAATCTGCAGTTATTGAATCAGCATTGGCGACCTTTTTGCACTATGCACCTTAGCACCCTGCTCTGCAACTTTACGTGCTCTGTCACTTCGGTGAACAGTACCACGCTGGAATTCAGTGATCTCTTTAGAAGGCAGACTGCATTGCTAGGGGCTGGAGTTTATACACCTGTGGCAATGGGACTGAATGAGAAACCTGAAATCAATGATTAAGAGGTGTATCCCAATACTTTGGGATACACCTTATACTTGGGTGTATACTTTGGGATACTTTGTCCATATAGTGTATTACAAAGTTTTTTAAGAAGCTAAAGCAGCGCAGCAACCCCTTCAATGTCCTGGCAGTCAGACCCCCACCGATTAGAAAGTGATGGCCTATCCTAGTGAAATGCTATTACTTTCTGTGATGGGATTACCCCTTTAAAGGGGTTTCCCACATTGTGACAACTGATGACCTAGCCACCGGATAGGTCATTAATATATGATTGGTGCGGGTCCGACACCCGGACCCCGCACCGATCAGCTGATCCGGCTGCCTCCAGGCACCGGATGTCTTGAACGGTATGAGGTAGTTGGAGCCAGAAGCAGATGGCTCCTGCCACTGCATATTGGCCGTTCAGTAGAACTGCGGCCCTACTCCTATTCGCTTGAATAGGAGCAGAGCTGCAGTACTGCAGCTCGGCCGCTATTCTTTGACCGGAGCCATCTGCTTCCGGCGATATCGTCCGATGCCCGGAGCCGCAGCAGCTGATCAATGCGAGGTCCAGGTGTCGGACCCGCACCAATCATATACTTCGGTGGATAGGTCATCAGTTGACAGAACGTGGAAAACCCCTTTAAGGGCAAAATACACAGTAGTCCTGCTGTTGTCTGTTTAACCCCTTCCCGCTCCTTGACGTACTATTACGTCATGGCAGCTGTATCGTTCGCGCTCCATGCCGTAATAGTACGTCTCGGGAGTAACGGCCGTTTCGGCCGTCCTCCCGACACATACAGGAGCTGTGACGCTGCTGTCTTGTTCAGCAGCTGTCACAGCTCCTACAGCGGGGACCGATCGCTGTGTCCCCGCTGATTAACCCCTTAAAAGCCGCGTTCCATAGAGATCGCGGCTTTTTAGGGGTTAAGCTGCCATCGCCGGCCTGCTACGCGATAGCGGCCGGCGATGGTGACTATGGCAACCGGACACCAAACAATGGCGTCCGGCTATGCCATAGACGGAAGCTTAGTGCGTCCTGACAACGTCAGGACCCACTATGCTTGCTGTCAGTGAGTAGCTGACAGCTCTAATACACTGCACTACGCATGTAGTGCAGTGTATTAGAATAGCGATCAGGGCCTCCTGCCCTCAAGTCCCCTAGTGGGACAAAGTAATACAGTAAAAAAAAAGTTAAAAAAAGATGTGTAAAAATAAGAAAATAAAAGATTTAAAAGTAATAAAAGTAAAAATCCCCCCTTTTCCCTTATCAGTCCTTTATTATTAATAAAAATATATAAACAAACAAATAAACTATACATAATTGGTATCGCCGCGTCCGTAACGGCCTGAACTACAAAATTATTTCATTATTTATCCCGCACGGTGAACGCCGTAAAATAAAATAATAATAAACCGAACCACAATCACAATTCTTTGGTCACTTCACCTCCCAAAAAATGGAATAAAAAGAGATCAAAAAGTCGCATGTACCTAAAAATGGTCCTGATCGAAACTACAGTTCGTTACGCAAAAAATAAGTCCTCGCACGGCTTTATTGATTGAAAAATAAAAACGTTATGGCTCTTAGAATAAGGTAACACAAAAAGTGAATGATTGTTTACAAAACGTATTTTATTGTGCAAACGCCATAAGACATAAAAAAAAACTATAAACATCTGGTATCGCCGTAATCGTATCGCCACGCAGAATAAAGTGAATATGTCATTTATAGCGCACGGTGAACGCTGTAAAAAAAAAAGAATAAAAAAACAATAGTAGAATTGCTGTTTTTTAGTCACCACGCCACCTAAAAATAGAATAAAAACTGATCAAAAAGCCGCATGCACCCCAAGAAAACTACAATGCATTCCTCAAGGGGTCTAGTTTCCAAATTGGGGTCACTTTTGGGGGGTTCCCAATGTTTTGGCACCACAAGACCTCTTCAAACCGGACATGGTGCCTAATAAAAAAGAGGCTTCAAAATCCACTAGGTGCTCCTTTGCTTCGGAGGCCGGTGCTTCAGTCCATTACCGCCCGAGAGCCACATGGGGGATATTTATCAAAACTGCAGAATCTGGGCAATATGTATTAAGTTGCGTTTCTCTGATAAATCCTTTTGTGTTATAAAAAAAATGGTATAAAGAGGATTTTCTGACAAAAAAAAAATGTAAATTTCACCTCTACTTTGCTCTAAATTTCTGTGAAACACCTAAAGGGTTCATAAACTTTCTAAATGCTGTTGTGAATACTTTGAGGGGTCTAGTTTCTAAAATGGGGTATTTGATAGGGGTTTCTAATATATGGGCCCCTCAAAGCAACTTCAGAACTGAACTGGAACCTAAAAAAATAAATAAATGAGGCAATACTTTGCTTCTTACATTATACTAATAATGAGCCGTGCCCACCCCGAGATGACCCCAGTTTTGACCGTTTGTATAAACGGAGACCCCTATTAGACCGTTCCAGTGCCCGGTTTTCCCAAGCATACACCCCCGAGAAGTGTATTTCTATTGATGAGTCCCTGGTACATTTTAAAGGGAGGGTTCAATTCCGCGAGTACCTGCCGGGTAAGAGGGCAAGGTATGGCGTAAAGATGTATAAGCTGTGAGAGTGCATCAGGGTATACCTACAGGTTTAGGATATATGAAGGAAAGGCCACCCCCAAACCAGACTGCATCCTGGACTACAATAGGTACATGGGGAGGGGTGGACTTGTAAGATCAAGCCCTGAAGCCCTACAACGCCATGCGGTGTGGTATAAGAAGCTGGCCGGGCACATCATACAGATGGCATTGTACAATGCGTACATGCTACGTCGATGTGCAGGCCAGACGGGAACTTTCCTGGAATTTCAAGAGGTGATTATCAAGAACCTAATCTTTAGGGACCAAGAAGGGGGGGCACCCAGTACTTCTGGTAGCGAGCCCACACGCATCGTACCAGGGCAACACTTTCCAGGAGAAGTTCCCCAAACTGGCAAGAAGGGAAAAAGTCAAAAGAGGTGCAAAGTCTGCTATAGGAGGGCGATAAGGGATGACACAATATATCTTCCTCATGAATTCTTCAGCCTAGATGAACAAAGAACAGAAGGTTGTAAATAAAATCCTCTGGCTTGGACACTGCTTTCCTCCCCTATATGCTAAATTTGCATAGTAACCAAAGGTTAAAGTTACATTTTACTAATATTAAGTATCTAGATACAATTCAGACTGTATAAATCTTAAAGGGATTGTCAGGGACATTTAAAAAAAAAACTGACTGCAGGCAGGGGATGTCCTAAAATAACAAAATAAGTAATAATGTAATAATGGCAGTCTGTTTACTTTAAAAATAGATATTGGGATGCACTCCTCAGTCTGTTGGCGTGGTGCTAGTAAGGTAGGGACGAGAATCCCACAATATTGGAAATATATAACCCCAGCACACACAGAGGTGTACCTCTGTGAGTCTGTTTACTTTAACAGGAAGTGATGACATCCCGTTCCATCTATGTGACCACTGCAGCCAATCACTGGCCGTCCTTGCCAGCATCATTGCTGAGGCCAGTGATTGGGTGCAGCGGTCACATGGATGGAATGGGATGTCATCACTGCACTGTAAAAATTAACAGACAGGTAAGGGCCTGGTCTTAAACTGCTTTCAGTTCTTAAACTGCTCTTAAAAATTAAAGCTGCTCTGTGATTGGTTGATATGTGCAACACGGACAGATTTGATGAATGAGGACAAAAATTCAGAAAAGATGTTGTGGAATTGTTATTTTTTGTTTTCAGCATCTACAACATTTTCTGCCCATTGTTCTATATTTAAAAGAAGTTTGAACATAGTAAAAATAATTTATATGCTATATTAAGGTAAAACTCCACCTTTACCTAACAGTGGCTCTATTGTCAGCACATATAAGCTCCAGCATTGTAATATATCTTTATTACTTTTCATCCTGTGTTCACTCATTTTATAGTTCATTTACTTTTTTACAACACATACACTATATGGACAAAGGTATCCTGACACCTACACATAACACCTACAGGAGCTTTTATGACATCCCTTTCTAAATCAATAGGCATTAATATGAAGCTGGTCCACCCTTTGCAGCAAAAACAGCTTCCACTCTTCTGGAAAGGCTTTCTACATGATTTTGTAGCGTGTCTATGGGAATTTTTGCCCATTCATCCAGAAGGGCATTTGTGAGGTCAGAGACTGATGTTGGAGGAGAGGGCCTCGCTTGTAATCTCCATTCTAGTTCATCCAAAAGGTGTTCGCTGGGGTTGAGGTCAGGGAACTGTGCGGGCAAGTCAGGTTCTTCCACACCAAACTCACCCAACCACGTCTTTACAGACCATTGCTTTGTGCAATGGGGCACAGTAATGCTGGAACAGAAAAGTGCCTTCTCCAAACTGTTCCCACAAAGTTGGAAGCATACAACTGTCCAAAATGTCTTGTTATGCTGAAGAATTAAGATTTTCCTTCACTGGAACTAAGGGGCCTAGGCCAACCCCATAAAAACAGCATTATCCCTCCTCCAGAACACTTTACAGTCCATCAGACTTCCAGTTAGAGAAGCATGATTCGTCACTCCACATAACACGTTTCCAGTGCTCCAGAGGCCAGTGGCGGCCATTCGACGCTTGGCATTGTGCTTGGTCACGTAGGGCTTACATGCACCTGTTCGGCCATGGAAACCCATGCCATGAAGTTCCCGGCGCACAGTTTTTGTGCTGATGCTAATGCCAGAGGAGGTTTGGAAATCTGCAGTTATTGAATCAGCATTGGCGACCTTTTTGCACTATGCACCTTAGCACCCTGCTCTGCAACTTTACGTGCTCTGTCACTTCGGTAAACAGTACCACGCTGGAATTCAGTGATCTCTTTAGAAGGCAGACTGCATTGCTAGGGGCTGGAGTTTATACACCTGTGGCAATGGGACTGAATGAGAAACCTGAAATCAATGATTAAGAGGTGTATCCCAATACTTTGGGATACACCTTATACTTGGGTGTATACTTTGGGATACTTTGTCCATATAGTGTATTACAAAGTTTTTTAAGAAGCTAAAGCAGCGCAGCAACCCCTTCAATGTCCTGGCAGTCAGACCCCCACCGATTAGAAAGTGATGGCCTATCCTAGTGAAATGCTATTACTTTCTGTGATGGGATTACCCCTTTAAAGGGGTTTCCCACATTGTGACAACTGATGACCTAGCCACCGGATAGGTCATTAATATATGATTGGTGCGGGTCCGACACCCGGACCCCGCACCGATCAGCTGATCCGGCTGCCTCCAGGCACCGGATGTCTTGAACGGTATGAGGTAGTTGGAGCCAGAAGCAGATGGCTCCTGCCACTGCATATTGGCCGTTCAGTAGAACTGCGGCCCTACTCCTATTCGCTTGAATAGGAGCAGAGCTGCAGTACTGCAGCTCGGCCGCTATTCTTTGACCGGAGCCATCTGCTTCCGGCGATATCGTCCGATGCCCGGAGCCGCAGCAGCTGATCAATGCGAGGTCCAGGTGTCGGACCCGCACCAATCATATACTTCGGTGGATAGGTCATCAGTTGACAGAACGTGGAAAACCCCTTTAAGGGCAAAATACACAGTAGTCCTGCTGTTGTCTGTTTAACCCCTTCCCGCTCCTTGACGTACTATTACGTCATGGCAGCTGTATCGTTCGCGCTCCATGCCGTAATAGTACGTCTCGGGAGTAACGGCCGTTTCGGCCGTCCTCCCGACACATACAGGAGCTGTGACGCTGCTGTCTTGTTCAGCAGCTGTCACAGCTCCTACAGCGGGGACCGATCGCTGTGTCCCCGCTGATTAACCCCTTAAAAGCCGCGTTCCATAGAGATCGCGGCTTTTTAGGGGTTAAGCTGCCATCGCCGGCCTGCTACGCGATAGCGGCCGGCGATGGTGACTATGGCAACCGGACACCAAACAATGGCGTCCGGCTATGCCATAGACGGAAGCTTAGTGCGTCCTGACAACGTCAGGACCCACTATGCTTGCTGTCAGTGAGTAGCTGACAGCTCTAATACACTGCACTACGCATGTAGTGCAGTGTATTAGAATAGCGATCAGGGCCTCCTGCCCTCAAGTCCCCTAGTGGGACAAAGTAATACAGTAAAAAAAAAGTTAAAAAAAGATGTGTAAAAATAAGAAAATAAAAGATTTAAAAGTAATAAAAGTAAAAATCCCCCCTTTTCCCTTATCAGTCCTTTATTATTAATAAAAATATATAAACAAACAAATAAACTATACATAATTGGTATCGCCGCGTCCGTAACGGCCTGAACTACAAAATTATTTCATTATTTATCCCGCACGGTGAACGCCGTAAAATAAAATAATAATAAACCGAACCACAATCACAATTCTTTGGTCACTTCACCTCCCAAAAAATGGAATAAAAAGAGATCAAAAAGTCGCATGTACCTAAAAATGGTCCTGATCGAAACTACAGTTCGTTACGCAAAAAATAAGTCCTCGCACGGCTTTATTGATTGAAAAATAAAAACGTTATGGCTCTTAGAATAAGGTAACACAAAAAGTGAATGATTGTTTACAAAACGTATTTTATTGTGCAAACGCCATAAGACATAAAAAAAAACTATAAACATCTGGTATCGCCGTAATCGTATCGCCACGCAGAATAAAGTGAATATGTCATTTATAGCGCACGGTGAACGCTGTAAAAAAAAAAGAATAAAAAAACAATAGTAGAATTGCTGTTTTTTAGTCACCACGCCACCTAAAAATAGAATAAAAACTGATCAAAAAGCCGCATGCACCCCAAGAAAACTACAATGCATTCCTCAAGGGGTCTAGTTTCCAAATTGGGGTCACTTTTGGGGGGTTCCCAATGTTTTGGCACCACAAGACCTCTTCAAACCGGACATGGTGCCTAATAAAAAAGAGGCTTCAAAATCCACTAGGTGCTCCTTTACTTCGGAGGCCGGTGCTTCAGTCCATTACCGCCCGAGAGCCACATGGGGGATATTTATCAAAACTGCAGAATCTGGGCAATATGTATTAAGTTGCGTTTCTCTGATAAATCCTTTTGTGTTATAAAAAAAATGGTATAAAGAGGATTTTCTGACAAAAAAAAAATGTAAATTTCACCTCTACTTTGCTCTAAATTTCTGTGAAACACCTAAAGGGTTCATAAACTTTCTAAATGCTGTTGTGAATACTTTGAGGGGTCTAGTTTCTAAAATGGGGTATTTGATAGGGGTTTCTAATATATGGGCCCCTCAAAGCAACTTCAGAACTGAACTGGAACCTAAAAAAATAAATAAATGAGGCAATACTTTGCTTCTTACATTATACTAATAATGAGCCGTGCCCACCCCGAGATGACCCCAGTTTTGACCGTTTGTATAAACGGAGACCCCTATTAGACCGTTCCAGTGCCCGGTTTTCCCAAGCATACACCCCCGAGAAGTGTATTTCTATTGATGAGTCCCTGGTACATTTTAAAGGGAGGGTTCAATTCCGCGAGTACCTGCCGGGTAAGAGGGCAAGGTATGGCGTAAAGATGTATAAGCTGTGAGAGTGCATCAGGGTATACCTACAGGTTTAGGATATATGAAGGAAAGGCCACCCCCAAACCAGACTGCATCCTGGACTACAATAGGTACATGGGGAGGGGTGGACTTGTAAGATCAAGCCCTGAAGCCCTACAACGCCATGCGGTGTGGTATAAGAAGCTGGCCGGGCACATCATACAGATGGCATTGTACAATGCGTACATGCTACGTCGATGTGCAGGCCAGACGGGAACTTTCCTGGAATTTCAAGAGGTGATTATCAAGAACCTAATCTTTAGGGACCAAGAAGGGGGGGCACCCAGTACTTCTGGTAGCGAGCCCACACGCATCGTACCAGGGCAACACTTTCCAGGAGAAGTTCCCCAAACTGGCAAGAAGGGAAAAAGTCAAAAGAGGTGCAAAGTCTGCTATAGGAGGGCGATAAGGGATGACACAATATATCAATGTGACACGTGTCCCGAATAACCAGAGCTCTGTATGAAAGTGTTTTAAAATTTATCATACATCCCTTGGTTTATAATTTACCCCAATTTTACTTACCCTGATGCACTCCACACAGCTTATCCCCCCTCGTCTTTCCCCTCTGGGCCCTGCTGTGTGTCCAGGCAGCTGATAACAGCCACATGTAGGGTATTGCCATACCCGGGAGAACCCACATTACAGTTTATGGGGTGTAGGTCTCCGGTCAAAATGCTCACTACACCTCTAGATGAATGCCTTAAGGGTGTAGTTTTTAAAACGGGGTCACTTCTTGCGGGTTTCAACTGTACTGGTACCTCAGGGGCTTCTGCATACATGACTTTGCACTAGAAAATCCCCAGTAGGCCAAATAGTGGTCCTTTCCTTCAGAGCCCTCCCATGGGCCCAAACGGCAGTTTATCACAACAAATGGGGTATTGCGGCACTCAGAACAAATTGCGCAACAGAATGGGGTATTTTGTTTCTTGTGAAAATAAGAAATTTTCAGCCAAAACTACATATTATTTGAAAAAAATAATTTTGTTTTCATTCCCAGCCCAATTCAAATAAGTTCTGTGAAAAAACTATGGGGTCAAAATGGTCACAACACCCATAAATGAATTCCTTGAGGGGTGTAGTTTCCAAAATGGGGTAATTTGTGGTGGGTTTCTATTGCTTTGATACCTCTGGGGCTCTGCAAATGCGACATGGCACCCGAAAACCAATCCAGCAAAATCTGTACTCCAAAGAACACACAGCGCTCCTTTCCTTCTGAGCCCTCCCATGGGCCCAAACGGCAGTTTATCACCACAAAAGGGGTATTGCCGCACTCAGGACAAATTGGGCAACAAAATGGAGTATTTTATTTCTTGTGAAAATAAGAATTTTTGAGCTAAAATGACATATTATTGGAAAAAATATATATTTTTTGAATTCCCAGCCCAATTCAAATAAGTTCTGTGAAGAAACTATGGAGTCTAAATGGTCACATTACCCATAAATGAATTCCTTGAGGGGTGTAGTTTCCAAAATGGGGTCACTTCTGGTGGGTTTCCATTGCATTGATACCTCTGGGGCTATGCAAATGCGACATGGCACCCGAAAACCAAACCAGCAAAATCTGTACTCCAAAGAACACACAGCGCTCCTTCCCTTCTGAGGCCTCCCATGGGCCCAAACGGCAGTTTATTGCCACAAATGGGGTATTGATGCACTCAGGAGAAATTGGGCAACAAAATTGAGTATTTTGTTCCCTGTGAAAATAAGAAATTTTGGTAAAAAATTACATCTTATTGGAAAAAATGTCATTTTTTTAATGTCACAGCCCAATTGAAATAGGTGCTGTGAAAAAACTGTGTGGTCAAAATGCTAACAACAACCATAAATGAATTCCTTGAGGGGTGTAGTTTCCAAAATGGGGTCTCTTTTGGTGGGTTTCCATTGCTTTGATACCTCTGAGGCTCTGCAAATGCGACATGGCACCCGAAAACCAATCCAACAAAATCTGGACTCCAACAAACACATAGCGCTCCTTTCCTTCTGAGCCCTCCCATGGGCCCAAACGGCAGTTTATCACCACAAATGGGGTATTGCCACACTAAGGACAAATTGGGCAACAAAATGGGGTATTTTGTTCCCTGTGAAAATAAGAAATTTTGATCACAAATGACATTTTATTGGAAAAAATGACATTTTTTTCATTTCAGAGCCCAATTCAAATACGTGCTGTGAAAAAACTGTGCGGTCAAAATGGTAACAACAACCCTAAATGAATTTCTTGAGGGGTGTAGTTTCCAAAATGGGGTCACTATTGGGGGATTCCTACTGTTTTGACACCTCAACACCTCTTCAAACCTGGCATGCTGCCTAAAATATATTCTAATAAAAAAAGAGTACTCAAAATGCACTAGGTGCTTCTTTGCTTCTAGGGCTTGTGTTTTAGTCCACGAGCACACTAGAGCCACATGTGGGACATTTCTAAAAACTGCAGAATCTGGACAATACATATTTAGTAGTGTTTCTCTGGTAAAACCTTCTGTGTTACAGAAAAAAAAATGAATAAAATTGAAATTCAGCAAGAAAAATGAAATTTGCAAATTTCACCTCCACTTTGCTTTAATTCCTGTGAAATGCCTGAAGGGTTAAAAAACTTTCTAACTGCTGTTTTGAATACTTTGAGGGGTCTAGTTTTTAAAATGGGGTGTTTTATCAGGGTTTCTAATACATAGGCCCCACAAAGCCACTTCAGAACTCAAGAGGTACCTTTAAAAAAAGGCTTTTGAAATTTTCTTAAAAATATGAGAAATTGCTGTTTATGTTCTAAGCCTTGTAACGTCCAAGAAAAATAAAAGAATGTTCAAAAAACGATGCCAATCTAAAGTAGACATATGGGAAATGTGAACTAGTAACTATTTTGGGTGGTATAACCGTCTGTTTTACAAGCAGATGCATTTAAATTCTGAAAAATGCAATTTTTTCAAAATTTTCTCTAAATTTTGCCATTTTTCACCAATAAACACTGAATATATCGACCAAATTTTACCACGAACATGAAGCCCAATGTGTCACGAGAAAACAATCTCAGAATCGCTTGGGTAGGTTTAAGCATTCCGACGTTATTACCACATAAAGTGAAATATGTCAGATTTGAAAAATGGGCTCTGAGCCTTAAGGCCAAAACTAGGCTGCGTCCTTAAGGGGTTAACTTCTTAGAACAAACTTACCTGATCATTCTGGCTCGTCATGATGTAAGACACACAGAGATTTGCAAGGACAATGGCGCTGACATTCAGGATCTGTAAAATAAGAGATGAAATTATTAGTTTTGATCAATATAAAGACTCCCGTGAATAACAATACAGTACATGTACTGTGTATTACAATTTTCCTTTCTAATCTAAATAATGGAAGAGTAGCTGAAGAGTAATTTAACGAATGAAGGGGGTGGAATAGCATGTTTCCCCTTGACGAGTTTTACAATGATTGCAAATAACATCTCACACACGTTGCAAACATTAAGCATGCCATATACTTATAAATACAATGTGCTAATCCATAGAAGAGGTTATGAAAACACAAATTATAAGCTGCAGTGAAATCGTAGGCATAGAACTGAAACCTTTGGGCGCCCCTTTTCAGGTGTATTCGGGCGCCTTTTTGGGTCCTTTACAGGAATTGAGAGCAGAGGTACAGGGAAATTAAACGAACCTGGAGCACAACTAAATGCACTGAGTGTTCTCGCAGAAAGGGACTACTGTTTTCTCTGTAATTACTTAATTCTGTCAGTTTCTTTTCTAAATGAATATACTAGTATATAATTCCAGAGTAGATATGAAAATGCACACATCGACCATTTAATCTGTTTTACAATATATCGAATAAAGGTTACGTTTCATTTATTTAAAAAAGTGGGCACCCTCTCTCCCAGTGAAAATTGTGTAAGTAGGACCCAGCTGGGCCATTGCTAACCGGTCAGCAGGTAAAGATTATTGCCCCTAATCTCTAATAATGAAGACTAATCTTTCTGCATGGGGAGTTTATAAACTGTGCCATCAATGGCATTAGGTTTGCCCCTAATCTTCAATAATGAAGATTAATCTTTTTGCAGGGTTGGGAGAAGGGGGGTGCATCATTTCCATTAGGCTTGCTCCTACTCATTACTAATGATGATGAATCTTTTTGTGTGGGGGTGTGTGATTATGGTTATTTTTTTTATCTTCTATGCTTGATTCTAATGGTCAAGGGTGGGGGAGGGGGGTTGGGCAAATTATAAATGTAAGCTGTTACGGTTGGATGCTTGTTGGGGGGTAACTTCACAATACTTGTTAGGTGGGTTGGCTTTGGGTCACATTGGGTCTGGGTAGTATCGGGTCAGGGTAGATTTGGGGTTTCAGGTTTATTATGCACAAATTATCTGGATGGGGGTATATTTAACTCATTATGTGAGAGACATTACTAAGAATGGGGTAATACATGAAATGGCTGCCTGCTCTACCGATATATGTATATTTATAACTAATCCCTTCCTTGGGGGAACTCGGTTGGAACTTCTTGTGACTAGGGGGTACCTAGCATGGAAAGGTTGAGTAAACACTGAATGAAGTACTTCAGCAAACAGTTGATGCTACATTCTACATTGGTTGCAAATCAAACACTTTATTCATAGTGACAGTTTTATGTACTTTATTTAACAAGTTAATAACTAATTTAGATCTCTTTTCAGCTGCATTGCTCATTCCTTATATGATATAATCTAATCACTGATCTGCAATAACTGCTACACTAGTATTATTCATAAGGACAAGAAAATATACTTTGCCCATGTACCTTTGCACTGCATGGAAAAGATGCATCCAGCTCATCCAAGTTGCATTGTTGTAAAACCACAGCGAACAGCGACAAGTGTAACGGTTTACAAGTTTCAAACCATATGGTTCTTCATCTATGTCGAAATGCGTAAGTGGTTCCTCCTGTCTTTGTTGCTGCACTGTGGATTTACAACAATGAAACAATGCACAAATCTTCTTGTACAGAGGCTGACAGGAGATCTGGATCCCTGGATTGCTAATGGGTTGGCTTAGGACTAAACCAAGGAGCGAAGTCTAAGGGGTTGGGAGTTCTTCACCATTAAACCCTACAAGGAGGTATGAACTTTTCCATCGGGAATCCCCAGGTCGCTATCCCCGGAGTAGTCTTCTGTTAGCAATGGCTGGCGTGTAGATGAACTGAAGATAACAAGCAGCGGTACAAAGGCAGCAGGCAAAAATCTTAGTCAGATAGGGCTCGGGTCAAGGCAAGCGGAGTCTGTTGTAAGTGGTAGACCGGTAGAGGCCAGAGTGGGCATCAGCTGGGTAAACGTAGTCAAATATACAAGTTGGATCAGAACCAGTAGTAGAAGGAACTAAACTCCTATGAGACAGCTAAAAGCAAATGGGCCTTATTGCTCGGGCAAGGAGAGGTGGAGGAAGGGTCATTAAGAATCTTGGGGCACTTGCTGAGGTCAGAGGCATTTAGCGTGTACAGGCCAGGAGCCAGAGCAGGCGTGCAACCTACGGAAAGAGCGGCGCAATGCAGGAAGAGAGCGGCTTAGAGGATGCTGGGTGACCCAGCGTTTTGAGAATGTCCTGCATGTGCTGGATATATCTTTTCTATGTTGACCTGCAACTACTGGCATGTCAGATGTCATTGCTGCTTAAAGAGGAAGCTTGAGAAGGAGCGGATACATTGCACCTTTTCACTCATAGGCGGAAGTTAAATTATGCCTTTACAATATGTAGACTGATAATGGATGGTACCAGGTTATGATACACAGTGAAAACAGCAGACTGGATGCAGAGCAACACACTATATAGAGGCAAACACTCAGAAAATCCATGCAACCAAATCAATGGGATAAAAAAAGCACAAATAAAGAGACAAATGCTCAGTTTACCGAAACTTTTCTCCTGCAAGGACATTCTTCAAGGTTACACTGTCCCAGCTAAGACACACAGGAAAAAAATTATGCAGAGGTGATGTGTACGCTTCAGTGACTGAATAGAGCGTTTGTCAGGCGTTGTAATAAACTTTTAGTCGATTTTATATTTAGTAAGAATGTAATCTTGTATATTATTATTAATTGCCCATCAAAGTTAAAAAAATTGCTGTACTTGCTTTATCAAATGTACATCAAATGGGCCGTATGATATCTGGATTTACAACAAATCGAAAGAAAAAGAAGGAATTTATCAGTGTAAAATGTTTATCAATAATCTGTCCTAATGTACAGTATTAACATATGACTTTAGTTAGCACATAGGTAGAGGACTATCAGTGGTGACTATTTAATAAAAACAGTTTTTTATTGGAATTATTTTATTACTTCAGAATCCCTAATATATATTTTTTTACCCCCAGTAAGTAAGAATTTTACTTGCTGGTGGGAGTTTGAATGGGTTCAGGCAGCTATTTAGTGACAGACATAAATCCAGCAATAGATTATGGTTAGAGTTTTTACTCACTATAGCGCAAAAGGACTTTAAGGCTATGTTCATACGTAGCTGAATTGCTGCAGATTTTCTTTCTGGATTTGCGGGCGGAAAATCCTCAGTGGAATAAAGTAGCAGCAAAGTGGAAGAGATTTTAACATGTGGAACTAACCTTTGGTGCAGATTTTTAAATCTGCAGCATGTTAATTTATGCTGCAGAAAGTGAACGGATTTAGTTGTGGATTTTCTCCATTTAATTAAATGAGTCAAATAAATTTAAATCCACAGGAAAACCCAATTGTTGTGGATTTTGTTGCAGATTACCCGTGGATCCGCAGCAAAATCCACAAATCTAGATAGTAAAATAAGTAAAAAAAAAAACTATTTTCACTTTACCTTGTGTTCCCTTAGCATCACCACGCTGGTCTCCTGGCTGGTCTCTATACAGCAGGTCACCAGTGATGACGTTTTATGTAGTCACGTGGCCGTTGCAGCCAACCGCAGAAGGCCGGGTGTACCCAAGCCAAGCAGTGGCCACAGGAGCACAAGGGGAGTATAATAAGTAGATTTCCCTGTGAATTTTGGGTTGGATCTGCGGCAAAATTTTCTGCAGCAAATTTGACTTGTGTGCATTTTTCTTAGGGTGAATTCACACGTCGCAGATTTTTCGATCATTTTCTATGTGGATTGCGCACCAAAAGTCTGTGGCAATTTAGAGTACAATGCATTGACATGTAGTGGAAAAAATCAGTACGGAAATCAGGATATGCTGCGCATTTTCAAAATGTGAAATGCATAGGGTGAAATACGAGGAATATTCCGCATGGAACACTAACACAAATCCACAGCTGACCACCTCTGGCCTTTACCTTATTGTGTAATATACAGATTTTATAGATCATTTCTGAGCCACTATATAGATCACAGTCGAGGATTGCATACAGTACATAGCAATCACTCAACCTAGTTTGAATTTTAAAATTGCTGTACAAATGGGAATTTGATAATAATTTTAATAATCTGCAGGACTGAGTGTAATTTATATTCCCTGCACGAGCTTTCAGCTGAGTGCACTTCACCACTTACAGCAGTCTGTATTCCCTCAATGCACTACAGACACTGACAAGTTTTATGTCAGTCTGTATTCTGCCTATGGCTCCTGCAGGGCAACCTCAAAAAAACCTGGGATGCCCCCCAACCTTGTAAGTTATTATAGATATACTCCCACCTGTGGAGGGATTCTGATAATATATTAGGGAACTGCTATTAAGGGAATTCCCTAATATAATCTTTATCGTTGCTTGTACAGTAGGTGGCCATCCTCCTCTGCTTCCTCCTATACAGACCTGATAAGAAGAGAAACGGTAATGCTAACTTACTGTAATGGTATTAGATTTAACCATGGTATTTCTTCAATGCAAATATTAGCAAGATGGGTAAATGAAAAAGAAATATAAGAATGCTACTAAAGCTGGTTGTCATGTGTAAAAACTAATGATGGCGATCACTGTTTTCATGTACTTATCGGCATTAGAGGAATAAAAGAGTCTGGCTATATACAAAGGCCAGCTGCCCCAATTTTTGACTCCGCTAATTCACATACAAACTAGAGTGATTTGTTGTTCTGCAATTAACACTCCTAATGTCTGAAAAAGTACAGAAGTTAGTACAGTTACAGCATAAAAGCTTATATAAGATCCTGTCAGAAGAGGAAAAAGGAATTCTCTACGAGGACGGGAAAGATCAATCCAAAGTGGGCCCGCCCTAGTAGGCACTTGTAGTAAGTAAATCTTACCGTTATTTGTAAACCAATACATAATTTACATACATTGAAATAACTATTGACTCTGGAAAGTAATCCTTTAGTTAGTAATATGGCTGTATTGCTATACATATTACTTACATTGTCATAGTGCTTTTTAACAATGGGCTCATAAAAACCAATGGCCTCCTTGTATTTATTTTCTTGCATGAACAAGACATGGGCCACATTCAGTTTCCATACATCATGTTCATTGCAAAACTCGACCGATTTACGGAAGATTTTCTCCACCATCTGATAGTTCTCCATGTTCCAGTATATTTTTGCCTGGGCCATTAAGACAGGAATATACCTAAATAAAACCAAAAAGTATTGTTAAAACTGAAAAAAGGGAATTAGAAAATGTTCTGTTAAAGCTGATCTATCCTGTACTATCTATGGGGAACATAGGCAGAGTATTAGAAGTAAACCAAACTGAAATATTGTACTATAATATTGTTACTAAGGGCTGCACAAATTCAAACACTTGTCCTAAAAGTTTGGAGACATCCAGATTCAGACCCCGTCTTGTGGAGTCTGGAGGATACTGAGAATATATCTTTAAATGTCTCAATAATGCTATGTGCATCCTGGTATCTGACCATCTGAAGACCATGTCTACTATTTATAGACCCTGAGAAGTATCTCCTACCCTTAGACCCAAAATATTTGTCAGATGTCCACTGTGAGAACCCTACAAGACTGAAACCGCAGTCAAGTATCATAAGATTTAGGAGCGGTGGCTCACCTCTAATGTCACACTGGCCATTAGGCCACTACAACTATCCACCAGGCCACTGACACCTCGTGTTAACACTGTATATAGGGTGTGGCGTGGGTCCATATATACTTAAGTATGGTTTGGTTCTGGGTCTACTAAATATCTCGGCAGCTGAGAGGATTTCCTGATTGTCTGTCTATAATGTGACTCTACAGCCTAAAGTGGTGGAGCCGGAAACTTGGCCTTGACCATGATGTTATTCACCTGATTATTCTCCTGTTCTATATCAATATATCTGCTGCAGGATTCAGTTTATACGTGTACACTTGGTGCAGTAACGATCCCACAGATGATCCAGGTAATTTGCAGAAATTTAACAGGTGATCTAATTTGCCTGGCTTATACCTGGCCTTTTATACACCGTATATCCCACACCAAGCCAGTGGCATCCCCCTTCAAGCCGGTTTACATCCACTACTGTTCCTCAGACAATAGCTCCTTCTGCCCAGTGACATTTTTTAATACCTTGTTAATGGTACCTGGGCTCTAGAGCCATGTCCTAACCTACACCGACCTCCTTAATGTTCCTTGGAGACCCCCATATTCTTCGCTTAGACCATGATTTCATACTTAAGTGGTAAGATTACCCATTACCTATATTCTTACATTATTTTGTTCTTTCTTGAGCTCTGTCAGATTTTTTTATGCATTTCGATATTTTTTGCACCCTGTGGATCTATCCTACTTACAATTTGTTAAAGTTTATTGTTCAATAAAATGTTCAAAGAAACATGTTAAAAGATCTGGTCTGGAGCTGGAAGATACTGCTATGTGAATTTCCGTCATAATATAGTGTCTACCTTGTTTAGAATGTGATTGATACTTGGTGTAGGCTCACTAAGAGTTTGCTGGGAGTCAAGGTATGTACAGTGCCATGCGGACATATTCACACCTTGGTGTTTTTCCTGTTTTGATGCATTACAAACTGGAATTAAAATCGATTTTTGGGGGGTTTATACTATTAGATTTATACAACATGCCTACCACCTTGTGTCACAGTAAAATATATTTAGCACCTTCAAAAATATAAGTAAGATAAAAAACTTTACTGTGCAGAAGTGTTCACTCCCTGAAATTTAATACTTTGTGAGGACACCTTTTGCTGCAATTACAGATGCAAGTCTCTTGGGGTATTTCTCTATTAGATTAGCACATCGAGATATTGGGATTTTTTCCAGTCAAAACTGCTCCAACACCTTTAAGTTAGTAGGGTTGCATTGGTGTAAATCATGTCACTGATTCCCAATTGGATTGAGGTCTGGGCTTTCACTAGGACGTTCCAAGACATGTAAATGTGTCCCCGTAAACCCCTCCAGTGTAGCTTTTGCAGTATATTTAGGGTCATTGTCCTGATGGAAGGTGAACCTCTGTCCCAGTCTCAAATCTCTGGCAGACCAAAACAGGTTGTCCTGTATTTACGGACATCCATTTTTCCGTTCAACCCCAACCAACTTTCCAGTTCCTGCTGATAAAAATCATTCCCAGAGCATGATGGTGCAACCTCCATGCTTCACTATGGGAATGGAGTTCTTGGGGTGATGGAAAGTGTTGGGTTTGTGCCACACTTTGCCTTTCCCATAATGGACAGAAAGTAACATTTTAGTCTCATCTGACCAGAGAACCTTCTTCTATGTGTTTGGGCGTCTGCCCCATGCTGTTTGGCAAACTCAAAACGTGTTTTCTTAAGCTTTTCTTTAAGCAATGGCTTTTTTCTGGACACTCTACCATTAAGGCCTCATGCACACGACCGTAGCCGTGTGCACGGCCGAGATTTCCGGGTCGGCCGGTCACGGAGTGACAGCCACGAGCCGCCCGCAAATCACGGGCCATGCACATGGCCGCGGCCATTATTTTCAATGAGCCTGGACCGCAGAACACATAATAAGGCTTGCCCGTTCTTTCTGCGGACCGGGCTCCGGGGCCATGCACGGACCGTGAAAACCACGGTCTTGTGCATGGCCCCATAGGGATGAATGGGGCCGCAATTCTCCCATGGATTTTCGGGGGAATTGTGGCCGCAAAAGCACGTTCATATGCATGGGGCCTAAGCCCAACTCTGTGAAGTGTACGGCTTATAGTGGTCCTATGGACAGATACTTCCATCTTCGCTGTGGATCTTTGCAGTTCCTTTATTGTTATCGTTGGTGTCTTTGTTAAGTCTCTAATTAATGCCCTCCATGGTTTTTTTGATGGGCGGTCTTCTCTTGTCAGGTTTGTAGTTGTACAATATTCTTTCCTTTTTGTTATAATGGATGTAATGGTGTTCTGTGGGATGTTTAATGTTTGGTATATTTTTCCTTAACCCAACCCTGATCTATACTGCTCTACAACTTTGTCTCTGACCTGTTTGAAGAGCTCCCTGTTGCTTGCTTAGTGGTGTTACAGACTCAGGGGCCTTTCAGAACGGGGGCATTTCCGACATCATGTGACAGATCATGTGACATTTTGATTGCACACAGCGGGACCTTATTTAACCAACTATGGGACTTGTGAAATTAATTGGTCTGACCAGACATTATTTAGGGGATTCATCGCATAAATATTCATAGTACTCCTCTAACTTTTCAGATTTTAGTTATTTTATTATTCTTTGTACACAAAGTATTTTATTTTTTAATTTCATTTTTTTAAATTTGGACTACTTGGTCAGGTCCATTAGATAAAATCACATTTTTGAAATCCATTTTCATTCCAGATTGTAATGCAACACACCAAGGTTGTGAATACTTTTGCAAAACACTGTATGTTGGTATGTGTGCACTCTGACTGACTGACTGCCCTGTACAGGTCAGTATTTCTTCTTATGCCTTAGACTGCCATCAGCGGACTATGTCTGTCTGAGATCCAGCGTGTTTATTTTACTTTGAACGGACGATTAATACGGCATCAATAGGCTCTTGTATACTGCTATACCTTTTGTTTTCAATTTTTGAGATGTTGTCTATTTTTTATATGCTTTTATGTATGTAAACTTTTTAAATAAAGCCTGTATTGTTCATTGCAAAAAAACAAACAAACAAAAACTTCTGGCACTGGGCTTGTCAGTCCCCAGTATGTCCGGATTAAGGCCTCCCACACCCACATGGCATACATCCCCATACTTGGAAGACTGGGGTGAAGTCAGACTCTGGACTTACTGCATGCGGAATGGCCCAGCACTAGCAAATTACAGCGTTCTCCGGCATCGATTCCTGAAAAGCAATATATCAATTTTCTCTGCCTATATATCCAATGCTACCCATAATTTGGAAATTATAATATTGCTGACTGGTATCTGGGTATCTGATCTTTTCAGTGAATGATGGCAACATTTGTACTAGTACAGCTGCTGATAACACGATGCAAATGTTTGTTGATGCAGAAATTACTGCAAATAATTGAACAAATAATATAATGTTGGCCTACACCTAGTATTGATTTTTTGTTCCTAATGCTAATTTATCAAAGCGGAGATGAAAGCAATGGGATCATTTCTTAAAGAGGAGCAAGATGGTTTCAGAGGTAAGAAACATGGTAAGGAAGCCCCCCAAAAAATACCAAAATGAGGAATCCCATCTGGTCACAAAGGTTTAAAAGTTCTCCAACCATAAAGGGGTTTGGTAAAAAATTGAAAAGTTTACAATAAATTTAAATATTGCTTTGTTTTAAGGCAACAATGTTATGAAATAGTCTTACTTTTCTAGGGCTTCGTTATATTCACCCACAGCCTTTTTAACTGCTTCATCGTCCCGGTTTAATCTCGCTTCTTGTACCTTATTAATGCAAATTAAATAAGTAAAAAAATACAACTTTAAACAGAGATAAGCAACATTTAATTCTATGCCATCATTAGATCTCATGTGTGGAGTGCCAACTTCTATAAAGCCCGCACAATGAGAAAAAAGGCCTGTTATTACATCAGTCCCTAAATAAAGGACCAACTCAGTTGTGGACCGTGTTTTATCCTGTGTTCCCAAGTCAACAATTCCTGTCTGTGCTGCTGTCATTTAGTGTTATTATGGGGACATTGTGTGAAATGAAAACATTATCCTCAAATATCAATGCATATAAACACGATTCAATCTAGTTAGAACGTGAATGGATTATTGATGCGAATTGATTATTTGATTATGTACATATTCCAAGTCTGAAGAAGTCTAGACCACGAGAGTTATCATGGGGACACTGGAGCAAGCTTTAGGCCTTTAACTAGAAATTATAACACTGATAACAAGTAAACTATTAAATCTGTTTTGACATTTGTCATTTAAGACCTTTTACTTAAATCTTCAGTATAGGCGGAGGTTACACCTGCATTGTGACTTCTGTTTTTCTATACCGTCATAGGAGCAGAAAAACACAATTCAAGCTGTGACGGATCTATCACACTACAGACACCAATGGCGCCCAACAGACCCATTTGACTTATAATGGGGTTCTGTCGGGTCCCTTTGCAGTGTCGGTCATATTGATAGTGCTGCATGCTGCACTATTCTTCCCATCAAACATGACGGAATCTACAACAATGGCTCCTGAGGGACATTCCGATGCAGATGTGAACAGAGCCTTAATGACTTATCATTCAATGATAGTTAAGAACCACAGCAATATTGCACCATAAGTTCACACGTAGCGTAAATACTGCAGATTTTCCGCACTGGATTTCGTTGCGAAAAATCTCCAGCATAATACAGTAGCAGCAAAGTGGATGAAATTTGAACCAATCTCATCCACACGCTACATAAATGTTGAGCGGAAAAAACGCTCAGAAATTGATCTGTGGTGCAATATTTCAATCTGCAGCATGTCAATTGTATTTGTGTAATTGCTACTTATTTGCTGAAGGTTTTCCCCATTGAATTAAATGGGAAGGTAAAACCTGCAACAAATAGATGTTGCGTTTTTTGCGGCGGGAAAGGAGCGATTCCATTGCAAAAAACGTAACTAAAGAAAAAAAAATCTAAGGCCTCATGCACACTACCGTAGCCATGTGCACAGCCGTGATTTTCGGGTCGGCTGGCTGCGGAGTGTCATTATTTTATATGAGCCTGGACCGCAAAACACGGCCGTAATAAGACACGTTCTTTCTTTTTGCGGTCCAGACTCCTGGGCCATGCATGGACCGTGGAAACCACAGCCGTGTGCGTGGGCCCATTGAAAAAATGAATGGGGCTGCAATTCACCCGTGGATTTTAGGGGGAATTGCGGCCGCAAAAGCACGTTCGTGTGCATGGGGCCTTATACTTACCCAGAATTCTGTATTTCTTTGTCCAGCCAATCACCGGCTGCAGTGGTCACATTGAATGAAACGTCATCCGAGGAGGCCGGCCTGTAGGACGGGAGAGGGACGTGTCACCATGGCTACGTAAGTGTTAAACCTTTTTTCTACCTGCAGTTTTCTGCACCAGGCATTATGGTTGAAAAACTGCACCCCAATTTGGTGCGTTTTTTCTGCCCGATTTACCTGCAGTGCACAGGGCAGATAAGGCTGTGTAATTTTACGCAGCGTATCCTCCCTGTGTGAACATAGCCTAAAGAAGACAGACCAAACCCTGTGGGAAAGGTGACCTCTCGAGCAGCACCTGCTCACGGGTTCCAGAAGTCACAAAAGAGAACATCCTGACCACAAGGGATCCCACTCATCCATGTCTGGATATCATTTCTAGTAGGGTCTGTAACAGGACTGAATATCTGGCCTGTTGTTCTCCAAGCAGTAGGGTGCGTTTTGGAGATAGTTGTTACTGCCTCTTTGTTCCAGACCTGGTGGGATAAAGCATCTGCTATCATTTATCTCATTGAATGCCGTAGGCTGAATTGTCATACAAGTCTGGTGAAATCAACGCATTTTCCATCTACTTATATAGTTTGATTGTTGTTTTCTGCAATTATTGAGGTTTATTGAGGCGGTGGTCATTGAATAGACACTTACCCCCTTACGCTTTTGCATAATTTCTGCGATATCTGGTCAGTGGGTTGGAATGCTCTTTTTTAGGTTGTGATAATGTCGGACAACCTATAATTGTGTGAGTAATGAATAAAAGTAAATTTTTAAGTAGCTACCCTAGGTGATATGTTTATATAAATTGTTTTAACAGGTTCCCGACCGCTGGCCGTAAATATACGGCCAGCGGTCAGGGTCTCTAAAGTCCGCCGTATAGACTATTTACGGCGGCACTTCAGAGACTGTGCACGCGCGATCGCGTGCACACAGCTCTATGCCCTGGCTGTTGCTAACAGCCATGGGCACTGGGCAGAATGTCAGGGGTCAATCTTTTGGCCCCTGAACATGTGATCGCTGTGACAACCAATCACAGCGATCACATGCATTTCTGCATAGAAAACAGTGTGCACGCGATCGCGTGCACACAGCCCTGTGCCCACGCTGTTACTAACAGCTCTGGGCACTGGGCAGAGTATCAGGGACCAATCTGATGGTCCCTGAACATGTGGTCGCTGTGAAAACCTATCACAGCGACCACATTTGTTTTATTTTGACTTTTCTGGCAGTAAATCTCCTGCCTCTTTTCTTCTCCTCAAACATTGTTTCAGTTTGAGGAGAAGAAGAGACTCGGGAGAATTGCTGCCAGAAGATTACAGTGAAAAAAAATACAGTTACACTAAAACATTCTCTGTATAGATAGATTTCTATCTATCTATACAATCTATCTATCCATCTATCTTTTTTTCTATATATCTACCTTTCTATCTTTTATTCTATTAGAATAGGCAGGTAGGGAGTATATAATTATATATATATCCACATATATATAATATATATAGCAATAGCGGTTTATTTTTTTGTTAGCGGTAGTGTAGATATATATAGCAGTTAGTTTGTGTGTTTTATATAAAAAAAAAAACAAACAAACAAACAATTTGTTTAGTTAGTGTTAGTGTTAGTTACGTTATGGCGAGGAAGTTGTTTAGCGCCGAGGAGGCATACGCCATGCTGTGGTCTGAGTCGGAGACCGCATCAGAGATGGCGTCCGAGATGGAACCTGTTTTAGGTAGTGACGATGACAGCGTCACTTCAGGTTCATCTTCAGGGGACGTTGTCCCTGATGCAGTTGAAACTGCAGAACATGAAAGTGCAGGGCCAAGTAGCGCTGTAGCACGGGACAGCCTGGTCCCTTCAGTCCAGGCTCTTGTATGGGCACCTGCCCCATCTTTTGGGCCTAGAATCCACGGATTTACTGCCACTCCTGGCATAACCGTGGACAATACAAATTTTGTCCAAATGGATTACTTCCATTTATTTATAACGGACGACATCCTAAATCAGATTGTCCACGAAACAAATTTATATGCCACGCAATATATAAGGCAGAAACCTTCATCCACCCATGCCAGAGATTGGACGCCCACCAATTTGCTGGAATTAAAAAAATTTTTGGGGCTCACCCTAAATATGGGTATTGTCAAAAAGCCCTCCATTAGGTCTTACTGGTCAACAAGACCCGCCCAAGCCACCCCAGTATATTCTGCAGTAATGCCTAGGTCTCGTTATGAGACAATAATGAGGTTCCTCCACTTCAATGACAACGCACAGGCCCCCCTAAGTACCGATACAAACCGGGATCGGTTGTTCAAAATAAGACCGCTAATAAATTCCCTGAATAATTTATTTCTGCAACTCTACACCCCTGAGCAGAATATAAGTGTGGACGAATCCCTCCTCAACTTTCATGGCAGACTTAGCTTTCGCCAATATCTACCTTCAAAAAGGGCAAGATATGGCGTTAAGCTCTACAAATTGTGTGAAAGCGGGTCAGGATATACCACCGCCTTCAGAATTTATGAAGGGCGGGACCGCACAATAAATGTTCCTGGATGCCCCCCTGATCTTTCCACCAGCAGTAAGATCGTGTGGGAGATAATGCAGCCTCTGCTTCACAAGGGGTACCACCTGTACTGTGATAATTTTTATTCCAGTGTGCCCCTGTTTAGGCATTTGCATGCTGCAAGGACTGGGGCATGTGGTACCATGCGCAAAAACAGAATTGGTTTTCCACAGCAATTAGTGGGGAAGCGCATGGTAAAGGGGGACTCCTGTGCTTATGCATCTGAAGAATTGCTGGCGGTCAAGTTCAGGGATCGCAAAGATGTGTATGTGCTAAGCACGATTCATACCGCAGGAACAGTGGCAGTGAGGGAAAGGGGGGCAACATCGGACAAGCACAAACCAGTGAGCGTGTCCGAATATAACAAGTACATGGGGGGGGTGGATTTAAGCGACCAGGTTTTACAGCCTTATTTAGTAAAACGCAAAACTAAAACCTGGTACAAAAAAGTGGCCATTTATCTGTTACAGGTGGCCATCCACAACTCATTTGTGCTCTACAAAAAAAACAGAGGCAGAGACACAAGGAAAAAATTATTGAAGGCCTCATTTTTGATTTTCAGGACACCCGAGAATGCCCCCAGTCTGAGGATGTCACGCGACTGACTGAAAGACACTTCATCAGTCGGATTCCCCCAACACCAACCAGAAGCAACCCCCAGAAAAAGTGCCGCGTCTGCAGAAAAGACGGGCACCGCAAAGATTCCCGATATTTCTGTCCCTCATGTCCCTCACAACCAGGCCTGTGCATTGAGCCATGTTTTAAAAAATACCACACTGTTCTGAATTATTAGATTTTAGTTAATTCGTTGAAAATATATTTGCCCTACATTACGTTTTTATTTTTCCCCTGATTTTACTCCAAGGGTGAGGGAGGGAATGGGTGGGGGGGGGGGGGGGTGGATGTCATGTTTGCATATTCTCTAAAGTTCATCTGCTGGAGAGCTCCATTTGCATAAACCTGCAATTTCTTATTTTAGAAAACCCCAAAAAAAAAATTCCCATTATACCCCTAGATGAATATTTTGGGATTTCTGCTTCAAGAGCAGATATTTTGGAAGTGTTATAGAAACTCTGTAGAGTTTTGTAAAACCAGCTTTGAAAAAAAGCGATTTGTGAAATAAGCTTCTTCTATCGTCCGCCCTCCTACTTCTCTATGTGATAAATAAGACACACATTTTTGGTATCCCCATGCTCAGGAGAAGTGGAAGAATGTGAAAGGAGATGAATTTTGGCCGTGGTCTATGCCGTGTGTGAAAAATGCTGGTATAAACTGACGCATTTGCTAAAAAATTGCTAATTTTATTTTGATCCATCTTATTCAAGAAACTTTCAGAAGAAAACTGGACTGTCTAAAAATATGATAAACCCCTTGAAGGAAACCTTGTGGGGTCTACTTGCGTGAATGAAGTCATTTATGGGGTGATTCTAATCTTTCAGCAGCATTAGGCCCCCCAGAAAACAGTATGCGGCTATAAAGTCAAGTGCAGAATTCCTGGACCGAAAAGGCCAAAAAGCCTCCTTTTATGCCAAGCCCTGGCACATGCCCGTGAATAAAGCACACATATTTGGTATCCCCATGCACAGGAGAAGTGGAAGAATGTGAAATGCGATGAATTTTGTCCGTGGTCCATTTTGTATGTGAAAAAGCTAGCATAAACTGACGCATTTGTTAAAAAAAAAGGTAATTTTATTTTTTTCCATCTTATTCAAGAAACTTTCAGAGGAAAACTGGACTGTCTAAAAATATGATAAACCCCTTGAAGGAAACCTTGTGGGGTCTACTTGTGTGAATGAAGTCATTTATGGGGTGATTCTAATGTTTCAGCAGCATTACGCCCACCAGAAAACAGTATGCTACTATAAAATCAAATGCTAAATTCCTGGACCGAAAAGCCTCCTTTTATGCCAAGCCCTGGCACATGCCCGCACAGTGAATAAGGCACACATATTTGGTATCCCCATGCACGGGAGAAGTGGAAGAATGTGAAAGGAGATGAATTTTGTCCGTGGTCTATACCGTGTGTGAAAAATACTAGCCTAAACTGACGCATTTGCTAAAAAATAGCTGATTTTTTTTTGTTCCATCTTATTCAAGAAACTTTCAGAAGAAAACTGGACTTGCTAAAAATATGATAAACCCCTTGAAGGAAACCTTGTGGGGTCTACTTGTGCGAATGAAGTCATTTATGGGGTGATTCTAATGTTTCAGCAGCATTACACCCCCCAGAAAACAGTATGCGGCTATAAAATCAAATGCAAAATTCCTGGACCGAAAAGCCTCCTTTTATGCCAAGCCCTGGCACATGCCCGCACAGTGAATAAGGCACACATATTTGGTATCCCCATGCACGGGAGAAGTGGAAGAATGTGAAAGGAGATTAATTTTGTCCGTGGTCCATACCGTGTGTGAAAAATGCTAGCATAAACTGGCGCAATTGCTAAATTCTTGCATTTTTTTCAAATTTTGCCCACTTTAGAGAAAAAAATAAAAATGATATATACTGACAAATGCCACTAAAACAAAGCCCTATCTGTCCTTTAAAAAGAGTGTAAAATTCAAAGATGAACTTTATTCACCGGCTGAGTTATAGTCATCTAAAGAAGCGCATAGCAAAATTGTGAAATTTGCTCTGGTCATTTAGCTGTAAAACAGCCTAGTCCTTAACCGGTTAAGGTATCTATCCATGCACATAGGCAATCTAGTGCATGGTACTTGGACGTGCTTGTTAACATGTCTGGATATCAGTTGGATCTCGGCAATAGTTTTAGCATCAACTACAATAGGTCCTGACTCTAAGGGTATGTTCACACGGCTTAGCAAAATACGTCTGAAAATACGAAGCTGTTTTCAGGCGAAAACAGCTCCTGATTTTCCGACATTTTTGTAGCAACTCACGTTATTCGCGGCGTATTTTACGGAACGTTATTGGAGCTGTTTTTCAATGGAGTTTCGCGGGCGTCTTTTTGCGCGCCGTATTTTGACAGCGACGCGTAAAATAACACCTCGTGGGAACAGAACACCGTAAAACCCATTGAAAGCAATGGGAAGATGTTTGTAGGCGTAATGGAGCCGTTTTTTCAGCCGTAAAACGCCCGAATTACGTCTGAAAACAGTGCGTGTGAACATACCCTAAAGCTGCACCCAGACAAAAGCTTCACTGCTAGCACTGAAACTGTGTTGCCATCTGCCTGGCTTCCCTATGGGCACTCTAATGTTTGCCCCAAGTGATTTTTCCTCATTCAAGTCAGTGAGGAAGAACATCACAAAATCACCAGGAATAGTGTACGCTGTGGCAAGAAACGGAAAGAGACTCTAAAGACTTCACAATGCACCAACACTGTTCAGAAATTCACAGCAACACACGAGGAACATCTAGCTACTGCAGTAAAACCAAAATGTGAACATGAAGGGTAAGTTCACACGTAGCATAAATACTGCAGATTTTCCGCAATGGAATTTGTTGCGGAAAATCTGCAGAATAATACAGTGGTAGCAAAGTGGATGAGATTTGAACAAGTCTCATCCAAACGCTGCGTAAATGTTGAGCAGAAAAAAACGCTCAGAAATTGACCTGTGGTGCGTTTTTTTTAATCCGCAGCATGTCAATTGTATTGTGGCGAGTTTTCCCCATTGAAGTAAGAATCTTTTTTTTATGTGCAGTTTTCTGCAGCAGAGATTCCAGTCGAAAAACGGCACCACAATCTTGTGCGTTTTTTTTGGCCGGAATTCCCTGTGGCACATAGGCCGGATAAACTGTGTGCTTTTACGCAGCGTATCCGTTCTGTGTGAACATAGCCGAAGTGTAAGCAAGGCCTAATGAATGTCTGGTGAATGATAGGACACCCTTAAGATAATTACACAGTGTACCTGTTTAGTTCGTTTTCTCAGTTGTTCTGTGAGCATCCCCGCCAGTTCATCCAGCTTTAAGAATGCCTAAAAACAAAGAAATATCAAAATAATCAAAATAAAAAACTGTGTAAACAAAAAAATGTGCTCAGAATTTAGACGCTCTGCCTGTTTCTGCTAATATATTTAAAGTGCAATGGCAAAGATTATGGGATTCTTGAAAGCTGTACACTGGATGACAGAAACACTCTCATTGCTAAGGGGAAGGGAACACATTAACATTATGATACATCTATACTATTTTCTATTGAAATGTCAGTAAATTATAATTGGAAGTCCCGTGGGGTCAGAAGGTGACAGTTATACAGAAATGAGTGGTACTTTTACCGGTACCAAAATTAGCAGTCAAATATGAATGGTATGTGTATATACAGTATATTATAACAACCTGAAAAGCATATTATAAAGCCATGCTACATACAGTACCTCATCTGGGGCTGTTTGGCATGTTATCAGAGCATCCAAAAAATCGTACAAATACTGAAAAATAAAAGAATTTGAGAAATAATTAGATTCCAAAATCATTTTCTTCACTTTGTCCTAAGAGCAGGCCATCTACTTGTCTGTTAGTACATTTTATATCACACACGTTTTTATCGTCTAAATGAATTTGATACATGGGTCCACACTTATCAAACAGTTTAAGACAGTTTTTGGTGTAAAATGCGACTTTAAAAAAAGTCACATTATGACGTGCACCGAATTTGCAGCTTTTCTCCTGACTTGTCAAATTTGCAAAGTGACTAGAAAAGTGGGCATTGTTTTTAATGGGAAATGTTTTATGCCACATTTATTAAGTAATCTAAGGGGTAAATTATGGCGCAGATCTACTACACCTGTTCATAAACTTGATTTTCTGCCTGTGAGAGTTCAAGTACACCAAATTTATTAATAGACGAGCGCCTGTTAATAAATTTGGTACAATTCACTCCAACTACCGCCTCCTCTTTGACTGGGGAAAAATACTCCACTATTTGTAAAGGTAGCCAGTGTTGTCATAAAACAAAATTTCTCAACAGTGTTGTGCACTGTTTTCTCCTTCACTTTGTACTTGTAAATCAGGACGGAAGAACTGTAACAAAAGAGCTATGAAAGCTTTCAGAATGGCAATGTCACAGGTAGACCACAGGCTAGCTCAACTAGTAGTCTGTGTATGGGATTATATGGTAAATTGACAATCTTTTTGTGTTCCCACTCAAAAAATTACCAAGTTAAAGGGTTACCATTCAATTTCATATTCATGGTATAGATCGTAAAAAATTAACAATGTTTTGCCATTTACATGTAAAAAAAATTATCCAGTGATCAATTTGTAATGACATTTACTTTCATAGTATGGCGCCACCTGGTGTTCAAAGAGTATAGCAATGTGCACGTCCAACTTATGAGCGGAGTGCTGGTGGACCGGTATGCTTAGTCATTCTCCCAATAACCAGTTCTCTGCATAGCGATCCACTGTTCACTGCAGAGAAGCCAATAGAAATAGCTTTCTGCCATGCTTGTCAGGGAAGGAGCATAGCCTCTGCAGTAGTATGGCAGTACAGCTCAGGAGACTCCTTCTCAGCTTGTTAAGATTGTAAAGCTCTGCATCTTGACAACAGATATAAACCCTGCACATGTCCACTCAGCCTTTATTGTTTTTTTTTCATTACATTTTCATTGGTTTCTTAGAAAATGTATACTATGGATGTCACACAGTATATATATTCACTACTCTGCATCCATTCAACTCTATGGTTCTGCGGAAGATAGCAGAGCACTGTTCATTTTCAAGATTAGTTTAATTAATTGCATGTTTTTTATTTTTTTCATGAGCAGACAAATCACTAGAAATGTGAAAAAAACTAAAACTTTTTCATAATATATATATATATATATATATATATATATATATATTATATATAGCAGTAATGCATATATGTTATATATAGCAGTATTGCATATAGCAGTAATGCAGATTTATTTATATTTAGTGGTTTAGGTGGAATTGGTGTTTGCAGTGTGCTGTCGACATTTTCTTGTGTGCTGTATAAATTTGCAGTCATAGGCGTACTTGCACCTGCATACATGTTTTGTTTCATTTTCCTAGAATGTGCTGTTCAAACTTTTGTGTTTCTTATATATTGTATACATGTGGGGGTAGTGACTGCCTATATTTTTGATCTTGTACTCTTCACATTTTGCCCTGGATGATTTTAAATTAGTTTAATGCTGCTTCCTACCATCTCCAGATTTATGCAGGTTTAGCCCCAATTCTGGCTGTATGAGCAGCGTTAGGGACCCACCTCATAGAGGGCACCTTGTCGTGGCAGGTGGGCTCACACAATTTGATTGTGCGCTAAGAACCTCACTTTTGTAAGTAGATTTAGCACATTGGTGTTCACAGTGTGCTGTCCAAATATTTATTTGTGTGCTGTGTGAAAATATATATATATATATATATATATACACACACACATATATATATATATATATATTATACTGTATGTATATTATATATACACTGTTGCAGACCTGTAACAATTAGTCTTCTTCTCTCTCCGTCAGCCTGGATCGCTGTGAGGGGAGAGTGAAGTAGGCTATAAAAAACAAACTATTTATGAATGTTTTTTCGGCAGATTTTTTACGCAGTTTGTAGATAAGATTTGTTGAAATCCATCCTGCTGCTACTGTATTAGGCTGTGGATTGGCCACAATGAAATACATTTCGGAAAATCCGCAGTATTTGCGAAACGTGTGAACATACCTTGTGGAAGATAAGTTAAGATAAACCAACTTTTTTTAGGTGGTTTTCGAAAACAAAAATTCTTTGTCTATTCTCACATGAGGAAAATACAATATACTAATTACAGCAAGACAAAGGCCCACATTTATTATGCAGTTTATGGCAGATTTTGGCAAGAACTGCAGCAAAAAAAACAAAAAACACAAACGGTGATGCGCAACAAATTTGTGCTATGATTTGTTTCTTTTCTTGTCGCTTGCCAAATTTGAAAACAAAAGAGACAAGAAAAGTGTGTGTCCAAAATGTGTAATAGTTTAGTTTACATTCAATAAGAAAAAAATAGGTGAACATTTTGGTGCAAATCTACACCTGCTCATAGCAACGTAAGTCTAAATAAATGTGGCCAAAGGGTTTTATCTTCATACTAAATAATTACTTACCGGATTTAGAAATTTGTAGGTCAGGTGAGCATTTTCAGCCAGTACATCCGCTGCAAGATCAAAATACTGCAGAGACATAAACAGTAGTCATTTATTAGTAGGTCACTTATCACATATTCACTATAAGGCTGGGTTCACACGTGGCGGAATTTCACTTAAATTCCGCTGCGGACACTCCGCAGCGTTAATCCGCAGCGGAGCCGTTTGTCCATTGACTTTCACTTTAATTTAGCAGTGTTCGTTTAGACGATGCGTAAAATTCCGCTGCGGAGCATAGGCTGCGGAGCGGAATTTGGTGTCCGCAGCATGCTCTGTCTGTTGCGGAGCAGTGGCGGACTCATGGCGGAATTTCTCTATTGACTTCAATGGAGATTCTAATTTCCGCAATGAAGTCCGCAGCTGTCATGCACATGTTATGTGTGCTGCGGATGCGTCTTGCTTTTTTAACTTGACATTTCTTCATTCTGGCTGGACCTATGTATTTCTAGGTCTACAGCCAGACTGAGGAAGTCAATGGGGCTCCCGTAATGACGGGAGCGTTGCTAGGAGACGTCTGTAAATAGTCACTGTCCAGGGTGCTGAAAGAGTTAAGCGATCGGCAGTAACTGTTTCTGCACCCGGGACAGTGACTACCGATCACAATATAGAGCAACCTGTCAAAAAAATAGAAGTTCATACTTACCGAGAACTCCCTGCTTCTGTCTCCAGTCCGGCCTCCCAGGATGACGTTTCAGTCTAAGTGACGGCTGCAGCCAATCACAGGCCAAGCACAGGCTGCAGCGGTCACATGGACTGGCGCGTCATCCAGGGAGGTCGGGCTGGATGCCGAAAGAGGGACGCGTCACCAAGACAACGGCCGGTAAGTATGAAATTCGTTTACTTTCACTAGGGAAAGTGCTGTCCCTTCTCTCTATCCTGCACTGATAGGGAGAAGGGAAGCACTTTTCCCGCAGTCCGCAGCAGCTAGTCCGCATCAATTTTCTGCACATTTTGTGCAGATCCGCAGCAGAATCTGCAACGCAGATTCTGTGCGGCATTGATGCGGACAGTTGCGGAGGAAATCCGCCACGTGTGGTCATGCCCTAACTAGAGTTCAGTTTAGGGATCCCAATAAAACACGCACTTGGGCAGTGTTACAATGCATTTCTGAATATAGACTAATATCATGCATACACACGGTTGTAGGAAAAAATGTTGATGATCTGATTGACTGTTATGGACCACACTGATTGAAGTGATGCCTTTAAGATTCTCCCAAAAAATGGAACCTTGATATGAAACATGACTCCATCAGATAATAAGACAGCATCATGTTGCCAGCACAACCAGACAAGCGATGTCCAGTAGTACTACATAGGCGGAGTGAGTATGGAGCAAGCTCATGGGCTGAGACCACTCCATACACAGCGGGTGTCAGCTATATATCAGAGCTGACACTTCGAACTAAGGCCCGGCATCGAAGATAACTCAGATTACGGCCATTTCACTGCTTAGATGCTGCAGTCCCTACAACACAATCGCAGGGTGCCGATGGGTTGTCATGGCAGCCAGGGCCCTAATAAAAGGTCCCCAGATCTTCCATGTTCATGCTGCTAGAGGCAGGGCTTAATAGGAGACAGCAAAAAAGCACAATACCCTGCAATACATAAGTATGGCATTGTATTGTGCAAGCAATCAAACGATCACATGTTCAATTCTCCCAGTAAGACAAAAAAAATGTAAACATTAAATAAAAAATAAAAAAAAAAAGGAAATCGTTTTTAGGAATATGGAATATTAAAGGTTTAGAATACTCCCTTTTTAAATTTCCCCTTAACAAGAATTTTTAATTTTCTACTAACTGTTTTTATTTTGCAAAAGTAGTACAACATAAAAAAAAAATGATGTGAATTTAGTATCACTGTAATCGAATTGACCAGCTGAATAAAGTTAACATGTCATTTTTGCCGCAGGGTGCATGCTGTAAAAACAAAACCCAAAAAACTACTGTTTATTCTATTCCACCCCACAAAATAAGTTTCACAATTTTCTTAGTACATCACATGGTTCATTAAATGGTGCCATTAAAAACTACAACTCATTCCGCAAAAAAAAAATAAAAATGGCTGCGGTGGGAAAGGGTTAAATTATAAAACTTATTTCAAATAAATATATCATTACCAAAACAGTATTACAGGGACAGAGTTTTACTTTTCATTTCAGTAAGGCCTCATTCACACGGCAGGGTTTCCCGGCCGGGTGCCGGCCGTTCATAAATCGGCCGGCACCCGGCTGCATTAGGAATGATAGACCCCTAATGGGGCTATTCACACGACCGATTTTTTGACGGCCGGAAAATCCGGCCGTCAAAAAATAGGACATGCTCTATCTTTGCCCGGGCACCCGGCCGCCCGGCTCCCATACAAGTCTATGGGGCCGGGTATTACACGGCCATCACCGGAATGTGTTCCGAGTGATGGCCGGGTTTCCCGGCGCTTGCGCTCTATCTCCTCCTCCTCACAGCGCAGAGTGCATGTGAGGAGGAGGAGTTGATGCCATTCTGGCATCGCTGTACACTGTGTTGCAGGGCCGGGGTGTACAGCAGGTGGAGGGAGCGCTGCGCTGGCTCCCTTCCCCTGCTTGTTAAAAGCACCCTGGCTCGGCGACACCTTCGATGGCGCCGCTAGTAGTAGTAGCAGCAGCTGCTGCTGCTGCTGCGGCTGCTACTACTGTAGCGACGCCACTATAGCAGAGCGGGGAGGTATCTCCCCGCTCTGCTATGTGCTAGCCGCACTTTAGCTCCTTGAAGGAGCGGAATCCCCGTGTTTTCGGGGATTCCGCTCCTGGACAGAGCGCTTGATGTCTCTGTCCATATCTGGGCAGTGACATCAGGGGAAACTCCTGAAGCGGAATCCCCGAACACATGGGGATTCCCCTTCAGGAGCTGCCGCTGATGTCACTGTCCGGATCTGCCCGGCCCGGCACGGATGCATAACTTTATGCAAACCGGCCGGGCAAAATGGCAGATTTTACCGGCCGACACTCGGGCTCGGGAACGACCCGGTCGTGTGAATCCCGCCTAAAGGCCAAACCTTGTGAGATCCTGACTGTAATGTGAGTTTCCAGCTTCTCTGGGAGGTACCAACTGTGAAGTGTTTGGGAGGGGGGCTATTCTACACAGCCTATGAATTGCAAAGTGGAGCTTTGTTCTAAGATCTTAAAGGGGTTGTCCAGTCCCATAAAATTGATGGCCCATTCTCAATATGTGATCGGTCGGGGTCGGACTCCCGGTATCCCCGCCGATCAGCTGTTTTGAAGGGGCCGCAGCACTCGCACGAACGCTGCTTCCCCTTCATTTCTACTGTTCACACTGTGAATCGCCGACACACTTGTAACAGCGGTTCACAGTATTACAGCCTTCTCCCTTTGAAGTGAATGGGAGAAGGCAGTAATACTATGAACCACCGCTTAGGATAGGCCATCAATATTATGGGACTGGAAAACCCCTTTAATTCTCTAATGCATCTTAAAGGGTGGCGAATCAGGCAAAATGCATATCAGGAAAAAATTTACTCACTTCTAACCTGGAGCTTGAGCCTACAGCAGACATAAAGGAAAAGCAGAAAGTAGGAGATAACCTGTGAGTGACAGGATTTATCTTCTTTGTATCTCTTCTTTGTATCTTCCTCTAGCCGACTCATAATACACATGAATCCATCTTATATAACTGATCATATAACTACATTCATCATAAAGTAAGATAGCAGCAGAGATCTTCACTGTGTACACATGCTGCACACGCAGTCTCCTCCGTGTGTGTGTGTGTGTGTGTGTGTGTCACTATATTAGAGAAGACATTTTTAATTTTCCAATTTGAAGAAGGATTTATATTTTGGTCTCCTATTGTTTGATGAGGTTTTCCAAAAGGTGATAAGTTCTCCGTAAAGCGAATTCCCGCTCAGAATGAAAAAAAAATGCGCATTTATGAGTTAATCAAAAGTTAGAATAATAGTCAAAATGTGCTAGTTTTCATTTTTTTTTTTTACTTTTTATATCTAGAACTGATTAGATACAAGATTAGTACTGTTGTCTGTATTCCTGGTTCTATAAATCAAGTCCGTAAAACAATTTAGGCTTATATCCCATCAGGAATAACAGTATAGGTATTTGTGGTCAGAAAGTATCACTTATTATAATTGGAAACCTTTCCATTCCTAATTAAAATGTACTAAGTCTAATAATAAAAAACAAACTGAACTATTAACCAAGTTAATGGTCTGTAAACATACAAAGGAAAAGAACAGCACCTTCTGGTCAGTACATAGTGTCAGATCATGTACAATCGGATAGGAATTTCATACCTCATACTTGCAGTACAAAAGTAAGAGATTTCCAAATGTCTCCGGAGGAAAAGGATTTTGCTGTAACAAAAACTGCAGTTTCTCAAAGCCTTCTGTGGGTTTGGCTTCCATGTTCATCAAAGCTTGATTATGAAGAGTAACTGGGTCAAGTTCCTGTAAAATGACATAATAAAGCTAAGTAAACACCAAGAAACAGACACTGAAAGTATTAGACATTTGTGAATGCCGCAGCCGGACATGCAGCTCTTAGCTCCACATAGTATATACAGTATGTACTAACAACTTACAATAAATAAGCAAAAGAATTATTCAGATACACAAACCACTGATCATAGTTTAGTAATGCTTTGCACCATGTTAGTCAGTGTAGACTTCTCAATTTGACAAATATGTCAAACTTCAATCAAAAGACAATGAACCCAGTCAACTTTCATGTTTCTTATGGATACAGTTCATAAAGGGAACCTGTCAGCAATTTTGAGGCCTCAAAACAGCTGGCAGAGCAATAAAGGGGAGAGGGTGAGCATTTTAAACACACCATTTTGTCTTGGTCATGCAAGTTGCATGATCAAGAAAATTGTGTGAAAATTCCCCCTGATGCGCCGATCACTAAGGCGGGACTTGATGTGCAAGAGCTTCTGCACTGCGTGCTGCAAGCCCCGCCCCTCTGCTTTGAGTGACGGCTCTATAAACCTCCTGATTAATCGCTAGAGCTGTCACCTAGTGCAGACAGTGGCACTTGCGACCGCCGTGCCGGGTGAATCAAACGTCAGTCATGCAACATGCATGACCGACAAACAAAGTATGTTTAAAATGCCTTCCCCCTCCTCTAAACTGCTGACAGGTTCCCTTTAAATTGTAGGTTTACTATTGACAAAGTCATACTTATATATTAGCGAATCATCAATCAATCATCTATTATATACTTATTATTGGAATCAGCCCCTTAGCAAGCTGGAGCTTTCCCAGAGATTCCACAGATAAATCTAATTTCTTATGACGTCACCCCCTGCCACTCTGTTGGCATACTAACATAGCATACTACATTCTGCTAAAAAATAAGCAGAATAAAGGATGCCACCTGAGTGTGCCGACAAAGTGATAAGGATGTCATAAAGAATTGGCATCCTTTCTTCTGCTGATGGTTTAGCAGCAAAGATAGGGATTTTTTATTTCCACTGATTTCACTCCTGCAAAACATTTAGGGCCCTTTTACACTGGCCAATAATCGGGCAAACTGGGCAACGATCCGCCGATGAATGAGAAAACATTCATCGGCTGATCTGCTCGTTTATGCAGCAATAAATATTATCGTTGTCGGCAGCGTATCTCCCCGTGTTAACAAGGAGACGTGCTGCCAACATGATAGAAAAGTATGGGGAAGAGCGATCGCTCACCCCCATACATTACTGATCATTGCTCATTTAGAAAGAAGCAACCGAGCGCCGATAAATGAGCTGCCTCGTTGATTGGCGCTCGTTTTCACGGCCCATATTGGTCACTGTAAGGATACCTTTAATGATTATACGCTTAGTGGCATTACTAGAAAGAGCCCCCTTTATCCTCTGGACAGCCCGGATTCCATGCATTGGAGCAGGAAACATTCCTTAAACCCTGGTCCATGATGACATGTTGTCCATTGGCTTGTATGTAGTGAACCAGAGTTTGCTCTTAGTTATTGCCTTTCTGTAGTTAGGCATTAAAGGGAAACACATTCATGGCACTGTTATTGTTTCTCTCGACTTGAGATCAATATATTGTTTTATAATAGACTTACATCTGCGCTACATCAAGACCACAGCCTTACCTCTTCTGATCGTGGAGGCATATCTGTCAGAGCTTCTTGAGCTGCTTCATCTACAAGAACAAATGAAATAGCAAATGCTGAGGAAACGGTGGTGTTCTACTTTATATATTATAATATATTATACACCAACATCAATTATATGTTCTGATCTTGGGGACCTCAAGGGGAAAGTTGCTGATGGATGGAATGGGATTATTTATTTTATACGTCATTCATAGATAAGGGATCTATGTATATATCCTGGCCATATGGATAAGATGCATGTAAACAAACTATCCCTTCTACGCCAGCAGCCCACGAGTTACTGTAGACAGAAATGGAAACAATGACTCCGGCACTAGTTATTTCACACAATATTTTAGATGCCTAAATCTATTTTTTAGTAATACTAAACTAATATGTCATAAGAAAATGAAAGACAGATGTGGACTTACAATTTTTTAACTGATACTCAATGGCAGCCTTCAGGTTAAATGCTTCAATCAGTGCCGTTTCATGCAGTACCAAACTGTTACCCACGCTACGGACATCAATTCCTTCTGTTGTCATGCCAACCCCCAGCTCTGGAGGGTAATACAAAGAAACAATCAATGAAAAATAGTTCTCATAGGACCCTTTACACTTACATAGAACTATAAAAGCTTCTTTTATAACGAAGTATAACGCTGATGACACAAATAAATACTTAAAAAAATGATGCGCCTGCGATTGCCAGAAGAGCATACTGAAAAATTACAATGGCTTAAAAGGATATATATTGTTTTACTAATTAAAACCATATTTTTTTTCTAAACGGTTTTTAATTTTTGATTGTAGATTTTTTTTTTTTTCTGTAAATGATTATGGGGGCAGCCATCTTGCTTGAACTGCTGTTAACAGCATTTAGAGATGATTTACAGCAGCCACATGGTCCATAGGAACCTGTGAACAGGAGATCTATTGATTTGTATGGGAGAGTGTTTTCGACATGCTCTGTGACCTGTGCAGTGGTCATTGTGCAGGAAGGGATAAGAGGGGAGCTGTGTCAATCACGTACTGTTACTAATGGATCCAGTGTTATATATATATATAGAGGTGTTACCTTTAATTGTAATCATGCCTGCGATAATAATGAGATGATAATGAGATTTGTTTTTATTAGAAAAAAAAATTAATTTTTGAGATACAGCTTCTATGCATCCTGGGTACATAGAAGCTGTATATTCAGCTGAAACCCGAATACGTTAGGTCAGTGGAACTGACGGCTTAGTTGACAGCGGGTCCTGCGTGTCTCTTAGTGATCGATAATAGGTGGATCCTGTATGACCCGCTGTCACTGAAGCCGTCAGTCCTGCTGACCTGATGGATTCAGGTTTCAGCGGAATATACAGCTTCTATGTATCCAGTACACATGGAAGATGTATCTCAAAAAGTAAATTTTTTTTTAGTACAAGTACATTTTTTTTTTAATACAAAGTTGCATTAAACACTAAAAAAAAAAAAAAAGTCTTCAAAGGTTTCCATAGCCTTTAATTTCATTCACATGAATAAAAAAAAATGGCTGCACGTTAGCATTATACCTAAAACATGTTGATTTTAAATATATCCAACATCTTTACCATAGAAGCCTACCTGGATGCTCCCGGATTCCATGTTCTATAATATCTGAAATGTACTTTAATGCGGGCACATATTGCTTCATGCTGTAGTAACATAAGGCAATGCTGTAGGATAAGTCTATCCAAACAAAAGAAAAAAAACTTTGAGAAATTATGAATGACAATGTTGACAATATAATGCAAAAACATATACAATGCTTGTTTACTTTTGCTACTACCAAGCACGAATATCAGATTAATGCAATTTTACTATTATAACAATATTGATAAAAAGAAAAAGAAATTGATTATATGGTTATGACTTGAATGTTTATAGTAGAGTACATTGTGTTGTTCTAAATGCAGAATGCAAACAAATAGAAATGTAATAAAATAGTATAAATGAATGAATGGAGTTAAAACCAAATAGTATGTTGTCATAGTAAAGATAGAAAACTACTAATACTAATAGTAATAATATTAATCTTTATATAGAGCCAACACATTCCGCAGCACTTTACAATTCAGAAGGAAAGTGTACAGACAATATCAAACATTACATAGTGACAAAACTAATTTACAATTCATACAAGAGGAGCGAGGGCCGTGCTCGCAAGAGCTTACAATCTATAAGGGAAAAAGGGTGACACAAAGTAAAAAGTGCTTGTTTAGTACAATGGTCCAGCCATAGTTTATACAGGGTGGGCCATTTATATGGATACACCTAAATAAAATGGGAATGGTTGGTGATATTAACTTCCTGTTTGTGGCACATTAGTATATGGGAGGGGGGAAACTTTTCAAGCTGGGTGTTGACCATGGCGGCCATTTTGAAGTCGGCCATTTTGTATCCAACTTTAGTTTTTTCAATGGGAGGAGGGTCATGTGACACATCAAACTTATCAAGAATTTCACAAGAAAAACAATGGTGTGCTTGGTTTAAACGTTACTTTATTCTTTCATGAGTTATTTACAAGCTTCTCTTTGTTTACAGCCATTGACATGTCGCAGAGGTTAACACGTGAGGAGCGGATAGAAATTGTGTTGATGTCTGGTGAACGCAGTACCCGGGTCATTGCAGCAGATTTCAATGCAAGACACCCTACGAGACCACCCATCTCCCATGCTACAGTTTGCAAACTGCTTGCCAAGTTTCGTGAAACTGGTTCAGTGTTGGATTTGCCCAAATGTGGACGCATGAAAACTGTCACTAATGAAGAAACATCAGTGGCTGTCCTAGCTTCATTCAAAAAGAGCCCACAGCGTAGCACTCGCCGCATGTCACTGGAGAGTAGCATCAGTCGAACATCCCTTCGGCGGATATTAGCTACTCACAAATGGCACCCTTACAAACTCCAGCTGCTGCAGCATCTCAACGAGGATGACCCAGATCGGCGCACTGAATTTGCAGAATGGGCAAAACAAAAATTGGAACAGGACCCTCAGTTTACACAGAACATTTTGTTCAGTGATGAGGCAAACTTTTATGTGAATGGTGAAGTTAACAAACAAAACCACCGCTATTGGTCTGACACTAACCCACATTGCATAGATCCCTCCAAGACTGTTGGAACACAAAAATTGATGGTATGGTGTGGTATATGGGGTACAAAGATACTGGGGCCATTCTTTATCAATGGAAACCTCAAGGCCACGGGATATCTGAAATTGCTACATGATGATGGGTTTCCCTCTTTATGCACTGAAGCTGGCACGTTCCCTGAGTTTTTCCAGCAAGATGGTGCACCACCACATTATGGGTGTCAGGTCCGAGCATTCCTAGATGAACAGTTTCCTGGAAAGTGGATTAGTCGTCGTGGGCCAGTTGAATGGCCCCCTAGGTCTCCCGATCTGACCCCCTTAGACTTTTATCTTTGGGGTCATCTGAAGGCAATTGTCTATGCTGTGAAGATACGAGATGTGCAGCAACTGAAACTACGGATACTAGAAGCCTGTGCTAGCATTTCTTCTGCGGTGTTGCTATCAGTGTGTGAAGAGTGGGAGAAGAGGGTTGCATTGACAATCCAACACAATGGGCAGCACTTTGAACACATTTTATAAGTGATCAGAAACTTGTAAATAACTCATGAAAGAATAAAGCAACGTTAAAACCAAGCACACCATTGTTTTTCTTGTGAAATTCTCGATAAGTTTGATGTGTCACATGACCCTCTTCCCATTGAAAAAACTAAAGATGGATACAAAATGGCCGACTTCAAAATGGCCGCCATGGTCAACACCCAGCTTGAAAAGTTTCCCCCCTCCCATATACTAATGTGCCACAAACAGGAAGTTAATATCACCAACCATTCCCATTTTATTTAGGTGTATCCATATAATTGGCCCACCCTGTATAATAGGGTGGTAAATATAAGGCTGCATGAGCCACTCACCCACTTGTATATGTGTTACAGACATGGCGTGCAAGGAGTGTGGGGGATACTGCTGAATGAAGGGGTCAGGTTCTGATGACTAGTGTAATGGGGGGCAAAGGAAAGGAGTCAGATTAGGGAATGTGATGGGCCTTATTTAAAAAGAAGTTTTTTTAGGGCTTAAAATTGCTAAAGGGTAACTAAACTTTCAAACATGTCATAGTGACATGTCAGAAGATTTGATCGGTGGGGGTCTGAGCACTGAGACCTACACTGATCGCTAAAACAAAGCGGCAGAAACACTCGGGTGTTTTTGTAGTTGTGTTCAGGGGGGCAGTAGTTAGTATGTGATAATGACGATATGGCTGAAAGGGAATCTGAAATAGTGGGTCTGATTGCAGTGTTAAAATCCCCTACCCCATGCGCCAAAAAAAAGGGCCAGTCAGAAGTGAGCCTTGTCACAATATCTCTTTAAAAAGAGTAAAAATCCTTAGAAACAGGGTGGCTTCTGCTTCTAAAGTTTCAGGTGTGCCGAAAACTGTAATGGGTACCTCTTTGCACTGTATGAATGACTAAGAAAGGTCACAGGTTGATTCAAACCATCTTGGGAACACCAATTGTCCATTACGTTTTGTGCCTTGGGATACTGGTGTCTATTACTAGAGGTATAGCGCGTATGTAAAATGCAGTTTGGCTAAACACTTAGTAAAATGAAATCTATAAAAAAAAAATCAAGAAAAAAGAACATTAAAATACAATTTTTTTTTATTTACCTTGTTTGTATCCAACAACTTGCATGGCAGTAAGAAATTTTTTGCAGGCTTCTTCATATTGTCCTTCTTTGTACAGCAAACATCCCGAATTAATTTCACTATCTGGGTCATCAGGGGGTATTTGTTCTACTAGACTCTAAAGCGAAATTTTTTTAAAAATATGCAGTTATAAACAAAATTCTGAAATATGAATTTCAGTAAGAAACATACAATGAAACTCAAAGCGGGTTTCCCAACTTTCATGGCATATCCACTAACCAAAAATCTCATTTGTTGGGTTCTGACCGCTTGGAACCCCACCGATCCCAAAAACAAGCATGCCCGATAATCCTTACTGCCGTGTCTGGGCATGGGCAGTTACCATCCATTAAAAGCAAGCACTCCGTTGTATGCAGACCTTCCAAAGATATTAGAGGGGTTTTCCAGGAATACAAATTGATGGCCGATCCTTTAGTTCAGCAACAAAATCTGTGACTAGAGGGTCGCAGGTACGAATGCACCAATGTATCAGGAAAAACATTAAGGGGACATTGGCCCCTTCATGCTGCAGAAAAATACATATTTGTGATAAAACCTTTAATGGATAGTGACTGCACATGCTGCCACTAACCAGTAGGGAGAGCCATTTTCTATACAGATCCCCTGGCAGCTCATGACAATGCTAGTAGTAATGCCAAGTGAAAATTGGAGGACTGTAGCTAGAAATTAGTTTTTATTACAAGTAACCGGTACATATAACTTAACAAAGACTTTTTGAAATCAATGTCATACCTTAGCTCCCGACAGATCTTCTTCTCCATATTTAATGCAAGCTTGTAATTTCAACACCTAAAAGAAAAAAATTAATCTATTTTCCTAAGGGTTATCAGGTTGCACCTAATTATAAAGCATCTCCAACAACATTTGATCAGGAAATTGCTTTATATACTATTGTGCATTATATATTTTTAAGTAGTTCCAAGGGTGGACCTTCGCTTTAAAGCTGCCCATAGATCTCAGTTAATTGTTGTCTAAAATGGACAGTTTTGACTTTGTGGCCATGAAATGGTCACATTCTTTCATCGAAATGACCAATTACCAAACTGACGTATTGAAATTTAGATTTTCTAAATGTTTATGATACAAAGGACAATTGCTGGGAGCAGCTTTTGACACTTGTTCTTATGTTTGTAATGGTATTGGGCAAAACCGCAGTTGTAAATTGGATGGCAGATTTTCATCTAATGTCTGTGACCGGCTTTAAGGAGCAGAAAAATTGGCTTATGATCTATAAGTATGGGGCAGCCGACTGTTCCCTGATGGCAGATGCCAGGGAGAAAGAGGGATGAGGCCCATTGGAGAGGTGTCTAGCAGTGGCTTATTCTCCTCTCCCCATTGAAATGAACAAGCACCCTCCGCCGAGCCAAGTGACCCCTGGCATTCAGTTAATGGTGTTAAAAAATACTCTACAAGTAGAAATAAGGAGTAGTTTATAGACAAACTTTTTTATTCCATATAGGTTAAAATACGCAAGGATATGAGAAATATTTTTACGGTGGAGATGATAGTAGGTGGTAACAGCAGGAACATGAGGTTAAGAGGACAGTGCAGAAAGCACAGATCCGCTGACCTACCTTGCTCTGATATGCAGGACTATCCAAGAGAAAAGTTGCTTTCATGGCCTCTGGGTACGTACACGCCTTGTATAAAGACTGGGCATAATATAGTTTGTACTCTTCAACTTCAGGATTTATCTGCATGAGCTGTTCATAGCAATCTGCGGCATTGACAAAGTCTTGCATCTGATAATAACAGTACCCCAGGAGAGACAGGCCAGCCCTAGACTGCAACACAACATGACAATACATATATCATACATTTGTACAAATATGAGACCTCTAAAATTAGTATTTAATAAGATAATAGCAATTACTTCATTATATCTTCTTAAAGAAAAATGTTTAAGGCTATCAGAGATACCGACAGATGAATAAAGGCTGTGGATGTGATGCAGAGGTCATATCTCTAAACTAGCATTGGTGATCTTTTATATAGCTTACATATACAGTAGTGTAAAGTCTGTCTGCGGTGACGGATTCTCTACATACAGACCTTTCACTAGGATAGGCCATTATAAACTAGGATATGTTGCCGATTCCCTGCAAGGGTGAAGCAAATTTCTTTAGCAGCTGATGGGGGAATCCAGAGAACAACTACATACATATGTGTCCAATCTTAATTTACTTGAAACTCCAATTTATCATGAAACAAATGTTGGCAAAACCCTTGACAGGCTGTAAATCACATCACAACCACTAGGTGGCCACACATACATCCATATAGAATAGACATGTCGTGACAGTGTATTGTGAAATTATGTTTGTTTGTTTTTTTCAAAACTGGTTATCTCGCGCCACACTTTCCAGGTTATGTTGAGATAAGAGGAAGGACACATCTGTATATGGGTTGTGCCTTGGCCCCTCCAGCAGCACCTGTCTGCCCTGTTGGCCAATGAGCTGTGCAGATAGGACTTATGAATAGGAGTAGTCACCCTCCTCTGCTATGCTCCGCTCACTTTTTTAAAGTGAGCGGAAACGTTTGTGATTTTTCTACGCCAGAAAATAGCGTAGAAACATTGCTCAATTCCCCCTCAATGTCTCTGTCAGGTTTTCTTTAATACATAATATATACTTCAGATGTAGTATTAAAAATTCATATATACAAGCAGAAAGGTAATATACAGTAGAATGGCATAAATAAAATTCACAGAGTAGCATGATAATAATTTCATCAGAATTACATTACCCGATATTGTTTCTGAAGTTCAATGCTGAGTATTTGCACAGCTTCTCCATATCTTCCTTCCTTTATCTGAGAAAGAAAAGGCAGTCTTATTTCCAATGTACTGTATAAAGAGGCCGGTGTGTATTGCATAAAACTGCCGTAAACATTAAAGCAAATCTGTCAGGTCTGCTGCGCTACTGAGACCAGGAAAGTACACAGGGGTAGATGCTGAGCCCGAGGATTTATACCTTTCTATTATTTGATTCAGTATTTTCATGTAAAAAGCTTTTTAAAGAGGTTTCCAGGATATTTAAAAGGCTGCATGCAGGGGATGTGCTAAAATAACAAAATAAGTAATTCTCACCTGGTAAATTCCGCGCTGCTCCAGCGCCAGTCTGTTAACTTTTACAGGAAGTGATGACGTCCCGATCCATTCATGTAACCGCTACAGCCACTGGCCTCAGCGGTTCTGCTGGCAAAAATAGCATATCATTGGAATGGATGGTATTGAACGTCATTACTTCCTGTAAAAGTAAGACCCGCAGAGACCACCGGAGTGGCAGGGGATTTACCAGGGGAGGGTTTGGGAAAAGTAGTGTGATGTAATGGAATAAAAAAAAAAAAGGAAAAATAACAAATACTTTATTTATAGATAGTTGAGTAAAAAAAAGAACATTACATGATGTCCCCTAACTTGGCACTAAAGAAATATTGTGTCTAGAATAATCGTACTCCGTGAAAAGAAAATTAAGTATCCTAACCTAAACCGGGCAAATAACCGATGTCGTGGTATAGGAGGTTTAGCCTAACCTTGTAAACAGGACTAGTCTGCTGAAACCCTATCAATACAAAAGTAACCCATGATAAACATGGGCTGACTGAAATAGCGACATAATAGAACACCCTAAGGGTATGTGCACACGATAACGACAATTGCGGCTGAAATTACGGAGCGGTTTTCAGGAGAAAACAGCTTCTGCATTTCAGACGTAATTGCTAGTACTAGCGTTTTGCGGGGCATCCATTATGGACGTAATTTGGAGCTGTTCTTCATTGAAGTCAATGAAAAACGGCTCAAATTACATCCCAAGAAGTGCCCTGCACTTCTTTGACGACGCTGTTATTTTACGCGCCGTCTTTTGACAGCGATGCATAAAATTACAGGTCGTCGGCACAGTACGTCGGCAAACCCATTGAAATGAATGGGCAGATGTTTGCCGACGTATTTGAGCCGTGTTTTCAGGCGTAATTCGAGGCGTAAAACGCCTCGTTTACGCCTGAAAATAGGTTGTGTGAACCCAGCCTTAGGGCTGTGGAATTGCCCTCAGTCGCGATTGTAATGATGACTAATATTTTGAAACAATTGCAGAAGACACGTATGTAATTATATCTGTGCTTTAGATTCCTTGTCGAGCTATAAATAAAGCCCAACTGTGGGGGAACCTGTCGGATCAAGGAAACCGCACTGAAAAACCGCATGCAGTTTATTTGCGTAAGCACAGAACGGCACAGCTGGATTGCGGTGCCGCGCGAGATCAGGTCTGCAAAGATGTGTGAGTAGAAGCTAAACCACGGTCAGTAATTACATATGTGTCCTCAATCCCATTGTAGATAATGACTATTGATTAGAACACATGCAGAGAAAACTAGCTGTGCTCTATACTGGAGGTTCCTTCATCGGGCTGTAATAGAAAGCCCAGCGATTTACCAGGGGAGTAAGGGTATGTTCACACGGCGGGGGTCCGTAACGGCTGAAATTACGGGGATGTTTCAGCCTGAAAACATCCCCGTAATTTCAGCCGTAACGGCATGTGCAGGTGCTTGAACGCCACGTCAATTACGGACGTAATTGGCGCTGCTATTCATTGGAGTCAATGAATAACGGCTCCAATTACGGCCAAAGAAGTGACAGGTCACTTCTTTGACGCGGGCGTCTATTTACGCGCCGTCATTTGACAGCGGCGCGTAAATATACGCCTCGTGTGAACAGACAAACGTCTGCCCATTGCTTTCAATGGGCAGATGTTTGTCAGCGCTATTGAGGCGCTATTTTCAGACGTAATTCGGGGCAAAAACGCCCGAATTATGTCCGTAAATAGGCCGTGTGAACATACCCTAAGTCTTATTTTAGTGCATCCCTTGCCTGCAGCCTGTTTTTTAAATGTCCGGGACAACACCATTAATTCAATTCTACCGTAATGGTACATTCAGTGGATGGCACAGGCACAAGAGCTGTGCCCGTGCCATTGGCACCAGGTGCTGGCTGTAATATACAGCCAACATCCTGCTGCAACAGGCACGAGATCAGAGATAACTCAGATCCCAGCCATTTAGCTCCTTAGATGGGCCGTGCCAAATGCAGGGCCTCATAGATTGCAAGTAACTATGCACACTGACAGTATAGTCCGTTCAGTTAATTTCTAAAGTCACCGCCTGAATAGAACGATTAAAAGTAAATTTTATTAGTTAAATTCTAAAATTGGCTCTTGAAGCCCAAAATAACACATACAGGCACAGACAAGTGGTCAGAATTGAGAAATGTCTATGGGTGATAGGATTCCACTCATAGACCACGATCTCTCCTTACTATATAATACACTGAAACCACTTGCTGCAGAGTAATCCTACACGTTTCAGTATCACAGATATACGTGATACGTCATCAGGGATTAAAGTATTTATGCCGGTTAGCACTGTTTGTGTGCTGATTCCATCTCCCGACACGTGCACGACTCTAATGAAATGGCCGCACACGCGCCGGCAAAACACCGGCCATATAAAGGCTTCAGCCCTCCTCCTCTGTTGACATAATTTCGGCTGGCCGCCAATCCGAAGTCAACACGTCACGTCTGACGTCCCAGGATGGCGGCGAGCTTCCGTTTTCACCAGCCAATCAGAGGAATCTAGACGACAGAGCGTCCCTGGTAACCCTGGGGATCCCAAGGCGGATGTATACACATACGAAGATAGACACAGTAGATAAGTATAGCAAAGAACCATTATCACCGCATTAATAGACCTGACAACAATCATACCATTTGAGACATAGACTATAAAGGACATTTGGATACTGTATAATTTGTTTAGTTTCATCTTATCGAGTACGTATATTAAAGATCATCCCCTGCAGCCAGATTAGTTAAAATATCACATTATAAAGTTCCCTTGTGGGACTAAAAAAATAATTTAAAAAAAGTTTAATTAAATATATATATATGTATATATATATATATATATATACAAAAAGTATTCACAGAAAATAACACAAAAACTAAAGCCATTATTCTTTTTAGAAAAAGCAACACATTTAATATCGCCACAATTGTAACAATCCGTATAATAAAATTAACACATTATTTAAACCGCATGGAAAATTATGCAAAATAAAACAACAAAAACTAAAAAAACAAAAGCGGAATTGCTTTTCCATTTTGCCACCTTCCCCCACAAAAATTGAAATTAAACAATTGAAAGGAATATTCCGGTTACAACAAGTTATCATTTCATCGCCAGAAGGGGGTCCCGTGTCCCCACCAGCTGCGAGACCGCTTGCTGGTAGGATTTAAATGGCGCGACGGCTGAACATGTCCCCTGCCGCTCCATTCAAAATCTATAGTCACTGATGGAAATGGCCAGTTGCCATCACTGCCATAGGCCTTGCGGTCAACTGCCTGGTCTGTATACTTTACTCTTTGGATGTGATGCTGGTTGCAAGGCTTGTTTGTGAATAGATTGTTCATATATATTATGGGGATGGTTGTGCCCTTTGATTATGTTTGTATACTTACCTTTCATGTAAGATTGTCCCACTCCATGTATTCATGCACTTTAATAACCCATTCTTGCATTCTATACAGCTAACACTAACCTGTTTTCTGCTTAAATGTTATGCTCTGCCACTTATTATTTTTATATTGAATGTCTACAATAACTTAATAAAAATTACGATTATATATATTTACTTTGCTTGAGCACCTGTGTTCCTAGGTTGTACATTGTGCAATAATAGTAAAACTTTAAAAAAAACAAAAAAAAAACACCATATAAATAAATTTGGTTTCCCTGAAATCGTAATGACCAGTATGTTAGGCCATGTTCACACGGCATATTTTTAGGCTTATTCCGGAGCATAAACGCTCATATTACGCTCCAAAATACACGTGAAATACGCCTGCAGACTGATTACCATTGATTTCAGTGGGAAATACACTGTGTAGTTCATAGGTGTATTCGGACGCTGTTGAATTAAAAAACGCCTAATGACAAGTTACTTCTTGAAACATTTTACAAGATGATTTTTCCCTTTTCCTGTTGACACTTAAAAAAAACTATTTAAAAAGGATATTAAAAGGTATGTCGACTACTGTTAAAAAAACGGAAACCTTACAAAATTGAAACAAACGGAAACCAACTGCAACAGAAGCATTACCATTGAAATCAATGGTAATTTAAACAGAATCTATGGTATCCGTTCGACTTTCCGTTCCTCCAATGGAAAGGTGGAACGGTATGGATGAATGGAACCCAGACGCTGATGTGAACACAGGCTTAGCATCTCCCCCTCTATCCCATACTCAGGTAGCCGCTTCAAACTGTCCCTACTTTTCATGGGGTCTGACTACAATGAATTTCCTATAATCAATGTCACATACCTAAAGGAGTCTATTCTCAAGAAAAAAATAAATCATTCAGGATGGATTTCCCCTATGAATCCCTATTGTTCCAGAGATTAGAGCTATCGTAGGTGTCTATCAGGTGGTCGTTCCTCTTACTTCTGGTTGAGCTATACATGTTAAAAGGAGTCTACAGGCAGTGTATCTACACATGCCCATTCATACAGCAGCCCCTATGGACGAGCAGAGTACATTGATCTCTATATGTGTCTCTAAGAGGCGGCCACACGTGATCAGACTCTATACCCTAGTAGAAGTAGTTGAATACAAAACTTGTTATCAATCAGAGCATCAGAAACTCACATCTATCAGATAATTGTAAAAACGGACGAGTGCAAAACTAGAGAACTTTAAAGGGAATGTGTTGCCAGCAAAACATGTTTTTTTTTTTTTTAGTTAAACAATTAGTGTGTAGGTGATTAAACATTGTTCTAATTTTTTTTCTTTTTTTCACGAGTCAGGAAATATTATAAATTGGATTCAATTTATAATATTTCCCAGCACTGGTCACTAGATGGAGCAATTCCCAAAATTGTAGCATTGCATGTGGTAAAGCAACCACATTGCTTTATGCTGCAAAATTGGGTAAAAAGCCCTCGCTCTAGTGAGCTCTCAGCATCCCCCCCCTCCTTTATCCTGGCTATTGCCGGGAGAAACGAGGGGTTTGAACGGTCTAACCTCCTACACTGTGTGTCGCCATTTTTTGAGCTAACACACAGTGTAGAAGGTTTACATACACTAGTAAAACACACTGAAACACGAACATACATAGAAATCACTTACCTGCTCCAGTCGCCGCCGCTCCCTCCGGTCCGTCCGCTCCGTCTGCTGCCGCTGCTCCATGTGCACAAGTCCGGAAGCCGCGACCGGAAGTAGTAATCTTACTGCCCGGCCGCGACTTCCGGTCCACAGGAAAATGGCGCCGGACGGCGCGCATTTCAAATCGGACTGTGTGGGAGCGGCGCATGCGCCGTTCCCACACACACGGCGTACATCATAGTGGATGGAACGGGCCCCGTTCGCAGTCCCTATGGGACTGGAGCTGCCGTATTCCATGTCTGTATGTGTCGTTAATCGACACATACAGAAATGGAAAAAAAAATGGCAGCCCCCATAGGGAAGAAAAAGTGTAAAAATAGAAAAAAGTAACACACAAACACATAAATAAATATAAACGTTTTTAATAAAACCCTAACATAAAACTGATATAAAAAAAAAAATGTTGGTGACACTGTTGCTTTAAGAAATATTTACAACTGGGTGTATGAATGATCCATCCAGGATATAATGGGACCTGACAACGTTACCCCCATTAATCAGCAGAAAGCCGGGGACACGGCGCCCACTGGAGACTGTGTCTGGTACTGCAGCCCACCCCCACATTGATGGGAAACGATGTAAGATCATGGAAAAAAAACTATAATCTGCTGACTTTAGTTTGTATTCTTTGAACCTCTGAAAAGGCCTTAATGACCAGCTAAATTTTTCGTTTTTTGCCTCTGATTTCAGCAGCGATAACTTCTTTATTTTTTCATTGATGTGGCTATACACTGCGTTCCAAATTATTATGCAAATGTTATTTCTCGCTGATTTTCCTAAATAGTCGATGCAAATGACAGTCAGTATAATCTTCAAGCCATCAACCGTTGGAGTATAATGCGAATTTTATTGAACAAATCTCCTAATAACAGATTTTTTTTTAGAAGTAAAAAACTCAAAATGCACTGTTTCACATTGTGATGCACAACAAAGATCAAAACATTTTAAAGGTTGTAAAGAAAACTAAAATGGTAATTTGTTGAATTTGCAGCATCAGGAGGTCATATTTACAGAAATCAAAAGCTCTTTCAATAAAAACAAAACGTAGCAGGCCAAGTTACATGTTAACATAGGACCCCTTCTTTGATATCACCTTCACAATTCTTGCATCCATTGAATTTGTGAGTATTTGGACAGTTTCTGCTTGAATATCTTTGCAGGATGTCAGAATAACCTCCCAGAGCTTCTGTTTTGATGTGAACTGCCTCCCACCCTCATAGATATTTTGCTTGAGAATGCTCCAAAGGTTCTCAATAGGGTTGAGGTCAAGGGAACAAGGGGGCCACACCATGAGTTTCTCTCCTTTTATGCCCATAGCAGCCAATGACACAGAGGTATTTTTTGCAGCATGAGATGGTGCATTGTCATGCATGAAGATAATTTTGCTACGGAAGGCACGGTTCTTCTTTTTGTACCACGGAAGAAAGTGGTCAGTCATAAACTCTACGTACTTTGCAGAGGTCATTTTCACACCGTCAGGGACCCTAAAGGGGCCTACCTGCTCTCCCCCCATGATTCCAGCCCAAAACATGACTCCGCCACCTCCTTGCTGACGTCGCAGCTTTGTTGGGACAAGGTGGCCATTCACCAACCATCCACTATTCCATCCATCTGGACCATCCAGGGTTGCACGGCACTCATCAGTAAACAACACGGTTTGAAAATTAGTCTTCATGTATTTCTGAGCCCACTGCAACCGTTTCTGCTTGTGAGCATTGTTTAGGGGTGGCCGAATAATAGCTTTATGAACACTTGCAAACCTCTGGAGGATCCTACACCTTGAGGTTCGCGGGACTCCAGAGGCACCAGCGGCTTCAATACCTGTTTGCTGCTTTGCAATGGCATTTTAGCAGCTGCTCTCCTAATCCTATTAATTGGTCTGGCAGAAACCTTCCTCATTATGCCTTTATCTGAACTAACCCGTCTGTGCTCTGAATCAGCCACAAATCTTTTCACAGTACGATGATCACGCTTAAGTTTTCTTGAAATATCCAATGTTTTCATACCTTGTCCAAGGTATTGCACTATTTCACGCTTTTCGGCAGCAGAGAGATCCTTTTTCTTTCCCATATTGCTTGAAACCTGTGGTCTGCTTAATAATGTGGAACGTCCTTCTTAAGTAGTTTTCCTTTGATTGGGCACACCTGACAAACTAATTATCACAGGTGTCTGAGATTGATTACAATGATCCAAAGAGCCCTAAGACACAATACCATCCATGAGTTTAATTGAAAAACTAATAATTAAATGTTTCTGACACTTAAATCCAATGTGCATAATAATTTGGAATAATGTGGTATGAAGCCTTATTTTATGCGGGAGAAATTGTATTTTTCTTTTTGCAGTTTGGTGGTAGAAAACATTTAATGTGTAAGTTATATCATTTTTTTCTACGGCATGAATATTGGAAAAAGCGGTTCTTGTCATTTTTTTTATCCTGTTCACATTTCATGGTAAATAACCTGTTAAATTAATTCAATACCTAATATGTGTAGTTATTTTGGTTTAAAGTAATGTATGGGCAATAAAATATATTTCATGCAAAATAATGACTTTTTTGGGGGACATTTTTTAATTATTTATTTTGTTAAAAAAAATGTTTAATCCCATGAAGGGATAACTTCATTTTTTACTTATAATGTATTAGCATACTCTTGTATGCTAATACATGACACTGTGTCACTTTGACACAGGCTGCTGTTAGGGCAACCCATAGTGTACCCTAACAGCAGGCAAACTGAACAAACAGCTTTGGGGTCCTTTCTAGGTCCCCAAGGCTGACTGCAGAGCGATTCCCTGGTCTTCGATCGCGTCACCAGGTTTCCAGTGTCGCGATCGAAGAGGGTAGTCCTCTTTGATCATGCCGCGGTAACGGACCGCGGGGATCAAAGGGTTAAACAGTTGGGGTCCGAATGTTTTCCGATTACAGCTGTGTTCAGGAGGCTGCTCTCAGTCCAGGAGCTGTAGGTTACAGCTCCTGCTTAGAGCATGAGCTCACAGGAGCGCTCATCAGCCTCGTCTACCGCAACGCCAAAAGACGTTGCTGTAGACGAACGACCTGTACCGACTCCTGTCAGAAGACGGTGGGTGGTCGTTAAGGGGTTAAGCAATAGTTACCAAGGAAGCATCTATGCAAATTTTTTTCCCTGCTGTAAAACAGTGGCCATGCCCCCATATGACAGCTACCATTTACAATGCCAAAATCTCCCTAACCAGTGGCTGTGTACATGGGGCAGATTAGCTGCGGCTTTTCTGCAAGGGATTTTATTGTGAAAAATCTGCAGGGTATTACAGAAGCAGAAAAGTGCATGAGATTTTAACAAATCTAATCCACACGCTGCAGAAAAAATACGCAGAAAAGAAGTGCATAAATTTATTTGCGGTGCGGATTCTAAATATGCAGCATGACAATTTATCTGATCAAACGCTGAAGAATTTCCTCACAGAAAATCCACTTGGAAATTCTGCAGTACTTACACCGTGTGTGTGAATGTACCTTAACAGTGCCAGAGAATGCCCCACAAACTATGACAGCGAGAGTGTTCCCATAAACAGTGCCATCCAGAGAGTGCCCCTATAAACAGTGTTAGAAAAAGTGTCCAAAAAAAGTGCCAGCAAGTTTTCCTATTAACATTGCCTGCCAGATAACGTCCCCATAAACAGTGTCAGACAGAGTGTCAACCAAAACAGTGCCAGACAATGTCCCTAAAGTGTCAGCCAGCGTCACCGTATATAGTGCCAGCCAGAGTGCCATGTCTAATAAAAAGTACCAGCCAATAAAACTCATATGTCACATCATCTCCCAGCGCTGAGCTCTATCCACAGGGATCAGCCGTCACGTAAGTGTTTAGTTCTGTGGATGAACAGAATCTTTGCTTTGGGGGAGACTTGTCTGTTCTTTTGTGGCTCTGGAAGTTCTGATGCTTTTTCGGGGAGACTCCAGGTCACTCTGGAAGGGCAGCCAAGATGGCTCCACATGTAACAATTATGATTATCTACAACCAGAGATCCATGAGTCAAGGTTACAACTACAACTATTCCCTGGTGGTAGGGGGCAGAATTTCGGCAGATAAATTGTGATCTGTGCCCTCTGAAATTTGGGGAGGGGGAGCACCATTTTACTATTCCTCTCCAGCACCAAAGAGGCAGGAAACACCCCTGCCAATAACCAGTATACCCAGCAAGAAGGGGCCGGCGTCAGCACCCGGCGAATCCGGGCACGTGCCGGGGTCCACTCGGCCGTCGGGTGCTGACGCTGCCATCATGGCTCCTCCAGGAGTGGAATCCATGGCCATAGTGTTGCCGACGTGATTCTTCTTCTGGAGGGAGCCCCCTTCACTATGGCAGAGCAGGGAGGTAGCTCCCTACTCTGCCATTTACTAGGCTACAGACTCCCAGGAAGAGTGCTAGAAGCGGCTCTGCTCCGGGACTCCGTCTCTGGGCAAGCCCCTGACCACTGTCCATATATGGACAGTGATGTCAGGGGCTTGACCAGAGTTCCGGAGCAGAGCCTATACTAGCGCTCTGCTCTGGGACTCCAGCTCTGGGGTTTCCCCTGACATCACTGTCCGTATATAGACAGTGATGCCAGGAGGAGAGAAGGAGTCCCAGGCAGAGCGCTAGAAGCGGCTCTGCTCCGGGACTCTGTCTCTGGGGAAGCCCTTGATATCACTGTCCATATATCGGGGGCTGTATGGCACTCCCAGGGGGGGGGGGGGCTGTGTGGCACTCCCAGGGGGGGGGGCTGTGTGGACCTATCTACAGTGGGCACTAAATACTAAATTTATGGGGGTACAAACTGGGGGCCTAACATCTTTATGGGGGCATAAACAGGGCCTAACTTTGATATGCGGGCACAAAGTGATGTTTTCTGCCGCCGTAATTTCCCCCACAGAGGGGCCCACTAAGTTTGTGTCGCCCAAGGGCCCACATAAACCTGGAGCCAGCCCTGCCAGCAAGCCTCACCACCCCCAGATACTGTGCCACATGGTTTTATTATGAAGTATATGATGATTCTATGGCCACTTGTATTTACTCCTATGAAGATGTTACTAGAGAAGACAGCTGTATGAGAGAAGGATTGAGTGACCAGAAGTGAAGCCACATCTTGAAGAAAGATGGATGAGGAAGACATCCTAGCAGCACAAAGCTATATTATGCAGATGCAATTTTCATGCACTAACCGAGTCTCTCACCAATTTATAGATAGTTGCGGTGTATTCCCCATCCTTGATCTGCATGGCGGCCATTGCCGATGGGATGTCAGTTCCCCGGGATAATCCGTACAACGAATTCACGATCTTCTATCCCAGCTCACGGTTACTAAGGCCGCTCATACAGCTCCTTGGCAACCAACCCGAAGCCAACCCCTCTAACCCCACCTCCTTAGAGAAAGTGACGTCAATTTTCAGTCGCTGCCTTTTTTTTCGAACGCAATCAACTTTATTGATAGTGAGCAATGCTAATTACCTGCCGTTCCTGTTGATAGGAGTCAATCTTCTCCGTGGCAACCAAACAGTAAGTTCTTGTTGTCTTTGTGTTACTCCCGAACAGCAATCCATAGTAGTTAGTAAGTTGTTATTAGATGTCAGTGAGCGACAGACAGACAATCAGTGGAAGGGACTGCTTGTAATGTACTTGTGGATTTTACAATGGAGTGTATAAGTGTTAGGTGCTCCCTCACTCACCATTTCTCTCATCTTATTCTGCTTTTCACAGCAATTAACGCTTTGTCTACTTAAAAAGTTGAGTAACTTTTCAGATTCTTTGATATTCTTGTACTTCCTATTATTGAATTTCTTCTACTCCATTCATTTATGTGGCTGCTTTCAAAATCCCACTGGTTGCCGTTGGAAACAGACAGCTGATTTAGGCTCTGTGCACACCACACCATTATATTCTGCAGTATACGTTTTGTTTTTTTTGCAGGTTCCCACGGGACAGAATAACGTAGTCTACTTCGCTATTCCATCCTTCAAAAATTGACATAAACCAGTCCAACGGAGGCCAAAAGAATGGAGCCCTAGAGACACGTTTAGCGTGTATACCGGGAGCTTTCCCAACGCACACGCTAATCGAAGGGCCAAAACGTGGTGTCAACGGAGCCTAACTCCAGTCTACTGTCATCTATTTGTGAAGAGTTTAACTCTAAAGCTGGCCATAGACAGAACGTAACTGTTTGGCCAACACTCATCTATCTCAACTACTATCCTGTAGTTGGCCAAGCGTGCCTGTTTGCTGCCTAGGGAAGAAGGGGTTAAAGATGAACTAGTAAAAATCTGAGCTTCACATCGAATTATCGATTAGAGGAATAAAATTCCCAACCAGGGGTTCCTTGGGGCTTGTCAGGGACTGCCCAGAAGAAGCAGAAACAAGAGCTGTCGCTTTTAGTCCAGGGTTGGCAAATTCAGTCTGATCGTAGATGGTTGGCATGAGTATAGGCAAAGTAACTAAAATATTAAATTGTAAAATGCCTTTCCCTCCCCCATACCAGGCTTTTTCGAAATAGGAATGAGAGTAGGCAGGGTTCACACAGAGTTTTTTGCAGGAGGAAAATCTGCCTCAAAATTCCGTTTGGAATTTTGAGGCAGATCTTCCTCTGCCTGCACGCCGATTTTTGCGGCGTTTTTTTGCCTGCGGCCATTGAGCGCCGCGGGCATAAAACGCTGCGAAATACGCTTTCTTTGCCTATCCCTTCTTTCTCCCGCGAGCCGGTTTTTCCGCTCGCGGGAAAAAAACGCCTCCGTCTCCCATTGAAATCAATGGGCTGCATTTTTGGCCGTTGTTTTGCGGCGTGGTTTCCGCATCAAAAAACTCGTCATTAAACTCTGTGTGAACTCCCCTTTAGGGTATGTTCACACGGCTTATTTTCGGGCGTTTTTCGGGCCGTAAACGGCCGAAAAATCGCAAGCAGAATGCCTCCAAACATCTGCCCATTGATTGCAATGGAAAAAACAGCGTTCTGTACGCCCCCGTTTTGAAAAACGGCCGCGAAAAAGTAGTGCAGGTCACTTCTTGGGACGTTTTTGGCGCCATTTTTCATAGACAACATGAAAACAGCTCCAAAAACTTCCGTAAAAAACGCAGAGAAAATCGCAAGTTCTCTTGAAAACAGCTCTGTATTTTCAGACGTTTTTGAGTCAGCGTGTGAACATAGCCTTAGGATTTTCCAGCAGTGACAACGTTTTCAGGGGTTCTCCCATAGTAAGGCCTCCTTTACACACAGAATTATTCTGGCAATTTAAACTGCATCGAGAAGCGTGTTATTTTGTACATCCTTTTTTTTTGGGCATTTTTTTTATGTCCTCTAGAGAAACCTATGGGAAAAATGCCTGAAAAAAACACCGTACCCAGGGCATGCTGTATTTTGAAAAAACGACACTGACCTAAAAAATGCCACAAACCAAAACGCAGTTGTGTGTAGTGTATTGTATATTTTACTGTAGACTCTTAGGTATCATCTGGCTGCACCAAAAAATGCATTAAAAAAAAAACGCAGCTAAAACCACCACCAAAAGCACCGCAAAACGCTGTGTGAATCCAGCCCAATAAGGTTGAGAAACACTACATTAGAGAGTTCTTCAAACTCCTAAATGGCCAAAAGATTTGCTGTTCATATATAACTTTTTGGTTAATTTTCTTAATCCTTATTGCTTAGGTACTAAAAAAAACAAAAAAAAAACCCCAGACTCAGGAATCTATGATGTCTATATACCCTAATCGTGCATGTGGACAGAGGTTGTCTTCATGTGACGTCCGCGGCTGTGACAGAGTCTGTGGTGGGGGATTAGCCGCAGGGCTCTTTCGCTGTTTATGTATTTTAATTGATCTTTACATTATGTATGTTTGTATATTTGTTGCTTTTTGCTGCCATCGTGTAACATTCCACAGTAATTTGATATCACTTGTTTTATTTGTTTTTTAAAGAAATAAAGAAAAGTTTATTAATTGTTCTTGTTCCTGTGGTTCTTCAGACAGCACTGAGATGGTGAGATAGCAGAAATACCCAGAGATCCAGACATATCACAATGGGGACAGCATCCTCCCTGGTGAACCCTGGAGAGGTGATCGAGGATACTTCTGGTGGTGGAGGGGGAGAAGCCTGTGAGATTCCTGTAGAAGTCAAGCCCAAGGCACGCCTTCTGCGCAGTTCTTTCAGACGTGGCCCCAGGGTTATAGGAGCCAGTTTTAAATCCACTGCATCAGTGGACCCGGAATATGCCGCTGAATATGAACGACTGAAGAAGGAGTATGAGATATTTCGTGTTAGCAAGAATAATGATATTGCTTCCATGCAGAAGAAAGAGGTGAAACTGGATGAAGAGAATAAATGTCTGAGGGCAGAGTTACAGGTGTGTAATGAAAACATGCCTAGTGTATATTCAGGAGATGGTGCTGGGATTTCCTCTGCACCTTGCTGAGATACGGCTACTTTAAGGGCTTGTCCACACGTAACGGAAGTGCTGCGTATTTTCCGTCCGGAATTGCGGATGGAAAATACGCAGCAGAATACAGTAGCAGCAAAGTGGGTGAGATTTAACAAATCTCATCCACGCGCTGCGTAAATTTTCCAAGCAGAAATTGACCTGTGGTGCATATTTTTCGTACCGCAGCATGTCAATTTCTGCTGCGGAAAGTGGACTGAACTGCTGCGTTTTTCAGAGGAGATATCACCATTTTCTAGTATTGAAAAAAACGCAGCAAAATTTGCAACATTTTCTGCAGTAAATAATGTAGGAAATGGTGCGGTTTTTTTCTGCAGCGGAATTTCTGCTAGTTTTAACGGAAATGCCACAGAAATTTTCTGGCGCAATTCCGTTACGTGAGGACAAGCCCTTATAGTGTTGGTTGTTGCCAACTAAAACCTGCCAATTTTGTGTTGGGCAGAGAGAAGTCCCAATACACTTTACGTGCATGAGTAATTTTTTTTTTTCTAGCTGGACAGTTTTGTGTATACTAGCCATTTGAAGGGGTTGTCTCATAAAAATGTGGTCATCAGGCCGATCGACTGATCGTCCCGGGTCCCACTCCCAACACCCCCAGCAAACAGCTGATTTTGTCGGGGGAAGCTGCAGCCAGCCAGCAAATGTATTATTAGGGTATGTTCACACGACCTATTTTCAGACGTAATTCAGGCGTTTTACGCCTCGAATTGCACCTGAAAAGACGGCTCCATTACGCCTGCAAACATCTGCCCATTGCTTGCAATGGGTTTTACAATGTTCTATTCAGACGAGGTGTAATTTTTTACACGTCGCTGTCAAAAGACGGCGCGTAAAATGACGGCTCGTCAAAAGAAGTGCAGGACACTTCTTGGGAAGTTTTTGGAGCCGTTTTTTCATAGACTCTATTGAAAACAGCTCCAAAAACGGCCGTAAAAAAGCTGCCAAAAACGCGAGTTGCTCAAAAAACATCTGAAAATCAGGAGCTGTTTTCCCTTGAAAACAGCTCTGTATTTTCAGACCTTTTTTGTTAAGCGTGTGAACATACCCTAACATGGCAGCCATTCAGATGAATTGTCGTCCTTGTATTACAAGCTCAAGTCTGCCAGAACGGGAGCTACTTGTACAGAGCGTAGTTGTGATCTGGCTCCTAGAGACCCCGTTATGATGTCTATATTCCCTCATAGGCCATATGGAAAGGAGTTGTCTCATTTAAGTCTTTAGCACAGACATTAAAGGGAACCTGTCATCACTTTTGATGACACTAAATGAATATAAATGCTATATAGGGAGTAGAGAGATATTTCCGAACTTGTCTATGCATAGCAGCAGTAATAAAACATACCTACCAATCACTGAGACTCGTTTGTTAGAAATAAATCGTGATTTCCTTTAAAGATTATTTTTCTAAGGTAAGTTAAAAACATGTGCACACATATCTTTGTATGCCTTCCTAGTATCTTCATTGCCGATATAAAGAACTTTATTGTGTTAAAAAAAAATTAGCCCACAAGTGCTAAGAGGGTGGTCCCAAGCCCGGCAAGTTCTCCTGCCCAACTCCTCTATCTTTCATGGCAGCTAAAGTGACATCTACATAGCCTGGCATGGTCAATCAAGGTGGAGGAGTTAAGGGCAATTCGTTTATATTACGCTCGTTGCCGATAATTGCCCTTTGTGAACAGGTCAGCGATCAGCAGATGAACGAGCTAAGACTCGTTCATCTGCTGATCGTATCGTTTTGAAAAAGATAAATATTTTAGTTGTCGGCAGCACATCTCCCTTCCAACATGATAATAATGTATGGGGACGAGCGATCGGAGTAACGACCGCTCGTCCCCATACATAGCTCCTTGTGACAGAAGCAAACAAGCTGCATCTGTCAAAATCAGCCAGTGTAATAGGGCCTTTAGGCAGGGTTACAAATCGAGACCAGAAGCACTTGTGCTTAGGACCAGCCTCAGAAAACTTGTGGTTTAATTTGCATAATGCAATAAAGTTCATTATCTTTGCAATGAGGATGCTATGAAGGGACACAAAGATATGTGTACACATTTCCAAGTGCTGGGACTTATTTGTTGGGCAAAATCATGAATACTGTTTTCCTTTAACAACTCCTGTGCCGCATGTAAATTACTCTTAATGTGTCCGCTAGGCGTTTCATCAGCAGGCAAGTGACCAGCAATCTTGGTGGCAAGCCATCCCATCTAGGCTTGATTGACATCTCTGCGTTATCCACTGTTCCCTGCAAAGAGATGTATATCAAGCCTAGATGGCTTATTCACATGGTGCAGTCAAATCGCAGTTATTGCCCTCACTGTGTGAATAGGCCCTTATTGTCATCTCACCCCCTGTACAGCCTTTCATTGACCCCAGGAGGGTGTACAGGAACTTTTCTTCATGATATCACCTCTCACCAATGAAAGAGGATATGTACTCTCTGACTGTCACATTTAGAGGGGATCTTTTTTCCCCCCTACTATAGGGGTGAGAAGATGAGCAGTTACATTCTCATCACCCCCTGTGCCAAATCTAGACCATCAGACGACTCTGTGACTCAAATGTTTATCAATATTTGAATTGTGGAGATTCAGGGTCTCTTCAGTTCTGGTAATTATGTGAATATAAGCACATGTAGACACAGCTATAAGTGGCATGTATGAACTCCTCACATCTTGTACTATTATTTTTAGGTGTTGTGTGTCTACGGCTCATCTTGGGTCAGACTTTTAGCCACAAATATGACTTTTTATGCTTTTCTTTTTTAAACAAAGTTATGTTTTGATGAGTGTAAAATGCTGGCAGGCATTTTCACAATGTGTAAGGTGTCTACTTTCATAAAATGCATAGGAGTGTAATACGAGAACAAGGTCCCGAGCCCCCTTGTTCCTCTTTACTGCTCGACCACAGTGAGGAGGACTTTGAATGGAGCGGCGGTCGAGCATGCACGCTGCTGCTCCAGTTAAAGTCTATGGGGCTGACAGAAACGGGCAAGAACAAAGAAGCTTTATCCATCCGTACCACAGACACCTAATGGAGTGGCGGACACATGCTCAAACGCCGCCCCATTCAAGCAAGTCCTCACTGCGGGTGGTGCAGTGAGGAGGAACCTGGGGTTCGGGACCTCGTTCTCGCGACTGGTGGGAGTCCCAGTGATCAGACAATTATCCCCTATCCTGTGAATAGGTGATAATTGTCAATTTTGGTACAACCGCTTTAATATACGGTCAATTCTACTAACACCGCAGGCTTTTCCTTCACTTTTATTGAGTGTTGATCGATATTTCTGAGCTGTACATAACTTATATTTTTTATTGTTTAGCTTTCCTGGAAAAGGCCTATGGACTGCGCTGCGGCTCCTTCACAGTATTTTCTTGCACAGTGACGCTCCTGGCCACCTGCTGTGCAGGGAACTGCATTACAGCCCCATATGTGCCGCTGTGCAGGGAATGAGCCCTTCATTCTCATGATCGGCAAAGGTCCCAGAGGTCAGAGCCCCACTGAACATAATTTTATGGCATACCCTAGTGATTTGCCATAACATAATTATATTGTAATAATCGTTTAAGGTAATTAAATAAAATATTAGAGATGGTACCGGTGACCAGTTTGTTCAATCATCATTTACATAGGAAATTAACATTAAAATAAGTTTCCTTACTGTATTAGGCACTTCAGAAGACATACCAGAAGATCCTAAGAGAGAAGGAGAGTGCAGTTGAAGCCAAATACCAGGCTATGGAGAGAGCGGCTACCTTTGAACATGACAGAGATAAGGTGAAAAGACAGTTTAAGGTGAGCTATGGTCTGCTGTACAGAGACTATTGAGTCAAATGAAATCACTATGGTGAAGACTATCGTACTGACCAGTAGAATAAAGTTAACTTATTACTACAGCACAGAAAAATAAAAAGAGTCAAATCAAATGGCAGAATTGGTGTTTTTTTTTTGCATCCACCCCCCCCCCCCCCCCCCCGAGAAAAAAATTATTAAAAGCTAGACAATAAATGATATGTTCCCCAAAATGGTGTCATTGAAAAATACAACTTGTACCGCCAAAAACAGGCCCCAAAATAGGCTTGTACAAGGTTAAGGTGTTTGTCTCATCAAGACAACCCTTTTTCGGATTGAAGCCAGACCGGCGATCTATTGATCAACGTGGGTCCAGCTCCAGAAACTGGAAATCGGTTGTTCTCTCCGGGGAAGATGCGACTGGTCATACAATTTCCCTGCAGTGTTGTATTACATTGCAGCCATTCAAATAATTAGACGGCAACGGTCCACCAGAGCGAGAGCTCCTCTTTGTCAGCACATCAACGTACTAATCCCCAGCGGAGGGCCCCTCTTTATGACATTGAACAAGGGGTTATTTTTCTTTTTTGAGACAACTGCTCTTAGTATTGCCATACAGAACTACATGTAACAAAATAGGAAATTAAATATGATTATTCTTGAATCTAAAACATTTAAGAGGATAGATTATGTATTTTCCCTACATAGAAATTCCATGTATTGTCATCCATGAAATGATTAGAAGTTGATTGTAACATGTCTTAGTAGATCTTTAGAGAAACAAAAGAAAAAGAGATCCAAGATTTACTCCGAGCCAAAAGAGACCTCGAGGCCAAATTTCAAAGACTGCAAGCCCAGGGAATCCAAGTTTTTGACCCTGGCGAATCCGATTCTGATGACAATGACACAGAAGTGACAGGTAATTCTCCTTCTGGAACTAAACTGCAAAACCATTTTCTTTCTGCTGCAAACTAATGGTGTAGTGGCATATCATTAGACTTTGCCGGTGACACTCAGAAGCGCTGTGCACAGATTTTGTCATTGAGAACCTAACCGTTGTGTGTAAATGTAAAGTTTACCTTCAGTCCGGTTTTAGATGGCTGTATTTAGTGCCCTTATTGTGGCAACATTACCTCCGGCGGTTCTGCTGAACTGAGCTTGGATCAACATAGAACCCTGTGTTGATTTAAGTTCGGTTTAGTAGATCCATGATCAACATGGGGTTCTATGGTGATCCAAGTTCCGTTCAGTAGAAGCGCAGAAGGTATAGGTAATGTCCAGGTATTGTGGCCATAATACAGAGACTAAGATGCAGCAGCATTATGACATGGGCCTTCGGGTATGGTAACACAGGGCGTATACACAGTGAAAAGTCTGCAGCGTAAACGACCCAGAACACACAGGGAATTCCGACCGAATATTCGCTCCAAATGGTACTTTAATTTGTGGTTTTGGATGTGTACTGAAGCACTTGGGGTATTATTGTATTGGAAAGTGCTGTGTATGCCTGCACATTGCAAATAGTGTAAGCTCTGGGTCTCTATCATATTAGTGAATCTGAATCATTAACTCTGTGTGTCCCATATTGCATAGCATATCCATTTACTGTTTTCACACAGCATGTGTCAAGAAATCACCCAATTTCTTAGACCTAATTTCTCACTTAAAGGGGACAAATGGTTATGTGGCATTACTGAAAAATGGTAACTCAGATTTGTCTTCCTGAAACATTTCTAACCCTTTGTGTTTATATTCTATAAAGTCCTTGGAACGCAGTGTGACTACTGGACCAGTGGAGCCTTAGGCAGCGAGCCTTCCATGGGCAGTATGATGCAGCTTCAACACTCGTTTCGGGGTCCGGAGTTTGCTCACAGTTCTATTGATGTTGAAGGGCCGTTTGCAAATGTAAACAGAGGTAAATAAAGTTCCTTTAACCCCTTAATGACCGGGCCATTTTGCACGTTAATGACCAAGGATTATTTTTTGTTTTTTCATGGTCGCATTCCAAGAGTCGTAACTTTTTTTTATTCCGTCGACATAGCCGTATAAGGGCTTGTTTTTTGCGGGACGAGTTGTATTTTGTAATTGTACCATTTTTAGATGCTTATAATATATTGATTAACTTTTATTAACTTTATTTTAGGAGAGTATTGAAAATAAGCAGCTATTCCAGCATTGATTTTCACGTTATAAATTTACGCCGTTTACTATGCAGTGTAAATAACATGTTCACTTTATTCTATGGGTCAGCACGATTACGGGGATACCAAATATGTAAGGGTTTTATATGTTTTCCTACGTTTGCACAATAAAAAGCCTTTTAGAAAAAAAATACTTGTTTTTCCATCGCCGCATTCCAAGAGCCGTAACGTTTTTATTTTTCCGTCAATTTGGCCGTATGTGGGCTTGACTTTTGCGGGCCAATGTGTAGTTTTCATTAGTACTATTTTGGGGTACATAGGACTTATTGATTAATTTTTATTTAATTTTTTATGGGGGGAATGGGAGAAAAGAGAGAATTTTGCCGTTGTTTTTTTTGGACGCCGTTCATCCGGCGGTTTAATTAATGTGTTCATTTTATTGTTCAAGTCGTTACGATCGCGGGGATACCAAATATGTGTATGTGTGATTTGTTTTGACACTTTTACTAAATAAAACCACTTTTTGGGTCGTTTTATTTGATTTTCACTGTAATTATTATTTTATTTTTTTCACCAACTTTATTTAACTGATTGACAGATTTTTTTTTAGTCCCACCATGGGACTTCACTATGCGATCTGCTGATCGCATATATAATGCTTTGGTATACTTAGTATAACAAAGCATTATTGCCTGTCAGTGTAAAACTGACAGGCAATCTGTTAGGTCATGCCTCCGACATCGCCTAACAGGCAGATGCTGAAGGCAGACCTGGGGGTCTTTGTTAGACCCCCCGCTGCCATGGAAACCCGACGGCAACCCGCGATTTCTTTGCGGGGGCGCCGATGGGGTGACAGAGGGAGCTTCCTCCCTCTGTCAAACACATTAGATGCCGCTGTCACTATTGACAGCGGCATTTAATGGGTTAAACTGCCAGAATCGGAGCGCGCTTCGATTCCGGCAGTTGCAGCAGGAGCCAGGCTGAGTATAACAGCCGTGCTCCTGCCGCTGATTGCGTGGGTACAGTGACAGTACCCGCGCCATCACAGGACGGATATATCCGTCCTCCTGCGCGAACTAGCTGCTGCAGAGGACGGATATATCCGTCCTTCGGCGTTAAGAGGTTAATATTATTTTAGGGCTATTGCACATGACCGTATGTTTTTCTTCAGTGTGCTATCCTCATTTTTTGCGTATAGCACACTGACCCATTCAATTTTATGGGGCCATGCACACATCAGTATTTTTTTGCGTTTCCATTGTTCCGTCCTGCAAATGATAGAACATGTTCTATCCCTGTCCGTTTTTGCAGACCCTTGCTGCCATTCAAGTCTATGGTTCCGCAAAAATAACGGACAGCACATGGAAGCCATCCATGTGCCGTCTGCATTTTGCGGATACGTTGCTAAGAAATTCCTGGGAAATCTGATAACCTGACCTTCCTATGGGTTACGTGAAGTACGGATGACACATGAAAACAACAGGTTCGTAATATACAGACACACGGAATGGTTGTGGAATCAACTTGGAGGCATTACGGACCCAAATATGGACACTAGGATCTGTCGTTTGCGGCCTGATCAATGGAAACGGTCGTGTGCATGAGGCCTTTATATGCTGGTAGTAAACACGGGGTAACAGAGGCCTTTATATGCTGGTAGTAAACACAGGGTAACAGAGGCCTTTATATGCTGGTAGTAAACACGGGGTAACAGAGGCTTTTATATGCTGGTAGTAAACACGGGGTAACAGAGGCCTTTATATGCTGGTAGTAAACACAGGGTAACAGAGGCCTTTATATGCTGGTAGTAAACACAGGGTAACAGAGGCCTTTATATGCTGGTAGTAAACACGGGGTAACAGAGGCATTTATATGCTGGTAGTAAACACAGGGTAACAGAGGCCTTTATATGCTGGTAGTAAACACAGGGTAACAGAGGCATTTATATGCTGGTAGTAAACACAGGGTAACAGAGGCCTTTATATGCTGGTAGTAAACACAGGGTAACAGAGGCCTTTAGATTGCCAGTTGTATCAGCAGAGGTATCTAATACAAATGTGTGTTGACGTAAGGCACATTTGATAGGAATGTCTGATCTACTCCATTCTTCCACACTTTCTAGATGATTGGGATGCAGCAGTGGCCAGCTTGCTACAGGTCACACCGCTCTTCTCTCAATGTTTGTGGAGCAACACTGTGCGTTGTTATCTGATAAACACGAAGGATACTCAAACTGAAGTGGACGTTTTCCTAAGGGCAGATACACTCGAACGTTGCGTTTTTGCGCGCGCAAACAACGCTGCGTTTTGCGCGCGCAAAAACCATTTGACAGCTGCGTGTGTCATCCGTGTCTGATGCGCGGCTGCGTGATTTTCGCGCAGCCGCCATCATAGAGATGAGGCTAGTCGACGCCCGTCACTGTCCAAGGTGCTGAAAGAGCTAACTCTTTCAGCACCCTCGACAGTGAATGCCGAACAGAATATCGAAGAACCTGTTGAAAAAAAAGAAAAAGTTCGTACTTACCGAGAACTTCCCGGCCGTTGCCTTGGTGACGCGTCCTTGGTGACGCGCCTCTCGACATCGGGCCCCACCTCCCTGGATGACGCGCCAGTCCATGTGACCGCTGCAGCCTGTGCTTGGCCTGTGATTGGCTGGAGCTGTCACTTGGCCTGAATTGTCATCCCGGGAGGTCAGACTGGAGGAAGACGCCGGGAGTTATCGGTAAGTCAGAACTTCGTTTTTTTTTTCAGGTTCATGTTTATTGGGATCGGAAGTCACTGTCCATGGTGCTGAAACAGTTTAACTCTTTCAGCACCATGGACAGTGACTATCCTGACGTCGCGTACCGATAATTTTTTTGCCGGGTTCGGCCAAAACGAGTTCGGCCGAACCCGGTGAAGTTCGGTTCGCTTGTCCGGCTTCGCTCATCGTAAAGACACTCCGTTTGGATGTTCGGAAACAGAAAAGCACGTGGTGCTTTTCTGTTTACATTCATCCTTTTGGCAGCTGTTGCGCAAACACGCAGTTCGCACGGAAGTGCTTCCGTGCAACCTGTGTGATTTTCACGCACCCATTGACTTCAATGGGTGCGTGATGCGCGAAATACGCAGAGTTATTGAACCTGTCGCGCTTTTTGTGCAGCAGACAAACGCTGCGCAAAAAGCACGGACTGTCTGTACTGCCCCATAGACTTGTATTGGTCCATGCGTGCCGCGTGAAAACCACGCGGCCCGCACGGACCGAATACACGCTCGTGTGAATCCCCCCTAAGGGTGAGAACAGATGGAAAGCAACTTTAAATAGAAGTGTGTTACTGAGCTATAAATCCTGGTTTCACACTCAGCGTTTATTTTTGTTTTGGTTGCCAAACTCCCTTTGAGAGACATCGAAGTTTATCTTCTAAAAATAAAAAAGCACGCTAAAAACGCAACAAAAACAGACAGTGTGAACACAGCTTTACTGTTTGTGTTGTAGGAATACTCGCCAAAGCTTCAGAAAACGTGTGAAACATTGGGCTACTTTTTTCAAGTGGTACATTTCCCTGAGGAATGTGAAAACTATTATGCTGCTGTGCGGAAGTGGGAAATTGAGAAAAGTTCCCTGGTGATTTTATTTATGTGTTCCTCCTTCAATAGGCAAGATTTATTTAAGAGAATTTGACAAATCTGAAGAATGACCATGTCACTAGTTAGTCTACAATCCAGGAGCCACAATCTCACTTGTAAATGTAAATACAAAATATAAAATTGCATATCATATTCGGCTGTGTTCACATCACCGTTCCTTTCCGCTGAGGGGTTGCATCGGAGGTTTCCGTCGGGTTAACCCCTCAACGGAAAGGCAAACGGAAACCTAAGCTTCCGTTTGCATCACCATTGATATTAATGGGGACCGAAACGTTGCTAAAGGTTTCCGTTTGTCACCGTTGTGACAGGGTTCTGTCGTTTTGGACAGAATCAATAGCGCAGTCGACTACGCTATTCTGTCAAAACAATTGAACCTGTTCACAACGTTGAGGGGTTAACCCGACGGAAACCTCCAACGGAACCCCTCAACGGAAGGGCAACGGTGATGTGAACAGGCCCTTTTACACTGGAAACAAGTGCCAGATTATCAGACTTCCAAGATTATTAAATGTTGATTTAAGGAATTATACTATAGTTGCCCACCGCAAGTAATCACATTTCCACTATTTTTCTCTGAGACGCCCAATGTATATGGCCTGTATTGAGAAAGACAGGGGCTTGGTACAGCAGTATCCGTAGCATTTAGGCTAGACCTAACTGGCAATGCTGGTCTGCTCTGCCTAGGAAGAGACTGAAAGCTTTTGTATTCATTTGTTCCACCTATAATTCTATATGGTATTAACCTAGGGTTTACAGTGTCCATTTGTGTTACAGCCACATTGCATCCTACCGGTCTGCCTGTGGATGCTCTAAGTAATTTTTTTTTTTATTAGTTCAACATATAACAATTTTGTCTATAAATTTGTATTTTTCCTAACTATGCCCATTATCTTAGGATATGACTTTTAAGATTTTTTGGACCTGTGTATTAGTGGCAGTATATGACGCATCACATATTTACTGTAGTGTTTTACTCATAAAAAGTCTCTGTTTAGTCTCATTTACCTTGTTCATAGCATACAATGCAGTTCTCTCTGGGAAGACTGTAAGGAAGCATTTCTGAATAATACTGAGGCCAAGCCGAGGATTGTATATCAAAAAATAGACGATGAATCAAGAAGCTCTGACTGTATCCAGCATCTAATGGAGGAAGACCCTAATAAAGCAAATAAACCTAAGGTAGGAAATGGGGTAAATATTTCATACATTTTCACTAATTCATAAGGTATTTGAATGGATTTGTTGCTCTCTGTGGAGTGTCGAGAGTCATAGTATGGCCATCAACGTTCTCAAGCAAATTAGGTTGAGATGTAGCTAAAATCTAATATTGCCACATTTTTACATATCACTACACATTGGCATCTTTTAAAATATGAATGACATTCTGTATTTTTCAGATCATTGAGCACAATGGAGAGCCAGAGGAAGGGGCATATAAAACCTACTGTCATGTAGAGCAAGTCATCAAACAGGTATGTTCGGTCTTGTGTGTCATACTGTGGAGAGTGCGCACCACCTGACAGACATAGTAACTGGTTAGAAATGAGACAACGCCTGTGATCCGACCAATAGTCTGATATTTTTTACTTTGAGTACTCTGGTTGGTCAAAAGGTATTCATTGCAAGATATCTGTATGGAAGGGAATCCTATTCCATGTGGAAAGCCGTTTCCACTGTTGCAATATTGTTCATTAGCAATGTTTATTGTTTATTTATATTTACTTTAATAATCGATAATTAAATTATAGGATCAGAACAGTTAAAGAGGTTGTCGGCTATATTACCCTAGTAGCTCCAGCCTGAAAGAAATAGTGAAATGTTTAATATACGAATAAGTAAAATTCTGCCCAATCGTTGTGTATACACTAGGCCTCTGTGGCATTGTATCAATAGTGATTGACATACTGTGGCCATGTCACCCAATCACTGCTGTGTGATGTTACATCACTATAGCCGAAACATCATTGTGGACTGCAGTGATTGGCCAATACAGACACGTGAGGTCTAGTCACTATGAACACAACATCATTGAAGACTAGTTTGTATATATCCCTGGAGGGCAGCATATAAGACTTCTTTGTTATGATCAGTGGGCATCCGGGTGCTAAGAACCCCACTGATCTCTAGAAAGAAGAGCCTGCGGGACTCTGTTGAGCGCCCATCCCCCTTCATCTTCGATCTGCACTTTTTGCAGAGCTCAGTATGGGCAATGTACTTTCTATGCCTAGTGGAAAGTCAACCGGAGCCACAATGGGAAGGCACAATTTTATTATTAGTTGAGTTTAGACCTGTAATGTTCAATATGTCATATCCAGTGTAATCCATAATTGTTTCAAATAAGCCAAGGTAACTATGTTCAGTCTATTTTATGAGTCTCTTTCCTTATTTTAGTCTGTGATGTTCTAAAAATGTTCGGGATAATGTCCAGGCACTTCAATTTTTTCTTTACAGGATTTATTAGGTGTTGAGATCTCTGATCCTGAGGCTAAAGATGATCCAGCTGTTCAAGAAGATGACGACTTTGGGGATGTTTTATGGGATGTCCATGATGAGCAAGAGCAAATGGAGGCTTTTCGGCATGCATCTCAGTCTACAAGTGAACTGGGTTTTGACAAAGTAAGTGCAAGTGGCTTAAAGGTTTAGAAGTATTTAATGCATAATGTTTTTTGTTTTTTTTAAACAACTTCCCCGTAACATTATATTTTAATAATAATAATAAAATTTGTTCCTGTTAGCATCAGTAGTAATCTAAAAATTAATCCTGGCTCCCTAGCCATCTCTTCATCCATTGTCCGATTTACAGACTGTGGCATATACAATGTTATGCAAAATATCTTTGAACCAGACTTACACATTAATAATCTTGATTTATAATTAAAGAGGCTCTGTCACCAGATTTTGCAACCCCTATCTGCTATTGCAGCAGATCGGCGCTGCAATGTAGATAAGAGTAACGTTTTTATTTTTAAAAAACGAGCATTTTTGGCCAAGTTATGACCATTTTTGTATTTATGCAAATGAGGCTTGCTAAAGTCCAACTGGGCGTGTATTATGTGTGTTACATCTGGGCGTGTTTACTACTTTTACTAGCTGGGCGTTCTGACGAGAAGTATCATCCACTTCTCTTCAGAACGCCCAGCTTCTGGCAGTGCACAGACACAGCGTGTTGTCGAGAGATCACGCTGTGTCGTCACTCACTTCCTGCCCCAGGTCCTGCATCGTGTCGGACGAGCGAGGACACATCGGCACCAGAGGCTACAGTTGATTCTGCAGCAGCATCGGCGTTTGCAGGTAAGTCGATGTAGCTACTTACCTGCAAACGCTGATGCTGCTGCAGAATCAACTGTAGCCTCTGGTGCCGATGTGGCCGACACGATGCAGGACCTGGGGCAGGAAGTGAGTGACGTCACAGCGTGATCTCCCGAGAACACGCTGTGCGTCTGCACTGCCAGAAGCTGGGTGTTAACGAACAGAAGTGGATGATGCTGATTCGTCAGCATCATACACTCCCATTCCTAACGCCCAGCTAGTAAAAGAAGTAAAAACGCCCGGATGTACACACATAATACACGCCCAGTTGTACTTTTACTGTAAACACGCCCAGTTGTACTTTTGCAAGCCTCATTTGCATAAATAAAAAAATGGTAATAACTTGGCCAAAAATGCTTGTTTTTTAAAAATAAAAACGTTACTGTAATCTACATTGCAGCGCCGATCTGCTGCAATAGCAGATAGGGGTTGCAAAATCTGGTGACAGAGCCTCTTTAACTTTGATCAACTCCATTTCGGGTTTGTACGCTGACACAGAGTTATGTCACTTCAAGGCTGGAGTCATTCTGGTACAAAGTGAAGTAAGTGCTGGAAGTTTTGTCTTCGATAGAAACGTCAAGATTGCTATCACTGAACTATATAAGCACTGGTTCATTGTATGTATTTTTTGACAGGAAATCGATCTTTTGTGACAGGGCCGGCCTTAGGTTGGATGGCACCCTGTGCAAGACTCTCTATTGCCGCCCCCTTCAAAAAACAAAAATTAACCACATATATAGACACGCACATACTGGAACATATATTCTGTACATACATAAAGACAGATATGTTGACATAAAGGCACATATACATACACACATCTGGAATATATACATACAGGTAAATATCTAGACGTACAGACACATATATACACACACACACACACACACACGACAGGAACATATACAAATACATAAAAGGCACATATATACAAGCACAAAGACACATTCACAAACAGACCCATATATACTCAGTACAGATAATGTAGCAGATTTCACATGCAGTCCTATGTAACACCACAGATCACACACAGTGATAACTGAGTACAGATAATGTAGCAGATGTTACCTGCAGTCATATGTAACACCGCTGATAACACAGTGATAACTCTCTGAGTACAGATAATGTCGTAGATGATAACTATACGCGCGCACACACACACACACACACACACACACACACACACACACACACACACACACACATATATATATATATATAGGAATCAGAGTATATAGGGGACATCAGGGTTTATAAGGGGCAGCAGAGTATATAAAGGGGCAGCAGGGTATATAGGGGCAGCAGGGTATATAGGAGGCAGCAGGGTATATAGGAGGCAGCAGAGTATATAAGGGGCAGCAGGATATATAGGGGGCATCAGGGTATATAGTGGGCACCAGGATATATAGGAGGCATCACAGATATCTTCGTTTTATCTGTTCTACTTTAATATTAAACACACACTTTTACAAAGAGACATAAATATGCAGAGACACACACACACACACACACACACACACACACACAGTAACATATACGCATACAAACACAGAGACACATACTGTATGCAGACACATACTGTATACACACACATACACACAGACACACATTGTGTATACACAGAGACACACATAGATACTCACCATCTCTCCTTGCTAACAGGAGCACAGGCTTCTTGCAGGATGGGATGTGGGCGGAGCTTCCTCTTCTCTTGCTCCTCGGTTCTTATTTACTCTGTGTGTGTAACTAAGAGAAGAGCACAAAGTAGAGGCAGAGCCCAGTGGCGCCCCCTACATGCTTGGAGAGGGCAGCGCCCTGTGTGACTAGATCATTATTTGCGGCTATTACCATATTTAGGAAGATTGCTACTCAATCACTATGAAAAAGTGCAAGTATTCTACATGGAAAACCTTCACTGCAGAACTGCTAAGATATTACTCTTGTATACTCAATGTACTTTCTCTGTTCTATTTGACTAGTACTATGATCGCTTGAATGATTTAGTAGCTGCTCCGGCACCCATTCCACCACTGCTTATATCGGGAGGACCTGGCTCTGGAAAATCACTGCTCCTCTCAAAGTGGTATGTTAGTTTTTAGAACTTTCAGTTTCTGGCTCCCTAAACTAAAAGAAGTTTTCAAATGTTTTTTGTTTTTTTTTCAAAAGTAATGTATCTTTTTATTTTAATCAAAATTTTAAAAAAATGTCTAAACGTTCGAAACTTTGATGTCACAGATCATCATATGTACTGTAGTTGGTGAAGCATTTTCGTGTTTGTGCAAGTATTGTCTTTTAGGGTTTTCTTAAATATATATTTTTTCAAATATTTTGGGCTCGTTGTTATCCATGCTTTTGTATAAAGATAGTTAATATACAGTATATTGATCCAGATCCAAGTCCTGTAGTTGCTCTTTAAGCTTGAGTCTGGCATAATGATCTTTTTAAAAAGTTTTTGTGTGAAGGAAATTGCATAATAATGGAAACTATCAGCTCCCTTCCTGTCCCATAACGTACATTTATGTCATGGGCAGGTGGGCCTGAACGTGAATTGCTGTACATTTATGGCACAGTGATGACACCATCAGCAGCGGGTGTTAACTATAACATACAGCTGACACCCTACTGCAATGACACCCTACTGAAATGATTGCGGCATCTAAGTGGTGCGATGGGTTGTCATGGCAGGTGGGCCTAAAGGAGGTTCCCAGATCTTCCATCTTGGTGCACCTATTAATATAAAATTAAAATAAAATGTTTACAAATATACAAGAATGAAAGAATTTTTCCTCATTTTTTTTTATTCTGTAAAAATTAAAAAAACAATAGGAAAGTACACATAATTGGTATTGCTGCTTCCATAATGACCTGCACTATAAAACAAATGCATTAAATATTCTGCACGGGGAACGCTGTTAAAAGAAAAAAAAAAAGCCTAAATATAATGCCTCTCAAAAAAAAGTAAAAGCCATTACATAGATCCATCGACCGAAAAATAAAAAAGTTATAGCTCCCGGCACATATGCCAAACATAGTCATAAGCCAACATTCACCCGACAGAGGCCAAGAGTGTCCTTTAGGCCTCTGTCAGGGTGGTATGTGCCAGCATTTATTTATTTTTATTTTTTTACTGTATAGCAAAGCGCGGCAGACTGTGGGCTATGCCTCGGTTTTGTTTTTTTTAACATTGTGGCTAATGCATAGCCGTATGCCTACAGCATATAAATGTGAACAAAGCCTTACTTGAACTTAAGAGCTGCGCTCAGTGATAAACTATTTTAATTTTTTAGAGACTGAACTGATATGATGTATACATTAGTTGGTTAAATGTACCATCAGCTTCCTGTGGCGGATGCCTTATAGTGAGGTTTATTGTTCTGATGCAAGCTATTTTTACAAAATGCTATGGTATGTGGTTTTATCTTTGCATCAATGGTATATTGTGAGTCTATAGAATCCGTATCAGTAAGTATAAGCAGTAACCAGGTCAACAGTTTGGTCCTAATAACAATGTTTTATATGTGCAGGATTCAACTACAGCAGAAACATTCACCAAACACTCTTATGTTGTATCACTTTGTTAGAAAACCAATGTCAACCAGCTCAGACCCAGCTTTGATAATAAAGAGATTGACCCTTAAGGTAATGTTCCCTTCATCGCGTGCTAAATAGTAAACCGAAAGTTTTCCCTAAATGCTGTAATTTCGACTGGCAGTCAATATAGCCAAAAATACAAAAAATACTTTATTAGGACATAGATAGTTGTACAAACTGTTTAATAACACCTATAAAAACACATAATGTACAAAACTGTACAAAAATAGGACAATGTAAACACATAAGGCAGGGCATACATGGGGGTGAAGTTTTAGATACCATTCACTACATAATACATGTTACCTCTCAGATATTTCTTCAATACAACAAAAGGTTTTATAAATGCAAAAAAACTAAATAACGTATTACCAGTACCTATATCGTAGCGCTCAGAAGCAGATAATCACCCACCATGAGCCATAATAACTGCCTGTGTAAGAGAGAGGATAGTTTTTTTAATAAAAATAGATATAGGAAGGGAGGGGTAGGGCCAATCCATGTTTGGAGAATTGTTTTGCGGTCAGATGTTGTGATGCAGAATCGTCGTCTTTTGTGGTGTGGGGGGGCTGATGTAGTCAGTGGGTGATAGGCAACCAAACAATGCCCAGCTCGACGTGAGTGGTATAGGATAAGTAGTGTGCGTTGTGAAAAGAACGATTTGCTGCCATAAGAAGGGAGTCTGGGGACAGGTCCAATTGCAATGATAAGGGTTGCCATTTCTTTGTCAGGTGACTTCCTTTCATTTCAGCTGCCATATAGTAAATATATCCTGCTGTACTGTCTAAACAGACAATATAGGAAGGAAGTGTGTGCCTCTAATATGGCCGCCCCTGGGAAAGTTTTTAAAAACACTACATATGTAGCTACAACATTAAAAAAAATAATCTTCTAAATACACACATCAAATTAATGAAACTAATATTAAATACATGAGAGATTCCCTTTTAATTGCATAAATAGCGATACCCAGGGGCTGGCTGACCGTTCCGGTATTAGGGTAGTGTCGGAAAGGCACAGAGTTCCTTCCTCAATTGGAGCGCTCCTTCAAGGGAACCTGTCAGCAGGTTGATACTGCGTTGACCACGGGGAGCATGAAATAGCGACAGGTGCCATCACGTCACTTAAAGGGAACCTGTCACCAGCATTTCACCTGTTGAACTTTACTTATCCCTCACTGGCTGCTGCTATCAAAAGTTCATTGCCGTTATTCCCTCTCCTAAACTCTTCCTCCGACTGTAAATAACGGTCCGCAAACATTTCATGCTTTTTATCGTAATATTCCAGTGTCCCGTTGTACGCACACACCAGAAGGGGACATCAATGCACAAGCGCAGGATTTTGTGTGCTGGGGGAAGGCGTGGAGCTGTCACTCAAAAGTACAATGGCGGGGTAAACTCGGAAAGACTTGAGGAATGAAGATTTGACTCTTTTCAAATGAAGATATGACTCTTTTATGCTCATTAGCATACGGTGTGGGGGACACTAAAAAACTGAATACTAAAGCTACAAAGCCGACTACGAAAACAATTATAGGTTATACAGAAATTATGTTTCACCCACGTCCACCTGGTATTGCTGGTTTAATAGGTCAAATGCTGGTGACAGGTTCCCTTTAACTATGTTTTACTCTGAAATGCTGCAGCATTTTCAGAGAAAACTGTTTTAATAAGTGCCGAGCATAGAGAGAAGTGTCCAAAGGCCGGATCTCCACTTGGTTTAGCTTGATTGATAGGTCTTTCCCATACACAAAAGCGAGAAAAGCCTGCATGCAAGAGTTTTTCTTTTGAATCTACATTAGATATTTATGTGTTTAACTTTTAGCTAATGCAACATTCTTGGTCAGTGTCATCATTTTGAATGGATCCAGGCAAGTTCTTGGAAGAATTTCCTCACTGGCTTGAGAAACTTTCCAGTCGCTACCAAGGCAACATCATCATCATTATTGACTCCATTAATCAAATAGAGGTATACATAAACCCCAAAGTTTTACACAGTAATTTTAGAGAGTCTGATGTTTGGATTCACAGTGATTGACACATGATTCTTAAATGAGATGTTTTACATCCATTGGAGGAGTCATAGAATTTAGATGTGAATTCCTGAAACTGATAGTTCTGGGAGTACCAGCAATTACAAAGAATGACTAATTTAGTGATCATTGTGTTAAAGTGCTCCTGTCATGAGACTGAGCCATTTTAAACATGGCCATTCATATAGGGTTAATGTAGTGAACTAACGGTGCGCCGCCTAGGAGTCCAACACATGTGGATTGTACAGTTCCCTAAACTACAATTTGGTTTACTGTATGGTGGGAGCTATTAGTACCCACTAGAGTAACCCTTTATGGACATCCTATAGATATTCCTGTTTTTAAATTGCACTAGTTGTTCTCTGACTCTGTATGTTCACAATTACCAAAAATCCTCCTGCATTGTTTAAAAAAACAATTAAATAATTTTCTCGTCCGTGTCATTGGGGGACACAGAGATTACCGTGGGATATAGCTGTTGCCACTTGTAGGTGGCAGCACGAAGTGAAAAGTGTTAGCCCCTCTTACCAGCTATATCCTTCCTGCAGGCACCTAAATTAGGAAGTTTTTAGCTTAGTGTCTGTAAAAGGCAGACCTACCTGCTCCGCAGGTGAATATTTTTTTATTTTTCCAGCTTTAGGCCAGAATACAAGACTCACTAGATCTCCCTACTACCCCCAACAGAGAAGGGAGAAAAGTGTGGCCTAACCTCACTGTTTTCTGTCCTGACTCAAGAAGGCAAGGTGGGACAGCGAACCGCCTAATCCCCTGTTGCCTGCCAGCGTAGGGTCACTCAGGGGGCCGCACCGCATCCCAGTGTATCCCTATTTCTCCAAGGTGAGGTACGCTGAAGGAATGACCCAGCTGGACATACAGGACCCCTAAATAGGTGAGTATATGGGTGAGTATACTCCCTTAGACTTCCAGACAGTGTAGGCCCCCTTTTCAGAACGGCCTTTCAGGTCCCCTCTGCCCGTGTCCTCTGTTCGCGCACTGTTTGGCTCCTTCTGGCAGCTTTTCTTGCCATAAGCGGTCGTCATTATGCTTCGGCATCCTCTTCCCCTCTCCCTTTTACTTTTTTCCCGCCTTGGTCTCTTTCTGGTAGAAATCCGAACTCTGTGGTCCTCCTCGGCAGGCCCCATTAATTTACTCCTTGGATTCGCTAGGCCACAGTTTTCTCAAGTAGGTGGGGGAACGCTGGCTCCCGTGGAGCGTGCTATTTTCACTGGCATTCCATTTGCTGGTGATCTTATATGGGGCAGTTTTTTTTCCCTCTCTTGCCGACTGCAGTTCCAGCCAAAGCGTCATGATCTGCACTTCTCCCAAGTACTTTTGCTAGGACCTGGTAGGCTCCTGCAACCTCTTGGCCCCCATATTTTATTCCTAGCCAGTAACTGTAAAATTTCATAAGGAGTAGCTTTCAGTCCCCACTACCCTCTGTATACAGGGACATAGCTGTGTGTTGCCATCAATTCTCAACCCATAGTCCTGCTATAGTCATGCATTTTGCCTGTTTCACTGTAATACCAAATTTAAATGTGGTCAATCTGAACCCCTCTGCTCCAACTGCTTGAGACCCAGACAGCTCATCAGTGAACCAATTCCCACAGTGGGACCCTGCCCAGGCCCCACAGGTTCCCAAACCTAAGTGGACGTGCGCTCTGTCCATGACGGTATCAGACCTCTTCAAGTCCATTATTGATACGATAGGATAGCTGTCACTAAAACCAGCTCTCGCATGCTCAGGATTATGAAGACTGTAGCAGACCACACAAACTAGCAAGAACTGCCTGTTCCCGTTAGCCTTCTGTTTTCCCAACCTCGTTCACCTCTTTACCAAGAGGGCTTAGCTCTGATTTTTCCTCAAAAGAAGAGGTTCGGTTTGAGGGCGAGGCCTCTGACTCCGATTCAGCACTAGACGAGGAGCAGTCTTTAAAACGCTTCCCCACTGTACATATCTCAGCAATCCAAGAGATACTCAATGTTTAAGAAACGCATTCTCCAACCACTCAACAAGCTTATTTTCTTCTGGCAGTCAAAACTGCCACAAGTTAAAAGTCAAAAGTTTGGGTCTTCCCGGATAGGCGATTTATTAAACCAAAATGTATGGATGTTTTGTACCCCTTTTCAGAAGACTAGTCTGGCAAAGCAGCACACCCTGCACATGGCGAACACTTCCTTTTGCTAGGATCACAGAGACCGGATAATTAAGTCCTTCAGAAAATCCTCTTTTGAGGCGGCTGGCTCGGCTCTGTGGCCAATGTCTGCCTCCTTTTAGGTGAACAGGGCCACAACAAAATGGGCCAAACTTCTCCATCAGGTGTTTTTCAAATATCGATATTACTGTATATTGGTTAGTAAGTAATCTCTGCATGTATTGATAAATGATGCAGATGTGATAATATTTGTTACTAGTGCATTGTGCACTTACATTGTCACTATCACCTCGGTAATAGAATGGTCGAGATATGTGTACAGAGTCTGCCTATTATTGCTCTAGTCTCTATATCGTTGTGATATCTGGTGTGGTATTATTTTATATTGTTTTTGTTATTTTTATTTATGTTTGTATCTTTATCTTTATTTTTATATGTAAGCTATTTTTAATAAATATGATATTTTATTATTGCATTATCCACATCAGATATGTTTCGGCACTTTCGTTTCCAAATGTCACCCCCTCGTTTATAAGTTCGTTTTCAAGTTCACAGTGCATAGAGGAAATGCACTGCCATTTTTAACCTGAAAGGTAATTTATCAGTAGGAAACTCCTTTTAGACAGAGAGTACTTCAGCACAACAACCTTGAAATCACACCACTGACCGATAAATGCAGCACGGCTATCTGGGGTTGCTGAATGAACACATTTGCTCAGTTTTCAGGTTAAAAATAGCTTACATACAAAAATATATAAAGAGAAAGATACAAACATAAATAAATAAAAACAAAAACAATATAAAATAATACCACACCAGATATCACAACGATATAGAGACTAGAGCAATAATAGGCAGACTCTGTACATATATCTCGACCATTCTATTACCGAGGTGATAGTGACAATGTAAGTGCACAATGCACTAGTAACAAATATTATCACATCTGCATAATTTATCAATACATGCAGAGATTACTTACTAACCAATATACAGTAACATCGATATTTGAAAAACACCATATCCCTAAAAGATCGCAATCAGTGATAAAATAAGTACATACTCTGGGGAAAACTAACAAAGATATTTAAATAAAGTAGTGAATTCAAACTGCTCCATCAGGGTATCATTTCTGGCGAGTCTCCCAAGCAATAAGTCGTGATAGCCTTGCAAATTTCTAATGCAGGAAAATACATCTGCGAGGCAACACAAGATGAACCCAGATTAATGAGCTCTTCTTCTGAGCTTTCTCTAACCACCCGCAGGACTTTATGCCTAAACTGCTGGTCAGTGGATGCAGCTTACAAAAACGTTTTTAATGGCTCTTCCCTTTGCAGGTTCTCGCCTGTTTGATGGCCGCCTAAACAAGATTATTTCTGGAGCCACAGGCGGTAAGAGCTCTCACCCGTCCCAAAACAGGTTGGCTTGCTTAGCCCATCCCAAACAGGGAACGACTAAATTCCACTCCTTTGGCGCTTCTCGAGCATCCAACCAGAGACAGAACATTCAAGACCAGAGAAAGAATCTGTCATTCGGACCACGCCTCTCCTGGCGCCCTCATCCTTAGGCTTCCAAGGCCACCTCCAACAACTCCAGTACTGCATAAAGGGAGGTCTAGACCGGGTGGGGGGGGGGTGACTTCTTCTGTTTCGAGACGTTTGGGTGTCTCTTGGGTGCGCAAACTCATCTTCACGGGATACAAAATAGAATTAGCTTCTTTACCACCAAATCACATTTTCCCTCAGTACCATCGGCATCCCCTTCCAAGGCTTCCACCTTTTACATGGCAGTCCAGTCCCTTCTCTCCCAGGTAGTGATTGAATTAGTTTCTCGCCAGGAATGCTTCCAGGTTTTCTATTCAAACCTCTTTGTGGTCCAGAAAAAGGAACAGTTCGCCCTGTGCTGGACTTCGAACTCCTCAATAAGTATGTCAAACTCCAGCACTTCCAGGTGCAAACCTTGAGGTCCGTCATCGCATCAGCAGTGCAAGGGGAATTCCTATCCTTGGTAAACATCAAGACTGCGTACCCACTGTAGCGTCCAGGGCCACGGACCGCCGCTCCTACTCACCCCTCGGCGGCCGCGGCCATGGATCTGTGAGTGCCGGCCGGCATCTCCTTCCTAGGAGACGCCAGCACTCACTTCCGCTCTGCTCGGCTGTGTCACATTGGGAGCGCACGCACGCTCGTGCACGGCCTTAAAGAGCCAGTGCACGCACATGTATTACATAAATTTAGCCCTAACCACTCTGGACTATAAAAGGCGCTCTGCCCTTTCACTCCCTGCCTGAGCGTTGTTTGTAATTCCCATGTTAGTCTTAGCAAATGGTCCCTCAGTGTTTTCCTGTTCCCAAGTGTTCCCGTGCCCTACTACTTGTTCCTGTATCCCGTGCTGTGTTGGTTCCTGAGCCCTATCAAGTGTTGGAGTCCTATTCTGTCATCGGTCACACCTGCTGTCGTACACCACATCTGGTGTCATCTGCCACACCTGATACCTTCCGCCACATGTGGCATCCTCTGCCGGCTGAAGTTCCATATGTGCCTAACCACTGCGACTGTCTGGACTATTCAGGTACCCTTGTGCTGGACTTTGTATTCATTGGGTACGCTGTTGTTGGCCAGCTGCCTCCCTGCTACGGCGGTGCGGCCTAGTGGGTCCACATACCCACGGATCGTGACACCTACAGATCCGTATTTGCTTGTCCTACCTACAGTTTCCTTGCTTCCCCACTGTTGAGGGGTGAATAATGAATTAGCTTGTCTGTGTATGTGTATCTGTATCTCTCTCTCTCACCTGCTGGCCAGCAAACCTTTGTCTCTGTCCACTATTGTTTCTACAGACAAACTGATTCAGCATTCCCCAATAACACAGCATTACCTGCATCTTACCAGCATGTGATCAAACCTGAATGGAAGGTGTGGTGGGTTTATATAGGAGGCACTAGATTAATGCCAGGTGAGGCAGAGCTGCAGACACACAAAGTATATGTATTTTTCTTTTGTATGATTTGGTTATGTGTAAAGAGATTGTAAGCTTCTTTTCTTTTTAAAAGGAGACATGAAGTATGGAATACGTATAATATGTGGTTTAGGTATAATATGTATGTGTTTGAAATGTAAACACAAATGTGTGTGACCCTTTAGGACTGTAGAATTCTGGGGAAATAGCATGTTATGTATTTAAGTGCACCCAGAGGAGGGTGGGACAGGTTCAGTTCAGAGCATATGAGCTGAGGATTGGGGTGCTGCTTGAGATGAAAGCAGCTGCAATTCAACCCCTAATGTACCTGTATTTTGTTGTTTTATTTTGTATTTGCTCAAAATAAATACGAGCATTGTGTAATGACGTGGTAGGGAGACAGACAGGTGAGCCCTAATCTACCCGCCACTCAGTCCCTGCCTACTTGCACGGCCAGTCCTAGGCGACGGCGTACAACTGGGAGACGGTCCATACGCTCAATGTGTGCACGACAGACAAACAGACAAGGGTACACAGAACCTAAGGGAAATGGGGCAGTTGCCCACGGCAACACCGTGAGCAACAAGAGTAGTGAACAAGCAGAGTCAAACCAGGAGTGTACGAGGTACCAAACGCAGAGCAGGAGAGTAGTCAGTAAAGCCAGGGTCAATATGAAGCAGAGATCAATAGTACAAGCAGCAGCAGCAGAGCCAGGAAACAGGCAGAATCACAGGCAAAGGAGGAGCAGGAAATGAAGGTATAAATAGACAGAGGGCGGGAGCTAGCTCCGTCTGGCCAGGCTGTGATAGGCTCTCCCACTTCTCAGCCTCCCAGCCCGAGTGGTAGAAGATCGAGTCACTATCAGACTTAGGAGCAGGTGCAGACTGATTAACCACGGGCGTCGACACAGAAGCTGTGTCAGGCAAATCCTTCACAGTACCCGCCCTTTTATGAGGGGCCACTGGACCCTTTCTAGGTGGACCTGGTTTATTGGGGAACTGAAGATGGAACCTCCTGAGCAATACCCCAGCGTGAACATCCCGTGCTGGTACCCAAGTCCTCTCCTCAGGCCCGTATCCTCTCCAATGGACCAGGTACTGGAGGGAGCCTTGGACCATCCTGCTGTCCACAATCTTGGCCACCTCGAATTCTACCCCTTCAGGGGTGAGAACAGGGACCGGAGGTTTCCTCGAGGTAGCCAAGGACGGGGAGCAGCGTTTCAGGAGGGAGGCATGAAACACGTCGTGTATTCGAAAAGACGGGGGTAACTCCAGTCGGAAGGAGACAGGGTTAAGGACGTCAATGACCTTGTACGGCTCTATATACTGGGAGCAAATTTTTTGGACGGGACTTTAAGGCGCAAATTTTTTGAAGACAGCCGCACCAGATCCCCGACCACAAACAAGGGGTTAGCAGAACGTCTTCTATCTGCCTGAGTCTTTTGTATGCTCTGGGACGCCTCTAGGTTCTTCTGAACCTGGGCCCAGACTGTGCACAGTTCCCGATGAACGACATCTACCTCGGGATTGTTGGAACCACCAGGTGAAACGGAGGAGAACTGTGGATTAAACCCAAAATTACAGAAAAAGGTTGAGACCCCTGACTAGTTACTGACCCGGTTATTAAGGGAAAATTCGGCGAGGGAAATGAAGGAGACCCAATCATATTGACAGTCAGAGATAAAACACCTTAAATATTGTTCTAGAGACTGATTAGTCCTCTCGGTTTCGCCATTAGTTTCAGGATGGAAGGCCGAGGAGAAGGACAGATCAATCTCCAACTTTTTACAGAAAGCTCTCCAAAACAATGAAACAAATTGTACCCCTCTGTCAGAAACTATATTGACAGGAAACCCATGGAGACGCAAGATGTGTTTGACAAACAAGGTAGCTAACGTCTTAGCATTGGGTAGTTTCTTGAGGGGCACAAAGTGGCACATCTTACTGAAGCAGTCTACTACAACCCACACCACCGACTTGCCTTGAGATGGAGGCAGATCGGTGATAAAATCCATGGAGATATGGGTCCAAGGTCTCTGGGGAATGGGAAAGAACATAGTAAGCCCGCTGGTCGGGACCTGGGAATCTTGGACCTAGCACAAATTTCACAAGCGGCGACGTAGGCCTTAACGTCTTTAGGCAACCCAGGCCACCAATAGTTTCTGGCAATGAGGTGCTTGGTACCCAGGATGCCTGGATGACCAGATAGTGCAGAGTCATGATTTTCCCTGAGTACCCTTAGCCGGAATTGCAGGGGAACAAACAGCTTGTTCTCAAGAAGGTTCCCGGGAGCTGAACCTTGATCAGCCGCAATTTCGGAGTCAGAATCAACAGAGGAAATGATTATACCGGGGGGCAAAACACAAGCAGGATCTTCCTCCGAAGGAGGGCTGGCCATGAAACTACGCGACAGTGCATCAGCTTTAATATTTTTAGACCCAGCCCTATAGGTGACCAAAAAGTTGAATCTAGTAAAATACAACGCCCATCGAGCTTGTCTCGGGTTTAGCCTCCGGGCAGATTCTAGGAAAACCAGATTCTTGTGGTCGGTAAGGACCGTTACCTGGTGCCTAACCCCCTCCAAGAAGTGGCGCCACTCTTCAAATGCCCATTTGAGTTTGCGGTTGCCAATGTCATAGTTACTCTCAGTGGGCGAGAACTTCCTGGAGAAGTAGGCACAGGGACGGAGATGGGTGAGGGACCTGGTACCCTGGGACAAGACAGCACTCACTCCCACCTCGGAGGTGTCAACCTCCACGATAAATGGCTCCATTTGGTTAGGCTGAATCAGCACTGGGGCCGAGATAAAGCACTTCTTAAGGACCTCAAAAGCCTGGACCGCCTCTGGAGGCCAGTGGAGGAGATCAGCACCTTTGCGAGTAAGATCCGTAAGAGGCTTAACGATGACCGAGAAGTTAGCAATAAATCTCCTATAATAATTAGCAAACCCCAGGAAGCACTGTAACGCCTTCAGGGAGGCAGGTTGGACCCATTCAGCCACAGCCTGAACCTTGGCAGGGTCCATGCGGAATTCATGAGGAGTGAGGATTTGACCCAAAAATGGTATCTCCTGCACCCCAAACACACATTTTTCTTTTTTTAGCAAACAGTTTGTTTTCCCGAAGGGCCTGGAGCACCTTCCTGACATGCTCAATGTGGGAGGACCAGTCCTTGGAAAACACAAGTATGTCATCAAGGTACACTACAAGAAATACCCCCAGGTAGTCTCTTAAAATCTCATTTATGAAATTCTGGAAGACCGCGGGAGCATTACACAACCCAAAGGGCATGACGAGGTATTCGAAATGACCTTCGGGCGTGTTAAACGCAGTCTTCCACTCATCCCCCTCTCTGATGCGGATAAGGTTATAAGCCCCCCGAAGATCAAACTTAGAGAACCATTGGGCCCCCTGAACCTGATTGAAGAGATCAGGAATCAAAGGAAGGGGATACTGGTTCCTTACAGTGACCTTATTCAAGTTTCGGTAATCGATGCACGGCCAAAGACCACCATCCTTCTTCCCTACTAAGAAGAAGCCAGCACCTACCGAAGAAGTAGAGGGGCGAATGTAACCCTTGGCCAGGCTTTCCTGGATATATTCTCTCATGGCCTCACGTTCGGGACAAGAGAGATTAAATATCCTACCCTTAGGGAGCTTAGCTCCTGGTACCAAATCGATAGAGCAATCGTATTCTCTATGAGGAGGTAACACTTCGGAGGCCTTTTTAAAAAAATCATCAGCGAAGTCCTGAATAAACTCAGGTAGAGAGTTCACCTCCTCAGGGAGAGAAATAAAATTAACAGAAAAACAGGACGTCATGCATTCATTACCCCATTTAGTAAGATCCCCAGTATTCCAGTTAAACGTGGGATTATGCATCTGCAAACAGGGAAGGCCTAAAACCAAATCGGACGATAATCACTGTGTAATGTCCGTGGCTGCGGGCTGTCAGCTCCAGCCTCCCGCTGACAGCCGCAGCCACGAGTCGGCAAGCGCTGGCCCCAGCCTCCTCCTCAGGAGACGCCAGCGCTTGCATCCACTCACCTCCGCCGGAGCCCGCAGGGTGCGTGCGCACGCTCGTCCCCGCTCTTAAAGGGGCAGCGCGCACATCGGACATCTTGAACGACCTTTGACCCGTGAGTACCCTGGACTATAAGAGGGTTCCAGCCCCCTAGTTCGATGCCTGAGCGTTGTTAGTTTTCCCAGTCTGTCTTGCAAATGGTCCCTTAGTGTTTCCCGTTCCTGTTGTTACCCGTACCTTGTTCCCCGTTCCTGTTTCCCGTGCTTTGCCCTAGTATCTAGTCGTGCCACGTCCAGAGGAATCTGCCACGTCCGGAGGAATCTGCCACGTCCGGAGGAATCCGCCACGTCCTGTGTCGTCTGCCACGTCTGGAGGAATCCGCCACGTCCTGTGTCATCTGCCACGTCCGGAGGAATCCGCCACGTCCTGTGTCATCTGCCACGTCCGGAGGAATCCGCCACGTCCTGTGTTATCTGCCACGTCCGGAGGAATCCGCCACGTCTGGCGCAACTTGCGGCTCCTGTGTCATCCGCCACGTTTGGCGCCATCTGCTGCACCCATTTCATCTGTGCCAGAGCTGCGGCCACCATCTGGACTATTCAGGTACCCTTGTGCGGGACATTGTATTTCTGGGGTGTCCTGTTGTTTGGCCAGTTGCCTTCCCGCTACGGCGGTACGGCCTAGTGGGTCCACTAACCCGCTTCGTGACACACTGCATCACCAGTACAGAGCACTGCTCCAAATGAATGGAGCCAACAATGAGTTCAAAAACAGGGGTATGCTGCGTAAAATAACCATTAGCGAGTGGAGTCGATACCCACTACCGGAACAGGTTTAGGCATATCAATCAATGGCATAACTAGAGACATAGCAAATTCCACAGACATAATATTAGCAGAAGACCCTAAATCCACGAAGGCAATGCCGGTGGCAGACCTACCCTCAAAAGAGACCTGAAAGGGAAGCAAGATCTTATTAGGTTTCATATTTACGGGAAATACCTGTGCGCCCAAGCAACCTCCCCGATGGTCACTTAGGCGTGGAAGTTTTCCGGCTGCTTATTCTTACGGCTAGGACAGTTGTTCACTTGATGCTTGTCATCCCCACAGTAGAAGCAGAGACCATTCTTCCTGCGGAGCTCTCTACATTGTTGGGGAGACACGGAGGCCCCGAGTTGCATTGGTTCATCCGAGTTTTCCGTGAAAGAACGAAGCAACGGAACCTCGTGAGCCATCCTGGGGGAGCCAGAGGAGAAGGCACAAAAACGTTCAAGTCGTCGTTCCCTGAGACGTCGGTCAAGACGTACCGCTAAAGCCATAACCTGATCTAGAGAGTCAGAAGAGGGATAGCTAACTAATAGGTCTTTCAGGGCGTTCGATAGACCCAATCTAAACTGGCACCTCAAGGCAGGGTCATTCCACCGAGAAGCTACACACCACTTCCTAAAGTCAGAACAGTACTCCTCAACGGGTCTCTTACCCTGACGTAAGGTCACCAGCTGACTCTCGGCATCAGGAACCAAGGAGAAGGCCCATTCTTGGGGGCCGTCCTGGAGCCGGGAGACAATAATACCCACTCGCTGGCTCTCAGAACCTAAAAAGTGGGGCCTTAGACGCAAATAGAGCTTACAACTCTCCCGAAAGGAGAAAAAAGTCTTCTGGTCCCCTGAGAACCGGTCAGGTAACTTGAGGTGGGGTTGAAGAGGTGAGGTGGAGCGCACTACCTGGTTAGCATCACGCTGGTCGCACCTCTGAGCCAGGGCTTGGACCTGTAGGGAGAGACCCTGCATTTGCTGAGCCAGGGTCTCAAGGGGGTCCATAGTTGTGCAGGGACCAGGGTAGAAAAGGTATATGTAATACCTTGTGATTATGTAATGACGGGGTAGGGAGACAGACAGGTGAGCCCCAATCTACCCGCCACTCAGTCCCTGCCTACTTGCACGACTCGTCCTAGGCGACGGCGTACAACTGGGCGACGGTCCCTACGCTCAATATGTGCACGACAGACAAATAGATAAGGGCACACAGAAGCTAAGGGAAATGGGGCAGTTGCCCACGGCAACACCGTGAGCAACAAGAGTAGTGAACGAGCCGAGTCAAACCAGGAGTGTACGAGGTACCAAACGCAGAGCAGGAGCGTAGACAGTAAAGCCAGGGTCGATATAAAGCAGAGGTCAATAGTAATAGCAGGAGCAGCAGAGCCAGGAAACAAGAGAGAATCACAGTCAAAGACAAGCAGCAAATGAAGGTATAAATAGACCGAGGGCGGGAGCTAGAACCGTCTGGCCAGGCTGTGATAGGTTCTCCCACTCCTCAGCCTACCAGCCTGAGTGGTAGCAGATCGAGTCACTCTATCAGACCTAGGAGCAGATGTAGACTGATTAACCACGGGCGCCGACACAGAAGCTGTGTCTGGCAGATCCTTTACAGTATGGCAGTATAATGAGATGGATGAGGGTACTGTATGGTGGTGATATTTGGCATTGTATGGCTGTATGAGATGGATGATGGTGCTGTATTGTGGTGATATTTGGCATTGTATGGCAATATAATGAGATGGATGAGGGTGCTGTATGGTGGTGATATTTGGCATTGTATGGCAGTATGATGAGATGAATGAGGGTACTGTATGGTGGTGATATTTGGAATTGTAAGGCAGTATAATAAGTTGGATGAGGGTACTGTATGTAAACAATGTCAAATTTCCGCACCATACAGTGCCCTCGTCCATCTCATCATACTGCCATACAATGCCAAATATCACCACCATGCAGTGCCCTCATTCATCTTGTCTTACTGCCATACAATACCAAATATCACAACCATACAGCATCCTCATCCATCTCATCATACTGCCATACAATTCCAAATATCACCACCATACAGTGCCCTCATTCATCTCATCTTACTGCCATACAATACCAAATATCACCACCATACAATATCTTCATCCATCTCATCATACTGCCATACAATGCCAAATATCACCACCATACAGCACCCTCATATATCTCATTGTACTGCCATACAATGCCAAATATCACCATACAGCACCCTCATTCATCTCATCATACTGCCATACAATGCCAAATATCACCATCATACAGCACCCTCACTCATCTCATCATACTGCCATACAATAGCAAATATCCCCACCATACAGCACCCTCATTCATCATATTATGCTGCCATACAATTCCAAATATCACCACAATACAGTGCCCTCATCCATCTCATCATACTGCCATACAATGCCAAATATCACCACCATAATGTGACCTCATCCATCTCATCATACTGCCATACAATGCCAAATATCACCACCATGCAGTGCCCTCATTCATCTTGTGTTACTGCCATACAATACCAAATATCACAACCATACAGCATCCTCATCCATCTCATCATACTGCCATACAATTCCAAATATCACCACCATACAGTGCCCTCATTCATCTCATCTTACTGCCATACAATACCAAATATCACCACCATACAATATCTTCATCCATCTCATCATACTGCCATACAATGCCAAATATCACCACCATACAGCACCCTCATATATCTCATTGTACTGCCATACAATGCCAAATATCACCATACAGCACCCTCATTCATCTCATCATACTGCCATACAATGCCAAATATCACCATCATACAGCACCCTCACTCATCTCATCATACTGCCATACAATAGCAAATATCCCCACCATACAGCACCCTCATTCATCATATTATGCTGCCATACAATTCCAAATATCACCACAATACAGTGCCCTCATCCATCTCATCATACTGCCATACAATGCCAAATATCACCACCATAATGTGACCTCATCCATCTCATCTTACTGCCATACAATACCAAATATCACCTTCATACAGCACCCTCAGCCAACACATTATACTGCCATACAATGCCATATATCACCACTATACAGCATCCTCATCCATCTCATCATACTACCATACAATGCCAAATATAACCTCCATACAGTACCCTCATTCATCTCATACTGCCATACAATGTGAAATACCACCATACAGTACCCTCATCCATCTCATTATACTGCACTACAATGCCAAATATCACCACCATACAGTAGCCTCATCCATCTCATTATACTGCCAAACAATGCCAAAAATCACCACAAAACATTGCCCTCATTCATCTCATCATACCGCGAAATATAGCCACTGTACAGCACCCTCACTCATCTCATTATACTGACATACAATACCATACAGCATCCTCATCCATCTCATCATACTGCCATACAATGCCAAATATCACCTTCATACAGCACCCTCAGCCAACTCATTATACTGCCATACAATGCCATATATCACCACTATACAGCATCCTCATCCATCTCATCATACTGCCATACAATGGCAAATATCACCACCATACAGCATCCTGATGCATCTCATTATACTGACATACAATGCTAAATATCTCCACCACACAGCAACCTCATCCATCTCATTATACTGCCATACAATGCCAAATATCACCCCTATACAGCACCCTCATCCATCTCATCATACTGCCATACAATGCCAAATATCACCACCATACAGCACCCTCATTCATCTCATTATACTGCCATACAGTGCCAAATATCTCCACCATACAGTCCCTTCATCCATCTCATCAGTGTCATACAATAGCAAATATCACTACCATAGTGTACCCTGATCCATCTCATCACACTACCATACAATGCCAAATACCACCACCATATAGTACCCTCATCCATCTCATCATACTGCCATACAATGCCAAATATCACAACTATACATCACCCTCATCCATCTAATCATACTTCCATACAATGCCAAATATCACTACCACACAGCTCCCTCATTCATCTCATTATACCGCCAGTGCCACATATCACCACCATACAGTACCCTCATCCAGCTCATCATAGTGTCATACAATACCAAATATTAACACCATACAGCACCCTCATCAATCTCATCATACTGCCATACAATGGCAAATATCACCACTATACAGCACCCTCATTCATCTCATTATACCGCCATACAGTGCCAAATATCACCATCATAGAGTACCCTCATTGATCTCATAATACTGTAATACAATGCCAAATATAACCGTCATACAGTATCCTCATCTGTCTCATCATACTACTATACAATACAAAATATCACCACCATACAGTGCCCTCATCCATCTCATTATCCTGCCAAACAATGCACAATTTCACCACCATACATTATCCTCATCCATCCTATCATACTACCATACAATACCAAATATCCCCACTAAACACTACCCTCATCCATCTCATCATACTACCATACAATGCCAAATAACACCACTATACGGCACCACCATCCATCTCATTATACTGCCATACAACTCCAAATATCACCACTATACAGGACCCTCATCCACCTCTTTATACTTCCATACAATACCAAATATCACCAACATACAGTACCCTCATTCATCTCATTATACCGCCATACAGTGCCAAATATCACCACCATAGTCCCCTCATCCATCTGTTTATACTACCATACAATGCCAAATAACACCACCATACAGAACCCACATCTTTCTCAACATACTGCCATACAATGCCAAATATCACCACCATACAGTATCCTCAATCATCTCATTATACTACAATACAATGCCAAATATAACCACCATACAGTACCCTCATTCATCTCCTACTGCCATACAATGCGAAATACCACCATACAGTACCCTCATCCATCTCATTATACTGCCATACAATGCCATATATCACCACCATACAGTAGCCTCATCAATCTCATTATACTTCCATACAATGCCAAATATCACCTCCATACAGTGCCCTCATTCATCTCATTATACCGCCATACAGTACCAAATACCACCACCATAAAGCACCCTCATTTATCTCATTATAACGCCATTTATTGCCAAATATCACCACCATACAGTACCCTCATCCATCTCATCATAGTGTCATACAAAACCATACAGCACCCTCATCCATCTCATTATACTGCCATACAATGCCAAATATCAACCACCATACAGTACCCTCATCCATCTCATTATACTGCCATACAATGCCAAATATCAACACCATAGAGCACCCTCATTCATCTCATTATACTGCAATACAGTGCCAAATATCACCACCATACAGCACCCTCATTCATCTTATTATACTGCCCTACAATGCCAAATATCACCACCATACAGCACCCTCATCCATCCTAATATACTGCCATACAATACCAAATATTACCACCATACAGCACCCTCATGCATCTCATTGTACTGCCGTACAATACCAAATATCACCACCATACAGCACCCTCATCCATCTCATCATACTGCCATACAATACCAATTATCACCACCATACAGTACCCTCATCCATCTCATCATACTGCCATACAATGCCAAATATCACCACCATACAGTCCCCTCATCCATCTCATCAAAGTGTCATACAATACCAAATATCACCACCATACAGTACCTTCATTCATCTCACCATACTAACATACAATGCCAAATATCACCACCATTCAGTACCCTCATCCATCTCATCATTCTGCCATACAATGCCAAATAACACCACTATACAGCACCCTCATCCATCTCATCATACTGCCATACAATGCCAAATATCACCACCATACAGCACCCTCATTCATCTCATTATACTGCAATACAGTGCCAAATATCACCACCATACAGCACCCTCATCCATCTCATCATACTGCCATACAATACCAAATATCACCACTGTACAGTGCCCTCATCCATCTTATTATCCTGCCAAACAATGCCAAATATCATCGCTATACAGTATCCTCATCCATCTCATCATACTGCCATACAATGCCATATATCACCACCATACAGTAGCCTCATCCATCTCATCATACTGCCATACAATGCCAAATATCACCACCATACAGTCCCCTCATCCATCTCATCATATTGTCATACAATGCCAAATATCATCACCATACAGCACCCTCATTCATCTCATTATACTGCCATACATCACCAAACAGCACCCTCATCCATTTCATCACACTGCCATACAATGCCAAATATCACCACCATACAGTGCCCTTATACATCTCATCATACTGCCATACACTGCCAAATATCCCCACCATACAGTGCCCTCATCCATCTTATCATACTGCCATACAATGCCAAATATCACCACCATACAGTACCCTAATCCATCTCATCATACTGTCATATAATGCCAAATATCACCACCATACAGTACCCTCTTTCATCTTATACTGCCATACCATACCAAATATCACCACCATACAGTACCCTCATCCATCTCATTATACTGTCATACAATGCCAAATTTCACCACCATACAGTACCCTCATCCTCCTCATTATACTTCTATACAATACCAAATATCACCACCATACAGTACACTCATTCATCTCATCATACTGTCATACAATGACAAATACCACCACCATAAAGTAACCTCATCCATCTCATTATACTGCCATACAATGCCAAATAACACCACCATACGGTACCCTCATTTAACTCATCATTCCACCATACAATGCGAAATAACACCACCATACAGCATCCTCAACCATCTCATCATACTGCCATACAATGCGAAATATCACCACCATACAGTGCCCTCATCTATCTCATTATACTGCCATACAATACCAAATATCACCACCATACAGTACCCTCATCCATCTCATCATACTACCATACAATGCCAAACATAACCACCATATAGTACCCTCATTCATCTAATACTGCCATAAAACGCCAAATGCCACCATACAGTACCCTCATCCATCTTTTTATACTGCCAGTTATCACCATCATACAGTGCCCTCATCCATCTCATCATACTGCCAAACAATGCGAAATAACACCATACAGCACCCTCATCCATCTCATTATACTGCCCTACAATGCCAAATATCACCACCATACAGTACACTCATACATCTCATTATACTGCTATATAATGCCAACTATCACCACCATATGGTACCCTCATTCAACTCATCATTCTGCCATACAATGCCAAATATTACCACCAAACAGTATCCTCCTCCATTTTATTATACTGCCATAATTACCAAATATCACCACCATACAGTACCCTCACTCATCTCATCAAACTACCATACAATGCCAAATATAACCTCCATACAGTACCCTCATTCATCTCATACTGCCCTACAATGCGAAATACCACCATACAGTACCCTCATCCATCTCATTTTACTGCTCTACAATGTCAAATATCACCACCATATAGTAGCCTCATCCATCTCATACTGCCATACAATGCAAAATATCACCACCATACAGTACCCTCATCCATCTCATCATACTGCAATACAATGCCAAACATCACCACCATACAGCACCCTCATTCATCTCATACTGCCATACAATACCAAATATTACCACCATACAGCACCCTCATTCATCTCATTATACTGCCATACAATGCCAAATATCACCACCATACAGCACCCTCATCCATCTCATTATACTGCCATACAATGCCAAATATCACCACCATACAGTACCTTCATTCATCTCCTTTTACTGCCATACAATGCCAAATATCACAACCATACAGTGCCCTCATTCATCTCATACTGCCCTACAATGCGAAGTACCACCATACAGTACCCTCATCCATCTCATTTTACTGCTCTACAATGTCAAATATCACCACCATATAGTAGCCTCATCCATCTCATTATACTGCCATACAATGCAAAATATCACCACCATACAGTACCCTCAACCATCTCATTATACTGACATACAATGCCAAATATCAACCACCTTTCAGTACCCTCATGCATTTCATCATTCTGCCATACAATGCCAAATAACACCACTATATAGCACCCTCATACATCTCATCATACTGCAATACAATGCCAAACATCACCACTATACAGCACCCTCATTCATCTCATACTGCCATACAATACCAAATATCACTACCATACAGCACCCTCATCCATCTCATCATACTGCCATACAATACCAAGTATCAACACCATACAGCACCCTCATCCATCTCATCATACTGCCATACAATACCAAATATCACCACTGTACAGTGCCCTCATCCATCTTATTATCCTGCCAAACAATGCCAAATATCATCGCTATACAGTATCCTCATCCATCTCATCATACTGCCATACAATGCCATATATCACCACCATACAGTAGCCTCATCCATCTCATCATACTGCCATACAATGCCAAATATCACCACCATACAGTCCCCTCATCCATCTCATCATATTGTCATACGATGCCAAATATCATCACCATACAGCACCCTCATTCATCTCATTATACTGCCATACAACACCATACAGCACCCTCATCCATTTCATCACACTGCCATACAATGCCAAATATCACCACCATACAGTGCCCTTATACATCTCATCATACTGCCATACACTGCCAAATATCCCCACCATACAGTGCCCTCATCCATCTTATCATACTGCCATACAATGCCAAATATCACCACCATACAGTACCCTAATCCATCTCATCATACTGCCATACAATGTCAAATATCACCACCATACAGTGCCCTCATCCATATCATCACACTGTCATACAATGCCAAATATCATCACCATACAGTGCTCTTATTCATCTCATCTTACTCCCATTCAATACCAAATATCATCACTATGCAGTATCCTCATCCATCTCATCATACTGCCATACAATACCAAATATCACCACCATATAGCACCCTCATTCATCTCATTATACTGCCATACAATGCCAAATATCACCACCATACAGCACCCTCATGCATCTCATTATACTGCCATACAATGCCAAATATCACCACCATACAGTACCTTCATTCATCTCCTTTTACTGCCATACAATGCCAAATATCACAACCATACAGTGCCCTCATCCATCTCATCATACTGTCATACAATGTCAAATATAACCACCATACAGTGCCCTCATTCATCTCAACTTACTGCCATACAATACCAAATATCACCACCATACAGTATCCTCATCCATCTCATCATACTGCCATACAATGCGAAATACCATCATACAGTATCCTCACTCATCTCATTATACTGCCATACAATACCAAATATCACCACCATACAGCACCCTCATTCAGCTCATTATACTGTCATATAATGGCAAATAACACCATACAGCACCCTCGTTCATCTCATCATACTGCCATACAATGCCGAATATCACCACCATACAGCACCCTCATCCATCTCATTATACTGCCATACAATGCCAAATATCAACACCATACAGTGCCCCCATTCATCTCATCATACTGCCATACAATGCCAAATTCCACCATACAGCACCTTCATTTATCTCATCATACTGCCATACAATGCCAAATTTCCCCACCATACAGCACCTTCATTTATCTCATTATACTGCCATACAATGCCAAATATCACCAACATACAGTACCCTCATTCATCTCCTTATACTGGCATACAATGCCAAATTTTCACCACCATACATTATCCTCATCCATCTCATCCTACTGCCATACAATGCCAAATATTACAGCCATACAGCACCCTCATCCATCTCATTATACTGCCATACAATACCAAATATCACCGCCATACCAGTGCCCTCATTTATCTCATCATACTACCATACAATGCCAAATACCACGACCATACAGTGCCCTCATTCATCACATCATACCGCCATACAATGCCAAATATCACCAACATAAAGCACCCTCATCCATCTCATCATACCGCCATACAATGCCAATTATCACCAGCACAGCATTTTCTCAACATTATACAGTGATAAATATTGGCATAATATTGCCTTACAATGCAAAGAAACACCAGCATCAAGTGCTGATGCAAATGTGCACCTTGTTTTTTTTTTGGAGGGGGGGTATTTATGAGGTGAAAGTTTATTCACAAGCTGTTTCAAACAAAAATCCTTCTACTTACAGAATTATACAGCTCCCATAGATCTCAATACTAGTGAGTTCCCCTAGTGGAGGCTGAAGGCAGAACAAGTTTGATCATATAACGCATGTGACGGCGTCTCTCACTAAAGGTGTGGAGGGGTGGGGGGTGTGCTGAGCACTAGGACACCCCAAGTGTAATTGTATACAATGGGGCAGATTTACTACGGTCTACAGCTAGAATGTGTCGTGAACTGCTCGTTATTTGGGCACGTTTCATTTTAGACTAATTTATGAAAAGATGTTTGCGCCTCACTACAAACTCAGTCCTGCAGGGAGATGTGGTCCTGCGGGGAGATGTGGTCCTGCGGGGAGATGTGGTCCTACAGGGAGATGTGGTCCTGCAGGGAGATGTGGTCCTGTAGGGAGATGTGGTCCTACAGGTAGATGTGGTCCTGCAGGGAGATGTGGCCCTACAGGTAGATGTGGTCCTACAGAGAGATGTGGTCCTACAGGTAGATGTGGTCCTACAGGTAGATGTGGTTCTACAGGTAGATGTGGTCCTGCGGGGAGATGTGGTCCTGCGGGAAGATGTGGTCCTGCGGGAAGATGTGGTCCTGTGGGGAGATGTGGTCCTGCGGGGAGATGTGGTCCTGCAAGATGTGGTCCTGCGGGAAGACGCGGAAAATGGGCCTGCAGTGCAATCCTGCAGAGACGTGGGATAATGAGCTGGTTCTCCTATGACTTATGAAGTTGCAGAATTGTACAGAGAAGTATGGGGGGGGGAGTATGGGGGGGGGGGGTACAGAGAGGTGGCCCATAGCAAGTATCACATTAGCGCCCCCACCTGGTGCTTGTTCACATCAACACAACCCCCATTTAAATACAAGGAGACTCATTGGTTGTTTCAGCCGGGTGACATGGGTTCTATTCCCCCCTTCCTTGTTTGATAATGATGTGAAGTCTATGAGGATGGAGAACACTTGGCAGAATTATACTGTACAGGAATGATGGAGCCAACCTGAGCCGTGGCCCCCTCCCCCATTCATTGGGCCCCATAGCAGCCGCCTCTATGGAATAATCCCCTTTGATGAACATCTGCACCAGGAAAAGTTATGATTACAGATCTGCAGAACGGTCGCATCACTGGTTTAGGTCAGTGATCTGCAGCCTGCGGCTCTCCAGCTGTTGTAGAACTACAAGTCCCAGCACAACCTTACAGTCCACAGCTTTACCTTAGGGAGGCAGCAACTTTTAACAAAAACAGCAATTCTGGTATTCTTTTTTTATTTCGTTTTTTTGAACGACCTAAAGGACATTGTTAGGCCTCCAGCTGCCATAGCCGGCTGGTTAAGTCACGGAAGGACCAATGTGGCAGTAGAGGAAGCCCCCAACTCTGTCTAGCAGTGTAGATGCCGCAGATGCTATTGACCGCAGAATCCAAGGGGTTTAACGGACGATATCTGAGTTAGCTCGATCCCAGGCCAGTGCACTTGAGAGTCAGATGTTGATGGCGTCTCACAGCAGTTGGAGGGGCAGGTTACAGATTTTCGGTTTTTGGTGCTTGTTAATGGAGACGACATATAACAATGTATCAGCAGGAAATTGTATCAATATAGAGACAAATAAATTGATATTATAGGCTGGAGATTATACAGAGATAAAGTCCTAATAAGGAGGAGTAACAATTCGCAGGATATTATAATAGTCTCACAATCTCCTCCTCATCACATCTGGGAAACAGCAGCGGGTCTAGAAGTATCTGAATATTATATGGAAGTGTTTGTTATAATGTATAGGCCTATATACCTGCTATATACACATTATCAGTCCATCCTGTCCTCCACCCATCATCCAATCCAGTGTTATGTTATATCCCAATAATACAGACCCCATATATACGAGTGATCGTCGTGGATGTATCAGTGTTATAATCAGTAGAAATGACTCCAGAATGACATTGTACAGAAATAAAAACATTGTCTCCCCTTCTCCAAGGCTTCAGGGGCTAAGGGGGAGAATTTACAGAACATTTCCTCTATATAGAATTGGATTGGCTGCTCGGCCTTGTCTTGTCCCGTTAAATAACAGTTGCTGCTGCTCAAGATGTCACGGAATGTTGTGGATGTTGGCTCCTCCCCTGCACATTATGACATCACTCACATTATATAAGGAGCTGCAGAGCTGACACTCCTTTGAGGGTTGTAGTTGTTGGTGTCAGGTAAGTCTGCGGTGTCTTCGGCTCCTGTTGTGTCCTTCATTATCTTCTATCACGTCTCGTCCTCTTCAGCAATGGTCACTTCTGAGGAAAACCTTGAATTTCCTTCTTTTGTAGGTTTAGAGTTGGTGAATTACAGAGAATCAGGTAAATCCATCTTTACAGTAAATGTACAATGTGTCTGATAACGCTCAGAAGCTGCTTCTAACCAGAGGACATTCTCATCTTCACTGTATGGACCAACATTATTAGTGACGCACATTACATAGAGACATGCCACTGTCAGGGGGCCCATAGTGAGAGGGGGCCTGGCCCTGAACTTCCCTCCTACTACTTGACATAGGGTAATATCATTTTCCTGCAGCCGCCACTAGGGGGAGCTCACTGTACACAGCTCATATTAAAAAGGCTCTGTCACCAGATTATAAGTGCCCTATCTCCTACATAATGTGATCGGCGCTGTAATGTAGATAACAACAGTGGTTTTTATTTTGAAAAACGATAATTTTTGAGCAAGATATGAGCAATTTTAGATTTATGCTAATTTCTTAACGACCAACTGGGCGTGTTTTTACTTTTGACCAAGTGGGCGTTGTGAAGAGAAGTGTATGACACTGACCAATCAGCGACCAATCAGTGACCAATCATTGTCATACACTTCTCATTGTTCCAGCCCAGCTTCTTTCACTGCACAATCACGCTGGGCTGGAACAATGAGAAGTATATGACGCTGATTGGTCTCTGATTGGTCACTGATTGGTCAGCGTCATACACTTCTCTGTACAACGCCCACTTGGTCTAAAGTAAAAACACGCCCAGTTGGTCATTAAAAAACTAATTAGCATAAATCTAAAATTGCTCATAACTTGCTCAAAAATGATCGTTTTTCTAAATAAATACCACTTCTGTTATCGACATTACAGCGCCGATCACATTATGTAGGAGACAGGGCACTTATAATCTGGTGACAGAGACTTTTTTAAGTTCAATAGTAGCTGTAAATCAATATGCAGTGAGCTCCCCCTAGTGGTGGCTGCAGACTGGCAGAGCTTTATAACTTGCACTTTTTTTTAAAGGAAAAAGGGGGCTTTAAAGCTTTAACAGAACAGAAAGATATGTGAAGTAGTTCAGATCACGCTACACTTGATGGGTGCACGAATAAGGTCCCAACCAAAATCACATAGAAGTATTCGGCACACAAGTTTTTGAAGCTGAAATTTTAAATTTTTTTTTTTAGTAAATGCCAGCGGCTTGGTGCGACATTTCGGTCACAATCGAGTCGAGACACTGAGTCGTGCTGGGGACTGGTGTATCCTGTAAATCGGCACTATTTTATAAATGGCAGCTGACCCCTTTGTATAGGCGCCTGTAACTACTATAAATGATGGGGTTCTGGTTTGGATACCAGTGAGTGGGCTCTGTGTATGGGTACAGATCTTGCGTTGCAGGTACAGCTTGGGTATTATTACCATTAAGTTGGTACTGAAGATCTTGGGTGCTGTAGAGGTCCTCTGGCTGCTATATGTTGGGTCTTGGTGGTCCGGTCCAGGTAGTGGACAAGTATCAGTAAGTAGATACAGTAGATATGTGAACAGGTCTGGAGGTGTAGATAAGACATGAGTATTGATGATTGGGTTTTAGTTCTAGGTTCAGGTCTTGAGATGCGGGTTCAAGTTGAGGAGGGTCTGGTTAATTAGACTAGTTCATCACTCACTTCTAAATTACTGTCTGATCTTAAGTAGATATTCCTTATTTATACATTTGTAGAGCACATAGAGTATGTTCTGGACTCTCACTATCTTATTTACCCCTAGTATTGAGAGAAGTGAAACAGAGATGATGGAGAAGGAGGTGGAGGAGACGGAGGAGGTGGAGTGGACGGAGGTGGAGGAGATAAACATTCAGCAGGAGACGGAGGAGGTGGAGAAGCCGGAGGTGGAGAGGACGGAGGTGGAGGAGATAAACATTCAAGTGGAGCCGGAGGAGGTGGAGGAGCCGGAGGTGGAGAGGACGGAGGTGGAGGAGATAAACATTCAACTGGAGCCGGAGGAGGTGGAGGAGCCGGAGGAGGTGGAGGAGGAGATAAACATTCAGCAGGAGATGGAGGAGGTGGAGTGGACGGAGGTGGAGGAGATAAACATACAGCAGGACGAAGATGAGGTGGAGGAGACGGAGGAGGTGCAGGAGACAGAGGTGGAGGAGGAGATAAACATTCAGCAGGAGACGGAGGAGGTGGAGTGGACGGAGGTGGAGGAGATAAACATTCAGCAGGACGAAAATGAGGTGGAGGAGACGGAGGAGGTGGAAGTGGAGATCAATATTCAGCAGGAGGAAGATGTGCTGGAGACGGAGGAGAAGGCGTAAGTGGCAGAGATGGACTATCAGTTATTGCTGTATGTATATCCCCATAATGTATTGTGTAAGGAGTCAGGATGTTAATTTAATTGCATTATCAAAGCTGGTGCAAAGTAAAAGTTGTGCCGTTGCCCATAACAACCAATCAGGTCACATCTTAATTTTCCAATGGGCCTTAGAAAAATGAGCGTTGCAATCAGAACTGCTCCTCCTTCGCTTTGCACTAGTTTTGATAAATCTGCAACGTCCATAGTAAAAAGGCCACAAATTCTATCAATATGTTACATAGGACATAGATCCCCAATGATCTCATTCATCAGGAAAACAGGGAAACCTTCATAAACTTTTTGTAAGTTTAGAGCCGACTCATTACGGAACATTACACACAGGATTATTTAGGTTTATCCCATCACATACTTTTTGCAATATTTTGAGCTCCGTCTCATTAAGTCTTCACAGAACGTGACACATGACAATCTCAGTGCACATAACCTTATAGACTGATCCTGGGAAGTGTCCTCCCCTCATCACATGGAGCTGATCTTATTTTCCTGGATTTTTTCCTTTAGGACAAGACGCAGGTGGTGGAGAACTAAGTGCCTCAGAATAACCAAAGAGAAGTTCACGTGAGTGATTGTCTGCCTTCAGTTTACCTGCAGCGGCCACTAGGTGGAGCTCCTATTATAGTCTATAATTAATCAGCATGCAGTGAACTCCCCCTAGTGATGGCAGAAAGTGTATTATAATTTTACTTTTTTTTATAAACTGCTCCAGGGGTGGGGGGATGTTCCAGGCACTAGGATCCCCCTTATGTTTCCTCATGTAGGAGTTGATTAATCCTTATCTTTCCCCCGCAGAGTCAGAGAGAATAGACAACCAAGGTAAGTACAAGACTATGGACGACCCCTTTCCTCTTGCTTATTAGGGCCAATAAAGGTAATAGAGGAGGATCACCCCCATCAGGATCCTCATCTATTAGATAGAGCCGAGAGACGACCTCCCCTTAGAGGGTCATTTACAGCCCTACATTGAACACTTGAGTTTCCTGGAGAGCTCCCCAAGTCTTGCCTCCTGATTGTGGGGGCACCTAGTCGCAGCACCCCCATAATTAGCTCATCTCTCCAGGACGTGTCCCAAGGTTGTCCAAAAGTGGTCACCCCAGTAATCCCCCTGCCCCAGTCTAAACCCTACTCGCCAGTCACCGCTGTCCACACAAGACCCGTTCCCTCTCATGAAAGTCTCACCCTGGGTTTATCTTCTGTAGGTTCCTCAGATTTTTTTCCTGCTGCTTCAGCAATGACACCATCGAATAAGTGGCGCGGCATCGTGAGGAGTCGCTGAGGCTAAATTCTTAGAAAGTTCCTCTGGACATTGTCATCTGCTGCAACAGACAACCAGGAGTCATACAGCGCTTTCCAGTTCCCCCCTGTCCAAAGCCGCACCAGGGGGCGTTCCTGCAGTAAAGTACTAGATCGCCCACTCCTGAGGATCCAGATGAAGTACAGGTTTGTTGGCCGGAATATTATTATTGGAGGTTTCCCATTATTGTATTTACTTAGTGTTTAGTGTAAACCAAACATCTCCAATAATGCAATGCAGCAGTAGATTATAGATGTATAGGAAAAATGCTAATGATGTCCAGTTCTGGTGGATGCAGCTCTGGTAGTGACTAAAGTATCAGATGAATGAAGTAAACCTACAATGCTGCTCTCTTACAGGTGGAGCTGTATACTTTGTAACACAGACATGTATCTAGCAGACTGTTCCACCCCGGAATCTCATTTCCGCTCTCAGACCGAGACCATCACGCTCTCCAGGACTTCCAGTAACCGCACCGAGCAGGGACAAGAACCAGCTTCAGCCTGATCCTGTGGAAGTCTGACCCCCCGGATTGAGAGCAAAGAATCCAGACAAAAAAACTCGTCCCCTCGTCCAAGAACTCGGTATCTGGCGGATTAGCAGATATTCCATGGACGACCACAGAAAAGTTTATAACATTTTACTTGTAAGAACGGAAAATCTTCAGGAAAACGGCAGAAAATAAAATATTATTCATTGTTCCTTGACTCAGTGGAGTCTCCTTGTTGGTCCTCCTCCCCCACCGACACTGGAAAGCTGTATGTTGAGTGCAGTTGTTCCCAGTAGTAGACCATTATGGTGACTGTTCCCCTTTGAGACATGTAATGGGTCGTGTAAAGCCGTTCTGACAATCCGATCACACATGAACTATCCAGGCCGAGCATGACTGCAGTGGAGGACGGGCAGTGTCCATTGACTTCAGTGGGTTCTGTCCAATGTATCACCACAGAGAAACTAGCGAGGATCTAGTGAAGGAATTGAAGGAAAACCTGATACACTGTGTTATGTCTAGTGCAGGGTCCGCAGGGGTGGAGCATGAAAAAGTGCATCCGATGTGGGGGAGGGGAGACATACGAGAACCTGCACTGACCAGCCTGAGTGTAAGATAAAAGAGGGATCATTTCCAGGACAGGCAGCTTCCACACTCACTAGGGGGGGAGGAGATCCGAGGTTTGATATATGATGATAATATAATGATATGTCTGTGCTTCAGAAGACATTAATTTTATCAAACCAGCGGTGTAGTTAGAGGTAGTGAAGAAGGAGCAGTCACACCCGAACCCTGGTACTTGAACAACAAGTAATCACCACCATACAGTGCCTTCATTCATCTCATCATACCGCCATACAATGCCGAATATCACCACCATACAACGCCCTCATCCATCTCATCATACTGCCATACAATGCCAAACATCACCACCATACAGCGCCCTCATCCATCTCATCATACTGCCATATAATGCTAAATACCACCACCATACAGCACTCTCATCCATCTAATTATACAGACATACAATGGCAAATATCACCACCATACAGTGCCCTCATCCATCTCATCATACTACCATACAATGCCAAATATCATCACCATACAGTGCCCTCATCCATCTTATTATCCTGCCAAACTATGCCAAATATCACCGCCATACAGAATCCTCATCCATCTCATCATACTACAATACAATGATAAATATAACCACCATACAGTACCCGCATTAATCTCATACTGCCATACAATGCGAAATACCACCATATAGTACCCTCATCCATCTCATTATACTGCCATACAATGCCAAATATCACCACCATAAAGTGCCCTCATTCATCTCAATATACCGCAATACAGTGCCAAATACCACCACCATACAGCACCCTCATTCATCTCATTATACCGCCATTTTGTGCCAAATATCACCACCATACAGTACCCTCATCCATCTCATCATAGTGTCATACAATACCATACAGCACCTTCATCCATCTCATCATACTGCCATACAATGCCAAATATCACCACCATACAGCACCCTCATCCATCTCATTATACTGACATACAATGCCAAATATCAACCACCTATCAGTACCCTCATCCGTCTCATCATTCTGCCATACAATGCCAAATGTCACCACCATACAGCACCCTCATTAATCTTATTATACTGCCATACTGTGGCAAGTATCACCACCATACAGCACCCTCATCCATCTCATCATACTGCCATAAAATCCCAATTATCACTACCATACAGTACCCTCATCCATCTCATCATACTGCAATACAATACCAAATATCACTAACAAACAGCACCCTCAACCATCTCATCGTACAAATAACACCACCATACAGCACCCTCCTCCATCTCATTATACTGACATACAATGCCAAATATTAACCACCATATAGCACCCACATCCATCCCATTATACTGCCAGACAATACCAAATATCACCACCATACAGTACCTTCATCCATCTCACCATACTACCATACAATGCCAAATATCACCACCATACAGCACCCTCATCCATCTCATCATACTGCCATACAATACCAAATATCACCACCATACAGCACCCTTATTCGTCTCATCATACTGCCACACAATGCCAAATATCACCACCATACAGCACCCTCATCCATCTCATTATACTACCATACAATGCCAAATAAAACCACTTAACAGCACCCTCATCCATCTCACCATACTACCATACAATGCCAAATAACACCACCATACAGCACACTCATCCATCTCATTATACTGCCATACATTACTAAATATCACCACCATACAGTACCCTCATTCATATCATACAGACATACAATGCGAAATATCACCAACATACAGTGCCCTAATTCATCTCATTATAACTCCATACAGTGCCAAATATCACCACCATACAGTAACCTCATTCATCTTATTATACTGACATACAATGCCAAATATCAACCACCATACAATACCAAATATCACCACCATACAGCACCCTCATCCATCTCATTATACTGCTATACAATGCCAAATTTCACCACTATACAGCACCCTCATCCATCTCATCATACTGCCATACAATACCAAATATCACCACCATACAGTACCCTCATCCATCTCATAATACTACCATACAATGCCAAATAACACCACCATACAGCACCCTCATCCATCTGGTTGGACTGCCATACAATGCAAAATATCACCACTATACAGCACTCTCATCCATCTCATCATACTGCCATACAATGCTGAATATCACGACTATACAGCACCCTCATCATCTCATCATACTGCCGTACAATGCCAAACATCACCACCATGAAGCACCCTCATTCATCTCTTTATACCGCCATACAGTGCCAAATATCACCACCAAACAGTTCCCTCATCCATCTCAACATACTACCATACAATGCCAAATAACACCACCATACAGCACCCTCATCCATATTATTATACTGACATACAATGCCAAATATCACCACCATATAGTATGCTCATCCATTTCATCATGCTACCATACAATGCCAAATATCACCACCATACAGTGCCCTCATCCATCTCATTATCCTCTTAAATAATCCCAAATATCACCGCCATAGAGTATCCTCATCCATCTCATCATACTACCTTACAATGGCAAATACAACCACCATACAGTACCCTCATTCATCTCATACTGCCATACAATACCAAATATCACCACCATACAGCACCCTCATCCATCTCATCATACTACCTTACAATGGCAAATACAACCACCATACAGTACCCTCATTCATCTCATACTGCCATACAATACCAAATATCACCACCATACAGTATCCTCATCGATCTCATGATGCTGCCATAAAATACCAAATATCACTATCATACAGTACCCTCATTCATCTCTTCATATTGTCATATAATGCCAAATACCACCACCATACAGAACCCTCATCCATCTCATCATACTGCCATACAATGCCAAATATCACCACTATACAGCACCCTCATCCATCTCATCATACTGCCATACAATGTCAAATATCACTACCATACAGCACCCACATTCATCTCATTATACCGCCATACAGTGCCAAATATCTCCACCATACTGTACCCTCATCGATCTGATCATAGTGTCATACAATAGCAAATATCACCACCATACAGCACCCTCATCCATCTCATCAAACTACCATACAATGCCAAATAACACCACCATACAGCACCCTCATCCATCTCATCATACTGCAATACAATGCCAAATATCACCACTACAAAGCACCCACATCTATCTCATCATACTGCCATACAATGCCAAATATCACCACCATACAGTGCCCTCATCCATCTCATTATCCTCTCAAATGATGCCAAATATCAACGCCATACAATATCCTCATCCATCTCATTATACTACCATAGAATGCCAAATACAACCATCATACAGTACCCTCATCCCTCTCATCCAACTGCCATACAATGCCAAATATCAATAACATACAGCACCCATATTCTTCTCATTAAACCGCCATACTGTGCCAAATATCATCACCATACAGCACCCTCATCCATCTCATTATACTGCCATACAATGCCAAATATCACCACCATACAGCACCCTCATCCATCTCATTACACTGCCATACAATGCCAAATATCACCACCATACAGTCTCCTAATCCATCTCATCAGTGACATACAATACCAAATTTCACCATCATACAGTACCCTCATCCATCTCATCATACTACCATACAATACCAAATAACACCACCATACACCACCCTCATCCATCTCATTATACTACCATACAATGCCAAATATCACCGCCATACAGTACCCTCATCCATCTCATACTGCCATACAATGCCAAATATCACCACTATAAGGCACCCTCATCCATCTCATCATACTGCCATTCAATGCCAAATTTCACCACCATACAGCACCCTCATTAATCTCATTATACCGCCATACAGTGCCGAATATCACCACCATACAGTCCCCTCATCCATCTCATCATAGTGTGATACCATACCAAATATCAACACCATACAGTACCCTCATCCATATCATCATACTACCATACAATGCCAAATAACACCACCATACAGCACCCTCATCCATCTGATCATACTGCCATACAATGCGAAATATCACCGCCATACAGTATCCTCATCCATCTCATCATACTACCATACAATGCCAAATATCACCACCATACAGCACCCTCATCCATCTCATTATTCTGTTAAATGATGCCAAATATCCACGCCATACAGTATCCTCATCCATCTCATTATACTACCATAGAATGCCAAATACAACCATCATACACCACTCTCATCCATATCATTATCACCGCCATACAGTACCCTCATCCATCTCATCATACAATACCAAATATCGACACCATACAGTACCCTCATCCGTCTCATCATACTACCATACAATGCCAAATATCGCCGCCATACAGTATCCTCATCCATCTCATCATACTACCATACAATGTCAAATATCACCACCATACAGTGCCCTCATCCATCTCATTATCCTGTCAAATGATGCCAAATATCACCACCATACAGTACTCTCATTCATCTCATCATACTGTCAAACAATGCCAAATACCACCACCGTACAGTACCCTCATCCATCTCATCATACTACCATTCAGGTCCAAAAATATCACCACCATACAGTATCCTCATCCATCTCATCATACTGCCATACAATGCCAAATATCATCACTATACAGCACCCTCATCCATCTTATCATATTGCCATACAATGCCAAATATTACTACCATACAGCACCCTCATTCATCTCATTGTAACGCCATACAGTGCCAAATATCACCTCCATACAGTACCCTCAATTATCTCATCATAGTTTCATACAATACCAAATATAACACCATACAGTACCCTCATCCATCTCATCATACTACCATACAATGCCAAATATCATCACTATACAGCACCCTCATCCATCTTATCATATTGCCATACAATGCCAAATATTACTACCATACAGCACCCTCATTCATCTCATTATAACGCCATACAGTGCCAAATATCACCTCCATACAGTACCCTCAATTATCTCATCATAGTTTCATACAATACCAAATATAACACCATACAGTACCCTCATCCATCTCATCATACTACCATACAATGCCAAATATAACCACCATATAGTACCCTCATTCATCTCATACTGCCATACAATGCCAAATATCACCCCCATACAGTACCCTCATTCATCTCATCATACTTTCATACAATGCCAAATACCAACAGCATAAATTACCCTCATCCATCTCATCCATACTGCCACACAATGCGAAATACCACCATACAGTACCCTCCATCCATATTTGACATTGTATGGCAGTATGATGATATGAATGAGGGCACTGTATGGTGGTGATATTTGGCATTATATGGCAGTATAATGAGATGGATGAGGTTGCTGTATGGTGGTGATATTTGGCATTGTATGGAAGTATAATGAGATGAATGAGTGTGCTGTATGGTGGTGATATTTGGTATTGTATGGCAGTATGATGAGATGGATGAGGATACTGTATGTTGGTGACATTTAGCATTGTATGGCAGTTTGAGATGGATGATGGTGCTGTATGGTGGTGATATTTGGCATTGTAAGGCGGTATAATGAGATTGTTGAGGGCACTGTATTGTGGTGATATTTGGCATTGTATGTGTAATGACGGGGTGTGGAGACAGACAGGTGAGCCCTAATCTACCCGCCACTCAGTCCCTGCCTACTTGCACGACCCGTCCTAGGCGACGGCGTACAACTGGGCGATGGTCCCTACGCTCAATATGTGCACGACAGACAAACAGACAAGGGCACACAGAAGCTAAGGGAAATGGGGCAGTTGCCCACAGCAACACCGTGAGCAACAAGAGTAGTAAACGAGCCGAGTCAAACCAGGAGTGTACAAGGTACGAAACGCAGAGCAAGAGCGTAGTCAGTAAAGCCAGGGTCGATATGAAGCAGAGGTCAATAGTAATAGCAGGAGCAGCAGAGCCAGGAAACAAGAGAGAATCACAGTCAAAGACAAGCAGCAAATGAAGGTATAAATAGACCGAGGGCGGGAGCTAGAACCGTCTGGCCAGGCTGTGATAGGTTCTCCCACTCCTCAGCCTACCAGCCTGAGTGGTAGCAGATCGAGTCACTCTATCAGACCTAGGAGCAGATGTAGACTGATTAACCACGGGGCCGACACAGAAGCTGTGTCTGGCAGATCCTTTACAGTATAATTTGCCATACCATGCCAAATATCACCACCATACAGCACCCTCATCCATCTCATTATACTGCCATACAATGCCAAATATCACCACCATACAGCACCATCATCCATCTCATACTGCCATACAATGCCAAATATCACCACCATACAGTACCCTCATCCATCTCATTATCCTGCCAAACAATGCACAATATCACCGCCATATATTATCCTCATCCATCCTATCATACTACCATACAATGCCAAATATAACCACCATACAGTATCCTTATTCATCTCATACTGCCATAAAATACCAAACATCACCAATAAACAGTATGCTCATCCTTTTCATTATACTGCCATACAATGCCAAATACCACCAACATACAGTACCCTCATCCATCTCATTATACTGCCATACAGTGCCAAATACCACCATACAGTACCCTCATCCATCTCACTATACTGCCAGTTATTACCATCATACAGTGCCCTCATTAATCTCATCATACTGCCATACAATGCCAAATATCACCATACAGCACCCTCATCCATCTCATTACACTGCCATACAATTCCAAATATCACCACTATACAGCACCCTCATCCATCTCATTATACTGCCATACAATGCCAAATATAACCATCATACAGCACCCTCACTCATCTCATCATACTGCCATACAATGGCAAATATCCCCACCATACAGCACCCTCATTCATCATATTATACTGCCATACAATTCCAAATATCACCACAATACAGTGCCCTCATCCATCTCATCATACTGCCATACAATGCCAAATATCACCACCATAATGTGACCTCATCCATCTCATCTTACTGCCATACAATACCAAATATCACCTTCATGCAGCACCCTCAGCCAACTCATTATACTGCCATACAATGCCATATATCACCACTATACAGCATCCTCATCCATCTCATCATACTACCATACAATGCCAAATATAACCTCCATACAGTACCCTCATTCATCTCATACTGCCATACAATGCGAAATACCACCATACAGTACCCTCATCCATCTCATTATACTGCCCTACAATGCCAAATATCACCACCATACAGTAGCCTCATCCATCTCATTATACTGCCAAACAATGCCAAAAATCACCACAAAACATTGCCCTCATTCATCTCATCATACCGCCAAATATAGCCACTGTACAGCACCCTCACTCATCTCATTATACTGACATTTAATACCATACAGCATCCTCATCCATCTCATCATACTGCCATACAATGCCAAATATTACCACCATACAGCACCCTGATGCAGCTCATTATACTGACATACAATGCTAAATATCTCCACCACACAGCAACCTCATCCATCTCATTATACTGCCATACAATGCCAAATATCACCCCTATACAGCACCCTCATCCATCTCATCATACTGCCATACAATGCCAAATATCACCACCGTACAGCACCCTCATTCATCTCATTATACTGCCATACAGTGCCAAATATCACCACCATACAGTCCCTTCATCCATCTCATCAGTGTCATACAATAGCAAATATCACTACCATAGTGTACCCTCATCCATCTCATCACACTACCATACAATGCCAAATAACCCCACCATACAGTGCTCTCATTAATCTCATCATACTGTCATACAATGCCAAATACCACCACCATATAGTACCCTCATCCATCTCATCATACTGCCATACAATGCCAAATATCACAACTATACATCACCCTCATCCATCTAATCATACTTCCATACAATGCCAAATATCACTACCATACAGCTCCCTCATTCATCTCATTATACCGCCAGTGCCACATATCACCACCATACAGTACCCTCATCCAGCTCATCATAGTGTCATACAATACCAAATATCAACACCATACAGCACCCTCATCAATCTCATCATACTGCCATACAATGGCAAATATCATCACTATACAGCACCCTCATTCATCTCATTATACCGCCATACAGTGCCAAATATCACCATCATAGAGTACCCTCATTCATCTCATAATACTGTACTAAAATGCCAAATATAACCGTCATACAGTATCCTCATCTGTCTCATCATACTACCATACAATGCCAAATATAACCTCCATACAGTACCCTCATTCATCTCATACTGCCATACAATGCGAAATACCACCATACAGTACCCTCATCCATCTCATTATACTGCCCTACAATGCCAAATATCACCACCATACAGTAGCCTCATCCATCTCATTATACTGCCAAACAATGCCAAAAATCACCACAAAACATTGCCCTCATTCATCTCATCATACCGCCAAATATAGCCACTGTACAGCACCCTCACTCATCTCATTATACTGACATTTAATACCATACAGCATCCTCATCCATCTCATCATACTGCCATACAATGCCAAATATTACCACCATACAGCACCCTGATGCAGCTCATTATACTGACATACAATGCTAAATATCTCCACCACACAGCAACCTCATCCATCTCATTATACTGCCATACAATGCCAAATATCACCCCTATACAGCACCCTCATCCATCTCATCATACTGCCATACAATGCCAAATATCACCACCGTACAGCACCCTCATTCATCTCATTATACTGCCATACAGTGCCAAATATCACCACCATACAGTCCCTTCATCCATCTCATCAGTGTCATACAATAGCAAATATCACTACCATAGTGTACCCTCATCCATCTCATCACACTACTATACAATGCCAAATAACCCCACCATACAGTGCTCTCATTAATCTCATCATACTGTCATACAATGCCAAATACCACCACCATATAGTACCCTCATCCATCTCATCATACTGCCATACAATGCCAAAAATCACAACTATACATTACCCTCATCCATCTAATCATACTTCCATACAATGCCAAATATCACTACCATACAGCTCCCTCATTCATCTCATTATACCGCCAGTGCCACATATCACCACCATACAGTACCCTCATCCAGCTCATCATAGTGTCATACAATACCAAATATCAACACCATACAGCACCCTCATCAATCTCATCATACTGCCATACAATGGCAAATATCATCACTATACAGCACCCTCATTCATCTCATTATACCGCCATACAGTGCCAAATATCACCATCATAGAGTACCCTCATTCATCTCATAATACTGTACTAAAATGCCAAATATAACCGTCATACAGTATCCTCATCTGTCTCATCATACTACCATACAATACCAAATATCACCACCATCCAGTGCCCTCATCCATCTCATTATCCTGCCAAACAATGCACAATTTCACCGCCATACATTATCCTCATCCATCCTATACTACCATACAATGCCAAATATCCCCACTAAACACTACCCTCATCCATCTCATCATACTACCATAAAATGCCAAATAACACCACTATACGGCACCCCCATCCATCTCATTATACTGCTATACAACTCCAAATATCACCACTATACAGCACCCTCATCCATCTCATTATGCTGCCATACAAAGCCAAATATCACCATCATACAGTGCCCTCATTCATCTCATCATACTGTAATACAATGCCAGATACCACCACCATACAGCACCCTCATGTATCTTATTATACTTCCATACTGTGCCAAATATCACCACTGTACAGTACCCTCATCCATCTTATCATAGTGTCATACAATACCAAATATCAACACCATACAGCACCCTCATTCATCTCATCATACTATCATACAATGCCAAATAACACAACCATACAGCACCCTCATCCATCTCATCATACAGCCATACAATGGCAAATATCACAACTATACATCACCCTCATCCATCTCATCATACTGCCATACAATGCCAAATATCACTACCATACAGCTCCCTCATTCATCTCATTATACTGCCATACAGTGCCAAATATCACCATCATAGAGTACCCTCATTCATCTCATCATACTGTAATACAATGCCAAATACCACCACTATACAGCACCCTCATCCATCTCATCATACTGCCATACAATTCCAAATATCACCAACATACAGAACCCTCATCTATCTCATCATACTACCATACAATGCCAAATAACATACCATACAGCACCCTAATCCATCTCATCATACTGCCATACAATGCCAAATATAACCGTCATACAGTATTCTCATCTATCTCATCATACTACCATACAGTGCCAAATATCACCACCATACAGTGCACTCATCCATCTCATTATCCTGCCAAACAATGCACAATATCACCGCCATACATTATCCTCATCCATCCTATCATACTACCATACAATGCCAAATATAACCACCATACAGTACCCTTATTCATCTCATACTGCCATAAAATACCAAACATCACCACTAAACAGTATGCTCATCCTTTTCATTATACTGCCATACAATGCCAAATACCACCAGCATACAGCACCCTCATCAATCTCATCATACTGCCATACAATGGCAAATATCACCACTATACAGCACCCTCATTCATCTCATTATACCGCAATACAGTGACAAATATCACCATCATAGAGTACCCTCATTCATCTCATAATACTGTAATACAATGCCAAATATAACCGTCATACAGTATCCTCATCTGTCTCATCATACTACCATACAATACCAAATATCACCACCATACAGTGCCCTCATCCATCTCATTATGATGCCAAACAATGCACAATTTCACCGCCATACATTATCCTCATCCATCCTATCATACTCATACAATGCCAAATATCCCCACTAAACACTACCCTCATCCATCTCAACATACTAACATACAATGCCAAATAACACCACTATACGGCACCCCCATCCATCTCATTATACTGCCATACAACTCCAAATATCACCACTATACAGCACCCTCATCCATCTCATTATACTGCCATACAAAGCCAAATATCACCATCATACAGTGCCATCATTCATCTCATCATTCTGTAATACAATGCCAAATACCTCCACCATACAGCACCCTCATGAATCTTATTATACTGCCATACAGTGCCAAATATCACCACTGTACAGTACCCTCATCCATCTTATCATAGTGTCATACAATACCAAATATCAACACCATACAGCACCCTCATTCATCTTATCATACTACCATACAATGCCAAATAACACAACCATACAGCACCCTCATCCATCTCATCATACAGCCATACAATGCCAAATATCACAACTATACATCACCCTCATCCATATCATCATACTGCCATACAATTCCAAATATCACTACCATACAGCACCCTCATCCATCTCATCATACAGCCATACAATGCCAAATATCACCACCATACAGCACCCTCATCCATTTCATCATACTGCCATACAATGCGAAATAAAACCACCATAGAGTATCCTCATCTATCTTATCATGCTACCATACAATGGCAAATATCACCACCATACAGTGCCCCCATCCATCTCATTATCCTGCCAAACAATGCACAATATCACCGCTATACAGTATCCTCATCCATCCTATCATACTAACATACAATGCCAAATATAACCACCATACAGTACCCTAATTCATCTCAGACTGCCATACAATACCATATATCAACACCATACAATACCCTCATCCATCTCATCATACTACCATACAATGCCAAATAACACAACCATACAGCACCCTCATCCATTTCATCATACTGCCATACAATGCCAAATAAAACCGCCATACAGTATACGCATCTATCTCATCATACTACCATACAATGGCAAATATCACCACCATACAGCACCCTCATCCATTTCATCATACTGCCATACAATGCCAAATAAAACCGCCATACAGTATCGTCATCTATCTCATCATACTACCATACAATAGCAAATATCACCACCATACAGTGCCCCCATCCATCTCATTATCCTGCCAAACAATGCACAATATCACCGCCATACAGTATCCTCATCCATCCTATCATACTAACATACAATGCCAAATATAACCACCATACAGTACCCTCATTCATCTCAGACTGCCATACAATACCAAATATCACCACCATACAGTACCCGCATCCATCTCATTATACTGCCCTACAATGCCAAATATTATCATACTGTAAGGGCAGGAAGGAGGTGAAGGGAAAGTGAGCCCTAATCTACCCACCGCCCTGTCCCTGCCTACTTGCAACGACCCGCCCTAGGCGACGGGGTACAACTGGGCGGCGGTCCCTACGCTGTCTAAGTGCACGGGAGAACAAACAGGGAACACGCAAGGGAAGGGGCAGTCGCCCACGGAACGCCACGGGGAAACGGGGCGGTGAATGAGTAGTCCGGACCAGGATGAAGTGGAGTATACCCAAGTGAGCACGGAGGAGGAAGCAAGCCAGAGGCAAAGCAAAGCAGGTTAAGCGGAACTGCAGCAAGGCAGAAGCACGGCAGAAGCAGGCTGGAGCAAGCAGCAGTGGGCCAGGAATCCAGAAGAATTACAAGCACTGAGGAGGAGAACACAGCAGGTAATAAAGGGCAGGGGGCGGAGCTAACTCCGACTGACCAGGCCGCGATAGGCTCTCCCACTCCTGAGCCTGCCACCCTGGTTGGTGGGAGATGGTGTCAGTCGAACAGGTCTAGCCTCAGGTGTGGATTGATTAATCCCAGGAGTATACCTAGACGTAGTACCTGGCAGATCCCTAACAGTACTCCCCCTTTTATGAGGGGCCACCGGACCCTTACTAAGAGGTCCCGGTTTAGTAGGGAAGAGAAGGTGGAACCTCCTGATCAATACCCCAGCGTGAACATCACGGGCAGGTACCCAAGTCCTCTCCTCCGGCCCGTATCCTCTCCAATGGACCAGGTACTGGAGGGAGCCCTGGACAATCCTACTGTCCATAATCTTGGCCACCTCGAATTCCACCCCCTCAGGGGTGAGAACGGGAACAGGAGGTTTCCTCGAGGGGGACCAGGACGGGGAGCAGCGTTTAAGGAGGGAGGCATGGAAGACGTCATGTATGCGAAAGGATGGGGGCAGCTCCAGACGGAAGGATACAGGGTTGAGGACTTCAATGATCTTATAAGGTCCAATAAATCGGGGAGCAAACTTCCTGGACGGGACCTTAAGGCGCAAGTTCCTGGACGACAACCAGACCAAATCCCCGACGACAAACCGGGGGTTAGCAGAACGTCTACTATCCGCCTGAATCTTTTGTGCGCTCTGGGACGCCTCTAGGTTCTTCTGAACCTGGGCCCAGACAGTGCACAGTTCCCGATGAACATCCTCTACCTCAGGATTATTGGAACAACCAGGGGAAACGGAGGAGAACCTTGGGTTAAACCCGAAATTACAGAAAAACGGGGAGACCCCTGACGAGTTACTGACCTGGTTATTCAGGGAAAATTCAGCAAGGGGAAGGAATGAGACCCAATCGAATTGACAGTCAGAGATGAAACACCTTAAATATTGTTCCAGGGATTGGTTAGTCCTTTCCGTTTGGCCATTAGTTTCGGGATGGAAGGCGGAGGAGAAGGACAGATCAATCTCCAACTTTTTACAAAAAGCTTTCCAAAATAAGGAAACAAATTGTACCCCCCTGTCAGAAACGATATTGACTGGGGCCCCATGGAGACGCAGGATGTGTTTCACAAACAAAGAAGCTAACGTCTTGGCGTTAGGTAGCTTCTTAAGGGGCACAAAGTGGCACATCTTGCTGAAGCGGTCTACTACCACCCACACCACCGACTTGTCCTGAGATGGAGGCAAATCAGTGATAAAATCCATGGAGATATGGGTCCAAGGTCTCTGGGGAATGGGCAAGGAACGTAGTAGGCCCGCAGGTCGGGACCTAGGGGTTTTGGACCTAGCGCAAACCTCACAAGCGGCGACGTAAGCCCTAACGTCTTTAGGCAACCCAGGCCACCAATAGTTTCTGGTAATGAGGTGTTTGGTGCCCAAGATGCCAGGATGACCAGATAGAGCGGAGTCATGGTTTTCCCTGAGTACCCTTAGCCGGTATTGCAGGGGAACAAACAGTTTGTCCCCCGGGACGTTCCCGGGAGCTGCACCCTGATCAGCCGCGATATCAGAAGCCAAATCAGAATCCGTGGCAGAAACGATTATACCAGGGGGTAAAATACAAGCAGGATCCTTCTCGGAAGGAGGATTGGCCATGAAACTACGTGACAGGGCATCAGCCTTAATATTCTTGGACCCAGCCCTATAGGTAACCAAGAAATTAAATCTGGTAAAGAATAGTGCCCACCGAGCTTGTCTAGGATTAAGCCTCCGGGCCGATTCTAGGAAAACCAGATTCTTGTGATCCGTAAGGACCGTTACCTGGTGTCTGGCCCCCTCCAGGAAGTGCCGCCACTCTTCAAAAGCCCATTTAATGGCTAGAAGTTCGCGGTTGCCAATATCATAATTACTCTCCGTGGGCGAAAACTTCCTAGAGAAGTAAGCACAGGGGCGGAGATGGGTGAGGGAGCTGGTACCCTGGGACAAGACGGCCCCCACTCCCTCCTCGGATGCGTCAACCTCCACAATAAATGGCTCCTCTTGGTTGGGCTGAATCAGCACGGGGGCCGAGATAAAGCACTTCTTGAGGGTCTCAAAGGCCTGGACTGCCTCAGGGGGCCAATGGAGGACATCAACACCCTTGCGAGTAAGGTCCGTAAGAGGCTTAGCGACGACCGAGAAGTTGGCAATAAATCTCCTGTAATAGTTGGCGAACCCTAAAAAACACTGTAACGCCTTAAGGGAGGCAGGTTGGACCCATTCCGCCACAGCCTGAACCTTGGCAGGGTCCATGCGGAATTCATGAGGAGTGAGGATTTGCCCTAAAAATGGTATCTCCTGTACCCCAAAGACACATTTTTCAGTCTTAGCAAACAGATTATTCTCCCGAAGGACCTGGAGCACCTTCCTGACATGCTCCACGTGGGAGGACCAGTCCTTGGAAAACACCAGTATGTCATCAAGGTACACAACAAGAAAATTACCCAGGTAATCTCTCAGGATTTCATTAATAAAATTCTGGAAGACAGCAGGGGCATTACACAACCCAAAGGGCATGACCAGGTATTCGAAATGACCCTCGGGTGTGTTGAACGCAGTTTTCCACTCATCCCCCTCTTTGATGCGGATAAGGTTATATGCCCCCCGTAGATCGAACTTAGAAAACCATTGGGCTCCCTGAACCTGATTAAAAAGATCCGGAATCAAAGGAAGTGGGTACTGGTTCCTTACGGTGACCTTATTCAGGTTACGATAATCAATGCACGGCCTAAGACCACCATCCTTCTTCCCCACGAAGAAGAAGCCAGCACCTACAGGAGAAGTCGAGGGGCGAATGAAACCCTTGGCCAAGCATTCTTGGATATACACCCTCATAGCTTCACGTTCAGGACATGAAAGATTAAATATCCTACCCTTAGGAAGCTTGGCACCAGGCACCAAATCGATGGCGCAATCGTAATCTCTATGGGGGGGCAACACCTCGGAGGCCTCCTTAGAAAACACATCGGCGAAGTCCTGAACAAACTCAGGTAGCGTGTTTACCTCCTCCCGGGGAGAAATAGAGTTAACAGAAAGACATGACATAAGACATTCGCTACCCCATTTGGTGAGATCCCCAGTATTCCAATCAAACGTGGGATTATGCAACTGCAACCAGGGAAGACCTAATACCAGATCAGACGATAATCCCTGCATCACCAGTACAGAGCACTGCTCCAAATGCATGGAGCCAACCAGGAGTTCAAAAACAGGAGTATGCTGAGTAAAATAACCATTAGCAAGGGGAGTTGAGTCGATACCTCCAACAGGGATAGGATAAGGCAAATCAATAAATGGCATCTTTAGAGACATAGCAAATTCCACAGACATGATATTAGCAGATGAGCCAGAATCCACGAAAGCACTGCCCGTGGCAGACCGGCCAGCAAACGAGACCTGAAAGGGAAGCAAAATTTTATTGCGTTTCACATTAACGGGAAATACCTGTGCGCCCAAGTGACCTCCCCGATGATCACTTAGGCGCGGAAGTTTTCCGGCTTTTTATTCTTGCGCCTGGGACAGGTGTTCAGAAGATGCTTGTCGTCCCCACAGTAGAAGCAGAGACCATTCATTCTGCGAAACTCCCTACGTTGTTGAGGGGACATGGAGGCCCCGAGTTGCATAGGTACCTCCAAGTCCTCCGTGGAGGGGCGAGGAGACGGGACCTCGGGGGGAATCGCAGAAAAGTCAGAGGGGAGCACAGTGAAGCGTTCAAGCTGACGTTCCCTGAGACGTCGGTCAAGTCGTACTGCTAGGGCCATAACCTGATCAAGGGAGTCAGAAGAGGGGTAGCTAACCAGCAGATCCTTCAGGGCGTCAGATAATCCTAACCTAAACTGGCACCTTAGGGCCGGATCGTTCCATCGAGAAGCTACGCACCACTTTCTAAAATCAGAACAGTATTCCTCCACCGGTCTCCTACCCTGACGTAAGGTCACCAGCTGACTCTCGGCTAAAGCAGTCCTGTCAGTCTCGTCGTAAATGAGTCAGAGGGCAGAGAAAAAACGATCAACAGAGGAAAGTTCAGGGGCGTCAGGAGCCAAGGAGAAGGCCCACTCTTGGGGCCCTTCCTGGAGTCGGGATATGATGATACCCCCCCGGCTGGTTCTCGGAACCTGAGGAGTGGGGTTTTAGGCGGAAATACAGTCTGCAACTCTCCCGGAAGGAGAGAAATGTCTTACGGTCCCCTGAGAACCGGTCAGGTAACTTGAGGTCGGGTTCTAGAGGTGAGGTGAGGGGAACTACCAAGGCAGCGTCACCCTGGTTGACCCTCTGGGCCAGGGCCTGGACCTGTAGGGAGAGGCCCTGCATCTGCTGGGCCAGGGTCTCAAGGGGGTCCATGATAGTGTCAGCGTAGGAGAAATGGTAGACTAGGTATGGGCTTGTAATTATGTAATGGCAGGAAGGAGGTGAAGGGAAAGTGAGCCCTAATCTACCCACCGCCCTGTCCCTGCCTACTTGCAACGACCCGCCCTAGGCGAAGGGGTACAACTGGGCGGCGGTCCCTACGCTGTCTAAGTGCACGGGAGAACAAACAGGGAACACGCAAGGGAAGGGGCAGTCGCCCACGGAACGCCACGGGGAAACGGGGCGGTGAATGAGTAGTCCGGACCAGGATGAAGTGGAGTATACCCAAGTGAGCACGGAGGAGGAAGCAAGCCAGAGGCAAAGCAAAGCAGGTTAAGCGGAACTGCAGCAAGGCAGAAGCACGGCAGAAGCAGGCTGGAGCAAGCAGCAGTGGGCCAGGAATCCAGAAGAATTACAAGCACTGAGGAGGAGAACACAGCAGGTAATAAAGGGCAGGGGGCGGAGCTAACTCCGACTGACCAGGCCGCGATAGGCTCTCCCACTCCTGAGCCTGCCACCCTGGTTGGTGGGAGATGGTGTCAGTCGAACAGGTCTGGCCTCAGGTGTGGATTGATTAATCCCAGGAGTATACCTAGACGTAGTACCTGGCAGATCCCTAACACATACGGTACACTCATTCATCTCATCACACTGCCATACAATGCCAAATACCACAATACAGTACCCTCATCCATCTCATTATACTGACCTACAATACTAAATATCACCACCAAACAGCACCCTCATTCATCTCATCATACTGCCATACAATTTCAAATATCACCAACATACAGAACCCTCATCTATCTCATCATACTACCATACAATGCCAAATAACATACCATACAGCACCCTCATCCATCTCATCATACTGCCATACAATGCCAAATATAACCGTCATACAGTATTCTCATCTATCTCATCATACTACCATACAATGCCAAATATCACCACCATACAGTGCCCTCATCCATCTCATTATCCTGCCAAACAATGCACAATATCACCGCCATACATTATCCTCATCCATCCTATCATACTACCATACAATGCCAAATATAACCACCATACAGTACCCTTATTCATCTCATACTGCCATAAAATACCAAACATCACCACTAAACAGTATGCTCATCCTTTTCATTATACTGCCATACAATGCCAAATACCACCAACATACAGCACCCTCATCAATCTCATCATACTGCCATACAATGGCAAATATCGCCACTATACAGCACCCTCATACATCTCATTATACCGCCATACAGTGCCAAATATCACCATCATAGAGTACCCTCATTCATCTCATAATACTGTAATACGATGCCAAATATAACCGTCATACAGTATCCTCATCTGTCTCATCATACTACCATACAATACCAAATATCACCACCATACAGTGCCCTCATCCATCTCATTATCCTGCCAAACAATGCACAATTTCACCGCCATACATTATCCTCATCCATCCTATCATACTACCATACAATGCCAAATATCCCCACTAAACACTACCCTCATCCATCTCATCATACTACCATACAATGCCAAATAACACCACTATATGGCACCCCCATCCATCTCATTATACTGCCATACAACTCCAAATATCACCACTATACAGCACCCTCATCCATCTCATTATACTGCCATACAAAGCCAAATATCACCATCATACAGTGCCCTCATTCATCTCATCATACTGTAATACAATGCCAAATACCACCACCATACAGCACCCTCATGTATCTTATTATACTGCCATACAGTGCCAAATATCACCACTGTACAGTACCCTCATCCATCTTATCATAGTGTCATACAATACCAAATATCAACACCATACAGCACACTCATTCATCTCATCATACTACCATACAATGCAAAATAACACAACCATACAGCACCCTCATCCATCTCATCATAAAGCCATACAATGCCAAATATCACCACCATACAGCACCCTCATCCATTTCATCATACTGCCATACAATGCGAAATAAAACCGCCATACAGTATCCTCATCTATCTTATCATGCTACCATACAATGGCAAATATCACCACCATACAGTACCCTAATTCATCTCAGACTGCCATAGAATACCATATATCAACACCATACAATACCCTCATCCATCTCATCATACTACCATACAATGCCAAATAACACAAACATACAGCACCCTCATCCATTTCATCATACTGTCATACAATGCCAAATAAAACCGCCATACAGTATACTCATCTATCTCATCATACTACCATACAATGGCAAATATCACCACCATACAGCACCCTCATCCATTTCATCATACTGCCATACAATGCCAAATAAAACCGCCATACAGTATCGTCATCTATCTCATCATACTACCATACAATGGCAAATATCACCACCATACAGCACCCTCATTCATCTCATCATACTGCCATACAATTCCAAATATCACCAACATACAGAACCCTCATCTATCTCATCATACTACCATACAATGCCAAATAACATACCATACAGCACCCTCATCCATCTCATCATACTGCCATACAATGCCAAATATAACCGTCATACAGTATTCTCATCTATCTCATCATACTACCATACAATGCCAAATATCACCACCATACAGTGCCCTCATCCATCTCATTATCCTGCCAAACAATGCACAATATCACCGCCATACATTATCCTCATCCATCCTATCATACTACCATACAATGCCAAATATAACCACCATACAGTATCCTTATTCATCTCATACTGCCATAAAATACCAAACATCACCACTAAACAGTATGCTCATCCTTTTCATTATACTGCCATACAATGCCAAATACCACCAACATACAGTACCCTCATCCATCTCATTATACTGCCATACAATGCCAAATACCATCATACAGCACCCTCATCCATCTCATTACACTGCCATACAATTCCAAATATCACCACTATACAGCACCCTCATCCATCTCATCATACTGTAATACAATGCCAAATACCACCACCATACAGCACCCCCATGCATCTTATTATACTGCTATAAAGTGCCAAATATCACCACTGTACAAAACCCTCATCCATCTCATAATAGTGTCATACAATACCAAATATCAACACCATACAATACCCTCATCCATCTCATCATACTACCATACAATTCCAAATAACACAACCATACAGCACCCTCATCCATTTCATCATACTGCCATACAATGCCAAATAAAACCGACATACAGTATCCTCATCTATCTCATCATACTACCATACAATGGCAAATATCACCACCATACAGTGCCCCCATCCATCTCATTATCCTGCAAAACAATGCACAATATCACCGCCATACAGTATCCGCATCCATCCTATCATACTAACATACAATGCCAAATATAACCACCATATAGTACCCTCATTCATCTCAGACTGCCATACAATACCAAATATCACCACTATACAGTATCCTCATCCATTTCATTATACTGCCATACAATACCAAACATCACCACCATACAGTACCCGCATCCATCTCATTATACTGCCCTACAATGCCAAATACCATCATACCGTTCACTCATTCATCTCATCACACTGCCATACAATGCCAAATACCACAATACAGTACCCTCATCCATCTCATTATACTGCCCTACAATACTAAATATCACCACCATACAGTACCCTCATTCATCTCATCATTCTGTGATACAATGCCAAATAAAACCACCATACAGCACCCTCATCCATTTCATTATACTGCCATACAATGCCAAATATCACCACTATACAGCACCCTCATTGATCTCATCATACTGCCATACAATGACAGATATCACCACTATACAGCACCCTCATCCATCTCATCATACTGCCATACAATGCCAAATATCACAACAATAAAACACCCTCATTTATCTCATTATACCGCCATACAGTGCCAAATATCACCACCATAGTCCCCTCATCCATCTCTCTATACTACCATACAATGCCAAATACCACCACCATACAGAACCCACATCGTTCTCAACATACTGCCATACAAATGCCAAATATCACCACCATACAGTGCCCTCATCCAACTTATTATCATGCCAAACAATACCAAATATCACCACCATACAGTATCCTCAACCATCTCATTATACTACAATATAATGCCAAATATAACCACCATACAGTACCCTCATTCATCTTATACTGCCATACAATGCGAAATACCACCACCATAAAGCACCCTCATTTATCTCATTATAACGCCATTTAGTGCCAAATATCACCACCATACAGTACCCTCATCCATCTCATCATTGTGTCATACAAAACCATACAGCACCCTCATCCTTCTCATCATACTGCCATACAATGCCAAATATCACCACCATACAGCACCCTTATCCATCTCATTATTGTGATGGCAGGAAGGAGGTGAAGGGAAAGTGAGCCCTAATCTACCCACCGCCCTGTCCCTGCCTACTTGCAACGACCCGCCCTAGGCGACGGGGTACAACTGGGCGGCGGTCCCTACGCTGTCTAAGTGCACGGGAGAACAAACAGGGAACACGCAAGGGAGGGGCAGTCGCCCACGGAACGCCGCGAGGAAACGGGGCGGTGAATGAGTAGTCCAGACCAGGATGAAGTGGAGTATACCCAAGTGAGCACGGAGGAGGAAGCAAGCCAGAGGCAAAGCAAAGCAGGTTAAGCGGAACTGCAGCAAGGCAGAAGCACGGCAGAAACAGGCTGGAGCAAGCAGCAGTGGGCCAGGAATCCAGAAGAATTACAAGCACTGAGGAGGAGAACACGGCAGGTGATAAAGGGCAGGGGGCGGAGCTAACTCCGATTGACCAGGCCGCGATAGGCTCTCCCACTCCTGAGCATGCCACCCTGGTTGGTGGGAGATGGTGTCAGTCGAACAGGTCTGGCCTCAGGTGTGGATTGATTAATCCCAGGAGTATACCTAGACGTAGTACCTGGCAGATCCCTAACAATTATACTAACATACAATGCCAAATATCAACCACCATACAGTACCCTCATCCATCTCATTATACTGCCATACAATGCCAAATATCACCACCATACAGCACCCTCAACCATCTCATTATACTAACATACAATGCCAAATATCAACCACCATTCAGTACCCTCATCCATCTCATCATTCTGCCATACAATGCCAAATAACACCACTATACAGCACCCTCATCCATCTCATCATACTGCCATACAATGCCAAATATCACCACCATATATCACCCTCATTCATCTCATTATACTGCAATACAGTGCCAAATATCACCATCATACAGCACCATCATTCATCTTATTATACTGCCCTACAATGCTAAATATCACCACCGTACAGCACCCTCATCCATACTATTATACTGCCATACAATACCAAATATCACCACCATACAGCACCCTCATCCATCTCATCATACTGCCATATAATACCAATTATCACCACCATACAGTACCCTCATCCATCTCATCATACTGCCATACAATGCCAAATATTACCACCATACAGTCCCCTCATCCATCTCATCAAAGTGTCATACAATACCAAATATCACCACCATACTGTACCTTCATCCATCTCACCATACTAACATACAATGCCAAAGATCACCACCATACAGTATCCTCATCCATCTCATCATACTACCATACAATGCCAAATATAACCACCATACAGTACCCTCATTCATCTCATACTGCAATACAATGCGAATTACCATCATATAGTACCCTCATCCATATCATTATACTGCCCTACAATGCCAAATATCACCACCACACAGTACCCTCATCCATCTCATTATACTGCCATACAATGCCAAATATCACCACCATACAGTACCCTCATCTATCTAATCATACTGCCATACATACTGCCATACATACTGCCATACAATACAGCACCTCCATCCATCTCATCATACTGCCATACAATGCCAAATAGCACCACCATACAGTACCCTCATCCATCTCATCATACTGCCATGCAATACCAAATATCACCACTATACAGCACCCTTATTCATCTTATCATACTGCCACACAATGCCAAATATCACCACCATACAGTACCCTCATCCATCACATCATACTGCCATACAATACCAAATATCACCTCCATACAGCACCCTCATCCATCTCATTATGCTACCATACAATGCCAAATATAACCACTATACAGCACTATACAGCACCCCTATCCATCTCACTATACTGCCATACAATGCCAAATATCACCACCATACAGTACCCTCATTCATCTTATCATACTGTCATACAATGCCAAATAGCACCACCATACACTACCCTCATCCATCTCATCATACTGCCATACAATGCCAAATATCACCACTATACAGCACCCTCATCCATCTCATCATTATGCCGTACAATGGCAAATATCAACACAATACAGTACCCTCATTCATCTCATTAAACCGCCATATAGTGCCAAATATCACCACCATACAGTACCCTCATCCATCTCATCATAGTGTCATACAATGTCAAATATCACAACCATAAAGCACCCTCATTTATCTTATTATACCGCCATACAGTGCCAAATATCACCACCATAGTCCCCTCATCCATCTCTCTGTACTACCATACAATGCCAAATAACACCACCATACAGAACCCACATCGTTCTCAACATACTACCATACAAATGCCAAATATCACCACCATACAGTGCCCTCATCCAACTTATTATCATGCCAAACAATACCAAATATCACCACCATACAGTATCCTCAAACATCTCATTATACTACAATACAATGCCAAATATAACCACCATACAGTACCCTCATTCATCTCATACTGCCATACAATGCGAAATACCGCCACCATAAAGCACCCTCATTTATCTCATTATAACGCCATTTAGTGCCAAATATCACCACCATACAGTACCCTCATCCATCTCATCATTGTGTCATACAAAACCATACAGCACCCTCATCCTTCTCATCATACTGCCATACAATGCCAAATATCACCACCATGCAGCACCCTTATCCATCTCATTATACTAACATACAATGCCAAATATCAACCACCATACAGTACCCTCATCCATCTCATTATACTGCCATACAATGCCAAATATCACCACCATACAGCACCCTCAACCATCTCATTATACTAACATACAATGCCAAATATCAACCACCATTCAGTACCCTCATCCATCTCATCATTCTGCCATACAATGCCAAATAACACCACTATACAGTACCCTCATCCATCTCATCATACTGTCATACAATGCCAAATACCACCACCATATATCACCCTCATTAATCTCATTATACTGCAATACAGTGCCAAATATCACCATCATACAGCACCCTCATCCATCTCATCATACTGCCATCCAATACCAATTATCACCACCATACAGTACCCTCATCCATCTCAACATACTGCCATACAATGACAAATATTACCACCATATAGTCCCCTCATCCATCTCATCAAAGTGTCATACAATACCAAATATCACCACCATACAGTACCTTCATCCATCTCACCATACTAACATACAATGCCAAATATCACCACCATACAGCACCCTCATCCATCTCATCATACGGCCATACAATGCCATATATCACCGCCATACAGTATCCTCATCCATCTCATCATACTACCATACAATGCCAAATATAACCACCATACAGTACCCTCATTCATCTCATACTGCAATACAATGCGAAATACCATCATATAGTACCCTCATCCATATTATTATACTGCCCTTCAATGCCAAATATCACCACCATACAGTACCCTCATCCATCTCATTATACTGCCATACAATGCCAATTATCACCACCATACAGTACCCTCATCCATCTAATCATACTGCCATACAATACCATACAGCACCCTCATCCATCTCATCATACTGCCATACAATGCCAAATAACACCACCATACAGTACCCTCATCCATCTCATCATACTGCCATGCAATACCAAATATCACCACTATACAGCACCCTTATTCATCTCATCATACTGCCACACAATGCCAAATATCACCACCATACAGTACCCTCATCCATCACATCATACTGCCATACAATACCAAATATCACCTCCATACAGCACCCTCATCCATCTCATTATGCTACCATACAATGCCAAATATAACCACTATACAGCACCCCTATCCATCTCACTATACTGCCATACAATGCCAAATATCACCACCATACAGTACCCTCATTCATCTCATCATACTGCCATACAATGCCAAATATCACCACTATACAGCACCTTCATCCATCTCATCATTATGCCGTACAATGCCAAATATCACCACAATACAGTACCCTCATTTATCTCATTAAACCGCCATATAGTGCCAAATATCACCACCATACAGTACCCTCATCCATCTCATCATAGTGTCATACAATACCAAATATCAACACCATACAGTACCCTCACCCATATCATCATACTGCCATACAATGACAAATAAAACCACCATACAGCACCCTCATCCATCTCATCATGCTGTCATATAGTGCCAAATATCACCACCATACAGTGCCCTTTTCCATCTCATTATCCTGCAAAACAATGCCAAATATCACCGCCATACAGTATCCTCATCCATCTCATCATACAGCCATACAATGCCTCATCCATCTCATTATACTACCATACAATGCCAAATATCACCACCAATACAGTGCACTCATTCATCTCATCATACTGCCATACAATGCCAAATATCACCACTATACATATCCCCATCCATCTCATAATACTGTCATATAATGCCAAATATCACCACCATACAGTACCCTCTTTCATCTTATACTGCCATACCATACCAAATATCACCACCATACAGTACCCTCATCCATCTCATTATACTGTCATACAATGCCAAATTTCACCACCATACAGTACCCTCATCCACCTCATAATACTTCCATGCAATACCAAATATCATCACCATACAATACCCTCATTCATCTCATCATACTGTCATAAAATGCCAAATACCACCACCATACAGTAACTTCATCCATCTCATTATACTGCCGTACAATGCCAAATAACACCACCATACGGTACCCTCATTTAACTCATCATTCCACCATACAATGCGAAATAACACCACCATACAGCATCCTCAACCATCTCATCATACTGCCATACAATGCGAAATATCACCACCATACAGTGCCCTCATCTATCTCATTATACTGCCATACAAAGCCAAATATCACCATCATACAGTGCCCTCATTCATCTCATCATACTGTAATACAATGCCAAATACCACCACCATACAGCACCCTCATGTATCTTATTATACTGCCATACAGTGCCAAATATCACCACTGTACAGTACCCTCATCCATCTTATCATAGTGTCATACAATACCAAATATCAACACCATACAGCACACTCATTCATCTCATCATACTACCATACAATGCAAAATAACACAACCATACAGCACCCTCATCCATCTCATCATAAAGCCATACAATGCCAAATATCACCACCATACAGCACCCTCATCCATTTCATCATACTGCCATACAATGCGAAATAAAACCGCCATACAGTATCCTCATCTATCTTATCATGCTACCATACAATGGCAAATATCACCACCATACAGTACCCTAATTCATCTCAGACTGCCATAGAATACCATATATCAACACCATACAATACCCTCATCCATCTCATCATACTACCATACAATGCCAAATAACACAAACATACAGCACCCTCATCCATTTCATCATACTGTCATACAATGCCAAATAAAACCGCCATACAGTATACTCATCTATCTCATCATACTACCATACAATGGCAAATATCACCACCATACAGCACCCTCATCCATTTCATCATACTGCCATACAATGCCAAATAAAACCGCCATACAGTATCGTCATCTATCTCATCATACTACCATACAATGGCAAATATCACCACCATACAGCACCCTCATTCATCTCATCATACTGCCATACAATTCCAAATATCACCAACATACAGAACCCTCATCTATCTCATCATACTACCATACAATGCCAAATAACATACCATACAGCACCCTCATCCATCTCATCATACTGCCATACAATGCCAAATATAACCGTCATACAGTATTCTCATCTATCTCATCATACTACCATACAATGCCAAATATCACCACCATACAGTGCCCTCATCCATCTCATTATCCTGCCAAACAATGCACAATATCACCGCCATACATTATCCTCATCCATCCTATCATACTACCATACAATGCCAAATATAACCACCATACAGTATCCTTATTCATCTCATACTGCCATAAAATACCAAACATCACCACTAAACAGTATGCTCATCCTTTTCATTATACTGCCATACAATGCCAAATACCACCAACATACAGTACCCTCATCCATCTCATTATACTGCCATACAATGCCAAATACCATCATACAGCACCCTCATCCATCTCATTACACTGCCATACAATTCCAAATATCACCACTATACAGCACCCTCATCCATCTAATCATACTGTAATACAATGCCAAATACCACCACCATACAGCACCCCCATGCATCTTATTATACTGCTATAAAGTGCCAAATATCACCACTGTACAAAACCCTCATCCATCTCATAATAGTGTCATACAATACCAAATATCAACACCATACAATACCCTCATCCATCTCATCATACTACCATACAATTCCAAATAACACAACCATACAGCACCCTCATCCATTTCATCATACTGCCATACAATGCCAAATAAAACCGACATACAGTATCCTCATCTATCTCATCATACTACCATACAATGGCAAATATCACCACCATACAGTGCCCCCATCCATCTCATTATCCTGCCAAACAATGCACAATATCACCGCCATACAGTATCCGCATCCATCCTATCATACTAACATACAATGCCAAATATAACCACCATATAGTACCCTCATTCATCTCAGACTGCCATACAATACCAAATATCACCACTATACAGTATCCTCATCCATTTCATTATACTGCCATACAATACCAAACATCACCACCATACAGTACCCGCATCCATCTCATTATACTGCCCTACAATGCCAAATACCATCATACCGTTCACTCATTCATCTCATCACACTGCCATACAATGCCAAATACCACAATACAGTACCCTCATCCATCTCATTATACTGCCCTACAATACTAAATATCACCACCATACAGTACCCTCATTCATCTCATCATTCTGTGATACAATGCCAAATAAAACCACCATACAGCACCCTCATCCATTTCATTATACTGCCATACAATGCCAAATATCACCACTATACAGCACCCTTATTGATCTCATCATACTGCCATACAATGACAGATATCACCACTATACAGCACCCTCATCCATCTCATCATACTGCCATACAATGCCAAATATCACAACAATAAAACACCCTCATTTATCTCATTATACCGCCATACAGTGCCAAATATCACCACCATAGTCCCCTCATCCATCTCTCTATACTACCATACAATGCCAAATACCACCACCATACAGAACCCACATCGTTCTCAACATACTGCCATACAAATGCCAAATATCACCACCATACAGTGCCCTCATCCAACTTATTATCATGCCAAACAATACCAAATATCACCACCATACAGTATCCTCAACTATCTCATTATACTACAATATAATGCCAAATATAACCACCATACAGTACCCTCATTCATCTCATACTGCCATACAATGCGAAATACCACCACCATAAAGCACCCTCATTTATCTCATTATAACGCCATTTAGTGCCAAATATCACCACCATACAGTACCCTCATCCATCTCATCATTGTGTTATACAAAACCATACAGCACCCTCATCCTTCTCATCATACTGCCATACAATGCCAAATATCACCACCATACAGCACCCTTATCCATCTCATTATTGTAATGGCAGGAAGGAGGTGAAGGGAAAGTGAGCCCTAATCTACCCACCGCCCTGTCCCTGCCTACTTGCAACGACCCGCCCTAGGCGACGGGGTACAACTGGGCGGCGGTCCCTACGCTGTCTAAGTGCACGGGAGAACAAACAGGGAACACGCAAGGGAGGGGCAGTCGCCCACGGAACGCCGCGAGGAAACGGGGCGGTGAATGAGTAGTCCAGACCAGGATGAAGTGGAGTATACCCAAGTGAGCACGGAGGAGGAAGCAAGCCAGAGGCAAAGCAAAGCAGGTTAAGCGGAACTGCAGCAAGGCAGAAGCACGGCAGAAACAGGCTGGAGCAAGCAGCAGTGGGCCAGGAATCCAGAAGAATTACAAGCACTGAGGAGGAGAACACGGCAGGTGATAAAGGGCAGGGGGCGGAGCTAACTCCGATTGACCAGGCCGCGATAGGCTCTCCCACTCCTGAGCATGCCACCCTGGTTGGTGGGAGATGGTGTCAGTCGAACAGGTCTGGCCTCAGGTGTGGATTGATTAATCCCAGGAGTATACCTAGACGTAGTACCTGGCAGATCCCTAACAATTCTACTAACATACAATGCCAAATATCAACCACCATACAGTACCCTCATCCATCTCATTATACTGCCATACAATGCCAAATATCACCACCATACAGCACCCTCAACCATCTCATTATACTAACATACAATGCCAAATATCAACCACCATTCAGTACCCTCATCCATCTCATCATTCTGCCATACAATGCCAAATAACACCACTATACAGCACCCTCATCCATCTCATCATACTGCCATACAATGCCAAATATCACCACCATATATCACCCTCATTCATCTCATTATACTGCAATACAGTGCCAAATATCACCATCATACAGCACCATCATTCATCTTATTATACTGCCCTACAATGCTAAATATCACCACCGTACAGCACCCTCATCCATACTATTATACTGCCATACAATACCAAATATCACCACCATACAGCACCCTCATCCATCTCATCATACTGCCATACAATACCAATTATCACCACCATACAGTACCCTCATCCATCTCATCATACTGCCATACAATGCCAAATATTACCACCATACAGTCCCCTCATCCATCTCATCAAAGTGTCATACAATACCAAATATCACCACCATACTGTACCTTCATCCATCTCACCATACTAACATACAATGCCAAAGATCACCACCATACAGCACCCTCATCCATCTCATCATACGGCCATACAATGCCAAATATCACCGCCATACAGTATCCTCATCCATCTCATCATACTACCATACAATGCCAAATATAACCACCATACAGTACCCTCATTCATCTCATACTGCAATACAATGCGAATTACCATCATATAGTACCCTCATCCATATCATTATACTGCCCTACAATGCCAAATATCACCACCACACAGTACCCTCATCCATCTCATTATACTGCCATACAATGCCAAATATCACCACCATACAGTACCCTCATCTATCTAATCATACTGCCATACATACTGCTATACATACTGCCATACAATACAGCACCTCCATCCATCTCATCATACTGCCATACAATGCCAAATAGCACCACCATACAGTACCCTCATCCATCTCATCATACTGCCATGCAATACCAAATATCACCACTATACAGCACCCTTATTCATCTTATCATACTGCCACACAATGCCAAATATCACCACCATACAGTACCCTCATCCATCACATCATACTGCCATACAATACCAAATATCACCTCCATACAGCACCCTCATCCATCTCATTATGCTACCATACAATGCCAAATATAACCACTATACAGCACCCCTATCCATCTCACTATACTGCCATACAATGCCAAATATCACCACCATACAGTACCCTCATTCATCTTATCATACTGTCATACAATGCCAAATAGCACCACCATACATTACCCTCATCCATCTCATCATACTGCCATACAATGCCAAATATCACCACTATACAGCACCCTCATCCATCTCATCATTATGCCGTACAATGGCAAATATCAACACAATACAGTACCCTCATTCATCTCATTAAACCGCCATATAGTGCCAAATATCACCACCATACAGTACCCTCATCCATCTCATCATAGTGTCATACAATGTCAAATATCACAACCATAAAGCACCCTCATTTATCTTATTATACCGCCATACAGTGCCAAATATCACCACCATAGTCCCCTCATCCATCTCTCTGTACTACCATACAATGCCAAATAACACCACCATACAGAACCCACATCGTTCTCAACATACTACCATACAAATGCCAAATATCACCACCATACAGTGCCCTCATCTAACTTATTATCATGCCAAACAATACCAAATATCACCACCATACAGTATCCTCAAACATCTCATTATACTACAATACAATGCCAAATATAACCACCATACAGTACCCTCATTCATCTCATACTGCCATACAATGCGAAATACCGCCACCATAAAGCACCCTCATTTATCTCATTATAACGCCATTTAGTGCCAAATATCACCACCATACAGTACCCTCATCCATCTCATCATTGTGTCATACAAAACCATACAGCACCCTCATCCTTCTCATCATACTGCCATACAATGCCAAATATCACCACCATGCAGCACCCTTATCCATCTCATTATACTAACATACAATGCCAAATATCAACCACCATACAGTACCCTCATCCATCTCATTATACTGCCATACAATGCCAAATATCACCACCATACAGCACCCTCAACCATCTCATTATACTAACATACAATGCCAAATATCAACCACCATTCAGTACCCTCATCCATCTCATCATTCTGCCATACAATGCCAAATAACACCACTATACAGTACCCTCATCCATCTCATCATACTGTCATACAATGCCAAATACCACCACCATATATCACCCTCATTAATCTCATTATACTGCAATACAGTGCCAAATATCACCATCATACAGCACCCTCATCCATCTCATCATACTGCCATCCAATACCAATTATCACCACCATACAGTACCCTCATCCATCTCAACATACTGCCATACAATGACAAATATTACCACCATATAGTCCCCTCATCCATCTCATAAAAGTGTCATACAATACCAAATATCACCACCATACAGTACCTTCATCCATCTCACCATACTAACATACAATGCCAAATATCACCACCATACAGCACCCTCATCCATCTCATCATACGGCCATACAATGCCAAATATCACCGCCATACAATATCCTCATACATCTCATCATCCTGCCAAACAATGCCATATATCACCGCCATACAGTATCCTCATCCATCTCATCATACTACCATACAATGCCAAATATAACCACCATACAGTACCCTCATTCATCTCATACTGCAATACAATGCGAAATACCATCATATAGTACCCTCATCCATATTATTATACTGCCCTTCAATGCCAAATATCACCACCATACAGTACCCTCATCCATCTCATTATACTGCCATACAATGCCAATTATCACCACCATACAGTACCCTCATCCATCTAATCATACTGCCATACAATACCATACAGCACCCTCATCCATCTCATCATACTGCCATACAATGCCAAATAACACCACCATACAGTACCCTCATCCATCTCATCATACTGCCATGCAATACCAAATATCACCACTATACAGCACCCTTATTCATCTCATCATACTGCCACACAATGCCAAATATCACCACCATACAGTACCCTCATCCATCACATCATACTGCCATACAATACCAAATATCACCTCCATACAGCACCCTCATCCATCTCATTATGCTACCATACAATGCCAAATATAACCACTATACAGCACCCCTATCCATCTCACTATACTGCCATACAATGCCAAATATCACCACCATACAGTACCCTCATTCATCTCATCATACTGCCATACAATGCCAAATATCACCACTATACAGCACCTTCATCCATCTCATCATTATGCCGTACAATGCCAAATATCACCACAATACAGTACCCTCATTTATCTCATTAAACCGCCATATAGTGCCAAATATCACCACCATACAGTACCCTCATCCATCTCATCATAGTGTCATACAATACCAAATATCAACACCATACAGTACCCTCACCCATATCATCATACTGCCATACAATGACAAATAAAACCACCATACAGCACCCTCATCCATCTCATCATGCTGTCATATAGTGCCAAATATCACCACCATACAGTGCCCTTTTCCATCTCATTATCCTGCAAAACAATGCCAAATATCACCGCCATACAGTATCCTCATCCATCTCATCATACAGCCATACAATGCCTCATCCATCTCATTATACTACCATACAATGCCAAATATCACCACCAATACAGTGCACTCATTCATCTCATCATACTGCCATACAATGCCAAATATCACCACTATACATATCCCCATCCATCTCATAATACTGTCATATAATGCCAAATATCACCACCATACAGTACCCTCTTTCATCTTATACTGCCATACCATACCAAATATCACCACCATACAGTACCCTCATCCATCTCATTATACTGTCATACAATGCCAAATTTCACCACCATACAGTACCCTCATCCACCTCATAATACTTCCATGCAATACCAAATATCATCACCATACAATACCCTCATTCATCTCATCATACTGTCATAAAATGCCAAATACCACCACCATACAGTAACTTCATCCATCTCATTATACTGCCGTACAATGCCAAATAACACCACCATACGGTACCCTCATTTAACTCATCATTCCACCATACAATGCGAAATAACACCACCATACAGCATCCTCAACCATCTCATCATACTGCCATACAATGCGAAATATCACCACCATACAGTGCCCTCATCTATCTCATTAGACTGCCATACAATACCAAATTTCACCACCATACTGCACCCCCACTCATCTCATTATACTGCCATATAGTGCCAATTATTACCACCATACAGTCCCCTCATCCATCTCATCATAATGTCATAAAATACCAAATATCACCACCATACAGTACCCTCATCCATCTCATCATACTGCCATACAATGCCGAATATCACCACCATACAGTACCCTCATCCTTCTCATCATACTACCATACAATGCCAAACATAACCACCATATAGTACGCTTATTCATCTAATACTGCCATACAAAATATCAACACCACACAGTATCCTCATCCACCTCTTCATACTTCCATACAATACCAAATATCACCAACATACAGTACCCTCATTCATCTCATTATACCGCCATACAGTGCCAAATATCACCACCATAGTCCCCTCATCCATCTCTTTGTACTGCCATACAATGCCAAATATCACCACCATACAGTATCCTCAATCATCTCATTATACTACAATACAATGCCAAATATAACCACCATACAGTACCCTCATTCATCTCATACTGCCATACAATGCGAAATACCGCCACCATAAAGCACCCTCATTTATCTCATTATAACGCCATTTAGTGCCAAATATCACCACCATACAGTACCCTCATCCATCTCATCATTGTGTCATACAAAACCATACAGCACCCTCATCCTTCTCATCATACTGCCATACAATGCCAAATATCACCACCATGCAGCACCCTTATCCATCTCATTATACTAACATACAATGCCAAATATCAACCACCATACAGTACCCTCATCCATCTCATTATACTGCCATACAATGCCAAATATCACCACCATACAGCACCCTCAACCATCTCATTATACTAACATACAATGCCAAATATCAACCACCATTCAGTACCCTCATCCATCTCATCATTCTGCCATACAATGCCAAATAACACCACTATACAGTACCCTCATCCATCTCATCATACTGTCATACAATGCCAAATACCACCACCATATATCACCCTCATTAATCTCATTATACTGCAATACAGTGCCAAATATCACCATCATACAGCACCCTCATCCATCTCATCATACTGCCATCCAATACCAATTATCACCACCATACAGTACCCTCATCCATCTCAACATACTGCCATACAATGACAAATATTACCACCATATAGTCCCCTCATCCATCTCATCAAAGTGTCATACAATACCAAATATCACCACCATACAGTACCTTCATCCATCTCACCATACTAACATACAATGCCAAATATCACCACCATACAGCACCCTCATCCATCTCATCATACGGCCATACAATGCCAAATATCACCGCCATACAATATCCTCATACATCTCATCATCCTGCCAAACAATGCCATATATCACCGCCATACAGTATCCTCATCCATCTCATCATACTACCATACAATGCCAAATATAACCACCATACAGTACCCTCATTCATCTCATACTGCAATACAATGCGAAATACCATCATATAGTACCCTCATCCATATTATTATACTGCCCTTCAATGCCAAATATCACCACCATACAGTACCCTCATCCATCTCATTATACTGCCATACAATGCCAATTATCACCACCATACAGTACCCTCATCCATCTAATCATACTGCCATACAATACCATACAGCACCCTCATCCATCTCATCATACTGCCATACAATGCCAAATAACACCACCATACAGTACCCTCATCCATCTCATCATACTGCCATGCAATACCAAATATCACCACTATACAGCACCCTTATTCATCTCATCATACTGCCACACAATGCCAAATATCACCACCATACAGTACCCTCATCCATCACATCATACTGCCATACAATACCAAATATCACCTCCATACAGCACCCTCATCCATCTCATTATGCTACCATACAATGCCAAATATAACCACTATACAGCACCCCTATCCATCTCACTATACTGCCATACAATGCCAAATATCACCACCATACAGTACCCTCATTCATCTCATCATACTGCCATACAATGCCAAATATCACCACTATACAGCACCTTCATCCATCTCATCATTATGCCGTACAATGCCAAATATCACCACAATACAGTACCCTCATTTATCTCATTAAACCGCCATATAGTGCCAAATATCACCACCATACAGTACCCTCATCCATCTCATCATAGTGTCATATAATACCAAATATCAACACCATACAGTACCCTCACCCATATCATCATACTGCCATACAATGACAAATAAAACCACCATACAGCACCCTCATCCATCTCATCATGCTGTCATATAGTGCCAAATATCACCACCATACAGTGCCCTTTTCCATCTCATTATCCTGCAAAACAATGCCAAATATCACCGCCATACAGTATCCTCATCCATCTCATCATACAGCCATACAATGCCTCATCCATCTCATTATACTACCATACAATGCCAAGTATCACCACCAATACAGTGCACTCATTCATCTCATCATACTGCCATACAATGCCAAATATCACCACTATACATATCCCCATCCATCTCATAATACTGTCATATAATGCCAAATATCACCACCATACAGTACCCTCTTTCATCTTATACTGCCATACCATACCAAATATCACCACCATACAGTACCCTCATCCATCTCATTATACTGTCATACAATGCCAAATTTCACCACCATACAGTACCCTCATCCACCTCATAATACTTCCATGCAATACCAAATATCATCACCATACAATACCCTCATTCATCTCATCATACTGTCATAAAATGCCAAATACCACCACCATACAGTAACTTCATCCATCTCATTATACTGCCGTACAATGCCAAATAACACCACCATACGGTACCCTCATTTAACTCATCATTCCACCATACAATGCGAAATAACACCACCATACAGCATCCTCAACCATCTCATCATACTGCCATACAATGCGAAATATCACCACCATACAGTGCCCTCATCTATCTCATTATACTGCCATACAAAGCCAAATATCACCATCATACAGTGCCCTCATTCATCTCATCATACTGTAATACAATGCCAAATACCACCACCATACAGCACCCTCATGTATCTTATTATACTGCCATACAGTGCCAAATATCACCACTGTACAGTACCCTCATCCATCTTATCATAGTGTCATACAATACCAAATATCAACACCATACAGCACACTCATTCATCTCATCATACTACCATACAATGCAAAATAACACAACCATACAGCACCCTCATCCATCTCATCATAAAGCCATACAATGCCAAATATCACCACCATACAGCACCCTCATCCATTTCATCATACTGCCATACAATGCGAAATAAAACCGCCATACAGTATCCTCATCTATCTTATCATGCTACCATACAATGGCAAATATCACCACCATACAGTACCCTAATTCATCTCAGACTGCCATAGAATACCATATATCAACACCATACAATACCCTCATCCATCTCATCATACTACCATACAATGCCAAATAACACAAACATACAGCACCCTCATCCATTTCATCATACTGTCATACAATGCCAAATAAAACCGCCATACAGTATACTCATCTATCTCATCATACTACCATACAATGGCAAATATCACCACCATACAGCACCCTCATCCATTTCATCATACTGCCATACAATGCCAAATAAAACCGCCATACAGTATCGTCATCTATCTCATCATACTACCATACAATGGCAAATATCACCACCATACAGCACCCTCATTCATCTCATCATACTGCCATACAATTCCAAATATCACCAACATACAGAACCCTCATCTATCTCATCATACTACCATACAATGCCAAATAACATACCATACAGCACCCTCATCCATCTCATCATACTGCCATACAATGCCAAATATAACCGTCATACAGTATTCTCATCTATCTCATCATACTACCATACAATGCCAAATATCACCACCATACAGTGCCCTCATCCATCTCATTATCCTGCCAAACAATGCACAATATCACCGCCATACATTATCCTCATCCATCCTATCATACTACCATACAATGCCAAATATAACCACCATACAGTATCCTTATTCATCTCATACTGCCATAAAATACCAAACATCACCACTAAACAGTATGCTCATCCTTTTCATTATACTGCCATACAATGCCAAATACCACCAACATACAGTACCCTCATCCATCTCATTATACTGCCATACAATGCCAAATACCATCATACAGCACCCTCATCCATCTCATTACACTGCCATACAATTCCAAATATCACCACTATACAGCACCCTCATCCATCTAATCATACTGTAATACAATGCCAAATACCACCACCATACAGCACCCCCATGCATCTTATTATACTGCTATAAAGTGCCAAATATCACCACTGTACAAAACCCTCATCCATCTCATAATAGTGTCATACAATACCAAATATCAACACCATACAATACCCTCATCCATCTCATCATACTACCATACAATTCCAAATAACACAACCATACAGCACCCTCATCCATTTCATCATACTGCCATACAATGCCAAATAAAACCGACATACAGTATCCTCATCTATCTCATCATACTACCATACAATGGCAAATATCACCACCATACAGTGCCCCCATCCATCTCATTATCCTGCCAAACAATGCACAATATCACCGCCATACAGTATCCGCATCCATCCTATCATACTAACATACAATGCCAAATATAACCACCATATAGTACCCTCATTCATCTCAGACTGCCATACAATACCAAATATCACCACTATACAGTATCCTCATCCATTTCATTATACTGCCATACAATACCAAACATCACCACCATACAGTACCCGCATCCATCTCATTATACTGCCCTACAATGCCAAATACCATCATACCGTTCACTCATTCATCTCATCACACTGCCATACAATGCCAAATACCACAATACAGTACCCTCATCCATCTCATTATACTGCCCTACAATACTAAATATCACCACCATACAGTACCCTCATTCATCTCATCATTCTGTGATACAATGCCAAATAAAACCACCATACAGCACCCTCATCCATTTCATTATACTGCCATACAATGCCAAATATCACCACTATACAGCACCCTCATTGATCTCATCATACTGCCATACAATGACAGATATCACCACTATACAGCACCCTCATCCATCTCATCATACTGCCATACAATGCCAAATATCACAACAATAAAACACCCTCATTTATCTCATTATACCGCCATACAGTGCCAAATATCACCACCATAGTCCCCTCATCCATCTCTCTATACTACCATACAATGCCAAATACCACCACCATACAGAACCCACATCGTTCTCAACATACTGCCATACAAATGCCAAATATCACCACCATACAGTGCCCTCATCCAACTTATTATCATGCCAAACAATACCAAATATCACCACCATACAGTATCCTCAACCATCTCATTATACTACAATATAATGCCAAATATAACCACCATACAGTACCCTCATTCATCTCATACTGCCATACAATGCGAAATACCACCACCATAAAGCACCCTCATTTATCTCATTATAACGCCATTTAGTGCCAAATATCACCACCATACAGTACCCTCATCCATCTCATCATTGTGTCATACAAAACCATACAGCACCCTCATCCTTCTCATCATACTGCCATACAATGCCAAATATCACCACCATACAGCACCCTTATCCATCTCATTATTGTAATGGCAGGAAGGAGGTGAAGGGAAAGTGAGCCCTAATCTACCCACCGCCCTGTCCCTGCCTACTTGCAACGACCCGCCCTAGGCGACGGGGTACAACTGGGCGGCGGTCCCTACGCTGTCTAAGTGCACGGGAGAACAAACAGGGAACACGCAAGGGAGGGGCAGTCGCCCACGGAACGCCGCGAGGAAACGGGGCGGTGAATGAGTAGTCCAGACCAGGATGAAGTGGAGTATACCCAAGTGAGCACGGAGGAGGAAGCAAGCCAGAGGCAAAGCAAAGCAGGTTAAGCGGAACTGCAGCAAGGCAGAAGCACGGCAGAAACAGGCTGGAGCAAGCAGCAGTGGGCCAGGAATCCAGAAGAATTACAAGCACTGAGGAGGAGAACACGGCAGGTGATAAAGGGCAGGGGGCGGAGCTAACTCCGATTGACCAGGCCGCGATAGGCTCTCCCACTCCTGAGCATGCCACCCTGGTTGGTGGGAGATGGTGTCAGTCGAACAGGTCTGGCCTCAGGTGTGGATTGATTAATCCCAGGAGTATACCTAGACGTAGTACCTGGCAGATCCCTAACAATTATACTAACATACAATGCCAAATATCAACCACCATACAGTACCCTCATCCATCTCATTATACTGCCATACAATGCCAAATATCACCACCATACAGCACCCTCAACCATCTCATTATACTAACATACAATGCCAAATATCAACCACCATTCAGTACCCTCATCCATCTCATCATTCTGCCATACAATGCCAAATAACACCACTATACAGCACCCTCATCCATCTCATCATACTGCCATACAATGCCAAATATCACCACCATATATCACCCTCATTCATCTCATTATACTGCAATACAGTGCCAAATATCACCATCATACAGCACCATCATTCATCTTATTATACTGCCCTACAATGCTAAATATCACCACCGTACAGCACCCTCATCCATACTATTATACTGCCATACAATACCAAATATCACCACCATACAGCACCCTCATCCATCTCATCATACTGCCATACAATACCAATTATCACCACCATACAGTACCCTCATCCATCTCATCATACTGCCATACAATGCCAAATATTACCACCATACAGTCCCCTCATCCATCTCATCAAAGTGTCATACAATACCAAATATCACCACCATACTGTACCTTCATCCATCTCACCATACTAACATACAATGCCAAAGATCACCACCATACAGCACCCTCATCCATCTCATCATACGGCCATACAATGCCAAATATCACCGCCATACAGTATCCTCATCCATCTCATCATACTACCATACAATGCCAAATATAACCACCATACAGTACCCTCATTCATCTCATACTGCAATACAATGCGAATTACCATCATATAGTACCCTCATCCATATCATTATACTGCCCTACAATGCCAAATATCACCACCACACAGTACCCTCATCCATCTCATTATACTGCCATACAATGCCAAATATCACCACCATACAGTACCCTCATCTATCTAATCATACTGCCATACATACTGCTATACATACTGCCATACAATACAGCACCTCCATCCATCTCATCATACTGCCATACAATGCCAAATAGCACCACCATACAGTACCCTCATCCATCTCATCATACTGCCATGCAATACCAAATATCACCACTATACAGCACCCTTATTCATCTTATCATACTGCCACACAATGCCAAATATCACCACCATACAGTACCCTCATCCATCACATCATACTGCCATACAATACCAAATATCACCTCCATACAGCACCCTCATCCATCTCATTATGCTACCATACAATGCCAAATATAACCACTATACAGCACCCCTATCCATCTCACTATACTGCCATACAATGCCAAATATCACCACCATACAGTACCCTCATTCATCTTATCATACTGTCATACAATGCCAAATAGCACCACCATACATTACCCTCATCCATCTCATCATACTGCCATACAATGCCAAATATCACCACTATACAGCACCCTCATCCATCTCATCATTATGCCGTACAATGGCAAATATCAACACAATACAGTACCCTCATTCATCTCATTAAACCGCCATATAGTGCCAAATATCACCACCATACAGTACCCTCATCCATCTCATCATAGTGTCATACAATGTCAAATATCACAACCATAAAGCACCCTCATTTATCTTATTATACCGCCATACAGTGCCAAATATCACCACCATAGTCCCCGCATCCATCTCTCTGTACTACCATACAATGCCAAATAACACCACCATACAGAACCCACATCGTTCTCAACATACTACCATACAAATGCCAAATATCACCACCATACAGTGCCCTCATCTAACTTATTATCATGCCAAACAATACCAAATATCACCACCATACAGTATCCTCAAACATCTCATTATACTACAATACAATGCCAAATATAACCACCATACAGTACCCTCATTCATCTCATACTGCCATACAATGCGAAATACCGCCACCATAAAGCACCCTCATTTATCTCATTATAACGCCATTTAGTGCCAAATATCACCACCATACAGTACCCTCATCCATCTCATCATTGTGTCATACAAAACCATACAGCACCCTCATCCTTCTCATCATACTGCCATACAATGCCAAATATCACCACCATGCAGCACCCTTATCCATCTCATTATACTAACATACAATGCCAAATATCAACCACCATACAGTACCCTCATCCATCTCATTATACTGCCATACAATGCCAAATATCACCACCATACAGCACCCTCAACCATCTCATTATACTAACATACAATGCCAAATATCAACCACCATTCAGTACCCTCATCCATCTCATCATTCTGCCATACAATGCCAAATAACACCACTATACAGTACCCTCATCCATCTCATCATACTGTCATACAATGCCAAATACCACCACCATATATCACCCTCATTAATCTCATTATACTGCAATACAGTGCCAAATATCACCATCATACAGCACCCTCATCCATCTCATCATACTGCCATCCAATACCAATTATCACCACCATACAGTACCCTCATCCATCTCAACATACTGCCATACAATGACAAATATTACCACCATATAGTCCCCTCATCCATCTCATAAAAGTGTCATACAATACCAAATATCACCACCATACAGTACCTTCATCCATCTCACCATACTAACATACAATGCCAAATATCACCACCATACAGCACCCTCATCCATCTCATCATACGGCCATACAATGCCAAATATCACCGCCATACAATATCCTCATACATCTCATCATCCTGCCAAACAATGCCATATATCACCGCCATACAGTATCCTCATCCATCTCATCATACTACCATACAATGCCAAATATAACCACCATACAGTACCCTCATTCATCTCATACTGCAATACAATGCGAAATACCATCATATAGTACCCTCATCCATATTATTATACTGCCCTTCAATGCCAAATATCACCACCATACAGTACCCTCATCCATCTCATTATACTGCCATACAATGCCAATTATCACCACCATACAGTACCCTCATCCATCTAATCATACTGCCATAAAATACCATACAGCACCCTCATCCATCTCATCATACTGCCATACAATGCCAAATAACACCACCATACAGTACCCTCATCCATCTCATCATACTGCCATGCAATACCAAATATCACCACTATACAGCACCCTTATTCACCTCATCATACTGCCACACAATGCCAAATATCACCACCATACAGTACCCTCATCCATCACATCATACTGCCATACAATACCAAATATCACCTCCATACAGCACCCTCATCCATCTCATTATGCTACCATACAATGCCAAATATAACCACTATACAGCACCCCTATCCATCTCACTATACTGCCATACAATGCCAAATATCACCACCATACAGTACCCTCATTCATCTCATCATACTGCCATACAATGCCAAATATCACCACTATACAGCACCTTCATCCATCTCATCATTATGCCGTACAATGCCAAATATCACCACAATACAGTACCCTCATTTATCTCATTAAACCGCCATATAGTGCCAAATATCACCACCATACAGTACCCTCATCCATCTCATCATAGTGTCATACAATACCAAATATCAACACCATACAGTACCCTCACCCATATCATCATACTGCCATACAATGACAAATAAAACCACCATACAGCACCCTCATCCATCTCATCATGCTGTCATATAGTGCCAAATATCACCACCATACAGTGCCCTTTTCCATCTCATTATCCTGCAAAACAATGCCAAATATCACCGCCATACAGTATCCTCATCCATCTCATCATACAGCCATACAATGCCTCATCCATCTCATTATACTACCATACAATGCCAAATATCACCACCAATACAGTGCACTCATTCATCTCATCATACTGCCATACAATGCCAAATATCACCACTATACATATCCCCATCCATCTCATAATACTGTCATATAATGACAAATATCACCACCATACAGTACCCTCATCCACCTCATAATACTTCCATGCAATACCAAATATCATCACCATACAATACCCTCATTCATCTCATCATACTGTCATAAAATGCCAAATACCACCACCATACAGTAACTTCATCCATCTCATTATACTGCCGTACAATGCCAAATAACACCACCATACGGTACCCTCATTTAACTCATCATTCCACCATACAATGCGAAATAACACCACCATACAGCATCCTCAACCATCTCATCATACTGCCATACAATGCGAAATATCACCACCATACAGTGCCCTCATCTATCTCATTATACTGCCATACAATACCAAATTTCACCACCATACTGCACCCCCACTCATCTCATTATACTGCCATATAGTGCCAATTATTACCACCATACAGTCCCCTCATCCATCTCATCATAATGTCATAAAATACCAAATATCACCACCATACAGTACCCTCATCCATCTCATCATACTGCCATACAATGCCGAATATCACCACCATACAGTACCCTCATCCTTCTCATCATACTACCATACAATGCCAAACATAACCACCATATAGTACGCTTATTCATCTAATACTGCCATACAAAATATCAACACCACACAGTATCCTCATCCACCTCTTCATACTTCCATACAATACCAAATATCACCAACATACAGTACCCTCATTCATCTCATTATACCGCCATACAGTGCCAAATATCACCACCATAGTCCCCTCATCCATCTCTTTGTACTGCCATACAATGCCAAATATCACCACCATACAGTATCCTCAATCATCTCATTATACTACAATACAATGCCAAATATAACCACCATACAGTACCCTCATTCATCTCATACTGCCATACAATGCGAAATACCACCATACAGTACCCTCATCCATCTAATTATACTGCCATACAATGCCATATATCACCACCATACAGTAGCCTCATCAATCTCATTATACTTCCATACAATGCCAAATATCACCGCCATACAGTGCCCTCATTTATCTCATTATACCGCCATACAGTGCCAAATACCATCACCATAAAGCACCCTCATTTATCTCATTATAACGCCATTTAGTGCCAAATATCACCACCATACAGTACCCTCATCCATCTCATCATAGTGTCATACAAAACCATACAGCACCCTCATCCATCTCATCATACTGCCATACAATGCCAAATATCAACCACCAAACAGTACCCTCATCCATCTCATTATACTGCCATACAATGCCAAATATCACCACCATAGAGCACCCTCATTCATCTCATTATACTGCAATACAGTGCCAAATATCACCACCATACAGCACCCTCTCATTCATCTTATTATACTGCCCTACAATGCCAAATATCACCACCATACAGCACCCTCATCCATCCTAATATACTGCCATACAATACCAAATATTACCACCATACAGCACCCTCATGCATCTCATTGTACTGCCGTACAATACCAAATATCACCACCATACAGCACCCTCATCCATCTCATCATACTGCCATACAATACCAATTATCACCACCATACAGTACCCTCATCCATCTCATCAAAGTGTCATACAATACCAAATATCACCACCATACAGTACCTTCATTCATCTCACCATACTAACATACAATGCCAAATATCACCACCATACAGCACCCTCATCCATCTCATTATACTAACATACAATGCCAAATATCAACCACCATTCAGTATCCTCATCCATCTCATCATTCTGCCATACAATGCCAAATAACACCACTATACAGCACCCTCATCCATCTCATCATACTGCCATACAATGCCAAATATCACCACCATACAGCACCCTCATTCATCTCATTATACTGCAATACAGTGCCAAATATCACCACCATACAGCACCCTCATTCATCTTATTATACTGCCCTACAATGACAAATATCACCACCATACAGTACACTCATACATCTCATTATACTGCCATACAATGCCAAATATCACCACAATACAGTCCCCTCATCCATCTCATCAAAGTGTCATACAATACCAAATATCACCACCATACAGTACCTTCATCCATCTCACCATACTAACATACAATGCCAAATATCACCACCATACAGTTCCCTCATCCATATCATCAAAGTGTCATACAATACCAAATATCACCACCATACAGTACCTTCATCCATCTCACCATACTAACATACAATGCCAAATATCACCGCCATACAGTATCCTCATCCATCTCATCATACAGCCATACAATGCCTCATCCATCTCATTATACTACCATACAATGCCAAATATCACCACCAATACAGTGCACTCATTCATCTCATCATACTGCCATACAATGCCAAATATCACCACTATACATATCCCCATCCATCTCATAATACTGTCATATAATGCCAAATATCACCACCATACAGTACCCTCTTTCATCTTATACTGCCATACCATACCAAATATCACCACCATACAGTACCCTCATCCATCTCATTATACTGTCATACAATGCCAAATTTCACCACCATACAGTACCCTCATCCACCTCATAATACTTCCATGCAATACCAAATATCATCACCATACAATACCCTCATTCATCTCATCATACTGTCATAAAATGCCAAATACCACCACCATACAGTAACTTCATCCATCTCAATATACTGCCGTACAATGCCAAATAACACCACCATACGGTACCCTCATTTAACTCATCATTCCACCATACAATGCGAAATAACACCACCATACAGCATCCTCAACCATCTCATCATACTGCCATACAATGCGAAATATCACCACCATACAGTGCCCTCATCTATCTCATTATACTGCCATACAATACCAAATTTCACCACCATACTGCACCCCCCACTCATCTCATTATACTGCCATATAGTGCCAATTATTACCACCATACAGTCCCCTCATCCATCTCATCATAATGTCATAAAATACCAAATATCACCACCATACAGTACCCTCATCCATCTCATCATACTGCCATACAATGCCGAATATCACCACCATACAGTACCCTCATCCTTCTCATCATACTACCATACAATGCCAAACATAACCACCATATAGTACGCTTATTCATCTAATACTGCCATACAAAATATCAACACCACACAGTATCCTCATCCACCTCTTCATACTTCCATACAATACCAAATATCACCAACATACAGTACCCTCATTCATCTCATTATACCGCCATACAGTGCCAAATATCACCACCATAGTCCCCTCATCCATCTCTTTGTACTGCCATACAATGCCAAATATCACCACCATACAGTATCCTCAATCATCTCATTATACTACAATACAATGCCAAATATAACCACCATACAGTACCCTCATTCATCTCATACTGCCATACAATGCGAAATACCACCATACAGTACCCTCATCCATCTAATTATACTGCCATACAATGCCATATATCACCACCATACAGTAGCCTCATCAATCTCATTATACTTCCATACAATGCCAAATATCACCGCCATACAGTGCCCTCATTTATCTCATTATACCGCCATACAGTGCCAAATACCATCACCATAAAGCACCCTCATTTATCTCATTATAACGCCATTTAGTGCCAAATATCACCACCATACAGTACCCTCATCCATCTCATCATAGTGTCATACAAAACCATACAGCACCCTCATCCATCTCATCATACTGCCATACAATGCCAAATATCAACCACCAAACAGTACCCTCATCCATCTCATTATACTGCCATACAATGCCAAATATCACCACCATAGAGCACCCTCATTCATCTCATTATACTGCAATACAGTGCCAAATATCACCACCATACAGCACCCTCTCATTCATCTTATTATACTGCCCTACAATGCCAAATATCACCACCATACAGCACCCTCATCCATCCTAATATACTGCCATACAATACCAAATATTACCACCATACAGCACCCTCATGCATCTCATTGTACTGCCGTACAATACCAAATATCACCACCATACAGCACCCTCATCCATCTCATCATACTGCCATACAATACCAATTATCACCACCATACAGTACCCTCATCCATCTCATCAAAGTGTCATACAATACCAAATATCACCACCATACAGTACCTTCATTCATCTCACCATACTAACATACAATGCCAAATATCACCACCATACAGCACCCTCATCCATCTCATTATACTAACATACAATGCCAAATATCAACCACCATTCAGTATCCTCATCCATCTCATCATTCTGCCATACAATGCCAAATAACACCACTATACAGCACCCTCATCCATCTCATCATACTGCCATACAATGCCAAATATCACCACCATACAGCACCCTCATTCATCTCATTATACTGCAATACAGTGCCAAATATCACCACCATACAGCACCCTCATTCATCTTATTATACTGCCCTACAATGACAAATATCACCACCATACAGTACACTCATACATCTCATTATACTGCCATACAATGCCAAATATCACCACCATACAGTCCCCTCATCCATCTCATCAAAGTGTCATACAATACCAAATATCACCACCATACAGTACCTTCATCCATCTCACCATACTAACATACAATGCCAAATATCACCACCATACAGTCCCCTCATCCATATCATCAAAGTGTCATACAATACCAAATATCACCACCATACAGTACCTTCATCCATCTCACCATACTAACATACAATGCCAAATATCACCGCCATACAGTATCCTCATCCATCTCATCATACTACCATACAATGCCAAATATAACCACCATACAGTACCCTCATTCATTTCATACTGCAATACAATGTGAAATACCATCATATAGTACCCTCATCCATATCATTATACTGCCCTACGATGCCAAATATCACCACCATACAGTGCCCTCATTCATCTCAATATACCGCCATACAGTACCAAATATCAAAACCATACAGCACCCTCATTCATCTCATTATACAGCCATACAGTGTCAAATATCACCACCATACAGTCCCCTCATCTATCTCATCATAGTGTCATACAATACCAAATATCACCACCATACAGTACCCTTATCCATCTAATCATACTGACATACAATACCACACAGCACCCTCATCCATCTCATCATACTGCCATAAAATGCCAAATATCCCCAGCATACAGTACCCTCATCCATCTCATTATACTACCATACAATGCCAAATATAACCACTATACAGCACCCTCATCCATCTCACTATACTGTCATACAATACCAAATATCACCACCATACAGTACCCTCATCCATCTCATCATAGTGCCATACAATGCCAAATATCAACACCATACAGTACCCTCATTCATCTTATTAAACCGCCATATAGTGCCAAATATCACCGCCATACTGTACCCTCATCCATCTCATCATAGTGTCATACAATACCAAATATCAACACCATACAGTACCCTCACCCATATCATCATACTGCCATACAATGACAAATAACACCACCATACAGCACCCTCATCCATCTCATTATACTACCATACAATGCCAAATATCACCACCAATACAGTGCCCTCATTCATCTCATCATACTGCAATACAATGCCAAATATCACCACTACACATACCCCCATCCATCTCATTATACTGTCATATAATGCCAAATATCACCACCATACAGTACCCTCTTTCATCTTATACTGCCATACCATACCAAATATCACCACCATACAGTACCCTCATCCATCTCATTATACTGTCATACAATGCCAAATTTCACCACCATGCAGTACCCTCATCCTCCTCATTATAATTCCATACAATACCAAATATCACCACCATACAGTACCCTCATTCATCTCATCATACTGTCATACAATACCAAATATCACCACCATACAGTATCCTTATCCACCTCATTATACTTCCATACAATACCAAATATCACCACCATACAGTACCCTCATTCATCTCATCATACTGTCATACAATGCCAAATACCACCACCATACAGTAACCTCATCCATCTCATTATACTGCCATACAATGACAAATAACACCACCATACTGTACCCTCATTTAACTCATAATACTGCCGTACAATGCGAAATATCACTATACAGTGCCCTCATCTATCTCATTATACTGCCATACAATACCAAATTTCACCACCATACAACACCCCCCCCACTCATCTCATTATACTGCCATATAGTGCCAATTATCAACACCATACAGTCCCCTCGTCCATCTCATCATAATGTCATACAATACCAGATATCACCACCATACAGTACCCTCATCCATCTCATCATACTACCATACAATGCCAAACATAACCACCATATAGTACCCTCATTCATCTAATACTGCCATAAATGCCAATTGCCACCATACAGTACCCTCATCCATCTGATTATACTGCCAGTTATCACCATCATACAGTGCCCTCATCCATCTCATCATACTGCCAAACAATGTGAAATAACACCATACAGCACCCTCATCCATCTCATTATACTGCCCTACAATGCCAAATATCACCACCATACAGTACACTCATACATCTCATTATACTGCTATATAATGCCAACTATCACCACCATACGGTACCCTCATTCAACTCATCATTCTGCCATACAATGCCAAATATTACCACCAAACAGTATCCTCATCCATTTTATTATACTGCCATAATTACCAAATATCACCACCATACAGTACCCTCACTCATCTCATCATACTACCATACAATGCCAAATATAACCTCCATACAGTACCCTCATTCATCTCATACTGCCCTACAATGCGAAATACCACCATACAGTACCCTCATCCATCTCATTTTACTGCCATACAATGCAAAATATCACCACAATACAGTGCCCTCATTCATCTCATTATACTGCCATACAATTCCAAATATCACTACCATACAGTACCCTCATCCATCTCATTATACTGACATACAATGCCAAATATCAACCACCATTCAGTGCCCTCATCCATTTCATCATTCTGCCATACAATGCCAAATAACACCACTATATAGCACCCTCATCCATCTCATCATAGTGCAATACAATGCCAAATATCACCACCATACAGCACCCTCATTCATCTCATACTGCCATACAATACCAAATATCACCACCATACAGCACCCTCATCCATCTCATCATACTGCCATACAATACCAAGTATCAACACCATACAGCACCCTCATCCATCTCATCATACTGCCATACAATACCAAATATCACCACTGTACAGTGCCCTTATCCATTTTATTATCCTGCCAAACAATGCCAAATATCATCGCTATACAGTATCCTCATCCATCTCATCATACTGCCATACAATGCCAAATTTCACCACCATACAGTAGCCTCATCCATCTCATTATACTGCCATACAATACCAAATATCACCACCATACAGTCCCCTCATCCATCTCATCATAGTGTCATTATCATACAATGCCAAATATCATCACCATACAGCACCCTCATTCATCTCATTATACTGCCATAAAAACACCATACAGCACCCTCATCCATTTCATCACACTGCCATACAATGCCAAATATCACCACCATACAGTGTCCTTATTCATCTCATCTTACTGCCATACACTGCCAAATATCCCCACCATACAGTGCCCTCATCCATCTTATCATACTGCCATACAATGCCAAATATCACCACCATACAGTACCCTAATCCATCTCATCATGCTGCCATACAATGTCAAATATCACCACCATACAGTGACCTCATCCATATCATCACACTGTCATACAATGCCAAATATCATCACCATACAGTGCCCTCATTCATCTCATCTTACTCCCATACAATACCAAATATCATCACTATGCAGTATCCTCATCCATCTCATCATACTGCCATACAATGCCAAATATTACCACCATACAGTATCCTCATCCAGCTCATCATACTGCCATACAATACCAAATATCACCACCATACAGCACCCTCATTCATCTCATTATACTGCCATACAATGCCAAATATCACCACCATACAGCACCCTCATCCATCTCATTATACTGCCATACAATGTCAAATATCACCACCATACAGTACCTTCATTCATCTCCTTTTACTGCCACACAATGCCAAATATCACAACCATACAGTGCCCTCATCCATCTCATCATACTTTCATACAATGTCAAATATAACCACCATACAGTGCCCTGATTCATCTCATCTTACTGCTATACAATACCAAATATCACCACCATACAGTATCCTCATCCATCTCATCATACTGCCATACAATGCGAAATACCATCATACAGTATCCTCACTCATCTCATTATACTGCCATACAATACCAAATATCACCACTATACAGCACCCTCATTCAGCTCATTATACTATCATATAATGGCAAATAACACCATACAATGCCGAATATCACCACCATACAGCACCCTCATCCATCTCATTATACTGCCATACAATGCCAAATATCAACACCATACAGTGCCCTTATTTATCTCATCATACTGCCATACACTGCCAAATATCCCCACAATACAGTGCCCTCATCCATCTCATCATACTGCCATACAATGCCAAATATCACCACCATACAGTACCCTAATCCATCTCATCATGCTGCCATACAATGTCAAATATCACCACCATACAGTGCCCTCATCCATATCATCACACTGTCATACAATGCCAAATATCATCACCATACAGTGCCCTCATTCATCTCATCTTACTCCCATACAATACCAAATATCATCACTATGCAGTATCCTCATCCATCTCATCATACTGCCATACAATGCCAAATATTACCACCATACAGTATCCTCATCCAGCTCATCATACTGCCATACAATACCAAATATCACCACCATACAGCACCCTCATTCATCTCATCATACTGCCATACAATGCCAAATATCACCACCATACAGCACCCTCATCCATCTCATTATACTGCCATACAATGCCAAATATCACCACCATACAGTACCTTCATTCATCTCCTTTTACTGCCATACAATACCAAATATCACAACCATACAGTGCCCTCATCCATCTCATCATACTTTCATACAATGTCAAATATAACCACCATACAGTGCCCTCATTCATCTCATCTTACTGCCATACAATACCAAATATCACCACCATACAGTATCCTCATCCATCTCATCATACTGCCATACAATGCGAAATACCATCATACAGTATCCTCACTCATCTCATTATACTGCCATACAATACCAAATATCACCACCATACAGCACCCTCATTTAGCTCATTATACTGTCATACAATGCCAAATATCAACACCATACAGTGCCCCCATTCATCTCATCATACTGCCATACAATGCCAAATGCCACCATACAGCACATTCATTTATCTCATCATACTGCCATACAATGCCAAATATCCCCACCATACAGCACCTTCATTTATCTCATTATACTGCCATACAATGCCAAATATCACCAACATACAGTACCTTCATTTATCTCCTTATACTGCCATATTTTCACCACCATACATTATCCTCATCCATCTCATCCTACTGCCATACAATCCCAAATATTACAGCCATACAGCACCCTCATCCATCTCATTATACTGCCATACAATACCAAATATCACCACCATACAGTGCCCTCATTTATCTCATCATACTACCATACAATGCCAAATACCACAACCATACAGTGCCCTCATTCATCACATCATACCGCCATACAATGCCAAATATCACCAACATAAAGCACCCTCATCCATCTCATCATACCGCCATACAATGCCAATTATCACCAGCACAGCATTTTCTCAACATTATACAGTGATAAATAATGGCATAATATTGCCATACAATGCAAAGAAACACCAGCATCAGGTGCTGATGCAAATGTGCACCTTTTTTTTTTTTGGAGGGGGGGTATTTATGAGAGGTGAAAGTTTATTCACAGGCTGTTTCAAACAAAAATCCTTCTCCTTACAGAATTATACAGCTCCCATAGATCTCAATACTAGTGAGTTCCCCTAGTGGAGGCTGAAGGCAGAACAAGTTTGATCATATAACGCATGTGACGGCGTCTCTCACTAAAGGGGTGGAGGGGTGGTGTGCTGAGCACTAGGACACCCCAAGTGTAATTGTATACAATGGGGCAGATTTACTACGGTCTACAGCTAGAATGTGTCGTGAACTGCTCCTTATTTGGGCACGTTTCATTTTAGACTAATTTATGAAAAGATGTTTGCGCCTCACTACAAACTCAGTCCTGCAGGGAGATGTGGTCCTGCGGGGAGATGTGGTCCTGCGGGGAGATGTGGTCCTACAGGGAGATGTGGTCCTGCAGGGAGATGTGGTCCTGCAGGGAGATGTGGTCCTACAGGGAGATGTGGTTCTGCAGGTAGATGTGGTCCTACAGGGAGATGTGGTCCTACAGGTAGATGTGGTTCTACAGGTAGATGTGGTCCTGCACATAGATGTGGTCCTGCGGGGAGATGTGGTCCTGCGGGGAGATGTGGTCCTGCGGGGAGATGTGGTCCTGCGGGGAGATGTGGTCCTGCGGGGAGACGCGGAAAATGGGCCTGCAGTGCAATCCTGCAGAGACGTGGGATAATGAGCTGGTTCTCCTATGACTTATGAAGTTGCAGAATTGTACAGAGAAGTATGGGGGGGGGAGTATGGGGGGGGGGTACAGAGAGGTGGCCCATAGCAAATATCACATTAGCGCCCCCACCTGGTGCTTGTTCATATCAACACAACCCCCATTTAAATACAAGGAGACTCATTGGTTGTTTCAGCCGGGTGACATGGGTTCTATTCCCCCCTTCCTTGTTTGATAATGATGTGAAGTCTATAAGGATGGAGAACACTTGGCAGAATTATACTGTACAGGAATGATGGAGCCAACCTGAGCTGTGGCCCCCTCCCCCATTCATTGGGCCCCATAGCAGCCGCCTCTATGGAATAATCCCCTTTGGATGAACATCTGCACCAGGAAAAGTTATGATTACAGATCTGCAGAACGGTCGCATCACTGGTTTAGGTCAGTGATCTGCAGCCTGCGGCTCTCCAGCTGTTGTAGAACTACAAGTCCCAGCACAACCTGACAGTCCACAGCTTTACCTTAGGGAGGCAGCAACTTTTAACAAAAACAGCAATTCTGGTATTCTTTTTAATTTAGTTTTTTAGCGTTCAGGAACCTAAGACGTCTACACTGCTTCTGTACATGACCGACCTAAAGGACATTGTTAGCCCTCCAGCTGCCATAGCCAGCTGGTCAAGTCACGGAAGGACCAATGTGGCTAATTAGTTTCTTAACGACCAACTGGGCGTGTTTTTACTTTTGACCAAGTGGGCGTTGTGAAGAGAAGTGTATGACACTGACCAATCAGTGACCAATCAGTGACCAATGAGCCTCATACACTTCTCATTGTTACAGCCCAGCTTCTTTCACTGCACAATCCTCCATATGTATGCACGACTGGAGCCGGAGTTCCAGGATGAATATCTCTGTGGCAGATGTGAGCATGTTGTTCACCTGGAAGCTCGTATTAGAGATCTGGAGGAGCAGAATGCAACACTGAGGAGGATAGACAATCTTGAGCTGAGCTTGCTGCTCACGGAGCATGCAGTTAGTGGGTTAGAACTGGAGGGTGAAGAGATGGGTGAGCAGGATCAGGTAAGTAGCTGGGTTAATGTAGTTAGGGGCAGTAGAAAGGGGTCAAAGAAAAGGAAGGCCGATCCGGTTTCTGACATTCCAGGAAAAATTGCCAAGTCGGGTGATGATGCGAGGGTGTCAGTCTCAGAAATGGCAGCCCTAGTGGATACTGATCTCCCTAACAGCCGGGAGAACAGCCCAGCTAGTAGTCGGCGGGATGGTAATGCAGGTAAGCCAAGACAATTGATAGTCGTAGGGGATTCTATAATCAGGAAGACGGATAGAATAATTTGTCGCCAAGACCACCTCAACCGAATGGTTTGCTGTCTCCCTGGTGCCAGGGTTCGGCATGTGGTGGAACGGGTGGACAAATTTCTGGGAGGGGCTGGTGATGATCCAGCTGTCGTGGTCCATGTCGGTACCAACGACAGAATAAATGGTAGGTGGAGGAGCCTTAAGAATAATTTTAAAGAACTAGGCTGCAAGCTGAAGGGAAGGACCTCCAAAGTAGTATTCTCAGGAATACTGCCTGTGCCATGCGCATCACAGGAAAGACAGCGGGAGCTCAGGGAGTTAAATGCATGGCTGAAGTCTTGGTGTAGAGGAGAAGGATTTGGGTTCCTAGAGCACTGGGCTGACTTTTTATTGGGGTACAAACTGTATTCTGCAGATGATTTGCACCTAAATGGAAAGGGGTCTGCTGTGCTGGGGGAGAGAATTCTAGCTGGGGTGGCGGAGTATTTAAACTAGGGCTGAGGAGGGAGGTCAATGTAGAAAAAAAAGGGGTAGCCAGGTTAGAGAGGGGTCAGACTATATTGGTGGGGGGAGAAACAGAATGTGGGGAGAGGACTAGACTACAAGATAAGGAGATCCTTTCGTTACGAAAACATCAGTGTAAATAAAAAGGCCCGATTAATGTCAAATCACATTTCTGATAATAAAAGTGAAAAACTGACAGGCAAGTTAAAGTGTATGTTCACAAATGCCAGAAGTCTAGCAAGCAAAATGGGGGAGCTGGAGGCCTTGATACTGGAAGAAAATATAGATATAGTTGGTGTTGCTGAAACATGGCTGGACTCTTCACATGACTGGGCTGTAAATCTACAGGGTTTTACACTTTTTCGGAAAGACAGGACAAATAGGAAAGGTGGTGGTGTATGTCTGTATGTGAGAAATGATATGAAGGCGAGTGTGAAAGAGACAATAGTGGGTGAAGACTGTGAGGAGGTTGAAACCTTGTGGGTGGAACTAGAAAGGGAGGTAAACACTGAAAAAATTACTTTTGGTGTAATCTATAGACCCCCCAATATAACTGAGGAGATGGATGTTCAGCTATATAAACAGATGGAGCGGGCTGCACAGGCGGGTACTGTAGTGATAATGGGAGATTTTAATTTCCGGGATATTAATTGGTGTCATGGTTCGGCTTCAACTGCAAAGGGGAGACTTTCCTCAACCTGTTGCAGGAAAATTTTATGGGCCAGTTTGTGGAAGACCCGACTAGAGGTGAAGCTCTGTTGGATCTGGTCATTTCTAATAATGCAGATCTTGTTGGGAATGTCAATGTTCGTGAAAACCTCGGTAACAGTGATCATAATATAGTTACATTTTACCTATACTGTAAAAAACAAACGCAGGCTGGGAGGGCAAAAACATTTAATTTTAAGAAAGCCAATTTCCCCAGGATGAGGGCTGCAATTCAGGATATGGACTGGGAAGAACTAATGTCAAATAATGGAACAAATGATAAATGGGAGATTTTCAAATCTACTTTGAGTTATTATAGTGCAAAATTTATTCCTATAGGTAACAAGTATAAACGACTCAAATTAATCCCCACATGGCTTACACCTTCTGTGAAAGGGGCAATACATGACAAAAAAAGGGCATTTAAAAAATGCAAATCTGAGGGTACAGCTGTAGCCTTTGTAAAATATAAAGAGCTTAATAAAATCTGTAAAAATGTAATAAAATTAGCAAAAATACAAAATGAAAGGCAGGTGGCCAAGGATAGTAAAACAAATCCCAAAAAATTATTCAAGTATATAAATGCTAAAAAGCCAAGGTCTGAACATGTAGGACCCCTAGATAATGGTAATGGGGAGTTGATCACAGGGGATCAAGAGAAGGCAGAGTTACTAAATGGGTTCTTTAGCTCTGTATATACAACTGAAGAAAGAGCAGCTGATGTAGCCGCTGCCAGTGCTGTTAATATATCAGTTGATATACTGAATTGGATGAATGTAGAGATGGTCCAAGCTAAATTAAGTAAAATAAATGTGCACAAGGCCCCGGGACCAGATGGGTTACACCCTAGAATTCTTAAAGAGCTTAGTTCAGTTATTTCTGTCCCCCTTTTCATAATATTCAGAGAATCTCTAGTGACTGGTATAGTGCCAAGGGACTGGCGCAGCGCAAATGTGGTGCCTATTTTCAAAAAGGGCTCTAGGTCTTCCCCAGGTAATTATAGACCAGTAAGCTTAACATCCATCGTGGGGAAAATGTTTGAGGGGCTATTGAGGGACTATATACAGGATTATGTGACAATAAATAGCATTATAAGTGACAGCCAGTACGGTTTTACTAAGGACAGAAGTTGTCAAACTAACCTAATCTGTTTTTATGAAGAGGTGAGCAGAAGTCTAGACAGAGGGGCCGCTGTGGATTTAGTGTTTTTGGACTTTGCAAAGGCATTTGACACTGTCCCCCATAGACGCCTAATGGGTAAATTAAGAACTATAGGTTTAGAAAATATAGTTTGTAATTGGATTGAGAATTGGCTCAAGGACCGTATCCAGAGAGTTGTGGTCAATGATTCCTTCTCTGAATGGTCACAAGTTATAAGTGGTGTACCCCAGGGTTCAGTGCTGGGACCACTATTATTCAACTTATTTATTAATGATATAGAGGATGGCATTAATAGCACTATTTCTATTTTTGCAGATGACACCAAGCTATGTAATATAGTTCAGTCTATGGAAGATGTTCATGAATTGCAGGCAGATTTAAACAAACTAAGTGTTTGGGCGTCCACTTGGCAGATGAAGTTTAATGTAGATAAATGTAAAGTTATGCATCTGGGTACCAACAACCTGCATGCATCATATGTCCTAGGGGGAGCTACACTGGCGGATTCACTTGTTGAGAAGGATCTGGGTGTACTTGTAAATCATAAACTCAATAACAGCATGCAGTGTCAATCAGCTGCTTCAAAGGCCAGCAGGATATTGTCGTGTATTAAAAGAGGCATGGACTCGCGGGACAGGGATGTAATATTACCACTTTACAAAGCATTAGTGAGGCCTCATCTAGAATATGCAGTTCAGTTCTGGGCTCCAGTTCATAGAAAGGATGCCCTGGAGTTGGAAAAAAATACAAAGAAGAGCAACGAAGCTAATAAGGGGCATGGAGAATCTAAGTTATGAGGAAAGATTAAAAGAACTAAACCTATTTAGCCTTTATAACTTGCACTTTTTTTTTAAGGAAAAAGGGGGCTTTAAAGCTTTAACAGAACAGAAAGATATGTGAAGTAGTTCAGATCACGCTACACTTGATGGGTGCACGAATAAGGTCCCAACCAAAATCACAAAGAAGTATTCGGCACACAAGTTTTTGAAGCTGAAATTTTAAATTTTTTTTTTTAGTAAATGCCAGCGGCTTGGTGCGACATTTCGGTCACAATCGACCTTCATCAGACACTGAGTCGTGCTGGGGACTGGTGTATCCTGTAAATCGGCGCTATTTTATAAATGGCAGCTGACCCCTTGGTATAGGCGCCTGTAACTGCTATAAATGATGGGGTTCTGGTTTGGATACCAGTGAGTGGGCTCTGTGTGTGGGTACAGATCTTGCGTTGCAGGTACAGCTTGGGTATTATTACAATTAAGTTGGTACTGAAGATCTTGGGTGCTGTAGAGGTCCTCTGGCTGCTATATGTTGGGTCTTGTTGGTCCGGTCCAGGTAGAGGACAAGTATCAGTAAGTAGATACAGTAGATATGTGAACAGGTCTGGAGGTGTAGATAAGACATGAGTATTGATGATTGGGTTTTAGTTCTAGGTTCAGGTCTTGAGATGCGGCTTCAAGTTGAGGAGGGTCTGGTTAATTAGACTAGTTCATCACTCTCTTCTAAATTACTGTCTGATCTTAAGTAGATATTCCTTATTTATACATTTGTAGAGCACATAGAGTATGTTCTGGACTCTCACTGTATCACTCTCACTCTCAAACACATCTGAAGAACCGCTGGGGGCAACTGCAGGACTAGGAGTCTTACTGTAGCGGTTCAGAACCACAGGCTTCAGGTGGGACACATGAAAGGAGTTGGGGATTTTGAGAGTAGGAGGCAGCCGAAATTTATAAGAGACATGGTTGATTTGTTGCAGGACCTCAAACGGTCCGAGGAACTTAGGGGCAAATTTGTATGAAGGCACCTTCAAACGGATATTCCTTGAGGACAGCCAGACTTTGGTACCCAGAAGAAACTGAGGTTTCTCTCTTCTCCTAGTATCCGCTTTACGCTTCATGCGATCGACTGCCAGCAGAATAGAGTAGAAAATCCCCAAATGCGGAGTCAGCTGCAGGTACCTGGGATGTTGTCGAAACAGCAAGAGGGATTCGTGGATTTTGGCCGTACACAATGATGAACGGTGTGAAAGCAGTGGACTCACTTGTGTGGTTGTTGTATGTGAACTCGGACCATAGAAGAAGCTGTACCCAGTCATCATGCTGCATGGAGATGAAGTGGTGAAGATAATTCTCCATGATTTGGTTAATCCCATCGACTTGGCCATTGGACCGGGGATGGTAGGCTGAGGAAAAGTCAAATTTCACATCTAGTAATTTACAGAGGGCTCTTCAGAATTTCGAAGTGAACTGAACCCCCCTGATAAGACACGATATGAAAGGGCAAGCCATGTAAGTGGAAGATGTGCTTGATGAAGAGATTAGCCAGTCGAGGGGCAGAAGGTAGGCCAGTCAGCAGAATAAAATGTGCCATCTTCGAGAACCGGTCCACCACCACCCAGACCGTATTGCATCCTTCTGGGGGAGGAAGATCTGTGACAAAGTCCATTGCTATATGCTGCCAGGGAGCGTTGGGCACAGGCAGAGTTTGGAGCAGACCAGCAGGCTTGGGGTGAGCAACTTTGTTGGAAGCACACACAGTGCAGGAAGAGATGTCGAGTCTTACGAACACCCTTGTGCCCAGCCAGTTTGGAGCTGGGTCCCCAGCGATGGATTCTCCTCCTATCTGCCAACCACACAAAAGTCCGCCCCGGAGGGATGTCTCTATCTTGCAGGGGATTAGCAGAAATAGTGCAAGACAGGTCTATGATACATTGAGGGGACTCCACAGTGTCTTCTGTTTCAAATGACCTGGACAGGCATTCGGCTCTCACATTTTTGTCAGCAGGACGATAGTGGAGCACAAATTGGAGCCGGGTGAAGAACAGCGACCACCTGGCTTCACAGGGGTTCAGCCGTTGAGCCAACTGAAGAAAGGTGCGATTCTTGTGGTCAGTGTATATCAGGATGGGGTGAGCTGCGTCCTCTAATAGATGTCTCCACTGTTCCAGAGCCAATTTGATGGCCAGCAACTCCCAATCCCTAAAAGAGTATTTGCGCTCTGCAGGAGAAAAAAGTCTCGAGTAATAGCCACATACTACTGCCTTTCCTTTGAAACAGAGGAAGCGTCCACCTCCAACAAGAAATGTCGAGACACGTCAGGATGATGGAGGATTGAGGCTGAAGTGAAGACACTCTTAAGGCTATTAAACGCTGATTCTGCCTCCGGAGTCCACACCTTGCATTCAACCTGGCGTTCATACCTTTCTTGGTAAGGTTTCTTCTCATCAGTAATGAGAAGTGTGGGATAAACTGCCGGTAGAAGTTGGCGAATCCCAAAAAGCGCTGTATGAACTGCAGACCCTGAGGACGTGGCCATTACAGGACAGACTTTACTTTCTCAGGATCCATCTTGAGGCCATAATCCGAGATGATGTAGCCCAGGAAGGGCAGAGAATTTTTTTCAAAAATGCACTTCTCCAACTTGGCATACAGACGATTCTCCCTTAATCGCAGCAGAACTTGACGGACATGCCTCCGATGAGTCGTCGGATCTGGGGAGAAGATCAAAATATCATTGAGATAGACCAAAACACAGACATAGAGGAGATCTCTGAAGATATCATTGCCAAATTCCTGTAAGACCGCGGGAGCGTTACACAGACCAAAGGGCATCACCAGGTGTTCGTAGTGCCCGTCTCGAGTGTTGAATGCCGTCTTCCACTCGTCACCTTGACAGATTCGGATCAAATTGTAAGCCCCATGCAAGTATAGTTTAGAGAAAATCCTGTCTCCTCGTATACGGTCAAATAGTTCGGAAATTAGTGGCAATGGGTATTTGTTCTTAACCGTGGTCTGGTTGAGACCACGGTAGTCAATGCAAGGTCAAAGAGTTCTGTCTTTTTTTTTTAACGAAGAAGAACCCGTCCCCGGCCGGGGAGGAGGATTTTCAAATGAAACCCCTCTCCAGATTCTCCTTGATATAGGCCGACATGGAGGAGGCGTGGCTTGGACATGGCGCTGACCAGACGTGCTGCTTGAGAGCTCCGTTCCTGCACTCCTTTAACCCGATCATAAGCTCATTAAAAAGCATCCTTTTACTAACCTAATGGTCAGGAAATCCAAGGCCTCCACGGGGACTCCTTATTGCACTCGGCAGATGTCTGCAGCCGGCTCCATCCAGCGATTTCTGACCGACGGTGCTGCTGGAACATCCTCTAAGATGGCGCCGACGGAGGAGAGGCGAGATGGCACCGGGTCCTTGCTTCCGGAGGGGATATCACCTGCGGCCGGCGCTGCTGCATCAGGTACCGTTAGTACCTTCCCCTCACTGTCCGGTTCATCTGGACGGATTCCCTCCTGGCTGGATGGGGTAACACCGAGCTCTTCTGGGGCTGTGATGGCGCTGCCTGCGCGGGACTGCTCGCCACGTGGTGCCTGTCATGGCGGCCGGGTCTCTCCATCATCCCTCCCTCATGTGCTGGGGCCTGCATTGCTGCCTTCTACCTCTCCTACAGATATTGTTATTCACCCCTCATCGCCACTGGGAGTTTCTTCTGTCTTAGGGGATGATTTACAGGGCTTGAGACGACAGTTATCAGCATTACTCACTAAGCAGGACATGGAGTGTTATGTTAACCGTCTTGAGACGACATACAAGTCTGAGATACAATCTCTTACCACCAACCTATCCCAGTTGTCTGATCAGGTGCAGCGCATGGAAAGCGATGTTTCAGTTATTTCACAACAGCAAATATCTCATGACGCCCGTTTGGATCAACACTCTCATCAGATTCATACATTATTTAACCTGGCTGAGGATCATGAGAATCGGAACTGCCGCAATAATATTCGGCTTCGGGGCATTCCTGAGGATATCTCTCCGGGTCAACTCATCCCTGCTTTACAGTCTCTATTTAACACCTTATTGGGGCGCTCTGCTGATGATCCTATGGAGCTGGATAGAGCCCACAGGACCCTGGGCCCTCGGAACCCGGATCCTGATAGGCCTAGAGATGTGCTATGTCGTGTCCATTTCTTCTCTCTCAAGGAGCAGATAATGAGGAAGGCCCGAGATAAAGGCGAGGTTTTATTACAGGGGGTCAAGATTCAGCTGCTATCTGATTTGTCCAGGATGACTCTGAATAAGCGCAGAGTGCTCCGTCCTTTGCTGGATGTATTGAGGGAGCATGAGATCTCTTATTCTTGGGGACACCCCTTCCAGCTGCAGGTTCGTAGAGATGGGACATTGCTGAGTGTTCGGGACCCAGGGGATGTTCCGGACTTCTGCGCTGCTCTCCGTTTACCTCGAGTCTCCATACCTGATTGGCCTTATGTTCCCGTTCCGCCACCGCGTCCACGGTCGCGCAGGCGAGGTCATTTTCCTGCTTCTCCTATGCGACGACATGAGGGTCGCCTCGCTGAGCCGATCTGATATCCTTTTTAGGTCTCATTGCGTTCTGTTGTTAGAGTTTAATACAACAGCTATTGTGTTCCTCATTTGATTGCATTCTGTGTTTCCTATAGCCATTGCTGTCTGTGTCTGTGTTTACCACTAGTTATAAATAATTGCTGCTGGAGACCTGATGGTCAATTGATGTAGGTTGATTGCTGTTAATGCACTACAAAAGCGAATGCTTAATGTTTCTATAAAAATTCCATGTACCACTAACATGTATATGCATTTATGATGTTATATTACATTGAATGTATCCAAGAGTGTTCTCCACTGAGGTATCTTTAGGTATATATTAATGCTGCATACCTTTGTCTCATTACTATTGGGTATCATGCGAAGTGCCTTGGTTTTCCTGTCTCTAATGTTCTATCGTTATTTGCTTTATTGTAATTTGCCGGGTTGGGGGGTGCGGGGCACTGGCTAGTCCTTGTCATGACACTTCTCCTCTTAGGGACTCACTGGTTGATTCCGGTGTCTGTTAGATTGTTTCTCCTTGAGTAGCTCAAGGATTGGGTGCATAGTTCGCCCGTTCGTTCGTCTTTGTTATCGTGTCTCCCCTCCTTGTCTGTCTTGTCCTATTCACCACTGCAGTAGCGCATTCTATTTGTGTGTTCCTCTGGGTGGAGGAAGCGATTGCACAATTGAAAGTCTGTACCTTCAATGCTAGGGGGCTTAATGTCCCGGAAAAACGCTCGCAAATTTTATATGACATGCATAAAGAACGAGTACATATCTTGTTCCTACAGGAGACTCACTTCCAGGTGGGCCATACGCCACAATTTACAAATCGATATTTTCCGTATTGGTTTCACAGTGCCAACCCGGAATCCAAGTCCAAAGGGGCTAGTATATGTATCCACAAGTCACTCTCTCATAAACTCGTTGATGTTTTGGTGGACCCAGGAGGTCGTTATGTTTTTCTCAAATTGTCCATACGCAATAAGATTTTTACTTTGGCTAACTTGTACCTCCCCAATCAAGACCAGGCTAGAGTGGGGCGTTTGTTTTTGAAGAAATTGGAAGAGTTTACCGAGGGCGTCTTAATTGTGGGAGGAGATCTAAATTTGACTTTTGATCCCAGGCTTGATACCTCCTCGGGCAGGTCTACTGTTCCTAAATCACACTTGGGGGCACTAAAGACTATGATGCATTCCATGCAATTGATTGACGTGTGGAGGATTCTGCACCCTCAGGTAAGAGAGTATACTTACTTTTCCCCGTTGCATAATATGTACAGCCGGATAGATGCTTTTTTGATTAGTCACCACTTGCTTACCTGGCATCCTACTACTAATGTGGGCCCTATGATCTGGTCAGATCATGCCCCAGTGTTTCTGACTCTTATGTTTCCTGACTCGGTCCCGAATTTTCAGTCTTGGAAACGTAATGACAATCTATTAAGGGATACAGTATGTGTGTCGGCTCTTAAGGACTCTCTTTCTGTGTTTCTCGAGGTCCATGAACATGACCCTACCCCCTTGCCACTCCAGTGGGAGGCATTGAAATGTGTCATTAGAGGAGTCCTAATACAACACGGGGCACGTTCGAAGCGAGAGAAAGGGGTAACTATGGCGCGTCTCATGACTCAGATTCGGGATCTGGAATCATGTCATAAACGAATTCCATCTTCACAGGTTTTTGTGGATCTTACTACGGCGAGAGAGTCCTTGCGATCCCTCATAGATCAGTCCCACGCCCGGTTTAGAGATCGGATGAGGAAACACTCCTACGAATTTGCGGACAAGTGTGGTAGGTCTTTGGCGCGGTTATTGCATCCCAGTACACAAGCGTCCTACATCCCTAAAATTCTATCTCCCTCGGGCAGTGAGGTTCATGACCCGGCGGGTATTACTGATTGCTTTAGACATTATTACTCGGCCTTATATAATATTAAGGGTCAATTTCACGATATGCAGGCTGAGGCGTTGCGGGATAAAATCGATCATTATGTGCATAATACTGCGTTGCCGTCTTTGGAGGAAGGGGAGGCTTCGGGGCTCGAGGAAGATTTTTCTGGAATCAGAATTGGAACGTGTTATTGGTGACTCACCCTTGGGCAAGAGTCCAGGGCCAGACGGGTTTAACAACAAATTTTATAAGACATTTAAAGCTCAATTGGTTCCCTTTTTGACGAAAGTCTTTCATTCCGTGTCTTCCTCGTGTCCCTTTGCGCCCCAGTCCCTCGAGGCTCACATCACCCTTTTACCAAAACCAGGCAAGGATCCAACATCTTGCGCTAACTTCAGACCCATTTCACTAATTAATGTAGATGTAAAACTTTTTGCGAAGCTGCTTGCCTCTCGTTTGTCACCGTTGTTGCCTGGCCTGATACTGGATGATCAGGTGGGGTTTGTATGTGGTCGGGAAGCACGGGATAACACTAACAAAACTCTCCTTTTAACATCATACTGCCAATCCCGTAAGATGCCGATGTGTTTACTCTCGATAGATGCCGAAAAAGCATTTGACAGAGTGCACTGGGTGTTCCTCCGCAGTGTCCTGGCGCAGGTTGGCCTTGGCACTACTATGGTGGATAGGATAATGGCATTATACCATAGACCTACGGCTCGGGTTTGTGTTAATGGACTTCTATCTGATTCCTTGTCTATTGCTAATGGCACGAGACAGGGGTGCCCACTCTCGCCTCTATTGTATGTTCTGGTCATGGAACACCTGGCAGTGGCACTGCGGAGCAACCCTAATGTTAATGGTGTACGTATTGGATCACAGCATCATAAATTGGCGCTTTATGCAGACGATCTTCTGGTATACATTACAACTCCCATGATTTTTTTGCCATCTTTGACTGAGGAATTTGAGCGTTTTGGTCATCTAAGCAATTTTAAAGTTAATTACTCTAAATCTGAGGCCTTGAATATATCTCTTGATGCTCCTCTGGCTGCCCACCTCGCTCGGGTTTTCCCATTCAAATGGCAACCTACATCCTTAAAATACCTGGGGGTGCATGTTAACACGCAGCAGGCAGATCTGTTCGCCTTGAATTACACACCTATTCTGCAGCGTACTTTGAAGGAATTGGCAGAGTATGGTGGGAACCGTATGTCATGGTTTGGGAGTATCAACGCGGTCAAAATGGATATTTTGCCCAAATTCTTATACCTTTTCCAGACCGTCCCTATTGTAGTACCATCGGGCTTTTTCAAGGCCTTACACAGGGCCATATCTAAATTTGTATGGGGCTCCTCTAAGCCTCGCATCCGTTTTGCTGTTCTTAGTCGTCCAAAAATAGACGGGGGCGCGGGTCTTCCAGACTTTAAACGATACCATCAAGCTGCATTGATTATGAGGGTAGTGGATTGGTTCCGCTCGGAAACAGGTAAGCAATGGGTGCGCATTGAAAGAGACATGTCTCCTCTTGCATTGTCCTCTCTGCGGTGGTTGACTGTCCTACAGCGCCATATGCTATCTCTGCCTTTCCTCACACGTCAGTTTCTTGTAGTCTGGGAGCGAGAGTCTTGGGTGCTGCGGGCCTTGTTCATCGCCCGGGTCCTCTGACTCCTCTCTTTGACAATCCCTCCTTCCCTCCGGCGGTGGGTGTTGATACATTCCTCTGTTGGGAGAGAGGAGAGGGTGAATATCTGGCTGAGATCCTTACTCCTGACGGTGACATATTATCAATGAATGCTGTCTCTGAGGCTTGCCCGGGGAGACGATCAACCTGGTGGTCATACTTACAGTTGCGTTCCTATCTCTCTTCCATGGAAGACTGTATGGTGTTGTTGCAGGATAAGACTCCTTTGGAACGTTATTTGTCTTTATCAACCGCCCCTTCTCATGTCTTGTCCTATCTACATGGGGTTCTCCGGCCCAAATTTTCTTTTTCCCAATTGTCCTTCACTAAGGCATGGGACGAAGAAATGGGGGTTCAACATACTGAAGAGGAATGGGGTACTTCTTTCTTTTTAGCTCACAAACTACCAATGTCTTGTTTTGCTCAAGAAAAAAACTACAAAATAGTCACTCGGTGTTATCGTTGTCCTGCTTTGTTGCATAGGATATTTCCTGACGTGTCTGCTGATTGTTGGAGGTCTGGGGAAGCTCCTGGAACCATGTTGCATATTTGGTGGGACTGTCCCAGGATACGTCCCTTTTGGGGAAAGATTTTTGACTTGGGCAATAAGCTCTTTCACACTGAAGTCCCGACCTCGGCCTCTATAGGATTACTCTCCATGGTTCCTGGATCACTCCCACACCTCAAAAGGGGTGTCTTTAGGCATTTCCTGACTGCGGCGAGAACAGTGATACCTAGGCATTGGAAGTCTCATACTGTTCCTTCTTTGACGGAATGGGTGACAGAGGTGAACGGGATTATGAGGATGGAGGAATTGCTGTCCGCTGACAGGGGCAAGTCTGTGCTCTTTGTCCAAACTTGGGCAGTGTGGTCTGGATTCCGGGGTGGTACTGATCTACCTCTCTGGCTGGATGGAAGGTTCTGAGCAACTTATGTGATCCTACTCCATGCGCTATGTGTGTCTGTGTTTCCCTTTGTTGTCTGATGTTTTGTGTTGGTGTTATATTATATTTGTGGCACTTATACGTACCAACTCTTACTTTACCGGGGCCTGGTCCCCATGTTTACTTATTTTACTATTTTGATGTGAATATGGTACAGTTAGTACCACTGTATTTTGATTAATACGCACTTTAGATGGCTGGGAGGGTACCTCCCATTGTGTCCATGCATTTTATATACTGTTCATATACTGTAAAAATCTGTATTTTTTTTTTATATTGCGTACAAATCTTTCTGCCAATATTGTACAATGTTCTATATGCTGTAATTTTTTGCATAATAAAAATCTTGATAAAGATATAGGCCGAGTCTCTGGCAAGGAGAGAGGATATGCACGTCCATGGGGAGGAGAAGCATTTGGAACCAGATCAATCGGACAGTCATAAGACCGGTGTGATGGAAGCATCTCAGCCTCCTTCTTGCTGAAGACGTCCGCAAACTGAAAGAAATGAGGAGGCAATCCTGCTAATGACTGAGGCAGAGGGGGCTGGACAAAATGGATCTGTAACAGACAGCGGTGGAGACATTTGGAACCCCATTGGAGAACCTCTCCGGAATTCCAGTCCAGGACTGGGGCATGTAACTGGAGCCAAGGCAGACCCAGTAGCACAGGATTGACAGCTTTAGGCAAAACAAGAAATGTAATTAGTTCAGTTTGAAGGGCTCCAACTTGGAGCTTCAATGGTTCGTCTCAGACATGATCGGATCGGGCTGAGGAAGTCCATTCACAAAGGCAGCAGCCAAAGATGTCTCCAGAGGAACTGTGGGCAAATGATGATCCACTAGGTCTTGTTGGATGAAGTTTGCCGCGGACCCGGAGTCTAGATAGGCAGAGACATGGTTCATCTTCTCGCTGGACACTATGGTCACAGGAATGGACAGTTTAGAAGATAATTTTTTATTTAGCACCGTTCCGCCTAGGGTTGTCTCTCCAACCAATCCTAGGCACTGGAGTTTTTGGGCTTCTAGAGACACAAACGCACAACATGGCCTCTGAGGCCCCAATACAGAAAAAGTCCCAAAGTGCGTCTGCGTTGTTTCTCCTGGGCTGACAATTTGAGCCGGTCCACCTGCATTGGCTCTTCTGGTGGAACAACTGGTGAGGGCAACAGGGATTGCTGGAAAGTAGAAGCCAGTATAGGGAATCTTCTCTCCCAGCGAACCTCTTGGGACTGCTCCCGGACCCTTATGTCAATCCGGGTGTCTAGAAGAATAAGACCATCCAGGGTAGGTGGCAGATCGCGAGTGGCAAGCTCGTCTTTAATTTCAGAAGACAGTCCCTGCCAGAATGTAGCCACCAATGCCTCGTTGTGCCAGGTCAACTATACCGCCAGGGTGTGGAACTGAATGGAGTACTCGTCCATGGAGGTGTCTCCCTGGCGAAGGGTCAGCAGAGATGCAGCAGCAGAAGAAACTCTCCCAGGTTCCTCAAATATTGTACGGAAAGTCTGTAAGAAACACTGTAAGTCACGAGTCTCTGGTCCCTGACGTTTCCAAATGAGTTTCGCCCATGCCAGGGCTTTGCCAGTAAAGAGAGAGATTATGAAGGTGATCCTTGCATCGTCAGAAAGGAAGGCCTTTGAATGCAATATGAAGTGGATCTGGCACTAGTTCAGAAATCCTCTGAAGGTACTCGCGTCTCCGTCATAGCAAGGAGGTAGTGACAGGGAGAATTGCGAGTCGGTACTGGTATTGACAGCAGGTGTAGCAGGAGGAACAGCAGGGGCAACCGCATCCAGCCGATGTGCAATGGCGTTCACTGCCTGGAGGAGTTGGTCCTGTCGTGACCGAAGGTCTCGCATATCTACCTGCATGACTTGTGACGTCGTCGTGGTCTTGGGTTGACCAGCGGGGTCTATGGCCTGAGCGTACTGTCACGATCCGGGGGTATGTAGACCCACTAGGTCGCACCGCCGTAGCAGAGTAGCAGCTGGCCAAACAACAGTCTCTACAAAGTCCTAGTACAAGAGTACCTTTGATAGTCGAGACAGTAGCAGAGGCTTAGGCACAGATGAACTTGAAGGCAGATGACACCATACATGGCGGATGATATTAGGCATGGCAGATGACACAAGACGTGGTGTAAGACATCAAACGTGACAGGTGGCACAACACAAATCCAACAAATACAGCATGGGATACAGGATACGGGAACAACGGGAACAGGATAACACTAAGGGACCATTTGCTAAGACTAACATGGGCATACACAACAATGCTCAGGCAAGGAGTGAAAGGGCAGAGACCTTTTTATTGTCCAGGGTGATAAGGGCTGATTTGTGATATATTTCATGAGTGCGCGCTGGCCCTTTATGGCTGGGCATGAGCGCGAACCCTAGAGGATGCTGCAGAACAGAGCGGAAGTGAGTGCTGGCGTCTCCTAGGAAGGAGATGACGGCCAGCACTCACAAATCCATGGCTGCGGCAGTTGAGGGGTAATTCGGAATGACAGTCCACAACCGTGAATGTTACAGTATCCCCCCTCGTACGCCCCCTCTTCTTGGGACCAGAGCGAGAGAGGAATTTCTTAACGAGAATGGGCGCATGCTCGGCCACCGCTCTATTTCTTTCTATGAGACTAAACCAAGAAAATATGATCGACTACAGCACACAATGTTAGAAAAAGTATACAAATTTTATTAAGTTACAAACATGAGACAATTAAAAAATAGAACAGGGGATGAGTCACACAATAAAAAGACGTCAGATCAATTAGAAACCGGATATGAGTATTATGTCACCATGTGAACAGTGTACATGTTGCGTTATAGCAGCAAAAATGAGAAATGCATATGATAATATGGAAAAATAATGTCCGATTGAAATCAAAGCAGATTATAGCCAAGTATATCCGAGGACGACAACAGTATAGTCGTGAAAGAGTATAATACTGGTGTTTGTAGCGATATCTATGTAAGTATAAAAGGTAAGTATGAATCGCAAAAAAGTTATGGCAGCAATATAAAGCAGTATTACATACCAGATATATTTGAGTTCAGAGGATAATCGGAAATAATGAGCATAGTCAAGCACCAACTGCTAAACAGGACAAAAGATAGAGAACATACCAGTAGACATGATGTGAGATGAGACGTCTGAACCCGACGCGCGTTTCGGCAACTGCCTTCGTCTGCAATTGGAGTAGGATGTGTGGGGGGCGTGGTCAGTCCTCGCCACCTCACATCCTCTCTGATGACGTGGTACAGGAAGTGGGGCAGCGCCATCTTTGTACCCCGCATCAGACGCCGATTTCCTCCATCCTGTCCATGTCACTTTTTCCTCTACTGTTCAGACTCATTAGGTATATGGCCTGTGTACTATATATAGGTGGGCACAGGTAGCTTTGACCCTCACCCCGGACGAAGGCAGTTGCCGAAACGCGCGTCGGGTTCAGACGTCTCATCTCACATCATGTCTACCGGTATGTTCTCTATCTTTTGTCCTGTTTAGAGGTTGGTGCTTGACTATGCTCATTATTTCCGATTATCCTCTGAACTCAAATATATCTGGTATGTAATACTGCTTTATATTGCTGACATAACTTTTTTGCGATTCATACTTACCTTTTATACTTACATAGATATCGCTACAAACACCAGTATTATACTCTTTCACGACTATACTGTTGTCGTCCTCGGATATACTTGGCTATAATCTGCTTTGATTTCAATCGGACATTATTTTTCCATATTATCATATGCATTTCTCATTTTTGCTGCTATAACGCAACATGTACACTGTTCACATGGTGACATAATACTCATATCCGGTTTCTAATTGATCTGACGTCTTTTTATTGTGTGACTCATCCCCTGTTCTATTTTTTAATTGTCTTATGTTTGTAACTTAATAAAATTTGTATACTTTTTCTAACATTGTGTGCTGTAGTCGATCATATTTTCTTGGTTTAGTCTCATGTCAATTGTTGATCGATGCACCAAGTATATCTTGGTCTTTACCCAGGATTCAATATAGTGCATATAATGTAGTCAGCAACGATGCTTCACAGTTTACTAGCTATTATTTTTCTGAGCACTACTTCTTATTGAATTCTGTCTGCTGGTATTCTATCGGTTTGTATCTATTTCTTTCTATAGGACTGCTGAAGATAGCGCTCAGCAGCCCTATAGAAATGAATGGAGCAGTAGTCGAGCATGCGCACTACTGTCTAAGTTTTCTACAGCATAAACTTTGACATGGCAGTCAGAAAAATGCACCAAATTTTTCAAAAGTGGTTTATGCTGTATGATAAATTTGGTGCATCTTGCTAGACATGATAAACATTTTCTTTTTCCTTATACCACCTATTAGCTGGCTTAGTTCATGCCAGTTTTTTGCTTTAAAATTTTGGGGTACGGTAATCCCTTTTTAAGTTACGCCCACTTTACGCTAGACCACTCTCTCTCAATATTCTCTTCCCACTTATCGAGCGTGTCAAATAAGGTGTCCAAAACTTTTAATAAATATGGCACACAGCATGTACACCAGAATTCCTGCTTAAGTTGAGCCAGTATTCTGGCGCATTTTGAATAGTAAATCCAGTGGCAGATTAAGTAGACCATAGGCCCTGGGCTGTTCCACAAAATTGGGCCCCCCTTCCCCACCGCTGCTCTGCCGTGTCTATAGTGAACACCACCTTTTTGTGTGAGCATTGACAAATGGTTGTTACAATTCCCCTTGTCAAAGGGCTATGTCCCTACATATTGCAGGGGCGTAGCTAGGGGGGGGCAAGTGGGGCATGTGCCCAGGGCGCAGTTCAGAGGGGGGCGCCAGCGCCACCTCCTCCTGCACTATAATTGTACCTGTGTCGCAAGGACACAGGTACAATTAGAAGCAATGAATGCCATTCAGCGCCTTTCCACGAATGAAGCGACTGGTACCTTTTGTACCAGTGACGCTTCCGTCGATGAAAGGCGCTGACTGACTGACAGGGAAAGTCATCCTGCCCAGCCAATCAGCGCCTTTCATAGACGCTGTGTTCAACCCCCTGGAGACCTGCGCAGAAGAGCGCAGGTCTCCATGGCTGCCGGACGGCGTGGGAGCGGGAATAAGGTGAGTTTGATTTTTTTTTAAAAAATTGTAATAGAAGTGTGTGGCCGTATCTGCGGGGGGGGGGGGGACGACTTTATCCACGGGGAGTGTCTATCTACAGGGGGACTATATCTACAGGGCTGGGCTATATACAGGGGGACTATATCTGCTGGGCTATATACAGGGGGACTATATCTACAGGGGGGCTATATACAGGGGGACTATATCTACAGGGCTGGGCTATATACAGGGGGACTATATCTACAGGGCTGGGCTATATACAGGGGGACTATATCTACAGGGCTGGGCTATATACAGGGGGACTATATCTACAGGGCTGGGCTATATACAGGGGGACTATATCTACAGGGCTGGGCTATATACAGGGGGACTATATCTACAGGGCTGGGCTATATACAGGGGGACTATATCTACAGGGCTGGGCTATATACATGGGGACTATATCTGCTGGGCTATATACAGGGGGACTATATCTACAGGGGGGCTATATATACAGGGGGACTATATCTACAGGGGGCTATATACAGGGGGACTATATCTACAGGGCTGGGCTATATACAGGGGGACTATATCTGCTGGGCTATATACAGGGGGACTATATCTACAGGGGGGCTATATACAGGGGGACTATATATACATGGGGACTATATCTACAGGGGGGCTATAAACAGGGGGACTATATCTACAGGGGGGCTATATACTGGAGTGGGCTGTCTATAGAGCACCATATACAGGGGTGGGCTATATAGTATATAGCCCCCTGTAGATATAGCCCACCAATGTATATGGTGCTCCATAGATAGCCCACCCCAGTATATAGCCCCCCCTGTAGATATAGTCGCCCTGTATATAGCCCAGCCCTGTAGATATAGCCCAGCCCTGTAGATATAGCCCCCTGTAGATATATTCCCCCTGTATATAGCCCACCCCTGTATATAGCCCCCCTATGTATAGCCCACCCCTGTAGATATAGCCCCCCTGTGTATAGCCAACCCCTGTGTATAGTCCAGCCCTGTAGATATGGTCCCCCTTTAGATATGGTCCCCCTGTAGATAGCCCACCCCTGTATACAGTCCCCCTGTAGATATAGCCCATTCTTGTATATAGTCCCCCTGTAGATATAGCCCACCCCTGTATATAGTATCCCACAAATAGCTCCCCCTATAGTGCTCCACAGAAAGCCCACCCCTGTATATAGCCCCCTTCTACATATAGTCCACCCCTGTATATAGTGCTCCACAGATAGCCCACCCTTGTATATAGTATATACAGGGGTGGGCTATCTGTGGAGCACTATATACAGGGGTGGACTATCTAGTGGAGCACTATATACAGGGGTGGACTATATGTACAAGGGGGGGCTATATACAGGGGTGGGCTATCTGTGAAACACTATATACAGGGGTGGACTATATGTGGAGCACTATATACAGGGGTGGGCTATATCTACAGGGGGGCTACATACATGGTTGGGCTATCTGTAGAGCTCTATATACAGGGGTGGGCTATATCTACAGGGGGCTATATACAGGGGTGTTCTATCTGTAGAGCACTATAGGGGGAGTTATTTGTGGGACACTATATACAGGGGTGGTCTATATGGGGGCACTATCTACAGGGGCTCTATGGCAGGCACTATCTACAGGGGGCTCTATGGCAGGCACTATCTACAGGGGGCACAGTGTGTGTGTGGGACACAGTGTATGGTGCTATTATAATTAGAGGTGCAGTGTATGGCGCTATTATATTTAGGGGCGTAGTGTGTATAATGATAACTTTATATTTATTTATAGGTGCAGAAATGTTGGAAAAGTGAGACGCTGAAGACATGTGAGCGGAAAACTGCAGAAATGGGCTGTGACCGGGAGAAGCCACCATAGAGGTCTGGACCGGATGGAGAAAAAGAACTAGAATCTGAGACGTCACCGGTGAGTCACTCAATGTAAATGTTCATTCTGCCTCTAACCAGTACTGTAGTCACTGTATGATCTGCAGCGAGATGATGGGTGGTATGATTATTATAGGATTTTTTTTTGTGAAACAGCAACTCCCAGTATATCCTTATTCTTGGGGCCATGCTGGGAGCTGTAGTTTTACGCCGTACAAACCTATATGGCAGGGGTTGCACTAAATTGAGCTGTATTTGTTCTGGGGCTGTATATATATATATATATATATATATATATATGTACTGAGCTTGGCTCTGGGGCTGTATATATATATATATATATATATATATATGTACTGAGCTTGGTTCTGGGGCTGTATATATGTACTGAGCTTGGTTCTGGTGTTGTGTATAGAACCATATTGCTTGTGAAATGTACAAATAATTTTATGCTCGCGTTACATAAAAAGAAATGACACGTCGATTGGTAGAGAAAACAAACACGGCGAGGGGGGAGGAGATGTCGGGAAAGAGGTTGGGGGGGGGGCGCCAAACTGAATCTTTGCCCCGGGTGATGGAGAACCTAGCTACGCCTCTGCATATTGACAGTCTCCAACCATCGCTGACAGTATCACACTGTGTAGGGACACTTCCTCTTGATAATGGGAATGGTAACACACATTTGTCTATTAGTCCCGGGTACACAGAGATATGTAGAATATAAGGATTACCTGTAACCAGGGCCGGCCTTAGGGTAGATGGCGCCCCGTGCGAAATTATCTTTCGGCGCCCCACGCCATTATAAAAAATGCCCCATAAAAAAGCATAATTCCTCCCCACAATGTAATGCCCTATATAGTGCCCCCACACAGTGTAATGCCCCTTTAGTGCCCCACACACAGTATAATAATAATATTTAATAATGTAATATATTATTACGCCTTCAAGGACACAGTATTTTGTCCTCTAATTGTGCCCACACAGTGTTATGCCCCCTAAGTGCCACACACATTATATTGCCCCCTGTAGTGCCCCTACACAGTATGATGTCCTCCACAGAGTATAATGCCCCCACAGCCCCCCTAGTAGAAAGTTTCCCCTGTAGATTGTGCCGTACAGCCTCCCTGTAGACAGTGCCATAATCCCCCACCTCCTCCTTGTAGACAGTGCCATACAGCCCCCATCTGCCCCTTGTAGTGTCATACAGCCCCCATCTGCCCCTTGTAGTGCCATACAGCCCCCCATCTGCCCCTTGTAGTGTCATACAGCCCCACCTCCCTCTTGTACACAGTGCCCCCACCGCCCCCTTGTAGAAAGTGACATACAGCCCCCACCTCCCCCTTGTAGACAGTGCCATACTGCCCCCCACCTCCACCTGACAGGATCCTTGCGTAGGCCGGCTTGATCCAGAGATGTCATCACGCCGACTGCGCAGGGATCCTGTCCCTGCGCCTCATAGGCTGCAGGCGCCTCTGTAGCCTGTTACAGAGTTTCCCAACCTTTTCGGACTTGAGCCACCCCTGGAAAAAAATAAATCCTCAGGGTCCCCCTACCAAAAATTGTTTCGAGAAAGACAGAAAATACCTAAAAATAAGCACTACATTCTTAGGGTATGTTCACACAGCATTTTTTGGAAGGCAGAAAAAATCTGCTTTTGAATTGACAGCGTTATTTGATGGGGTTTTTTTAGCGTTTTTTTTAAAGCCGTTGAAGCGAATGCAAAAGACGCAGCAAAAAAAGCTCCAAAAGAGCGCCAAAGCTATTTTCTTCCTACTATTTATTTCAATTGGAGGTCAGAGGTGGAGACCACTTGAAGACCATCAGCCCCCTCCCCCCCCACCACTCACAGTAAAATGACCATCAGCCCCCCACTCACAGTAAGGCTGGGTTCACACACACTATTTACGGACGTAATTCAGGCGTTTTAGCCCCGAATTATGTCCGAAAATGCGGCTCAAAAGCGTCGGCAAACATCTGCCCATTCATTTGAATGGGTCTTACGATATTCTGTGCCGACGGTCATTTTTGTGCCCGCGTCAAAGAAAAGCCTGTCACTTCTTGAGACGTAATTGGAGCCGTTTTCCCTTGACTCCATAGAAAAACAGCTCCAATTACGTCCGTAATGGACGCAGCGAAAAGCGCCTGCACATGCCATTACGTCTGAAATTCCGGAGCCGTTTTCTCCTGAAAACAGCTCCGTAATTTCAGCCGTAATGGACGCTGCCGTGTGAACATACCCTAAAATGACCATCAGCCCATCCATTCACAGTAAAACGACCATCAGCCCGTCCACTCACAGTAAAACGACCATCAGCCCGTCCACTCACAGTAAAACTACCATCAGCCCCCACTCACAGTAAAACTACCATCAGCCCCCACTCACAGTAAACTACCATCAGCCCCCACTCACAGTAAAACTACCATCAGCCCCCACTCACAGTAAAACTACCATCAGCCCCCACTCACAGTAAAATTACCATCAGCCCCCACTCACAGTAAAACTACCATCAGCCCCCACTCACAGTAAAACTACCATCAGCCCCCCACTCACAGTAAAACTACCATCAGCCCCCCACTCACAGTAAAACGACCATCAGCCCCTCACTCACAGTAAAATGACCATCAGCCCCCCACTCACAGTAAAACTACCATCAGCCCCCCACTCACAGTAAAATGACCATCAGCCCCCCACTCACAGATGCCCCCTGTAGGTCATGCCACACAGCCCCTTTGTAGGTAGTAGGGATGTCACGATACCTGAATTTGGACTTCGATAGTATCTGCGTCTTTAGCAGGGCCGTATTTACAGCTCACGCTGCCCTAGGCACTAAGCCTGAATATACCCCCATTAAAGGCCTATTTAGTTGAGCCAATTATCATCATGATTCGCCAGTTTCTGACCAATTATAATGATATTTGGTCAGTGTTAACAAAGGGGAAGATCAATGATAAAAACTTTGCTTATCGTTAATCTCTAATGAGAAAAAAAAAGGTAATACACCCGGCCGTAGTCATAGCAATGCGTATTCTGTTCTGAGCGTAGCCCGGCCTCCAGGGATGACGATGCGTCCCATGTGACAGCTGCAGCCAATCAAAGGCTGCAGCGGTCACATGGACTACAGCGTCATCGCAGGAGGCCGGGCTACGCTCAGAGAGAGAGAGGGACTACGGCTGGGAGTATTAGCTTTTTTTTAAATTTATTTCTGCAGTTTTTCCGCCCAAAAAACTGCACCAAAACTTGGTGCCGTTTTTCAGGTGAAATTCCCTGCGGTTCTCAGGACGTATACACTGTGTAGTTTTACGCATCCGCCCTATGTGTTCCTACCCTTATAATCAAGTTGCTCTCCCCACAAATATTATCTCTAAGGGCTTATTTAGACAAACGGGATATACGTCCGTGCAACGTGCGTGATTTTCACCAAAACCACAAAAAAGGCCATACTCACTAGGTAGGTGGGTGGGTGGGTGAAAACCCGTTCCCATCAGGACGCAGACGGGTCAAAGAATGCTGCAGAAGGGGTGTGCATTAAATAGTGATAGCCCCTCCCACTAGTCTTGAGGGGAGTGGCGAACTAAGTGCTCAAAGGTGTGCGATAAATGTGTGTCAGTGTAGTGCTAGGGTGTGAATGGATGGTAAAAAATAAATATGTATGTATGAAAGTGTCAGAACTGTGTAATAAAAATAAATAAATAAATAAATGTGATTTTCACGCGCGTCGCACGGACCTATATTAGTCTATGGGGCCGTGCAGACATGTGTGTGATTTTTATGCTGCGTGAGTCCGCTGCGTAAAAGTCATGACATGTCCGTTCTTTGAGCGTTTTTTGCGCATCACGCACCCATTGAAGTCAATGGGTGCGTGAAAACCACGCATGTCACACGGAAGCACTTCCGTGCGACCAGCGTGGTTCACGCACCAGCTGTCAAAAGGATGAATGAAAACAGAAAAGCACCACATGCTTTTCTGTTTACAAACATCCAAATGGAGTGTCATAATGATGGCGGCTGCGCGAAAAGCACGCAGCCGCGCATCATATGCTGCTGCCACACGGAGCTGTCAAATGCATTTTGCGCAGGCAAAACGCCGTGTTTTTTGCGTGCGCAAAAGGCACACGCTCGTGTGAATCCAGCCTAAGGGTAAGGCCACACAAAGCGGCCCTGACACGCAGCTAACAACCACGCCGGGACCATGTTCGGTGCGGCTGTCAAACAGCCTGTTAGTGGCCGCACGTATTCTGGTTACATGCGCACTACCACTCCATTCATTCTCTATGGGAGCGCCGGAGACAGCCGAGTGCAGTGTTCAGCTTTTTCCGGCGCTCCCATAGAGAATGGATAGGGGGTAAGGTGTTGTAATTTGCAAAATCGTGCGGCCATAAAGGGTGTATCAATTCATGGCCGCACGATTTTGCAGATAAAGGGACAGTTTACCCGCGTTAACGTGCGGCCATGAATTAATACACCCTTTATGGCCACACGATTTCGCAAATTACAACAACTTATCCCCTATTTATTCTCTATGGGAGCGCCGGAAAAAGCAGAACACTGCACTCTGCTATGTCCGGCGCTCCCATAGAGAATGAATGGAGCGGCACTGAACGTGCGAATGTAACCGGAATACCCCTTAACGAGGTATTTGACAGCCGCTCCTACATAGTGCCAGCGCGGTTGTTGGCCACGTTGCGACAGTGTGAGGGCCGCTTCGTGTGGCCGTACCCTAAAGAATCCTTTTTCCCCATACATAACGCTAAGTTCCCCTCCCCCATGATTCATAATAAGCTCCTACACCACAAAATAAACTATACAGAAGTCCCCCTCCTCACAAAATACATGTATAAAGAATCCCCCCACACTCCTATAGCATTTAGGGCAATGTCCCCTCACCTTCAAAATCGATCTGTAAAAAATACACTCAAAGTACCTATAACCTAGTCTCCCCTCCCCCACAAAATCGATCTGTAAAAAATACACTCAAAGTACCTATAACCTAGTCTCCCCTCCCCCACAAAATCGATCTTTTAAAAAAAAACAAAAAAAAAACATCCTGTTACACATCACATAAAGCCCCCTCTCTCACACAGCACATAAATAGACATAGATTAAGCTAAAGCTGCTGCACTTACCTGACTCTGGAGCTCCGTGGAGGAGTCTTCACTGGGGCAGCAGCACAGCAGGAAGGAGCTGCGTGAGGTGCTGAGTGTCTGTGACACTGCAGTACAGGCGGTGCTGATTGGTGGAGCAGACAGAAGCACCTGCTGCTCCTCCAATCAGCGCTCACTTTACGCAGCAGTGCAGAGGGAGGAACATTTCTCCTCTCTTCTGCTCGTACCCACTGGCGCCCCCCTTGCAGCATGGCGGCCGGCGCCCTGTGCGACCGCACGTGTCGCACATAGCTAAGGCCGGCCATGCCTGCAACAGACATGTCAGGAGAGGTGACAGATCCTCTATAGATCCAGTGACTCAGAAGTGATGTCTTCTCTGATGGGAGCCGTTTTCTTTTCTTCTCCATCTGACGCAGACCGTTATGGCGACTTCTCCTGATGAGACATCTTTGCCCATCACTTCTGCATCCATTTCCAGCCTCTATAGAAACACACAAATTTAGACACCAAGACCCAGGACCATAAAGAGGACCATAAAGAGGTTGTCCGGGCACGGACCGCTTTTTATACTGATGACCTATCGATGTGCCCTACCCTCTAAATTTGGACTAGATCATAGAATACATACAGACCCCAGACCTTCTAAACTATTGAAGTCCCCAGACTAGACCGCCTAAACAAATACAGACCCCAGAACAAGCACCATGAATAAATACAGACCTCAGAATACCCTAAATACCGACCCCAGACCCTTCAAACTAACACAGACCCCTAAATATACAGACCCTAAACCCCTTAAACTGATACAGACCCCAGACCAGACTCCCTAAATACAGACCCCTTAAACTAATAGACACCAAACCTCTGAAATACAGTCCCCAAACCAGGCCCCCTAAATACAGTCCACACACCAGACCCCCTAAATACAGTCCCCCTAAATACAGACACCTTAACCCATTAGTGACCGCCCCATAGTGTTTTTATGGCGGCCACTAACGGGCTTTATTCTGATGCAATAGCCTTTTTACGGCGCTGCATCAGAATAAATAAATAGAGCAGGGAGCCGTTAAATCTCACTGCTCTCAGCTACCAGAGGTAGGAGTATTGCAGTGTTGCAGTGTATTATAAATGCGATCGGATAATTGCATAGTGAAGTCCCCTAGTGGGACAAGTGTTAAAAAAAAAAAAAAAAAAAAAGGAGGGGAAAAAAAACATGAAAAACCCACTTTTTCCCTTAGCAAACTGCTTTATTATTAAAAAAAAAGAAAGTAAAAAAGTTACACATATTTGGTGTCGCCGCGTCCGTTACGACCCCAACTATAAAGGTATTACATAATTTATCCCGCACGGTGAACGTCGTAAAAAATAAAATAAAAAAACATGCAAAAATTGCTGTTTTCTTTGAATCCTGACGTAAAAAAAATTTGATAAAAAGTGATCAAAAAGTCGCATCTACTCCAAAATGGTACTGATAAAAACTACAAGTCATCTTGAAAAAAACAAGCCCTCATACAACTGCATCGGTGAATAAATAAAAAAGTTATGGCTCTTCAAATATGGAGACAAAAGCAAATCATTTTGAAAAAGTTTTCACTGTGTAAAAGTAGTAAAACATAAAAAATCTATATAAATTTGGTATCGTTGCAATCGCAACAACCCGCTGAATAAAGTTATTGTGTTATTTACACCACACGATAAACGGCGTAAATTTAGGCGCAAAAAAGTGTAGCAAAATTGCATTTTTTTTTCTATTCCTCCCCAAAAAAAGTTCTTCAATAAATTCTATGTACCCCAAAATGGTGCTATTAAAAATTACAACTTGCCCCGCAAAAAAAAAGACCTTATACAGCTATGTCGACGCAAAAATAAAAAAGTTATAGCTCTTTGAATGAGACGATGGAAAAACTTAAAAAATGGCTTGGTCAATAGGGTCTAAAATAGGCTGGTCATTAAGGGGTTAAACAAATCAATCCCCTTATACTTACATAGCAGCTCACCGCAGTCTTCTATGTGAAATTTTGCTGCTGCTGGTCAAGTTCCTGCTGTCATGTGACCAGCAGGTCTCTAAGCAGTAGTAAGAACTTCAGAGATAAGGTCATGTGACCTTATGTCTAAAGGTCCTTTTGCAGGACATACACAATGCAGTTTCGTCACGTTTTTTGCAGCGATTCGCGGCAAAATCGCTGCAAATACGCAACAAAACTACAATGTACTTTGGGCGGCCATGGGCCCCCCGGGAGCCTCGGGCCCCAGGCCGGCCACCCAAAACCCCCTATGATAATCCGCCATTGAGTGAATCTGCCTACAAGCTCCTGAATTTTGTAGAAACTGCTGTAGTCCTTTTTCAAGCTAAAGCCAGACGAGAGCTGACCTTTGAGGAGTCTGCAGTTGTTCCAGGATTTGGCACCTTCCAAAGACTTTTGGCCATTAACTGACAAGCTGCGCATGCTCAATATACCTTAACGCTGGTTGTATCACTTTAGTATCACTATTAACTGTGTAGGCAAGAAGATCATCATCATGTCTCTGGAGAATCTGCAGTCTGCATGAAAGGACTTTCAAAGGAACATGTATATACCCTCCTGGCTACCACCTCCTAAAGAAGATGACTTTCCTTGCCTCCCTCAACTTGATTCATGGTCCACCATGAAAAGACTGAAATCTCCCAAGATAAAAAAACATACAATCACAGGCTCCTGTTACCTGAGACTTTCCTACATTTAGCTTTACAGCTACTGTATACTTTTTTCTCTGCTATTACTACTAACTTGTTCATTATGATCTGTATAGTAATTTTCTTCAAAAAGAAAATAAAATTTATGTGTGACTTTGGCGCCGGTGTCATTGTGGGGGTAGCGGCGGCTGTGGTTGGCTGGGCTGGTCACATGACACTCCCAGCTAGGAGCGGCTGGACGTCGCTGCTGACGTTTATAGCGCTGATTGGTTGGCGGGGAGGCTTGGCCTCAGCGAAGATGGTGATGCTTAAATTAGTTATACTTCTAGTCCTTAGCGAAGTGTGCCACTGATATCAATTGCGAGCATGCTTCTGTGCTTTACAAACAAATGTACTGACACATTGTACTATCGCTGGCCTGTCAGCCAGCACAAATGAAAGCAGACCCCTGATGAAATCGATATATGGAAACGCGTACGGTCAGATTAGAGGGGGAATTGAGTGTAGGTTACAGCTTTATTGAATTTTAACATCCTAGTGCTGGTTTGCTCAGGAGGTTTCTGATGATCCAGTACTGTTGGAGATGATCTGCTGTGATACTAATTGCAAAAAACCATAACCCCATACATCTTGTATCTATATAAGAGTATATTCATCTTGTAGGGTTCACTATTGAACCAATGTATGAGTTACTTTTTCTATTATACATTTTATGATACAATAATTGGTGCCATGAAAATCTATAACACGTCCCGCAAAAAACAAGCCCTCATATAGCTATATTGATGGAAAAATTATAAAAGTTATGGTTTTTGGAAGGTGGGGAGAAAAAAATTAAAGTGAAAATCCGAGAATGGCTGCGGTGGGAAGGGGTTAAGCTTGATTTTGTCCTATCTCTGAAACATCATGTTTATTTAATGGTTACAGTTTTGGTATTCCACCAGGTCTTGCTTGAAAAAGGTCCTATAACAGGACGGAAATGTTGCAGCTGTTGACTGATTAAATCACATACTTTTTGGAACCATAGGAGTGCCATAGTACTTTCGTTTTTATCTATATATCAATGTATTAATTTCTGTTTACTCTTTTTTTCCTTCAAATTCAACTCTCACAGCCTGAATTCTTTGTGGCATGGCAATTTCTGGAAATATTTCATAGAAATTCTGGTCCATGTTTACGTGATAGCAGCATTGTCAAGTTCTGGAAGAAGATTCGGAGTCCAGTGGCTTAAACAATCTGGAAGGTGGGTGATACTAGCAAGAGTAGTCGAGCAACAGTCTAGGTTCGGTACACAGACAAGCAACAAAAGTCTGTAGTGTAAGGCAGAGACGTGGTCAAGAAACAATCCAAGTTGGGTACACAGATAACTGACAACAGTTTGAAGAGTAAGCCAGAAATGTGGTCAGGAAATAATCCAAGCTCAATCCATAGATAAGCAGCAATAGTTTGTAGAGTAATGAAGCAATGGACTTGACTAGAGGCAGAAAGGTAAATAGTCTGGCAAGGAGGAAGTGCAAGGGCCAGGCCTTATATAAGAAGCCATAACGGTAAAACTAATCAGGTAATTAAGCAAGAGATCTAAAGCAACAAGAATTAAGAGAACCAAAACAATAGATTTAGCATTGGAGCTGTCCAACAGCACTGGCAGCTTAACGAGAAGAACTACTGCCTGGAACACAGGGGTCCCCGGATTCAAATCCTGACAACCATGCAAGTGCTTCAGTTTTTTCAAATGCTCATTTATTCTTCAAATGTTTTATTCCATCATGCTTTAAAGGTGCTATATTGGATTGAGATCTGGTGAATCTGCAGTCCATTGTACTCTGAACTCATTCTTTATGTTCATGAAACCAGCTTGAGATGTCGTGCACTGTGTTGACTTACAATATATAGTTTCAACCTGTTACATCATTATTTGTACATCTTCCCTTCTCCTTCCATCCGGTCGACGCCCTTCTCTCCAGAGATGTCTGCACATGCGGCCGTCCTGTTCCACAGTGACCACCAGGGTGCGCTCGCGAGCTCAGCCCAACCTTAAGGAGCCAAAGCACACACAGGTGTGAGATTGAGCTGATTGCTCCCAGAGCATCCTGGACTATAAGAAGGGCCCAGCCACTTCCTGCTTGTCTGAGCTTTGTTGTCATTACCCTAGTCTGTCTATGCAAATGGTCTCCTAAGTGTTTTCCAGTTCCCAGTGTTTCCCATTCCTGTTACCTGTAACCTGTAGCCCGAGCTATCCTGGTCAAGTGCCATATTGAGTTGGAGTCGTGCTGCTCTGAGTACCACGCCTGTCCTGCTTCACCACGCCTGGTGCCTGCCTGCTGCCTAAGTCCCAGCTGAGCCTGTCTGGCTACTGTCTGAGCTACCACAGGTACACCTATGCAAACTATAGACTGTGACCTGTGTCCTGTTGGCCGGCTGCTATACCGTCTAGGCTGTACGGCCCAGTGGGCCCACGTACCCAACGTGACAGTAAGCTCAGGCCATGTACACCGCTGTTTGATCCAAAACCAAGGTGAAGTCACAAGAGATGCGGGCCGATATGCTAGACCTCCGGTCTCGACAGGACCAACAGGCATTGAACATTATTGCACATCAGCTGGAAGGGCAAACTGCCGTTCCTCCTACTACACCTCCTGGCAGGACAGATCCTCCGGCTACACTTCCTGGCAGTGCTGATTCCCGATTCTCTTTGCTGCTACCTCACCGCTATAATGGAGACGCGAAGACTAGCCATGGATTTTTGAACAAGTGCCAGATCCACTTTAGCCTGTATGCAAGGGCATTTTCGACTGTCGCTTTCATTGTCTCTCTATTCACTGGCAGGGCCCTAGCATGGTCGAACCCTTTCTGGGAGAGACAAGGACCTGAGACCCGTGACTTCCAGGGGTTCCTACGGACATTTCGAATGGTGTTTGAGGAGCCTGGATGAGTCTCGTCTTCAGCCGCCTCCTTGCTGAACCTAAGCCAGGGAGACACTTCCGTGGCCGAGTACGCCATCCACTTCCGCACCCTGGTGGGAGAATTGTCGTGGAACAATGAGGTCTTGGTGGCTATATTCTGTCAGGGACTGTCTCCTGAGATTAAGGATGAGCTTGCTGCCCGGGATCTACCGTCTACCCTGGATGACCTCATCCTTCTGGCCGCCCGGATTGATATAAGGATCCGAGAACGGTTCCAATAAGCTCGCCGGGAGAGAAGACTCCCTAGCCCGGTTCCAACAATGCAGCAACCCCTGCTGTCCTCAGTTGCTGATCCTCCAACGGAGTCTGTTCTGTGAGGGTGGACCAGTTTAAGCTGTCTACCCAGGAGAGACAACGCAGATGAACCTCGGGACTCTGTCTATATTGCGGCCTCGGAGGCCATCTTGTGCGTCTTTGCCCCCAAAAGCCCCAGAGCCTAGGGTTGGTGAGAGAGACAACCCTGGGTGAAGAAGGACTTTTGTCTAAATAGTCTATTCCCGTGACCATAGTGTCCGGCGAAAAAAACGCATCGGGTCTCTGCTTATCTGGACTCTGGATCCGATGCTAATTTCATTCGAAGAGACCTGGTGGATCTTTTCCAATTGCCCAGAACCCCTCTAGAGAGGCCTTTGATGGTAGCATCTGTGAATGGACTACCTCTGCCAGAACCGGTTATAGCTGTGACCAAGCCGCTGAGGCTCCAAGTGAGAGCCCTCCATTCCAAGCTCATCTCGTTCTTTGTCCTGGCTAAAGCTGCCAACCCTGTGCTGCTGGGTCTACCCTGGCTCCGACTATATGCCCCAGTCCTGGACTGTAATTCTGGAGAGGTTCTCCAGTGGGGTTTCCGAGTGTCTCAACCGCTGCCTGGTACAGATTAGTTCGGCTCAGCCTCCTCTGCCTCAGTCCTTGGCAGGATTGCCTTATCATTTTTCCACGTTCTCGGATGTCTTCAGCAAGAAGGAGGTGTAGACGCTGCCCCCACACCAGGCGTATGATTGTCCTTTCGAGCTGATTCCTGGTGCATCCATACTCCGTGGTAGGGTATATCCTCTCTCCTTGCCAGAGACTCAGTCCATGTCCGCCTATGTTAAGGAGAACTTAGAGAGGGGCTTCATATGGAAGTCTTCCCTGGCAGGAGCTGGGTTCTTCTTTGTCAAGAAAATGATGGTTTTCTGCGTCCTTGCATCGACTAACGGGGTCTCAACCAGATCACAGTAAAAAAATCCATATCCGGTGCCATTGATTTCTGAATTGTTTGATCGCATACGAGGAGCCAAGATTTTCTCGAAGCTAGACAAGCGTGGGGCTTACAACCTAATCCGGATTCGCCGGGGTGATGAATGGAGGGCATTTAACACCCGTGACGGACACTATGAATATCTAGTAATGCCCTTCGGACTGTGTAATGCTCCTGCGGTCTTCCAAGAGTTTGTTAATGACATATTCCGTGACCTCCTCTATGTTTGTGTTGTAGTCTATCTTGATGACATCTTGATTTTTTCTCCAGATCCTATGACTCATCAGAGACATGTCCGTCAAGTTTTGCTGCGGTTAAGGGAGAATCGCCTGTACGCCAAGTTGGAGAAGTGCATGTTTTGAGACGAATGCTCTACCCTTCCTGGGCTACATCATCTTGGATCAAGGCCTCAAGATAAATCCTGAGAAGGAAAAGGCCGTCCCGTAATGGCCATGCCCTCAAGGTTTGAGGTCCATACAGCGCTTCCTGGGATTCGCTAATTTCTACAGACAGTTCATTCCAAACTTCTCCTCACTGACATCTCCTATCTCTACCCTCACTAAGAAAGGAATGAACGCCAAGGTGTGGACTCCTGAAGCGGAATCTGCATTTATTAGCCTGAAGAGTGCCTTCACGTCAGCCTCTATCCTCCAACATCCAAATGTATCTCAACAGTTCTCGTTGGAGCTGGACGCCTCCTCTGTCAATGCTGGTGCACTCCTGTTCCAGAGAGGTTCCAAGGGCAAGACAATGGTATGTGGCTATTACTCTAAACTCTTTTCTCCGCAGAACGCAACTACTCGATTGGGGATCGGGTTTTACTGGCCATTAATTTGGCTTTGGAGGAGTGGAGACATCTACAAGAGGGCGTAGTTCATCCCATCCTGATATTCACGGACCACAAGAAACTCACCTATCTCCAAACGGCCCAACGACTGAATCCCCGTCAGGCCAGGTGGTCGCTGTTCTTTGCCTGGTTCCAGTTTGAGCTCCACTACCATCCGGCCGACAAGAATACGAGGGCTGATGCCTTGTCCTGGTCGTTCAAGACAGAGGACACTATGGAGTCTCCACAGAATATCATCGATCCATCATGCATCATCCCTGTCAACCCTCTGAAAGTTAGAGACATTGGGGAGGACTTTTGTGCGTTTGGCAGACAGAAGAGGAATCCTCCACTCGGGACACAGTTCCAAACTGGCAGGTCACGTGGGTGCCCATGAGACCTGAGACCTAATTGCCCATCAGTTCTGGTGCCCCATGCTGCCCAAAGACATCACAGACTTTGTCTCCTCCTGCACGGATTGCGCAGCAAATAAAGTTGCCCACTCCAAACCGGCTGGCCTGCTCCAGCCACTGCCTGTGCCTGATGCTCCCTGGCAACATATTGCTATGGACTTTGTTACGGACCTGCCTCCCTCTGCGGAATGCAGTGTGGTCTGGGTGGTGGTGGAACGATTTTCGAAGATGGCTCACTTCGTTCCACTGACCGGTCTGCCTTCTGCTTCTCGATTGGCCGTCCTCTTCATCCAACACATCTTCCGCCGGCACGACTTGCCTAGGCATATTTTGTCTGATCAGGGGGTTCAGTTCACCTCGAAGTTCTGGAGAGCCCTCTGTAAACTCCTCAATGTAAAGTTGGACTTTTCCTCAGCCTACCATCCTCAGTCCAATGGTCAAGTCGGGAGGATCAAACAAATAATGGAGATCTACCTACGACACTTCATCTCCAAGCAGCATGATGACTGGGTGCAGCATCTTCTTTGGGCTGAGTTCTCATATAATAATCATACTAGCGAGTCCACAAGAAGTACACCATTCTTCATAGTTTACGGCCAACACCCACGACTCCCTCTCCCGGTGTCCATTATGTCCGAAGTGCCCACAGCCCACATGAAAGCATAAGGAAGACACAAGGAGAAGAGAACATCCCCAGTTTTCTCCAGGTACCAAGGTCTGGCTGTCTTCCTGAAATATCCAGCTAAGGGTGCCATCTTACAAGTTTGCTCCCAGGTTACTCGGACCCTTCGAGATCTTGCAACAGATTAACCCGGTCTCCTACAAGCTTCATCTGCCTCCTACCCTCCGGATCACCAACTCCTTCCACGTTTCTCTCATGAAACCTGTTGTCCTGAACCGGTACTCTAAGACTCTTAGCCCTGCAGTTGCCCACAACGGTTCTGCCGAGATATTTGAGGTTAAGGAGATCCTGGACACCTGCCTTGTCTGAGCTTTGTTGTCGTTACCCTAGTCTGGCTATGCAAATGTTCTCCTAAGTGTTTTCCAGTTCCCAGTGTTTCCCGTTCCGTCTACCTGTAACCTGTATCCCGTGCTATCCTGATCAAGTGCCGTATTGAGTTGGAGTCCTTCTGCTCTGAGTACCATGCCTGTATTGCTTCACCACGCCTGGTGCCTCCTTGCTGCCTAAGTCCTAGCCGAGCCTGTTTTCCTACTGTCTGAGCTACTACAGGTACACCTATATGAACTATACACTGTGACCTGTGTCCTGTTGGCCAGCTGCCATACTGTCAAGGCAGTACAGCCCAGTGGGTCCACGTACCCAACATGACACCTTTACATATACTATGATTTTACATCTTGCGTGGAATTAGTTTATTTTAAGGTATTGACAAATGCTAATTCTGATATATATATATATATATATATATTATATATATATATATTTATTTATTTATTTATTTATACACCGTGTTCCAAATTATTATGCACATTGGATTTAAGTGTCATAAACATTTAATTATTCGTTTTTCAATTAAATTCATGGATGGTATTGTGTCTTAGGGCTTTTTGGATCATTGTCATCAATCTCAGACACCTGTGATAATTAGTTTGCCAGGTGTGCCCAATCAAAGGAAAACTACTTAAGAAGGACGTTCCACATTATTAAGCAGGTCACATGCTTCAAGCAATATGGGAAAGAAAAAGGATCTCTCTGCTGCCAAAAAGCGTGAAATAGTGCAATACCTTGGACAAGGTATGAAAACATTGGATATTTCAAGAAAACTTAGGCGTGATCATCGTACTGTGAAAAGATTGGTGGCTGATTCAGAGCACAGACGGGTTTGTTCAGATAAAGGCATAATGAGGAAGGTTTCTGCCTGACAAATTAATAGGATTAGGAGAGCAGCTGCTAAAATGCCATTGCAAAGCAGCAAACAGGTATATGAAGCCGCTGGTGCCTCTGGAGTCCCGCGAACCTCAAGGTGTAGGATCCTCCAGAGGTTTTCAAGTGTGCATAAAGCTATTATTCGGCCACCCCTAAACTATGCTCACAAGCAGAAACGGTTGCAGTGGGCTCAGAAATACATGAAGACTAATTTTCAAACCGTGTTATTTACTGATGAGTGCCTGCAACCCTGGACGGTCCAGGTGAAAGGAGTAGTGGATGGTTGGTGAATGGCCACCATGTCCCAACAAGGCTGCGACGTCAGCAAGGAGGTGGCGAAGTCATGTTTTGGGTTGGAATCATGGGGAGAGAGCTGGTAGGCCCCTTTAGGGTCCCTGACGGTGAAAATGACCTCTGCAAAGTACGCAGAGTTTATGACTGACCACTTTCTTCTGTGGTACAAAAAGAAGAACCGTGCCTTCCATGGCAAAATTATCTTCATGCATGACAATGCACCATCTCATGCTGCAAAGAATACCTCTGTGTCATTGGCTGCTATGGGTATAAAAGGAGAGAAACTCATGGTGTGGCCCCCATGTTCCCCTGACCTCAACCCTATTGAGAACCTTTGGAGCATCCTCAAGCAAAATATCTATGAGGGTGGGAGGCAGTTCACATCAAAACAGAAGCTCTGGGAGGCTATTCTGACATCCTGCAAAGATATTCAAGCAGAAACTGTCCAAATACTCACAAATTCAGTGGATGCAAGAATTGTGAAGGTGATATCAAAGAAGGGGTCCTATGTTAACATGTAACTTGGCCTGCTAAGTTTTTTTGGATTGAAAGAGCTTTTGATTTCTGTAAATATGACCTCCTGATGCTGCAAATTCAACAAATTACCATTTTAGTTCTCTTTACAACCTTTAAAATGTTTTGATCTCTGTTGTGCATAATAATTTCAAAGTGGATTTTGAGTTTTTTACTTCTAAAAAAAAATCTGTTATCATTAGGAGATTTGTTCAATAAAATTTGCATTATACTCCAACGGTTGATGGCTTGAAGATTATACTGACTGTCATTTGCATCGACTATTTAGGAAAATCAGCGAAAAATAACATTTGCATAATAATTTGGAACGTGGTGTATATATATATATATATATATATATATATATATATATATATATTACTAAAACAATGTCTTATGTATAACAAGTTTTTTCGGTTGTGCACTACTGATGTTCTACTATATGTCCTCTATTTTGCAAGACTATAAAGTTTATACATGGGATTTTATTGCATGGATCGGCAAGTGGTAGTCTTTTGCATCGCACTGAAATGATATGTTACACTGCCGTTCACAAGTTTGGAATCACTAAGGATTGTCCTTTTTTAAAAAAAAAAAAGAAAATCACTATGTTTTTTGTTTAATATAACATTAAATTAGTCAGAAAAACAATCTAGCCATTGCTAATGCAATAAATGGCTAGTGTACATGTCTTTAAGGGTATGTTCACACGCAAACTCAAAAACGCCTGAAAATACGGAGCTGTTTTCAAGGGAAAACAGCTCCTGATTTTCAGACGGTTTTTAAGCCACTTGCGATTTTCGCAGCGTTTTTTACGGCCGTTTTTGTAGCTGTTTTCTATAGAGTCTATGAAAAAACGGCCCCAAAAATTGCTGAAGAAGTGACCTGCACTTCTTTTTTGCGCCCGTTTTTTTACGAAAACAGAACACCGTTTTTCCCATTGAAATCAAGGGGCAGATGTTTGGAGGCATCTGCTTCCAACTTTTCGGTCGTTTTTCGGGTGTTTACGGCCTGAAAAACAGCCGAAAATAGGCCATGTGAACATACCCTAAGGGTATGTTCACACGGCCTATTTACGGACGTAAATCGGGCGTTTTTGCCCCGAATTACGCCCGAAAATAGCGCCTCAATAGCGCTGACAAACATCTGCCCATTGAAAGCAATGGGCAGACGTTTGTCTGTTCACACGAGGCGTATATTTACGCGCCGCTGTCAAATGACGGCGCGCAAATAGACGCCCGCGTCAAAGAAGTGACCTGTCACTTCTTTGGCCGTAATTGGAGCCGCTATTCATTGACTCCAATGAATAGCAGCGCTAATTACGGCCGTAATTGACGCGGCGTTCAAGCGCCTGCACATGCCGGTACGGCTGAAATTACGGGGATGTTTTCAGGCTGAAACATCCCCGTAATTTCAGCCGTTACGGACCCCCGCCGTGTGAACATACCCTAACAGTGTTTCTGCATAGACTTTTTCAACCACCCTCACACCTGTGTTTAAAATGCTCACTGTGTTAACTAATCCAAATTATTAAGTTAGCATAGCTGAATATTTTTGTGTTTAAGAAAGCAATAAAATTTGCATTCTTTGGACTAATTGAGTATCTCGGGCTTCAGCAGGTGTGGGTTTGAATATGATCTCAAAATGACCAAAAAGAAAAAGCTCTCTCATGAAACTGGTCAGTCTGTTGTTGTTCTGAGAAATGGCTGGGTCTGTGAAAGGTTGAACTTGATAAATATATCTCTTTGAACCAAAGTATCTATGTAACTGTGCCAGTGTTAGACATGTATACAGAATTGCAAACTAGTGTATGCTGTGACATTTTCTGATATTAATTGAGGTAATATATCATGCTATAGTTTTCCATTATGATTTTATTTAACTTAGATATCCTTTTCTTACTGTCCACTCAAGAAATGACGTGCTACAGGTCAAACAGTCAGCAGGTGCAGGATAAAGTAATTGTAGTGTGCCATCAAATTAAGACGCAATTCACACCACATTTGACCATATGGTTTGTCAAGGTGTATACTGTACAGTATTAATAGTCTTTTTGGCATATGTCTGGAACTTTAACATCTAGATACCATTTTTTACCATATGGAAAAGTGTGATAATGGCAAATAGGAAACTTATTGGTGTAGGTTGGTTAAGTTTGCAAAGTACTGTAAACATTTGGATCCATCTGAAGAAAAAACAAACAAACAAAGGATGGCAATTGTATGAAACTGTATACCAACTATGTACTTTTTTTTTTTTTTTATAGATTCATTAATGGGTTTATCTTATCAGTACAATAAAAAATGAATCCAAACCAAGGGGTTCTGCAATATTTTTTTTAACATTAGTTTATTAAAAATCACCAGGTTTATCCAAAACAATTTTTATTTTGAAATCTGCTTGCAATATTAAAGAACAAAATAGAGACCAAATAAGAGAAGAATAATCTTAATTTATTGCATAGTAACTTCACACCCTGAATTTTAACAAGGCATTTTAAAGAAAATATTGGTTTACATTTATACCGTTTAGTATTTTAAGTAATGTATTTTAAACAAAACCACCTTGTTTTAGCCTACTGTTTTAATAGGCATCACTGAAGATATTATTGAGAAGTCAAAGTGGTTTGCAATGTAGTAAGTTACAACAAAATTATCATATTAATGAACCACATGTAAACCTGTAATACACATTAAATAAAAGAGCTTATAGAAATATTCACAGATGCATAAGCAGAGCTTCAGAGTACCGTAGACGTTAGAGATAGGTGTGGTTGAGCAGCATTATATCAACAGAGCTTATGATAATACCACATGATCATGATACCTGTCCTAAGGCTTATTCGCAAACTTTATTCTGCTAAACTGTGATATTGTAGACAGACAATCGTATACAGCCACAACACCCCCACAAGACCCCGAGGTTATATTGAAACAAACAGATTACCATATAGATTTTGGAGGAGTTGGCTATTCTGACTATAATATGAATTCTAACATTCGACTGGATTACGGTTGTGCTCATATATATTTTTTCTCAATATAAGTGATTCTCCAAAACAATATTCATTATTTTGTAATATTGGGCCGGTGAAACTACTTATCATCACAGAATTGTGTTTTTTTTAGTAACCATAATAATATTATTGCAAGAAAAACTAAGTGAACCCTTTGGAATTACCTGGATTTCTGTGTTGATTACTAATAAAATGTGGTCTAATTGTTATCTAAGGAACAATTCTGGACAAACACAATCTAATTAAACTAATAACACACAAACAGTTGCACTGTTTATGTCTTTTATTGAGCACATTGAGTCAGTGAATCTACATCCACAGTGAAGGGAGAAAAAAATAAGTGAACCATTTAATAAATCCACCTTTAGCAGCAATCGCCTCCACCAAATGTTTCCTGTAGCTGCAAATAGAATTTGCACAATGTTGAGGAGGAATTTTGGACCATTTCTCCCTGCAAATGTGTTTCAGTTCATCAATATTTCTGGGATGCCTTGCGCGCACAACGCTCTACAGGTCATGACACAGCATCTCAATAGGGTTCAGGTCAGGACTCTAACTTGGTCATTCCAAAACACAAACCTTCTTTTTCAACCATTCTTTAGTTCAGGGGTGGGGAACCTTTTTTCTCCCAAGGGCCATTTGGATATTTAGAAAATCATTTGCAGGCCATACAAAATTATCAACTTAAAAATTACCCTGCTTTATTTGATCAATCGTTGAATTAACTTCAGCCTAATGTGATGTCTGGAACTGCTTCTTTTTGTTGAGGCGTGTGCTGTTAGCTGGTATTGATGATGATGTTGCTACTGTGTCGGTCAGTCTGGAGCGCAGTCGACTCTTTGCAATGGTATGTTTTGAAAAGATCTCGCAGCAGTAAGTTGTACCGACTTACTTAAAGGGGTTTTTACCATCAGGGACATTTATGACATATCCACAGGATATGTCATAAATGTCAGATAGATGCGGGTTCTACCTCTGGGACCCGCACCTAACTCTAAAACGGGGCCCCTTAAACCCCGTTCTACTTTTCTGTGTTGCGGCTGATTTCAGACCTTGAAGAAGAAAACAGCCTGGCTCGCCGAAATACGCAGTTTCCGTAACTCCCATAGTAGTTATGGGAGCAGCGAAGCATGCGAGTTACGCTGTTTCTGTAACTACTAGGCAGTTCTATGGGACTTACGGAAACAGCGTAGCTCAGCGAGCTACACTGTTTTCTTCTTCATGGTCGGAAATCAGCCGGAACACAGAGAGGTAGAGTGGGTTTTAAGGGGGCCCCATTCTAGAGATAGGTGCGGGTCCCAGAGGTGGGATCCACATCTATCGGACATTTATGACATATCCTGTGGATATATCATAAACGTCATTGATGAAAAAGTCACCTGACCTCACTTCATGCTTTTAGGACAGGTCCTATCCTATGTCTACACTACAGCTAAATTTCTACATTTAAGCCTCAGCTAAGTTTCTAATTTTAAGGTCAGGAGCAGGAGGAGGACAGATGGAGGTAAGTACTGAGTATGCGGCGGTCTGAGTGAGGATGTCAGTGTTTGCCGGCTCGGGAGTGGACCACTTCAGTCACCTGACCTCACATATTAGATTACAGAAAAGGTAAGGAAAGACAAATTTACGTATCAATACACACAAAACAAATCATTTAGTATTGCTATGTACTTTCGAGCATATAGTTTAAAAAAACACACACCCTGTTTTCTAATCCTGGACAACATATTTAACCCCATTCCCGACATCCCCCCGTATATATACGGCACAGTCAAGAAGGTGTTCCCGCAAACTGCAGTACAGTTACGTCACGGTGATGGTGCGGGCTCATCAGCGGAGCCCGCACCATCACCATGGGATGAAAGCTGTATATTACAGCTGACACCTTCCTGTAACGGCCAGGACCAGAGCTATTCTCCAATCCGGGCGATTAACACCTCAGCTGATGCGATCAATAGACAGCGCAGCATCTGAGGGGTTTTTACCCAACCGGCACCCTAGTGACGCAATCGCTGGCTTGCTCTGGCAACCGGAGGCCAAATAATGCCCTCCGTGTCTGCCTTGTCCAGAAGCTGATACCGGCGGGTCCTCATAGGCTTGCTGTCAGTGAATAACTGACATCTCTAATACACTGCACTGTGTATGTAGTGCAGTGTATTAGAGTAGCAATCAGGGCATCAGGCCCTCAAGTCCCCTAGTGGGACAAATAAAAGAAGTTTAACCCCTTCCCTCTTTAGCCACTTTTGACCTTCCTGACAGAGCCTCATTTTTCAAATCTGACATGTTTCACTTTATGTGGTAATAACTTAAGAATGCTTTTACCTATCCAAGCGATTCTGAGATTGTTTTCTCGCGGCTTTATGTTACTGCCAAAATTTGCTCGATACATTCAGTATTTAATTGCGAAAAACACCAACATTTAGCAAAATATAGCATTTGTCTAAATTTAAATGTATCTGCTTGTAAGACAGGCAGTTATACCACACTAAATTGTTGCTAATAAACATCCCCCATATGTCTACTTTAGATTGGCATAGTTTTTTTAACATAATTTTATTTTTCTGGGACGTTACAAGGCTTTGAACTTTAGCTGCAATTTCCCACATTTTCAAGAAAATTTTAAAAGGCTATTTTTTACAGGGGCCAGTTCAGTTGTGAAGTGGCTTTGAGGGCCTTATATATTAGAAACTCCCAATAAGTCACCCCATTTTAAAAACTTCATCTCCCAAAGTATTCAAAACAGCATTTAGAAAGTTTCTCAACCCTTTAGATGTTTCACAGGAATTCAAGCAATGTAGAGGTGAAATTTACAAATGTCACTTTTTATTAAGAAATTCATTTTAATCCATTTTTTTTATAACACAGAAAGTTTTACCAGAGAAATACAACTCAATACTTATTGCCCAGGTTCTGCAGCTTTAGGAAATATCCCACATGTGGCCCTAGGATGGTAATAGACTGAAACACCGGCCTCAGAAGCAAAGGAGCACCTAGTGGATTTTGGGGCCTTCTTTTTATTAGAATATATTTTAGGCACCATGTCAGGTTTGAAGGGCTCTTGCGGTGACAAAACAGTGGAAATCCCCCAAAAGTTACCCCATTTGGGAAACTAAACACCTCAAGGAAATGATCTAGTGGTATAGTGAGCATTTTGACCCCACAGGTTTATCGCAGAAATTATTGGAAGTAGGCAGTGAAAATTGAAATCTAATTTTTTTCCCCAAAAATTTAAGTTTAGCTAATTTTTGCTCATTTCCACAAGGACTAAAGGAGAAAAGCACTGCAAAATTTGTAAAGCAATTTCTCCCGAGTAAAACAATACCCCACATGTGGTCATATACGGCTGTTTGGACACACGACAGGGCTTAGCAGGGAAAGAGAGCCATTTGGCTTTTGGAGCTCAAATTTAGCAAGAATGGTTTGCGGAGGCCATGTCACATTTTCAAAGCCCCTCAGGGGACAAAACAGTAGAAACCCCCCACAAGTGACCGCATTTTGGAAAATACACCCATTGAGGACATTATCTAGAGGTAAAGTGAGCATTTTGACCGCACAGGTTTATCGCAGAAATTATTGGAATTAGGCAGTGAAAATTAAAATCTACGTTTTTTTCAAAGAAAATGTAGGTTTAGATATTTTTTTTTTCATTTTCACAAGGACTAAAGGGGAAAAAGCACACTAAATTTGTAAAGCAATTTCTCCCGAGTAAAACAATTGCACACATGTGGTCATAAATGGCTGTTTGGACACACGGCGGGGCTTAAAATGGAAAGAGTGCTCTTAGGCTTTTGGAGATCATATTTAGCAGGAATGGTTTGCGGAGGCCATGTCGCATTTGCAAAGCCCCTGAGGGGACAAAACAATGAAAACGCCCAAACAGTGACTCCATTTAGGAAACTATACCCCTTGAGGAATTCATCTAGGGATGTAGGGAGCATTTTGACCCCACAGGTGTTTCATAGAATTTATTAGAATTGGGCAGTGAAAATAAAACAATCCCTTTTCTTCAATAAGACGTAGCTTTAGCTCAAAATTTTTCATTTTCTCAACAAATAAAAGAAAAACAGAACCCCAAAATTTGTAAAGCAATTTCTCCCGAGTATGGCATTACCCCATATGTGGTCATAAACTGCTGTTTGGGCACCTGGTAGGGCTCAGAATGGTAGGAGCGGCATTTGGCTTTTGGACTGCAGATTTTGCTGGATTGGTTTCTGGTCACCATGTCGCATTTGCAAAGCCCCTGTGGGACCAAAGCAGTGGAAACCCCCCAGAAGTGACCACATTTTGTAAACTACACCCCTCAAGGTATTCACCTAGGGGTGTAGTGAGCATGATAACCCCGCATGTGTCTTGCAGAAATTAGTGTGCACTCGATGTTGCAGAGTGAAAATTGGATTTTTTCCATAGATATGCCAATATGTGGTGCTCAGCTTGTGCCACCATAACAAAACCGCTCCCTAATTATTATGCTGTGTTTCCCGGTTTTAGAAACACCCTACATGTGGCCCTAATTTTTTGCCTGGACATTTTAAAGGGCTCAGGATTGAAAGTGTACCATGTAAAATTGAGGCCGAATTTGGTGATTTACAAAGTATTGGTTCACAATTTCAGAGGCTCTGATGTGAAATAATAACCCACTGAGAAGTAAACCCATTTTGGAAACTGCACCCCTCAAGGCAAATATTAAGGGGTGTAGTGAGCATTTTCACCCTACAGGACTTTTCCATAAATTATTGCGCTGCGGATGGTGCAAAGTAAAAATTTCTATTTTTCCCTAGATATGCCAATTCAGTGGCAAATATGTCGTGCCCAGCTTGTGCCACTGGAGACACACATCCCAAAAATTGTTAAAAGGGTTCTCCCGGGTATGGCGATGCCATATATGTGGAAGTAAACAGCTGTTTGGGCACACTGTAGGGCTCAGAACGGAGGGAGCGCCATTTGGCTTTTGTAAGCATAAATTTGCTTGGTAGTAGATTTGTTTGAGCATTGCTAATGTTTCCGTTTATAATGTGGGGGCATATGTAAGCTGGGCAGATTGCATCAGGGGCATAGTCAGGTGGTATAATAATTGGGTTAAACAAAACAGTAAGATAGATGTGTGTTACGCTGTGACACAATCTTTTCTGCACAGGCCAGTGCCGCACTGATAAATGGTGTCCTTCCTTATCCCCCTTTTGGTCCACACTCTGCACCTTTGCAGTTTAGGGAATTTTGCTGGGAAGTGTTGTCCTGGTATTATATGGGCACCCTCGTTTCCAGCAGATATGTTTGTGCCCTCCCCTTCCTGGTTCCCTAATTTTAGGGCCTTGATAATTCGCCTCTTGAAACAGAAGAAATGTTCCTCTCGGGCCTGTACAACTGCATATTTTTTATTTCCTGACTTATGGTAGCCTTAACTAATTTTATTTTTTCATAGACGTAGTGGTATGAGGGCTGTTTTTTTGCGGGACGAGCTGTAGTTTTTATTGGTACCATTTTGGGGTACTTGCGACTTTTTGATCACTTTTTATCCTATTTTTGGGAGGCAAGGTGACCAAAAGACTACAATTTTTTCATAGTTTTTTTTATACAGCGTTCACCATATATTATAAACTACATGTTAACTTTATTCTGCCGTCTATCCGATTCCGGCGATACATAATTTATAGCACTTTTTTATGTTTTATAACTTTTTGCACAATAAAAATACTTTTGTAAAAAGAATGTATTTTTTTCTGTCGCCATGTTGTGAGAACCATAATGTTTAATTTTTTCGTTGACAGAGCTGTATTTTGGCTTGTCTTTTGCGAGATGAGCTATAGTTTATATAGGTACCGTGCTTGGATACATACAGCTTTTTGATCACTTTTTATTCCAATATTTGTAGAGCGAAGTGACCAAAAAACAGACATTCTGGTGTTTTTTTACGCTGTTCACCGTGTAGAATAAATAACATAATATTTTTATAGTTCAGGCCGTTATGGTCACGGCGATACCAAATATGTATGGTTTATTTTATTTTTTCATTAATAAAGGACTTCAAAAGGGAAAAGGGTGTTTTGTTTTATTTTATTACTTGAAACTTTTATTGCATGTTTTAAAACTTTTTTTTTTTTTTTACACATTTTTATACTTTTTTTTACAATTTTTTTCAAGTCCCACAGGGGACTTTAAGGTCCAACTGTCTGATTTGTTTTTTCTAATACATTGCACTACATATGTAAGCTAATTTTGATCCCCGCCATTACAGCCGGATGTCAGCTGTAATACACCGCTGAAATCCGGCGATGATGGCACCGACTCAGCTTCTAAGCCGGTGCCATGCATTTGTCGTATGGATACGGTAAAATGCGGGAAGCACTAGCTTTCCATGATGTATCCATATGGCAAATGTTGGAAAGGGGTTAAAAAAGTTAATAGAAATGTTGTAAAAAAAACAAAAACACACACATTTCAAGTAAAAAAAGCCAAACTGCCTTTTTTCTCATAATAAGTATTTTATTATTGGAAAAAAAATAATAAAATAAAAAATATATACATAATCGGTATCGCTGCATCCGTAACAATGGCGCACGGTGAATGCCGAATAAAAAAACAATAAAAAACTATTCCAGAATTGCTCGTTTTTGGTCATTTCTTCTTCTAAAAGATGAAATAAAAAGTGATCAAAAAGTCGTATGTATCCCAAAATGGTACCAATTAATTCTACAGCCCGTCTCGCAAAAGACAAGACCCCACACAGCTCCATCAACCGAAAAATAAAAAAAAGTTATGGTACTAGTAATGCGGTGATAAAAAAACATCCCAATGTGCAGGCCGGTGGGGAACATTCCTTCAGTTTCAGGGCCATAGTACTTAGGAACCAGGAAGAGAAGGGATATAGCCCTACAGTGTGCCCAAACAGCAGTTTATGTCCACAAGTAAGGCATAGCCATACCTGGGAGAACTCGATAAACAATTTATGGCGTAAGATTCTCCAGTGGCACAAGCTGGGCACAACATATGGTGCTGTGAATATGCATATAAGTGGAAAAATTTACATTTTCACCTTGCATCATCCACTGGGTATTCATTTCTGAAAAACACCTGTGGGGGTCTAAATTCTCACTACACCCCTTGATAAATGCCTTAAGGGGTGTAGTTTCTAAAATGGGGTAACTTTTTTTCTTTTTGGTACATCAGGGGTTATGCGAATGCTCAAGGCGTCGACAAACCATTCCATTAAAATCTAAACTCCAAAAGTCAAATACCACTCCTTTTCTTCTGAACCCTCCCATATATGTAATCAGCAGTTTCTAACAACATATGGGGTGTTACCATACTTGGGAGAAATTGCCTTACAAATATTGTGGTGCTTTTTCTTCTTTATTCCTTGTGAAAATTAAAAATGTTTTTTAAAAAAAAAAAAATATTTTCATTTTCACGGCTTAACCCCTTAAGGACGCAGCCTTGTTTTGGCCTTAAAGGAACAGTGTCACCACAAAAAAAAAATTCATGTCAGTTTAATGTTAGTGTTTTATTAAAAACGTTTTTATTTATTTGTGTGTTTGTGTGTTACTTTTTTCTATTTTTTCACTTTTTCTTCCCTATGGGGGCTGCCATTTTTTTTTCCATTTCTGTATGTGTCGATTAACGACACATACAGACATGGAATACGGCAGCCACAGTCCCATAGGGACTGCGAACGGGTCCCGTCCCATCCACTTCTGTGTACGCCGTCTGTGTGGGAACTGCGCATGCGCCGCTCCCACACAGTCCAATTTGAAATGCGCGCCGTCCGGCGCCATTTTCCTGTGGACCGGTAGTAAGATTACTACTTCCGGTCGTGGCTTCCGGACTTGTGCACTTGGACCAGCGGCAGCAGACGGAGCGGACGGGCCGGAGGGAGCCGCGGCGGCAGGAGCAGGTAAGAGATTTCTATGTATGTTCGTGTTTGTGTGTGTTTACTACTGTATGTAAACCTACTACACTGTGTGTTAGCTCAAAAAATGGCGACACACAGTGTAGGAGGTTAGACCGTTCAATCCCCTCGTTTATCCCGGCACTAGCCAGGATAAAGGAGGGGGGGGGATTCTCAGAGCTCACTAGAGCGAGTGCTTTTTTCCCAATTTTGCAGCAAAAAGCAATGTGGTTGCTTTACCACATGCAATGCTGCAATTTTGGGAATAGCTCCATCTAGTGACCAGCAATGGGAAATATTATAAATTAGAATCTAATTTATAATATTTCCTGACTTGTGAAAAAAATAAAAAAATTTGAACAATGTTTAATCACCTACACACTAAATGTTTAATTAAAAAAAAAACAACATGTTTTGCTGGCAACACATTCCCTTTAAGGCTCAGAGCCCATTTTTCAAATCTGACATATTTCACTTTATGTGGTAATAACGTTGGAATGCTTAAACCTATCCAAGCGATTATGAGATTGTTTTCTCGTGACACATTGGGCTTTATGTTAGTGGTAAAATTTGGATGATATATTCAATGTTTATTGGTGAAAAATGGCAAAATTTAGAGAAAATTTATAAAAAATAGCATTTTTCAGAATTTAAATGCATCTGCTTGTAAAAGAGACGGTTATACCACCCAAAATAGTTACTAGTTCACATTTCCCATATGTCTACTTTAAATTGGCATCGTTTTTTAAACATTCTTTTATTTTTCTTGGACGTTACAAGGCTTAGAACATAAACAGCAATTTCTCATATTTTTAAGAAAATTTCCAAAGCCTTTTTTTTAAGGTACCTGTTCAGTTCCGAAGTGGCTTTGAGGGGCCTATGTATTAGAAACCCCCATATAACACCCCATTTTGAAAACTAGACCCCTCAAAGTATTCAAAACAGCATTTAGAATGTTTATTTAACCCTCTAGGCATTTCACAGAAATTAAAGCAAAGTGGAGATGAAATGTGCAAATTTAATTTTTCTTGCTGAATTTCAATTGTATTAATTTTTTTTCTGTAACACAGAAGGTTTTACCAGAGAAACGCAGAGAGATCCCTGCACACCAGCAGGGACTAGCAAGGAGGGAGGTTGTGTTTGTGAGTGCTGCTGCTGTGTCTGTGTTGTTTGGACCACACCCAGGATCCAGGGAGTTTCCTTTTTTTCACCAGCCCAGGTTCCTATGGAGCCTCAGACCTCTACCCCCTGGAGCATGCAGGCGGGGGGTAGAGGGTCTTCCCAACCTGCTGGGAAGGTGCAGCCAGCATCAGGGGTGAGAAGGTTATCCCGTGGAAAGACCTGTGCGGCCCCCCTGATGCTGGGGCTCTGGAAGGAGCCGAGAGGAGAGATATGGAGGTTCACCCAGGAGGAGGACCAGAAGGCCCAGCAAGGCAAGATGCCCGACCCAGGGACCAGAGTACGGTCGAGGAGTGGTGACTACTGCAGTCGGGGGAGTCGATGGAGACTTTCAGCTCCCGCCTAGCTGCCCGGCTGGAAGAATACCGGGACCTTGGTAAGTCCCTGCGGCGGCTGCGGGAAGATCTGGCGGTCGCCAGGGGACAAGCCGCAAAAACATCAGGCGCCAAGAGGTCCCGGTATAGTCTCCAGGTAAAACAAATCCTGGAGGAAGTCAAGGCGGTGGAGGAAAGACGATTGGAGATCGTGGCTGGTGGGGGAACCTTCGGGGAGAAGCTGGAAAACGATGAGAGGTTTTCCCTGATGGCGTCCCCCACGCAAGGTAACGAAACCCCCTGGAAAGGGGAAGGAAAAGGAGGAGGAAAAAACAAAAATGCAGTGATGGTGGAGGCTGTGAAAACGGAGGCCGCGGCAAAGGCCACAGGAATGGAGGCTGTGGAAGTGGAGGCTGGAGAGGTCGTGGAGATGGAGGAACATGTGGAGGCCCGTGAGAAGACGGAGACGGGCTCAGAGGACCCCTGGGAAAACAGTAACGGAGAGCCAAGCAGGGAAATCAGTGCATGGACAGTTTAGAGTCTGGCAGTTAGCACCCCCCGGGGTTGCTCACGCAAATACAGCAACAAGAATCCCCAATTTATTTTCAGAAATTTTGTTTTGGAGCACAACTCCCGCCTGAGGAAGAAAAGAGACAGAAAACGAAGATGTGGAAAATGAGGAAGAAGGCAAAGGCGAACACAGGTGGAGTATCCTATAAGTATTCCTATCTGTCTTCCTTGCGTTCCGGACCGGGTGAGAGTTCGGTTCGGGATGTAAACCCCGCAAATCCCCCAGCTCCGGCCTCTGCAGAGGGGTCGTGGCGGGTATGTGGGCAGAAAAATATGGTGCTGGTTTTGAGCAATGTGGCCAAGACGACGCCAGACACCGTCTCCTGTAAAGGAGGTGGTGTCGATGGCCACGTGGCGCTAGGGGGCATGTCCCCGTGTCCGGTGGATGGGGAACCTCAGAAGCCGGCCTCTGGCGCAAGCCGGAAGTCCGCTGTTCATGTGACTCGGCAAGCGGACGCACTAGAAAGTGTTGCGGCAGCGAGTGGTGGTGGTAGGAGAGGCTCCGGCACTGCTGGCCACCCCCTGACGGGGGGACGGGTGGTTTGGTGTCGGGAGCAGCTCTAGCGGTGCCTGCGACACCTCCATCTGCATCGCTGCAAGGCGGTGGGAGGGGTTTAGCGGGCACGGGGTGTGGCGGCACCCCTCCTCCCGAACATTGTATTGGTGGCGCAGCAGATATGGAGGTCGGTGAAGCGGAGGGTGCTGAGGGATTGCAGCCTGAGATGTAGCGGCACCTGATGATGTGGAGACCCCAAAAACGACAAAAAGAACTTATAAAAAGCCTACAGACAAGAGGAAGAACTCCGTAACCAGCCTGGCCAGTATGAATGTTGTGGAGAGGAATGTAAGTGGAAATGTAAATATTAATGGTAATGTTAGTAGTGTTGGTAATATTGTTGGTGGTGATAATGTTGTGGATATTAATGTTATGGATGTTAATGTGGGTTGTAATATTGTGGGGGGAGTGTCAACCAGTGGCGGCCCGGTTGCTCCTTCCGCAGGGGGCCCGGCAGGTCTTATGCGGGCGTTGTGGTGGGGGGACCGCCGGCCCACACATCCTCATCTTCTGGGCCCGGGAACGGCAGTTTGCAACAGCGCCTCCTAGAAGCCTTAAGGGAGGGGAAGCAAACGCTAACAGTAGGGGGAGTGCAGAAGGACCTATCCTTTTGGATAAATAGGTATGGTCTGGATGCCTTCCGAGAGAGACGGGGAGATCAGTGGTCGCTCCCAACAACCGGGCCGGCCGTGGCCAGGAGGAATGTGGTCCGTCTCCAGTGGCGTGGCAATGATGCGTGCCCTCCTCGTAAGAGGGTGGTGGAGCTGCTGCTGGAGATGGGCTTCAAGGCGAGTGACATCTATGCCTTGATACATCCTCATGGTATGGCTGAGTTTGATATCAGCTTTGTTCAGCCGGGGGGCCTTGAGGTCTTCTGGGGGAACTATGAGCTGGTGAAGAGCGAGCCCGGCTGGCGAGGGTTTGCTGTGCAAGCAATCTCTCGCCAGAATGGTCTCAGGAAAGTGACCGTTCTTACCCGTAACGAGTCGCTTTCCTGTGTGGACATCATAACCTGGTTGGGAAGATATGGTATCGCCTGTATCAAGACATGAGGAGGAAACTCGAACATCTAGTCTCAACCGGAGGTAGCCGTGAGGAAATCTCCGGGGTGAAAGCTCTGCTCAAAGGATGCCAATATGATAGGCACACGTCTTTGGTTCTTGAACGGGATTTCGGGAGGTACCGCTCGCCCGACCCTTACAGGAACTGCAAGATGTCAGTGAGTCGTAAGGTGATGACAGGAGTAGTAGATAGCACAGGCTCCCTGATGAGATCCAAATCAGGGATCCTGTAGGTCATCAGATCCTTTTATTCGCAGCTTTTGGGTGAGCAGGATCTAAACCGAGACGAAATGTCGGCTTTCCTGGCTGAAACCATCCCTGAGCCAGGAGCAGACCCCTCGCTTGGTGTTTTGACAGAGTCGATCAAGGAAGAGGAAGTGATGCTGGCGATTGATGGGTTGGCCATCAAAAAGTCGCCAGGCCCAGCTTAACATCTGAGTTTTATAAGGCTTTTAAGGGAACCTTAGTTCCCCTCTTGACTGCGGTTTTTAATGAGTGTCTCTCCTCGAGCACTCTGCCAAAGTCAATGGGCAAGTCGGCCTTGATCATTCTGTCAAAGGGTAAGGATTCGACCCATATTGAGAACTGGCGTCCCATAGCACTCCTCAATACGGACAGAAAGGTTCTCGCAAAAGTACTGTTTAATCGGCTGGTGAAGTTTGAACCCCGGCTCCTTTCGTCGACCCAGCATTGCTCTGTTTCAGGCCGCAGCACCTTTAGTGCTGTCCTCGGTGTCAGAGAGGCAGTGGAGCAGGGACATTCTGGCCGATGGGAGGGGTACATGCTGTCCTTGGATCAGGCCAAAGCTTTTGACCGGGTGAATCACAAGTACCTTTGGTCAGTCCTTCTGAGGTATGGCCTACCGGGTGAGTTCGTTAATTGGCTCCAGACCCTATACGCTGGGGCTGAGTCTTTTGCACTGGTGAACGGTTGGACTGGAACCCCCTTTGAGGTTGGGTCTGGTGTTCGACAGGGTTGTCCCTTAAGCCCCTTGCTGTATGTTTTCGCGATCGACCCCTTTCTTAGGCGGCTCGATCGTGGGCCATTGGCGGGGGCAGCGATGGACTTGGAGGGGCCGGAAGCCACTCAGAGGGTGGTTGCGTATGCGGATGACGTCACGATCTTTGTCTAATCGAGAGGGGAGGCAGAGTGGGTGATGTCAGAAGTTGAGCGCTACTCACGGGCATCTGGGTCCAGCATCAACCGAGACAAGTGTGAAAGTCTCTGGCTGGGGGGGGGATCCCAGTTTTTTTTTTTTTAAAAGGTTTTCTTTATTAACTTTTTCTCAAAATACAAATGTACAAAAGCGCAAAATTGCGCAGAAAAACATACATAACATACTGACCAACCGCACTAGTTGGTAATGACAATCCTCATATAGAAAAACACAATTACAGTGCAAAAGCCCACATGAAAACTTAACGTATTACAGGTGCATATAAGTGTATTATGAAGAAAATAGGATCAACATTTGACCGCCATTATTACCAAAAACAGACAACCAGTCACACGTCACTCACTCCTACCTATCAGACAACAGTGTCCGAAATCTCCATCCATCTAGCCCATATCTTCCCGAATTTGTCAGGACACCCTCTGCTAATGTATAATTTCTGATATAATGGTATATACTTATTTACCAGTTGTAACCAATGTTCTATACTAGGACACACCGTGGCCTTCCATTCCATAATTATAACCTTCCGTGCACAGAACAAAACAAATCGGAAAAAGATTTTGTCATAATAGCCTTGTACTGACTCATTCATAATGCCCAAGAGGCACACCTGAGGGGAGAGAACCCTGGGAAACTCAAAGTTGTCATGCAGAAACTCTACAACCCTTGACCAAAATAGTGAAATCCTAGAGCAGGACCAGACACAGTGGAGGTACGTGCCAATATCCGACTGACACCTAAAACAGCTGTCCGACCCGGAGGCCCCAATTCTCTGAAGTCTAACCGGAGTATAGTAAATTCTGTGTAGATACCGTGATTGTATCAAAAAATCTCGAGCACTAACTACGGAATCAAAAAAGGAAAGCTCCACCTCCCTCCACTCCTCCTCCGACAGATCAGGGATATCTCTCTTCCACCCCAGGTACGCCCTATCAAATGGACGTTTTACAGAGGACAACAACAGGGCATACGTCTGAGTGAGGGTCTTAGGAAGGTCTGGGGTGCCGAGTAGGTCCTCCAATCCGGAAAACCCCAAAGCTGGCATAACAGAACCAAACTGAGCCAAGCAGGCATGTCTCAACTGGAGATAATGATAAAAAATCTTTCTCGAGACCCCAAATCTCTCCTCTAGCTCAGAAAAGGAGACAAACTCGCTGTCTACAGAGTATATTTGGCCTAAAAATCGAACCCCTATCCCAGCCCACATCATCGCTCCCGGCAGGGACACCAGGTGAGGCAGCCATGGATTATTCCATAACGGAGTCCTGGGGGAAACAGAAGAATCTGTAGTATCTTTTAGTAAGAGTTGTGCCTTCTTCCAGGCATTCACAATAGTTTTTAACGGTAAGGGCGCCTGACACGAAGTTTTAAACCTATATAAGAGGTTGGTAAGACTCTCATAGGAAGTCATGAGTGCTCCAGCCAGCGCCGTGGCCGCATTACTTAAGTCAATGTCAATCCACCAGTGAGCCAGTACCAGCTGCGAAGCCAGATAATATAAGTAAAGGTTGGGCGCCGCCATCCCCCCACCCTCCTTGGGGCCTGCAGAAGACTGAGACTAAACCTGGGTATGCCTCCTTGCCAGTAAAACCCACGTAGGATCCCATCCAGGTGGCCAAAAAATTGTTTGGGCAAGATAATCGGACAAATATGTAGGAGGTAAAGGAATTTAGGCAGATATATCATTTTAAAAAGGTTTATCCTACCATATAATGAGAGGGGGAGGTTCCTCCAAGAGTTTAGCTGCTTTTCAGTAGAGGCCACTAAGGGACACAGATTAAGTTCACAAAAGCGTAACAAATTAAAGGAAATCCGCACCCCAAGATACGTAAATTGAGACACGACCTGCAACGGGACAGGGAGCGATATTCTGCACATAGAGGGAACATAACCGACTTAGACCAATTAACCGACAACCCCGAGAACGCCCCAAAAGTAACAATCAGCTGCAAGAGTGAAGACAACGAAGGACCATCATCCGCTAGGTACACCAAAGTATCATCTGCATACAGGGATATTTTCTCAACTAGCGAGCCTCGAGGGATACCAATAATGGAGGAAGAACGCCTAACTGCCAGCGCCAGAGGCTCAATCGCAAGAGCAAACAACAAAGGGGAAAGTGGACAGCCCTGGCGCGTACCCCGACCTAAAGAGAAGGGCTTAGAGACATCCAGATTTGTTCTCACCCTAGCGACAGGCTGCTCATATAACAGACGGACGAGGGCCAGAAATCTGGGACCAAAGTTTAGATGGGAAAGCAGTATCCAGAGATACCTCCATTCAACCGAATCAAAGGCTTTATATGTATCTAGGGAGAGAACAAACCCAGGGGATGTATCGTATTGTGCCGCATCAATATTAAGAAACAACCTGTGTACGTTAATATCCGTACCCTTCCCAGGCATAAAGCCTGTTTGGTCAGGATGGATGAGGGACAATATAACTTTGTTTAATCTGGTAGCTAATATTTTGGCAAGTATCTTTGCATCTGAGTTAATCAACGAGATGGGCCGGTAGGAATCCGGGAGAGTCGGATCTTTCCCAGGCTTCAACAGCACCACAATTAGGGCCTCTCTCATAGATGCCGGCAGAACCCCCATCTCCAGAGCAGCAGAATAGACTTCCCTAAGCCTGGGCACCACAACCTCACAGCTATCCTTATACCAATGAGCCCCCAGGCCGTCAAGTCCGGGGGTCTTACCAGATGGCAACAACCGAATCGCATCAGTGATATCGTCCTCTGTAAGCGGGCCGTCTAGTTCCCCTGCCTGAGCATCAGTCAAACGCCATAGGGGGAGGTCATCCAAAAAGCGTACTATATCCTCCGGAGGCCCACTGCATCTGGAACTATATAAGTCAGCATAAAAATCACTAAATACTTTATTTAAATCTTTAGGGGCAGTACAGAGAGTACCCTCAGAAGAAAGAATAGATGGAACAGAGGCACACGGGCGTTCCGACCTAGCCAAATATGCAAGAAGCTTGCCATTTTTGTCACCAAACTCAAACACCCTTGCCTCCGTATGCAGCACCTGCTTTTTAGTTTGTTCGACCTGTATATGGTTTAGTTCCCTCTGGACCCCAGCCCACCGACTCTTCGCACCTGGAGAAGGATCTGCAATATAGTCTCTCTCAGCTCTCCGACTCTCTTCTATCAGCGACCTCTCCTTCTCTCTGGACACTGCTCTACACCTTGCAACCCCTGCCATAAACGCACCCCTAAGAGTGGCTTTATATGCATCCCACACTACCAAGGGGTCTGGGGGATCCCAGTTTTGATCTCCCGGACACCCTCCCAGAGCCCAAAGGGTCTGCTAAAATCTTAGGCGTTGAATTTGGCCCGGGTGATTACCCCAAGAAAAACTGGGAAGGTAGGCTATCAATAGCTGCCCAGAAGGTTGGCCAATGGAAGGGATGGTCTTTGTCCCTTAGGGAAAGGGGTTCACCTGGCCAAGGCTTAACTGATGCCCATGTTGCTCTACCTTGGCAGCATGTGCTTGTTGCCAGAACCTCTCTGGACTCGGGTCTATAGCCTGTTCTTCCAACTGTTATGGGGAAACAGGCTTAACCTAATCAAGAGGGAGGTTACTTACCTACCGAGGAAACTTGGTGGGTTAGGTATGGTTAACCCAGTGGTGTTTCTAGTAAACACCTTCATTAAAATTAATTTGGCGAACCTCTTTGTAAGAGAAAGGGCTCCTCTGTGGATATCCTCCTGCAGGGGATGGTTTCGGCCTTTCTTCCAGGAATGGGAGACAGGAGGCCAAGCGAAAGACCTGCGTGCACCCCATGGGCACCTCCCGGCTTATGCCGCTCCGGTTCTGAAGGTTGTTCGTCGGTGGGGTCTGGAGGCGAGGGAGATCAAGACCATGTCGAGAAAATTTCTTGACAGAAAGGTCTTGTTGACCTGCTTCCAGATGCCCCTGGTGCTCAGCGACTGCCCAAGTAGAGACCTCGGGGTGGGATTAAAACTTTTAAACTCTGTGAGGATTCCCCAGAAGTTTTGGGATCTGGCTTGTCGCTGCTTCCATGGGAGGCTGTATGTAAGGGGCAATGTGAAGTTCAGAAACTCAAATGAAAGAGGTTGTCCTCGTGAGGAGTGCGGTGACACGCTGGAAAGCATGGACCATTTCTTGCTTCAGTGTCCCTTCAATGCAGAGGTTTACAAACGGGTGGGTGCCTCCATCGGTTGGCCCGGTCTGACCAACCTCTCCTACGCTGGTTGGGCCTCTGGGGCATTCGGAGACCTGGGTGGAAGGGATCATTGCACTTCTTTTTTTAGTTAGTTTAGTGATCAGGTATTTCAGGTGGAACGCGAGGTGTGTAGGAATATCATGGGTGACCTGGTGAAGGTCCGGTCTCTGGAGGTTGAGAAACTGGGTGCATCCAAGGCCTCTCGACTTTGGAGAGGCTTTAATTTTAGTGTGCCCTAGGTCGAACCAACCTTCAGGGGGACGGAAGGGGGTGCCCCTGGGTATTACGCCTGGCCATGACACCGGGAAATAGCGATAGGGACAGAATGAGAGACAGCAGGAGGGACAGATTAGTTTATAAAGTAATAAGGGATAGAGATAGGGCAAGCAGGATGGTGGTTGAGAGTGGCTTTGGCCTCTGGGCTGGTGCTCTAGGGGGGCTTTCCTCTCTCTCTCCTCTGGTGATGAGCTGAGTAAGCACAAGTAGGTTTTTGTTTTGAGCTTTTTGGAGACAGAAAAAGGGCTTACAAGCAGCCAAACTTAGGTTTTCGGGTTTATGTATATAGTATGGTATTTTGTTATAGTTATGTGTCGGTATGATTTTATGGTGTATAGGTGTATGCATGGGTTTGTGTGAATGTTTAGGTAAGATGGGCAGTAGATAGGTGGGGTGGGGGGCCTGGGGGTGTGCCCAGCCCGATTCTGGACTACGTGGACGTGAGGCGGACATGAGACGTGGGATCGAGCTGGGTGAGTGATGTGTTGGGTGGTAGGGGCCAACATCTGAACTATGCGGACATTGAAGGACATGAGGCGTGATGCTGGTTGGGGGAGGTGATGGGTGGTGATGGATAAGTTAGTATGTACAAGGTTAGGTATTAATGTAGATAAGTTAATAAAATAAAATAAAAATATTTTTTTTTTTAAAAAATAAATAAATACATTTTGCATTTTTTTTGGGGGTTTGTTTTGTTGTTTTTTGTGTTATGTTCTTTTCTTTTCATTTACATGGTGCACTGAAGTAAGTGCACCATGGGATGGTAACTTTTTATATTTTTTATTTTTAGAGTTTATTATTATTATTATTATTTTGATGTTTCTATTATTATTGTGATGATTATTTATTTTGTTTTATATACGTGGGGCCATTGGTTGGCATATGCTTTTTAAGAGTGTGTTATAATAAGTATGTTGTATATAGTGTTATAGTTATGTTTTCTTGGGGTTGGGGGTATAGGTGTGTGTATGAATGAGTATGGGATTATCGTTATGTATGCATGGGGATGTATGTAAGAAGGGCCAGGCTGGGTAAATTGTGATGTACAGAAATGTACATATGTTTTGTTTTGTTGTGTTTGTTTTGTATGTACCGTTTATTTTGTAATGTTTTATATTTTCCTATTAAAAGAGTACCAGAGAAACACTACTAAATATGTATTGTCCAGATTCTGCAGTTTTTAGAAATGTCCCACTTGTGGCACTAGTGTGCTCGTGGACTAAAACACAAGCCACAGAAGCAAAGAAGGACCTAGTACATTTTGAAGCCTCTTTTTTATTAGCCTCTTTTTTATTAGAATATATTTTAGGCAGCATGCCAGGTTTGAAGAGGTGTTGAGGTGCCAAAACAGTGGGAATGCCACAAAAGTGACCCCATTTCGGAAACGACACCCCTCAAGTGCAGCAATACCCCATTTGTGGCTATAAACTGCCGTTTGGGCCCATGGGTGGCCTCAGAAGGGAAGGAGCGCTGTGTGTTCTTTGGAGTGCAGATTTTGCTGGATTGGTTTTCGGGTGCCATGTCGCATTTGCAGAGCCCCAGAGGTATCAAAGCAATGGAAACCCACCAGAAGTGACCCCATTTTGGAAACTACACCCCTCAAGGAATTAATTGATGGGTAATGTGACCATTTAGACCCCATAGTTTCTTCACAGAACTTATTTGAATTGGGCTGGGAATTTAAAAAAATATAATTTTTTCCAATAATATGTAGTTTTAGCTCAAAATATCTTATTTTCACAAGAAATAAAATACCCCATTTTGTTGCCCAATTTGTCCTGAGTGCGGCAATGCCCAATTTGTGGTGATAAACTGACGTTTGGGCCCATGGGAGGGCTCAGAAGGAAAGGACCACCATTTGGCCTACTGGGGATTTTCTGCTGCGAAGTCATGTATGCAGAAGCCCCTGAGGTACCAGTACAGTTGAAACCTCTGAGAAGTGACCCCGTTTTAAAAACGACACCCCTCAAGGCATTCATCTAGAGGTGTAGTGACCATTTTTACCGGGACATACACCCCATAAACTGTAATGTGGGTTCTCACGGGGGATGGCAATACCCTCAATGTGGCTGTTATCAGCTGCCTGGGCACACAGCTGGGCTCAGAAGGGAAAGATGAGGGGGATAAGATGTGTGGAGTGCATCAGGGTAAGTAAAACTGGGGTAGATTAATAATCAAGGGATGTATGATAAATTTTGAAGCACTCTTTCATACAGAGCCTTAGTTTTTCGGGACACGTGTCACATTGATATATTGTGTCCTCCCTTACTCCCCTCTTATAGCAGAATTTGTACCTCTTTTGACTTTTTCCTTTCTTGCCAGTTTGGGGAACATCTCCTGGAAAGTGTTGCCCTGGTACGATGCGTGTGGCCCCGCTTCCAGAAGTACTGGGCGCCCCCCCTTCTTGGTCCCTAAAAATTAGTTTCTTGATAACCACCTCTTGAAATTCCCGGAAAGGTCACGTCTGGCCTGCACATCGACGTAGCACGTACACATTGTACAATGCCATCTGTATGATGTGCACGGCCAGCTTCTTATACCACACTGCATGGCGCTGTAGGGCTTCAGGACTTGATCTGACAAGTCCACCCCTCCCATGTACCTATTGTAGTCCAGGATGCAGTCTGGTTTGGGGGTCTCTGTACTGGTACCTCGTACAGGTACATGGGTACTGATGTGACATCTCTCTTGTCCTTGTACGTGACACACAATATGTTGATGCTAGAATGTGCCCTGCTCTCACCCCTTCTGAGTGTTTGCCCAAGCAGAGTCTTAGGGAGGCCTCTCAGATTTCTTCTAGCAGTGCCGCATGCCGCAGGACTTCTGGGAGCGAGGCAGTTGAAGAGTGGGACGCTGGTATAAAAATTATCCAGGTAGAGTTGGTAACCCTGGTCCAACAGTGGGTGCATAAAATCCCACACAATTGTTGCATTAACTCCCAGTAAGGAGGGGGGGCATTCTGGGGGCTGAGCACTGGTGTCCTTCCCTTCATATATCCTAAATTTGTAGGTATACCCTGATGCACTCGCACAGCTTATACATCTTCACGCCATACCTTGCCCTCCTACCCGGCAGGTACTGGCGGAATTGAAGCCTCTCTTTAAAATGTACCAAGGACTCATCAATTGAAATACAATTCTCAGGGGTGTATGCTTGGGAAAACCGGGCACTGAAACGGTCTAATAGGGGTCTCCGTTTATACAAACGGTCAAAACTCGGGTCGTCTTAGAGTAGGCAATGCTCATTCCAGTTCAGTTCTGAAGTTGCTTTGAGGGGCCTATAAATTAGACACTCCCATCAAACACCCCATTTTAGAAACTAGACCCCTCAAAGTATTCACATTAGCATTTAGAAAGTTTATGAACTCTTTAGGTGTTTCACAGGAATTTAGAGCAAAGTAGAGGTGAAATTTACATATTTATTTTTGTCAGAAAATCCTTTTTATACTATTTTTTTCTATAACACAAAAGGTTTTACCAGAGAAACGCAACTTAATACTTATTGCCCAGATTCTGCAGTTTTGAGAAATATCCCACATGTGGCCCTAGTGTGGTAATGGACTGAAGTACCGGCCTCTGAAGCAAAGGAGCACCTAGTGGATTATGAGGCCTCTTTTTTATTAGGCACCATGTCCGGATTGAAGAGGTCTTGTGGTGCCAAAACAGTGGAAACCTCCCAAAAGTGATCCCATTTTGGAAACTAGACCCCTTGAGGAATTCATTTTAGTTTTCTTGGGGTGCATGCGGCTTTTTGATCAGTTTTTATTCTATTTTTAGGTGGCGTGGTCACTAAAAAACAGCAATTCTACTATTGTTTTTTTCGTAAAATATTTTTACAGCGTTCACCATGCGCTATAAATGACATATTCACTTTATTCTGCGGGGCGATACGATTACGATGATGCCATATGTTTATAGTTTTTTTTATGTCTTATGGCGTTTGCACAATAAAATACGTTTTGTAAAAAATCATTCACTTTTTGTGTTACCATGTTCTAAGAGCCAGAACTTTTTTATTTTTCCATCAATAAAGCCGTGCGAGGACTTATTTTTTGCGTAACGAACTGTAGTTTTAATCAGTACCATTTTTAGGTACATGCGACTTTTTGATCTCTTTTTATTCCACTTTTTGGGAGGTGAAGTGACCAAACAATTGTGATTCTGGTACGGTTTATTATTTTTTTTTTTTACGGCATTCGCCGTGCGGGATAAATAACAAAATAATTTTGTAGTTCAGGCCGTTACGGACACGGCGATACCAATTATGTATAGTTTATTTGTTTATTTTTCTATTTTTATTAATACTAAATGACTGATAAGGGAAAAGGGGGGATTTTTACTTTTATTACTTTTAAAACTTTTATTTTCTTATTTTTACACATCTTTTTTTTTACTGTATTACTTTGTCCCACTAGAGGACTTGAGGGCAGGAGGCCCTGATCGCTATTCTAATACACTGCACTACATGCGTAGTGCAGTGTATTAGAGCTGTCAGCTACTCGCTGACAGCAAGCATAGTGGGTCCTGACTTTGTCAGGACCCACTAGGCTTCCGTCGATGGCATAGCCGGACGCCATTGTTTGGTGTCCGGTAGCCATAGTCACCATCGCCGGCCGCTATCGTGTAGCAGGCCGGCGATGGTAGCTTAACCCCTAAAAAGCCGCGATCTCTATTGAACGCGGCTTTTAAGGGGTTAATCAGCGGGGACACAGCGATCGGTCCCCGCTGTAGGAGCTGTGACAGCTGCGGTACGAGACAGCAGCTGTAACAGCTCCTGTATGTGTCGGGAGGACGGCCGAAACGGCCGTTACTTCCGAGACGTACTATTAGGTCATGGAGCGCAAACGCTATGGTTACCATGACCTAATAGTACGTCAAGGAGCGGGAAGGCGTTAATTATAATTAATTCATAAAAAAATCTTTGGGGTCAAAATTCTCACCATACCCCTAGATGATTCCTCAAGGGGTGTACTTTCCAAAATGGAGTCACTTTTGGGGTGTTTCCACTAAACCAGTACTACAGGGGCTCAGCAAATGTTTCACCCAGAAACCATTCCAAAATCAAAATGACGCTCCTTCCCTTCTGAGCCCTACTGTGTATCCCAACAGCCGTTTATAACCACATATGGGGTATTGTTTTACTCGGGAGAAATTGCTTTACAAATGTAATGCTTTTTATCCTTTAGTCCTTGTGGAAAAGAAAAAAAAATAGCTAAACCTACATTTTCTTTGAAAAAAAATTTAGATTTTCATTTTCACGGCCTAATTCCAATAATTTCTGCAAAAAATTTGTGGTGTCAAAATACTCACTATACCCCTAGATAAATTTCTTGAGGGGTGTAGATTCTCAAATGGGGTCACTTTTGGGGGATTTCCACTGTTTTGGCCCCACAAGACCTCTTTAAACCTGACATGTTGCCTAAAATATATTCTAATAAAAAGGAGGCCCCAAAATCCACTAGGTACTCCTTTGCTTCTGAGGCCAGTGTTTCAGTCCATAAGCACACTAGGGCCACAGTGGGATATTTCCTAAAGCTGCAGAACCTGTGAAATAAATATTGAATTGCGTTTCTCTGGTAAAACCTTCTCTGTAACAAAGAAAATTGATTACAAATTAATTTCTGCAAAAAAAAATGAAATTTGTAAATTTCACCCCTACTTTTCTTTAATTCTTGTGAAACGCCTAAAGCGTTAAGAAACTTTCTAAATGCTGTTTTGAATACTTTAAGGGGTGCAGTTTTTAAAATGGGGGGACTTATTGGGGGTTTCTAATATACAAGGCCCTCAAAGCCACTTTACATCTGAACTGGTCCCGGAAAAAATAGCCTTTTTGAAATTTTCTTGAAAATGTGAGAAATTACTGCTAAAGCCTTGTAACAGCCTACAAAAATAAAAGGATGTTCAAAAAACGATGCCAATCTAAAGTAAACATATGGGTGATGTTAATTAGAATTTTCCCAGTAACATAAATTCCAATGTGTCACGAGAAAACAATCTCAGAATTGCTTGGATAGGTAAAATCATTCCGAAGTTATTACCACATAAAGTCAAACGTCAGATTTGAAAAATGAGGCTCTGTCAGGAAGGTCAAAAGTGGCCACAGCGGGAATGGGTTAATGAACAAAAGTAAAAAAAAAAAATTAATATAAATATCTCAAAGATTCTAGATATTGCATTTGCTGACTATTTAGTCAAGCTTAATAAACGGTGGAGCTTTACTTTAAATATTCATGTACATGATTACAATAGCTGTAGTATTATTTTAAATAAATCATTTTCTAACAGAATAATTTTTGTAGCATTCAGTTTTTCTGTTTAAATATGCCTTGATTATTGAGACAGTATTAGTTTATTGAACGATTATATACATAAGTGCAATAAATAGTTATATACAATACATACCATAGACGGAAAATATGCAACCAGTTTAAATAGTGCAAATTTTCCCTGTAAAACTTCTATATCTGAAAACCAAAATGCATGTTAAATTGTACATGTGTCCAAAATTAACCTCTAAAATCTTCATCTAAAAAGTATACTTCACATCTCAGTGTGTGTGTATATCGAAACACCACATCTAGATATGACTTGTAAAAGCAATTGTTTACAATGGAGTCATTTGTAATATAGCAGCATTTTTTAAAAGTGAGGCTAGTGCAGGATCACGCAAACGTGACACCTTATGTCATTAACATGAAAAATTGTATTGAGAATTCCAAAGAAACTCAATGATTCATTGTGCTCACAGATATATTCTTATAGGCTTGCAGCAGATAACAAATATGTTTTTTCATATTGCTAAACTCATTTTGAGGAAGAAAAAAAAATAAAATCTGGCTTCGGCCACCTTCACATGGCAGTATTCAGGTTAGTATTTTGATTTAAAGTGTAGTAAACGTGTGACAAACTTCTGACATGTCATAGTGACATGTCAGAAGTTTGGATTGGTGGGGGTCCGAGCACTGATACACAAATAAATGTATTGGTGTACAGACTCAATAGAAAGTCTATGAGCCCGTACTCAGATACATCGGCTTTCTGTAAAAAGCCGAACAGACACGAAGCGGCTGAGCGCTCACATGAGTGATTCAGCTGCTTCGTTCTAGAGATTGGTGGGGGTCTCAGTGCTCGGACCCCCACCAATCCAAACTTCCGACATGTCACTATGACATGTCAGACGTTTGCCAAACGTTTAGCTACACTTTAATATTTGGAACAAAAAGTAGGAGAGGAACCTACAAAGAGGAAAAGTATAATAGGAAGATTGGTACTTCTTATGTATTCAGACCTATTCCTAGTTTTGGCTTTCAAATACTGAAATAAAATACTGACCCAAAATACTGCCATAGGAGAGAAGCCTTGTGCTGTTTTCTGGTTATCTGCTCAAAAGGATTGTATTGAAAAAGAGCACCTGCGTCAGTTTAAATAGAACAAAGTCTTTTCAAGTTACAGTGAAGTCTTCCAGCATTCCTGAATATACATCTTTAAACACAGAGTACAAAAATAAAGCTTTTCCTCATTTTATCAAACATGTAAAAATATTCCTCTGGTGCAGTAATATTGAAAATGTGATTTTGAGCACTTAAACAAATGTCTTTAGCACAAATCTAGTGCAAAAGTAAAACCAAATACTTATGAAATAGGAGAGCAGTGTTGTTTTTCCTTGTGAAAGTATTTTTTTTTTTTTTTGCACAATTGTCTTGTACTAAATTCTTTTTTTTCAAATTTAACTTGGCTTTGTGGGTCGTATTCTTTTAGTCCTTTTAGTGACTGTGGTGTACTTGAAAGGCCTCTGTAGCTCCACCACACCTTTTAGGTATCTCTTCAAAAAATGCACGTCTTGCTGGGTTTCTCTAGTTTTCGGTCCCTTTCGAGGCCTACCTTTTTTTGTAAAACCAACATACCAGCTGGAATATTTAGCTGACATCAAAGCTGTGTAATTGTTTTCTAGCACTTTTTCAATGAAGACACACTCCTTGCTTGCTCCATCTGGCTGCAAGATACATAAACAAAAAACAATCATCAAGATTCAAGACAAAAATGTCTATGTATCCCATGTTACAAAAAAAAACAACAACATACCAGCGTATACCAGTGTATACAGTTTGGGCAGTTTGTGTATACATTTAAAATGGCTAAAATACAGGTTTGTCTGGATTACAAATTACACTTGAAGATTGTTCTAGCCAGTATTTTTATTATTGCAAACCAGTATGCCTCATACACATGGCCGTAAAAATCATCCGTAATTCCGGACACATTCACTTCTATTGTTCACGGATACCTTCCCATTTATTAACGGAAAGTGTCTGGGCCATAGAAATGTACCGCAAAAGATAGGACATGTCCTATCTTTTGCATTTTATGGGCTGTGCTCCCATACCTTGTATGGGACCACAGGCCGAGAATGCGGGTGACTGTTTGCACCCGGCCGTTCCCGCAATCCCGGCCCGTGATTACGAGCACAGCCGTTTGCCCCATGCATTAAAGTAAATTTTCAAACTAACAATCCATTATATGTAAGTTTGGGTGCGTTCACATATATCAGTTGCATCAGAATAACGTTTTTTTTGTCTCTCAAGTGATTACAACTGATGCAAAAACTGATCCAAAAATGTATCAGTTGCCATCAGGCTTTTTCACAATTTTTACTACAAAACCATCAGTTGTCGTTAGTTGTCATCAGTTTTTACCACCCGTTTTTAACATCAGTTTTTACCACATTGGTCCACCAAAAAGGTAGTCTAGGGTCTGAAAATGTGCCAATTTTATCAGAGTGGTGTATAGCTTGTGATAGATTGAATACATGATAGATTAGATATTTGTTGTCTGTCATGTCAGGGCTCTCCTTCTCTGCTATGGCCTCAGCGCTACACTGATGTCTGACACACATACATTGTAATGTCACGTGTCATATTCACTGCAGCGCCAAGACCGGCGCCGAAAGGGAGAGCCCAGAAGGCAGCTGCTGTCCACTGACCTTAGATCAGATCTTCGAAGCAGCCTTGTGAGCCTGCAAAGACGCCAAACACTAGCCCTATCTTCAGGGAGAGGCTAGTTTTTGGCACCTTTAAAGCTACCCAATCCCACCCCATATCTTCTACCCACCCCACACCATGCAGGGATTGCTGTTTCTATTCACACAACAGGGTTCGGGTGTCGGCTGTTAAAAACGGTCGTCTAGGTCCGTTTTTGGTGGCCATTTTGCATCTGTTTTGTATCCGTTCCGTGTCTGTGTTTTCCGTTTTTGACAAATTTTTAAAAACAGATGAATTTCCTGTGTAGATAATGAAACAGTGTCCTCTGTAGATAATGCCGCAGTGCCCTCTGTATATAGTGCCACACACCCCCTGTAGATAATGCCGAAGTGCCCTCTTTAGACAGTGCCACTCACCCCCTGTAGATAATGCCACAGTTCTCTCTGTAGATAGTGCCACACTGCTCTCTGTATATAGTGCCACACACCCCCTGTAGATAATGCCGAAGTGCCCTCTTTAGACAGTGCCACTCACCCCCTGTAGATAATGCCACAGTGCCCTCTGTTTATAGTGCCACACCGCCCTATAGATAATGCCCAAGTCCCTCCCGTATATAGTGCCACACACCTCTTATAGATAATGCTGCAGTGCCCTCTTTAGATAGTTCCACACCTCCGCTTTATATAGTGCCACACACCCCCTGTAGATAATGCCACAGTGCCCTCTGTATATAATGCCACAGTACCCCCTGTAGATAATGTCACAGAGCCCCCCTGTAGATGGTGCCACACAGCGCTCACTATAGATGGTGCCACACAGTGCCCCCTGTAGACTGTGCCACGCGGCGCCCCCTGTAGATAGCTCCATCCTTACTGTATATAGCGATACTCCCATTCCCCTGTAGATAGCACCACTGAAGCTCCCTCTAGCAGAGGAATCGCTGGCCAGAGCATTGCTGACGCTGTGGCTGGGGATTCCCTCCAGGAGGAGCCCCTAATGCCACTTTCCATATATGGACAGTGACGTCAGTGGATACTCCCTGAATGAAATCCCCGGCCACAGCAATGCCGACGCTGTGGCCAGGGATTCCCTCCAGGATTCCCTCAAGGAGGAACCCCTGACGCCACTGTCATAAATGGACAGTAACGTCAGTGGCTACTCCTTGAGTGGAATCCCTGCTGCCGCCTCTGGCAGGGGATTCCGCTCCAGGTGGAGCCCTTGACGTCAATGTCCATATAAGGTCAGTAACCTCAGGGGTTTCCACTAGGAGCGGAATCCCCGGCCAGATCGTCGGCAGTGGGGATTACGCTCAATCAGTAGCCACTGATGTCACTGTCCATATATGGACAGTGACGTCAAGGGCTTCCCCCGAGCACAGCGTCTAAAGTAGTGCTGTGCCCGGGGAGTCCTCGGCGAGCAGAGGGGCTCCCTCTGCTCCTCCACTCTGAACTAATTCAGAAGCAGAGAGCTGAGGACGCATATACAGTTGACAGCGGGACTACCCAGCCGCCTTCCCGCCGGGTGCTGCCGGAAAGTGGATGCGGCAGCACCCGGCGTTCATCCGGCTACAGTTAAAATAGATAGGAAATGGCTACGTTTTTGGATCTGGCTCCTGCACAGGTTCAGCACCGTATGGAGCCACAACTGATGTCCCCTGTGCCAGGAAAGATCCCATAGAAAGCTATGGGATCCGTTCTAGCATCAGTTTCCCTCCGGCTGTTCTACAACACGCCGGAGGGAAACTGACAGGAGCAACGGACATATGTGAACGGCCCCTGACATATTTAATAAGGTTCAAAAAAGACACAGGTCCATCAACCTCACACAATGGACTCGCACAATTTGATCAAACTGAGCGCTAAGAACCTCACATTTATTAACATAATAGCTATAGCAGTAATGCAACAAAAAGAATAAAAATGCATAATAAACATAAAGTATGTATAAATATATCTTAGCGCCTGTGGTGTACATCTGTATTCTCTTGAAACTGGTAATACATAAGTCACGGCAGATTAGAACCTGCATATCCATTTCATGTTTTCGTTTACAGGTCCATCAAGTCCAACGTACTGTATAATCCCACCGTGTTGAACCAGAGGAAGGAAAAAAACAAATCTTTAAAGTGTAACTAAATGACAGAAGTTTTGATCGGTGGGGGTCCGAGCATTGAGACCCCTACTGATCGCTAAAACAAAGAGTCAGAAGCGCTCAGGTGACCACTTAGTTTCTGATCTGCTTTTCTCGGAAAGCCTAGCAAGCGGTGTACGGTCGTACACCACTCTGAGGAACGACGATCAGAAATAAAGTGGCGCAGCATTCAACCGAGCGCTTCTGCTGCTTCATTTTAGCAATTGGTTTGGGTCTCAGTGCTCAGACCCCCCACCGATCAAAAGTTGTGACATATCACTATGACATGTCAAAAGTTTTTTAAAAGTTTAGTTACACTTTACAGAGAGGTGTTACCATTTTTTAAAATTATTATTATTATTATTATTGTGATTATTATTATTTTTTTTTTCTTTGATAAAACAGTGTATCAGTGTGATTGGTGCAACTTTCTAAATACTTTTATTAAAAAGAATTTTTACTTTTCGAGATACAGCTGCTTTGTATCCTGTATACAGAGCAGCTGTATCTAGAGCTAAAACCTGTACCCGTCAGGTCAGTGGTACTGATGGGTACAGTGTCAGCGGGTTGGGGGAGTTGAATTGCGTTTGAGGGGGAAGGAGGGGGGCCAAGTTGTGTCAACAGCCCAGGGCCCATGGTACACTTAATCCGCCACTGCGTACATGGAAACTACTACCGCCACACCGCAAGGTATCTATTAACCCCTTCCCGCACCTTGACGTTAATGCACGTCGAGGTGAGCAGTTACTTCGCGCACCTCGACGTGCAGTTACGTCTGTGCTTTGACAGTTAACTGCCGCGCGGCGCTACACCACAGCGGCGGTTAACTGTGCAGGGTGTCTTCCCTGCATTGCCTGTTGCCGATCAGCGGCCCATCGCCGCTGATTTTGACAGCTAACCCCTTCGATGCGGTGGTCGATTCCGATCGCCACATCTAAGGAGTTTAGCGGTGATCGGCAGCCCCCGCGTGAAATCACGGGGGCTGGCGATGGTACCCATGGCAACCGGACACTAGACAATGGCTTCTGGGTTGCCATTTACAGAAGCCTATGAGGACCACCCGGAGGGTGGTCGTCGTAGGCTTCCTGTCAGTGTGACTGTCACGTCACAATGACAGTTGGAATGCATTACACTACTTGTGTAGTGTAATGTATTCCAGCAGCGATCAGAGCTGCAAGTCTAAGTGTCCCCTAGTGGGACAAGTAAAATAGTAAAAAAAAGAATAAAAATATTTAAAAAAAAGTGTAAAAATAAAAGTTATAAGTGAGATAAACAAGAACTGCTTTTTTTCCTATAATAAGTCATTTATTATAGGAAAAAAATGAACACGTAAAAAAAAAGTACACATATTTGGTATCACCGCGTTCGTAACAACCCCAACTATAAAACTATAATATTATTTTTCCCGCACGATGAACACCGCAAATAAAATAAACGAAAAACAATGGCAGAATCACCATTTTATGAGGGAGGCTGATATAGGGACTTGTTTGTTATTTTAATACACAATCCAGTAGAGGGATGAAACTAGCATGTAGAACAATTTTTGAATAGAAGTAATATCTCCATCTTTCTCAATTTGAGCTGACAATAAGATGCAAATTAGGAGGAATGCCTCCAATGTATTTAATAGAAATTTGTCATCCCTTTTAGTTTTGAACTGCAAAAGAGACTCATGTTAGGAAGAACGTCTCCAATGAATACAGGAGATACTAAAAGCCTTATTTTTTTGAGTTGCAAATGAGACTCAAGTCTGGAGGAATGCCTCCAATGAATGCAGGAGATATCAATATCTTTAATATATGAGTTGTAAATGAGACTCATATTAGGAGGAATGCCTCCAATGAATGCAGGAGATATTGACATCTTTAATACATAAGTTTGTAAATAAAAGTAAATAAATGAATTCAAATATATATTGAATTGTCGGTGACTCTACCCTACACACCTTAAAAGGGTTACTTCTATTAATTTGTGTCTGTTAGAATATTAGTCCTCCTATCCATAAGAGAATATATTGAATATCTCTTTCCCTCTACTGATTTGCCCATCAATACTAATTGTGAATATAATATTTACAATTGGTAAAGTCAGTCCATCTATTTAATTTTTAATTCAGAATTGTCTGTCCTTAGTAGGGTTAATAAAAACACTTTTAGTGTATATCAATAAAGAAATGTTTGTTTTATAGTGTGAATATACATAACTAATCACACAGTTAGTGGGAGCACAATCCTTGTATCTGAATATATATTTAACCCCTTAACGCATTATCACGTAACTGTACATGATAAGGGTTAAGGGGAAGTATGGAGTAAGCTCACGGGCTGAGCTCACTCAATACACAGCGGGTGACAGCTGTGTTACACAGCCGACATCTCACTGCAACGGGCGGAAGCAAAGTTCACTTTGATTCCGCCCGTTTAACACCTTAAATGCCGCGATCAGCCGGTAACAACGGTTGTTATGGCAGCCTAGGGGCCTAGCAAAAGCCCCTGGGACAGCCATCTTTGTACTTCTTTGAAGCTCTGCCTCCGGCAGGACTTAAAAGGAGACTGTCAGAATGACGATATACTGCGATACATTAGTATTGCACTATATCATGCAAGCAATCCAATGATCGCTGCTTCAAGTCTCCTAGGGGGACTAATAAAAAAAGTAAAACAACAGTTAAAGTTTTTTTTTATATTCCAAGAAAAATTGAGTATTAAAAGTTAAAAAAAAAAACTTTTCACATTCTTTCCCTAAATCAATTTAAAAAAAATAATAAAAGTTAACATAACTGGTATCGCCGCGTCTATAAAAGTCCGAACTATCACAATATAACATTGTTTAACCCGTTCGGTGAATGCCGTAAAAAAAATATATAAAAACACGTAAATTCCTGTTTTTTGGTCATCTTAGCCCTCCAAAAACATGAAATAAAAAGTGATCAAAAAGTCGCATATACCCCAAAATGGTGTCGTTGAAAACTTCCGCTCGCCCCACAAACTTTAAGCCCACACATCGCTAAATTGATGGAAAAATTAAAAAGTTATGGCTCTCAAAATTTGGCAACACAAAAGATTTTTTAAATTTAGTTTTATTTTTTAAAAGTGGTAAAACAAAACAAAACTCATAAATTTGGTATCGCTGTAATCATAACAATCTATAGAATAAGGTGAATATGTCGTTTTTACCGCCTGATGGAAGCTGTAAAAACGAAGCCGCCCCAAAAATGGCGTAATCGCTGTTTTTTGTCCATTTTACCCCACAAATATTATTTTTTCAGCTTACAAGTACATTATGTCGTACAATAAATGATGCCATGAAAAACTTCAACTTGTGCCGCATTAAACAAGCCCTCATATGGCTATATAGACGGAAAAATAAAACAATTATAGCTTTTGGAATGTGGGGAAAAAACAAAAGCAAAAATCTGAAAAATGGCTGAGGAGGGGCGGGTTTAATGTAGCACTCTCACTGTGTGTTATTTAAGACTTAGTTTAACCTATTAAATTAGGCATATGATGGACCTTCTAAAGTTGGTAGAGCTGTCCAGGACCCCTAGTGCGTTCTTGTCTCTTGACGCTAAAAAAGCATTTAATAGGGTGCACCTGGACGCAGTTCTAACAAAATTTGGTATTTTGGGCTTGAATAAAAAGGCTATTATGGCTCTATGTGTCACAACTAATGCAAAAGTTTTATCATCTGCTTTCCTGTCATCAGGATTTGATATTAGTAATTGTACTCACCAGGGATGCCCGTTATCTCCAGTGATTTTTGCTATGGTCATGGAGCCTCTGGCGGAACTCATTAGTTTGTCTAATGAGATCTCGGGCATACAAGTGGGTGAGGAGTTCCATCATTTGGCTCTGTATGCTGATGATGTTATCATCACCTGCACCAAACCAGATTCTTCCATCCCGGCTATAATTAGATAATTGGATGCTTTTTCTAGAGTATCGTATTATAAGTTGAATGTTTCGAAGACACTCATTATCTCTTTTTACCTTGTCGTCTTCTCCAGACCATAAATATCCTTTTGTATGGGTTGAGGAGGGCCTCCCATATTTGTGAGTTAAACTTTTCTTCCCCACTCGTCGTTTAGTGGACCGTAATGTCAATGTCCTGATAAAACACCTTCAAGGAGAATTAGAGAAACTAGCTAAACTAGATTTATCATGGACTGCTAGGATACATACCTTTAAAATAATATATTTGCCAAAACTTTTGTATGTTATGAGATGTCTCCCTTTTAGGTTTTACAGACAACATATAAATAAGAACAAATAGAAAGGATGCAATCCAGCGCTAATATATTTAAAAGGAAATAGTATTCCAACTTTATTTCATATAATAATAAAATCCAATGTGTATAGGGGTGGTTGCCTCAGCCTACTCGTTTCAGACAGATCGCCTGTCCTTAGTCATGGCACATCAGATCTGTCTGAAACCTGGACATACCTGGACATACAAACTGGTGAGCTGGAGGATTCACCCATCATTTAACATATAAATAAGTTACAATCTCTAGTGGGTCATTTTGTGTGAGCTAATCAACATGCGAGAGTGTCTCAGAGTATACGGCATTTTTCCCTTAAAACAGGAGGTATTCGAGTTCCTAACCTCTCTCTTTATCATAAGGCCTCTTTGATTGACTCATTACGTGATTGGTGGAACCCCAACTCTGATCACAGATGTGCATGGCCGCCATCATGGCAATACTAGTAGTACTCCAGTCAGGGACCCGGCCACATGGCTGAAGAAAAGGGGCCCACCGGGCTGTCGTTGCCCCCCTGGACTGTTACTCCCCCTCGCAACCCTCGTGGGCCTCCCCTCGCAACGCTCACGGGTCCCCCCCTCGCAACGCTCGCGACCCCCTGCATACCTGTTGCTTCATGAACTGGACTGGTAAGATTCAGCATAAGAAGCAGAAGCTCCGTGTGGAGATCCCACCCCCCAGCTCCTCTACACAGCCGACCGGACCTGCAGGCTGTTGAGTGTTTCTCCCCACTCCATCCTGCTTCCCATTCCTCCTGACCCCACTTGTACAATATATAAAGTATGTTAAAATGTTTGTTTTTTTTGTTTTCCTAGCGGTTTTTTTTCCGCGAATTTCCCAATCGTGGCAAAAATGGCGCAGTTTTGAAACTGATTACGAAAATTGCATAGAAAAAAGGATACAAAACCTGAAAAAATATTGCTGTTAGGCTATATTCTCACAGTGCGGTCAAATCACGTTTTTGCCACGATTTTGCAAAGATTGAGGCAAAAAAATGGGATTTGACCGCACTGTGTAACTAGACTAAGGCCTTATTCAGATAGCCGTGTTTGGTCTGTGATATACAGAGCGTGTATCAGCCGTATTTCCCAGGCCGACCACAATTCATGGTGCTGGACTCCTAGCATTATAGTTATCAATGCTGCTAGGAGTCCCTGCCTCTCCGCGGGAATACTTCCCCGTACTGTAATGATGCTTTCAGTACGGGACCGGGGACAGTATTCCCACCGGAAGCGAGGGATTCCTATGATCATAGATAACTGTGATGCTAGAAACCCGGCTCCCTGATCTGAATTTTCCACGTGTATTTTTGTCCGCACCATGATAAGAAATCCAGCACAGAAATAAGTTGAATGCGACTTATATTACATGGAAAAGCCGAGGCTAAGCAACTTTGAATGACTTCACACAGTTTTTTAGCAGGCAGAAAAATCTGCCTCGAAATTCCTTCAGGCTTTCTCTGCCTCCCATTGGTGTCAATGGTAGGTCAGAGATGGAAATGCCCGTAGAAAGGTCATGTCGCTTCTTTTTCTCACAAGCGTTTCTTTCGGCTCGTGGGGGAAAAAACCACTTTGCCTCACGTTGAAATCAATAGGAGGCGATTTCAGCTGTTTTTTGCTGCAGTTTCCAACGCGGTTTCCGTTGCAAAAAATGCGGCAAAAAACTCTGTGCAGGGCCTTATTCTTGTGTGGATCTGCTATACGCTTGTGGCACATCTGCGTCGGAAATCAAAGGGAAAGACTCCGATGTTTGCTGTGGAAAAACACATTGAACTTTAATGGCAACGTAAGAACGGAGCATTAGTTCTCCTTACATCCTCACAAGCGCTTACCCCTCCCTTAAGGCACCTTCACATCGTGTTGTTGCCCTAAGTTTATCATGTATGTCAGGAAATCTCCTAACCTACACTAGAAAACGTAGATGATAATTCACAGGGCTCCATTCTGTCCTTTTAGCCTACTTCGGGCTGGTAGTATACCTTATTTTTGAAGGATGGAATAGCATAGTAGACTTTGCTGCTCCGGAGTCCCCAGGCAGATCATCACCAAGTGCCAGACTCCTAGCATCATAGTTATCAATGCTGCTAGGAGTCCCTGCCTCTCCATGGGAATACTGCCCGGTACTGTAATGATGCTTTCAGTACGGGAACAGGGACAGTATTCCCACGGGAAGCGAGGGACTCCTATGATCATACATAACTGTGATCAGTGGCGTAGCTATAGGGGTCGCAGCGGTCGCAATTGCGACCGGGCCCAGAAGCCAGGGGGGCCCGTAGCCCCCGCACCACATTAATGAAAAGTTACTATAGTAACTGGGGCCTATGTAATAAACCACATGGGCCCGTTACTATAGTAACTGACAGTACTTACCCTCCTCTTCCTGGAGCGCATCAGAGGTTCTTACGTCACAGCGCTATGCGCAGCGCATAACGTCACGATGCTATGCGCTGCGCACAGCATCCCGACACTTGATGGAGTGAGGACCTGCGACCGAAGAGGAGGTAAGTTTAATTTTAGTGTCTTGCTGATGGGTTGGGGTCAGACATCCGGGACCCACACAATCAGCTGTTTTGAAGGGGTTGCAGCCGCTCGTACGAGCGCTACTTCCCCTTCATTCCAGTCACTTTCTCACACTGTGAATCGCCGACACGGACGTGTCAGCGATTCGCAGTGTGAGCAAGTGAGGGAAATGAAGGGGAAGCAGCACTCGTACGAGCTCTGCACCCCCTACAAGAGCGCTGATTGGCGGGGGTCCCGGGAGTCTTACCCCGACCCATTAGCTATTGATGGCCTATAATGAAGATAGGCCATCAATGTTTAGGGACTGGACAACCTTTAAAGCCTACCGTGTGTTAGGCTTAGATACAGGGCCCCAGCTTATACTGCATAAGAATACTGTCTGCTGGACCCTGTATCTAAGCCTACATTAGGCTTAGATACAGGGTCCAACAAACAGTATCACACATGCACATGGGCCCTGTTCACATCACCGCTGCCCTTCCGTTGAGGAGTTCCGTCTGGTTAACCACTCAACGTAAAGGCAAACGGAAACCTTAGCTTCCATTTGCATCACCATTGATCTCAATGGTGATGGAAACTTTGCTAATGGTTTCTGTTTGTCACCGTTGTGAACGGGTTCCGTTGTTTTGGCGGAATCAATAGCGCAGTCGACAATACAAAACAATGGAACCCTGCCACAACAGTAACAAACGGAAATCTTTAGCAACATTTCCGTCACCATTGAGATCAATGGTGAGGGAAACTGAAGCAGAGGTTTCAGCTTGCCTTTCTGTTGAGGGGTTTACCCGACGGAACCCATCAACGGAAGGGCAGCGGTGATGTGATCAGGCCCTTACTAATGTTTTTTTTTGTGTTTTTTTACAGGTTCGGTTGTTGGACTAAGTTGGATTTGAAGAATACTTCGATGACGGCTTTTTTATTCTCAATAAAATGGTTAATGAGAGTTGTGTGGGGGTGTTTTATTTCAATAAATCTATTTTTTCTATGTCTTTGTATTTTTTTTTAACTTTATCGCTGCCAACTTACTAATGGCCGCTGACAGATTGACAGCGCCCATTACTAAGGCAGGGCTTAGTGTTAGCCGGTGAAAAGGCTAACACTAACCCCCATTATTACCCCGGTGCCCACCGCCACCAGGGGTGCCAGGAAGAGCCGGGTACGATCCAGTACCCGACCATCTGTAGTGATGGTCGGGCACTGGGGTGACTGCAGGCTGGTATTATTAGGCTGGGAAAGGATAAAAACAGTGGCCCTTCCCACCCTGGTAATGCTAGCCTGCTGCTGCTGTGTTGTATCTGGTAGTTATGAAAAATGGGGGGGACCCCACGTCATTTTTTTTATAAATAATTGGACAGCACGATGTGGGGTTCCCCCATTTTTATAACCAGCCAGATACAACATAGCAGCAGCAGCCTAGCATTACCAGGTTGGGAAGGGTCACAGTTTTTGGCCTTTCACAGCCTAATAATACCAGACTGTGGCCGCCCCAGTGCCCCTCTGTCACTACAGATGGTTGGGTACTAGATCATATCCGGCTCTTCCTGGTAGCGCTGGGTACCAGGGTAATAATGGGGATTAGTGTTAACCTCTTCATGTCTAACATTAAGTCCCCCCCTTAGTAATGGGCGTTGTGAATCAGCCAGCGACAATTACTAGGGCGGTAGTTATAAAGTTTAAACAAATACAAAGACATAGATAAAATATTTTATTGAAATACAAATTACACACAACCCCCGTTATCCATTATATTGAGAATAAAATAAAACGCAGTTATCGAAGTAGCCCTCGAATCTGAAGTAGTCCAACAACCGAACTTGTTAAAAAACAAACACACAAAAATATTTAGTATCAAGTCAAAAAGGAAAATAAATATTATTCTAACCTTTCCTGGGTCCAGTGCTGGAGCCGCAATGTCAGCTAGCTGGGCCCTATATCTAATCCAATCATGTGTGATACTGTCTGCTGAGCCACTGTATCTAATCCTATCATGTGTGATACTGTCTGCTGGGCCCTATATCTAATCCTATCATGTGTAATTCCGTCTGCTGGGCTACTGTATCTAATCCTATCATGTGTGATACTGTTTGTTGAGCCACTGTATATAATCCTATAATGAGTGCTACTGTCTGCTAAGCCACTGTATCTAATCTTATCCATAGCTTTAGGGTCGTAGTGCTATAGATATGCTGTCTCATATATATATATGCACATATTCATACACGCACACATTTTTTTTTTGGGGGGGGGGGCACATATGTATTGGGGCTATTCCACCTGATGTTTTAAGTCCTTAGTGACGCCCCTGGCTGCTAGTGCTGCATTGTTGGATCACTTAGGAGACCCAGCGATGCAGCTGAAAGCTGCAAGCCATCAGCCCTAAGAAGTTTGGGGGGGGCCCAAGAAGAACCTTTGCATCGGGGCCCATGAGCCTTTAGCTACGCCCCTGACTGTGATGCTAGAAACCTGGCTCCCTGAACTGTGGTCGGTCCGGGAAATATGGCCGACACATGGTCCGTATATCACAGACCGAACATGGACATCTGATTAAGGCCACTTACTTGTCTCCTATTTTTGGTGCGGATTGCGTACTGAAAATTCACTACAAATTACAATATAAGGCTATATTCAGACCAACGTGTGTGAAATCAGCCGTGAAGAACGGATGTTTTTCACGGCCGATTTGCACCCGTGCGGGACCCGTTTTCAAAGATCCCTCATAGACTTGAGTCTATTGAGGGATCCGTAAAAATGCACAAAAATAGGACATGTGCTATTTTTTTTCAGTCCCTTCACACGGTACGTTAAAGCAACAGCCGTGTGAATGACCCCATAGAAATACATGCAGCCGTGTGACTGCCATTAAAAACATGTCCTTCACACGGACGATTAACACTTTATTCTGAATAAGCCGTAACTCATGTGAATGGGGTTTGTCAAAACCTCATGCACGTGCAGCAGAAAAAAAATCTGCATGGAATTTTGGACGTGCTGCTGATTTATATAACCCCTTGACGCAATATCACATGACAGCGCAATATCACGTGACAGCGCCAAGACATGCGGCCAGCCGCTTCTAAAAAGTAAAGCGCGCATTTCCCCATCCCCAGTACGGCACAGTGCCTGAAGAAGGTCGGTTAGACCGAAACGTTGCACTCTGCCACTGGCATCTAAGATTAATAACAAGAATAAAAATATTAGTTTTACTTCAACTGATGTGCCGGATACTTTTTTCCTATACAGATTCGGGTTGGGCCCCTATCCATGCATCGTACGTGATAAGGGTTAGGTATATATGGGAAGTATAGAGCAAGCTCACGGGCTGAGCTCGCTCCATACACAGCAGGTGACGACTGTGTTACGCAGCCGACACCTCACTGCAATGGGCGGAATCAAAGATCACATAGATTCCGCCCCTTTAACACCTTAAATGCCGCGGTAAATCGCGACCGCAGCATTTAAAGTGTTAGAATCAGGGGGGCGCCCCTTGAAAAAAGCCATCGCACCCCTGCCCCCCCCCCCCGCGGCACTATCGGCTGTTAATAACAGTTGTTATAGCAGCCTGGAGGCCTAATGAAAACCCCCAGGTCTGCCAACTTTGTACACCTTTGAAGCTCTGCCTCCGGCAGGAGACTGTCAGAATCACGATATACTGCAATACAACATGCAGTGGATGATCATTGCAGTGGATCGCGGCTTCAAGTCCCCTAGGGGGACAAGTAAAAAAACAATTAAATAAAGTTTTTTTTTTATGTTCCAAAAAATAATAAAAAATAAAGTAATAAAATAATAAAGTATTAAAAGTTCAAAAACCCCCCTTTTCAAATTTTTTAGCTAAATCAATGTTAAAAAAAAATAAAAGTTAACATAACTAGTATCACCGCGTCCTTAAAAGTCCAAACTATCACAATATAGCGTTGTTTAACCCGCTGGGTGAATGCCGTCACAAAAAAAAAATATATAAAACACGCAAATTGCTGGTTTTTGGTCACCTTAGCGCTCCAAAAAAGTGTTCAAAAATTTGCATATACCCTAAAATGGTATCGGTGAAAACTTCAGCTCGCCCTGCAAAATTTAAGCCCTCACATCGCTAAATTGATGAAAAAATGAAAAAGTTATGGCTCTCAGAACATGGCGGAACAAAACATTTTTTTAATTTAGCAAATAGTTTTATTTTTTTAAAAGTGGTAAAACATAAAACAAAACATATAAATTTGGTATCACCGTAATCGTATCAACCTGTATAATAAGGTGAATATACAGTTTTAACCGCCTGATGGATGCCGTAAAACAAAAGCCCCACAAATATGGCGTAATCGCTGTTTTTTGCCCATTTCACCCCACAAATAATTTTTTTTCAGCTTCCCAGTACATTATGCAGTACAATAAATGGTGCCATGAAAAACTACAACTTGTCCCACAACAAGACAAGCCCTCATATGGCTATATAGACGGAAAAATAAAAAAAAATATAGCTTTTGGAAGGTGGGGAGGAAAAAACAAAAGTGAAAATCAAAAAAATGGCTGAGAAGGGAAGGGGTTAAATCAGCTTCATGCCTATTATGTTGCAAAATTGTAACGTATTTCATCCTTTACAATGTAAAGGGTTAATTTGCTGTAAATCCCAAGCAAATTCTGTAACGCACACATTGAGGAATTTGGTGAACAAAATCTGCATCAAAACCGCAGGTAATTCCGCAGGTAAAATCTGCACCTAATAGTGCGTTTTTTGATACGTTTTTAGGTGCGGTTTTTACATTTTGATGCGGAAATAGGTGCAAGTTTTATGCTGCAGTTTTTTTTTTTGTTTTTTTTTTAAACTAGTCAGAAACAATTCACAAGTGGAAACGCAATATAAATTGACATGTATCATATTTTCAAATACGCACGGCGCAGGTCACTTTTTGTGCAGAAAATGCGACATGTAGATGAGATTTCTTGATCTCATTTACTTTGCTGGTACTGTATTACGCTGCGGATTTGCCTCACGAAAATACCCGCGACAAATTTGCATGTAATAGGTATCGTGTGCATTTGGCCTAACAGAGTTTTTTTTTACTCACCCTAAGCTCCGTTCATACATGTTGGATTTGATATGGATTCCGATGACATGCCGATGATTCTGCATCCCATGCATATGAGGTTTCCACAACCCAGTTCACATGCTGCGAAAGATTTTCCACGTGTATTTTTGTCCGCACCATGATAAGAAATCCAGCACAGCAGTAAATAGCATTCGACTTATACTACATGGAAAAGCCGAGGATAAGCAACTTTGAATGACAATGGGACTTAGGCCTTGTTCACACAGTTTTTTTGCAGGCAGAAAAATCTGCCTTGAAATTCCTTCAGGCTTTCTCTGCCTCCCATTGATGTCAATGGGAGTTCAGAGACGGAAATGCCCGAAGAAAGGGCATGTCGCATCTTTTTCTCGCGAGCGGTTTTTTTCCGCTCGTGGGGAAAAAATGCCTTCGCCTCCCGTTGAAATCAATAGGAGGTGATTTCGACTGTTTTTTGCTGCAGTTTCCAATGCGGTTTCCGCTGCAAATAATGCGGCAAAAAACACTGTGCAGGGCCTTATTCTTGTGTGGATCTGCTACACGCTTGTGGCACATCTGCGTCGGAAATCAAAGGGAAAGCCTCCGATGCTTGCTGTGGAAAAACACATTGAACTTTAATAGCAACGTAAGAAAAAGAGACGGAAATGCCCGAAGAAAGGGCATGTCGCGTCTTTTTCTCGCGAGCGTTTTTTTCCGCTCGTGGGGAAAAAATGCCTTCGCCTCCCGTTGAAATCAATAGGAGGAGATTTAGACTGTTTTTTGCTGCAGTTTCCAATGCGGTTTCCGCTGCAAATAATGCGGCAAAAAACTTTGTGCAGGGCCTTATTCTTGTGCGGATCTATTACTCGCTTTTCGCACATCTGCCTCAGAAATTAACCCCTTCAAGCTCCTGGACGTACTATTAGGTCATGGCAGCTGTATCGTTCGTGCTCCATGACCTAATAGTACGTCTCGGGAGTAACGGCCGTTTCGGCCATCCTTCCGACACATACAGGAGCTGTGACAGCTGCTGTCTTGTTCAGCAGCTGTCACAGCTCCAACAGCGGGGACCGATCGCTGTGTCCCCGCTGATTAACCCCTTAAAAGCCGTGTTCTATAGAGATCACGGCTTTTAGGGGGTTAAGCTGCCATCGCCGGCCCGCTACGCGATAGCGGCCGGCGATGGTGACTATGGCAACCGGACACCAAACAATGGCGTCCGGCTATGCCATAGACAGAAGCCTAGTGGGTCCTGACAACGTCAGGACCCACTATGCTTGCTGTCAGTGAGTAGCTAACAGTTCTAATACACTGCACTACGCATGTAGTGCAGTGTATTAGAATTGCGATCAGGGCCTCCTGCCCTCAAGTCCCCTAGTGGGACAAAGTAATACAGTAAAAAAAAAGTTAAAAAAAGATGTGTAAAAATAAGAAAATAAAAGTTTTAAAAGTATTCAAAGTAAAAATCCCCCTTTTTACCTTATCAGTCATTTATTATTAATAAAAATATATAAACAAACAAATAAACTATACATAATTGGTATTGCCGCGTCCGTAGCGGCCTGAACTACAAAATTATTTCGTTATTTATCCCGCACGGTGAACGCCGTAAAAGAAAATAATAATAAACCGAACCACAATCACAATTGTTTGGTCACTTCACCTCCCAAAAAATGGAATAAAAAGAGATCAAAAAGTCGCAGGTACCTAAAAATGGTACTGATTGAAACTACAGTTCGTTACACAAAAAATAAGTCCTCGCACGGCTTTATTGATTCCAAAATAAAAACGTTATGGCTCTTAGAATAAGGTAACACAAAAAGTAAATGATTGTTTACAAAACGTATTTTATTGTGCAAACGCCATAAGACTTAAAAAAAAACTATAAACATCTGGTATCGCCATAATCGTATCGCCCCGCAGAATAAAGTGAATATGTAATTTATAGCGCACGGTGTACGCAGTAAAAAAAAAGAATAAAAAAAGAATAGTAGAATTGCTGTTTATTAGTCACCACGCCACCTAAAAATAGAATAAAAACTGATCAAAAAGCCGCATGCACCCCAAAAAAACTACAATGGATTCCTCAAGGGGTCTAGTTTCCAAATTGGGGTCACTTTTGGGGGGTTCCCAATGTTTTGGCACCACAAGACCTCTTCAAACCGGACATGGTGCCTAATAAAAAAGAGGCCTCAAAATCCACTAGGTGCTCCTTTGCTTCGGAGGCCGGGGCTTCAGTCCATTACCACACTAGGGCCACATGTGGGATATTTCTCAAAACTGCAGAATCTGGGTAATAAGTATTGAGTTGCGTTTCTCTGCTAAATCCTTTTGTGTTATAAAAAAAATGGTATAAAGAGGATTTTCTGACAAAAAAAAAATGTCAATTTCACCTCTACTTTGCTCTAAATTTCTGTGAAACACCTAAAGGGTTCATAAACTTTCTAAATGCTGTTGTGAATACTTTGAAAGGTCTAGTTTCTAAAATGGGGTATTTGATAGGGGTTTCTAATATATGGGCCCCTCAAAGCAACTTCAGAACTGAACTGGAACCTAAAAAAATAAATAAATGAGGCAATACTTCGCTTCTTACATTATACTGATAATGAGCCGTGCCCACCCCGAGATGACCCCAGTTTTGACCGTTTCTATAAACGGAGACCCCTATTAGACCGTTCCAGTGCCCGGTTTTCCCAAGCATTCACCCCCGAGAAGTGTATTTCTATTGATGAGTCCCTGGTACATTTTAAAGGGAGGGTTCAATTCCACGAGTACCTGCCGGGTAAGAGGGCAAGGTATGGCGTGAAGATGTATAAGCTGCGAGAGTGCATCCGGGTATACCTACAGGTTTAGGCTATATGAAGGGAAGGCCACCCCCAAACCAGACTGCATCCTGGACTACAATAGGTACATGGGAGGGATGGACTTGTAAGATCAAATCCTGAAGCCCTACAGCGCCATGCGGTGTGGTATAAGAAGCTGGCCGGGCACATCATACAGATGGCATTGTACAATGCGTACGTGCTACGTCGATGTGCAGGCCAGACGGGAACTTTCCTGGAATTTCAAGAGGTGATTATCAAGAACCTAATCTTTAGGGACCAAGAAGGGGAAAAGTCAAAAGAGGTGCAAAGTCTGCTATAAGAGGGCTATAAGGGATGACACAATATATCAATGTGACACGTGTCCCGAATAACCAGAGCTCTGTATGAAAGTCAGTTTTAAAATTTATCATACATCCCTTGGTTTATAATTTACCCCAATTTTACTTACCCTGATGCACTCCGCACAGCTTATCACCCCTCGTCTTTCCCCTCTGAGCCCTGCTGTGTGTCCAGGCAGCTGATAACAGCCACATGTAGGGTTATGCCATACCCGGGAGAACCCACATTACAGTTTATGGGGTGTAGGTCTCTGGTCAAAATGCTCACTACACCTCTAGATGAATGCCTTAAGGGTATAGTTATTAAAACAGGGTCACTTCTCGGGGGTTTCAACTGTACTGGTACCTCAGGTGCTTCTGCATACATGACTTCGCACTAGAAAATCCCCAGTAGGCCAAATGGTGGTCCTTTCCTTCTGAGCCCTCCCATGGGCCCAAACGGCAGTTTATCACAACAAATGGGGTATTGCGGCACTCAAAACAAATTGCGCAACAGAATGGGGTATTTTGTTTCTTGTGAAAATAAGAAATTTTCAGCCAAAACTACATATTATTTGAAAAAAATAATTTTGTTTTCATTCCCAGCCCAATTCAAATAAGTTCTGTGAAAAAAACTATGGGGTCAAAATGGTCACAACACCCATAAATGAATTCTTTGTGGGGTGTAGTTTCCAAAATGGGGTCATTTGTGGTTGGTTTCTATTGCTTTGATACCTCTGGGGCTCTGCAAATGCGACATGGCACCCGAAAACAATCCAGCAAAATCTGGACTCCAAAGAACACACAGCGCTCCTTTCCTTCTGAGCCCTCCCATGGGCCCAAACGGCAGTTTATCACAACAAATGGGGTATTGCGGCACTCAAAACAAATTGTGCAACAGAATGGGGTATTTTGTTTCTTGTGAAAATAAGAAATTTTCAGCCAAAACTACATATTATTTGAAAAAAATAATTTTGTTTTCATTCCCAGCCCAATTCAAATAAGTTCTGTGAAAAAACTATGGGGTCAAAATGGTCACAACACCCATAAATGAATTCTTTGTGGGGTGTAGTTTCCAAAATGGGGTCATTTGTGGTTGGTTTCTATTGCTTTGATACCTCTGGGGCTCTGCAAATGCGACATGGCACCCGAAAACAATCCAGCAAAATCTGGACTCCAAAGAACACACAGCGCTCCTTTCCTTCTGAGCCCTCCCATGGGCCCAAACGGCAGTTTATCACCACAAATGGGGTATTGCCGAACTCAGGACAAATTGGGCAACAAAATGGAGTATTTTATTTCTTGTGAAAATAAGAAATTTTGATAAAAAATTACATCTTATTGGAAAAAATGTCATTTTTTTAATGTCACAGCCCAATTGAAACAGGTGCTGTGAAAAAACTGTGTGGTCAAAATGCTAACAACATTCCTTGAGGGGTGTAGTTTCCAAAATGGGGTCACAGTTGGTGGGTTTCCATTGCTTTGATACCTCTGAGGCTCTGCAAATGCGACATGGCACCCGAAAACCAATCCAGCAAAATCTGGACTACAACAAACATATAGCGCTCCTTCCCTTCTGAGCCCTCCCATGGGCCCAAACGGCAGTTTATCACCACAAATGGGGTATTGCCACACTAAGGACAAATTGGGCAACAAAATGGGGTATTTTGTTCCCTGTGAAAATAAGAAATTTTGATCACAAATGACATTTTATTGGAAAAAAATGAAATTTTTTTCATTTCACAGCCCAATTCAAATACGTGCTGTGAAAAAACTGTGCGGTCAAAATGGTAACAACAACCATAAATGAATTCCTTGAGGGGTATAGTTTCCAAAATGGGGTCACTGTTGGGGGATTCCTACTGTTTTGGCACCTCAACACCTCTTCAAACCTGGCATGCTGCCAAAAATATATTCTAATAAAAAAGAGGCCTCCAAATGCATTAGGTGCTTCTTTGCTTCTAGGGCTTGTGTTTTATTCCACGAGCGCAGAAGGGCCACATGTGGGACATTTCTAAAAACTGCAGAATCTGGACAATACATATTTAGTAGTGTTTCTCTGGTAAAACCTTCTGTGTTACAGAAAAAAAAATGAATAAAATTGAAATTCAGCAAGAAAAATGAAATTTGCAAATTTCACCTCCACTTTGCTTTAATTCCTGTGAAATGCCTGAAGGGTTAAAAAACTTTCTAAATGCTGTTTTGAATACTTTGAGGGGTTTAGTTTTTAAAATGGGGTGTTTTATCAGGGTGTCTAATACATAGGCCCCACAAAGCCACTTCAGAACTCAAGAGGTACCTTAAAAAAAAAGGCTTTTGAAATTTTCTTAAAAATATGAGAAATTGCTATTTATGTTCTAAGCCTTGTAACGTCCAAGAAAAATAAAATAATGTTCAAAAAACGATGCCAATCTAAAGTAGACATATGGGAAATGTGAACTAGTAACTATTTTGGGTGGTATAACCGTCTGTTTTACAAGCAGATGTATTTCAATTCTGAAAAATGCAATTTTTTCAAAATTTTCTCTAAATTTTGCAATTTTTCACCAATAAACACTGAATATATCGACCAAATTTTACCACGAACATGAAGCCCAATGTGTCACGAGAAAACAATCTCAGAATCGCTTGGGTAGGTTTAAGCATTCCGACGTTATTACCACATAAAGTGAAATATGTCAGATTTGAAAAATGGGCTCTGAGCCTTAAGGCCAAAACTAGGCTACGTCCTTAAGGGGTTAAAGGGAAAGCCCAGGCAGAGCATCACAAGTGCTCTACCCGTGGACTTTGTCCCTGGGAAAGCTCCTGACATCACTGTCCATATATGTAAAGTGACATCAGGGGATTCTCCAGGGCCGGAATCCCTGGCCAGAGAGTTGCCGACGCTCCGGCCGTGTACTCAGGCTTTGCAAAGCTTCGGACATTACTTTACGTATATGAACATCAGGAACAGCATAGTCCCTGGGCAAAGTGCTAGTAGAAGGTTCCAGCCCTGTTCATGGACAGTGACTTCAGGAGTTTCCCCTGGGCCATTCCCCGGGCGACGTATCCCACTGTATGCCATACAGTCGGATACGTTTTGGCTAAATAGATCAAAATCCGGAGCATTAACCGGTCACTGCCTTCTCTATGGTTTCCTTCACTGTAATTGAGATCAGCACCAAAATCAGTTAATGCGTATAACGTACAAATGTGAGCGCCACATTTTCCGTTGCTCACCCCAGGTAATGGAGGGGGGGGGGGGCAGACATCTTGGCTTTATGGGGCCCAGAAATTCCTGATGGCGGCCCTGCAGATGGGTACAGAGTGAACAGATCTTTACTAAACATGGCTCTACTAGGTGTCTTTGAGAGGCAGAGTGCTTGAAGCCCTCTGGATTCCACTCCCCTCTTTCCTCTATGCAGGCTACTTTATATCTTTGGAGAGACATGGTGAGAAACAAAGATTTGGTTTATATTCCCTTTAGATATATCTTTATTAAGAGATTGGAATATCATATTCCTTATTCTAATCTACAGGGTTGGGTACAGAAAGGAGTTGATACCTTAACTAAACTTTATAATACTTCGGTCTTCAGAACATTTGAAGACTTAAGCCGTGAAAAATGCTAGCCTATGTGAGGAAACGTCTGTTCCTTTAAGATCGCCATGACTACTAGTCTAGCTTCTTGGCAGTTCTGGTTTTACTTGTTGAGCCTATCCCACTTCTCTGTCTTTCTTGCTGTAACGGTGTAGGGTGGAGTATTTATACCTGGCTTCCTCCCACTTTTCCTGTTTTGATCAAGCTACTGACTTGGACTTCTTGGAACTCGACCTCGGCTTGTCTCTGGATTACCCCTTGTTTGTTGATTTGGATTTTCTGCTCCTGGCTGGTTCTGACTTCTGCTATTCCTGACATCCACTTGATTATTGATTTTGACAGTCTCTTTACTCCCTGGCTGTCTTGTTACCTGTTCTGGTATAGCTTGCATTGCACCTCTTATCCAACATTGAACTCTTTTAAAACAACCTGTGTTCTATGCAGCAACATTGGTGGCCAAAATTGTACACAAATTTCCATATGTGATCTGACTAGTGATTTGTATAGATGCAATACTATGTTCTTGTCATGAGCATCTATGCTACTTTTGATGCATCCCATTATTTGCTTTGTCTTGGCAGCAGCTGCCTGGCGCTGGCTGCTAAAGGTAAATAGTCCACCAATATCCCAAAATATTTTTCAGCAGTAGTGTTCACCCTGTGTTTTAACATTTAATGCATATTTGTAAAATCTGTTTCCTAAGACCAGTTGTATAACCTTACATTGATCCACATTAAACTTCAATCCCACAGTAGTATTACATTATCCTCCTCTGTGTTGATTACTTTACAGAGCTTAGTATCATCTGCAAATACTGAAATCATACTCTGTAAAGCTTCTACAAGGTAATTAATAAACATATTAAAAAGAAGAGGGTCCAATACTGACCCCTGTGGAACCCAGACTGGTAACTACGACCCACTCTGAGGATGTACCTTTAATAACCACCCTCTGTTTTCTATAAGTGAGCCAGTTGTTGACCCAATTACACTTATTTTCCCCCAGTCCCAGGATTTGCATTTTATATACCAACCTTTTGTTGTGCCCGCGGTCGCTGACCACCGCCGCGACCGCCGGACACTCTAATCTTTTCGGCATCTCCCTCCCCGGAAATGCTAGCACACAGAGCTGCAGCTCCCCACTGATTCCTGTAGGGTGCGCGTGTGCTCTCGTTCCCGACCTTAAAGGGCTAGCGCACCAGTGTAATTTTCCTTAACCAATCCCTATGCACCCTGGACTTTAAAAAGGACTCAGCCCTCTTCCTCCTTGCTTGAGCGTTGTTGCGTCTACCCATAGTCGTTTAGCAAATCCCTTAGTTGTATCCTGTGTTCCAGTATCCTGTATGCCGTATCCAGTAATTGTGTTTGTTCCACTGCGAAGTCTAGTGTCGGAGAGTCAAGTTCACTATCTGTGTCAAATGTTATCTGTGCCAAGTGTCTGCCACGCCAAGTGTCTGCCAAATCTCCTATCGAGGTACTCTTATCCTATAAACTATCGTTGACTATCATTTGGCCAGCTGCAACTTCGCTACCGCGGAGCGGCCTAGTGTTCACATACCCCATATCCATGACACCTTTTATGCGGCACATATCAAACATCTTTGAAAAGTCTAGATACACCACATCCACAGCCTTACAGCCTTCCAGTCTAGAACTTACTTCCTAAGCTGATCAGATTGGTTTGACAGGACCGATGCCTCAGAAACCCATGCTGATGATGCGTTAACAGTTTATTTGCATTGAGATACTTTTAGAAAACCCTCAAATATTTTACCCACAACAGAGGTTAAACTTACAGGTCTATACTTTCTGGGCTCACTTTTTGACCCCTTTTTTAATATTGGCACCACATTTGCTATGCGCCAGTCCTTTGGAACAGACCCAGTCATGATAGAATCCTTAAAGGGGTTGTCCGAATGCCACCAACAAAAAAAAAACTCCCCAAACACATCTAAAATGCTTCTCTAGTGTTAATACCTCCTTATATACCTAATAAATACATTTTACTAGCACTTCCTTAACCCCCATATCGCGGCTCAAACGCTCCTTTGCTTCCGGATTGAAGCTAGGACTTGGGCGCTTCGGAACTACATATCCTGTCATGCCTTACATAGTTACATAGTTACAGGGATGTAATATTACCACTTTACAAAGCATTAGTGCGGCCTCATCTAGAATATGCAGTTCAGTTCTGGGCTCCAGTTCATAGAAAGGATGCCCTGGAGTTGGAAAAAATACAAAGAAGAGCAACGAAGCTAATAAGGGGCATGGAGAATCTAAGTTATGAGGAAAGATTAAAAGAACTAAAACTATTTAGCCTTGGGAAAAGACGACTAAGGGGGGACATGATTAACTTATATAAATATATGAATGGCGCATACAAAAAATATGGTGAAATCCTGTTCCATGTAAAACCCCCTCAAAAAACAAGGGGGCACTCCCTCCGTCTGGAGAAAAAAAGGTTCAACCTGCAGAGGCGACAAGCCTTCTTTACTGTGAGAACTGTGAATCTATGGAATAGCCTACCACAGGAGCTGGTCGCAGCAGGGACAGTAGATGGCTTTAAAAAAGGCTTAGATAATTTCCTAGAACAAAAAAATATTAATTGCTATGTGTAGAAATTTTTTACTTCCCCTTTCCAATCCCACTTCCCCTTTCCCATCCCTTGGTTGAACTTGATGGACATGTGTCTTTTTTCAACCGTACAAACTATGATATACTGCACATGCACTAGACTTCTCTCTTGCAGAGAGAGTCGTCAATTGGAACATGTGACCTAAAGGGGCTGGCACTTGGACTGCTGCTTTTCTAAACCAGCCCCTTTTGATCACAAGTTTTAAGTTTTACATCCAACAGGAGTAGGATGCCGGCAGAGATCACATGTTAATGTGTCGGCGAGTCATCAGGTAGGCTGAAACTTCAGAGCTTCGGGGGTCACGTGACCGGGGTCCCGTCTGGCGATTCTGTACAAAAGCTGAAATTCATCTCTATTGATAAGTAAGTTAATATCTATTTATATGTTTAATGAGCAGTTTAATAATAAGGGTCTGTCTATCACGGTACTTAATTCCTGCAAAACACGGGGGTGTATACCATCAGGACCCGGTGATTTGTCTATTTTAGTGTTTTTAAGGTGGCACTGTAGAGAAAAATTTCCTCCTCCACTACACCCAGATTATTTTTGAGAGGGCCAACACTTTTAGTTTTGAGTTCCTTATTATTTATATATTTGGAAAATATTTTTGGGTTATTTCTACTTTCTTTGTCAACGAGTCTCTTGTTTCAATCTTTGTTACCTTTATTTGTATCTTACACAACCTATTTTTTTCTTTATAATTATTTAATTCTTCGTCACTACCGTCTTGCTTTAGTAGTTTGAACGATTTATTTTTATAATTTATTGCCCTCCTTACTGTTTTATTTAACCACATTGATTTCATCCTGTTTCTAGCTTGTTTATTTCCATAAGGTATATATTCTTCACAGGACGACCTGTTTAAGAGGCTTTTAAACATGTCCCATTTAGTTTGTGTATTTCTATTTTTGTGGACATTGTCCCAGGCAGGAGCGTAATAATAATCTTTATTTATATAGCGCCAACATATTACGCAGCACTTTACAATTTAGAGGGAACATGAAACAAACAATATCAGACATTACATAGTGACAAAGTTAATTTACAATTCAAACCTGAGGAGTGAGGACCCTGCTCGCAAGAGCTTAAAATCTATGAGGAAATAAAGGAGACACAAAGTGTAACAGTGTTTGTTCTGTACAATAGTCCAGCCATTTTTATACACATGGGGTGGTAACATAAAGCTGCATGTGCCAGTCACCCGCCAGTATCCGTGTATGACAGACATGAAGAGAAGGAGTGTGAGGGAATCTTATTCTGAAGGGGGCCATGGAAAGGAGGCAGATTAGGGAATGTTATAGGCCTGTCTAAATAGATGTGTTTTCAGGGCACTTTTAAAACTGAGGATATTGGGAATTAATCTGATTGTCTGGGGTAGCGCATTCCAGAGGACTGGTGCAGCACGAGAAAAATCTTGGAGACGGGAGTGTGAGGTACGGATTATGGAGGACTTTAATCTAAGGTCGTTGGCAGAACGTAGAGCCCAAGTAGGGTGGTGGACAGAGATGAGGGAGGAGATGTAAGGAGGTGCAGCACTGTGGAGAGCTTTGTGGGTGACAGTAATACGTTCGAATTTTATTCTGAAGGGTATGGGCAACCAGTGCAGTGACTGGCACAGATTAGAGGCATTGGTGTAGCGGTTGGTCATAAATATGAGCCTGGCTGCTGCATTGAGGATAGATTGGAGAGCGGAGAGTTTGGTGAGGGGAAGACCGATTAGTAATAAGTTACAGTAGTCAAGACGAGAGTGAATCAGAGCAACAATGAGAGTTTTGGCGGTTTCCTCCGTAAGAAAAGAGCGGATTCTGGACATATTTTTGAGGTGAAAATGACAGGAGCGTGAAAGTGATTGAATGTGAGGAGTAAAGGAAAGATCGGAGTCAAAAATAACCCAGAGACAGCGGGCATGCTGCTTAGGAGTTATGATAGTGCCACACACAGAGATGGAGACATCAGGTTTAGGGAGGTTAGTAGATGGTGGGAACACAAGGAGCTCAGTTTTAGAAAGATTCAGTTTTAGATAGAGAGAGGACATGATGTTAGCTAAAGGCTCATGGGCCCGGGTGCAAGAATTCAGGTTGGGCCCCCTACCACTCCCCAACACCACCATCATTATCAGTCCCATGCGCGCGCCTATGCCCAGACGCCTTGCCCAACAGCCCCCATAGTATAATGCCCCCACACAGTATAATGCTCCCATAGCTGCCCCCACACAGTATAATGCCCCATAACGTATAATGTCCCCCCATAACAGCCCCATACCGTATAATGCTCCCCATATCAGCCCCCCATACAGTATAATTCCCCCATATCAGCCCCCATGCAGTATAATGCCCCCCCCATGCAATATCAGCCCTCATATGTGCATAATAGAAAAATAGCATAATTACTTAACTATCCCCGTTCCCACATCGGGTGGAAGATCCTTCGCCTCCTCCGGTGTGTGCTATAAGTGACTCAGCGCAGGCAGGCGCGATGATGTCGCTATAGCCCGCCTGCCTGCGTCGAGCCGCTCAGGGCACAGTGAATGCTGGATCAAGGCGATGTCAGCTCCTTGCTCCAGGATTGAATGGAACCGGGACTTCGGTGAGTGACTCGCGGCCCCCCGGAGGTCTTCACACGAACCCCCAGGGGGACGCGACCCACAGTGTAGGGATGTCACGATACCAAAATTTGGACTTCGATACCGATACTTCATTTACTTTGCCAACAGTAATAATAATAATAATAATAATTAAAAAAAAAGTTCTTTCGTATTCTAATGTGAGGCACGAGGTGTGATGAATTTTGAATGTGCCTCACATTAATTGTAATTAACCCCATCATGTTTCTCAGTCATAATGGGTTAATGTGTGAGGTACATGATGGGGTTAATTACTATTAATGTGAGGCACATGGAGGTTAAATTCATCATCGCACCTTGTGCCTCACAATTAGGCCCCATGCACACGACCGTAAATAACCTCCGTTTTTGCGGACCGCAATTGCGGTCCACAAAAATGGACCCATTCACTTCCATTGAGCGCGGACACATTTCTGTAGCGCTAAGGATGGGTGTCCGTGCCGTATAAATGTTCCGAAAATTATGGAACATGTCCGTTCTTTTGCATTTTGCGGGCCGTGCTCCCATACTTTGTATGGGAGCACGGCCCGAAAATGCGGGTGGCAGTCCGCGGCCGGCCGTGCCCACAATCGCGAGCCGTGATTGCGGGCACGGTCGTGTGCATGGGGACTAAGTGATAGAAAGCAGTTTTTATTTTATTTTTTTACATCGTTCACATAATAAATGATGCAAAAAAATTGTTGTGCAGGTTATTACGGCCGCGCCAATACGATTATGTGTATATTTTATGTATTGAGACTTATTTTAATGTTTATTGTAAAAAAGGTGTATGTGTATTTTTTTTATTTAACATTACTTTGTTTTTACTTTATTTTTAAACTTTAATGTACTGGCATATATCTATGTGCCAGTACATTAGCCTGTGCACTGATAGTACACAGGTAGTTGTTAGGACATACCTCAGTATGCCCTAACAACAGGAAATATGGTAGGACAGCCCTGGGGTCCTTCAATGGACACTGGGCTGTCTGCCCATATATGGTATGTCCCTTATTCGCGTCACAGAAATTCCCTGTGACAGGATCGAAGGGGCACCCCCCCTTCTCATTTTCCCCTGAATACTGCAGTCAGCTTTGATCGCAGCATTCAGGGGAATAGCGGCGGAGATGAGAGGTTTCTCTGATCTCCGCCGTTATAGAGCGGGGCTGCGGCTGTGTAATACAGCCATTGCCTCGCTCCTGACAGTAAGTGCGCGCGCGGTCAGCATGAGGTGATGCGGCCGGCGCTGCACTAATGAGCGGAGGTTCAGGCACAGAAGACAGAACATGGGGGTGTTTTGCAGCGCGCCCGCCATGTTCTGTCTTCAGTGCCGCAGATCATTAGTGCAGCGCCGGCCGCATGGCATCATCCTGACGGCACGCACATGTCAGGACTCAGGAGCGGGGCAATAGATGTATTACACAGCCGCAGCCCCGCTCTCATAGTCATGTGTTGCTATACTGTATTGTGTTGTATTGTGCAGTTTACGGTGGAGAGATGAGGGGGGCTGTGATTTAACGGCCCCCCCTCTCCACCGCAAACAGCACAATACAACACAATACATTACAAGGCATCACAATACATTACAATACATTAAATTACATTACAACACAATACATTACATTACAGACTGCAGCTTACCTGGAGTCCTCCGCACCGACTCTTCCACTGCTCTGTCTGGAAGACGTGTCACGTGACAACACGGTCACATGGTACACTAAGTGTACCATGTGACCGTAACCAGCACGTGCCGGCTTCACGGCACAGAAGATTTATTTAGGAAACATGCTGTATGGCAACGGGGGCCCGTGGGCCCCCCAGGCTTAGGGACCCGGTCGCAACTGCGACCCCCTATAGCTACGCCACTGGTCCCAGGTTATGCCCTTAAGGTCATCCCTTAGCCCATGAAAATTGTTTTTTCTGAAGGTTGGTGTTTTTGTAGGTACTCTACCAAACATCTTATAAAAGGCTACATGAAAACTTATTATGTTGTGGTCACTATTACCTAGGTGACCCCCAACCTGTACTTTTGATATCCTGTACGGCCTATTGGTTAAAATTAGGTCTAGAAGTGCCCACCCCATCTTGTTGGATCTTATACCAGTTGTAAAAGATAATTGTCCTTAATTATTGTCAAAAACCTGTTTTCTTTGTAGGACCTGCAGGTTTCTGCCACCCACTTTATATCAGAATACTTGAAGTCCCCCATAATAATGACTTCATTATGGTTTGCTACCTCATCTATTTGCTTTATTAGTTGATTTTCTGCTTCTTCCATTATACTTGGAGACTTATAACAGACCCCTATCAGTATTTTATTATTCTTTCTCCATCCCCTTATTTTCACCCATAGGGACTCAACATAATAACTTCCCTCATAGATATCGTCACGCAGGATGGGTTTTAGGCAGGATTTTAAATATAAGCAACACCCTCCCCCTTTCTTATTAGTACGATCATTTCTAAACAGATTGTAACCCTGCATATTAACAGCCCAGTCATAACTATCATCCAGCCATGTCTCAATTATCCACAGTATGTCACAATTCTCCTCCATCATTATCAATTCTAATTCCTCAATCTTCTTATTGAGGTTCTGTCATTAGTATACATGCACTTTATATGTTCATCTGTACCACTTTTCTTCTTATTCCTATTTACTGTTCTACCCAATTCCTCTATTCCACCCCATGTTCATTTCTCAGCCCCAGCTCACTAGCTACGCTGTCCTCCCCTTCTATAGAGTAATTGCCCTCCCCATTCCATAGTTTAAACACTCATCCAGTCTTCTAGCTATCTTTTACCTCAACACAGCTGCACCCTCCCTATTTATGTGCAGCCCTTCCCTACCGTAGAGTCTGTAGCCAACTGAAAAGTTCTCCAAGAACCCAAACCCCTCCTTCCTACACAAATTCTTTAGCCATTTCTTCATCTTCCTAATCTCCCGCTGTCTCTCTGGTGTGTCACATGGTACAGGCAGTATTTCTGAAAATACTACATTTGCCCTGAGCTTATTACCCAAGTCGCTGAAATCATGTTTTAGGACCTTCGACCTACCTCTAAATTTGTAATTTGTGTCAATGTGCACCATCACCACTGGGTCTTCACCAGCCCTTCGCAATAATCTGTCAACCCGATTCCGCGATGTGCCAAACCCAAGCACCCGGAAGACAGCAAACTGTTCGGTATTCCCGGTCTTTGTGATAGATTGCCCTATCTGTTCCCCTAATAATAGAGTCTCCCACTACCAGGACCTGCTTAGCCTTTCTTATGCTCCCATTCCCCTCCTTACCAGAGCAGACATTCCCCTGGTTGCTAGAGGAGGTGTTTAGCTACAGCAGTTCTACCCCTTATTCGCCAACTTGTCAAACACTTGTTGGGGTGTTGCAAATCAGGACTATTCTCCCTAACACTCTTTCCTCTACCCCGCCTTCTAACTGTTACCCAGCTAGCTGCCTCAACAGCCTGAACCTCCATCCTCCTCTGCATCTGCGCCAATGAGTGCTTGCTCAGTGAGCGGCAAACTCCTCTCCATGTTGTCAATTGTTTGCAGAGTTGAAAATTGCTCACTTAGATCCAGAATCTGGGCTTCCAAATGGGCAATTCTCACACACCCTGCACAGCAGTATGATCGCTCAAATAGCTATTCAATGAGAACATTCATGGCACAGAATGTACACTAGAGTAAAATTGGCATCAATGTAGTTAACTGTGTATAATGGGGTTATAAAAATCAGTATACCGTCGTAGGGAAAAAAACACGCCAAGCAACAATTTCTTCTAAAGTGACAATGCAAAGTCACTAAATCTTAAGTTACACTTAAAGAGGCTCTGTCACCAGATTTTGCAACCCCTATCTGCTATTGCAGCAGATCGGCGCTGCAATGTAGATTACAGTAACGTTTTTATTTTTAAAAAACGAGCATTTTTGGCCAAGTTATGACCATTTTTGTAGTTATGCAAATGAGGCTTGCAAAAGTCCAAGTGGGTGTGTTTAAAAGTAAAAGTCCAAGTGGGCGTGTATTAGGTGCGTACATCGGGGCGTTTTTAATACTTTTACTAGCTGGGCGCTCTGATGAGAAGTATCATCCACTTCTCTTCAGAACGCCCAGCTTCTGGCAGTGCAGACACAGCGTGTTCTCGAGAGATCACGCTGTGACGTCACTCACAGGTCCTGCATCGTGTCAGACGAGCGAGGACACCGGCACCAGAGGCTACAGATGATTCTGCAGCAGCATCGGCGTTAGCAGGTAAGTCGATGTAGCTACTTACCTGCAAACGCTGATGCTGCTGCAGAATCATCTGTAGCCTCTGGTGCCGGTGTCCTCGCTCGTCTGACACGATGCAGGACCTGTGAGTGACGACACAGCGTGATCTCTCGAGAACACGCTGTGTCTGCACTGCCAGTTGCTGGGCGTTCTGAAGAGAAGTGGATGATACTTCTCATCAGAGCGCCCAGCTAGTAAAAGTATTAAAAACGCCCCGATGTACGCACATAATACACGCCCAGTTGGACTTTTACTTTTAAACACACCCACTTGGACTTTTGCAAGCCTCATTTGCATAACTACAAAAATGGTCATAACTTGGCCAAAAATGCTCGTTTTTTTAAAATAAAAACGTTACTGTAATCTACATTGCAGCGCCTATCTGCTGCAATAGCAGATAGGGGTTGCAAAATCTGGTGACAGAGCCTCTTTAAGACACTGCATACTTGAAACCAATGCACACTCCAATGATCACACACTCGCTTAGCTGCTTGTTTTAAATAGTTTTTCCACTTAGCTGCTCTGGGCTGCTCTTTTCAGTAAGGTTTTTTTCCCATTCCACCCCACAAATATTTATTTTTAATTTTCCAGTACATTATTTGGTACAATAAATGATGATGTGAAAAACTTCAACTCGTCATTCAAAAAGCAAGCCCTCATATGGCTACATCACTGGAAAAATAAAAAAAGCTATAGCTTTAGGAAAGCCGGGAGACAAAATATGGCTGTGGAGGGAAGGGGTTAATACTGAAAATGTAAAAGTATACTTGCAATCTGCATTTTATTTGTAACCAGATACTTACATATAGTTCTTCTTCTGTGGAAACTTTAAATATAAATGCTGTTTAAATTTACCATCTTACAGGAGTTAATATATATTTTTCCTTTTATTATGTCTCAAATTCATCTGGCTGCCTTCCAAATTACATTTCTGTCTGCGTATTTGTCTTTTAGCCATATGTTTTCTGCTATTTGTTATAATATAGCACCATAAACCGAGGATACATATTTAAAAATAATAAAGAAAGGTGAGTAAGACTTACATACATATAAAATGTATATAGAAACATCAGAAAAAAATGGTATGTGTTGAATGCACAGTATATTCATGTACTGTACATGCATATACTGTGCATTAAACACATACAATTTTTTCTGATGTTGCTATATATATATATATATATATATCTGTGCACAAGTTTTAGGCAGTTGTGGAAAATGCTGCACAGTAAGAATGCTTTAAAAGATAGAAGTGTTAATAGTTTTTTTTATCAATTAACAAAATACAAAGTGAATGAACAGAAGAGTCATCTAAATCAAATAAATATTTGGTGTGACTACCCTTTGGCTGGGTTCACATGACCAAATTAACGTCCGTAATGGACGGACGTATTTCGACCGGAAGTCCCGGACCGAACTCAGTGCAGGGAGCCGGGCTCCTAGCATCATAGTTATGTACGATGCTAGGAGTCCCTGCCTCTCTGCAGGACAACTGTCCCGTACTGTAATCATGTTTTCAGTACGAGACAGTAGAGGCAGGGACTCCTAGCATCACATAACTATGATGCTAGGAGCCCGGCTCCCTACACTGAGTTCGGTCCGGGACTTCCGGTCGAAATACGTCCGTCCATTACGGACGTTAATGTGGTCGCGTGAACCCAGCCTTTGCCTTAAAAACAGCATAAATTTTTTTAGGTACACTTGCACAAAGTCATGAATTGTGTATCATTAACTAATTATAATGAACAGGTGATAATGATTATCATTTTCATATGTAGGTTGAAACACAGTCATTAACTAGAACAGAAACAGCTGTGTAGGAGAGGCTTAAAACGGTGTGAGGAACAGCCAACCTCTGCTACAAAGGTGAGGTTGTGGAATGTTATGTTAATGTTATGGGTCCATTATGGCAAGACTAAACACGACACAAGGTAGATACACTGCATCAGCAAGGTCTCTCCCAGGCAAATATTTCAAAGCAGACTGGGGTTTCAAGATGTGCTGTTCAAGTTATTTTAAATAAGACCAAAGAAACGGGCAAAGTTGAGGACCATAGACACAGTGGTCGGCCAAGGAAAGAGTGCAGCAGATCAAAGGCACAACATGCTTACTTCCCTTTGAAATCTGAAGATGTCCAGCTGTGTTATCAGCTCACTCTTATTTAACTTATCAGTGGATTTACAAAGGGAGGTATACTTTTGGTGTAATCTATAGACCCCCCCTCCCCATTATAACTGAGGAGATGGAAGGTCAGCTATATAAACAGATGAAGCACAGGCTGGTAAGGTAGGGATAATGGGAGATATTTATTACCCAGATATTAAGTGGTGTCATGGTTCGAATACAAACCAAGAGGAGACATTTCCTCAACCTGTTGCAGGATAATTTTATTGCCCAGTTTGTGGAAGACCCCACTAGAGGTGATGCTCTGTTGGATCTAGTCATTTCAAACAATTCAGAGTTTATTGGGAATGTCATTGTTTGTGAAAACCTCGGTAACCGTGATCACAATATAGTTACATTTTACATATACTGTAAAAACAAACACAGGCTGGGAGGGCAAAAACACTTAATTTTAAGAAAGCCAATTTCCCCAGGATGAGGCCTGCAATTCAGGATATAGACTGGGAACAACTAATGTCAAATAATGGTACAAATGATAAATGGGAGATCTTAAAATTCACTCTGTATAATTTATAGTGCAAAATGTATTCATATACAGTAGGTATCAAGTATAAACTACTAAAATTAAACTTCACATGGCTTACACCTTCTGTAAAAAGGGCAATATATGACAAAAAAATGGCATTTGAAAAATACAAATATGAGGGTACAGCTCTTGCCTTTGTAAATTATAAAGAGCTTAATAAAATCTGTAATAAAATCAGCATAGATACAAAATAAAAGGCAGGTGGCTAAGGATAGCAAAACAAATCCCAAAAAATTATTGAAGTATATAAACGCAAAAAAGCCAAGGTCTGAACATGTATGACTCCTAAATAGTGGTAATGGGGAGTTGGTTACAGGGGATCAAGAGTTGTCAGAGGTCCTAAATGGGTTCTTTAGCTCTGTATATACAATAGAAAAGAAAAAGCAGCTGATATAACCGGTGCCAGTGCTGTTAATACATCGCTTAATATAGTTAATTGGCTGTGTGGCACTACCTACAAGGGGGCTGTGTGGCACTACCTACAAGGGGGCTGTGTGGCACTACCTACATAGGGCTGTGTGGCTCTACCTACAGGGGGCTGTGTGGCACTACCTACAAGGGGCTATGTGGCACTATCTACAGGGGGCTGTGTGGCACTACTTACAAGTGGGCTGTGTGGCACTAGAAACAGGGGGAATCTGTTAGTGGCGGGCTGATGGTCATTTTACTGTGAGTGGAGGGCTGATGGTCATTTTACTGTGAGTGGTGGGCTAATGGTCATTTTGCTGTGAGTGGGGGGGGGCTGATGGTCATTTTACTGTGAGTGGTGGGCTGGTAGTCTTTGGTTTCCAAAAGAAGTGTTTTCCACCTCTGACCTCTAATTGAAATTAATAAGAGGCAGAAAATACCTGCGGCGCCCGTTTGGAGTGCTTTTTTTGCCTGCGTCTTTTGCACACAAAAAAGGTCAAACAACGCTGTCAATTTTGCCTTACAAAAAAATGCTGTGTGAACATACCATACGAGTGTAGTGCTTGTTTTTATCCATTTGCTGTCTTTCTCTAAACTATTTTTGGCAGGGGGGCCCTGAGGATATTGTATTTTTTTAGTGGTGCCTCGAGTCCGAAAAGGTTGGGAAGCTCTGTACTAGGCTACAGAATCCCGCCGGCCTATGTAAGGATCTCGTCGTGGAGCAGATCAGTTCATCATGGGAATGGGGTCTACCTGAGCACAATTTTTTTTTGTTTGGGGGCACTGTCTACAAGGGGGAGGTGGGGGACTGAAGGCACGATCTACAAGGAGGAGGTGGGGGATTATGGCACTGTCTACAGGAAGGCTGTATGGCACAATCTACAGGGGGGCACTATCTACAAGGGGGGGGCTGTGTGTGGCAGCAAGGGGAGGGGGGCATTATACTCTGTGTGGGCCACTAAGCGGACATTATACTGTGTAGGGGTACTACAGGGGCAATATACTGTGTGTGACACTTAGAGGGCATAATTCTGTGTGGGCACAATTATAGGACAAAATACTGTGTGCTTGAAGGGGTTATAATATATTATTAAATATTATTAAACTGTATGGCGGGCACTAAAGGGGCATTGTACTGTGTGGGGGCACTATATAGGGCATTATACTGTGGGGGCATTATACTTTTTCTATGTTACATTTTTTTATGATAGGGTGGGGCGCCGAAAGATAATTTTGCACGGGGCGTCATCTATCCTAAGGCGGCCCTGAACCCAGCTACATGCCTGGTCCTGCTGACCCATGTCTTCACCCTCCAGGTCTATCCCACTAACTGCTTGCTCAGTGAGCAGCATGCTCCGGTCAAGATTTTCAATCGCCCTCAGTGTTGCATTTTGCTCCTCCAGATCTCTAATGCGAGCTTCCAGGTGAACAACATGCTCACATCTGCCACGGAGGTATTCATTCTGGAACTCCTACTCCAGTCGTGCATACATATGGCAAACTGTGCACTGAAGAAAACATCCAATCTTGTATCCATTATCCCAGTTACAAAGAACAGAAGTACTAACAGGGACATTAAGGAGCATCACACATGAGCGTGTTTGGTCCGTTATATACGGTCCGTATGTCGGCCGCATTTCCCGGACCGAACACACTGCAGGGAGCTGGGCTCCTAGCATCATAGTTATCTATGACGCTAGGATTCCCTGCCTCTCCGCGGAACTACTGTCCCGTACTGAAAACATGATTACAGTACAGGACAGTTGTCCCGCAGCGAGGTAGTGACACCTAGCGTCATGGATAACTATGATGCTAGGAGCCCAGCTCAGTGCAGTGTGTTCGGTCCGGGAAATACGGCCGACATAAGGACCGTATATCACGGACCAAACACGCTCGTGTGTGAACTCTTTTTAACTCTGGTTTATTAACTTTACTTATTACACAAGCCACTTAGTCCAGCAAGCTCAGAATGAGTTCTACAGGTTAATTTAAAGCATCTGAGAGAAATTAACCCCTACCCTTAATTAGGTGCAGAGCAGAAACGAAAGGGGTTTTAAATTGTGTCAGTAGTTAGAACACCAGCTGCACACAAAAAAAAGCCCTTGGTAACTTCTTCTTGCCAGCACTCAATCTGTTCACAGAATCACAACTCCCGTTTATTAACTCTACTTATTGCACAAGCCACTGTCCAGCAAGCACAGTGAGAACGTTTATGGTCATTATTACGTTGAAAGGTCCACTTTTGGCTAACCTTGTTGAGGTTAATGTGAGGAAGTTTGTGAAAGTATGAATCTTAATTGAGAAATGTGTAAAACATCCTTGTGCCCTCTATAAGGGCTTATTCAGACGAACGGGATATACGTCCGTGCAACCCGCGTGATTTTCACGCGCGTCGCACGGACCTATATTAGTCTATGGGGCCGTGCAGACATGTGCGTGATTTTTATGCAGCGTTGGTCCGCTGCGTAAAAGTCACGACATGTCCGTTCTTTGAGCGTTTTTCACGCATCATGCACCCATTGAAGTCATAAGCATACGGGGAGGTACCCGTGGCCAATAGAAGTCCATGGGCCTGTAAAAACGTGCCGTAATTACGGCCCGTAATTACGGCCGTTTTTACGTTCGTGTGCATGGGGCCTTAGACTGTTATTTTTTGCCTTACTTTTATTCAACTTGTAGTGCTGGAATGTGTGTCGGACAAAGAAAAGAATGGATGACAATATGGCATCTTTAGGGTCAGTTCACACAGAGTTTTTTTACACGTTTTTTGACTCAGAAACCGCGTCGGAAAACACACCAAAAAACGTCCGAAGGGAGGTGGAGGCGGAGGCGTTTTTTCCCACGAGCGGAAAAACCGTCTCGCGGGAAAAAGAAGCGACATGCCCTATCTTCGGACGTTTACGTCTCTGACCTCCCATTGACATCAATAGGAGGCAGAGAAAGCGTATTTCGCAGCATTTTTTTGCCGCGGCGCTCAATGGCCGCGGGCAAAAAACGCTGCGAAAAACACTGCAAAAATCGTTGTGCAGGCAGAGCAAAATCTGCCTCAAAATTCCAAACGGAGTTTTGTGGCAGATTTTCTGCCTGCAAAAAACTCTGCGTGAACCCAGCCTTAACTGGTTCCTGACCGCTGGCTGTGTATTTACGGCCAGCGGTCAGGGTCCTTAAAACCCGCGCCATAAATTATTCACGACGCAGGTTTTAACTTGCTGCCCAAGCGATCGGACAGCTGAATGTCGGGTCTACGGCAGTCAGTGACTGCCGGGGACCATTGAGGAGAAGATAGAAGCAGCTTTCGCTGCTTCTGTCTTCTCCGATCTCTTTTACAATGACCGCTGTGTATAGGAATAGAGGCAGTGGCCGCGCCGCTGTCTCTATTGGTCCCGGTGATCATGTGACTGGTCGTTAGTGACAGACTGCTGCTGGGTATTAGTAGACCCAGCACAGCCCTATTAGTGACAATAGTCACTATGAGAGGGCTGATTTCCCCTGTGCAGCCCCAGTTACAGTGGAAAAAGATAGTGTAAAAGAAGGAAAAAATATGTATAAAGTCCCCCAAAGGTCTTTTCTGACCTTTGAGGGACAGACCATAGTAATAAAAAAATAAAAAAGTAGAGTAAAGTGCAAAAAAAATTAATAATAAATACACATAAAATCCCCACCCCAAAAAAATCCCCCCCCCCACCAATCATTGTTGTAACGCTAGACCTGACCAATTACCCTAATATAGACATGTAATATATTAAAATTCACGGTAGACAATGACTATCACAAATAAAAGGTCTATTATAGGGTAAAACGATGTTATTACAAAAAAATAGCTAAAAAGTAAAAAAGCTTATTTTTTTACTATTATTTTCAGACTTTAAACCTAAAAATTCTAAAATAGCAAAAAGGATGTGTATACAAATGATAAAAAAAGAAACCTGTATTGTCTACGGAAAAAACATCGCAACAATCACGTTGCTAGCCCAACAAATAAAAAAGTTATAGCCATTTAACTAACGCATGCTAAAAATGGCTAAACGGTGTCTGTCCTGAAGGCTCAAAATAGCCCGATCCTGATCTGGTTAAAGAACTATAAGTCTCATGGCTTCGGTCATAATGATAAGGGGAAAATGTAACTCTACTAGCAGTAAAATGTATAAATATCTGGGCTCACCCTCAAGCTACAGTTATTGCACTGTTATTGTGTCAAAACGTTTAGCTAAATCTTTAATATCTCATATGAAACAAGAGGTTTATATTATCATACCCCATTCCCTTCCTCATTTGGTCCATATAAGATAAACCCTAAACTTTTAAAGAATGTACAAATCAGCATAGATAATGCAGATTCAATAAAATGGTTCTTGATAGTAAATAAAGGTACAGCATGAACTGGTATGGCGTGGGATGCTCGGACAGCTTTTCTACAAAACGTATTCCATACACAAAGCGTTCATTTAAATCAATTCTATAAAATAAAAAAACAAAAGATTAAAGATTAGGTGGATAAGTTGGAGTATAACTTTGTCATGAAAATGGTTGGAGGCACAGTTACTTTATGATGAGTTTTTAGGCAAATAGCATAGGAAGAAATGTGTGCTAAGTACTGTTATAGTGAAGTGCGAAAGCCTAGTAAAATAGTATCTTCCATATTAAAAGCGATTTCTGAATTTGCCATCGTATACAGGATTCACTCTATTAAAGACCCAAAGCGATGAATAACTAATGATCCTGACATGATTCTTCAATCATTTGTGGATCATTATTAGCAGCTATATTCTACGCAGGTAACCTATATACTACAAAGTTGCATGAGTATCTGGGTGACATATCTTTTCCTACCTTGAGTACAGAACAGAGAAATGACTTAGATATTTTATAGGCTGTGGGTGGGTTTAAATGGGCATTACATCAGACTGCTAACAATAAAGCAATCAGCCTTAATTTACTCTTGAAACTCTATTTTAACAGTATCAAGAGTTCCTGCTGGGAGATCTGCTGGAAAAAAGTTAATTACACTTTCTAGGAAGGCAGCCTTCAAGAATCTATGAAAGAAGTCATGGTTATAGATATCTTAAAGAAAGACAAGGACACACTATGAGATGTTTCTTATTCCCAATCTCCCTTCTTAATACAGATATAAAACTTTTGGTGAAAACCCTAGCCTATAGCCTGACCCAGTTAAATAGATCAATTAGACATCCAGATCAGACAAGATTTATCCCTGGAAAGTCCATATCTTATAGCATGAGAAGAGTTTTTCGTTACATGCAGTACACAGAAGGTGCACGACGTAGGGTTTTTTTTTACCACTTCATGCAGTTTAAGCATTTTACCCTGTTGAATGGGGTTTTAAGGAAATTTGGATTGAGTGATAACTTTATTAGGTGGATAAAGATATTTTTTAATAGGCCCATGGTTAAGTGGAAACAGATGGTAAAAATTTTGCTTTATTCCATCACTCATAGGCAGGGGCGTATTAAGTAGACCATAGGCCCTGGGCTGTTTCCCAAACTTAGGTACCTATTCTCCATCGCCGCCCTGTTACGCCTTGTCTGTAGTCAACACCACCTTTCTGTGCAAGCATTGACAAATGTGTGTTACGGTTTCCCTTGTGAAAGGGCTGTGTACCTACATAGAGTCTCCAGCCATCCCTGACAGTATCACACTGTGTAGGGGCACATTCTCTTGACAAGGGGAATGGTAACACCTATTTGTCTCTTAGTCCTGGGTTTCACAAATACTCTTTATGTAATACAAGGATTTCCTATACCAGACATGTCAGGAGAGATGCCAGTTCCTCTATAAATCCACTTACTCACAGTTGACGTCTTCTCTGATGGGAGTTGTTCTCTTTTCTTTTCTTCTCCATCTGACACTGACCATTATGGTGACTTCTCCTGATCACAGCAGATTTTCTTGCTGAGATATCTTTCTCCTTCACTACTGTAGCCATTTCCAGCCTCTATAGAAACACAAAAATGTAGATACCAAACCTCCTAAATTGTTCCATACCCCAGACCAGATCTCTAAGTTATTCCAGACTGCAGACCAGACCCCTAATATATTGCAAACCGCAGGCAAGACCCCATAGCAAATTCAGACCCCTGGCCCATATATTAACTCAGACTAATATATTCAGACCCCAGACCAGACCCTAGAATAAATATGTATGTACAAGTATGCTTGATAAAGGCTTACATGAGCCAAAACGTTGCTGAATACTGGAATAAACCACTGCTGATTCATCTACACCTCAACTGAGTGCTGCCTACCATTTCCATTTTTTCTGTACTATTGGGGAGGCTGGGACCATGCCCCTGATTTGGCATGCACCACTATTCTACCAGGTAATATAAGGAGTGCTGTTCCCATCTCTGCTTCTCCTAGAGTAAATACAGACCTTCTAAACTATTACAGTCCCCAGAGCGGAGCCCCTTAAACAAAAAAGAACCCAGAACAAACACCCTATATTAATACAGACCCCCAGATCAGACTCCCTGAATACGGACCCTGGACCCGACCCCTAAATACAAACACCCAGTCCTGACCCCCTAAACTAATACAGACTCCTGTATAAAGTAATACCGACATCAGGCCAGACCCCAAAATACATATCCCAGGCTCCCTAATATAACACAGACCCTAGACCAGACCCCCTAAATACAGGCCCCTAAACTAATACAGACCCCAGACCAAACCCCCTAAATACAGACCCCAGGCCCCTTAAACTAATACAAACCCCAGACCTCTTAAACTAATACGTACCCAGGCCAAACCCCCTAAAAACAGACCCCAGAAACTTATACAGTCACCACACCTCTTAAATAGTAACAAGCCCTGCAAAAATATGGTAATCTGACCTTATGTCTTTCAGGTCCTTTTGTTAGTCATACACAAAGCAATTTTGTTGCGTTTCTGCCGCGATTTGCAGCAAATAAACACGTCAAAACTGCAACGTGGTTTTATTCTTTGGGCAGTCATGGGCCCCTTGAAGCCTTGGGCCTTGGGTTGCTGGCCCAAACGCCTCTATTGTGATCCACCACGAATCATAGTGTATGTGGCAGGGTTGTCACTTCTTTTTACAACTGGAAGCATTTTAACTGTACATGTCTGACAGTTGTGCACATTTATGAACAGTAGAGAAGATTCTCAGGGTTGGAAATCAATTGGAGTAAATCTAGTTTAGTGATACTAAACCCTGACAGTAAAGTCGTTGGGTATAGAACATTTTCTTGTATTTGTTGCCTCTACTGGCTTATTTAAGAGATAAGTTCAAAGTTCTTTCAATGTCCCGAGTCTGAAGCATAAAGGCTTTCCTTGGTAAAAATAGGGGTTCTATCTGAAGTACTTCCTTTATTGGTAAATAGTCCATTATAGATATCCTAAAAAATACTTATATTCAAAGCCATTATAAATGATCTAAAATGGCCATGGATGCGGAAAACTATACAACATGCTGTTTTACTTCTTGGATTCAAGGATCAGGGAAGTGTCTTTCCATTATTTTTAAGTAATATTTTTCTGCCTCTCAATTACAGTTCTTTGATTGGAAATATTTGCTAATAAGGTAATTCTTGAGTATATAGGAAATTGGAAATAAAATAACATGTTTGAATTGCCGGAATCTGGTTGATTATATCTCTCTACTTTTAATGCAATGGTGGTTGATAGATTGCAACACAGATTATAACAAATACATTAAAGGGATTGAAGGGACATGTGTTTTTTGGAGTTCATAGAACAGCATGTATTGATAGAGCAGTTCAGGAAAAATATGTATGTAAATTGTTAGTATAGGTTAAGCATTAACAATTTTGTATGTAAAGAACTACAAGACTCACAGGCCATACCGGTATATACAAGTTAGGTATGCCATAGAAAGCACCATAGATAAGACTACATTCACAATTTACAGGGCAAAAGGAAAGTGGTAATTTCACCACTATGAAAACTTCTATTATGTGGTCTATCAAAGTATAAAAATCTCAGTCAAGTCAAATGACTAAAAAAGCTTAAACATTTTTTTGAGCCAGATCAATAAAAGTTCAACATTAGGCAAAGAACAGATGGATTTTCGGACAGTAAAACAGAGTGAAAAAAGTATTGCTTTTTGAGAAATGTTTCTATAAAACTAACTTCAGTTTAGATAAGTTATTCTATAAATGGTGTCTAAAAATTTATTTTGTGCAAATGGTGGGGAATGACTTTGTTCACGGTTAAGCATTTTTTACTTGGCATGTATTCATTATCTATTTCCTATCGGAATGATTGGAAAAATGGCCTCAAAAATTCTAAATATATATAAATTTCCCAAAAACCACACAAGTTGTGCACCACCGTTCGATACGAAATAAACCGTAAAGGGAAAAGATAGGACAGTGTCCGGTTATATAACAATGGAGATTAAAATTTGTTACTTTATTGAATTATTGTGAAATATTAAAAAGTCCAATATTGCTGAAATGATAGAGAATGCAAAGAAGTCCTATTTCTGCATTCTTGAGGGACATTAGTTGGCCCCAATATAAAATTAATGCCCAACTTGGAAGACCCGACTAGAGGTGAAGCTCTGTTGGATCTGGTAATTTCTAATAATGCAGAGCTTGTTTGGAATGTCAATGTTCGTGAAAACCTTGGTAACAGTGATCACAATATAGTTATATTTTACCTATACTGTTAAAAACAAACACAGTCTGGGAGGCCACTTAATTTTAAGAAAGCCAATTTCCCCAGGATGAGGGCTGCAATTCAGGATATAAACTGGGAAGAACTAATGTCAAATAATGGTACAAATGATAAATGGGAAACCTTAAAATCCACCTTGTACAATTATAGTGCAAAATTTATTCCTATAGGTAAGAAGTACAAACTAAAATTAAACCCCACATGGCTTACACCTTCTGCAAAAAGGGCAATTTATGACAAAAAAGGGAATTTTAAAAATACAAATCTGAGGGTACAGCTATAGCCTTTATAAATTATAAAGAGCTTAATAAAATCTGTAAAAAGGTAATAAAATCAGCAGAAATACAAAATGAAAGGCAGGTGGCCAAGGATAGTAAAACAAATCCCCATAAGTTCTTCAAGTATATAAAGGCAAAAAGCCAAGGTCTGAACATGCAGGACCCCATGTAGTGGTAATGGGGAGTTAATCACAGGGGATCAAAGGCAGAGTTACTAAATGGGTTATTTACCACTGTATACACAACAGAAGAAAGAGCAGCTGATGTAGCCGGTACCAGTGCTGTTAATATATCAGTTGATATACTAAATTGGATGAATGTAGATATGGTCCAAGCTAAGTTAAATCAAATAAATGTACACAAGGTCCCAGGACCAGATGGGTTCTTAAAGAGCTTAGTTCAGTTATTTCTGTCCCCCTCTTCATAATATTTAGTGATTCTCTAGTGACTGGTATAGTGCCAAGGGACTGGCGCAGAGCAAATGTGGTGCCTATTTTCAAAATGGGCTCTAGGTCTTCCCCAGGTAATTATAGACCAGTAAGCTTAACATCCATTGTGGGGAAAATGTTTGAGGGGCTATTGAAGGACTATATACAGGATTATGTGACAAAAAATAGTATTATAAGTGACAGCCAGCACGGTTTTACTAAGGAAAGACGATGTCAAACCAACCTGATTTGTTTTTATGAAGAGGTGAGCAGAAGCCTAGACAGAGGGGCCGCTGTGGTTATACAGTGAAGGAAATAAGTATTTGATCCCTTGCTGATTTTGTAAGTTTGCCCACTGTCAAAGACATGAACAGTCTAGAATTTTTAGGCTAGGTTAATTTTACCAGTGAGAGATAGATTATATATAAAAGAAAAAAAAGAAAATCACATTGTCAAAATTATATATATTTATTTGCATTTTCCACAGAGAAATAAGTATTTGATCCCTTTGGCAAACAAGACTTAATACTTGGTGGCAAAACCCTTGTTGGCAAGCACAGCAGTCAGACATTTTTTGTAGTTGATGATGAGGTTTGCACACATGTTAGATGGAATTTTGGCCCACTCCTCTTTGCAGATCATCTGTAAATCATTAAGATTTCGAGGCTGTCGCTTGGCAACTCGGATCTTCAGCTCCCTCCATAAGTTTTCGATGGGATTAAGGTCTGGAGACTGGCTAGGCCACTCCATGACCTTAATGTGCTTCTTTTTGAGCCACTCCTTTGTTGCCTTGGCTGTATGTTTCGGGTCATTGTCGTGCTGGAAGACCCAGCCACGAGCCATTTTTAATGTCCTGGTGGAGGGAAGGAGGTTGTCACTCAGGATTTGACGGTACATGGCTCCATCCATTCTCCCATTGATGCGGTAAAGTAGTCCTGTGCCCTTAGCAGAGAAACACCCCCAAAACATAATGTTTCCACCTCCATGCTTGACAGTGGGGATGGTGTTCTTTGGGTCATAGGCAGCATTTCTCTTCTTCCAAACACGGCGAGTTGAGTTAATGCCAAAGAGCTCAATTTTAGTCCCATCTGACCACAGCACCTTCTCCCAATCACTCTCAGAATCATCCAGATGTTCATTTTCAAACTTCAAATGGGCCTGTACATGTGCCTTCTTGAGCAGGGGGAGCTTGCGGGCACTGCAGGATTTTAATCCATTACGGCGTAATGTTTTACCAATGTTTTTTTTGGTGACTGTGGTCCCACCTGCCTTGAGATCATTAACAAGTTCCCCCCGTGTAGTTTTCGGCTGAGCTCTCATCTTCCTCAGGATCAAAGATACCCCACGAGGTGAGATTTTGCATGGAGCCCCAGATCGATGTCGATTGACAGTCATTTTGTATGTCTTCCATTTTCTTACTATTGCACCAACAGTTGTCTCCTTCTCACCCAGCGTCTTACTTATGGTTTTGTAGCCCATTCCAGCCTTGTGCAGGTCTATGATCTTGTCCCTGACATCCTTAGAAAGCTCTTTGGTCTTGCCCATGTTGTAGAGGTTAGAGTCAGACTGATTAATTGAGTCTGTGGACAGGAGTCTTTTATACAGGTGACCATTTAAGACAGCTAGCTGTCTTTAATGCAGGTACCAAGTTGATTTGGAGCGTGTAACTGGTCTGGAGGAGGCTGAACTCTTAATAGTTGGTAGGGGATCAAATACTTATTTCTCAGTGCACAATGCAAATAAATATATATAATTTTGACTATGTGATTTTCAGTTTGTTTTTTTAATATAATCTATCTCTCACTGGTAAAATTAACCTAGCCTAAAAATTCTAGACTGTTCATGTCTTTGACAGTGGGCAAACTTACAAAATCAGCAAGGGATCAAATACTTATTTCCTTCACTGTAGTGTTTTTGGACTTTGCAAAGGCATTTGACACTGTCCCCCATAGACGTCTAATGGGTAAATTAAGGATTATAGGTTTAGAAAGTATAGTTTGTAATTGGATTGAGAATTGGCTCAAGGACCATATCCAGAGTGTTGTGGTCAATGATTCCTACTCTGAATCGTCCCCGGTTATAAGTGGTGTACCCCAGGGTTCCGTGCTGGGACCACTCTTATTCAGCTTATTTATTAATGATATAGAGGATAGGATTAACTCCTTCCCGACCGCCCACCGTCTTTTGACGTCAAGTGGTGCAGGTCCCCAGTCTAAAGCGACGTATTTTGGCGTCGCTGTAGATGAGGCTGATGAGCGCACATATGAGCGCTCATCCTCTAAGCAGGAGCTGTAACTAACAGCTCCTGATCTCAGAGCAGCCAGTACAGGATACAGGAGTATGCTAATACATTATAAGTAAAAAATAAATCCTTAAAGGGATTTTAAAAAAAATGAACAAAACAATAAAAAAATAAAAAGTCCCAAAAAAAGTCATTATTTTGCATAAAATATATATATTACATAAAAACAAAAAAAACGACACATTTTTTCCTATATTCACGGCGTAAAATTTTTTTTTTACCGCCAAACTGCAGGGGGGAAAAAATACTATTTCTCTCGCATAAAACAAGGCCTCATACAGCCACGTCAATGAAAATATAAAAAAGTTATGGCTGCTGAAAGGCAGAGAGGCAAAAACAGAAGAATTTAGCTGGTCATTAATAACCCCTTAAGGATGCAGCCCATTTTTAAAATCTGACATATTTCCTTTGTCATTATGTGGTAATAACTTGGGAATGCTTAAAACTATCCAAGCGATTCTGAGATTGTTTTCTCGTGACACATTGGGCTTTATGTTAGTGGTAAAATTTGGTCGATATATTCAGTGTTTATTTGTGAAAAATTAGCAAAATGTAGAGAATATTTAGAAAAAAATTAAATTTTTCTGAATTTAAATGCATCTGGTTGTAAAACGGATAGTTACACCACCCAAAATAGTTACTAGTTCACATTTCCTATATGTGTACTTTAGATTGGCATTGTTTTTTGAACATTCTTTTATTTTTCTTGGACGTTACAAGACTTAGAACATAAACAGCAATTTCTCATATTTTTAAGAAAATGTCAAAAGCATTTTTTAACTCCTTCCCGACATTTGATGTATCCATACGCCAAAGTCGGATAGGGGAAGCATGGAGCGGGCTCACGCAAAGAGCTCGCTCCATACGATGCTGGTGTCGGCTGTATGTTACAGCCGACAATTTAGAGAAACTAGTGGCATCGTCAGTACCGACCGCAGCATTTAAATCGTCAGAAAGAGGGGGTCGACCCCCGCTAACAGCTCATCGCGCCCCCCCGCAACGCAATCGCGATGGTTGCTATGGCTGCCTGTGGGCTTAATGAACGCCCCCAGGTCCGCCATCTTTGTACACCTATTAAGCCTTGCCTCCGGCAGGGCTTAATAGGTGCCTGTCAGAATCACAATATACTGCAATACATTAGTATTGCAGTATATCGTGCAAGCGATCTAACGATCGCTGGTTGAAGTCTCCTAAGGGGACTAATAAAAAAATAGAAATGAGTTAAATAAAGTTTTTTTTGTGTAAAAAAAAAAATGTTAAAATTGAAAGTTCAAAAAACACCCTCTTTTCCCATTTTCCGCCTAGAGCATAGTAAAAAAAAATTTAACTCGCACGGTGAACGCCGTAATAAAAAAAAAATTGTAGACGCCAGAATGTCTATTTTTTGGTCACCTAATCTCCCACAAAAAATGAAATAAAAAGTGATCAAACTGTTGCATGTACACCCAGATGGTATTATTAAAAACTACAGCTTATCCCGCAAAAAAAAAAGCCCTCATACCACTTAATCGACGGAAAAATAAAAAACGTATGACTCTCGGAATTTGGCGACGCAAAAGAAATTTTCTTTTTTACACTTTTACAGGTTTTTACATGTAAAAGTAGTAAAATATAGAAAAAACTATATATATTTGGTATCGCCATAATCGTATTGCCCCACAGAAAAAAGTTAATATGTTGTTTTAATTTCACAGTGAATTCCGTAAAAACGGCGCGCAAAAAACCATGGTGGAATCGCTGTTTTTTTTCATTTTCTACCCCACAAATCATTTTTTTCCCCTTTCCTAGTACATTATACGGCAAAATAAATGGTGCTACGAAAAACTACAACTCGTTCCGCAAAAATCCATCCCTCATAGTACTATATCGGCGGAAAAATAAAGACGTTTTGGCTTCTGGAATGTGGGAAGGAAAAAACGAAAATGAAAATCTGAAAGTTGTTTACGACGGGAAGGGGTTAAGGTACCTGTTCAGTTCTGAAGTGGCTTTGAGGGGCCTATGTATTAGAAACCCCCATAAAACACCCCATTTTAGAAACTAGACCCCTCAAAGTATTCAAAACAGCATTTAGAAAGTTTTTTTAAAATTATTTATGGATTTCACAGGTATTAAAGCAAGGTGGAGGTGAAATTTGCATATTTTATTTTTCCTGCTGAATTTCAATTTTATTCAATTTTTTCTGTAATACAGAAGGAAACACTACTAAATATGTACTGTCCAAATTCTGCAGTTTTTAGAAATGTCCCACATGTGGCTCTAGTGTGCAAGTAGACTAAAACACAGGCCCCGGAAACAAAGAAGCACCTAGTGCATTTTGGGACCTCTTTTTTTATTAGAATATATTTAAGGCAGCATGCCAGGTTTGGAGAGGTGTTGAGGTGCCAAAACAGTAGGAATCCCCAAAGGTGACGCACTCTGGTTTGGGGGTCTCTGTACTGGTACCTCGTCCTGGTACATTGGTACTGGTGTGGCCATATATTGTTCTCAATACAAGGACATCTCTCTTGTCCTTGTGCTTGACACACAATATGTTGATGCTAGAATGTGCCCTGCTCTCACCCCTTCTGAGTGTTTGCCCAAGCAGTGTCTTAGGGAGGCCTCTCAGATTTCTTCTAGCATTGCCGCATGCCGCAATACTTCTGGAAGTAAGGCACTTGAAGAGTGGGACGCTGGTATAAAAATTATCCAGGTAGAGGTGGTAACCCTGGTCCAGCAGTGGGTGCACCAAATCCCACACAATTTTTGCATTAACTCCCAGTAAGGGGGGGAATTCTGGGGGCTGAATACTGGTGTTCTTCCCTTCATATATCCTAAATTTGTAGGTATACCCTGATGCACTCTCGCACAGCTTATACATCTTCACGCCATACCTTGTCCTCTTACCCGGCAGGTACTTGCGGAATTGAAGCCTCCCTTTAAAATGTACCAAGGACTCATCAATAGAAATACACTTCTCGGGGTTGAATGCTTGGGAAAACCGGGCACTGAAATGGTCTAATAGGGGTCTCAGTTTATACAAACGGTCATAAACTGGGGTAATCTCAGGGTAGGCGCTGCTCACTATCAGCATAATGTAGGAAGCAAAGTATTGCCTCAATTTTTTTAGGTTACTGTAATGACGGGGGTGGGGAGACAGACAAGTGAGCCCTAATCTACCCGCCACTCAGTTCCTGCCTACTTGCAACGACCCGCCATAGGCGACGGGGTACAACTGGGCGACGGTCCCTACGCTCAATAAGTGCACGACAGACAAACAGACAAGGGTACACAGAACTAGGGGGAGAAAGGGGCAGTTGCCCACGGCAACACCGTGAGCAACAAGAGAAGTGAACAAGCAGAGTCAAACCAGGAGAGTACGAGGTGCCAAACGCAAAGCAGGAGAGTAGTGAACAAGCCGAGTCAAACCAGGAGTGTACGAGGTACCAAACGCAGAGCAGGAGAGTAGTCAGCAAGCCGGGGTCAATATGAAGCAAGGACCATGGTACAAGAAGCTGCAGCAGGGCCAGGAAACCACACGAGAAGAATCACAAGCAAAGGAGGAACAGGAAAGGCAGGTATAAATAGACAGAGGGCGGGAGCTAGCTCCGTCTGGCCAGGCTGTGATAGGTTCCCCCACTCCTAAGCCTGCCACCCTGAGTGGTGGAAGATGGAGTCAGTCTCACAGACATAGAAGCAGGTGCAGACTGATTATCTATGGGTGTAAACCCCGAAGCTGTGCCTGGCAGATCCTTTACAGTACCCCCCCCCTTTTATGGGGGCCACCGGACCCTTTCTATGTGGACCTGTTTTACTGGGGAAACGAAGGTGAAACCTCCTGACCAATATCCCAGCGTGAACATCCCGAGCGGGTACCCAAGTCCTCTCCTAAGGCCCGTATCCTCTCCAATGGACCAGGTACTGGAGGGAGCCTTGGACCATCCTGCTGTCCACAATCTTGGCCACCTCAAATTCTGTCCCCTCAGGGGTGAGAACAGGGACCGGAGGTTTCCTCGAGGGAGCCAAGGACGGGGAGCAGCGTTTAAGGAGGGAGGCATGGAACACGTCGTGTACTCGAAAAGATGGGGGTAACTCCAGTCGGAAGGAGACAGGATTGAGGGCTTCAATGACCTTGTACGGCCCTATAAACCGGGGAGCAAACTTCTTGGACGGGACCTTAAGGCGCAAATTTTTAGACGATAGCCACACCAGATCTCCGACCATAAAAAATGGGTTAGCAGAACGTTTTCTATCTGAGTTTTTTGTATGCTCTGGGACGCCTCTAGGTCCTTCTGAACCTGAGCCCAGACTGTGCATAGTTCCCGATGAAAGACCTCTACCTCGGGATTGTTGGAACTACCAGGTGAAACGGAAGAGAACCGTGGATTAAACCCAAAATTACAGAAAAAGGAGGAGACCCCTGACGAGTTACTGACCCGGTTATTAAGGGAAAATATGGCGAGGGGAATGAATGAGACCCAATCATATTGACAGTCAGAGATAAAACACCTTAAATATTGTTCTAGAGACTGATTAGTCCTCTCAGTTTGGCCATTAGTTTCAGGATGGAAGGCAGAGGAGAAGGACAGATCAATCTCCAACTTTTTACAGAAGGCTCTCCAAAACAATGAAACAAATTGTACCCCTCTATCAGAAACAATATTGACAGGGACCCCATGGAGACGCAGGATATGTTTGACAAACAAGGTAGCTAACGTCTTAGCATTGGGTAGTTTCTTGAGGGGCACAAAATGGCACATCTTACTGAAGCGGTCTACTACAACCCACACCACCGACTTGCCTTGAGATGGAGGCAAATCGGTGATAAAATCCATGGAGATATGGGTCCAAGGTCTCTGGGGAATGGGCAAAGAACATAGTAAGCCCGCTGGTCGGGACCTGGGAGTCTTGGACCTAGCACAAACTTCACAAGCGGCGACGTAGGCCTTAACGTCTTTAGGCAACCCAGGCCACCAATAGTTTCTGGCAATGAGGTGCTTGGTACCCAGGATGCCTGGATGGCCAGATAGTGCAGAGTCATGATTTTCCCTATGAAGCTACGTGACAGTGCATCAGCCTTAACATTTTTAGTCTCAGCCCTATAGGGAACCACAAAGTTGAATTTGGTAAAAAATAACGGCCAACGAGCTTGTCTCGGGTTTAGCCTCCGGGCAGATTCTAGGAAAACCAGATTCTTGTGGTCGGTAAGGACCGTTACCGGGTGCCTAGCCCCCTCCAGGAAGTGGCGTCACTCTTCAAATGCCCATTTAATGGCAAAGAATTCGCGGTTGCCAATATCATAGTTACTCTCAGTGGGTGAAAACTTCCTGGAGAAGTAGGCACAGAGACGGAGATGGGTGAGAGACCTGGTACCCTGAGACAAGACAGCCCCCACTCCCACCTCGGACGCGTCAACCTACAGGATAAATGGCTCCATTTGGTTGGGCTGAACCAGCACCGGGGCCGAGATAAAGCACTTCTTAAGGACCTCAAAAGCCTGGACAGCCTCAGAAGGCCAGTGGAGGAGATCAGCACCTTTGCGAGTGAGATCCGTAAGAGGCTTAGCGATGACCGAGAAGTTAGCAATAAACCTCCTGTAATAATTAGCGAACCCCAGGAAGCACTGTAACGCCTTCAGGGAGGCAGGTTGGACCCATTCCGCCACAGCCTGGACCTTGGCAGGGTCCATGCGGTATTCATGAGGAGTGAGGATTTGGCCCAAAAATGGTATCTCCTGCACCCCAAACACACATTTTTCGGTCTTCGCAAACAGTTTGTTTTCTCGAAGGACCTGGAGCACCTTCCTGACATGCTCAATGTGGGAGGACCAGTCCTTGGAAAACACAAGTATGTCATCAAGGTATACTACAAGAAATACACCCAGGTAGTCTCTTAAAATCTCATTTATGAAATTCTGGAAGACCGCGGGATCATTACACAACCCAAAGGGCATGACGAGGTATTCGAAATGACCTTCGGGCGTGTTAAACGCAGTCTTCCACTCATCCCCCTCTTTGATGCGGATAAGGTTATAAGCCCCCCGTAGATCAAACTTAGAGAACCATTGGGCCCCCTGAACCTGATTGAAGAGATCAGTAATCAGAGGAAGGGGATACTGGTTCCTTACAGTGACCTTATTCAAGCTTCGGTAGTCAATGCATGGCCTAAGGCCACCATCCTTCTTCCCTACGAAGAAGAAGCCAGCACCTACCGGAGAAGTAGAGGGGCAAATGTAACCCTTGGCCAGGCATTCCTGGATATACTCTCTCATGGCTTCACGTTCGGGACAAGAGAGATTAAATATCCTACCCTTAGGGAGCTTAGCTCCTGGTACCAAATAGATTGCGCAATCATATTCTCTATGAGGAGGTAACACTTCGGAGGCCTCCTTAGAGAAAACATCGGCGAAGTCCTGAACAAACTCAGGTAGCGTGTTCACCTCCTCAGGGGGAGAAATAGAATTAACAGAAAAACATGACGTCAAGCATTCATTACCCCACTTGGTAGGTTCCCAGAATTCCAGTCAAACGTGGGATTATGCAACTGCAACCAGGGAAGGCCTAAAACCAAATCGGACGTTAATCCCTGCATTAACAGTACAGAGCACTGCTCCAAATGCATGGAGCCAACAAGGAGTTCAAAAACAGGGGTATGCTGTGTAAAATAACCATTAGCAAGAGGAGTGGAGTCGATACCCACTACCGGGACAGGTTTAGGCAAATCAATCAAAGGCATAGCTAGAGACATAGCAAATTCCACAGACATGATATTAGCAGAAGACCCTGAATCCACGAAGGCACTGCCGGTAGCAGACCTACCACCAAAAGAAACCTTAAAGGGAAGCAAGATTTTATTACATTTCATATTTACGGGAAATACCTGTGATCACTTAGGCGCGGAAGTTCTCCGGCTGCATTCTTACGCTTAGGACAGTTGTTCACTTGATGCTTGTCATCCCCACAGTAGAAGCAGAGACCATTCTTCCTGCGGAAATCTCTACGTTGTTGGGGGGACACGGAGGCCCCGAGTTGCATAGGTACCTCTGAGTCTTCCGGGGAGGAACGAAGCAACGGAACCTCGGGAGACATCATGGGGGAGTCAGAGGAGAAAACATCAAGACGTTCAAGTCGTCGTTCCCTGAGACGTCGGTCAAGTCGTACCGCTAAAGCCATAACCTGGTCTAGGGAGTCAGAAGAGGGATAACTAACTAGCAGGTCTTTCAGGGCGTTCGACAGACCCAACCTAAACTGGCACCTTAAGGCAGGGTCATTCCACCGAGAAGCTACGCACCACTTCCTAAAGTAAGAGCAATACTCCTCAACAGGTCTCTTAGCCTGACGTAAGGTCACCAGCTGACTCTCGGCAAAAGCAGTCTTGTCAGTCTCGTCATAGATGAGTCCGAGAGCAGAAAAGAAAAGATCAACGGAGGAAAGTTAAGGGGCGTCAGGAGCCAAGGAGAAGGCCCATTCTTGGGGCCCTTCCTGGAGCCGGGACATAATTATACCCATCCGCTGGCTCTCTGAACCTGAGGAGTGGGGCTTTAAACGAAAATAGAGCCTACAACTCTCCCGAAAGGAGAGAAAAGTCTTCCGGTCCCCTGAGAACCGGTCGGGCAACTTGAGGTGGGGTTCAAGAGGTGAGGTGAGGGGGACTACCATGGTAGCATCAGGCTGGTTGACCCTCTAAGCCAGGGCCTGGACCTGTAGGGAGAGACCCTGCATTTGCTGAGCCTGGGTCTCAAGGGGGTCCATAGTGGTGTCAGGGACCAGGGTAGACTAGGTATGGGCTTGTGATTATGTAATGACGGGGGTGGGGAGACAGACAAGTGAGCCCTAATCTACCCGCCACTCAGTCCCTGCCTACTTGCAACGACCCGCCCTAGGCGACGGGGTACAACTGGGCGACGGTCCCTACGCTCAATAAGTGCACGACAGACAAACAGACAAGGGTACACAGAGCTAGGGGGAGAAAGGGGCAGTTGCCCATGGCAACACCGTGAGCAACAAGAGAAGTGAACAAGCCGAGTCAAACCAGGAGTGTACGAGGTACCAAACGCAGAGCAGGAGAGTAGTCAGCAAGCCGGGGTCAATATGAAGCAAGGACAATAGTACAAGAAGCTGCAGCAGGGCCAGGAAACCAAACGAGAAGAAATCACAAGCAAGGAGGAACAGGAAAGGCAGGTATAAATAGACAGAGGGCGGGAGCTAGCTCCGTCTGGCCAGGCTGTGATAGGTTCTCCCACTCCTAAGCCTGCCACCCTGAGTGGTGGAAGATGGAGTCAGTCTCACAGACATAGAGGCAGGTGCAGACTGATTATCTATGGGCGTTAACCCCGAAGCTGTGCCTGGCAGATCCTTTACAGTTACAGTTCAGTTCAAGTTGCTTTGAGTGGCCTATATATTAGAAACCCCTATCAAGCACCCCATTTTAGAAACTAGACCCCTCAAAGTATTCACAACAGCATTTCAAAAGTTTATTAACACTTTAGGTGTTTCACAGGAATTTAGAGCAAAGTAGAGGTGAAATTTACATATCTCTTTTTTTTGTCAGAAAATCCTTTTTATTAATTTTTTTTTCTCTAAAACAGAAGGTTTTACCAGAAAAACGAAACTCAATACTTATTGCCTGGATTCTTCAGCTTTGAGAAATATCCCATGTGTGGCCCTACTGTGGTAAAGGACTGAAGCAGCGGCCTCAGAAGCAAAGGAGCACCTAGTGGATTTGAGGCCTCCTTTTTATAAGGCACCATGTCTGGTTTGAAGAGGTCTTGGGGTGCCAAAACAGTGGAAACCCCCCAAAGTGACCCTATTTTGGAAACTAGACCCCTTGAGGAATTCATTGTAGTTTTCATGGGGTGCATGCGACTTTTGATCAGTTTTTATTCTATTTTTAGGTGACTAAAAAACAGCAATTCTACTATTGTTTTTTATTCTATTTTTTTACAGCATTCACTGTGCTCTCTAAAGGACATATTCACTTTATTCTGCGGAGCGATACGATTACGGCGATACCATATATTTATAGGTTTTTCTTATGGCGTTTGCACAATAAAATACTTTTTGTAAAAAATCATTTACTTTTTGTGTTGCCTTATTCTAAGAGCCATGACTTTTTTTTTTCCATTAAGGAAGCCAAGTGAGGACTTGTTTTTTGCGTAACGAACTGTAGTTTCGATCAGGACTATTTTTAGGTACATGCGACTTTTTGATCTCTTTTTATTCAATTTTTTGGGAGGTGAAGTGATCAAACAATTGTGATTCTTGTATGGTTTATTATTAATTTATTTTATGGCGCTCACCGCGCAGGATAAATAACGAAATAATTTTGTATTTCAGGCCGTTACGGACGCGGCGATATCAATTATGTATATAAAGTACTGATAAGGGAAAAAAGGGGATTTTTACTTTTATTACATTTAAAACTTTTATTTTCTTATTTTTACACAACTTTTTTAACTTTTTGACACTTTTTTACTTTGTCCCACTAGGGGACTTGAGGGCAGGTGGCCCGGATCGCAATTCTAATGCACTGCGCTACATGCAGCTACTCACTGACAGCAAGCATAGTGGGTCCTGACTTTGTCAGGACCCACTAGGCTTCCGTAGATGGCATAGCCGGACACCATTATTAGGCGTCCGGTTGCCATAGCAACCATCGCTGCCCGATATCATGTAGCGGGCTGTCGATGGTGGTTTAACCCCTAAAAAGCCGCGATCGATATTGAACGCAGCTTTTAAGGGGTTAATCAGGGGGTACACAGCGATCGGTCCCGGCTATAGGAGCTGCGGCAACTGCTGTACGAGACAGCAGCTGTCACAGCACCTGTATGTGTCAGGAAGACAGACGAAATGGCCATTTCTACCGTGACGTACTATTAGGTCATGGCGCGCGAACGCTACAGCTACCATGACCTAATAGTACGTCCAGGAGCGGGAAGGGGTTAAGGTCTTTTTAGGCCTGATTATTAAGGGGTTAATAGCACTATTTCTATTTTTGCAGATGACACGAAGCTATGTAGTAATGTTCAGCCTATAGAAGATGTTTGCGAATTGCAAGCGGATTTAAACAAACTAAGTGTTTGGGCGTCCACTTGGCAGATTAAGTTTAATGTAGATAAATGTAAAGTTATGCATCTGGATACCAACAACCTGCATGCATCATATGTACTAGGGGGAGCTATACTGGGGGAGTCACTTGTTGAGAAGGATCTGGGTGTACTTGTAGATCATAAACTAAATAACAGCATGCAATGTCAATCAGCTGCTTCAAAGGTCAGCAAGATATTGTCGTGTATTAAAAGAGGCATCGACTCGCGGGACAGGGATATAATATTACCACTTTACAAAGCATTAGTGAGGCCTCATCTAGAATATGCAGTTCAGTCCTGGGCTCCAGTTTATAGAAAGGATGCCCTGGGGTGGGAAAAATACAAAGAAGAGCAACGCAACTAATCAGGGGCATGGAGAATCTAAGTTATGAGGAAAGATTAAGAGAATTAAACCTATTTAGCCTTGAAAAAAGATGACTAAGGGGGACATGATTAACTTATATAAATATATTAATGGCACATACAAAAAAATATGGTGAAATCCTGTTCCATGTAAAACCCCCTCAAGGGGGCACTCCCTCTGTCTGGAGAAAAAAAAGGTTCAACCTGTAGAAGCGACAAGCCTTCTTTACTGTGAGAACTGTGAATCTATGGAATAGTCTACCGCAGGAGCTGATCATAGCAGGGACAGTAGATGGCCTTAAAATAGGCTTAGATAATTTCCTAGAACAAAAAAATATTAGCTCCTATGTCAGAAATTTTTCCCTTCTCTTTTCCCATCCCTTGGTTGAACTTAATGGACATGTGCCTTTTTTCAACCGTACTATGTAACTATGTAACTATGTAACTTTGTTATACCCCACAAATAATGTTTTTTCAAGTTTCCTAGTACATTATATGGTATAATAAATGGTGCTACGAAAAACTACAACTCGTCCCGCAAAAATCATGCCCTCATAGGACTATATAGACGGAAAAATTAAAAAGTTATGGTTTTTGGAATGTGGGGAGGAAAAAATGAAATGAAAATTTGAAAAATGGCTGTGGCGTGAAGGGGTTAATGCCAAACCTTTCTTTGTTATAGTTGACTCTCTATTATTGAGTATGAGTAATATGAGTGCTCGTAGGCAATAATCAACATTTACTTGTATTTGCACCTATATCTGGAGACCTACACCTACATATAATACACTTAATTGTATGCAGTATGAGCTGGTGGTGCTGTTACTGATAGCATGTAGTTTTGCTGGTGAGGTATTGCTGATAGTACAGCACCTCACAATGAATCACAGTTCTGGTTCCTAGGAGCAGTGAAGTAGCTCTATATACTGCAATGTTTTTTTTATGGTCTTATACATTAACACCTGCAGAAATGTAAATAATAGGCTAACAATACTGGTAAGGTGCATTGATATATGGTGTAAACTCTCACTCCTGACAGTGGGCGATAACGTTGTATATCCTGCAGGAGTTCTCATATGATCTTATATGCATACCTCCCAACTTTGAAGTATTACAAAGAGAAATAACCAATGCGGCACGCGCATTTAAACCACTAATCCCACCCAATCCCTGCCCCTACACACCCGGTTAAGCCCACACAGTATCATGCTCCCATAGTGTCTCCCTCACAGTATAATACTAAATAGCTGCCCCCACACAGTATAATACCAAATAGCTGCCCCCACACAGAGTATAATGCCCCCATAGTTGCCACTATACAGTGTAATGCCCCCATAGCTTCCACCATAAAGTATACTGCCCCATAGATGCACCCTTACAGTATAAAGCCAAGACAGATACCCCCATACAGTATAATGCCCACACAGATTCTCCCATGCATTATAATGCCCATACAGTGGCCCCCATGCAGTATAATGCCCAAACAAATTACCACATACAGCATAATGCCCCATAACTGCACCCATGCAGCATAATTCCCCCATAGCTGCAACATACAGCATAATGCCCCATAAAGTATAATGCCCACACAGATGCCCCCATACAGTATAATACCCCCATACTACCCCATACAGTATATTGCCCTATAGCTGCCCCATTCAGCTTAATGCCCACAAAGCTGCCCCCATAGCTGCCCCCATACAGTATAATGCCCCTAGCTGCCCTTATACAGTATAATGCCCCTGAACTGAACCTTGTGCCAGTGCCCTTGTAGAGTGACATAGTGCCCATGTAGATAGTGCCCATGTAGTAAGCACCACAGTGTCCCCTGTATAGTGCCACACCCCCCTTGAAGATAGCTCCACCCCCTGTAGATAGAATCATTGCAACATATATGGACAGGGACGTCAAGAGCTTCCCCGGACACAGCGCTTAAAGAAGAGATGTGCCTGGGGAGTCCTCGGCGAGCGGAGGAGCTCCTTCTGCTCCTCCGCTCTGAACTAATTCTGAAGCAGGGAGCTGATGGTTCTCTGCTTCAGAATTAAGTTCAACTGAATCTGCGTCCTGAGGACGCAGTTACAGTTGACAGGCGGGGCATACCCCCAGCGGCCCGGGACAGCGGGACACAGCCCGGAATCCGGGACTGTCCCGCTGAATCTGGGATGGTTGGGAGGAATGCATATGTGTTGCCTGAGAGTGCACAGGGAAAGGTTCTCATTCGTGTAATGCACTCACTATCTTAATAATAATAATCTTTATTTATATAGCGCCAACATATTACGCAGCACTTTACAATTTAAAGGGAACATGAAACAGACAATACTAATTGACAGGAGCGTGAAAGTGATTGAATGTGAGGAGTAAAGGAAAGATCTGAGTCAAAAATAACACTGAGACAGCGGGCGTGCTTCTTAGGAGTTATGATAGTGCCACTCACTGAGATGGAGACATCCGGTTTAGGGGGGTTTTTAGATGGTGGGAACACAAGGAGCTCAGTTTTAGAAAGATTCAGTTTCAGATAGAGAGAGGACATGATGTTAGAGGCAGCGGACAGACAATCACTGGTATTTTGTATTAGACCGGCGGTGATGTCATGGGAAGAGGCATATAATTGGGTGTCATCATTGCCGGCCTTAGATACATTCGACCAGTGCGGTCGCACTGGGCACCAGCCGCCACACTGCAAGAGGGGCGCCAGCGGGTGTGTGTATCCCCGCGCCATTGCAACTACCAGCGGGTCAGGTGCCACTCGCTAACTGCACCCAGGGCCGGCCATAGGCAGTTGCCTTTCCGCCCGGGTGCTTCTTCACTTAGTGGCCGTCGCTACCGCTGTAGCAGCCATAGCGGCTGCTAGCGGCGACACCGGGCATGAGGGCGGGGATTCCGCTCCTTCAGGGAGCTACAGTGGCGCTATCTATACTGGAAGGGGGCTTTGCTATGGGCTGTGTGGCACTACCTACAAAAAAGGACAACTGTGCACACAAAATACCCAGCTTTCCTGGCTATCAAATAAATGTGTGGAAATAAACTAAGATATAACTTTTATTTAATCTAGCTAAAACGATTAATCCTTTAGCATTCGCTTCAACAGCTTAAGAAAAAACACAAAAAAAAGGTCAAACAACGCTGTCAGTTGCTGAAGGAATTTTGAGGCAGATTTTTTTTGCTTTACAAAAAACGTGTGTGAACATACCCTACGAGTGTAGTGCTTGTTCTCAGCCATTTTCTGTCTTTCTCAAAACTATTTTTGGTAGTGGGGCCCTGAGGAAATTTTATTTTTCCAGTGCTGCCTCGAGTCTGAAAAGGTTGGGAAACTCTGTACTAGGCGAACAGGATCCCATCATGGAGCAGCTCAGTTCGTCATGGGAACGGGGCCTAGGTGAGTACAATTTTTGTTTTTGTTTGGGGGCACTGTCTACAAGGGGAAGGTGGGGGGGCTGTATGGCATGATCTACAAAAAGGAGGTGGGGGATTATGGCACTGTCTACAGGGAGGCTATATGGCAAAATCTACAGAGGGACACTATACTGTGTAGGGGTACTACAGGTGGCATAATACTGTGGGCACAATTAGAGGACAAAATACTGTGTCCTTGAAGGGGTTGTAATATATTATATGATTAAATATTATTATTATACTGTATGGGGGCACTAAAGGGGCATTATAATTTTTTTATGGGGCATTTTCATTTAAAGATCATTTTGCACAGGGCACCATCTATCCTAAGGCCGGCCCCGGGTGTCATCAGCGTAGAGATGGTACTGGAAGCCAAATCTGCTGATGGTCTGTCCAACAGGGTGTAGAGAGAAAAGAGGAGTGGACCTAGGACTGATCCCTGAGGAACCCCGATAGCAAGTGAATAAGGAGAAGAAGTAGAACCAGCAAATGCACACTGAACTAGTGGTCAGAGAGATAGGAGGAAAACCAAGAGAGAGCAGCGTCCTTGAGGCCAATAGAGTGGAGCATGTTAAGTAGGAGTTGGTGGTCTACAATGTCAAAGGCTGCAGAGAGATCCAGAAGAATCAGGAGAGAGTATTTACTGTCCGATTTAGATGCCAAGAGATCATTTGAGACTTTAGTAAGGGCAGTCTCTGTAGAGTGTAGAGTGCGGAAACCAGATTGTAAGGGGCTTAGAATGGAGTTAGGAGAGAGATAGCGGATAAAGTGAGAGTAGACCAAGCGTTCCAGGAGTTTGGAGATGAAGGGGAAATTAGAGACTGGTCGGTAGTTAGCAGCGATGGATGGGTCAAGAGTTGTTTTTTTCAGTAATGGGTTTATAATGTCATGTTTAAAAGAGGAGGGAAAGATACCAGAGGAAAGAGAGAGGTTAAATATTTTAGTCAGGTGACTAGTGACAGCCGGAGAGAGGGATTGGAGGAGGTGTGAGAGAATAGGATCAATGGGGCAGGTAGTAGGACGAGAAGAAGAGAGGAGCCTGGAGACTTCTTCTTCTGGTATTGGGTCAAATGCTGGAAGTGAAGAAGAGGGAGGGCGGGAGGGAAGGGGATCGCTGATACTAGGGAACTGGGAGATAATATCATGCCGGATGTTGTCAATTTTAATTTTAAAATAAGTGACCAGGTCTTCAGCACTGAGATCTGTGATCGGCGTCTGCACTTTAGGACTAAGAAGGGAGTGAAAAGTATCGAAGAGACGTTTTGGATTATTAGATAGTGTGAAGATGAGAGAAGTGAAATAGACTTGTTTTGCTCGGTGAAGGGCAGAGTTGTAAGTTTTGAGCATAAATTTGTAATGAAGGAAGTCTGCAGCCAAATGCGATTTTCTCCACAGTCGTTCGGCACATCACAAGCACCGCTGAAGAAAGCGGGATTGAGGTGTGTGCCAGGGTTGTCGTCATCTTTGTCAGGTAGTTAGGAGTGTAGGGGGGGGGGGCTGCTTCATCCAATGCATTTTTGAGAGTGTTATTGTAAAGTTTGGCAGCCATATTGGGACAGGAGAGGGAAGAGATAGGAGACAATGAGGACTGTAGACTGTCTATGAGTTGCTGAGTATTAATTGCATGTAGATTTCTGTATCTCTGACAGGTAGTCATGACCTGAGGAGGCAGAGAATATTTGATAGTAAAAGAGAGAAGATTGTGGTTAGAGAGCGGGAGAGGATCGTTAATAAAGTCAGAAACTGAGCAGAGACGGAAGACCAGGTCAAGCGAATGCCCGTCTTCATGTGTAGGAGAGTAAGTAAGTTGTGACAGACCTAGGGAGGAGGTTAAAGATAGAAACTGAGAGGCAGATGGGGAGATTGGTTTATCAATGGGGATGTTGAAGTCACCCATGATGAGAGTGGGTGTTTCAGAGGATAGAAATTGTGGAAGCCAGGCAGCAAAATGATCCAGGAATTGGCGGGGTGAGCCCGGGGGGTGGTAGACAACTACCACTCGGAGGGAAAAAGTGTGAAAGAGTCTCAGGGTGTGGACTTCAAAAGAGGGAAATGTGAGCGAGGGTACTGGGGGAATGACCTGAAAAGTGCAGTGTGGGGAAAGAAGTATACCTACTCCTCCACTCTGCCTGTTCTCAGGTCTGGCGGCATAAGAGAAATGGAGACTACCATAAGATAGAGCAGCAGGGCAAGTAGTGTCAGACAGGTGTTGCCATGTTTCCATAAGAGCCAGGAGGTTGAGAGAGTTAGAAAGGAATAAGTCATGAATAAAGGTGAGTTTGTTGCACACGGACCGAGAATTCCAGAGAGCACCGTTAAAAGAGACAGGAGAAGACATACAAGGAATGGTAAGATTTGCAGGGTTTCTATGTGTGGCAGGTAAGTGGTTGAGCTTGGCAGAAGAAAAGGGAGGACCAGGGTTAGGAGAGATGTCCCCTGCAGCTAGTTGCAGGAGAAAGGAGAGAGACAGCTGATGGGTTCTGTGATTTATGAGAGCGATTTTTATGTTGAGCAGTGGTATGAGATGGGTTAAGGTGATTGAGGAAAGTGAATAGTGCAGGGGAACTGTACATGGGTGAGGGAAGGAGAAAGGGACTTATGTTTAGTGATTTTTCCCAAGGCCTAAATGGGCTGTAGGATTGCAAACCAAGAACAGCTATAATGAGGAGTGCGGTAGTGAGCATGTTTGTTTGTAAACAGGTTAAATATTGAATGTAATAATTAGAATGTGTGATGGTTTGTTTGGTTTGGTAATGCAGCTTACCTGTCACTTACCCTGTCCAACTGCCATGTATAACTGCCAGGACACTTTGACAATATGACACTTAGACAGAGATTACTTCTGCCGTCGTGTCTTAGCTTACTGTGCTCAAAGCTGTCAGCTGATATAGAGCGTTAGTGACCGCCCCATAGTGTTTTTACGTCGGTCACTAATGGCCTTTATTCCGATGCAATAGACTTTTTACGTCGCTGCATCGGAATAAGTAAACAGAGCATATTAGTATCGATCTCACTAGTTTAACCCCTCAGATGCGGCGCTCAATAGCGAGCGCCGCATCTGAGTGGTTTTGGAGAGAGGGAGGGAGCTCCCTCTCATCCCACCGACACTCGGTGATAAGATCACCGAGTGGCTGTGTCTCCAATGGTAGCCGGGGGACTAATAAAAGCCCCCAGGTCTGCCTGTAGTGAATGCCTGCTAGGTCATGCCTCTGGCATGTCCTAGCAGATGCTTGTCTGTTTTACACAAAGTGCAAAAAAAAAATTAAAAACCCACTTTTCCACCTTACATAGTGCTTTATTATTAACAAACAAAATAAAGTAAAAAAGTTAGACATATTTGGTATCGCCGCGTCCATAACGACCCCAACTATAAACTTATTACATAATTTAACCCGCACGGTGAACGTCGTAAAAAATAAAATAAAAAATCATGCAAATATTGCTGTTTTCTTTGAATTCAGCCTTAAATAAAATGTGATAAAAAGTGATCAAAAAGTCGCATCTACTCCAAAATAGTACCAATAAAAACTACAAGTCGTCCCACAAAAAAAAACCTCCTACAATTGAATTGTCGAAAAAAACAAAACGTTACGGCTCTTCAAATATGGAGACACAAAAACAAATCATTTTGAAAAAAAAGTGTTTTCACTGTGTAAAAGCAGTAAAACATACAAAAACTATACAAATTTCATTGCAATTGCAACAACCCACTGAATAAAGTTATTGTGTTATTTATACCACCCGCTAAACGGCGTAAATTTAGTACGCAAAAAAGTGTGGCAAAATTGCTGGGTTTTTTCTATTCCCCCCCAAAAAAAGTTAATAAAAGTTAATCAATAAATTCTATGTACCCCAAAATGGTGCTATTAAAAACTACAACTTGTCCCACAAAAAACAAGACCTTATACAGCTATGTCGACGAAAAAATAAAAAGGTTATAGCTCTTTGAATGAGATGATGAAAAAACTTAAAAAGTGGCTTGGTCATTAAGGTCTAACATAGGCTGGTCATTAAGGGGTTAAATTATCACTCCTAGCCAGGGCAAATTCTAGCTTTTCTGCTGCCTGAGGCGAAAAATGAAATGGCGCCCCCCAGATTTTGATTGACATCCCCCTGGCTGTTCTACATCAATAGCAGCCTCCTCCAATTCTTGCATATGTGCTGTTACCTTGTACTCCCCTGGCATGCGTGGTGCAACGATGAAGCCCAAGTACACCATGCCCAAGTAGTACAAGGCAATGGTTTATCCGAAAGTTGGAGGAGACTGCTAGTGATGTATAACAGCCATGGGGATGTCAATCAAGCATGGAAAGGTGAGTTTGGAGGCAGGACTAAGTGACTCTTCAGTATAGCGGCACCGCCACATGACCCTTTAATGAGTAATTTGCATATAGTGTGCGCCGTTTCAAAAGTTAAGTTTAGAGATTTTGCTGCATCTAAAAAAAACATACAGGGGAATGTTTGGAAATATTGTCAGGTCATGTATTACTGCATGGTGGCGGTTCAAGAGGTAAAAACTACCTGACCAGTTCCCATTAAATATACAATGAACTGAAAACAATTCCATCCGCCCTGCAATTTTTATTATAAATATATCCTATATAATTACAGCTCCAGAACGAAGCTCATAAATATATACAACACCAGAACCAAGATCATACATATATACAATACCAGAACGAAGCTCAGTACATATATACAACTTTGGAACCAAGCTCATAAATATATACAGCACCAGAACAAAGCTTAGTACATAAATTCAGCACCAGAACCAAGCTCAGTACATAAATACAGCACCAGCACAAATACAGCTCAATTTAGTGCAACCCCTGCCGTTTAGGTTTTTACGGCGTAAAACTACAGCTCCCAGCATGGCCCGAACAATGGTAAGGATATGCTGGGAATTGCTATTTCACAAAAAAAAAATAATCATACAACCCATCATCTCGCTGCAGATCATACAGTGATTACAGTACTGATTAGAGGTAGAATAAAAATTGACCTTAAGTGACTCACCGGTGATGTCTCAGATTCTAGATTTTTTTTTATTTCTACTCTATCCGGTCCAGACCTCTGTAATGACATCTCCCTGGCCACAGCCCATTTCTGCAGAGTTTGCCGCTCAGATGTCTTCAGTTTCCCACTTCTCAAACATTACTGCACCTATAAACGAAGATAAAATTCTCATGGTGCCACACACTACGTTCCTAAATATAATAGCTCCATACTCTGCACCTCTAATTATAATAGCGCCACACAGTTAGATAACCATTAAAACTTGAGGGAAACTTAAAATGGTCAATTATTCATCCCATAAATATGTTTATTCTAGATTCCATTAAGTGGCATACTATTATGATGCAATTTTTGTATTTTTGTTTTAGATATACAATTAAAATTCACTAACAAAGAAAAACCTTGAAAAACAATGATAACCCAATAATTTTTTTCCTGCTTTGCTTTGCTGCTACATGATGTTTTTCCTTCCTTGTCTTTTGGACAATGAATCACTAAAGAGTGTATTATACTAAACTGTTTATGAGATGCTGTGTTGTTTTTTGTTATCTATCCTATTTCTTAATTTGATATTTGTAATTTTATCTTTAGAACTTGCTACATTGTAAAGGATTTGTCTATGGCAGAGAACCCCATTTTCTTTGCCCTATAAGCAGTGGCGGATTATCATATGGGCCATTCGTGCGGCCGCCCGGGGCCCGAGGCTCCCAGGGGGCCCATGGCAGCCCGAACCGCACATAGTCTTATAAAACTATTCAGCACGCTAGCGCTGCTAACTGCCGCTACAGAGATGGGGAGAAGGAGCAGGGAATTGGCCGGGATAGGGGTAGGTAGCAGGCGTTAAGCACATCTGCTAGTTCTTAGGACACGCCTCTCTAACACTGCGGGCGCCGCCATTGAGTAACAGAACAGCAACGGACGGCTGTTCTGTTACTCCAAAGCTGGAAGAGAAGAGCCGGGCGGGCGGTCACCGTCGCTGAGGTTAGTACTGGCTGCCGGTTTATCCTCCTGCCCAACTAACATTAACTGGTTCCCGACCGCTGGCTGTGCTTTTACGGCCAGCGGTCAGGGTTCTTAAAACCCGAGCCATAGACTTTTTACGACGCAGGTTTTAACTTGCTGCCCAAGCGATCGGACAGCTGAATGTCGGGTCTCCGGCTATCAGTGACTGCCGGGGACCCTGAGGAGAAGATAGGAGCAGCTTTCGCTGCTTCTGTCTTCTCTGATGTCTTTTTACACAGCGCTCAATGAACGCTGTGTATAGGAATAGAGACAGCAGCAGCGGCGCTGTCTCTATTCCTCCCGGTGATCATGTGACTGGTCACATGATCGCCGGGTGCCGTTAGTGACAGACTGCTGCTGGGTCTTACTAGACCCAGCACAGCCCCATTAGTGACAATCGTCACTATGAGAGGGCTGATTTCCCCTGTAACTGGGGCTGCTGTGCAGCCCCAGTTACAGTGGAAAAACATGGTGTAAAAGAAAGAAAAAAAATATATAAAGTTCCCCAAAGGTCTTTTTTGATCTTTGAGGGACAGAGCAGAGTAATAAAAAAATAGTAAAGTGCAAAAAAAAATTAAATAATAAATACACAAAAAATACCCACCCCAAAAAAAAAGTTCCACCCCACCAATCATTGTTGTAACGCTAGCGCTGACCCAATTACCCTAATATAGACATGTAATATATTAAAATTTACGGTAAACAATGACAATAACAAATAAAAGGTCTATTTTAGGGTCAAACTATGTTATTACCCAAAAAAAAATTGCTGAAACGTAAAAAAGCTTATTTTTCTACTCTTATTTTCAAACTTTATGAATAAAAATTCTAAAATAGCAAAAAAGTGCGTATAAAAACGATAAAAAAAAGAAACCTGCATTGTCTACGGAAAAAAACATCGCAAAAATCGTAACACCCATTTGTTAATGCTTGCCCAAAAGGGTAGTTTTAAAAATAGTTACGGCGCGGCAGTGCGGCGGTGTGGAAGGGGGGCCCAAGTTTGGGTAACAGCCCAGGGCCCATGGTCTACTTAATCCGCCACTGCCTATAAGTCCTATTTCAGATGCTGTAATAGAGCCGCATTTTCGGGTCAGTTTTACAACTGCAACACATAGAACCGTTCACGATTATGGTAATCTAAGTTCTGTCCAGCACGTCCTGCCATGGTTTCTTTTTTATGCCTTTCTGGCCAAGCAGGGAAAAATTTAATTTGAATGCATGCATAGTATGATTGCTCAAGCCAATATGTTTTTCCACAAAACCAAATAAAGAAATAATGTTTTTATGTGCTAGACCCTACCTACATTTGTGCAGCAATCCTGAAGACTGGAACAGTTTCGTGCACCATCCATTTTAGATTACTTTCCTTCACATGTGGATTTACATGGGAGGTGTGACCTCATTCAAACTTATGGTTTTCTTTATATTATTTTTTAATTGCAAACCAGTATGCTTCTTGGTAAATGTGTTCCAGGTTGTTGGATAACACTTGTAGATTCTTGATTGGATTGGATTGAGATCTGAACTTGGCCATTATAGAACATACACCATTTTGTGGTTAAACCTGGGTAGCTGTGGTACATGGGATACTTGCCCTGCTGGAAAGTGAACTTTTTCCCAAGTTTTCTTTTTCTTTTAGCAGACTGAAGCAGGTTAAATTGCAGGATCTCCTATTTTGCAGCATCAATTCACTGAAGGAGAATATGGAGTAAAACTTATCTTTTATTGGTATCTCACTAAAATCAGGGGTATTATCACCACTGTGAAAAAAGCCCAATGTGTTCAAACGAAACAATTATAAAAAAAACAAGAGTGATCAGCTGTTTCTATTGTAAATCCTATTGGACGAACACACTCATACAGATTTGTTGTACATGGTGGTAGGGTGTTTCATATACACAGAAGCATGCTTTAATTTGATATCAGCGGCACACTTTCACAGCGACAGCGAGATTAAATAGATAACACTCCACCCCTTCACTAAAGCCGAGCCCCCCATGCTGACCAATCAGTGCCAAAAACGTGACTTGTGACGTGCAGCCACTCAAAGCCGGGCACACCATGGAACCACCCGGCCAATCACCGCCGCATCCGCCACAAGCCATATTGCTTCTTCTTGGCGCTCTGCTACACATAATGCAAAGGGGGGAGTGCCCTAGCATGAGTGTGCCACTGATATCAAATGCAAGCACGCTTCTGTGTGCAAACAATTCACTGATATTTTAATCTATCACTGGCATGATAGCCAGTTAAACAACAACAGATCCTTGATGAAATTCTTGTAGGGAAACACGTAGGGTCAGAATGGAGGGGGAATGAGTGTAGGTGACATCTTATTTAGATCCAAAAGCTTCTGTCCTGGTGCACTCTCGACATATGATGGGTGTCCTATGACTTACTGGAAGGGATCTGCTGTTACACCAATAATGAAACACCTCCATGTACAAGAAATCTGTATGAGTGTATTCGTCCAATAGGATTTACAGCATGTGTCGCGTGCCCGGCCTTAGACCTTTTCAGACTCCAAATCCCATAATTCCCTGCAGCTGAACTGCACTGCACTGTATGTGCACGTTCTCACTCTGCTCACTGGATTGGCACATACTAGAGGCTTGTGATGCACACATCTCCAGAATCCCCACATTTGTCAACATCGTAAGCATGTTTACAGGGCCCTTATACACTAACTGGGTCAGTAGAGAGACATATTTGAGCATGCTCGACCGTCGATAGCAAAGCACCTACAGGTCGTAATGTAGGAAAACGAAAAGTACACAAAGGGCTGGGTGGATTTGTAAGGTGAATATTTTTATTAGAAGTCATTGCAAAACTTTAATAACTGTCTATTACAAATTTGTATTACTTTTGCAATGTAAGGAATACCCCTTTAAGTACATTAGTTTGTATGTCCAAGTTTCTTTTGAATATGTTGCATGCAGTTCATTTTTCAAAGCTAGGAAGGGTGTCGTTTTCTTAAATGTCTATTTTTGGCGGAGCAAATTGTAAATTAGACTTATGCCCCCTTTTTTCCCAGGCGTTCTGTAATTTAAACAAGATGCCCAGTCCCCACTGAGGAATGGGTAGTGGGAGTTTTGTACCACACAGCATTTTTTATAGCTCAATTTTCTCCAATTTTTTCTATTGTTTTATCTGACCACAAAACCTTATCCTACTTTTTAGCTGGGTAACTGATATTTTATGGCAAAATCCAGACATGTTTTGATGTGGCTTTTCTACAGTAATGGCTGTTTTTAAGCCACCCTCCCATACAGGCTAGTTGTATGCACAGCTCTTGATATGGTTGACTAGTGCACCTTCATTGTAGTCTCAGCCACTAAACTTTTTAAGCTACCTAAAATTGACTTCTGATAAATAAATAAAATTCCATCTATGTTTCACTTAATGTTCCCTTATCATACTCGTATGTCTGGTCTTATGTACATATGGTTTCTGAAACTCATACCTCTTCAATGGATTGACGCCTATAAACTGTAAAACATAAAAATTATTGTAAAATTTTACGCAAGAAGCCATGTATATGTTATTTAGCTTAAATTTTTTGTTAATCTACAGATGAGGTTTATGTCTGAATGGGCAGATAGCCAAATATGTTGATTGATGTCTATCTGTGTTGATAATTTGGAAAAAAACAAAGAAAATAAATATAGAAACAAAAAAGAAAAGTGAGTGCTGGTCTCTCTGTGGCTTCCCTTCCAAGTTTCCTCCCTGGGACTCTCACACAGCAGTATTTTGGTCAGTATTTGTAAGCCAAAACCAGGAGTAAGTTGAAAATACAGAAAAAGGTGCACATTTTTTCCATTTTACTTTTCTCTTTTTGTGTTTCACTCCTGGTTAAAGCTTACAAATACGGACACAAAATACTGACCAAAATACTGCCATGTGAAAGTGGCCTTGCTCTGATGCTAAGTTTTAAGGAATGGACTTGTCTGGGTTGTGCCTGGATGGTATAATGCAAATACCATTTCCACACTGTTGATCCAACAGTATATGATATTAAAACACTAACCCCTTCACGCTGCAGCCACTTTTGACCTTGACAGAGCCTCATTTTTCAAATCTGACATGTGTCACTTTTTGTGGTAATAACTTGGGAATGCTTTCACCTATCCAAGCGATTCTGATAATTATTTCTCGTGCCAAAATGTACTTTATGTTAGTAGTAAAATTTGGTTGATGAATTCAGTGTTTATTTGTGGAAAAAATAACATTTAGAGAAAATTTGCAAAAATTAGCATTTTTTGAAATTTGAATGCATCTGCTTGTAAGACAGATAGTTATACCACACAAAATTGTTGCTAGTTAACATTTACTATATTTCTATTTTATGTTGGCATAGTTTTTGAACATCCTTTTATTTTTCTAGGACGTTACAGGGCTTATAACTTTAGCAGAAATTTCTCACAGTTTTAAGAACATTTCAAAAGCCTTTTTTTTTTATGGACCTGTTCAGTTCTGTAGTGGTTTTGAGGGGCCTGTATATTAGAAACCACCTTAAATCAGCCCATTTTACTGCACCCCTCAAAGTATTTAAAACAGCATTTAGAAAGTTTCTTAACCCTTTAAGCGTTTCACAGGAATTAAAGAGGCTCTGTCACCAGATTTTCAAACCCCTATCTCCTATTGCAGCTGATCGGCGCTGCAATGTAGATAACAGGAACGTTTTTCTTTTTCAAAAACGAGCATTTTTGGCCAAGTTATGAGCATTTTTATATTTATGCAAATTAGCCTTTCTTATGAACAACTGGGCGTTTTTAATCTTATTTCCAACTGGGCGTGTATTGTGTTCGTTACATCTGGGTGTGTTTACTTGTTTTACTAGCTGGGCGTTGTGAATGGAAGTGTATGATGCGGACGAATCAGCATCATCCACTTCTCTTCGTTACCACCCAGCTTCTGGCAGTTCACAGACACACAGCGTGTCCTCGCTCGTTCCTCCTGGACACGCTGTGTGTCTGTGAACTGCCAGAAGCTGGGTGGTAACGAAGAGAAGTGGATGATGCTGATTCATCAGCATCATACACTTCCATTCACAACGTCCAGCTAGTAAAACAAGTAAACACACCCAGATGTAACGAACACAATACATGCCCAGTTGGAAATAAGATTAGGTCATGGTAGCTGCATCGTTCGCGCTCCATGACCTAATAGTACGTCTCGGGAGTAACGGCCGTTTCGGCCGTCCTCCCGACACATACAGGAGCTGTGACAGCTGCTGTCTCGCAGTTGCCGCAGCTCCTACAGCGGGGACCGATCGCTGTGTCCCCGCTGACTAACCCCTTAAAAGCCGCGTTCAATAGAGAACGCGGCTTTTTAGGGGTTAAGCTGCCATCACCGGCCTGCTACACGATAGCGGCCGGCGATGGTGACTATGGCAACCGGACACAAACAATGGCGTCCGGCTATGCCATCGACGGAAGCCTAGTGGGTCCTGACAAAGTCAGGACCCACTATGCTTGCTGTCAGTGAGTAGCTGACAGCTCTAATACACTGCACTACGCATGTAGTGCAGTGTATTAGAATTGCGATCAGGGCCTCCTGCCCTCAAGTCCCCTAGTGGGACAAAGTAATAAAGTTAAAAAATAAGTAAAAAAAAGATGTGTAAAAATAAGAAAATAAAAGTTTTAAAAGTATTAAAAGTAAAAATCCCCCTTTTTACCTTATCAGTCCTTCATTATTAATAAAAATATATAAACAAACAAATAAACTATACATAATTGGTATCGCCGCGTCCGTAACGGCCTGAACTACAAAATTATTTCATTATTTATCCCGCACGGTGAACGCCGTAAAAGAAAATAATAATAAACCGTAACACAATCACAATTGTTTGGTCACTTCACCTCCCAAAAAATGGAATAAAAAGAGATCAAAAAGTCGTATGTACCTAAAAATGGTACTGATCAAAACTACAGTTCGTTACGCAAAAAAAAAGTCCTCGCACGGCTTTATTGATGGAAAAATAAAAAAGTTCTGGCTCTTAGAATAAGGTAACACAAAAAGTTAATGATTTTTTACAAAACTTATTTTATTGTGCAAACGCCATAAGACATTAAAAAAAACTATAAACATCTGGTATCGCCGTAATCTTATCGCCCTGCAGAATAAAGTGAATATGTCATTTATAGTGCACGGTGAACGCTGTAAAAAAAATAGAATAAAAAAACAATAGTAGAATTGCTGTTTTTTAGTCAACACGCCACCTAAAAATAGAATAAAAACTGATCAAAAAGCCACATGCACCCCATAAAAACTACAATAAATTCCTCAAGGGGTCTAGTTTCCAAAATGGGGTCACTTTTGGGGGGTTTCCACTGTTTTGGCACCACAAGACCTCTTCAAACCAGACATGGTGCCTAATAAAAAAGAGGCCTCAAAATCCACTAGGTGCTCCTTTGCTTCGGAGGCCGGTGCTTCAGTCCATTACCGCACTAGGGCCACATGTTGTAATGACGGGGGTGGGGAGACAGGCAAGTGAGCCCTAATCTACCTACCACTCAGTCACTGCCTACTTGCAACGACCCGCCCTAGGCGACGGGGTACAACTGGGCGACGGTCCCTAGGCTCAATAAGTGCACGACAGACAAACAGACAAGGGTACACAGAGCTAGGGGGAGAAAGGGGCAGTTGCCCACGGCAAAACCGTGAGCAACAAGAGAAGTGAACAAGCCGAGTCAAACCAGGAGAGTACGAGGTGCCAAACGCAGAGCAGAAGAGTAGTAAACAAGCCGAGTCCAACCAGGAGTGTACGAGGTACCAAACGCAGAGCAGGAGAGTAGTCAGCAAGCCGGGGTCAATATGAAGCAAGGACAATGGTACAAGAAGCTGCAGCAGGGCCAGGAAACCAAACGAGAAGAATCACAAGCAAAGGAGGAACAGGAAAGGCAGGTATAAATAGACAGAGGGCGGGAGCTAGCTCCGTCTGGCCAGGCTGTGATAGGTTCTCCCACTCCTAAGCCTGCCACCCTGAGTGGTGGAAGATGGAGTCAGTCTCACAGACATAGAAGCAGGTGCAGACTGATTATCTATGGGCGTTAACCCCGAAGCTGTGCCTGGCAGATCCTTTACACATGTGAGATATTTCTCAAAACTGCAGAATCTGGGCAATACGTATTAAGTTGTGTTTCTCTGGTAAAACTTTTTGTGTTATAAAAAAAATGGTATAAAGAGGATTTTCTGACAAAAAAAAATATGCAAATTTCACCTTTACTTTGCTCTAAATTTCTGTGAAACACTTAAAGTGTTCATAAACTTTCTAAATGCTGTTGTGAATACTTTGAGGGGTCTAGTTTCTAAAATGGGGTGTTTGATAGGGGTTTCTATTATATGGGCCCCTCAAAGCAACTTCAGAACTGAACTGTAACCTAAAAAAATTAATAAATTAGGCAATACTTCGCTTCTTACATTATACAGATAATGAGCAGTGCCCACCCCGAGATGACCCCAGTTTTGACCGTTTGTATAAACGGAGACCCCTATTAGACCGTTTCAGTGCCCGGTTTTCACAAGCATTCACCCCTGAGAAGTGTATTTCTATTAAGGAGTCCTTGGTACATTTTAAAGGGAGGGTTCAATTCCGCGAGTACCTGCCGGGTAAGAGGGCAAGGTATGGGGTGAAGATGTATAAGCTGTGCGAGAGTGCATCAGGGTATACCTACAAATTTAGTATATATGAAGGGAAGGACAGCAGTATTCAGCCCCCAGAATGCCCCCCTTACTGGGAGTTAATGCAAAAAATGTGTGGGATTTGGTGCACCCACTGCTGGACCAGGGTAACCACCTCTACCTGGATCATTTTTATACCAGCGTCCCACTCTTCAACTGCCTCGCTTCCAGAAGTCCTGCGGCATGCGGCACTGCTAGAAGAAATCTGAGAGGCCTCCCTAAGACTCTGCTTGGGGTGAGAGCAGGGCACAATCCAGCAGCAACATATTGTGTGTCAAGTACAAGGACAAGAGAGATGTCCTTGTATTGACAACAATACATGGCCACACCAGTACCCATGTACCAGTATGAGGTACCAGTACAGAGACCCCCAAACCAGACTGCATCCTGGACTACAATAGGTACAATTGGCACCTCAACACCTTTTCAAACCTGGCATGCTGCCTAAAATATATTCTAATAAAAAAGAGGCCTCAAAATGCACTAAGTGCTTCCTTGCTTCTAGGGCGTATGTTTTATTCCACGAGCGCAGTAGAGCCACATGTGGGACATTTCTAAAAACTGCAGAATCTGGGAAATACATATTTAGTAGTGTTTCTCTGGTAAAACCTTCTGTGTTACAGAAAAAAAATTGAATAAAATTGAAATTCAGCAACAAAAATGAAATTTGCAAATTTCACCTCCACTTTGCTTTAATTCCTGTGAAATGCCTGAAGGGTTAAAAAACTTTCTAAATGCTGTTTTGAATACTTTGAGGGGTCTAGTTCTTAAAATGGGGTGTTTTATCAGGGTTTCTAATACATAGGCCCCTCAAAGGCACTTCAGAACTGAAGAGGTACCTTAAAAAAAGGCTTTTGAAATTTTCTTAAAAATATGAGAAATTGCTGTTTAAGCCTTGTAACGTCCAAGAAAAATAAAAGAATGTTCAAAAAACGATGCCAATCTAAAGTAGACATATTGGAAATGTGAACTAGTAACTACTTTGGGTGGTATAACCGTCTGTTTTACAAGCAGATGCATTTAAATTCTGAAAAATGCTATTTTTTCAACATTTTCTCTAAATTTTGCAATTTTTCACCAATAAACACTGAATATATCGACCAAACTTTACCACGAACATGAAGCCCAATGTGTCACGAGAAAACAAACTCACAATCGCTTGGATAGGTTTAAGCATTCCGACGTTATTACCACATAAAGTGGAATATGTCAGATTTGAAAAATGGGCTCTGAGCCTTAAGGCCAAAACTAGGCTGCGTCCTTAAGGGGTTAAAGCAATGTGGAAGGGAAATTTACAAATTTCCTTTTTTTTTTTTTTTTTTTGCAGAAATTCTACTTTATTCCATTTTTTATTTTTTTTGTTAAAACAGCAAGTGTTAACAGAAACACAACTCTGATTGCCCATATTTTGCAGTTTTTAGATATATCCCACATGTGGCCCTAGTATACAACTGGATTCAAACACATGCCTCAGAAGCAAAGGAGCACCTAGTGTATTTTTAAGGGGTTTTCCACTTTCTGACAACTGATGACCTATCCACCGGTTAGGTCATCAGTATATGATCGGTGAGTGTCCGATATCCGGACCCCAAACCGTTCCGCCACTCCAGCTGCCTCCGGGCACGGACGATATTGCCGGAAGCAGACGGGTCTGGTCAAAGAATAGTGGCGGAGCTGCAGTACTGCAGCTCTGCTCCTATTCAAGTGAATAGGAGAAGGGACGCAGTTCTGCCGAAAGACTGCTATTCAATGGTAGGAGCTATCTGCTTCCGGCTCCAACTACTGCATACCGTTTCAAACATCCGGTGCATGGAGGCAGCTGGAGTGACGGATCGGTGCGGGGTACTGGTGTCGGACACGCACCGATCATATACTGTGACCTATTCGGTGGATAGGTTCTTCAGTTGTCAGAAAGTGGAAAACCCCTTTAAAGCCTTATTTTGTTTATTAGACTATATTTTAGGCACCATGTCAGATTTGAAGAGGTCTTGTGGTGCTAAAACAAAAAACAAAGGAAACAATCCAAAATAGACCCCATTTTGGAAATTACAGCCCACAAGGAATTAATCTAGAGGTGTAGTCAGCATTTTGACCGCACAGGTGATTTGTAGATTTTATTAGAATTGGGCCATGAAAATTTTTTTTTATTCCAATAAGACAAGAATTTAGCATTTCCACAAGGAATAAAGGAGAAAAAGCCTGCCAACATTTGTAAATCAAATTGTTCAGAGTATGTAAATATGACACATGTGGTCCTAAACTGCTATTTAGGCACACAGTAGAGTTCAGAAAGGAAGGAGCGCCATTTGGCTTTTGGAGCGCATTTTTTGCTGGATTGGTGTCTCGGCACCATGTCGCATTTGCAAAGCCCCTAATGTACCAGTGCAGTATAAAGCCCAAAAAAGCGTCTCCTTTTGGGAAACTACACCCATTGAGGAATTTATCTAGAGGTGTAGTGATCATTTTGACCCAACTGGTGTCTCATGGATTTTATAAAAATTGGTCAGTGAAATTAAAAATTACATTTTTTTCCAATAAGATGTAGCTTTTTATCAAAATTTTCCCTTTTCTCTACGAATAAATAAGAAAAAGCACCCCAACATTTGTAAAGCAAGTTCTCCAGAGTGCGGAAATGCCCTATAAGTGGTCGTAAACTGCTGTTTGGGAACACGGCAGGGCTCATAAGGGAAGGAGCGCCAGTTGGCTTTTGGAGCGCAGTATTTGCTGGTTTGGTTTCTGGGTGCCATGTTGCATTTGCAGAGCCCCCGGTACAGTAGAAGTGACTACGTTTGGGAAACTACACTTCTTGAGGAATTAATCTACCGTTATAGTGAGCATTTTAACCCCACAGGTTTTTTGCTAAATCTATTAGAATGGGGCTGTGAAAATTGGTTTAAGCTAACCATTTTTCAATTTCACAAGGAATAAAGGAGAAAAAGCACCCCAACATTTGCAAAAGCAATTTCTTCTGAGTACGACAAAACCCCATATGCGGTCCTAAACTGCTGTCTGGGCACACAGTAGGGCACAGAATGTATGGAGCACCATATAGCTTTTGGAGTGCAGATTTTGTTAGACTGGTTTCTGGGCGCCATGTCACATTTGCATTTGGGAACAAAACAGAGGAAACGCCCAAGAAGTGACTTAATTTTGTAAACTTCACCCCTCAAAGCATTCACGTAGAGGTGTAGTGAGCATGTTGACGCAACAGGTGTTTTCCAAAAATGAGTGTGAAGTGCAGAGTGAAAATGGCAATTTTTCCATAAATATGTAATTTCAGTGTCCAATATGTGGTGCCTAGCTTCTGCCATCATAAAAAGACAGCGCTCTAATTATTATGCTGTTTCCCAGTTTTAGAAACACCCTACATATGACCCTAATCTTTTTCCTGGACATACGACAGGGCTCAGGACTGAGAATACCATGCGAATTTAAGGCCTAATTTGGTGATATCACAGTATTGGTTCACAGTCACAGGGGCTCTGATGTGAAATAATAAAAGAAACCCATGAGAAGTGACCCAATTTTAAGGCATTTATCAAGGGGTCTAGTAAGCTTTTTGACCCCACAGGTGTGTTCCAGAAATGAATGCGCTTCGGATGGTGCGAAGTGAAAATTGCAATTTTTCCCACAGATATGCCATTTTCAGTGGCACATTAGTTGTGCCCAGCCCGTGCCACTGATGACACACACCCCATAAATTGTTAAAATTGGTATGGTGATGTCACATATATGGAAGTAAACTGCTTTTTGGACACAGTGTAGGGCTTAGAAGGGAGCGAGCACCCTTTTGTTTTTGGAGCGCAGGTTTTGCTTGATAGTAGTTTTGTTTGGAGTTTTACTGATTCTTCAGTTTATAATGTGAGGGCATAGGTAAGTTGGTAAGAGTACATCAGGGCATATTAAGAGGGTATAATGATGGAGTAAAAAAAAATGTATCCATGGATATTTGTTACGCTTTAAAGCAATCCTTTATGCACAGGCCAGTGTCGAAATGATAAATGAAGTCCTTTCTTATCCTCCTTTTGGTACCCACTCTGCACCTTTGCAGTTTGGGGAATTTTCATGTGAAAGTGTTGTCCTGGTATAATACAGGCACCCTTGCTTCCAGCAGATATGTTTGGGCCCTCCCCTTCCTGTCTCCCACATATTAGGGCCTTGATAATCAGCTCTTGAAACAGAAAAAAAAATCTCCTCGGGTCTGCACATCTGTATATTTTTTTTTCCTGACTTATGGGAGCCATAACTTTATTTTTTCACAGACGTAGTGGTATTAGGGCTGTTTATTGTCGGACGAGCTAAAGTTTTTATTGCTACCATTTTGAGGTACATTGATTTTTTTGATCACACTTTATTCCATTTTTTGGGAGGCAAAGTTATAAAAAAAAATCCTGCATATTTTTTTGTTTTTTTGTAATGCAACATTCACTGTGATGCAGGGGCGTAGCTAAAGATTCATGGGCCCCGATGCAAAGGTTCTTCTTGTGCCCCCCAAACTTCTCATGGCCGACGGCCCGCAACTTTTAGCTGCATCGCTGGGTCTTCTAAGTGACCCAACCATGCAGCACTAACAGCTAGCGTCACTAAGGTCTTGAAACATCAGGGGAAATAGCCCCAATACATATACCCCCCTAATAAAAACGTATGTGCGTGTATGTATATGTGTATATAGGAGACAGCATATCTATAGTACTACGACCCTATAGCTATGGATAAGGGTTGTCTAGTGTGAAAAAAGCTTTGGATACTACAAATTTTTCTCCTGAATGTAAGGAGTTTGCTCTGGGCCTATTAGAAATTATTCTGACAAGCAATTATTTTTTTTTTGGCGATGATTTTTGAATTCAATTGAAAGGTACTGCCATGGAGTCCAATATGGCCCCCAGTTATGCCAACATTTTTATGGCGGACCTTGAGGAATCTGTCGTCTATGTGTCCCACCATCTTTCCAAGGTTTTGGGATGGTGGAGATACATAGACGACATATTCCTCATTTGGACTGATACGCAGGACCCTCTTCAAGAGTTTTTTGTGGATCTCAACGGGATGGACCAACATATTAAGTTTACCATGGTTAGTTCAACCAAATCAATACAGTTTCTTGACACTACTGTACTTATTAGAGATGACCATTTAGTGACAGACCTCTTTATAAAGAGTACAGACCGTAATAACCTTTTAAGGTATGAGAGTCAGCATCCTAGAAAGATGGTCAAATCCCCTCCGTTTAGTCAGATGCTGAGCATTAGGAGGATAGTGGACGATGAAACAACTATGATTGGTCGACTAGATGAGATGGGAGAGAAATTTCGATCTAGGGGTTGCCCGGATAGCCTTGTTGGGTCCCGTTAGAAATAACGAGAGTCAAGGGGATCATTCTAAAGATATTAGAGGTCCTAAAGATAAAAAATGTATCCCTTGTGTCACCACTTACGATACATACAGTCCCAAAATTATGCAGGTGGTTAGGAGACACTGGCCTATATTGGGGAATTTTTATGATATTCCAGAATTTAAATCCCCCCCTCTATTTTCTTATAGGAGATCGTCTAACTTTGAAAGATAGACTAGTAAAAACTGATATACGTCCGAGAGACAGTGGGAGTTTGGCTAGACAAGATCGTATCTCACGTTGTGGTTGTTATCCATGCTTAAATTGTGCGAATTGTGGTCTAATGATTAAGGGAGATTCCGGTAAGACTTATAAAATAAGACATTTTTTAACCTGTAGATCAAATTTTGTGATCTATGTCCATGTAAACTATTGTATGTAGGTGAGACTACTACGGAATGTAGGATTAGACTCAATACACACAAATCTACTATCAATACAAATAAGACTGAATTACCTATCCCCAGACATTTCTGTGAAGCCCAACATAGGGTTAACCAGCTTCACTTTCTTATCATAGATCATGTATCCCCTCTTAGAAGGGGTGGTGATAGGGAGAAAGTATTAAAAAGGAAAGAAGTGGAGTGGATTTGTAGACTTGATACGCTGCAACCTAAGGGACTCAACTTTGAGTACAATTTAAAAGCATTTTCATAGATTCCTTTGGCCTTGGAGACTGTTTTATTTATTTTTTTAGGGGTATGTATATATATATATATATATATATATATATATCTACACCAATATATATATATATTATATATATTTACATTTATATTAGATCGCACATATTTTTTCTCGAATTTAGATTTTTCTTGTGAGTTTGGATGATTAATTATTTTTTTTTTATTTTTCAGGTCTGATTTAGAAATAGCTGAATCTCTTCTTTGGATGCTGACCCAAGCCGAGGGACACATGGACGTTTAGAGTGCTTTTTCCCTTTGTGGATGCAGATACTGTATAATATTATTGTACCTTATTACTACACATGACCCCCATTGAGATATATATATAAATATATATATATATATATATATATATATATATATATATATATATAGCTTGAATTGCTCTATTTTCTTTGAGAACCGTAGAACCCTTTTTGTATCTAGACACTACGACTAGAGATGAGCGAACCGGGACAACCGAACCCGGTTTCGGTCCGAACTTCCGGAAAAGTTTGGTTCGCAGCGAATCCGAACTTCACCGGGTTCGGCCGAACCCGTTTTGACCGAACCCGGTCAAAAACATTATACAAATCGGCAGCCACTTGTCTCTATCAATCACTGATAGAGAAAAGAGGCTGCTGATTAAAAATAAAATAAAAAGCATTTCATACGTACCTGGTCGTTATCTTGGTGACGAGTCCCTCTTCTTCCTCCAGTCCGACCTTCTTTTCTGACGCGGCAGCCTGTGATTGGCTGCAGAGGCCTCTGCAGCCTGTGATTGGCTGCAGAGGCCGCGGCAGCCTGTGATTGGCTGCAGCGCTCACATGGGCTGCATCGTCATCAAGGAATGTCGGGCCGGATGTCGAGAGGGACGCGTCACCAAGGCAACGGCCAGGAGACCGGACTGGAGGAAGCAGGGAGTTCCCGGTAAGTATGAACGTCTTTTTTTTTACAGGTACTGTGATCGGTAGTCACTGTCCAGGGTACTGAAACAGTTACTGCCGATCAGTTAACTCTTTCAGCACCCTGGACAGTGACTATTTAGGGTATGTGCACACACACTAATTACGTCCGTAATTGACGGACGTATTTCGGCCGCAAGTGCAGGACCGAACACAGTGCAAGGAGCCGGGCTCCTAGCATCATAGTTATGTACGATGCTAGGAGTCCCTGCCTCTCCGTGGAACTACTGTCCCGTACTGAAAACATGATTACAGTACGGGACAGTTGTCCTGCAGAGAGGCAGGGACTCCTAGCATCGTACATAAGCGTGCAGATTCAGTGCTGCTGTGAACTCTGCTCTTACCATTATGTAGCTCTCAGTCTGTTACCTCTCCTCCACTCCTGTCCTCAAGAACACCTTCACATGATTGGCAAGTCACCACGTAATGGTAAGAGCAGAGTTCACAGCAGCACAGAGTATTTCAGGAGATGAGTGTGCGGATCTTGTGCGTGGTGGTGACTTGCCAATCATGTGAACGTGTTATAGAGGACAGGAGTGGAGGAGATGTAACAGACTGAGCTACATAATGGTAAGAACAGAGTTCACAGCAGCACAGAGTATTTCAGGAGAGGAGCGTGCAGATTCTGTGCTGCTGTGAACTCTGCTCTTACCATTACGTAGCTCAGTCTGTTACCTCTCCTCCACTCCTGTCCTCAATAACACCTTCACATGATTGGCAAGTCACCACCCCGCACAAGATCTGCATGCTCATCTCCTGAAATACTCTGTGCTGCTGTGAACTCTGCTCTTACCATTACGTGGTGACTTGCCAATCATGTGAAGGTGTTCTGGAGGACAGGAGTGGAGGAGAGGTAACAGACTGAGAGCTACGTAATGGTAAGAGCAGAGTTCACAGCAGCACTGAATCTGCACGCTCATCTCCTGAAATACTCTGTGCTGCCTTAAACTCTATGGACAGGTCAGGATCCTGTTTCTTTTAAATGCTGCACTGTAGCGCAGCCTTATATAGTGGATCGAGCGGGTTCCCCAGCAGCATTTAAAAGAAACCGTGTTTGTGTATATATGTGTGTTTGGGTATGTGACTTTGTCTGTTTTTGTTTTTATATGTGTGTTTGTGTATATGTGTGTGTGTGTGTGTGTGTGTGTGTATATATGGGTGTGTTTGTGTATATGTGTTTGTGTATATGTTTGTGTATATATGGGTGTATTTGTGTATATGTTTGTGTGTAGATGTTTGTGTGTTTTTGTATATGTGTGTGTTTGTGTATATGTGTGTATATGGGTGTGTGTTTGTGTATATGTGTGTTTGGGTATGTGTGTTTTTGTTTGTATATGTGTTTGTGTATATGTGTTTGTGTATATGTGTTTGTGTATATGTGTTTGTGTATATGTGTTTGTGTATATGTGTTCGTGTATGTGTGTGTATAACTGTGTGTGTGTGTGTGTGTTTGGATATGTGTGTTTTTGTTTGTATATGTGTGAGTTCGTGTATATGTGTGTGTGTTTGTCTGTTTATGTGTGTGTGTGTGTGTGTGTGTATATCTTGTTTTGTTTGTGTATATATGTGTGTGTCTGTGTATGGTTGTTTGTTTGTGTGTGCGTGTATATATGTGTGTAGGTAAGTAGAAGTATTAGTATTGTTCACATTGATAACTGTTTTTTTATGTTGTTGCAGATTTTGATGTACCGATTGGACTACATCTTCGATTCGTTGGACTACTGCGTAGATCTACGTTTTTTTCAAATTTTAATAAAATGGTTAACGAGGGTTTTGTTGGGGATTTCTTATTTCAATAAAAAAGAATTGTCTTTGTGTTTTTTTTTAAACTTTATTAGTGCCTAGATAATGGCCGCCGGCTGATTGACAGCATCCATTATTAAGGCGGTACTTAGTGTTAGCCGGTACAGAGGCTAGCACTAACCACACATTATTACCCCGGTACCCACCACCACCAGGGGTGCCGGGAAGAGCTTGGTACGATCCAGTACCCGACCATCTGTTGTGATGGTCGGGTACTGGGGCGGCCGTAGGCTGGTATTATGAGGCTGGGAAGGGCCAAAATCAGTGGACCTTCCCACCCTTGTAATGCTAGGCTGCTGCTGCTGTGTTGTATCGGGCTGGTTATAAAAATGGGGGGACCCCCACGTAGTTTTTTTTTTTGAATTTAACAAATTTAGCAATAGACGGGTCCCCCACATTTTTAATAACCAGCCATATACAAGGCCGCAGCAGTCTGGCATTACATTGGTGGGAAGGGCCACTGGTTTTGTCCATTCCCAGGCTGATAACACTGTGTTGTATGTGGCTGGTTATGATAAATTGGGTGGAACCCCATTTCTTTTAAAAAAAATAAAATGAAATAAATAATTAAAAAAAAATGACGTGGGGTCCCCCCCACTTTTATAACCAGCCAGATACAACACAGCAGCAGCAGCCTAGCATTACAAGGGTGGGAAGGTCCACTGTTTTTGGCCCTTCCCAGCCTCATAATACCAGCCTGCGGCCGCCCCAGAGCCCGACCATCACAACAGATGGTCGGGTACTGGATCGTACCTGGCTCTTCCCGGCACCCCTGGTGGTGGTGGGTACCGGGGTAATAATGGTGGTTAGTGTTAGCCTCTGCACCGGCTAACACTAAGCCTCGCCTTAGTAATGGATGTTGTCACTCAGACAGCGGCCATTACTAAAGTGGTAGTAATAAAATTTGAAAAGACAAAGATATAGATAAAATATTTTATTGAAATAAAGCACCCCCAACACAACCCTCATTAACCATTTTATTGTAGAAAAAAAAACGTCATCTAAGTAGTCCTCGAAACCGACGTAGACCAAACACCAAAACTGTAAAAAAATAAATAAAAATAAAACATGTCGTAGGCTTAGATTCAGTTTAATGTGTGATACTGACTGTTATACCATGTATAGAAGCCTGCCGTGAAGTTGACTTAGATACAGGGCGCCAGCAGACAGTATCATACATGGCCATACATACATATATAGAAACATACACATATATACATGCAAATATACATACATGCAAACATACACACATATATACATGCAAACTATCATACATACATGCATACACACACACATGAAAACATACATACAAACAAACATGCAAAGATACATACATACATATATACAAGCATGCACAAATATACATGCAAACATAAATACATGCAAACATAATTACATACATGCACATATATATAAACATACATGCAAAAATAAAAACATGCAAACATACATACATGCACATATATACATACATACATGACAACATACATACAAACATACATGCAAACATACATACACACATGCAAACATATATACATGCAAATATACATACAAACATGCACATGTATACATACATGCCAACCTACATGCAAACATACATGCACATATATACATACATGACAACATACATACATGCAAATATATACATGCAAATATACATACATACACACATGCACATATATACATACATGCCAACATACATGCACATATATACATACATACATACATACATACATACATACATACATGACAACATACATACATACATACATATATATATGTACACACATGCAAATATACATACAAGCATGCATACATACATACATGCAAACATACATTCATGCAAACACGCATACATGCAAACATACATACATTCATGCAAACATACATACATACATACAAATATACATACACACATGCACATACATACATACATGACAACATACATACATACATGACAACATACATGCAAAAATACATACATGCAAACATACACACATGCAAACATACATACATGCATGCAAATATATACATGCAAATATACATACAAACATGCACATATATACATACATGCCAACATACATGCACAGATATACATACATACATGACAACATACATACATGCCAACATACATACATACATACATACATACATGCCAACATACATACATGCCAAAAAAAAATAATAATACGTTCATACTTACTTTCCTCCTGTCCGGCCTCCAGCGATGACGTTTCATCCATGTCGCCGCTGCAGCCTGTGATTGGCTGCAGAGGCGGTCACGTGGGATGAAGCGTCATCCTGATGTGCGTGACCTCCACTACAGCCTGTGATTGGCTGCAGCGGCGAAAGGGATGAAACGTCATCGCTGGAGGCCGGACAGGAGGAAAGTAAGTACGAACGTATAATTTTTATTTTTTTATTACATTTAAATTGTATTTTCCGCGCGCCGAGCATGTACTGTGAAGGTTGCTGAAAGAGTTAGTGCAGCCCATTAACTCTATCAGCACCCCGGACAGTAGCATGCTCGGCGCAGGGAAGTGACAGGTTCGGTCAGAACTAGTTCGGTCCGAACCGAACTTTTTTGTGAAATTCGGCGAACTAGCCGAACCGAACTTTTGATAAGTTCGCTCATCTCTAACTACGACGTGGTTTTTATCCACAGTCATATTTGTCATGATTTCGGACCATGCCACCTACATTGGTGATATTGGTCGTGTCAAGAAGGAGTCTTTGATTTTAATAGACTTACGCTGGGGTCTGGGATCTATACTCTTGATGCCTGTACTTTGTTTTCTCTCCGGTGCTCATGTATGTATGCGTGGTTGCTAAGACGCTAACATGGGGCTGTTTTGACAGCCGCTCACGTGATATCTTTATCACCTGATTTAGTGCTGAGCATGCACAGTTGGACTACATGAACGCCGTAGATGTTTGAACTTGGCGCACTACACGTCCCATGTTATGTACCTTCGTTTTGGGTGAGTGCCAATGTTTGTATGTTCATTTATAAAATATACACACATGTGCATTGATTTCTTCCACCTGAGTCTCCATAGCTGCAGAATATTTTGACTCAGGATATCTTGTGCGATCTGTCACTATGTCACTTTATCTGAATAAGACACCTTTTTGGATGTTCACTAAGCACAATTTTACAAATGTCATAACATTATGATGATGGACCGTGTATGGTCGACTTAGTATACACTTATAAATTTTAAATTTTCTATTTGAATGTTTATATCCGTTTTGTAACTCCTCCCATTGTGGGATGTATAAAAGCACTGAATTGTTTGAGATATATTGCTTGACAAAGGCTGCATTGAGCAGCTGAATAGTTGCACCTTTTTCACTGATAAGTGAATAAACTTCCTATTTTTTGAACATTGGAGTGCTGCCTCTTTCTCCTTACATATGGATAGAATTAGATACAGTGGCTCAGCAGACAGTATCACACATGATAGGATTAGATACCTTGGCTCAGCAGACAGTATCACATATGATAGGATTAGATACAGTGGTTCAGCAGACAGTATCACACATGATAGAATTAGATATAAGGCCCAGCAGGCAGTATCACACATGATGGGATTAGATACAATGGCTCAGCAGACAGTATCACACATTATAGGATTAGATACAGTGGCTCAGCAGAAGAGTATCACACATGATTAGATTATATACAGTGGCTGAGCAGACAGTATCACACATGATAGGATTAGATATAGGTCTCAACACGCTGACATTGCGGCTCCAGCGCTGGACCTAGGAAAGGTAAGAATAGTATTTTTTTTCTTTTTTATGTGTTACTAAATATTTTTGTGTGTTTGTGTTTTTTTACAAGTTCGGTTGTTGGACAACTTCGGATTCGGGGACTACTTCAATGATGGCGGTTTTTTATTCTGAATAAAATGGGTAACGGGGGTTGTATGTGGGATTTTTACTTCAATAAAATATTTTTCCTTTGTCTTTGTATTTTTCGAAACTTTATTACTACCACCTTAGTAATAGCTGCTGGCTGATTGACAACGTCCATTACTAATGCGAGGCTTAATGTTAGACATGAAGATCCTAACACTAACCCCCATTATTACCCCAGTACCCTCCGCCACCAGGGGTATCGGCAAAAGTCGGGTACGATCCAGTACCCGACCATCTGTAGTGACGGTTGGTCATTGGCGCGGCCACAGGCTGGTATTATTAGGCTGGGAAAGGCCAAACACATTGGCCCTTCCAACCCTGGTAATGCTAGCCTGTTGGTGCTATGTTGTATCTGGCTGGTCATAAAAATGGGGGAACCCCACATCGTTCTTTCCAATGATTTATTTATTTATTTGTTTAAAAAAATGACGCGGGATCCCCCCCATTTTTTATAACCAGTTAGATACAACATAGCAGCAGAAGCCTAGCATTACCAGAGTGGGAAGGGCCACTGTGTTTGACCTTTCCCAGCCTAATAATACCAGCATGCGGCCACTCCAGTGCCCGACCATCACTACAGATGGTCGTGTACTGGATCATACACGGCTCTTCCAGGCACACCTGGTGGCGGTGTGTACCGGGGTAATAATGGAGGTTAGTGTTAGCCTCTGCACAGTCTAAGAATAAGCCCCACCTTAGTAATTAAAGCTGTGAATCAGCCAGCAGCTATTAATAAGGCAGTAGTAATAAAGTTTAAAAAAAATACAAAGTCATAGAAAAAACAGGTTTATTGAAATAGAAAACCCCCACACAACCCTCATTAACCATTTTATTGATAATAAAAAAAAAAACATCATCGAAGTAGTCCTCGGATCCAACGTAGCCCAACGACAGAACCTTTAAAAAAACACAAACACAAAAAAAAATATTAGTAAGGGCCTGTTCACATCATCGCTGCCCTTCCGTCGGAGGTTTCCGTCGGGTAACCCCTCAACGGAAAGGCAAAATGAAACCTCAGCTTCCGTTTCCCTCACCATTGAGCTCCATGGTAAAAGAAACGTTGCTAAAGCTTTCCTTTTGTCACCATTGTGACAGGGTTCCGTTTTTACAGAATCAAAAGCGCAGTCGACTGCGCTATTGGTTGCGTCAAGAACGACGGAACCCTGTCACAACGGGGACAAACGGAAACATTTAGCAACATTTCCGTTACCATAGAGATTAATGGCGAGGGAAACGGAAGCTGAGGTTTCAGTTTGCTGTTCCGTTGAGGGGTTACCAGACAGAAAGCTCAGACGGAACCCCTCAACGGAAGGGCAACGCTGATGTGAACAAAGCCTAACACACATGGTAGGCTTAGGTACAGGGCCCAAGTGCATGTGTGATGCTGTTTGTTGGACCCTGTATCCAAGCCTAAGTTAGGCTTAGATACAGGTTCCGGCAGACAGTAATCTTATACAGTATAAGATTACTGTCTGCTGGGGCCCTGTATCTAAGTCTACCACAAGGTAGGCATAAAAGGTGTTGTTCAGACACTAAACATTGATGGCCCTCAGGATAGGCCATCAATAGCTGATGGGTAGGGGTCCGACTCCCAGGACCCCCGACAATCAGCTGTTTTGAAGGGGGTGCAGCCAGGGGCGTAACTAGAAAAGACTGGGCCCCATAGCAAACTTTTGACTGGGGCATCCCCTCCCTGAGTGCCACACATAGCCCCCCTTGTAGATAGTTCCCCCCGTAGATTCCGCCACACAGCGCCCCCTGTAGATAGCACCATACAACCCCCCTGTGGATAGCGCAATTCACAGCCCCCTGTATATAGCACCATACAGCCCCCTCCCTGTATAAAGCGCCATACAGCCCCCCTGTAGATAGCGCCATACAGCCCCCTGTATATAGCACCATACAGAACCCCTGTAGATAGCGCCATACAGACCCTTCCCTGTATAAAGCGCCATACAGCCCCCATGTATATAGCACCATACAGTCCCCCTGTAGATAGCGCCATACAGCCCGCTTACTGTATATAGTGCCATACAGCCCCCTGTATATAGCACCATACAGCCTCCCTGTATATAGCGCCATACAGCCCCCTGTATATACCACCATACAGCCCCCTGTATATAGCACCATACAGTCCCCCTGTAGATAGCGCCATACAGCCCGCTTACTGTATATAGTGCCATACAGCCCCCTGTATATAGCGCCATACAGCCCCCTGTATATACCACCATACAGCCCCCTGTATATAGCACCATACAGTCCCCCTGTAGATAGCGCCATACAGCCCGCTTACTGTATATAGTGCCATACAGCCCCCTGTATATAGCGCCATACAGCCACCCTGTAGATAGCATCATACTGCCCCCCTGTAGATAGCGCAATAGAGCCCCCTCTCTGTATATAGCACCATACAGCCCCCCCATATATAGCACCATACAGCCCTCTCACTGTATATAGTGCCATACAGCCCCCTCCCTGTATATAGTGCCACACAGACCCCTGTATATAGCACCATACAGCCCCCCTGTATATAGCACCATACTGCCCCCTTTATGTAGCACCATACAGCCCCCTGTATATAGTGCCATACAGCCCCCTGTATATAGCACCATACAGCCCTGTGTATATAGCACCATACAGCCCCCCCTGTAGATAACACCATACAGCCCCAACCCCCCCAATAAACAAACAACGGCCTGTAGCCTATGGTTTGTCCCACAAAAGAGATGTATCCCCTATCTACAGGAGTGGGGAGATACCTCCTTACTCTGCCGTAGTGTTCAGTGCCGCCGCGCTGTAGCAGCCATAGCGGCTGCTAGCGGAGCCTCCGGCCATGGGGGGGGGCCCTCATGCCGCAGGTCCCGTAGCAGCTGCTATGGCTGCTACAGCACTGCTTCCCCTTTATTTGCCTTACTTGCTCACATTGTGAATTGCTGACACGTCTGTGTCGGCGATTCAGTGTGCGAAAGTGACCGGAATAAAGGGGAAGTAGCGCTCGTAAGAGGACCGCCGCTGCGCTCTGGAAGGAGGAATGTAAGTACTGTCAGTTACTATAGTAATGGGGGCCCGTCTAGTTTATTACATAGGCCCCAGTTACTATAGTAACTTTTTATTGATGTGAGGTGGACCGCAGCGAACCGCTGCAACCCCTATAGTTACGCCACTGCCTTGAAGTATAAATTACATGTTAACTTTATTCTGCGGGTCAGCACAAATATGGCTATACCAAATATTTATAGTTTTTATGAATTTTACTACTTTTACACAATAAAACATTGAAAAAAATATATTATGTTTCTGGGTCGCCATATTCTGAGAGACATGACTTTTTTTGCTTTTCCGTCTACGAGATGTGAGAAGGCTTATTTCTTTGTGGGACAAGCTGTCATTTTTATTGGTACAACTTTTGGGTACTTGCGACTTTTTGATCACTTTTTATCCTATTTTTTAGGATGTAAGATGATCAAAAAACAGCAGTTATGGCATAGTATTGTAGGTGTGTTCCAGATGTTCACTCCGCACTTTCCTGAATTTTCCCCATCTGCGACCTGTAGAATAAGGTCCGGGCGGACCGAAACGTCCTTCATTTGTTCGCTAAACTTATGTATATTTTCACCAGTCTTGGAAAAACGCATGTTTTGTTTTACAAAATAAATATCACTTACGTATATTCTATAATTGATACCGAGAAGAGTGCCGTGATTATTTTCTACTATTGTTGTCAATTGTTGTCAGACATCCGATTCATCTGGCACCTCAAGAACCTTTCACTGAGCTCAGCCCATATTCTATATATCGTTATAAATAACATGTTATCTTTATTCTGCGGGTCAGTGCGATTCCGGTGATATCACATTTATATTTTTTTTTTCATGGTTTACAACTTTTTGCCAAATTAAATACTTTTTTGCAAAATTAATGTATTTTTTTATTTTTTGTGTCGCCATGTTCTGAGAACCATAAAGTTTTTTGTTTTTTTTAGCCAATGGAGATGTATGAGGACTAGTTTTTTTGCGAGGCGAGCTGTAGTTTTTATTGGTACCATTTTTTTAATCCCTTTTTATTCCCATTTTTGGAAGGCAAGGCGGCCAGAAAATAACAATTCCGTTTTTTTCCAATAAAAAGGACTTGATAAGGGGAAAAGGGTGATTTTTTATTTTATAACTTTTTTTTCCAATTATATTTTTATAAATCAAAGAGAAATACACAACTAACAAACAAATGTCAGCTACATCATACAAAAGTCAGAGTAGAGCAACTGTAACGGCTGCCGCGCCATTTCCTGCTGCTTCCACGGCCTCTGCTCCGGTTCCTGTACCCTCCATTCCCTCATGCTCGTCCCGAGCTCCACTCACCCGATCCGGATGCTCTGCAGGCTCTGGGCATCATCAGGTAACTGCATCTCTCACTTCCCTCCACGGCCATTATCCACGATGTGCGGCTGCAGCCACTAGAGGGCGCACACGCTGATTCTTTCCTTCTTAAAGGGCCGGCGTGTGACAAAATCCTAAGACTTCCTATTTAAGGATCCTCGTCCCTCAGATCCTTGCTTGTTCAACCAAGTTATCCTTGTGAGTTTCCCTGTATCCAGTTTTCCCTGTTACCTTGCCTTCTGCCTTTGTCTGGATTTCCCGTTGTGACCTCTGCCTGAACTTGTACTATCCTTGCCTGCCTTGACCTATTGCTATCCATACCTGTAACGATGTCTGCTGTCTGTCCTTACTTCTGGCCTATTTATCTGAATGCCTCTAAACTTGCTGTGCCAAGCGTTGCCCTGGGTTACAAGCACCATCTCCCAGACGACACAGATGATCCACAAACAAACCGGTGAGAACTGTTATAGCCACATAACACTCCAAAATAAAATCTTGGAAATAAAGAATAACAATTCCCAAATTCAGTTCCAGACATCTTACAGAAAAAATTTCCTGAGAGAATGCCCATATCACAGTTAGATCTAAAGAAAGGAAACCAATTACAACACACTGTCAAGTGGTTAATATTCTTGTGGGAGAAGGGCTAGTGAGTATTTTAGCCATGAATGGCAATTAAATTTGAATATCTAAATGTGGTCCATGGTAAGCCAGTGCAAACTCATGATGCATATGGGAATTCACTTTGTTACATAGTTCCGAAATAGTGGGAGGTTAAGTAGATTTCCAGTGGGAAGCCACAAATTGACGAGCAGATGTCAATATATGTGCTGCAGGCCAGCGAAGGTCTCTAGGTAGATCTGCTATATTAACATTTCACAAAGCCATTTCCGGACCAGCTAATATTGTGCGTCCCGCCACCAAGGAAATAACCTGAAAGGTGGCATGCCAAAATAGCTGGACTTGAGGACACGACCCCTACATATGCTCCAACGTTCCATCTTGACCACATTGTCTTCAACACATATTCAAATATCCCTGCATATGTGCTAACCTAAAAGGGTATAAATACCAGCGTAAGTGAATTGTTTTTTTACCTGTTCTATGTGGTTAAGGCCTCATTTACACGAGCGTAATATACGCGCGTGCGACGCGCGTGCTTTTCACGCGTGTCGTACGCACCTATATTACTCTATGGGGGCATGCAGACAGTCCGTGAGTTTTGCTCAGCGTGAGTGCGCTGAAAAAAACTCACGACATGTTCTATAAATCTGCGTTTTTCGCGCATTACGCACCCATTGAAGTCAATGGGTGCGTGAAAACCACGAAGGTCGCACGGAAGCACTTCCGTGCGAACTGCGTGATTCGCGCAAGAGCTGTCAAACTGAATGTAAACAGAAAAGCACCACGTGCTTTTCTGTTTACAAACATCCGAACGGAGTGTCTTACAGATGACCGAACCGAACTATACCGGGTTCGGCCGAACTCGTTTTGACCAAACCCGGCAGGAGACAGTCACTGTGCAGGGTGCTGAAAGAGTTAAACTGGTTCAGCACCCTGGACAGTGACTTCCGATTCCAATATACGTGAACGTGTAAAAAAAAAAAAAAAGTTCTGACTTACCGATAACTCCCGTCTTCTTCCTCCAGTCTGACCTCCCGGGATGACAATTCAGTCCAAGTGACAGCTGCAGCCAATCACAAGCCAAGCACAGGCTGCAGCGGTCACATGGACTGCCGCGTCATCAGGGGAGGTGGGGCCAGATGTCAAGAGAGGCGCGTCACCAAGGACGCGTCACCAAGGACGCGTCACCAAGGCAACGGCCGGGAAGTTCTCGGTAAGTACGAACCTCTTTTTTTTGAAACAGGTTACTCGATATGGTGATCGGAATGCACTGTCGAGGGTGCTGAAAGAGTTACTGCCGATCATTTAACTCTTTCAGCACCATGGACAGTGACTGACGTCGGCTAGCCTCATCTCTATGATGGCGGCTGCGCGAAAATCACGCAGCCGCGCATCATACACGGATGACACATGGAGCTGTCAAGTGCCTTTTGCGCACGCAAAACGCTGCGTTTTTTGCGCACGCAAAACGCACACACTCGTGTAAATGAGGCCTAATACAAAGTGATGTGCGTGTCGACCACTTACAAGCTTTTCTCCATTGAGTCACAGAAATATGGATCTGTAATATAAAATATAAATCATGTTCCCATTTGATCATGAGTGGTAGTTCGCTATCTTGCCCTCTCAGGTAATTTAAACATTTATATGCAATGGACATGCCATTGGTGTAACCTCTATTTCCTAAAATAAACTTCCGTACAGGGTATTGCATAACTAATTAGTTTGGTGTTAGGCTGTCTATTCAAGAGCTCTTAAATACAGCTGATATGAGCTTGTTGGTCGGTTTACAGCCACAGTCATAAAGTCAAAGGGTAATTCAACAAATTATTACTTTAAGGCATCATTTACACAAGCGTAATATATGCGCTTGCGACGCGCGTGCTTTTCACACGTGTCGTACGCACCTATATTAGGCTATGGGGCAGTGCAGACAGTGCGTGAATTTTGCGCAGCGCGAGTGCGTTGCGTAAAACTCACGACATGTCCTTTCTTTGTGCGCTGTTCGCGCATCACGCACCCATTGAAGTCAATGGGTGCGTGAAAACCACGCATGCCGCACGGAAGCACTTCCGTGCGAACTGCGTGGTTCGCGCAACAGCTGTCAAACTCTGAATGTAAACAGAAAAGCACCATGTGCTTTTCTGTTTACAAACATTCAAACGGAGTGTCATAATGAGGGTGGCTGCGCGAAAATCACGCAGCCGCGCATCATACACTGATGACACACGCAGCTGTTAAGTGCCTTTTGCGCACACAAAACGCCGCGTTTTTTGCGTGAGCAAAACGCACACATTTGTGTAAATCAGGCCTTAGGGTGTGCATAGTTATACAACCACATTATTTTTGTTCTTTATTTTTCCACCCTAAAAGATTTCAGTTTGTTTTTCAATACAGTTGTACAAATTATAGGTGACTTTAAAGGTGGAAAAAGTTCTGAAATTATTCATCTTGTACTGATTTTTTTTACATGACAAAAACCTGGCATTTTAACAGCGGTGTGTAGACTTTTATATCCACTATATATATTACACCTACACATTACAACTACGGATGTAGCCATCTTTAACTTGATTCGGATAACTTGCTGCAGCGTGATATCACACAACAAAAGCCATTGAATAGTCATTGAAAAAGTCAAGATAAGGGATCCAGTCACTGTTTATTTAATGCGTTAAAAGTCAAGGTAAAGACGGCTACATCTGTATGGGAGATTTTATGACATCTGATTCTAAATCGATAGGCGTTAATATGGATATGGTCACCCCTTTGCAGCTAAAACATCTTCCACTCTTCTGGAAAGGCTTTCTACAAAATTTTGGATGTGTCTTTGGGAATTTTTTCCCGTTCATCCAGAAGAGCATTTGTGAGGTGAGACGTTCGATGGGGTTGAGGTCAGGGCTTTGTTCGGGCCAGTCAAGTTCTTTCACACCAAAATCACCCAACCATGCTTTTATGGACCTTGCTTTGTGCACTGGGCCACAGTCATGCTGGAACAAAAAAAGGGCATTCCCCAAACTGTTCCCATAAAGTTGGAAGCATACAATTGTCCAAAATGTCTTGGTATGCTGAAGTATTAAGGTCTCCATTCACTGGAACTAAGGGGCCAAGGCCAACCCCTGAAAAACAACCCCATAGAATTATACCTCCTCTACCAAACTTTACAGTTGGCACAATGCAGTCAGGCAGGTAACATTCTCCTGGCATTCACCAAACCCAGACTTTTCCATCAGACTGCTAGATAGAAAAGGGTGATTCATCACTCCACAGAACATGTTTCCACAGCTCCAGAGTTCAGTGATGGTGGCATGCTTTACACCACTCCAACCGACCCTTGGCATTGTGCTTGGTAAAGTAAAGCTTTCCCAGATATCGACTGACGGGCTGGTTCCCGTTAGTTCCTTCGAATTTCAGTTATAGTATAATATAGAGGAAGGATTATTTATAAAACGTAGCTTTTATTGGGCTAGAGTAAAACAAGGAACATCACATGTTCTTTTGTGAAACATGTACTGACATACAAACATATAAATATCAAAGAGGCAGCCGTATATATCACTATGCTTTGTGAACAGTGTTACTTCCTAGCATGCTTAGTCTTGTAGTACTGCTGTACACTGTATCTGTCCTATCTATTATCGGGTCTGCATTCAGACCTGATAGACTATCTCAATGCCGGATAACCTAATCTGCCTACGTTAAATTCTGAGTGCAGTGGTACGGGCTTGTATACCTGTTTTGTGGAAGAGCACAGAACACCCTCTCTCCGACTCTGGTTTCTTAAGATTGAGGAAATTAAGAGCATGGAGGAGGTCCTTCCACTTCTCACTTGATTAATCGATGCAACATTTTCTCTAAAACATGGTACCTTTGGATTGTCTATCAAGACACCCCAGAATATAGGACCATCATGACTACCTGAGGCATAGATGTCATGCCTCCTAAGGTGCGAAGTGGACCATGTGCCTACAGTACCCGCTCCCGCTATACTACCCGTCCCCCCCTCTTTTTTTTTAATATTATGTTCACTCCCTTTCTTTGTCTTTTCTCTATTTTCTTCTTTCTCCCCTCTCTTCGATGTTGACATGCCGGATTCTGTCAGTTGTATTGATGCAATATTGTGGACCTGCGTGTCTACTATTTGGCATATGTTATTATTTTGTTTTCAGTCCCCCCCCCCTTTTTCTTCTTTTTGTTCCCTTGATTAACATGTCTTTGAATTGAAATATTGTAAAAATAAAGAATTTACCAAAAAAATAAATTCTGAGTGCAGTGAGCAACTCCACCTCCTGCGCGTTTCACCCTATTCTGGGTTTGTCAGGGAGACGTCAGGAGTATATGTGATCTGACTCGTTGGTGTTCGGAGGTGGCAGTGAATGCTTAATTTCCGTGTCTTTTTGTGTATCCGTAAGACCATCCCCTTCTGGAAGTTCGATCGTCCGATAGCCAATCACTCGTATGTACCCAGAGCTGAAATGTTATGACTAGTGTCTCCTGATGATTAATGGTTACTCGAAGATAGTCAATAGTAATATATCTACTGTGTATTGTATTGATCACAGTCCATAAGATCTTCTCTTGGTAATATTTCACCATAACTAGTATTCTTTTACATTGCCATTAGGTAGCTCTACAGGAAACATGCAAAGTTTACATTGTCATTGATACCTTCTGGGGTCACTGATCTCATTTTATATATCCATCTTGACTCCCATTCTCCCCCTCTTGGGCTGGGCTCAACTTGCTGAATACCCTGGAATTTAATGGCTTTGGGGTCACCCCCATGTGTCTGCCATACATGTCGTGATATTGTGGTGTCCCTTTTTTTGAGGATGTCATTGTAGTGGTCTCTAATACGACTTCTAAACTGTCTTTTAGTTTTACCTATGTAATCCTTGGGGCATGTGCATTTTGCCAAGTATATCACCCCCCTGGACTTGCAGTTGATAAAGTGTTTATTGAGGTATTCTATATAGTAAGGCTTGCATGAAGCTGCTTGGCCATGGAAGGCCATGCTATGAAGATCCCAGTGCACGGTTTTTGTGCGGGTGTTAATTCCAGAGGTGGTTCGGAACTCTGCAGTTATTGAGTCAGCAGTGCATTGGCAACTTTAATGCAGTATGCGCCTCAGCACTTGGCAACTACTTTTGTTCATATAGTGTACATTAGAGCCTAAAACTCACATATTTTTAGATGCAAAACAATGTAAAAATAATAGGCCAAGGAAAAAGGCAAAACTCATATATACCACCTAATCTACATCAACAAGAGCTTGTGCTTTCAGAAAATACTGAAACAGAGACAATGTCATATTTGGCTGTCATGCACAATTAATATACTGCACAAGGCAAACAACTACTATGCTGCTAAATATCGAAACTTTTTGAAAGTGCACAGCATACTGTGTATAAATATACAACTTATTAATGTATACACACAACCACCTTCTCGTGACTTTGCATCAAACAGTGATTATGAGAAAAAATTGCATAAATAATTCAAATTTGTGAATAGAATGCGTATGCTTACCCTTTATGCAAAAAAAATAATTACTCTGTGGAAAACTGTAATATGTGAAGAGTTGATGCATACAACATTTGTCTACATTCACAGGAGCGTGTGTTAACCCCTTCAGGACTGAGCCTGTTTTGGCCTTCAGGACGAAGCCGATTTTTAAAATCTGACATGTGTCACTTTATGTGGTAATAACTCCGGAATGCTTTTACCTATCCAAGCGATTCTGAGATTGTTTTCTCGTGACACATTGGACTTTATGTTACTGGCAAAATTTGCCTGATAGATTCAGTATTTAATTGTAAAAAACACCAAAATTTAGCGAAAAATTGCAAAAATTAGCATTTTTCTTAATTTAAATGTATCTGCTTGTAAAACCGATAGTAATACCACACAAAATAGTTACTAGTTACCATCCCCCACATGTCTACTTTAGTTTGGCATCGTTTTTTGAACATTATTTTATTTTTCTAGGAGGTTACAAGGCTTAGAACTTTAGCAGCAATTTCTCATATTTTCAAGAAAATTTCAAAAGGCGATTTTTACAAGGACAAGTTCAGTTCTGAAGTGGCTTTGAGAGTCTTATATATTAGAAAGTCCCCATAAATCACCCCATTTTGAAAACTGCACCCCTCAAAGTATTCAAAACAGCATTCAGAAAGTGTATTAACCCTTTAGGCGTTTCACAGGAATTAAAGCAAAGTAGAGGTGAAAGTAACAAATTTCATTTTTTTTATACAAAATTCATTTGTAATACATTTTTTTCTGTACCACAGAAGGTTTTTCCCAAAAAATGTAACTTATTATTTATTGCCCAGATTCTGCAGTTTTTAGAAATACCCCACATGTGGCCCTAGTTCGGTCATGGACTGAAACACAGGCCTCAGAAGCAAAGGAGCACCTAGTGGATTTTGGGGCCTTCTTTTTTTAGCATATATTTTAGGTACCATGTCAGGTTTGAAGAGGTCTTGTGGGGCCAAAACAATAAAGACCCCCAAAAGTGACCTCATTTTGGAAACTAAACCCCTCAGGGAATTTATCTAGGGGTATAGTTAGCATTTTGAACCCACAGTTTTTTTGCTAAATTTATTTGAATTAGTTTGTGAAGATGAAAATCTACTTTTTTCTGAAAAAACGTAGAAATTTTTAATTTTTTCAAGGTATAAAAGAGAAAAAACACCCCAACATATGTAAAGCAATTTCTCCTGATTATAGCAATACCCCATATGTGGTAATAAACTGCTGTTTGGACCCACAGCAGGACTCAGAAGGAAAGGAGCACCATTTGGATTTTGAAATTCTGATTTTGCTGGAATGGTTTTCAGTGCCATGTCGCGTTTGAAATGCACTGGAGGGAACAAAATAGTGGAAACCCCCGTAAAGTGGCCCCATTTTGCAAACTACACCCCTTAAGGAATTTTTCTAGGGGTAAAGTTAGCATTTTGACACCACGGTTGTTTTGCTGAAATCATTGAAATTATTCTGTAAAGGTAAAAATCGACTTTTTTTCTGAAAAAAGGTAGCCATTTTTAATTTTTACAAGGAATAAAGGAGAAAAAGCACCCCAACATTTGTAAAACAATTTCTCCCGATTACGGAAATATGCCATATGTAGTAATAAACTTCTGTTTGGACCCACAGCAAGGCTTAGAAGGGAAGGAGCGCTATTTGGCTTTTGGAGCTCAAATTTAGCTGAAATGGTTTTTGGGTGCCATGTCGCATTTGCAAAGCCCCTGAGAGGCCAAAACAGGGGAAACCCCCCAAAAGTGGAAATTACACCACTTAAAGAATCTATCTAGGGATATAGTGGGCATTTAGACCCCACAAGTCTTTTGCAGGATTTATTAGAATTAGGCCGTGAAAATGAATATCGACATTTCTTCCACTAAAATGTTGAATTTTTTTCAATTTCACAAAGGATAAAGGGGGAAAAAGCACCCCAACATTTGTAAAGCAATTTCTCCCGAGTACGGCAATACCCCACATGTGGTCATAAATGGTTTTTCATTAGAAAGCAATTAACCCTTTCTGGAGTGATCCATTTTTTTCTTTTCCTTCTTAGTTTTTTCCTCCCCGCGTTCCAAGAGCCACAACTTTTTTATTTTTCAGTCAATAGAGCGGTATGAGGGCTTATTTATTGAGGGACGAGCGGTCGTTTTTATTGGTGCAACTTTTTGGTACATACAACTTTTTGAGCACTTTTTATTACATTTTTAGGTAGAGCCAAGGTGACCAAAAAAACAGCGATTTTGCCGTTCTAAATTCTTTATTTTTTACGTGAGACGCTCCATACATCACCCCCCACACTACGACATGCTATGTCATGGTGCGCGCAGGGGTTAATGCGCAGCGCATGGTGCGGAGTGAAAATTACAATTTTCCACTCATATGCCATTTTAGTGCAGTATATGTTATGCCCAGTTTGTGCCACTGAAGACAAATAACTCAAAATATTAACCGGGTTCTCCCGGGTATGGCGATGCCATATCTGTGGACGTAAATTGGTGTTTAGGCACGCTGCAGGGCTCAGAAGGGAGGGACGCCATTTGGCTTTTGGGGCACAGATTTTGCTTGGTAGTTGTTCTGTTTGGGGTTTTACTGGTGTTTCAGTTTATAATGTGGGGGCGTATGTAATCTGTGCGGGGTACATCAGGGTACATGTTATCTGTGCGGAGTACATCAGGGTACATGTTATCTGTGCGGGGTACATCATGGTATAATAAGAGGGTATAATAATGCAGTAAATAAATAATAATCCGCAGATATGTGGCCAGTGTCGCACTTATAAATGGTGCCCGATCTTATCCGCTTTTGGACACTACACATTTTGCATCGCCATATTCTGAGAGCCAGAACTTTTTTATTTTTTCTCCACCGGAGCCGTGTGAGGGTTTATTCTTTGCAGGACAATCTGTAGTTTTCATTGGTACCATTTTGGGCTACCAGAAATTTTTTTGATCACGTTTTATTCCATTTTTTGGCAAGCAAGGTGACCAAAAACCATTAATTCTGACAATGTTTTTTATTTGTTTTTTTTTATGGCCTTCACCCTGGGCTATAAATGACCATTATACTTTATTCTGCGGGTCGATACGATTACGGCGATACCAGATGTATATAATTTTTTTATGTTTTGCAGCGTTTGTGCAATAAAATCACTTATTTATAAAATAAATAAATTTTTGTGTCACCATATTCTTAGAGCCATAACGTTTTTATTTTTCAGTCAAAAAAGCGGTGTAAGGGCTTGTTTTTTGCGGGACGGGATGTAGTTTGTATTGGTACCATTTTGGCGTACATGCGACTTTTTGATCACTTTTTATTGTATATTTTGGGAGGGTTGGTAACCAAAACATTGTGATTCGGGCACTGTTTTTCGTTTATTTTTTTCGCGGTGTTCACCGTGCGGGAAAAATAATATTACAGTTTTATAGTTGGGGTCGTTACGAACGCGGCGATACCAAATATGTGTACTTTTTTTAACGTGTTAATTTTTTTCCTATAATAAAAGACTTATTATAGGAAAAAAAGCATTCTTTGTTTATGTCACTTCTAACTTTGATTTTTACACTTTTTCAAAACATTTTTATTATCTTTTTTTAACTTTTTTTACTTGTCCCACTAGGGGACACTTAGACTGGCAGCTCTGATCGCTGCTGGAACACATTACACTACACACGTAGTGTAATGTGTTCTAACTGTCATTGTGACGTAACTGTCACACTGACAGGAAGCAGAGGAGGAACGGCCGGAGGCTGATCCTCCGAGGCTTCCGTACATGGCAACCCGGAGGTCATTGTCTGGCCTCTGGTTGCCATGATAAGGATCGCCAGCCCCCGCAAATACATGTGGGGGGCTGCCGATCCGCTGTAAACCTCTTCGATGTGGTGATCGCAATCGACCACCGCATCAAAGGGGTTAATTGCCGATTTCAGCGGCGACAGGCCGCTGATCGGCAACGGGGAGAGCAGGGCAGACACCCTGCACAGTTAACCGCCGCTGCGGTGTAGCGCCGCGCGGCGGTTAAGGGTATGTTCACACGGCCTATTTACGGACGTAAATCGGGCGATTTTGCCCAGAATTACGGCCGAAAATAGCGCCTCAATAGCGCTGACAAACATCTGCCCATTGAAAGCAATGGGCAGACGTTTGTCTGTTCACACGAGGCGTGTATTTACGCGCCGCTGTCAAATGACGGCGCGTAAATAGACGCCCGCGTAGAAGAAGTGACCTGTCACTTCTTTGGCCGTAATTGGAGCCGCTATTCATTGACTCCAATGAATAGCAGCGCTAATTACGGCCGTAATTGACGCGGCGTTCAAGCGCCTGCACATGCCGGTACGGCTGAAATTACGGGGATGTTTTCAGGCTGAAACATCCCCGTAATTTCAGCCGTTACGGACCCCCGCCGTGTGAACATACCCTAACTTTTAAAGCGCGGACGTAACTGTACGCCCAGGTGCGCGAAGTTACTGCTTATCTGGACGTACAGTTACGCCAAGGTGCGGGAAGGGGTTAAAGAAACGCCAAAACAACAGGATTGCACCAACCAATTTTTGCTTGTAAATTAAATTGGGGAATCTACAAGTATATCATTTTTTATTCCCCTATACAAACTCTAATACTATGTTCACATGTCGCAGTCGAATCACGTATTTTGCCGCTCCATTGTTTGCCGCTATTCTGCAAAAATGACAGCAAAGAGCACAAATTGTGAACACAGCCTACCCCCGATCAATAATCACAATTCCCTAAACTAATACTGATTTATTTTTTGGTGGAACTAGTTGGAAATGATTGTTTATTGCGGCTGTTAATGATCAAAATCTAAGTCTGACTGACAAAATCTTTTCCATCCATCAGAAATGTATATGAAATTCTTCTTTAGTGATAATCATTATAGCTGTGACTATAGCGTGTAACAGGTATCGCTAAAGAACAAGTCAGCAAATTTTACGCTAAAGATTGGGAACGGACAGGATAGAGACAGTGTAAAATGTACAAACTTTATAGATGTTTTTGTGTGGTGCAAGTTCTTGGTGCGACTTATTTGACGGCACGATCTAGAGGCTGATAAACGTCATAGTCATAGAATCAATAAACGGGCTAACTACTGCTACTGCTCAGCTTCTTATTCCTTTTCTGAAAAAAAATGAACCCTATCTGATTGATAAGAGGGGGTGATAACATGAAGAAAAGTTCATGTTACCCCTCCCCCTAGGGTCATCTACAGTCATAAAGGGACATCATATAGTCCCCGCCTCTCCATGCACACTGTCAGCATGTACCACCGCCAGCCCCCTGCACTCCTGCAGCTCTCATTTCAACCCACTATAAATCGGGCTGGATCGTAGCTAAATTATTAGCTGTCAAACAAGCAAGGAATTGCAGCTCTAGCTTAAGTTATAGCTATTAGAAGCATGGGTGCAAGCATATTCAACTCTTACTTCAAACTGCTATAGTGCTTGCTAGATAGTAGCAGGACTCTTAGCTTTCAAACAAGCCCTGGATCGCAGATCTAGCTACGATACAGCCGTCAGGGTATGTTCACACGCAAAAGTAAAAACAGCTGAAAATTCAGATTTTCAGACGTTTTTGAAGCTGAAAACATTTTTTGAGGCGTTTCTTCTAGACGTTTTTGGAGCTGTTTCCAAATTGACACAATGACAAACAGCTACAAAAACTGCTCCTTCTTTTTACGGGGAATTTTTTACGCGCCGTTTTTTAAAACAGCGGTGTAAAATAATGCCTTTGCAGAACGAAACGCCATTTTTCCCATAGAATTCAATGGGCAGATGTTTGTAGGCGTTACCTACAAACGTCCCGAAATACGCCTGAAAACACAGCGTGTGAACATACCCTCAGTACTCACTTACAGCAGTTAGTAGCAAGGACGTATCAGATACGTGCTTTGATACTGAAGTGCCTTCCTATGAGGTACATCCTTGACAGGGAATGGGTTAAAGGCAATGTACATGATAGAGGAGAACTATTTCTCAAGTAATTGTTCACAAGTTATAAGAGTCAACCACATAGGTGTACACCACCCATATGTAAGTCATTAATAAATGGGGAAGGGGATAGCGGGAACAGTCACAGGATGGACAGAGAACAGGTAGGGCAAGTTAAAGGGGGAGGGGTAAGTTTTGTTTAACAGTGTCTGTTAAGACTTATACTGAAGCCGGCCGGGCCCTGCCCTCTGCCATGTTAAAAAATATATTCCCTCCCTGATTCAAACTTTACACACATTACATTAAAGGGGTCCTCAGTGCATTTTATATTGTTGGCCCATCCTTAGGATAGGCCATCAATATCAGATCAGTGGGGGGCAGTGATAGATGGGACCACAGCGACTGTGCCTGAGATTGCATTCAAGTGAACTAGACTGAGCTGCAATCCCAGGCATAGTTGTTACCAATGTATACGGCGTTGTGCCTGGTAAACACTGAAGAGACCAAGGCGACGAACACTTCGGCCCCTTCAAAACAGCTGATCGGCGGGTGTGCCAGGATTTGGACCCCCACCTATCTAATATTAATGACCTATCCTAAGGATAGGCCATCAATAAAAAATGTCTAGAGGACCCCTTTAAACCCCTAACGACATGCCACGTACATTATGTAGCAGCCATCAAGGGGAAGTATAGAACGGGCTGAGCGTGCTCCATACTCAGCAGGTGTCATCTGTATAATACAGCCCAGTGACGTAGCTATAGGGGTCACAGTGGTCGCAATTGTGACACGGCCCCGAAGCCAGGGGCCGGTGGCCCAACGCGCCACATCTATTAAAAATTACTATAGTTACTTGGGCCTATGTAATAAAATACACTGGCCCCAATTACTATAGAAACAATATACTTACCCTCCTGGTTCCCAAGTGCAGCTTAGGTCTTGATGTTTTGCTTAGGTCTCGCATCTTGACGTCACGACGCTGTGCACCGCGCACAACGTCTCGGCATTGGTTGGCGTCAGGACCTCTGCGCCCAGAGCCGAAGAGGAGGATAAGTACAACATTACTGTCAGCTGGGGCTCTTTATCTAAGCCTACCACATGTGTTACTAATGTTTTTTTGTTGTTGTTTTTTTACACGTTCGGTTGTAGGACTACTTCGGATTCGAGGACTTCAATGACAGCATTTTCTTTATTCTCAATAAAATGGTTAATGAGGGTTGTGTGGGGGTTTTTTATTTCAATAAAATATTTTTTCTATGTCCTTGTATTTTTTTTTTACATTTATTACTACTGCCTTACTTATGGCCGCTAGCTAATTGACTTTATGCCAGTCCTCTGCAGTCCAATCCCTGTACTTCCTGCAGAATGTTCGTCTGTCCTTGATGTTTTTCTTGGGGAGAAGTGGCTTCATTGCTGGCCTTCTTGACACCAAGCCAGCCTTCAAAAGCCTTCACCTCACTGTGCGTGCAGATGCACTAACACCTGCCTGCTGCCATTCCTAAGTAATCTATGCACTGATGTTGAACTGATCCCGTAGCTGAATCCTCTTTAGGAGACGGTCCTGGCACTTGCTGGACTTTCTTCGGCGCCCTGAAGCCATCTTCACAGCAATTGAACCTCTCTCCTTGAAGTTCTTGACGATACGATAAATGGTTAATTTAGGGGCAATCTTACAAGAAGCAATGTCCTTGCCTGTAAAGCCCTTTTTATGCAAAGCAATAGTGAGGTCACTGTAAGGAGCCAGTATCCCCTTCCTTTGATTCCTGATCTCTTTAATCAAGTCCAGGGGGCCCAATGGTTCTCTAAGTTTGATCTACGGGGGGCGTATAACCTTATCCGCATCAAAGAGGGGGATGAGTGGAAGACTGCGTTTAACACGCCCGAAGGTCATTTCGAATACCTCGTCATGCCCTTTGGGTTGTGTAATGCCCCCGTAGTCTTCCAGAATTTCATAAATGAGATTTTAAGGGATTACCTGGGGGTATTTCTTGTAGTGTACCTTGATGACATACTCGTGTTTTCCAAGGACTTGTCCTCCCACATTGAGCATGTCAGGAAGGTGCTCCAGGTCCTTCGGGAAAACAAACTGTTTGCGAAGACCGAAAAATGTGTGTTTGGGGTGCAAGAGATACCATTTTTGGGTCAAATCCTCACTCCTCACGAATTCCGCATGGACCCCGCCAAGGTCCAGGCTGTGGCGGAATGGGTCCAACCTGCCTCCCTGAAGGCGTTACAATGTTTCTTGGGGTTCGCTAATTATTACAGGAGATTTATTGCTAACTTCTCGGTCATCGCTAAGCAAAGCGCAAAGGTTCTGATCTCCTCCACTGGCCTCCTGAGGCTGTCCAGGCTTTTGAGGTCCTTAAGAAGTGCTTTTTCTCGGCTCCGCTGCTGGTCCAGCCCAACCAAATGGAGCCATTTATCGTGGAGGTTGACGCATCCGAGGTGGGAGTGGGGGCTGTCTTGTCCCAGGGTACCAGGTCCCTCACCCATCTCCGTCCCTGTGCCTACTTCTCCAGGAAGTTTTCGCCCACTGAGAGTAACTATGATATTGGCAACCGCGAACTCTTAGCCATTAAATGGGCATTTGAAGAGTGGCGCCACTTCCTGGAGGGGGCTAGGCACCAGGTAACGGTCCTTACCGACCACAAGAATCTGGTTTTCCTAGAATCTGCCCGGAGGCTAAACCCGAGACAAGCTCGATGGGCGCTATTTTTTACCAGATTCAACTTTTTGGTTACCTATAGGGCTGGGTCTAAAAATATTAAGGCCGATGCACTGTCGAGTAGCTTCATGGCCAGCCCTCCTTCGGAGGAAGATCCTTCTTGTATTTTGCCTCCTGGTATAGTCGTTTCTTCTATTGATTCTGATTCTGACTTATTATAGGAAAAAAAGCATTCTTTGTTTATGTCACTTCTAACTTTGATTTTTACACTTTTTCAAAACATTTTTATTATCTTTTTTTAACTTTTTTTACTTGTCCCACTAGGGGACACTTAGACTGGCAGCTCTGATCGCTGCTGGAACACATTACACTACACACGTAGTGTAATGTGTTCTAACTGTCATTGTGACGTAACTGTCACACTGACAGGAAGCAGAGGAGGAACGGCCGGAGGCTGATCCTCCGAGGCTTCCGTACATGGCAACCCGGAGGTCATTGTCTGGCCTCTGGTTGCCATGATAAGGATCGCCAGCCCCCGCAAATACATGTGGGGGGCTGCCGATCCGCTGTAAACCTCTTCGATGTGGTGATCGCAATCGACCACCGCATCAAAGGGGTTAATTGCCGATTTCAGCGGCGACAGGCCGCTGATCGGCAACGGGGAGAGCAGGGCAGACACCCTGCACAGTTAACCGCCGCTGCGGTGTAGCGCCGCGCGGCGGTTAAGGGTATGTTCACACGGCCTATTTACGGACGTAAATCGGGCGATTTTGCCCAGAATTACGGCCGAAAATAGCGCCTCAATAGCGCTGACAAACATCTGCCCATTGAAAGCAATGGGCAGACGTTTGTCTGTTCACACGAGGCGTGTATTTACGCGCCGCTGTCAAATGACGGCGCGTAAATAGACGCCCGCGTAGAAGAAGTGACCTGTCACTTCTTTGGCCGTAATTGGAGCCGCTATTCATTGACTCCAATGAATAGCAGCGCTAATTACGGCCGTAATTGACGCGGCGTTCAAGCGCCTGCACATGCCGGTACGGCTGAAATTACGGGGATGTTTTCAGGCTGAAACATCCCCGTAATTTCAGCCGTTACGGACCCCCGCCGTGTGAACATACCCTAACTTTTAAAGCGCGGACGTAACTGTACGCCCAGGTGCGCGAAGTTACTGCTTATCTGGACGTACAGTTACGCCAAGGTGCGGGAAGGGGTTAAAGAAACGCCAAAACAACAGGATTGCACCAACCAATTTTTGCTTGTAAATTAAATTGGGGAATCTACAAGTATATCATTTTTTATTCCCCTATACAAACTCTAATACTATGTTCACATGTCGCAGTCGAATCACGTATTTTGCCGCTCCATTGTTTGCCGCTATTCTGCAAAAATGACAGCAAAGAGCACAAATTGTGAACACAGCCTACCCCCGATCAATAATCACAATTCCCTAAACTAATACTGATTTATTTTTTGGTGGAACTAGTTGGAAATGATTGTTTATTGCGGCTGTTAATGATCAAAATCTAAGTCTGACTGACAAAATCTTTTCCATCCATCAGAAATGTATATGAAATTCTTCTTTAGTGATAATCATTATAGCTGTGACTATAGCGTGTAACAGGTATCGCTAAAGAACAAGTCAGCAAATTTTACGCTAAAGATTGGGAACGGACAGGATAGAGACAGTGTAAAATGTACAAACTTTATAGATGTTTTTGTGTGGTGCAAGTTCTTGGTGCGACTTATTTGACGGCACGATCTAGAGGCTGATAAACGTCATAGTCATAGAATCAATAAACGGGCTAACTACTGCTACTGCTCAGCTTCTTATTCCTTTTCTGAAAAAAAATGAACCCTATCTGATTGATAAGAGGGGGTGATAACATGAAGAAAAGTTCATGTTACCCCTCCCCCTAGGGTCATCTACAGTCATAAAGGGACATCATATAGTCCCCGCCTCTCCATGCACACTGTCAGCATGTACCACCGCCAGCCCCCTGCACTCCTGCAGCTCTCATTTCAACCCACTATAAATCGGGCTGGATCGTAGCTAAATTATTAGCTGTCAAACAAGCAAGGAATTGCAGCTCTAGCTTAAGTTATAGCTATTAGAAGCATGGGTGCAAGCATATTCAACTCTTACTTCAAACTGCTATAGTGCTTGCTAGATAGTAGCAGGACTCTTAGCTTTCAAACAAGCCCTGGATCGCAGATCTAGCTACGATACAGCCGTCAGGGTATGTTCACACGCAAAAGTAAAAACAGCTGAAAATTCAGATTTTCAGACGTTTTTGAAGCTGAAAACATTTTTTGAGGCGTTTCTTCTAGACGTTTTTGGAGCTGTTTCCAAATTGACACAATGACAAACAGCTACAAAAACTGCTCCTTCTTTTTACGGGGAATTTTTTACGCGCCGTTTTTTAAAACAGCGGTGTAAAATAATGCCTTTGCAGAACGAAACGCCATTTTTCCCATAGAATTCAATGGGCAGATGTTTGTAGGCGTTACCTACAAACGTCCCGAAATACGCCTGAAAACACAGCGTGTGAACATACCCTCAGTACTCACTTACAGCAGTTAGTAGCAAGGACGTATCAGATACGTGCTTTGATACTGAAGTGCCTTCCTATGAGGTACATCCTTGACAGGGAATGGGTTAAAGGCAATGTACATGATAGAGGAGAACTATTTCTCAAGTAATTGTTCACAAGTTATAAGAGTCAACCACATAGGTGTACACCACCCATATGTAAGTCATTAATAAATGGGGAAGGGGATAGCGGGAACAGTCACAGGATGGACAGAGAACAGGTAGGGCAAGTTAAAGGGGGAGGGGTAAGTTTTGTTTAACAGTGTCTGTTAAGACTTATACTGAAGCCGGCCGGGCCCTGCCCTCTGCCATGTTAAAAAATATATTCCCTCCCTGATTCAAACTTTACACACATTACATTAAAGGGGTCCTCAGTGCATTTTATATTGTTGGCCCATCCTTAGGATAGGCCATCAATATCAGATCAGTGGGGGGCAGTGATAGATGGGACCACAGCGACTGTGCCTGAGATTGCATTCAAGTGAACTAGACTGAGCTGCAATCCCAGGCATAGTTGTTACCAATGTATACGGCGTTGTGCCTGGTAAACACTGAAGAGACCAAGGCGACGAACACTTCGGCCCCTTCAAAACAGCTGATCGGCGGGTGTGCCAGGATTTGGACCCCCACCTATCTAATATTAATGACCTATCCTAAGGATAGGCCATCAATAAAAAATGTCTAGAGGACCCCTTTAAACCCCTAACGACATGCCACGTACATTATGTAGCAGCCATCAAGGGGAAGTATAGAACGGGCTGAGCGTGCTCCATACTCAGCAGGTGTCATCTGTATAATACAGCCCAGTGACGTAGCTATAGGGGTCACAGTGGTCGCAATTGTGACACGGCCCCGAAGCCAGGGGCCGGTGGCCCAACGCGCCACATCTATTAAAAATTACTATAGTTACTTGGGCCTATGTAATAAAATACACTGGCCCCAATTACTATAGAAACAATATACTTACCCTCCTGGTTCCCAAGTGCAGCTTAGGTCTTGATGTTTTGCTTAGGTCTCGCATCTTGACGTCACGACGCTGTGCACCGCGCACAACGTCTCGGCATTGGTTGGCGTCAGGACCTCTGCGCCCAGAGCCGAAGAGGAGGATAAGTACAACATTACTGTCAGCTGGGGCTCTTTATCTAAGCCTACCACATGTGTTACTAATGTTTTTTTGTTGTTGTTTTTTTACACGTTCGGTTGTAGGACTACTTCGGATTCGAGGACTTCAATGACAGCATTTTCTTTATTCTCAATAAAATGGTTAATGAGGGTTGTGTGGGGGTTTTTTATTTCAATAAAATATTTTTTCTATGTCCTTGTATTTTTTTTTTACATTTATTACTACTGCCTTACTTATGGCCGCTAGCTAATTGACTTTATGCCAGTCCTCTGCAGTCCAATCCCTGTACTTCCTGCAGAATGTTCGTCTGTCCTTGATGTTTTTCTTGGGGAGAAGTGGCTTCATTGCTGGCCTTCTTGACACCAAGCCAGCCTTCAAAAGCCTTCACCTCACTGTGCGTGCAGATGCACTAACACCTGCCTGCTGCCATTCCTAAGTAATCTATGCACTGATGTTGAACTGATCCCGTAGCTGAATCCTCTTTAGGAGACGGTCCTGGCACTTGCTGGACTTTCTTCGGCGCCCTGAAGCCATCTTCACAGCAATTGAACCTCTCTCCTTGAAGTTCTTGACGATACGATAAATGGTTAATTTAGGGGCAATCTTACAAGAAGCAATGTCCTTGCCTGTAAAGCCCTTTTTATGCAAAGCAATAGTGACTGCACATGTTTCCTTGAAGGTAACCTTGGTTAACAGAAGAAGACAATGATTCCAAGCACCATCCCCCTTTTAAAGCAGCCAGTCTGCTCTTATAATTCAATCAGCATGACAGAGTAATATTGGCTGCCTTGATCATTAACACTTTCTCCTGAGCGAATGATAAGATTACTGAAATGATGTTAGCAGGTCATTTTGTGGCAGGTCTGAAATGCAGTGGAAATTGTGTTATTGTGATTAAAGATGCTCTCTCAACACATTATAAGTGGACTATATTGTACATGATGTGATCGGCGATGTAATGCAGATTACAGCAGTGTTTCCTTATTTAGAAAAACGATCATTTTTTGACGGAGTTATGACCTATATTAACTTTATGCTAATGAGTTTCTCAATGGACAACTGGGCGTGTTTTACTATATGACCAAGTGGGCGTGTTTTACTTTTTGACCAAGTGGGCGTCGTGAAGAGAAGTGTATGACGCTGACTAATCAGTGTCATACACTTCTCTCCATTCATTTACTCTGCACATAGCGATATAGCTATATCGCTATGTGCAGCCATATACACAAACACTAACATTACTGCAGGGTCCTGACAATGAATAGACATTACCTCCAGCCAGGACGTGATGTGTATTCAGAATCCTGACCACTTCTTTAGCGTCTCTGTGAGTTACAGCATAGCAGGCGTAGTCTCGCGAGGTCTTGCTGTGCTGTGCTGTAAATCACAGAGAAGTGCAGAGAAGTGGTCAGGATTCTGAATACACATCAAGTCCTGGCTGGAGGTAATGTATATTCATTGTCATGACACTGCAGTAATGTTATAGTGTGTTTTATGAGGCTGCACATAGCGATATAGCTATATCGCTATCTGCAGTGTAAATGAATGGAGAGAAGTGTATGACGCTGATTGGTCAGCGTCATACACTCCTCTGTACAACGCCCACTTGGCCAAAAAGTAACACACGACCAGTTGTCCATTGAGAAACTCATTATCATAAAGCTAATATAGGTCATAACTCCGTCAAAAATGATCGTTTTTCTAAATAAAAAACACTGCTGTTTTACATTACAGCGCCGATCACATCATATACAATATAGGCCACTTATAATGTGGTGACAGAGCATCTTTAAGTTCATTTTTATAGGAAGGAATGATCATCTAATCACTCTTTATAACAATCTAGAGTTAATGCAAATTGCCACAATAAAAACTGAAGCAGCAAACTTTGATAAAACCAAAATTTGTGTTAGTCCCAAAACCTTTGGCCAAGACTGTAGACAGAGCTGACAGAGGGAAGATTATTTTTTTGTAGGCTCTAAGCTTGGCCGATTGAGATGGGAGCTAAAATGGTTGACAGGAAATAGCATTTTGTGTCAGAAACTGAAAGCAAGAGATGTTTGAAGTACACATGGTTGAGCTTACAAAATAAAGAATGTTCACAATTATCACACAAAGATTCAGGACCACTGACAAGTTTTCATTTTGGCTGGGGATATGCTTCAAATAAGTGCCAAAATAATTTACAATCACGTTAGGCTCAGAAGGTAAATGATATGACCATGTAATATTCCAAAAACTGATACTAATGCTACACTTGTTTATTAAAATATTTGGGAATAGGTTGCAATTAATGCTTTTCTAAAAGGCCTTTAAAATAGGATATAGCATATTTGTCACTAAACTAAAGCTTGGGTCTGAACAAACTTCAAGTTAAGCTTACAGAGTTCTGTAATTAAAGTATACGACTTACCTTCCCGACAAGCTTTCCTTTTCTATTCATACAAAGGTAAAAATCAGTTTCTTTTCCTCTTATCCGGACTTGACTTCCAAAAGATTCAGTTTCCACTAGCAGCTGGGCTTGGAAAGAAAAAAAGAATATTTATTAACTCATGTGTGTTGTATGATCACAAGTCAAAATAGAACATACTATTTATGTGTTTGACACCGTCCATTAGTGACGTTCACTATTTTTTTCAAGAATAACATCAGAATGGCAGCCAGCTACTATCATTACGGCTCAAAGATGACTACAGCTACAGCATTTTTTACACATAGTTTAAAAATGGTCATGCCTGTCAAGATCAACATTTCTGAGACCTACAGTAGCTAACTGATGCAGATTAAGACAAGACAAACTCCCCAGAATGTGGCCAATGGTGATGGAAAATTAAATTCTTCCTGACCCCACTAGGGCAGTCAAAATAATTTCTCTGGATCAAAGTAAATTTGATTTGCCCTCTTAATGAACTATTTAAATTTCAATTCCCCTTCTAATGGTCACCAGGTTACCTCACCTATCTTGGGATTAACTTCACTAATGACATACATACCTTGTGTGTGGCCAACTATCCCCCGATGTTGCAATGCCTCTACTCTATGTTAGAGAACTTGGGTAAATACCACATATAATAGATGAAGATGTTTTTTTCTGCCTAAGCTGCTGTACTTTTTCCGAGTGCTCCTGATCCCAGTTCCTGTTTACTACCTCTGGATTTTTCAGAGACTGATCAACAAGTATGTCTGAAAGGGTGGTAGCCCCATTAACAGTGCCACATTATATCGACATAAATCCAACTATCAGACGTTCCAGATCTCCCAGTTGGCTCTTTTTCACACTGTGAAGCGCTTCTTTATCACTGACCCTATCCTAGTTTGGGGTCCAGGCTTCAGCGACTTCCAGCAACTATTAGATCCAAAAGAGTATTTAATACTGCACTTGATTTAGCATTAGACTTCATCCTTTATTGCACATCAATTCGCAAATACAATCAAAATATTTGGCCATACAATCGCCTTTCCCAAGCCAGTATACCCTACAACCATGTACACAGCTTTATATACACATGAGAATGACAGAAATTGGTGCCAAACCACGCTCCTTTCTGTCGTCACCCCATAATCAAGTACAAAAAAACCATGTTAAATGTACCATATCCAAAAATGTATATAATACTTATACACAACGACATATAAAAACAAGATAAAAAAACATACCTAATGATGTGATCCCGACACATGTCAGTCAAGTGGAAAATAAGGGGTTAATATCCCAAATACAATCATTGTAGAATCAATTTGATTGGATAAGACAGAATTAACAAGCTCCAACGGTTGTCAAACAACCTGGGATGCTCAAGGTATGTTCACATCATTAAACACACCACTAGTATCTCATACTGACATCACTGTTAGTAACTTATAGCACTGCATAGAAAAATCAGGCACTTTGTAATAAAAATCAATTAGTTGTAATTAGGCAGTGTCTACCTGATCGCAATCAACCACACGGAGCCAACTTAAAAGGGTTGTCCACGACCAGACAACTGTTGATCTATCCACCGATAGGTCATCAGTATATGATCGGTGCGGGTCCGACACCTGGATCCCGCACCGATCAGCTATTTCGGCTGCCTCCAGGTTCCGCATGTTTTAAACGGTATGCAGTAGTTAGAGCCAGAAGCAGATGGCTCTGACCACTGCATAGCGGTCGTTCTGTGTCGGACCCGCTCTGAACTTATACTGATGACCTATCCGGTGGATAGGTCATCAGTTGGCTGGTCGAAGACAACCCCTTTAACCCCTTCCCGCCGTCGCCACTTTGACTTTACTGACAGAGAAACTGTAAAGGATCTGCCAGGCACAACTTCTGTGTATACGCCCATGGGTAATCAGTCTGCACCTGGTTCTATGTCTCTGAGACTGACTCCATCTTCCACCACTCAGGATGGCAGGCTTAGGAGTGGGAGAGCCTATCGCAGCCTGGCCAGACGGAGCTAGCTCCCGCCCTCTGTCTATTTATACCTGCCTTTCCTGTTCCTCCTTTGCTTGTGATTCTTCTCGTGTGGTTTCCTGGCCTTGCTGAATCTCCTAGCTATTTGACCTTGCTTCATACTGACCCCGGCTTACTGACTACTCTCCTGCTCTGCGTTTGGTACCTTGTACATTCCTGGTTTGACTCGGCTCGTTCACCTCTCTTGTTGCTCACGGTGTTGCCGTGGGCAACTGCCCCATTTCCCTTTGCTTGTGTCCCCTTGTCTGTTTGTCTGTCGTGCACCTACTGAGCGTAGGGACCGTCGCCCAGTTGTACCCCATCGCCTAGGGTGGGTCGTTGCAAGTAGGCAGGGACTGAGTGGTGGGTAGATTAGGGCTCACTGTCTGTTTCCCTACCCCCCTGCCATTACATAATCACAAGCCATATACCTAGGCTACCCTGGTCCCTCACTCTATTATGGACCCCCTTGAGACCCTGGCTCAGCAAATGCAGGGTCTCTCCCTACAGGTCCAGGCCCTGGCTCAGAGGGTCAACCAGCCTGACACTGCCATGGTAGTACCCCTCACCTCACCTCTTGAACCCCACCTCAAGTTGCCTGACCGGTTCTCAGGGGACCGGAGGACTTTTCTCTCCTTTCGGGAGAGTTGTAAGCTCTACTTTCGCTTAAAGCCCCACTCCTCAGGTTCTGAGAGCCAGCGGGTGGGTATAATTATGTCCCGGCTCCAGTAGGAGCCCCAAGAATGGGCCTTCTCCCTGGCTCCTGGCTCCTGACGCCCCTGAACTTTCCTCCGTTGACCGCTTCTTTTCTGCTCTCGGACTCATTTATGACGAGACTGACAGGACTGCCTTTGCCGAGAGTCAGCTGGTGACCTTACGTCAGGGTAAGAGACCTGTGGAGGAGTATTGCTCTTTAGGAAGTGGTGCGTAGCTTCTTGGTGGAATGACCCTGCCTTAAGGTGCCAGTTTAGGTTGGGTCTGTCGAACGCCCTGAAAGACCTGCTAGTTAGCTATCCCTGTTCTGACTCCTTAGACCAGGTTATGGCTTTAGCGGTACGACTTGACCGACGTCTCAGGGAACGACAACTTGAACGGTTTTGTGTTTTCCCCTCTGACTCCCCCATGATGCCTCCCGAGGTACCGTTGCTTCGCTCTTCCACGGAAGACTCAGAGGTACCTATGCAACTCGGGGCCTCCGTGTCCCCCCGACAACGTAGAGAGTTCCGCAGGAAGAATGGTCTCTGCTTCTATTGTGGGGATGACAAACATCAAGTGAACACCTGTCCTAGGCGTAAGAATAAGCAGCCGGAAAACTTCCACGCCTAAGTGATCATCGGGGAGGTCACTTGGGCGCACAGGTATTTCCCGTAAATATGAAACGTAATAAAATCTTGCTTTCCTTTCAGGTCTCTTTTGGTGGTAGGTCTGCTACCGGCAGTGCCTTCGTGGATTCAGGGTCTTCTGCTAATATCATGTCTGTGGAATTTGCTATGTCTCTAGCTATGCCTTTGATTGATTTGCTTAAACCTGTCCCGGTAGTGGGTATCGACTCCACTCCTCTTGCTAATGGTTATTTTACTCAGCTTACCCCTGTTTTTGAACTCCTTGTTGGCTCCATGCATTTGGAGCAGTGCTCTGTACTGTTGATGCAGGGATTATCGTCCGATTTGGTTTTAGGCCTTCCCTGGTTGCAGTTGCATAATCCCACGTTTGACTGGAATACTGGGGAGCTTACCAAATGGGGTAATGAATGCTTGACGTCATGTTTTTCTGTTAATTCTATTTCTCCCCCTGAGGAGGTGAACACGCTACCTGAGTTTGTTCAGGACTTCGCCGATGTTTTCTCTAAGGAGGCCTCCGAAGTGTTACCTCCTCATAGGGAATACGATTGCGCTATCGATTTGGTACCAGGAGCTAAGCTCCCTAAGGGTAGGATATTTAACCTTTCTTGTCCCGAACGTGAAGCCATGAGGGAGTATATCCAGGAATGCCTGGCCAAGGGTTACAATCGCCCCTCTACTTCTCCGGTAGGTGCTGGCTTCTTCTTCGTAGGGAAGAAGGATGGTGGTCTTAGGCCATGCATTGACTACCGTAACTTGAATAAGGTCACTGTAAGGAGCCAGTATCCCCTTCCTTTGATTCCTGATCTCTTTAATCAAGTCCAGGGGGCCCAATGGTTCTCTAAGTTTGATCTACGGGGGGCGTATAACCTTATCCGCATCAAAGAGGGGGATGAGTGGAAGACTGCGTTTAACACGCCCGAAGGTCATTTCGAATACCTCGTCATGCCCTTTGGGTTGTGTAATGCCCCCGTAGTCTTCCAGAATTTCATAAATGAGATTTTAAGGGATTACCTGGGGGTATTTCTTGTAGTGTACCTTGATGACATACTCGTGTTTTCCAAGGACTTGTCCTCCCACATTGAGCATGTCAGGAAGGTGCTCCAGGTCCTTCGGGAAAACAAACTGTTTGCGAAGACCGAAAAATGTGTGTTTGGGGTGCAAGAGATACCATTTTTGGGTCAAATCCTCACTCCTCACGAATTCCGCATGGACCCCGCCAAGGTCCAGGCTGTGGCGGAATGGGTCCAACCTGCCTCCCTGAAGGCGTTACAATGTTTCTTGGGGTTCGCTAATTATTACAGGAGATTTATTGCTAACTTCTCGGTCATCGCTAAGCAAAGCGCAAAGGTTCTGATCTCCTCCACTGGCCTCCTGAGGCTGTCCAGGCTTTTGAGGTCCTTAAGAAGTGCTTTTTCTCGGCTCCGCTGCTGGTCCAGCCCAACCAAATGGAGCCATTTATCGTGGAGGTTGACGCATCCGAGGTGGGAGTGGGGGCTGTCTTGTCCCAGGGTACCAGGTCCCTCACCCATCTCCGTCCCTGTGCCTACTTCTCCAGGAAGTTTTCGCCCACTGAGAGTAACTATGATATTGGCAACCGCGAACTCTTAGCCATTAAATGGGCATTTGAAGAGTGGCGCCACTTCCTGGAGGGGGCTAGGCACCAGGTAACGGTCCTTACCGACCACAAGAATCTGGTTTTCCTAGAATCTGCCCGGAGGCTAAACCCGAGACAAGCTCGATGGGCGCTATTTTTTACCAGATTCAACTTTTTGGTTACCTATAGGGCTGGGTCTAAAAATATTAAGGCCGATGCACTGTCGAGTAGCTTCATGGCCAGCCCTCCTTCGGAGGAAGATCCTTCTTGTATTTTGCCTCCTGGTATAGTCGTTTCTTCTATTGATTCTGATTTAGTCTCTGAAATTGCGGCTGATCAAGGTTCAGCTCCCGGGAACCTTCCTGGGAACAAGCTGTTTGTTCCCCTGCTACTTCGGCTAAGGGTACTTAGGGAAAATCATGACTCCGCACTATCTGGTCATCCAGGCATCCTGGGTACCAAACACCTCATTGCCAGAAACTATTGGTGGCCTGGGTTGCCTAAAGACGTTAAGGCCTACGTCGCCGCTTGTGAGGTTTGTGCCAGGTCCAAGACTCCCAGGTCCCGACCAGCGGGCTTACTACGTTCTTTGCCCATTCCCCAGAGACCTTGGACCCATATCTCCATGTATTTTATCACCGATTTGCCTCCATCTCAAGGCAAGTCGGTGGTGTGGGTGGTAGTAGACCGCTTCAGTAAGATGTGCCACTTTGTGCCCCTCAAGAAACTACCCAATGCTAAGAAGTTAGCTAACTTGTTTGTCAAACACATCCTGCGTCTCCATGGGGTCCCTGTCAATATTGTTTCGGACAGAGGGGTACAATTTGTTTCATTGTTTTGGAGAGCCTTCTGTAAAAATCTGTCCTTCTCCTCTGCCTTCCATCCTGAAACTAATGGCCAAACTGAGAGGACAAATCAGTCTCTAGAACAATATTTAAGGTGTTTTATCTCTGACTGTCAATATGATTGGGTCTCATTCATTCCCCTCGCCGAATTTTCCCTTAATAACCGGGTCAGTAACTCGTCAGGGGTCTCCCCCTTTTTCTGTAATTTTGGGTTGAATCCACGGTTCTCCTCCGTTTCACCTGGTAGTTCCAACAATCCCGAGGTAGAGGTCGTTCATCGGGAACTGTGCACAGTCTGGACTCAGGTTCAGAAGAACCTAGAGGCGTCCCAGAGTATACAAAAAACTCTGGCTGATAGAAGACGTTCTGCTAACCCCTTGTTTATGGTCGGGGATCTGGTGTGGTTATCGTCTAAGAACTTGCGCCTTAAGGTCCCGTCCAAGAAGTTTGCTCCCCGGTTTATAGGGCCGTATAAGGGCATTGAAGTCCTCAGTCCTGTCTCCTTCCGACTGGAGTTGCCCCCATCTTTTCGTATACACAACGGGTTTCATGCCTCCCTCCTTAAACGCTGCTCCCCGTCCTGGGCTCCCTCGAGGAAACCTCCTGTTCCCGTTCTCACCCCTGAGGGGGTGGAATTCGAGGTGGCCAAGATTGTGGACAGCAAGATGGTCCAAGGCTCCCTACAGTACCTGGTCCATTGGAGAGGATACGGGCCTGAGGAGAGGACTTGGGTACCCGCACGGGATGTTTACGCTGGGGTATTGGTCAGGAAGTTCCACCTTAGTTTCCCCAATAAACCAGGTCCACTTAGAAAGGGTCCGGTGGCACCTCATAAAAGGGGGGGGGGTACTGTAAAGGATCTGCCAGGCACAACTTCTGTGTATACGCCCATGGGTAATCAGTCTGCACCTGGTTCTATGTCTCTGAGACTGACTCCATCTTCCACCACTCAGGATGGCAGGCTTAGGAGTGGGAGAGCCTATCGCAGCCTGGCCAGATGGAGCTAGCTCCCGCCCTCTGTCTATTTATACCTGCCTTTCCTGTTCCTCCTTTGCTTGTGATTCTTCTTGTGTGGTTTCCTGGCCTTGCTGCAGCTCCTAGCTATTTGACCTTGCTTCATACTGACCCCGGCTTACTGACTACTCTCCTGCTCTGCGTTTGGTACCTCGTACATTCCTGGTTTGACTCGGCTCGTTCACCTCACTTGTTGCTCACAGTGTTGCCGTGGGCAACTGCCCCATTTCCCTTTGCTTGTGTCCCCTTGTCTGTTTGTCTGTCCTGCACTTACTGAGCGTAGGGACCATCGCCCAGTTGTACCCCATCGCCTAGGGTGGGTCGTTGCAAGTAGGCAGGGACTGAGTGGTGGATAGATTAGGGCTCACTGTCTGTTTCCCTACCCCCCTGCCATTACAGAAACATTTTTCAAATCTGACATCTGTCACTATAAGGGGTAAGAACTTTTAGAATGCTTTTACCTATACAAGCAATTCAAAAAACATTTTCTCATGACATATTGTGCTTTATGTCAGAGGTAAAATTTGGTCGATACATTCAGCGTTTATTTGTAAAAAACACCAAAATTTTGCGAAAATTCGCATTTTTCCTAACTTAAATGTATCTGCTTGTAAAACAGATCATTATACCACATAAAATAGTTACTAATTAGCAGTTCCCATATGTATACTTTATGTTGGCATCGTTTATTGAACATCCTTTTATTTTTTTAGGACCTTACCATGCTAAAAAATGTCTTACATTTTCAAGAAAATTTCAAAAGTCAATTTTTTTAGAGACCAGTTCAGTTCTGAAGTGACGTTAAGGGGCCTATATACATAAAACCCCATAAACCACCCCATTTAAAATACTGCACCCCTCAAAGTATTCAAAATAGCATTTTTTTGGGCAGAAATTTCAATTCAATAAATTTTTTTCATGTAACACAAAAGGTTTTACCAGAGAAACACCAATCAATATTTATTGCCCAGATTCTGCAGTTTTTAGAAATATCCCACATGTTGCCCTAGTTTGCTACTGAACTCAAACACAGGCCTCAGAAGCAAAGGAGAACCTAATGGACCTACCTTGTATTAGATTATATTTTAGGCACCATGTCAGGTTTGAAGAGGTCTTGTGGTGCCAAAACAAAAGAAACACCCCCAAAAAGACTCAATTTTGGAAAATACACCCACAAGGAATAAATCTAGGGGTGTAGTGAGCATTTTGACCCCACAGGTGTTTCATAGATGTTATTAGAATTTGGATGTGACATTTTTTTTTTTTCCAATAGAATGTCATTTTAGCTAAAAAAAAAGTATAAGTTATAAAGGAGAAAAAGCGTCCCAACCGGAAATACCCCATATGAGGTCATAAATTGCTGTTTGGGCGCACGGCCAGGCTCAGATGGGAAGGTGTGCCATTTGACTTTTGGTGCGCAGACTTTGCAGGATTAGTTTCTCTGCACCATGTTGCATTTGCAAAGCCCCTGAGGTACCAGTACAGTGGAAACTCCCCAAATGTGACTCCATTCTGGAAACACACCCCTTGGGGAATTAATCTAGGGGTGAAGTGAGCATTTTGATCACACAGGTGTTTGATCGATTTTATTAGAATTTAGACGTGAAAATTAAAAATTACATTTATTTCCGATAAGACTTAGCTTTAGCTAGAAATTTTTCATTTTCTCAACAAATAAAGGAGAAAAAGAACCCCATCGTTTGTAAAGCCATTTTTTCCGAGTATGGCAATACTCCATATATGGTCATGAACTGCTGTTTGTGCACACGGTAGGGCTCAGAAGGGAAGGAGCGCCATTTAAATTTTGGAGTGCAGATTTTACTGGAATCGTTTCTAGGCGCCATGTCGCATTTGTGTGACCAAAACAGTGGAAACCCCCCAGAAGTGACATCATTTTGAAAAGTACACCCCTCAAGATATTCACCTAGGGGTGTAGTGAGCATGTTAACCCCACAGGTGTTTTCCAGAAATGAGTGTGCACTCGATGTTGCAGATTGAAAATGGCAATTTTTCCATAGATATGCCATTTCAGTGTCCAATATGTTGTGCCCAGCTTGTGCCATGTCATGCCTGTGGGGTATGTGGACCCACTAGGCAGCACTGCCGTAGCCAAGTAGCAGCTGGCCAAAACAATAGTCAATAACAGTCTCTGGAGTAAAAATACCTGGGAATATGATCTGGCAGATACTCGGAGAAGCAGGCATGTGGTATAGCAGACACTTTGGCACAGATGATACTTGGCGTGGTAGATGACAACGGACGTGGCAGATGACACTAGACCTGGCAAATGACAATAGATGTGGCAGATGACATTGGTCATGGAAGATTACACGGAACGTGGCAGATGGAACAACACGACTCCAACACTAGATGCAGCTCAGTAACAAACACAATTACGAGATACAGGAAGCAGGATATGGGAACACTGGGAGCAAGATACAACTAAGGGACCATTTTCTCAGACTAACATGGGAATACAACAACAACGCTCAGGCCAGGAGTGGAAGGGCAGGGCCCTTTATATAGTCCAGGATGTAAGGGGATAGGTTAGGGAACACTTTCTTGGTGCGCACTCTAAAAGCAGGAGAGTGCAGCTGCATGTGTTGGCGTCTCCTGGGAGGGAGACGCCGACAAGCCTTTAGTGTCCCGCGGTCGCGGCTGCCGGTGAGTACAACGTGACGGAGGTCAGCGACCGCGCACACAAAATGCCACTATGAAAAGAAAGTTCTCTATTTATTATGCTGTGTTTCCCGATTGTAGAAACACCCAACATGTGGCCCTAATCTTTACCTGGAGATACGACAGGAGTGAAAGAGTACGGGGCGAAATTGAGGCCTAATTTGGCGATTTACAAAGAATTGGTTCACAGGTGCAGGGCTCTGATGTGAAATAATAAAATAAATCCCTGAGAAGTGACGCCATTTTGGAAACTACACCCCTTATTAAGGGGTGTAGTGAGCATTTTGGCCCCACAAGTCTTTTTCCATAAATGAATGCACTGCAGATGGTGCAAAGTAAAAATTTTAATTTTTCCCTAGGTATGCCATTTCAGTGGCAAATATATTGTGCCCAGCTTGTGCCACTGGAGAAACACAACCCAAAAATTGTTAAAAAGGTACTTCCGGGTAGGGCAATGCCATATATGTGAAAGTAAGTGAACTGCTGTTTGGGGACAGTGTAGGGATCAAAAGGGAGGGAGCACCATTTGGCTTCTGGAGTGCAGATTTTGCTTGGTAGTAGTTTTGTATGGAGTTTTACTGGATTTCAGTTTATAATGTGGGGGTATATGTGAGCTGGGCAGATTACATCAGGGCATAATCAAGTAGCACAATAATGGGGTAAAAAAACAACAATAAAATAATCCATAGATGTGTGGTACACTTTGAAGCAATCTTTTATGCACAGGCCAGTGTCGCACTGATAAATGGTGTCCTATCTTATCTTCCTTTTGGTACATACTATGCACCTTTGCAGTTTGGGGAATTTTGCTGGGAAGGTGTTGTGCTGGTATAATACGGGCAGGGCTTCAAAGAAGTACAAAGATGGCAGACGTGGGGGCCTTCATTAGGCCCTCAGGCTGCCATGACAACCATTTTAACCGGCCGATCGTGTCGCGACTGGGTGGGGGCTCGAGATGGCGTGTTAGAGGGGGCGCCCCCCTGATTCTAACAATTTAAATGCCACGGTCGCAATTGACCGCAGCATTTAGGGTGTTAAACGGGCGGAATCAAAGTGATCTTTGATTCCGCCCGTTGCAGTGAGGTGTTGGCTGTATAACACAGCCGTCACCCGCTGAGTATGGAGCGAGCTCAGATAGTGAGCTCGCTCCATACTTCCCCTTAACGGCTGTCACGTATTCGTACGTATTAGGGGTTAAGTGCAGCGGCTGCTTTTGACCACTACATCTAAGGAGTTACTGGCGGAGATAAGAGCTAGCTTCAGTCCCCGCCCTTACAGCAGGGTGTCAGCTGTACCATATGGCTGACACCCACAGCTGATGGCACGGGCTCAGCTTCTGAGCACATGAAATCCATTTGTCGTAAGTATATGACATATTGCTGGAAGCACTAGCTTTCCATGATGTATACTTATGACAAATGTTGGGAAGGGGTTAATGGGCCAATTGTGTTATACTATCTTGAGCTGTGTACATACTTTATACTAATGGTGGCCATAAATGCCCATACTGTTATATATTTTACAAAATCCATACCAATGGTGACCAAAGTGGTAATTCCTAGAATAATGGTTATCACCTTTCGGCATAACTGCAGTTCACACTGTTCAATTCCCTTGTTTGTCTAGTTGTCATCGCAAAAATGTGAACAAAGGTAGATTCCCACTCAAGAACAGGACGGATGTTCTGGGTGGGTAAATACTACAGATGCAATTCGTGGTGTATCTCCTGACTTGACGAAACCACGCAGCCCATAAAGACACGTATAAGGCAACACAATCAGGTATAATAATCTTGAAAACCCTTTGGCTAAACATTTTTAGAGGCCCGTCATAATGTCAGTCAATTTAAATTTCTGGTGATAGACGGGGTACCTCGCCTTTGACGTGGGGGTAACAAAGTCAATCTTCTGAAAAAGACATGAGCTGGATTAAGAAGTTGGACTCTGTCCCCACGGTATGAATATCGACTATGATATTATGCAGTTAATTTAGTGCTATTGGTTCTGTGTAGCTTTAATGTTGGAAAAAACATTGAAGGAATTATGAGTAAGAGTATATTACTAATTTTCTTGTCCATTTCTCTAGACCTACGCTCTGATGTGATTGCCGGTACATGATACATCTGCAGTTATGAGGTGCAGAAGTGTAGCTAGGGGGGCAGTCGGGGCACGTGCCACGGGTGCCACTAGGAGAGAAGGAAGGTGGAGGCGCCGCAGTTCCGCTACTGACTAGGTGCTGCTGGTACAGCTCCCGCCAGTGGCAGAGCTACTGCTATAGCAGCCATAGCGGCTGATAAGGGGCGATCGGCAAGAGCTAGCTTCCTGCTCTTCCATTCACTAAGGCGCTGGGACAGGATCCCTGCGCAGGCTGGCGCGATAACGTCAATGGATCATCAACATGCCGGCCTATGCAAGGATCCCTTCTCATAGGCTGCTGAATAGTTTGTGGAGTTGCTCCGTTCAAGTATTTTTTTTTGTATGGGGCCTGGGTGTCGCTATTTACAAGGGGGGCTGTGTGCTGCTATCTCCGAGGGGCTGTGTGGCACTATTTACGGGGGGGGGGGGCTGTGTGGCACTATGTACTTGGAGCGGCCTTTGTGGCACTATCTACGGGGGGCTGTGTGGCACTATCTACAAGAGAGGCTGTGTGGCACTATCTACAAGGATGCTGTGTGGCATTATCTACAAGGGGGTCTTGTTTAGATTTATTTACAAAAGAGGCCTGTGTGGCACTATCTACAAGAGGCACTGTGTGGCACTATCTACAAGGGGGGCTGTGTGGCACTATCTACAAGCGGGGGTCTGTTTGGATTTATTTACAAAAGCGGGCTGTGTGGCACTATCTACAAGGGGGCAGTGTGGCTTTATCTACAAGGGGGTGTGTGGCACTATCTACAAGGGGTGTGTGGCACTATCAACAAGGGGGGTGACACTATCTACAAGAGGAGGCTGTTCATATTGTCACCATATAGTCTCATCAGCCCCAGTTACAATCTGTTTTAGTCAGGCACACTGACCTCTTTAATTTATTTTCTTTTAATTTATTGTTATTTTAACGACCTTATATTGCTTGTAAAATGTACAAATGGTTTTATACTAGAGTTACATTAAAAAAAAGGTGAAAAATAAAATGACACCTTATTGATTGGTAGTGTGGGGGAGGCGCCAAACAGAATCTTTGCCCCACGTGCAGGAGAACCCAGCTACTCTTTTGGTGAGGTGTTATGGCTCTATTGAAATTGTGATGTATTTGGATTTAGTTTGACACTATTTATAAAATTACCAAATGAACGTGTATATTGTTGCATCAATTCTCTATAATCCCTTCCTCCCATATGTTTTTTTTTATATATCTGAACCCTATTTAGCTCTATGTTACGGTATTATGTGGGATTTTAATAACGTAGGAGAGAAGTACATAGGATATGGTCTAATAATGTCCATGGTTATGATGATAATGCTTATATACATGGGATTTGGGATGGGATCCATGGGGTCACCATTGTAGTTCACTATGTAGACTCGACTCTTTATTGCGACTTCTAGTCCATATGCATAACTGCAATAATCCTTATAGTTAATAACCATTATTCTAGAAATTACCACTTTTGGTCACCATTGGTATGGATTTTCTTAGTTGCCAACATTTGATTTTTTTTTCCAGGGACACTTAGGGTGTGGTGTCTTTGGTGGGTATGCCTTATGGGGCATGGCTTATCTGGTTGATATGGCTAGTGGGGCATAGATTTCTTTCCAGAATTTCTGTATATAAATAAACGGACAAAAATCTCTGCACTAGTTTGACTGACAACTACTGTGGTGTCCAATATCTCTCTCTGGTTAGCTGGTTGTTTACAGGCAGGTGATGTCTCACTTTATCACTAGGGAGTGGCGATATGTGCTAACCAGCATAGATTGTGCCACACTCAGTGCCTGGTTCTGTGTTGGGAAGGGGGGGGGGTCTGGTCTGAGTTGGAGGCGGTCTGCTCGAGGGTCTGGTCGGTGGTCTGTGTTGGGAAGGGGGGTCTGCTCTGGTGTCTGTGTTCGGGAGTGGGGTCTGTGTTGGGTGATCTGTTCTGGGGTCTGTGTTGGGGGGGTCTGCTCTGTGGTCTGTGTTGGGGAGGGGTTCTGCTCTGGCACTGTGTTAGGGAGGGGGAGTCTGTTCTATGGTCTGTGTTGGGTGGGGGTCCGCGTTGGAGGGGGGTCGGCTCTGGGGTCCCTGTTGGGGAGGGGGAATCTGTGTTGGGGAGTGGGGGTCTGCTCTGAGGTCTGTGCTCTACCTGGGATTCCAGCACTGCTGCTGATGTCACTATCCATATATGGGCAGTGACGTCAGGAGTTTCCCATCGCTCCAGCGCTGGACCCAGGAAACGGAAATATAAGGCACAGTTCACACAGAGTTTTTTTAAGCTGATTTTGACACGGAAACTGGTTCCGCCTCTGAACTCCCATTGAAATCAATGGGAGGCAGAGACAGCGTTTTTCGGTGTGTTTATTGGCCTGCAGCGCTCAGTGACCATGGGCAAAAAACGCAGCAAAAAACACTGCGAAAATCGCGGCAAGAACTTGTAGGCATGTCAAAATCCTGAAGGAATTTTGCGGCAGATTTATTTCAATAAAATATTGTTTCTATGTGTCTGTGTTTTTTTTAACGATATTATTACTTCCTTAGTAATGGCCAGTGTCTCATTGACAGCGTCCGTTACTAAGGCGGTGCTTAGTGTTAGCTGGTGAAAAGGCAAGTACTAACCCCCATTATTACACCAGTACCCACCGCCACCATGGGTACTGGGAAGAGCCGGGTATGAACTAGTTCCTGACCTTGGCTAACACTTAGGCTGTATTCACACGACAGGGTCTGAGTGTCAGCCGATACTAACGGCCGTCATGGTCTATTTTTCTCGGCCAAATTGCCCCGTTTTGCATACATTTTTTTCCCTGTCCGTTTTAAAAACGGATGAGTTTCATTTGTAAATGTTTTGCTACACACTTCCCTCTGTAAATAATGCAACACAGCCCCCTGTAGATACTGCCACGGCCCCACTGTCGACGTCTGGGACTTCTCCTGGAGCAGTCCAATACTCCTGAAGCGGAATCCCCAGCCACAGCGGCCCGTCGGACGGTGATTCCACTCCATGACAAGTCCCTGATGTCACTGTCTATATATCACCAGCCACAGCTGCGTCAAGGACGGCTGTGGCCGGGGATTCCGCTTCAGGAGAAGTCCCTGACATCACTGTCCATATATGGACAGTGAAGTCAGGGACTTGTCCCGGAGCTGAATCACCAGCTGCTGTGTCCAGGGATTGCACTTCAGGAGTAGGAGACCGTTCCAGGAGAAATCCCTGATGTCACTGTCCATTTATGGACAGTGATGTCAGGGACTTCTCCTGTAGCGGAATCCCCGACCACAGCTTCGGCAGCCCTGTGGCCTGGGATTAGGGATTTCGTTCCTACAGGGAGAAAAAAATACCCTCCTCCTCACATGCACTTCGCACCATGAGGAGAAGAGAGCGAGCAAGCATCAGAAAGCACGTCCGTCACTCGGATCACATCCAAATGGCAGCCGTGCTTTACACGCCCCATAGACTTCTTTGGGAGCCGTGCGGCCGAGAGAATGGCCCAAAATAGGGCATGTTCGATTTTTTGACGTCCCGGTTTAAAAAAATCGGCCATGTGAATAGCCCCATTTGGGGTCTATTGTTCCCACTGGTGCCGTGTGATCACCGTTCAAAAACTGGCCAAGAATCCCTGTCATGTGAATAGGGCTTAAACCCTGCCTTAATAATGGATGATGTGAACGGTCATTACTAAGGTGGTAGTAATAAAGTTTAAAAAAAATAGAAAAAAAAAACGCCGTCATCGAAGAGGTCCTCAAATCCGAATAAGTCCTACAACCGAACCTGTTAAAAAAACCACAAACAACACCTAAAACAGTGGCCTGTATCCTGCTATTTATCCTATCCCTACTCCCTCACAGAGCCCTCTCATCTTCTGAACCCCCCCTCAGTTCTTTGTTAAAACATCTGTGGTTGCTGTCTGACTTGCCGAGAAATCATCCAAAGCTGCAGTACATGGTTCAATCGTTGTGAGGATATGGTTGCAAGTCAAAAATAGCAGAGAAAGCGCCAGAAACCAAAGCAGAGGGATCAAACCAAGCTCTCTATACTCTGAAAGCAAGAGAAAATGGTGACTGGGCGATCATGTGACCTTCCTGTGGGTGTTTCTAGTGGGTTGCGACCAAAAAAAAATGACAAATGAAATTCATCTGGTTTTAAAATGCAGTGAAAATAGATGCAAAACGGTTGACAATCGGCCATCAAAGATGGAAATACGGATCGGATGCAAAATGGATGCAAAACAACCGTCAAAAAACGTTTTCAATGGCCGACACCTAACAACCTGTGCTATAAAATTAATTTTGTTTTTTGTTCATCTAGTCCAATAAAAAGCTGCATGTACCCCAAATTGGTACCAATTAAAATGTCAACTCATCCTGCAAAAAAAACAAGCCGTCACACAACGCAAAAAAGTTATGGGTCACAGAATATGGTGAGACAAAGAAGAGTGCTTCTTGTGCAAATGTAGTAAACCATAAAACTTTAGAAATTTGATATGACCATGTTCATACTGATGACCTGAAGAATAGTTATTTTCAATACATTAGATAGCCCAAAATGATGAGAAATATACCAATCGATACCTCCACATACATTCTAGTAACTTACCTTCAGAAAAAAAAAACTGAAATGTATGGACTGCTTGGAAAACTGATTTGAAGTAGCTATTATCATCAAAACTTTTAAGGGCCCATACATTCTAGTAAATAATGGGTTTAAATGTACAGGCTAGAAAGTATCGTCTGCATGTAGAACCTCAAAGGAGCTCCTACGGTCTGCAGGAATACCAAAACATAGTCCATACACTCTAGGCACTTCAGTAGTGAATAGGCTACAATGTATTGTATGCTGGGAGAAACTCAGGAGTCCATATGTGATGCTGGGAGAAACTCACAAGAGCCAATACATTCTAGGCACTTCATCATGGGGCAGGATAGACTGTATGGGCTGCCAGGAGACCCTCAACAGATCATATACATTCTAGGCATTTCAGTACTGAACTGACTACAATGTATTGGCTGCAGGGAGAACTTCAGAGGATCCAGTACATTCTAGGCACTTTAGTACTGAAAATGTAAGAATGTATGGGCTGCAGGGAGAAACTCAAGGGAACATGTATATTCTAGGCTCAACCATGGTGAGTGAGTAAGTAACGTTCCAACATCAGGTAAGGGACGCCATGAGTTGCTAGGCAATCAAAGTATTTCTCTAATAGAGTATTATAAGGAAAATAGGGATTGGGATTCATCCTATGGGCTTCCACTGATGGGAGTAGTTGGATTCTGTCTTATCCAATCAGATTGATGCGACAATAATGTATTTGGACCATTATTCCCTTATATGCCACTTGACTGACATGTGGCCAAGATCACATCATTATGTTTGTAAAAGAGCTGCAGGGCATGTTACGCCAACTGTGAAGCACAGCAGAGTTTCCCTAAGAGTGTGGGGCTACATTTCTGCAAATTAAGTTGGTCATTTGAAATCCTCAATGCTTAAAAGAACAAGCAATCTCATTCATCATTCAGTCTCATCAGGGAGATATCTGATTAGTACAACACAGTCAAAGCCACAAAGTCCTATCTTCAGTGAAAAGAAAAGCAAGAATCTCTTATGTGTATCTGAAATATTGAAATTAGATTGTGAACCACATGAGCAATTACATTTATTAACTTTTATGTACAGATACGTCAAATATCAAGGTTGTAAATAAGTAAAGAAAATAATAAATACATCATCCCAGCAACATGTTTCGAGCATAATGTTTTGCTACAAAAGGAGAATAAGAGCATTTTTTTTTACAATATTCAATTTGTTTTCTAAATATTAGCAATAAAGGCCTATATTTGTGGTTTACGTTGAAGCTAGTTCTAAATGATTATTAAATTATTTTCTGTTTTCTTATTTCCACCTGCAATGTGTTTTTTTCTTGAATACAATTGCTAAAGTCTAGACATACATTGCACACATTCCTTAAAACTAGATATTTGAACAATTTTCCTACATTTTTAAAACAGAAAAATCTTCCATTGCATGCTTTACAATTATTGGCCGGTTTATTTTAAAACTTCCTGAGAACTTTCATTGGAAGAGGGAATTCCTTAAATGTCTAACTAAAGACTGTTATGTATATTGTGCAATATATTGCACCTAACATAATACATAAATGTACACTTTGGAAAGTATAACATTCTTAGAGAAAAAGACAAATCAGAAAAGGCAGGAATTCAATCATTTATACAAAATCAGACAGGTTTTATATTCTGCCAAAAGCTTGCTACATTTTTCAGCATTCCATTAAATCACTTTGTAATTTGGATCTCAGACCCAAACGCATATTTCAAAGCATTCTGGAATCATAAAACCTCACTAGTTGGCGATCATTTACTTGAACAGCTCCATACTCTCTGTAGCAAAAGTTTCCTAGTACACTAAACTAAACATTCTTAGCTTAAAAACCTGGGAAAGAATTTTTCAGCATCAGACATAACGTACAGAGTCTAGCCCCTATTTGTGCCAATTGCAAAGGTCATATTATGGAAAAATAACTTACACTGATAGCATCAGCACTGCAACACTGTTTTGAATCCTCATAACACATCTATTAAAGAGACTGTAGAAAAACTTAACATTATCATTTAAAAACTTAAAAAAATCAATGCCAGTCATACTAGAATATTATAGTTATGTACAAAATGTGTTTTAACTAAAAATTGCTTAGATTGTTAACAGGTTCAACAGTTCTGGAATTCTTATTGGGAGAGCAACAACAAATGCTTGGTTTCATAATTTTATTACAAACACTTATATAGAACAAACAGAACTTTATCACCCTAGGGGTACAACATGTTTATGCAGCGTCGGACTGGCCCTCCTTTGGTGGGTGCAGGCAGCGAGCTGTTTCTATCCAGCCACGGTGCAGAGAGACATTGTCTCCCTGCCCTGCTGCTTGATCTTGTAGGCAGGGCCGGCGTTAGAGGGGGGAAACTGGGCAAATGTCCAGCCCCGCATCCTCTCAGGCGGCACTATAGCAGCCATAGCAAAGCCATAGCAGCACATAACATTTATGGGATGGGCGGCATGGGCAACCTCATGCCCTGTGGCGTCACTAACACCGGGGGGCCCCGATGCTAGCGACTGCCACATTCAATTGTATGCAGATAGTTGAAGACCTTAGGCTACAGGCCACGTTAGGCCTGCAGCTTATGAGACGCTGGAACAGAATCCCTGCGCTGGCCCGCTGATTAAGATGTGAAGCAACCCGATATGTCGCAGGAACGGGGCTAGATGAGTACCCTTTGTTTGTTTGCGGGTCTGTGTGGCACTATGTACAAGGGGGCCGTGTAGCGCTATGTACAAGGAGGGGGCGTGTGGCACTATCTACAAGGTGAGCTGTGTGGCACTATTTACAAGGTCAGCTGTGTGGCACAATGTCCAAGGGGATGCTGTGTGGCACGATGTAGTGTGAGGGATGTGTGGCACTAAGTACAGTGGGGGCATTATTTCCTAGTAGAGAGTGGGTTGCGTGTGCGCGCAGCTCTCTATTCTGTTGTATGGTTGTTATGGAAAGAGCCGAGCAGCTCTTGCTTGGCTGTTTTTGTAACTCCCATTGAACAGAATGGAGAGAGCTGCACGCACGTTTAACCCTCTCTCCACTGATCTCCGCCTTGATACTGCAGCCAGTTCTCGATATAGGTGCGGGTCCCACCTATCAGACATTTTTGGCATTTCCTGTAGATATGCTATAAATTTCTAAGATGGGAAAACTCCTTTAAAGGGGTATTCTGGTTAAAACAAGTTACCCCCTATCCGTGGGCAATGTTCCCTCTAAGTCTTGGCAGCTCCTGAGCAGGGGCAGTTAGGGAGCAGGGCGAGTCTTCATCAATGATTGGCGATCTGATGACGAAATGTAATACCCCTATAAACGCTAATATAGCGACTAAATAAGAGATAAGAAAACTTATGTTAAATTAGTTTTAATAACTTTTTTAAATACTATCATATTACAAGTCCAGCAGTAAAATAAACAGTTATAAACACCAATTATAGGCATCAATGAATAAATCCCTCAATACACCACTGTCCTTATAGATAACGCCACACAGACCCCCTGTAGATAGTGCCACACAGACCCCCTGGAGATAGCACCACACAGACCCCCCTGTAGATAGCGCCACACAGACCCCCCCCCCCCCCCCGTGGATAGAACCACACTGACCCCCCTGTAGATAGCACCACACAGACCCCCCTGTAGATAGCGCCACACAAACTCCCCCAGTAGATAGAGCCACACAGACCCCCCAGTAGATAGGGCCACACAGACTCCCTTTAGATAGTGCCACACAGCCCCATGTAGATACTACCCCATGTTGATACAGTATATACTGCCACACAGACCGCCCCTTGTATATATTGCCACACAGCCCCCCTAGTGTATACTGTCACACAGCCCCCCTTGTATATACTGCCACACAGCCGCCTTGTATATACTGCCACACAGACCCCCGTATATACTGCCACACAGACCCCCATATATACTGCCACACAGCCCCCTTGCATATATTGTCACACAGCCCCCCTTATATATACTGCCACACAGACCCCCTTGTATATACTGCCACACAGCCCCCCTTGTATATATTGCCACACAGCCCCCTTGTATGTACTGCAACACAGCCCCCTTGTATATACTGCCACACAGCCCCCCTTGCATATACTGCCACACAGCCCCTCTTGCATATACTGCCACACATCCACCCTTGTATATACTGCCACACAGAACCCCTTGTATATACTGCCACACAGATCCCCTTGCATATACTGCCACACAGCCCCCCTTGCATATACTGTTACACAGCCCCCCTTGTATATACTGCCACACACAGCCACCCCCTTGTTGATAGCCACACACAGCCCCCCTTGTAGATAGCCACACACAGCCCCCCTTGTAGATAGCCACATACAGCTCCCCCCTTGTAGATAGCCACACTGCACCCCCTTGTAGATACCCACACAGCCCCCTTTGTAGATAACCACACACAGCCCCACTTGTAGATAGCCACACACAGCCCACCTTGTAGATAGCCACACACCGCCCCCCTTGTAAATAGCTACACACAGCCCTCCTTGTAGGTAGACACACACAGCCCCCCTTCTAGAAAGCACCCCCATTCCCTTGTAAGTAGCACCGCACAGCCTCCCCCTTCCCTTGTACTTAGTGCAAACAGAGCGGAGAGTGGTAGCCTACTGCTATAACTCTCTGCTCTACCTGACACGACTCACCGTCAGGAGGAGGAGATGGTCATGCGGCGAAGATCGGATCACTTTTGTCTGGGGTCGGTGACGGCACAGGACTGGACCAGTTCAGTCACCTGACCTCATGTCAGGTGACTGGATTGGTCCACTCCCGGCACCGACCTCACTTGTCAGCAGACAGCCTGCATGCCGTCTCTGACACTCTGGGCTATCTCCTCCCTCTCTCACCTTCCGGTAGTTCTCATTGGGTGGCCGCTGCGTGAAGGTGAGTGAGGGAGGAGATTGAGAAACTTCCGCCCGCCGAACTGACAGTGTGCAGGCTTTAAAGTTCAGCGAGTGGGGGGGGCTGTGGAAGTTGCGCAGCCGCACTCCTTATAGGGAACATTGTCAGCTGAGACCCCCACCATTTACGAGAATGGGGGTCCCGAACCCCTCATTTAAATAGAGCGGCAGGTCGCTCATGCGCACTGCCACTCCATTAATTCTCTATGGCAGCGGCAGAAATTGCTGAACGCTGTACTCCGGCGCTCCCATAGAGAATGAATAGAGCAGCATTGCACATGAGCAACCTGCCGCTTGGTTAAAATGAGGGGTTCGGGGCCCCGTTATTGTAAACGGTGGGGGTCCAAGCTGTCAGACACCCACCGATCAGCAAGTTACGCCTTACCCTACGGATAGGGGGTAAATTGATGTAACCAGAATACCCCTTTAATTTATATGGTCTGCAGAGCGCTTGTGTAGCACTGGTGTCTACTACTATATAGTCACTATGCAGTGGTTATATTGGTCTTTGATTTACTACACACGTTTTACTACACAATTAAGAGTGGTCACATTATTTCTTTATAGCTGAAGGGTGGGCCACAAATAATTATTTCCCCATGAACTTATTTTGTGTGGACAATACCACTACTTATATTAAGACGAAAAACCGTACATGGTTCATCAATGGCCATAAAAACCCTATTGCATAACAGGCTGTTATGGCAAAAATATACCCCCTTGTATATTAATGCCAACTAAAATTAAAGACAGGTGGTTAAGAAATTACTGCTCAGCTTCAGCACTCCAAAATGTCTCTATCCACTGCCTCACAACAGCTCCATGTCATTTCAGTAGGATAGGGAAGGCATAATATAATAGCTTTTTTTTTTTTCATCAACATGGCTGTATCAGGGCTTGTGAATGGATTAATTAAATGTACCATATAATATACTGGGAAACAGAAAAAAAAATTATTTGTTGGTGGTAGTGCCCCCAGTGATCAGACAATTATTACCTATTCTCATGATAGGTAATAATTGTACAACTACCCCTTTAAAGAGGTTAAGTTTAGGCCCATTTTGGATTTTTTAGCTTTGATGATACAGTTTCTCTGTATTTCTTGAGCCAAAAGCAGAAGGGCCTAAAGGGAGGAGAAATAGGACTGCAAAGTTTAGGGGTCTCCTCTTTTTGGGGGGTTTAATACCAATTTTGCTACAAAATGCAAAGTATGATCTAGCCTTTTAGTTAGAAATCTGGAAACTGGTGTAAGAGGATGCGAAAAGGAAGGATAACAGGAGGTCTTTGGCGTATCAGAAAGTTAGGGAAGAGCTTATTGTCATGCCCATGGCCGTGGGCCGTCAGGCTCACTCACCTCCTGACAGGCACAGCCACAGACCTGTGAACGCTGGCCCCCATCTCCTCCTCAGGAGACGCCAGCGCTCACATCCGCTTCTCTCGGGCGGTTCCCGTACGGTGCGTGCGCAGGCTCGTGCCCACTATTAAAGGGCCAGTGCGCGCACCTAAGTTAAACTGCCAAATTAGACCATGAGCACCCTGGACTATAAGAGGGGCCCTGCCCCTTCCTGCCTGAGCTTTGTTGTTGTTACCCTAGTTTGTCTCTGCAAATAGTCTCCTAGTATCTTCCAGTTCCTAGTGTTTCCCGTTCCTGCTACCTGTAACCTGTATCCCGTGCTATCCTGGTCAAGGGCCGTATTGAGTTGGAGTCGTGCTGTGCTGTGTACCCCACCTGTCCTGTTACACCACGCCTGGTGTCCACCTGCTGCCAAAGTCCCTTCCGAGCCTGCCTTGCTACTGTCTGAAACTACCACAGGTACACCTATACGAACTATAGACATTGGCCTGTGTCCTGTTGGCCAGCTACCATACCATTAAGGCGGTACGGCCCAGTGGGTCCACGTACCCAATGTGACACTTATTATGTATGAATGTGGGTCAAGAATTGGTTAAGGGACAGAAAACAAAGAGTCGTTATCGATGGTACTTACCCAAAATGGGCGCTAAAGCCTGCAGTGGGGTACCACAAGGATTGGTGTTAGGCCCTATTCTTTTTAATCTCTTTATTAATGACTTTGTGAATGGGATTGATATAAGGTGTCAGTTTTTGCTGATGATACAAAACTTTGTAGAATACTTCAAATTCAGCTTGATTGAAAAATATTACAGAAAGCCCTAGATAAGCTGGCAGCATGGGCAAAAATATGTCAGATACATTTTGATGTTGATAAATGTAAAGTAATGTATCTACTCTGCAGTAATAGTATTAAGGCATATACATGAAATGGAATTAAACTGGGGACAACGGAACAAGCCAGTTGTCCCGAGCAAAGTACTTGGCTATTCTGGCTACAAGTTGTCTAAGCAGCAGTACTCAATGTCAAGAAGCAGCTGCAAAAGCAAATAAGATTTTAGGGTGTATTAAAAGAGAGATAAAAACCTGTGATTCAAATATAATATTAACCCTCTATAAATCCCTTGTAAGGCCACATCTTGAATATAGTATTCACATTGTAAAACAGATATACGAGAGCTGGAGGAGGCTCAAAGCAGGCGACCAGATTATTAAATGAGATAAGAGGCCTCTCTTACAAAGAAAGGCTAGAAATATGGTGCTTGTTCAACTAGGAAAAAAAATGCCTTAGAGGTGATCTCATTAACATGTATAAGTATATGTTAGGGTATGTTCACACTCATAAGTAAAAACGGTTGAAAATTACGGAGCTGTTCTCAGGGAAAACAGCTTCTGATTTTCAGATGTTTTTGAAGCTGAAAAAGTTTTTTGAGGCATTTTTTGAGCCGTTTTTGGAGCTGTTTTTCTTTTTTTCAAAATATTTTATTTTTCCGTTTTCCAAAACACAAATATTATGGTGCAGACATATGCAGCACTGACATCGGCCCACAGGCCAGTATATGTAGTTACAATGAGTGCAAAGTAACACAAAAAACAACAACGTACAGCTGAAATCGATATTGATGAAGAAGATCTTGTATGCATCCTGAACCAGCAGCCATGCATAATGACCCGTATGAGAACAGGATAGAGATAGAGAGAAGCGAAAGAGAAGAGGGGACAGAAGGGAAAAAGGAAGGAGAGAGAACTGACCTTACACATTGGGCCTCGGGATTATGCTCAGAAGGCCATAATGGTCCTATACTCCACAGACGATTGAAATCTAATCCAATCATGCCATGTTTTGAGAAATTTAGCGTGGGACCCTCTCATCGATGGCGTGAGGTCCTCCATTCTCATAATCTCCTAGATCTTGCCAAACCACATGCCCACCGACGGAGGGAAAGATTGTCTCCATAGCTTGGGGACTAGCTGCATTCACCAGATGGCGAACCACTGAGCGTCGGTACATAGATAATGGAACATCACACAGATGGAGCAGGAAAAGGCCCAAAGAGTGTGGAAGGGAGAAATCCGTAAATTTGGAGGAGATGTGCCACACCTCAAACCAGAAATCTGTCAACTGTGGGCAATCCCAAAAGATGTGTAACATTGTACTCACATGGTATCCACATCTCCAACACAACGGTGAGACCGCAGGTATCATCACATGTAATCTGGAAGACACTCTATACCATCGCGACCAGATCTTAAATCCCGCCTCCTGAAATCTGCTAGCCATGGAGGATTTATGTGTCACAGTGAGCAAGCGATCCTTATGTTCCACAGTAAGTGTTAGACCCAAGTCCCTCTCCCAGCTAAGCAAGTAGGAAGATGTGGAAAGATTGGATGGAGAGATCAGGAGAGCATAAAGTCTGGACAACGAGTGACGTACCGTGCCTGTGCAAAGGAGTTAGAAAGGGGAACTATCTCGTGAGTATGCCGCTGGGTTAGGTAGGGATGCGAGGAAGTGTCTCAACTGGGTGACCTGCCAGGAAGTAAAGGAGATAGGATCGGACAAAGACCCCAACTATGGGCTAGTCATCCATGTCGCACCCTGCATAAAGTGGGCGGCATGTCCCTTACCCGCCCTCAACCAGTGATGGAAGGGGCCCCTTTCCCTCCCCGGTGGGAATGCAGGATTGCCCAAGATAGGAAACAAGGGGGAGGGAGACGGAGAAATCTCTTTCCGGGGAAAGGGCCGTAACACAACCGCCAGGGTGGGCCCGATAGTCTGGTGTGTCCGCGCCGATAGGGGGACGTGGTTGCCCAAACAAGGTAAGGCCTGCAATGGGACTTCAAGAAAGGTCTGTTCCATGGATACCCACTGTTTAACCTCAGTGTGCCTAAACCAATCCAAAATTTGTGCCAAGTGGGAGGCCTGATGGTAGGAAACAAAGTCCGGGAGACCAATACCACCCTCACACTTAGCACGGAAAAGCATGGATCGGGCAATACGCGCTGGTTTCCCCACCCATATGAATTTGTGGAGTAGGGACAGCAGGGTTTGAAATAAATGGCGTGGGATATGTACCGGCAGTGCCTGGAAGAGATACAAAATCCATGGCAAAATATTCATTTTAAATATTGCACACCTGCCAAACCAGGTAAAGGTGCCCATCGTCCAAGAATCCAAATCGCTCTTTACACATTGAAGGAGCGGAGGGTAGTTCACCACATAAAGGCAAGACAGATCACTGGGAAGCCGGACCCCCAAATATTTAGGCGAATCTCTAGCCCATTTAAAGGAGAAGGACTCAGACAGATCATCCACCAGGGACTGTGGCAATGAGATATTGAGAGCCTCCAACTTCTGGTAGTTGATCTTGAAGTTGGACAATTTCGAGTATCTACTCAACTCCGCCATCAGGTTGGGCAAGGAGATCCTGGATGCAGTGAGAAAAAAGAGCAGGTCATCCGCGTATGCAGCAACCTTATGGGACCTTCCTCCCAAAGATACACCCGCTATTTCTGGATTGGAGCGAATATGGCACAAAAAAGGGCTCCAAACATAAAATGAAAATTAAGGGGGACAAGGGACATTCTTGCCTTGTACCATTTGAGATAGCGAGTGAGGAGGAGAAGTGACCGTTTACCTTAACCTGGGCCGATGGGGAGGAGTAGAGACCCAAAATCCATTGCATCATATGCGTGCCCAGTCCAACATTGGAGCTGTTTTTCTACTGACACAATGAAAAACAGCTCCAAAAACTGCTCAATACGTCAGATGTGGTTTACACGGCGTTTCTTTATGCGCCGGTTTTTAAAAGTGGCGGTGTAAAAAAAACTCCCCCGTCTGAACAAAATCCTGTTTTTTACCATTGAAGTCAATGGGCAGATCTGTGTAGGCATTTAGCTACCATTTTTTTCAGACGTATTTCAAGGCATTTACACCTCGAAATATGCCTGAAAACACAGGGTTTATACATACCCTAAGGTCAATACAAAGGGCTAGCTCTTGATTTATTCTTTCCAAGCACTTTACAAAGGACCAGGGAACATTCATTTTGTTTTTAAGAGCGGCTTTTCAGACATCAATACTTTATAGTTAGAGTCGTCAAACTATGCAATGCCCATAAGGTAGTAATGGCAGATACTATGTCAGAATTTAAAAAAGGGCTTAATGCTTTTTTGATGACAGATGGCATTGAGGGTTATAAATAATATAGCAATAAGAGACGTGTATGTAATGACCATCGGGGATGTGAACCCACTGGACCACTGCACCATAACGGAGAAGCAACTGGTCAAACAATGATCTAACTGTCACTAGGTCGAGGGTATCTGGATGGCAGGCTGGTGCCGGATAGCTGGAAGCTGGCTTGTGCTGGATCATCGGAAGCTGGTTGTGCTGGATAATCGGAAGCTGGCTTGTGCTGGATTTTCGGAAGCTGTCTTGTGCTGGATTGTTGGAAGCTGTCTTGTGCTGGATTATCGGACTCGTCACGGACACGGGACACGGATACAGAAGTCGTCACAGATAAAGGACTTGACACGGACACTGTACACGGATACTGAAATCGTCATGGGACACTGGACTTGACACGGACACCGGACACGGATACTGAAGTCATCACGGACACTGGATACAAGAACAGGCTATGGAACCTTTGCAGACTAACACAAGGTTAGAACATTGCTCAGGCACTGGGCTAGTGAGCAGGGTTCCTTAAATAGTCCAGGGTGTCTAGGGATAGGCTGCTGACACATTTACTGGTGCGTGCGCTGGCCCTTTAAGAACATGCACAAGCGCGCGTGCCCTACGGGCAAGAGTCCGGGGAAGGAGGAGGCATAGAGCAGAGGGTGCCGGCATTCCTGGGAAGGAGATGCTGGCGGAAATCCAGAGTTCTGAGGTCACGGCTGCCGCTAAGAGGGGGATGCCGAAGTCCAGCAACCGTGGGCATCACAGTACCCACCCACCTCTTCCTAGGTACAGAGCAAGTATGGAACGGGCTCACGGAGTAAACCCGCTCCATACAATGTGGGTGTCGGCTGTATGTTACGATCCCGCTTGTTTAACCCGTTAAATGCCGTGGTCAATAGCGACTGCGGCATTTAAATCATTAGAAAGAGGGGGGCAACCCGCTCTAGCAGCTCATCGCGCCCCCCGCAATGCAATGGCAGGGTGGCGATGGTTGTTATGGCTGCCTGGGGGCCTAATCAAAGTTTAACAGAAGCCTATCAGAAAGACGATATTCTGCAATACACTACACATTACACCAGCAGTTGGATCGCTGGTTGAAGTCCCCTTTGCGGGACTAATTAAAAAATAATTTTTTTTTTAAATAAAGGGTTTTTGTTTTTTTTATGTAAAAAAATAGAGATTTTTTTTTCCCATTTTCCCCCTAGAGAATAGTAAAAAAAATAAAAAATAAACATAATTGGTATCGCCGCATCCGTAAAAGTCTGAACCGTTACAATATATCATTATTTAACCCGCATGGTGTACGCCGTAAAAAAAATTGTAAACGCCAGGATCGCTACTTTTTGGTGACGTCATCTCCCCCAAAAAATTTTATAAAAAGTTATCAAAATGTACCCCAAAATGGTTTAATTAAAAACTACAGCTTATACCACAAAAAATAAGTCCTCATACAACTTAATCGACGAAAAAAAATAAGTTATGGCTCTGATAATTTGGCGATACAAAATAAATTACATTTTTTACACTTGGTTTTTTACTTCTAAAAGTAGTAAAATATAGAAAAAACTATATATATTTGGTATCACCCGGAGAATAAAGTTAACATGTTGTTTTAATTGCACAGTGAATTCTGTAAAAACAAAGCGCAAAAAACAATGGAGGAATCGCTATTTTTTTTCATATTCTACCCTACAAATAACTTTTTTCCCATTTCCTAGTACATTATATGGCACATAAATGGTGCTCCGAAAAACTACAACTTATTCGGCAAAAATCAAGCCCTCATAGGACTATATTGATGGAAAAATAAAAAAGTTATGGCTTTTGGAAGGTGAGGAGGAAAAAACTATAATTAAAATCTGAAAGGTGTTTACGACGGGAAGGGGTTAAAGATATCTGATGAACCGCTGAAAGCAGTTGCAGAGTTAGGGGACTTGCTTTAAAAAGGGTGAGAACTACAGGTCTCAGGAAAAATACGTGGAAAGAGTTGGGGATTTTGAGGGTAGCAGGCAGGCGTATTTTGTAGGGCACAAGATTGATCTGTTGTACCACTTCAAAAGGACCAGAAAATCTAGGAGCAAATTTGTAGGAAGGAACCTTTAAACGGATATTCTTGTAGGACAACCAGACTCTCGTTCCAGAGGAAAATTGAGGAGGTGGTTTTCTCTTCCTATCAGCGTATTTCTTCAATTCACGCCACCGCCTGCAAGATGGCTCACTTGGTTTGCTGCCAGATTTGGAGAAAGTTTCCGTAGGAAACATTGGCTGTGGGAACTTCAGAGGTAGCAGGCACAGAAAGAGGCACACGATCTTGGCTGTAAACTATGAAAAACTGAGTAGCAGTGGATTCGCTTATATGATTATTATATGCGAATTTGACCAACGGAAGGAGATGTACCCAGTTGTCATGTTGAGCAGATACAAAATGGGGCAGATAATTTTCAAGCACTTGGCTAATTTTTTCAACTTGGCCGTTGGATTGCGGGTGGTATGTAGATGAAAAGTCCAATTTCACATCCAGAAGCTTATACAGGGCTCTCCAGAACTTGGATGTGAAATATGCTGAACAAATAGACTTGCCAGGCGAGGAGCTGAGGGAAGGCCAGACAGAGGAACGAAATGTGTCATCTTGGAGAAACTATCCACCACAACCCAGAAAATGGTACATCCAGGAGAGGGAGGAAGATATGTAATAAAATCCATGGCAATATGCTGCCAGGGACTATCGGGAACCGGCAGAGGATAGAGTAGACCTGTAGGCTTGGAATGAGTAGCTTTGTTTTGTGCATAGTTGGTATACGGGGAGGCATAGTCCACAACATTTGGGCAACGTGGGCCACCAGTAGTGGCGAGAGCCAAAGTCCCGAGTCTTACGAATACCTGAATGACCTGCCAGCTTGGAATTATGGTCCCAGATGAGAATTTTCTTTCTGTCAATAGGACGAACAAAAATTTTCCCAGGAGGAATGTCTTCAATCTTCAGAGGGTTAACAGGAACAATACTGGAAGGGTCGATAATATGCTGAGTATCCTCTTCAGTGTCATCTGTCTCAAAGGAACGAGACAGAGCATCAGCCTTGACATTTTTATCAGCAGGATAAGGATTTATGGAGTAGGAATTTGAATCTGGCAAACAAAAGAGGCCATCTGCCTTGACGAGAGTTCAGGCATTGTGCATACTGTTCATAAGTGAGATTCTTGTGATCAGTGTAGATGATAATTGAATGAGCAGACCCCTCTAGCAAATGCCTTTACTGTAACGCTAACTTGATGGCAAGTATCTCACGGTCCCCAATGGAGTAGTTTCTTTCTGCTGCAGAGAAGAGTTTAGAGAAGAAGCAACAGGAGACCACCTTAGCCTTGGAATTTCTTTGAAAGAGACCTGCTCCAGAACCAATGCGTCGACCTCCATTGAGAACTGCTGAGAAACATCAGGATGGTGAAGAACGGAGGCAGCTGCAGATTAGAAGACTCCAGCCTCTCACATTCCCGGACAGGTTTCGCCCATGCCAGAGCTTTTCCCGACAGCAGGGAGACAATAAAGGCTACTTTGTTCTGATCAGATGGCCAGATGGGATCAGATGTGCATGCAGCTTGAAATGGATTTTGCACTGGTTGAGGAAGCCTCGACAGGTTCTTGCGTCTCCATCAGGGAGGAGGTGGCAAAGAAATTCCGGCCCCAGAACTGACTGGAGTTATGACAGGTTGAGGAGTAGATGGAGCAGCAACTTGAGAGGTTGCTAGGGGAGCAACAGAAGCAAAGTCTAGGCGTGTGACAATGGAATTGACCGCTTGCAGAAGCTGATCCTGATGTGATCAGAGACCTCGCATGGCCTGAGCAAACTGTAACGTCCACCGGGATGTGGACCCACTGGACCACTCCGCCATACCAGAGTAGCAGCTGGTCAAACAATTTTATAACAGTTACTAGGTCGAGGGTACCTGGATGGCAGTCTGGTGCCGGATAGCTGGACGCTTTCTTGCGCTGGATAATCGGAAACTGTCTTGTGCTGGATTATCAGAAACTGGCTTGTGCTGGATTATCAGAAGTTGTTTTGTGCTGGATTATCGGAAACTTGCATGTGCTGGATTATCAGACTCGGATACAGAAGTCGCCACCGATACAGGACTTCACACGGACACTGTACACAGATACTGAAGTCGTCACGGATACTGGACTTGACACGGACACTGGACACGAATACTGAAGTCATCATGGACACTGGACTTGACGCACACACACCGGACAGGAAAGCTGAAGTCGTCACGGAAAACGGACATGGATACTGAAGTCATCATGGTAACTGAATACAGGAACAGGCTATGAAACCTTTGCAAACTAACAAAAGGTTAGTGTTCAGGCACTGGGATAGTGGGCAGTTTTCCTTAAATAGTTCAGGGTGTCTAGGGATAGGCTGGGGACACTTTTGCTGCTGCACGTGCTGGCCCCTTAAGAACATGCACCAGCGCGAATGCCCTCCGGGCACAGTCCGGGTAAGGAGGAGGCAGAGAGCAGAGTGCGCCAGCGTCCCTGAAGAAGGCATCACAGTGTAATTGATTGAGAAAGGTTGAACTTGATAGACCTGTGGTTTTTTTAACCTACGTAACTATATGTATTACTTATTGGATTCGGTATTACCTTGTAAAAAAGTAGAGAATTTCCTGGTTTACAAACATATAATATCATGATAAAAACGAGACCAATCGGTCGTCCATCTGTGATGCAGCTCGATTTTATCACCAACATTATGGGTAAATGTTTATAGAAAATAAATCTATTTGTTTACCGAATGATTGGCTAATGATCGCCTAATTGTTTGGTATTAACCGTATTGATGGACAAAAGTTCAACATGACACATAAAGATTTCAGCAGATTAGGCTTCGTTCACATCTGAACCAGGGTCTCGTTCCGACGTTCCGTCTGGGGTTTCAGTCAGAACGGGACCTTGACTGACACAAACGGAAACCATAGGTGACGGATCCAGTGCCATTGGTTTCCGTTTGTCTCCATTGTGCAAGGGTTCCGTCGTTTTGACGGAATCAATCAATAGCGTAGTCTAAAAAAAATCTGCAGAAATCGACAAAAAATCGTGTGAAGATGTCAAATTTGGCAGTTTTTATCTTATATGTTTTGTGACCTTTACGGTTTGTATACTTTAGTCTTACAATTCCTTCTCTATACATTTCTTAAACACCTCTTCTGGAGTTATACTTCTGTCAGAAACTTGTTTCTTTTGTTCATCTGACCACTCATTCACACATCTTTCTCTCTTGTTTGATTTCTACACTTTTCCTTCTTCTTTTGTCTTTCTTATCTCTTAATCACTCTCGTCACCCTCGTCTTGTCCCTCTTCTCTCACTTCCGTTACACTGACACTTTCAAATCCTTCTCAACACTCATTATATTAGAGCCTCCAATATCTTTAATAAGCACATCTTTATTATCAATATGATTCATATCTTTGCAAGACATTTACAATGCATTATAAATACATAGTATCATAAATGCATTGTTACAGAAACCAATTTTCCATCTCTGTCCATTCCAGACAATGTCAGGACTTCTATCGGCCCTCACATGCCCTCTGCCGATTTGGAACCGCCTAGATTTTCTAGGTAAGAACTGTTCCCAGGAGGCACCAGATTAAGCTGTATGGAACACCTGTCAGGATGGGGGGGGGGGGGGGGGGTCAACAGTGAACCATACTGGAATTGTTTGAATCATCTGAGTTAATTATCAGAATGAAATGAAACTATTGAGCATGTCAAGAATTACATTTGTAAGCGGATTGAAGGTAAAGGAGATTTTTATGATGAGATAGATGCTACTGGATAATGCCCCCTCTAGAAAATGTTACTATTCCTTAATAGGGTTTTTAAAGGATTAGAAAAACATGGCTGCTTTCTTCACTAAACATCACCACACCTGTCCAGGGATTGTGTCTTGTATTACAGCTCAGCTCCATTGAAGTGAATGGGGTTGAGATGCAATGCCACACACAAACAGTGGCCAGGTGTGGCACTGGTTTTGGAAGAAATCTGCTATGTTTTTCTGATCCTGGACAACTCCTTTATGGCCCAAAGTTCCTGATTTGCAATTTCCAGAGATTGAAAGGCAAACAACACTTTAGAAAGCAAAGCTATGGCACCTCTTTGTAAGAGAGATAAGAAGTACTACCAGAAGTTAATAGCCATGAGAAAACGGATAATAGTTGTTTCAAAAGGTCATAAAGCTTTGGATTCATTTCAGACCCATAGGCTGAGAACAGTTTTGAATAGACTTTCAATGTACATTCTGAGGTCACAAGCACAAATTACTGTAAACAGCCCAAAAACAAAGGTTGTTTTTCGTTTTTTTTTTTGCAAATAGCTAATTCTCCAGCTTGACACTCTTATATTCAAATCAAATGAGTAGGTCATCTAGCTAAATGTTCTGAGCTAGCTGAATTAAGTGGCTTGTGATATAAGTGGTGTTATAAAACCGGAGTTAAAGCCCCTGTAAGTACTCTTCTTTTGCTTTAACCCCTTCCCTCCGCAGCCATTTTTCAGATTTTCACTTTTGTTTTTTCCTCCTCACATTCCAAAAGCCATAACTCTTTTATTTTTCCATCAATATTGCCGTATGAGGGCTTGTTTTTTGCGGGACGAGTTGCAGATTTTCACAGCACCATTTTTTATACCATATAATGTAGTGGGAAATGAGAAAAAAATATATATGTGGGGTGGAATAGGAAAAAAACGGTGATTCCTCAAGCTTTTGGGTGGTTTTGTTTTTATGGCGTTCACTGTACGGTAAAAACAGCATTTTAACTTTATTCTGCGGGTCAATACGATCACAGCGATACCAAATTTATATAGTTTTCTTTATATTTTCCTACTTTTACAAGGAAAAAACTGATTGTTAAAAATAAAAGTTGAGTTTTGTCGCCACATTCTAAGAACTATAAAGTTTTTATTTTTATGTCGATTTAGCCGTGTGAGGGCTTATTTTTATGCGGGGCGAGCTGCAGTTTATATTGTTACCATTTTGGGGTACGTGAGACTTTTTGATCACTTTTTATTTCATTTTTTTGTGTGAGAAGAAGGGACCAAAAAACAGCAATTCTGATGTTTTAAATATTTTATTTTTTACGGCGTTCACCGTGCGGTCTAAATAATGATATATTGTAATAGTTCAGACTTTTACGGACGCGTCGATACCAGTTATGTTAGCTTTTTATTTTTTTACAATGTGCTTGAGGGAAAATGGGAAAAGCAGGGTTTTTTGAGCTTTAAATTATTTTTTTTTTTTTTAATTTGTTAAAAAAACTTTATTTTACTGTTTTTTACTTTTTTTACTTGTCCCACTAGGGACTTTAACCAGCAATCGTTAGATCGCTTGCACAATATACTGCAATACTAATGTATTGCAGTATATTGCGATTCTGACAGTCTCAAATATGGCGGACCTGGGTGACTGAATCAGGCCACCAGGCTGCCGTGCGAGCCAACGACTCAACCCGATCTCACCACGGGGGGGCCGTTGGGACATTACAGGGGGTCGCCCCCCTGTTTTTAGTGATTTAAATGCCAGGATTGCAAAATAACGCGGCATCTAACGGGTTAAACAAGCGGGATCGCGCTCGAACGGGATCACGCTCGTTACCCGGAAGTGTCGGCTGTAACACACAGCCCATGAGCCCGCTCCATATTCCCCCACCCGGCGTGCGCCGTATATATACAGCGGATGTCGGGAATGGGTTAACAATTGTTCACTGTTTTTTTGTAACTGGGATAATGGATAGCAAGTTTGGAGGTTTTCTTCAGTGCACTGTCTGCCATATGTATGCACGACTGGAGCCGGAGCTCCAGGGTGAATACCTCTGTGGCAGCATGTTGTTCACATGGAAGCTCACATTAGAGATCTGGAGGAGCAGAATGCAACACTGAGGGCCATAGACAATCTTGAGCGAAGCATGCTGCTGATTGAGCAAGCAGTTAGTGGGGTAGAACTGGAGGGTGAAAACATGGGTCAACAGGATCAGGCAAGTAGCTGGGTTAATGTAGTTAGGAGCAGTAGAAAGGGGTCCAAGAAAAGGAAGGCCAATCCTGTTTCTGATATACCAAACAAAATTGCCAAGTTGGGTGATGATGCGAGGGTGTCGGTCTCAGAAATGGCCTCCCTAGTAGATACTGATCTCCCTAAAAGGCGGAAGAACAGCCCAGCTAGTAGTCGGCGGGATGGTAATGCAGGTAAGGCAAGACAATTGGTAGTTGTAGGGGATTCTATAATCAGGAAGACAGATAGAATTTGTTGCCAAGACCGCCTCAACCGAATGGTTTGCTGTCTCCCTGGTGCCAGGGTTTGGCATGTGGTGGAACGGGTGGATAAATTACTGGGAGGGGCTGGTTATACTCCAGCTGTTGTGGTCCATGTAGGTACCAACGACATAATAAATGGTAGGTGGAGTAGCTTTAAGAATAATTTTAAAGAACTAGGCTACAATGTGAAGGGAAGGACATCCGAGGTAGTATTATCAGGAATACTGCGTGTGCCATGCGCATCACTGGAAAGACAGCAGGATCTCAGGAAGTTAAATGCATGGCTTAAGTCTTGGTGTAGAGGAGAAGGCTTTGGGTTCCTAAAGCACTGGGCTGACTTTTCATTGGGGAACAAACCGTATTCTGCAGATGATTTGCACCTAAATGGAAGGGGGTCCGCTGTGCTGGGGGAAATAATTCTAGCTGGGGTGGCAGAGTATTTAAACTAGGGCTGAGCAGGAAGGCCAATGTAGAAAATAAAGGGGTAGTTAGGTTTGAGAGGGGTCAGACTATATTGGTGGGGGGAGAAACAGACTGTGGGGAGAGGACTAGACATCAGGGACAACAGGATAAGGAAATCCTTTCATTACAAAACAGCAATGAAAATAAAAATGTAATGGACTGGTATAGTGCCAAGGGACTGGCGCAGGGCAAATGTGGTGGCTATTTTCAAAAAGGGCCCAAGGTCTTCCCCGGGTAATTATAGACCAGTACGCTTAACATTCATTGTGGGGAAAATGTTTGAGGGGCTATTGAGGGACTATATACAGAATTATGTGACAATAAATAGTATTATAAGTGACAGCCAGCACGGTTTTACTAAGGACAGAAGTTGTCAAACTAACCTGATTTGTTTTAATGAAGAGGTGAGAAGAAGCCTAGACAGAGGGGCCGCTGTGGATATAGTGTTTTTGGACTTTGCAAAGGCATTTGACACTGTCCCTCATAGACGTCTAATGGGTAAATTAAGGACTATAGGTTTAGAAAGTATCGTTTGTAATTGGATTGAGAATTGGCTCAAGGACTGTATCCAGAGAGTTGTGGTCATTGATTCCTACTCTGAATGGTCCCCGGTTAAACGTGGCATACCCCAGGGTTCCGTGCTGGGACCACTATTATTTAACTTATTTATTAATGATAAAGGACAAAGAGGATGGGATTAATAGCACTATTTCTATTTTTGCAGATGACACCAAGCTATGTAGTAATGTTCAGTCTATGGAAGATGTTCGTGAATTGCAAGCGGATTTAAACAAACTAAGTGTTTGGGCATCCACTTGGCAAATGAGGTTTAATGTAGATAAATGTAAAGTTATGCACCTGGGTACCAACAATCTGCATGCATCATATGTCCTAGGGGGGGCTACACTGGGGCAGTCACTTGTTGAGAAGGATCTGTGTCTACTTGTAAATCATAAACTAAATAACAGCATGCAATGTCAATCAGCTGCTTCAAAGGCCAGCAGGATATTGTCGTGTATTAAAAGAGGCATGGACTCGCGGGACAGGGATATAATATTACCACTTTACAAAGCATTAGTGAGGCCTCATCTAGAATATGCAGTTCAGTTCTGGGCTCCAGTTCATAGAACGGATGCCCTGGAGTTAGAAAAAATACAAAGAAGAGCAACGAAGCTAATGAGGGGCATGGAGAATCTAAGTTATGAGGAAAGATTAAAATAATTAAACCAATTTAGCCTTGAAAAGAGATGACTAAGGGGGGGCATGATTAACTTATATAAATATATTAATGGCACATACAAAAAATATGGTGAAATCCTGTTCCATGTAAAACCCCCTCAAAAAACAAGGGGGCACTCCCTCCGTCTGGAGAAAAAAAGGTTCAACCTGCAGAGGTGACAAGCCTTCTATACTGTGAGAACTGTAAATCTATGGAATAGTCTATCGCAGGAGCTGGTCACAGCAGGGACAGTAGATGGCTTTAAAAAAGGCTTAGTTCATTTCCTAGAAAATGTGTAGAAAAGTTTTACTTCCCTTTTCCCACCCCTTGGTTGAACTTAATGGACATGTATCTTTTTTCATCCGTACGAACTATGTAACATATGTGTACGGGAGGTCTCAAAAATGTATTAACACAATTTTGCATAAACAGTTGGAACATTGCATAACCCAAAAGGAATTGCCAAATATTCATACTGTCACAAGTGTTAAGAGCTCTTTCCCTTAATTTCTTTCTCTTATGTTTTTCATGTTGTAGGTTGCACTGAAATCTAATTCAGAAAATGTGGTAGCCTCCAACAGGTGATCTAACAATTCCACACCAGGTAGAGGATATATATTCCCGGAAGTAATTTTATTAGAACCAAAATCTATGCATGGTCATAAACTGAACTGCCATTTTGTTTAGAAATTTAGAAAAAGCTCTTATTCTCTTAACCCCTTAATGACCGGGCCATTTTGCACGTTAATGACCAAGGATTATTTTTTGTTTTTTCACGGTCGCATTCCAAGAGTCGTAACTCTTTTTTTATTCTGTCTACATAGCCGTATAAGGGCTTGTTTTTTGCAGGACGAGTTGTATTTTGTAACTGTACCATTTTTAGATGCATATAATATATTGATTAACTTTTATTAACTTTATTTTAGGAGAGAATTGAAAATAAGCAGCTATTCCAGCATTAATTTTCACGTTATAAATTAACGCCGTTTACTAAGCAGCGTAAATAACATGTTAACTTTATTCTATGGGTCGGCACGATTACAGGGATACCAAATATGTAAAGGTTTTATATGTTTTTTCTACGTTTGCACAATAAAAACCCTTTTAGAAAAACATTACTTGTTTTTGCATCGCCGCATTCCAAAAGCCGTAACGTTTTTATTTTTCCGTCGATGTGGCCGTACGTGGGCTTGATTTTTGCGGGACAATGTGTAGTTTTTATTAGTACTATTTTGGGGTACATAGGACTTATAGATTAACTTTTATTTTATTTTTTATGGGGGGAATGGGAGAAAAGAGAGAATTTTGACGTTGTTTTTTGCGTTTTCTTTGGACGCCGTTCATCCGGCGGTTTAATTAATATGTTCATTTTATTGGTCAAGTTGTTACAATCGCGGGGATACCATATATGTGTATGTGTGATTTGTTTTGACCGTTTTACTAAATAAAACCACTTTTTGGGCCAAAAAAGTAGTTTTATTTGACTTTGACTGTAATTATTATTATTTTTTTTTCACAAACTTTATTTTACTGTTTTACATTTTTTTTTTTAGTCCCACCAGGGGACTTCACTATGCGATCTGCCGATCGCATATATAATGCTTTGGTATACTTCGTATACCAAAGCATTATTGCCTGTCAGTGTAAAACTGACAGGCAACCTGTTAGGTCATGCCTCCGGCATCGCCTAACAGGCAGATGCTGAAGGCAGACCTGGGGGTCTTTGTTAGACCCCCGGCTGTCATGGAAACCCGACGGCGACCCGCGATTTGTTTTCGGGGGCGCCGATCGGGTGACAGAGGGAGCTCCCCCCTCTGTCAAACACATTAAATGCCGCTGTCACTATTGACAGCGGCATTTAATGGGTTAAACTGCCGGAATCGGCGCGCGCTTCGATTCCGGCAGTTGCAGCAGGAGCCAGGCTGTGTATAACAGCCGTGCTCCTGCCGCTGATCGCGTGGGTACAGTCTCAGTACCCGCGCCATCACAGGACGGATATATCCGTCCTCCTGCGCGAACTAGCAGCTGCTGAGGACGGATATATCCGTCCTTCGGCGTTAAGGAGTTAATTACAGTACACTGCATAAATGAGTATACCTAAAGCCCAATAAATTCAGCCATTTCTGTTTACAAATATTAGAGTTTTCTATTCGATGTAATGTTCCAACAACTCGGGTTTATCAGTTACAAAAGAAACATGTCAAGTTTGGATTTGGACAGAAATGTATCCAATGGATACATCTCTTGTACCCACAACCTATAGCAAGAGTCAAAAATAGTTGACATTTTTCCCCTACTTTTACTGTGCGCCAAGGAACTAGGCAGGGGTGCCCATTGTCTATCTCCCTTTTTGTGTTGGTGATTGAACCCCTTGCTTTAGCCATAAGACATTTGCCAGATATAACAGGTTATGCACTGGGAGGGAGAAGCGTGTTTCCCTTTATGCCGATGATACGCTTGTTTTTCTTAATGATCCGGGTCCATCCTTACAAGCACTTCTGACTTTATTTGACACATTTACATCTTTTTCAGGGCTACGAGTAAACTGGTCGAAATCATTAATAATGGCAGGAGATGCAGGGGCCAGGAAGGTTGACCTTCCCTCTCTCTTCTGCAGTTGGCAGATAAGATTGCGTACCTTGTAATAGTAATAAGTTCTAATACGAATACTTTTATACCTGATAATATTACTTCCCTGCTACAATGACTTAAGGTAGACTTTGATAGATGGAAACATCTCCCCCTTACAGTAGCGAGTCGGTTTAATCAGTTAAAGATGAAAGCCCTCCCTAGCTTCTTATGTCTTTTCCATAACTCCCTTGTATGGTTCACAATACCCATAACTGTATGTGAGGACATATCAAACATCTAAAAAGGAGGAAATAACACAAAGTACAAGTATGTACCATGCAAAAATATAAATACTTTATTATAATAATCATAAAAACATATTGAAGACCTGAAGTAGACAGACAATTAAAATACAATAGTGTGGAGATAGATGAGGACTACACAAGTAACATGCACTTAACATATAAACATCATGGGATGTAATGTCATTCGAATGAACTACTCAAAAGGACATGCTGTATATGCATGAATCAATTTAAGAGACACAAATATACCATGAGGCAAAATGTCGATAAAAGTGAACTACACAGAAAGACAGGTATCTATACACAAAATCGGTCAAAGAGGCAAAAGTACAAGTGTAATTGCAGTTACATAGGCACCAGGGAATCACCAGAAATAAAAGCCCCAGAACCTATACCGACCCGTTTGTTGCATGGTGAGCCTATAAAACAATCTCCACACTAAGAGCCCTGACGCGCGTTTTGCCCCGATAACCCCTGAGGACGGTACATCTGTAGCGAAACATGTCGGGGGGCTCTTCTAATTTTTAATACACTACCGTTCAAAAGTTTAGGGTCACTTAGAAATTTCCTTATTTTTTAAAGAAAAGCACAGTTAATTTCAATGAAGATAACATTAAATTAATCAGAAATATACTCTATACATTGTTAATGTGCTAAATGACTATTCTAGCTGCAAACATCTGGTTTTTAATGCAATATCTACATAGGTGTATAGAGGCCCATTTCCAGCAACCATCTCTCCAGTGTTCTAATGGTACATTGTGTTTGCTAACTGTGTTAGAAGGCTAATGGAGAAAACACTTGAAAACCCTTGTGCAATTATGTTAGCACCACTGTAAACAGTTTTGCTGTTTAGAGGAGCTATAAAACTGACCTTCCTTTGAGCTAGTTGAGAATCTGGAGCATTACATAGGTGGGTTCGATTAAACTCTCAAAATGGCTAGAAAAAGAGAGCTTTCATGTGAAACTCGACAGTCTATTCTTGTTCTTAGAAATGAAGGCTATTCCATGCGAGAAATTGCCAAGAAACTGAAGATTTCCTACAATGGTGTGTACTACTCCCTTCAGAGGACAGCACACACAGGCTCTAACGAGAGTAGAAAGAGAAGTGGGAGGCCCCGCTGCACAACTGAGCAACAAGACAAGTACATTAGAGTCTCTAGTTTGAGAAATAGACGCCTCACAGGTCCTCAACTGGCAGCTTCATTAAATAGTACCCGCAAAACGCCAGTGTCAGTGTCTACAGTGAAGAGGCGACTCCGGGATGCTGGCCTTCAGGGCAAAGTAGCAAAGAAAAAGCCATATCTGAGACTGGCTAATAAAAGGAAAAGATTAATATGGGCAAAAGCACACAGACATTGGACAGAGGAAGATTGGAAAAAAGTGTTATGGACAGACGAATCGAAGTTTGAGGTGTTTGGATCACACAGAAGAACATTTGTGAGACGCAGAACAACTGAAAAGATGCTGGAAGAGTGCCTGACGCCATCTGTCAAGCATGGTGAAGGTAATGTGATGGTCTGGGGTTGCTTTGGTGCTGGTAAAGTGGGAGATTTGTACAAGGTCAAATTGATTTTGAATAAGGAAGGCTATCACTCCATTTTGCAACGCCACGCCATACCTTGTGGACAGCGCTTGATTGGAGCCAATTTAATCCTACAACAGGACAATGACCCAAAGTACACCTCCAAATTATGCAAGAACTATTTAGGGAAGAAGCAGGCAGCTGGTATTCTATCTGTAATGGAGTGGCCAGCGCAGTCACCAGATCTCAACCCCATAGAGCTGTTGTGGGAGCAGCTGGACCGTATGGTACGCAAGAAGTGCCCATCAAGCCAATCCAACTTGTGGGAGGGCCTTCTGGAAGCATGGGGTAAAATTTCTCGCGATTACCTCAGCAAATTAACAGCTAGAATGCCAAAGGTCTGCAATGCTGTAATTGCTGCAAATGAAGCATTCTTTGACGAAAGCAAAGTTTGAAAGAGAAAATTATTATTTCAAATAAAAATCATTATTTCTAACCTTGTCAATGTTTTGACTATATTTTCTAGTCATTTTGCAACTCATTTGATAAATATAAGTGTGCGTTTTCATGGAAAACACAAAATTGTCTGGGTGACCCCAAACTTTTGAACGGTAGTGTACATGCTTGGATATTGGGCACACTGATAGTCTTTTCATGAGGCTGCTGATATGAATAGTGGTCTCTGTGCTTAGATTGGACGCCTTAGCTAATAGGTGTCACATACACGTGCACTGTGCAACAATTACCCACGTTCTCTGGCCCTTTCCATGCATTGATAATTTTAATCCTTTATGTTTGGTTTGTCTGTCTGCTAAATATAGCATAATAAAGATTTTGAATTTTAATGGTGGCTGGGAAATAGGGCTATTTTGCCTCTTGGCATCTGTTTGTTAGTTGATATATTCAGCCCACCAGCTACAAAGTGTCTACAGTATATCTGTTGACGAATGCGAATGGCGCTCTTACGGACGCCATCTATACCGTAAGTCAACCTCCCGAGCAACGCCGGGTATAAAACTAGTGTGTTGTATAGCTGGATTGTTATATGATAACGTGTATATATATATTTTTTTTTTGTCAATTTCTGACCTTTTATAATTGGGTACATTTGTAATACCTTTAGTATTTGTGACTTTAATGTGCAATTTTTGTACGCGTACCAGGTTTTATTGCGGTCATAATAACATTTACCTTTAAAAAAGAACAATTGAAACATGTCAATCCTAAACAAGAAAATATGAATTTCTTTACAAAATGATAAAAGTCTTTGTTGCAATAATGAGTGCATATTCCTGAATGTTACAAAACACAACTTCTAGAGGTTTTCCCAGAATTGGTATTTAGGATAGGTTGTAAATGTCTGATTGCTTGGGGCCCCATCACTGGGACCTCCACCAATCACTAAAAGGAGGGTCCCGCGCTCCCCATTCCTACTCACTGCGTGATCAGGGGCACAGTGAGGAAAACCTTGAATGGAGCAGCCTATAAGCATTCTCAATGCTGCTCAATTCAGAGTCTATGGGACTGACTTAGTCAATTACAGTGCTGGTCTGTTTTTATAAGTCCCATAGACATAGCGGCAGGGCACATGATCAACTGACACTCCATTCAATATCCTCCTCACTGCGGGGGGACTTGGGACTCCCGCTCTACACCGTGTTCCAAATTATTATGCACATTGGATTTAAGTGTCATAAAAATGTAATTATTAGTTTTTCAATTAAACTCATGGATGGTATTGTGTCTCAGGGCTCTTTGGATCATTGTAATCAATCTCAGACACCTGTGATAATTAGTTTGCCAGGTGTGCACAATCAAAGGAAAACTACTTAAGAAGGACATTCAACATTATTAAGCAGGCCACAGGTTTCAAGCAATATGGGAAAGAAAAAGCATCTCTCTGCTGCCGAAAAGCGTGAAATAGTGCAATACCTTGGTCAAGGTATGAAAACATTGGATATTTCAAGAAAACTTAAGCGTGATCATCGTACTGTGAAAAGATTTGTGGCTGATTCAGAGCACAGACGGGTTTGTTCAGATAAAGGCATAATGAGGAAGGTTTCTGCCAGACAAATTAATAGGATTAGGAGAGCAGCTGCTAAAATGCCATTGCAAAGCAGCAAACAGGTATTTGAAGCCGCTGGTGCCTCTGGAGTCCCGCGAACCTCAAGGTGTAGGATCCTCCAGATGTTTGCAAGTGTGCATAAAGCTATTATTCGGCCACCCCTAAACATTGCTCACAAGCAGAAACGGTTGCAGTGGGCTCAGAAATACATGAAGACTAATTTTCAAACCGTGCTGTTTACTGATGAGTGCCGTGCAACCCTGGATGGTCCAGATGGATGGAGTAGTGGATGGTTGGTGAATGGCTACCATGTCCCAATAAGGCTGCGACGTCAGCAAGGAGGTGGCAGAGTCATGTTTTGGGCTGGAATCATGGGGAGAGAGCTGGTAGGCCCCTTTAGGGTCCCTGATGGTGCGAAAATGACCTCTGCAAAGTACGTAGAGTTTATGACTGACCACTTTCTTCCGTGGTGCAAAAAGAAGAACCATGCCTTCCGTAGCAAAATTATCTTCATGCATGACAATGCACCATCTCATGCTGCAAAGACTACCTCTGTGTCATTGGCTGCTATGGGCATAAAAGTAGAGAAACTCATGGTGTGGACCCCATGTTCCCCTGCCCTCAAACCTATTTAGAACCTTTGGAGCATCCTCAAGCAAAATATCTATGAGGGTGGGAGGCAGTTCACATCAAAACAGAAGCTCTGGGAGGCTATTCTGACATCCTCCAAAGATATTCAAGCAGAAACTGTCCAAGTACTCACAAATTCAATGGATGCAAGAATTGTGAAGGTGATATCAAAGAAGGGGTCCTATGTTAACATGTAACTTGGCCTGTTAAGTTTTTTTTTATTGAAAGAGCTTTTGATTTCTGTAAATATGACCTCCTGATGCTGCAAATTCAACAAATTACCATTTTAGTTCTCTTTACAACCTTTAAAATGTTTTGACCTCTGTTGTGCATAATAATTTGAAACAGTGCATTTTGAGTTTTTTACTTCTAAAAAAAAATCTGTTATCATTAGGAGATTTGTTCAATAAAATTATAAAATTTGCATTATACTTCAACGGTTGATGGCTTGAAGATTATACTGACTGTCATTTGCATCGACTATTTATGTTGTGGATAGGCAATACATTTAAATTCTGGAAATACCCTTTTAATAAAATATTTTTAATACTTATTAAAGTTCAGCATATGAGTCTGATAAGCCATAATGATCAGGTGTAATTAACATTTAGGAGTCGTAATTAACATACCACATTACATTGATGCTGAAAACAATGGCACCACATGAGAGAGAATTGTCAGGAGAAAGGATTTGAATGCACAAAAGATGACAAGGGTAGATGAAGATCAGAAAATCATTGTTATAAAGTCGGAAAACAAAGTAGTAAAAGTAATACAGAAATGCAAAAAATATAGTTTTATGGCAAGCTCCCTGAAACGTTCAGGCCATCGCTATAAGCTTTCATCTCAAGATGAGAAAGTTTTGGTGAGCAAATTAAAGGAGTGACTTTTTCATCGCACATAGTAATAAGGCTCATCCTGTATAGAAGTGGAAGTATGGTTATGGTCAGACGGCTGGAAGAGCTTTTAAACTAGGATCTGGGGGGAGTGAGGGTGGGGATACTAAAGCGAGGTTAGATAGAGTACATAGGGAGTGGCATACAGAAGTGGTTAATGGGGATTTAGTGGGGGCCAGGGTTAGAAAGCCGAGTAGGGAGTTGACTAGGAATAAATATAGCCCTAAGAATAATAAAGGTGTCGGTAAGATCAAATCTATGCTGGTGAATGCAAGAAGTCTTTCAAGTAAAATGGACGAGTTGGATATTCTAATGACCCACATGGATTATGATTTAGTTGGCATAACAGAAACCTGTCTGGATGAGAGCCATGACTGAGTAACAAATGTGGAGGGCTACACCGTACTCAGAAGGGATAGAAAAGATAAAAAGGTGGAGGGGTTTGTCCATTTGTAAAATCCAGCCTAAAACCAGTGCTTAATGAAGACATTGGGGGAGATTGTGACAGTGTGGAGTGTTTATGGGTAAATATTCATGGAGCGATTAATAAAGGTAAACTACTAATTGGAGATTGTTATAAGCCACCAAACATAGCGGAACAGGCTGAAGATGAAATGCTGCATCAAATAGAAAAAGCAGCAAGTAATAATGGGGTCCTTATAATGGTGGATTTTAACTATCATGACATTAATTGGGACATAGAGACCGCTGGAAGTACTAAAAGCTGTAAGTTTGTATACACAATTTAAGGCAAGTATTTCACTCAGTTGGTTGATAAACCAACCAGAGGGGATAATGTGCTAGATCTGGTCTTATCTAATAAGACCATACACAATATCAGATGTGGAGGTACGGGAGCACTTTGGCAATAGTGACCCCAATATGGTAAGTTTTGATATAATATTCAATAAAACAGTACGAAGGGGAGCAACAAAAATCTGAAATTTTAGGAATGCAAAATTCAATCGACTGAGGGAAGGACTTAGTCGTGTTGACTGGTATCATGTAATGGTAAATAGGTATACTGAAGATAAATTGGGAGTTTTTAAAGATATATTACATGAATCGTATAGTAAGCTTATACCCCCTGGTAAGAAAATGTCTAAGAAATAAAAGGAGACCAATATGGATGAATAGCCTATTACTGAAAATAGTTAGACAATAACAAAAAGCATTCAAAACATTGAAGGCTGATGGTTCAGCAAAAGCATTCCAGCCTTACTAAGATCTCAATAGATGTAAATGTAAAAAATGAGCGGAGCAAGGAAAACGTACCTTGCTGGAGCTCCAAAGAGAGACTTCGCAATCTATTGCAATCCGCAGAGATAATAACCCTAACACCAAAGAAAGTAAGAGGAAAGGCTCTACCAGACATCACTGATCACAATGGTGGTCAGTGCAACCGAAAATTAAGAAACTTCCAGATCGGGCCTAGACGGACACACGAAGCCGGAGCCTCGATTTATGAGAAGGCCCAACGGAGGTCACGATCGTCGGGAAAGCAGACAACACGGATGGTCTATCCCCTTCCTCTTCTGTCTCGAACGACCTGGACAAGGCATCGGCCCTCACATTCTTGTCGGCAGGGCGGTAGTGGAGCTCAAACTGAAACCGGACAAAGAACAGCGACCACCTGGCCTGACGGGGATTCAGCCGTTGGGCCGTCTGGAGATAGGTGAGGTTCTTGTGGTCAGTGAAAATCAGGATGGGATGAGCTGCGCCCTCTAGTAGGTGTCTCCAATCCTCCAGAGCCAGTTTGATGGCCAGTAACTCCCGATACCCAATCGAGTAATTGTGCTCTGCAGAAGAGAAAAGCCTTGAGTAATGGCCACATACCATTGTCTTGCCTTTGGGACCTTTCTGAAGCAGAAGTGCGCCAGCACCAACAGAGGAGGCGTCCACCTCCAACGAAAACTGTAGACATACATCAGGATGATGGAGAGTTGAGGCTGACATGAAGGCACTCTTCAAGCTATTGAATGTGGGCCTGCCTCTAGAGTCCACACCTTGGCGTTCATGCCTTTTTTGGTGAGGGTAGAAATGGGAGTAGTTAGTTAGGAGAAGTTTGGGATGAATTGACGACAAAAGTTGGTGAATCCCAAGAAACGCTGTATGGCCCTTAAGCCTTGCAGGCGTGGCCATTCCAAGACGGCCTTTAACTTCTCAGGATCCATCTTAAGACCCTGATCTGAGAATATAGCCGAGGAAGGGTAGAGACTTTCTGTCTAGCAGGGAAGAAACAAAGGGAGACCCAGCAGGCTGGCAGGCATTGAAATGTCAAGAAAAAATACAGATTTGCGGTTAGGCAAAAGAGAAAAGTGCCTTTATTTCCAGCCGGCTATAGTAGTAGGTATGTGTTAAAACATAACTTTTAATAGTTAGAATTAAATACAATAGTAATTTAGACAAAACGAATAATGGTTAAAAATTAGCTAAAGTTCACTGACAGGAATAGATTTTGCATCAGTCAGATGCAATCAATATACAATGGAGTCTGTCTAGGCTTGTGTCTCCTACGGCGTTTGCAGAACGCCGAGTTACACGGATAAGTAGCGTCTGTGTTTAAGTCAGTGAAACATATGAAGTTAAAAGATGGTAGGAAGCCCTCCCGACATGTTTCGCTGCATCCGCAGCGTCCTCAAGGGTTCAAATGGGGCAACTAACGGCGCCTGAAGGATCCGTCCCTCTTAAGCCCTCGGACCGCCATGACAGCGGGCGTGGATCACAAGGAACCAATAAGGAAGGTTGGCACAGTCCAGCCGTGATGCGGATGATGGACGGCTCCGTCGGCCAAACACAGCTTACGAGAGACTGCACCAATCACGCAGGAGCAAGGCGCGCCTGCGTGTTTAGTATTAAGGTACAATGAAGTGAAGCAGAGACGAAGTGTGAAAGAGTAAGGACTGTGCATGTCACCACACTTAGAAAATCGGAGGCAAAAAGAGTTGAGGTAAGTGAGGACTATCGGCAGAAAGCCTGAAGAAAAGTATACAATGGCATATATTGCCAATGTTTCTAAACAGTATGGAAAAAAGATAGAACCATATGTTAACATTAAATAATGCTAGGTATTAAATGAAAGGAAAGAAAAGATGAGGTCAATGAATTAAATAAGAAAGGGGAATAAATGTGGTGTGTTTATTTGTAAGTGAATGTTGTAAATAAATTAATAAATAAAGAGATGAATAGTGAAATAGTATTTAGGAACGCTCAATAGGTGAAAGGGATGTGTAGTGAATGACATCCAGTGGATTTGAAAGTGTGGAAAGGAATAGGGAATTGATTGAGGAGAAAAAACCTTATAATATAATATAATAAGAAACGTAAGATGTGGTGCTAATAAGTGAAAGGAATGTAATTGCTAATGGAAAAAATGAATAATATAAAAATAGTAAGACAAGGGTATGGAAATTAAATATCCTATAGTATAAATATATGGTCCCCACGGGAGGACCTGTAGAATTAGTGCTAGCATTGGACATGGGAGCATATGGATATAAAGATAAAAATATAATACGGGTTGGAAAAAAGGGGGACGTTGTAGATTACACAAAAGACTAGATTAGCAGGTAGAATGCGCCGTATTGATAAAAATTCTGGAATAATATCCATATTGTCTATGTATTAGTTTATAGGTATCCGTATTTATTAGATGTGTAGAGTCACAGATATACAGAGTTGTACATAAATGGCGATATAAAGAAAAATGCCCCTAAAGAAAGGGGGGGGGGGAATAGAGGTTAAATTAAAGGTGTAGTACCTATTAAAGAAAGGCAGTATAAGTGAAGCCTTCATTAAGACCAAAGGGGCTCAATGAGCTCAACCTATGGATCCATCGAGCTTCCTCTTGAAGTAGTTTCCTATCAAGATTACCAGCTCTGGGTCCCAATTGTAATTGGGTAATTCCCCAAATCTGGAGATCCCTTGTATTTCCATTATGTATGGATCTGATGTGTCTGGAGAGTGGAGTGTCCTCACCACTGACAACTGTGCTTAGATGTTTTGAGATCCGTCTTCTTAATTGCTGTGTAGTTTTGCCTATATACAATTTGGGACAAGGGCATCGTATCGCGTAAACAACTCCACTGCTATGGCAGTTGATGAACTGTTTGATGGTGTAAGATTTACCATCAACCGGGTTCGTAAAGGACTTGGTGGTTGGCATCAGATGGCAAAACGAGCATCTACCACAAGGATGGGAGCCTTTGATAGGAGGAGGAAGCCAAGTAGTTTTTGGTATAGATGGTTTGGAATAGTGACTATGCACAAGATACTCTCTCAGATTTTTACCCCTGCGATAGGTTATATTGGGTATGTTCGAAATGACATTAGCAAGGTCAGGGTAGGCTTGAAGGATCGGCCAATGTTTTTGGAGTATTTTGAAAACCTGTGGGGAACATACATCAAAGTTCCCTATACACCTGATAGTGGATGCAGAAATATCCTTTTCCTTCCATGGAGTAGCTCTTCTCTGGTAGTGGCTCGGGCCCTAGCATACGCCCTATCTAGAAATTTCTTGGGGTATCCCCTCGCGCGGAATTTGAGATATAACTTATCACACTCGGATTGAAACAATATCTCTTCAGAGCAATTGCGCTTTGCTCTGAGATACTGTCCTATCGGTATGCCCTTTTTCAGGGCTGGAGGATGATAACTTTCCCAATGAAGGAAATTGTTAGTGGCAGTGATCTTTCGATAGATGTCGGTAGGTAGCACATAATGCACTTATTATTTCTTTACTCCAATTCCTTCTGTCTCATAATTATTTCATTTTCGATGGTAAATTCTACCAGCAAATAAAAGGTACGGCTATGGGCACAGTATGCGCACCCACGTACGCCAATCTTTTTTTAGGTTGGTGGGAAGATATTTGTGTCTTCAATGAAGTTTTGTGTCTTATTTTACTTGTCACATTTCATTTTGGGGCAGGTACATTGATGACATTCTTATATTTTGGGATGGGGATAAAACACTTTTTCTAGACTTCATGGAGATTCTCAACGTCAATGATATAGGTATGAAATTTACATTTGAAATACACGAACGAGAAATTAATTTTCTTGATCTCAGGATTTCCTTGGATCCTGGTGGCAGTGTCCATACCGACATCTATCGCAAGACCACTGCCACTAACAATTCCGTATGAAGCCCCTCTCCAGATTATCCTTAATATAGATGGACATGTACTGAGTCTCTGGCAAGGAGAGAGGATATACCCTACCACAGGGAAGGGATGCACCAGAAATCAGCTTGATAGGACAGTCATACGCCCAGTGTGGGGGCAGTGTCTCCGCCGCATTCTTGCTGAAGACATCCGAGAATGCAGAATAATGACAAGGCAATCCCGCCAATGACCGAGGCAGAGAAAGTTGGGCCAGATAAATCTGTACCAGGCAGCGGCTGAGACACTCGGGACCCCACTGGAGGACCTCTCCAGAATTCCAGTCCAGGACTGGGGCATGTAGTCGGAGCCAGGGCAGGCCCAGCAGCACAGGGTTGACGGCCTTAGACAGGACAATGAATGAGATGAGCTCGGAATGAAGGCCTCCCACTTGGAGCTTCAGTGGCTTGGTCACAGCTACAACCGGGTCTGGCAGAGGTAGTCCATTCACCGATGCAACAATCAAAGGCCTCTACAGAGGGGGGGGGCGTGGTCTGGATGCCGAACGGAGCAGTCGCATCCTTGTGAGCGCCGTCCTCTGACCTCGGAGCAACTAATTTAAGCACCGACAGCACACTTACCTGCACACTTCCCTTCCCTGGTTAAGTCTCCTGGGACACCGGATCATGATGACCCGTATAAAGGCGCTAGCGACGGGGCCGAAACGCCTCACGGACTTCTTTGCCTCACAAGGCAACAAACATGGCGCTGGATCGTCGTCGTCCTCGGAGGGCGCCTCCCCTGCTTCCTCTCCGAGAGGAAATGGAGCCGGTGATCCTGAGGATGGAGGGGGGTGAGTCAGCTCTTACAAGCAATGAAACACGGAGTACTTACCCGCCGATGTCGCCAGTCCAACCCTCTGCTCCTTCATTAAGCGGTGCTCCTCGCCCTGCAGCAATGGCGTCTGTAAAAGACAGGCTCCCCTGCGTCTCTCCCCAAGCTGACCCAGGAAAGCAACAGCCATGAACTGGAACTGGAGGGAGAGCTCCAGGAGGAGGATGGCTTCAATCTGGACACAGGCCCAGACCCTATTGAGGGGATACCTTCCTCAGACCAAGTGGCTTCGGAGCACTTTATAAAGTCCATGGTGATGGCTCTCAAGGGCTCCTTTCAAAAAGATTTGGCGCGCTTTTCTACTAAAATGGCGGCTACTGTAGAGGAGTTGGGTCACAGAGTTGACCATATTGAGACCAAAATGGGGGAACTCACGTTGGCTCATAATGATATGGTGGATGCCCACCATACCCTGGAAGGTGCAGTGGCAAATCTTACATCAAACCTGCTGACTTAGAGGACCCCAATAGGAGAAACAACGTGAAATTCAGGGGCATTCCTGAATCGGTTCAACCAGCTGCTTTAACTGCTTATCTCCAGCAACTTATGAAAACCGTTTTACCTTCTGCTCAGCAAATGGATCTTACAATTGATAGAGCCCACAGGCTCCCTAAGCCAAAATCGCTACCGCCTGAAATACCGCGGGATGTTATAGCGCGCATCCATTTTTTCCAGACGAAGGAGTCTCTGATGTCGGTCTCCAGAAGATCGGATACGCTACCGACTCCGTATGAGAAGATTCAATTATATGCGGACTTGTCTCAAATGACTCTACAAGCAAGATGACGCTTTATTCCTTTAGCCACAGCCCTGAGGAAGAATAATATAGCCTACAAATGGGGCTTTCCGACCAAGCTCCTTATCCACAGAAATGGGTTGCTTCATGTCGTGACGACGGTGGATGAGGGTGAGGCTCTGTTGGGGCGCTGGCGAGTTTCCTTAACGAGGCCCTCTCCTAAACACGATAAGATTTCCCCGACACGAATCCCGCAGGATTGGCAGCACGGACCGGATCATCGCTGAACTGTCATGTATCCTGTTTCTGAATGAGGTCATAGGGGTCTTCAGACGGACTTTCTTACCCCGTTCTTTCTTGGTAACAGCCCACCAAGGGATTTGGTGGAGTTATGCTGGTTTGCATATTGTTGATAATGTTTTTTCTGATTCTGTTGCTACCTAACCCTTCCTTCCTTCCCTATTTACCATCGGAATGTATCTATTGGGTCTCTACGGTATCTGTAATTGGAGATGTGCATGGGGAGCTCCCCGTATATGTCCTTAGCTACAGTCAGCTCTCCCTACCACTAATGTATGGCGATTAAATTTATGTCCTTAAATGCTAAAGACTTAAATTCCCCATTCAAGAGATCATCGTTGTGGAGAGATGCGCTCTCATCTCAGGTAGATGTACTCTGTATTCAGGAGACACATTTCTCTCAACAAGCATGCCCTAAGCTCTCACACCATAAATACCCTATCATTTATAAAGCTAATGCTCCACAAAAAAGGCGGGAGTTCTGATTGCCTTCCGCGATTCTGTATCTTTTCATCTAACCAAGTCTATTGTTGACGAGGGGGGAAGGTTCATTATTTTAGTGGGACTTCTCAATAATGTCCAGATAACGATTGTCCTTAAGGCGTCAACTTAGGTCTTTGTTGCTAGACGATTATGATAAAAAAGTCACTTCCCTTCGCATGACATATTATACATCATATAATAAAGCCAGTAAGCTAATGTCCCAGAGAATTAAGGGTAGACGTCTGAAATCCGTCATACCTAACCTGATCTCACCGGAGAATGGCTCCAAAATTATACACCCACAAGACATAGTAAACCACTTTGGTGCTTTTTTTTCTAAACTTTATAACCTTGAAAAGGATCCGTCTGTCCCCCAGACCACTGACTTGAACAATAATGCCTTCTTAAATTCAGTGCAACTACCATCTCTAAAGCAAGATGAACTGTCCCTATTGAATGCTCCTATCACTCCCCTGGAGGTTTCCAAAATTATAGGTGTACTGAAATCGGATAAAGCACCGGGCCCTGATGGTTACTCTAATGAGTATTATCGCGCTTTTACACCAATTCTCTCTCCTTATATGACAGCGGTCTATAACCGAGCTTTAGAAACGGGAAGTCTACCTAGCAAAATGTTACAAGCCAAAATAGTCACTATCCCTAAACCGGGAAAATCTCCCACTACCCCAACTAATTTTCGACCGATATTCCTCCTCAATTGTGATACGAAAATCTATGCAAAAATTTTAGCCACCCGATTAATAGATATTCTCCCCACACGGATACATTCGGACCAGGTTGGATTCACGAAGGGGCGACAGGCCTCTGATGGCACCAGACGCATTGTCAATCTCTTGGCAAAAGTGGGAGGTAGTAGGACGCCTCCTCTCTTCCTTACCCTGGATGCAGAGAAGGCGTTCGACAGAATACATGGAGGATTTGCTTTTGCAACTCTGCAGAGATTTGGTTTTGGAGGCCCTATATTACAGGCCCTTTATACTTCTCCCTCAGCTAGGGTATTGTCCAACGAATCTCTCTCCATGCCTTTTAATATCACAAATGGGACAAGACAGGGGTGTCCACTTTCACCGCTGTTGTTTACGCTAGTTATGGAACCTTTTGACGAATCTATTCGTAATAATATAAACATAAAAGTGATACCTGTAGGATTCCGTCAACATAAATTGGGTCTATTTGCAGATGATGTCATCCTGACGGTTACTGACCCTCTGTCTTCTCTCCGAGAAATAATGCAGGTAATATCAAGGTTTGGGTCAGTATCATATTACAAGATCAATGCCACAAAATCCCAAATGTTAGGGCTTTTTATTAATCATACTTTGAAGGGAGCCATCCAAGCCGAATTCCCTTTCAAATGGGAGAACACTTCTATCCCTTATTTGGGGATCCAGGTTGGGTTTCCACTTTCTCTGATGCCTAGGCTGAATCTAGAACCCCTGTTGTCCTCTATCCAGGAAGATCTCAATAACATTTCTAAACACGAACCTGCCTGGCTGGGTCGTAATGTCTGTTATAAAATGTTTATTTTACCTAAAATTCTGTATATCTTGCACACTGTATCGGTTCCTATACCATCCTGTACTCTCATGAAGTTCCAAAAGCAACTTAGAACGTTTATTTGGGGAGGCCGACACCCGAGGTTAGCTGCATCCACGTTGATGGTTAATGGACGTAGAGGGGGAATAGGGATGCCTAATATAATTTCCTACCACAAAGCACTGATTGTCAAGCAACTAGGTGCCTGGATTTTCCCGGCCTCATTAGCTAACTGGACTTCCATTGAGCAAAATCTTACGTGCACTAATTCCCTTAGGAGTGTCCTCTTGGCTTATCCTGTAAAACCATCCCTACCCTCAACAGTGGTTCCCACAATAAAGGTTTCCGTACAGGCTTGGTTGTCCCATTTATCGGCCACTTCCTCCATTGAACGGGGAGCGCCATTTCCCTTACCCTTAAGCGTTCTTGAAATATTGATTCCAGGTTTGAGGGTGCAGACATGGGTAGGATGTGGTATACACCATGTATCTGATTTATATCACGGAGACAACCTACGACCATTTCCAGATCTTGTTGCCATGTATCAAATTCCAAGTAGGGATATATTCCGATATATGCAGTTTACATTTTATTTAAATGTGTTTCCAACTATAACAGCCTCCTTACCCCGATTTATTTGTGATCATCTCTATAATCCCAGCAAAGGGGACCTGAATTTTACAAAACGTATATATGACTGCCTTAATGGAGATGTGGAGATCAACAAGCGGGCTCATTTTCTGAGGTGGGAGCGGGACTTAGGACAGACGTTTACCAATGAGCAATAGGCTGCGGCTATCAAGTGGACTATGAAATCCTCCCTGTGTATGAATCTCTTAGAGGTTCCCAATAAAGTGTTGATGAGATGCTACTATACACCATCTTAACTAGCAAGTATCTATCCCCATACGTCGGCCCTATGCTGGAGGGGATGTGGCCAGCTAGGCTCTATTTTTCATATTTTTTGGAATTGCCCTATTATAATGCAATTGTGGGAGGATGTATTTTTTCTTCTCTCCTCAGTATTGGGAACTCCCATCAACAAGGATCCTGCATTGGCTCTATTGTCTATAGGACTGGACGACCTTCCACATGATTTTAGGGGCCTAGTGGGCCATGTGCTTCTCACAACCAAACTCTTGATAGCCAAGGCTTGGAAATCCTCCACATCTCCTTCATGTAATTAAGTAATAGGTAGGGTGTCCAACCATTGTACCTATGAACGCCTATTTTATCTAAGAAATCACAGATATGTTGTCTTTTCCAATATGTGGGGCCCATGGATGCGCCGCTTTGTGGACTGCAGAGACCAATTACCTTTTCCAACCTGAATTCTCCCTTCCCCTTCCTGTCCTACCTTTTCCTACCCTAAGTTACAAAAACATGTTTGACACTTTTCATGTGATTGGCTGTACATTTCTTGGATATTACTGTATTCGATATATGTGCATTGTTTATGAATATTAATGTACTGATTGAAGATGACAAAATCAATAAAAATTTATGATTTAAAAAAGGCCTCTCCAGAGGGGTTGTTGGCAACTGGAGAAGATCCACCAGGTTTCTCCGAATGAAGTTAGCTGCGGTTCCAGAGTCCAGATAAGCAGAGACCCGGGGCGTTTTTGTGCCGGACACTATGGTCACGGGAATGGACAATTTAGAAGAAAGTCCTTCTTCACCCACGGTTGTCTCTCCAACCAACCCTAGGCTCTGGGGCTTTTAGGGGCAAAGACGCACAAGATGGCCTCCGAGGCCGCAATACAGACAGAGTCCCGAAGTGCGTCTGCGTTGTTTCTCCTGGGTAGACAGCTTGAAATGGTCCATCCACAAAGACTCCTTTGGATTAACAGCTGCTGAGGACAGCAGGGGTTGCTGCAAAGTAGGAGCCAGGCTAGGTGGTCCTCCCTCCCGACGGGCCTCGTAGAACCGTTCTCGGATCCTTATGTCAATATGGGCGGCCAGAAGGATGAGGTTATCCAGGGTAGATGGCAGATCTCGGGCTTCAAGCTTGTCCTTAATCTCAGGGGACAGTTCCTGCCAGAATGTAGCCACCAAGGTCTCATTGTTCCACAACAACTCTTCCGCCAGGGTGCGGAAATGGATGGCATACTCGGCCACGGAAGTGTCTCCCTGGCGAAGGTTCAGCAAGGAGGCAGCTGCCAACGAGACTCGTCCAGGCTCCCCAAACACCATGCAAAATGTCCGTAGGAACCACTGGAAGTCACAGGTCTCTGGTCCTTCTCTCTCCCAGATAGGGTTCGCCAATGCTAGGGCCCTGCCAGTGAGGAGAGAGACGATGAAAGCGACCCTCGCACCATCAGTAGAAAATGCCCTTGCATACAAACAGAAGTGGATCTGGCACTGGTTCAAAAATCCCCTGCAGGTCTTCGCATCTTCATAGCGAGGAGGTAGTGGCAGAGAAAATCAGGGATCAGCACTGCCAGGGGGTATAGTCGGAGGGTCCATACTGCCAGGAGGTGTAGTAGGAGGAACGGCAGCTTGCACATTCAGCCGATGTGCCATAATGTTCAACGCCTGGAGGAGTTGGTCCTGTCGAGACTGTCTAGCATATCCGCCCGCATCACTTGTGATGTTATCATGGTCTTGGATTGACCAGCGGTGTCCATGGCCTGATCGTACTGTCACGATCTGTGGGTATTGTGGACCCACTGGGCGTTACCGCCTTGACGGTATGCCAGCTGGCCAACAGGATACAAGTCAAAGTCTATAGTTCGTATAGGTGTACCTGTGGTAACTTCAGACAGTATCAGGATAGGCTCGGATGGGACCTTGGCAGCAGGCAGACACCAGGCATGTTGTAACAAGACAGGCGTAGTATACAGCACAACACGACTCCAACTCTACATGGCACAGGAACAAGATAGCATGGGATACAGGGTACAGGAACGGGAACACACGAACTGGAAAACACTCAAGGGACCATTTGCAGAGATAGACACGGGTAGGTACAAACAATGATCAGGCAATGCAGGAAGTGGCAGGGCCCTTCTTATAATCCAGGGTGATCTGGGAGCAATCAGCTCAAATCGAAAACGTGTGTGCTCTGGCTCATTGAGGCCGGGAATGAGCTCGAGCGTGCACCCTAGTGGTCACTGTAGGACAGGACGGCCGCATGTGCTGGCATCTCTGGGGAGGACGACGTCTGCAGGAAGATAGGAGTCTGCGGTCTGCGACCGCGGACATTAAAGTGAAAGACTGTAGTTATCTCTTCATCTTTTCATTTCAATAGCCAAATTTTGGGAAAATCTGGACTGATACTCCTGCAGGAATCAGACCCCTTCCTAACATCTGCACGCTGCAGAAACAACTCCGTATCAAGATATTAAAACTAATCTGACAGTTTGAAAGAACAGCGATTCATCTTATACATATATTGATTCAACCTTCAAACTGCTACTCGCTGTAGATACTCTGAAATTACGTCAGTTCATCTTAATAGGTATTATATAGAAAGATATAGCTTCTGAAGCTAATAAAATCAGACAATTTATAACATTTTGTTTCATCTTGCTTAGGGCGGATTTACACGAACATGTAATACGTCCATGCAACGCGTGTGCTTTTCACGCGCGTCGCACGGACCTATGCGAGACTATGGGGCAGTGCAGACTGTCAGTGATTTTTGCGCAGCGTTAGTCCGCTGCGTAAAACTCACGACAGGTCCTATATTTCTGTGTTTTTCTTGCATCACGCATCCATTGAAGTCAATGGGTGCGTGAAAATCACACGCACCACACGGAAGCACTTCCATGGGACGCGCGTGATTCGCGCAACAGCAGTCAAAACTATGTTTGCAAACAGAAAATCACCACGTGCTTTTCTGTTTACAAACAGCCAAACAGAGTGTCATAATAATGGCGGCTGCGTGAAAATCACGCAGCCGCGCATCCTATGTGATGACTCACGAAGCTGTTAAGTGTCTTTTGCGCACGCAAAACGCCGCATTTTTTGCGTGCGTAAAAATGCACACGCTCATGTAAATCCGCCATTATACTGTGATGCCAACACTACAGGTTTTGCAGTAACTGCATTGTAATATCTGCAAATGTAACTCTACTCTACACTGACCCAGTGTTGTTACATAAGAAAGAAGGAAATGGGGAGAACGCAGAAACCTATGGGAGAGGAATCCTCTAAAAATAACAAAACGCCCAAAAAACACCAGGACACCGAAAAGACAAGTAAAAGATTAATGTTCGAAACAATCCAAGACTCTAGACACAAAGACTCCCTTAACAGTAAAGGTGCAACTGCCTCCTCTGGGTCTGAGAGTGAAGAAGAAGATAATCTTTAAGATATAAGTGATCTCAAATCTTATATTAAAGGGTTATTCCCATCTTCATAAATCTAGCTATTAAGCTCACCCTTCTAAAGTTATTACTTTTTGTAAATACCTTGCTTTATCCCACTGATGTAGTTTTCTTGATAATCCTCCTTCATGTCGCTGTCAGTTCCTCTTTGTTTGTAGCTCATTGTCTAGGGATCCAGCCACCACTATTTACCTTTAGCGGTGGCCGCGCTTGCGCAATTATATCCTTTCTGTCCTTAGGAGAGGATGTGATTTCTCTCGTGAACGCCCATATCGGCGCATGCGAATTAGATGCCGACCCGGCCACCATTCGTGAGGACTCACCGGTCAGCTCCAGGTACTGCATGTTAGACATGCAACTGTATATGATGATAAAACACGTTATGCTTAGATACAGTGGACAGTTTGAAAATCATCTGCTGTTCCACAAGGGGGACAAGTGGCTTTCCGCAAGGGGGGAAGTGGGTTACAGAGAAGGGTGGCGGGGTGTTGCAGTGAGTAGTGGTGCATTAAAATTCATGGTGTGTTAGTCTCAACCAGGCTTACCATGCCTGGTTGAGACGATCGTTCTCCTGATGCTGCTAGAACTACATTAGCTAGCAACGTCGGGAGCGCGCACAGTGCAGAGCGGCTTGATTGACATTGAGCCGCTCACAGCCCTTTTTATAAAAGATAACCAGCACTAGCTGAGTTATCAAGTTTTTTTTTTAAAAAGGTAGTAGGGAATTAATTTAAACATTTTTTTAACAACAATTTATTTTTAATTTCATTTCTGATTAGAATGCATTAAAAAATTGTTTACTCAATTTGGGAATAACCCTTTAAAGCGCTACCAATCACAGAATGCATTATGAGATCTCTTCAAAGAGTTCACACAATCAGTTAAAGAGGAACTCTCAGTTTAGAAATGACATTAAGCAAATCTACTCTAGGGTTAACACACTCAAAATACATGCTCCCAGATAATCCAACATTCAGAGAAAATGACAAAAATTGACAATCAAAAAAGGAAAGTGGCATTTTCCATCAAACTTCAATTGATCAAGACGCAACAATTTTAGCATTAAAGGTCTCTCAGAATCTGTGGAGGATAAAAATATCGCCCCAGTTCTTTCACAAATCTTTAATGGATTGCTTAACAAAGAAGATTCCTTTGATTTTGGGATCGAAAGAGCCCACAGAGTATTCCGTCCGAGAACAAGAGATAAAGACAAACCTAGAGATGTACTCTATTATCTCTTGAGCTACAAGATTAAAAAAGAAAAACTCCAGAAATCTTGCATAGCAAAGCGCATAAAATACGATGACACAGAGATCGCCATATACCAAGACATTTCCAAACTTACGTTGGATTTAAGGAGAAACTTTCAACCTTTAACCAAAGTCCTAAGAGACAGAAACAGTAAGTACAAGTGGCTATACCCATTTGGTCTAATGATAAATTCACAAGGAAAATCCTACAGTATCAGATCTCCGGATGATCTCGAATTTACACTTGCTAAATCTGGGACAGATAAATATTCCAGACTGGACAATGACAGAAGAAACTGATGAGCTACCCATCTTACCTCAATCAGATAAGTGGGAATCCTCTACACCCAGGAAACACGAACTAAACAAGTGATCTGTTACCAAATGTGGCAAAACTCCAAAGAAGAAAGACCAGCAAGAACTAGGCTGAGACTGCAGTAGAGGACTCTTCAAAAAAATTTTTTTTTTAAATTACTATGTATCTGTTTAGAGATTCCTTCTATTACATATATAAATATGTTTGATATAGAGACAACACTGGAATTCTCCATGACGATTTATAATGGAAAACTCAAATCTAATTACCTATGCTGTATGTACATAACAGTATCTGGTTTTCTTTGTTATTCTGCTCTACCTAATTTTTATATACAGGTTACTATGAAACCAAAGATTCAAGAAGTAACCTCTGTGGTTACTACCTTTTTAACCTGGACACAGTAGGATTCACGTCTTTTATCCTCAATTGTCCAGCTGTCACTGTACTTTGTTTAGGATCTATAATGTGGTTTATAGCGAGAGAATTTATCTGCATTTTGATCCAAATTTATTACCCCCTTCCCCATCTCAATTCCGCTCTATTACCAATATGAGTTTACGCATACTAATAATACTAACATGTCTAGTATACAGCTTGCCTCATTCAACGTTAAGGGCATTAACATTCCTTAAAAAAGATCACAGATCCAATCCTTTTTACATAACGAGAGAGTAGATATTATTCTATTTCAAGAAACCCATTTTAAAAAAACTATACTCCCATATCAAAGAAAGGCTTTTTTTAAAATTTGTCCAAAGCTTCATCGCCGACGAAAAAACATAAGGAAGTCGCAATTGCATTAAGCAAACATATTCAATTTACTCTAAAAGACTCAGTTATAGATGTAGAGGGCAGATTCATTTTTATTAAGGGACACCTGAGAGGCAAGCTTTGTACAATTGTTAATATCTATGCTCCAAACAGAAATTAGACTCTTCAAAGATGGTAGTCTTATACTAGGAGGTGATCTTAATCTTTCGCAGGACACCCCAAATCGATACCAGGAAAGGTACTTCTTCTATACCATACAAGACTTTAAAGAAAAGGAAAAAACTGCTTGTCACGATCACAGGGTACCTGAACTGGTCCAGACAGTGGCTGTGGCTTCAGCACAGATAGAGGTAGGTGCAGCAGGTTGCGCCAGATGTGGCGGACAGTACATGACGTGGCAGAAGACACTGGATGTGGCAGAAGACACTGGACGCGGCAAACGACACTGGAGTTGGCAAACGACAGCAGGTCCAGTAGGGCATGACTCCAACACTAAGAGGCTCAGAAACAAGAACACAGCACAGGATACAGGATACGGGTAACAGGGCATGGGTAACAACTGGAACGGGAAAACACTAAGGAACCGTTTGCAAGACAGACTTGGGATACACTAACAACGCTCAGGCAAGGATCAGAAGGGCAGGGCCCTTCTTATAGTCCAGGAATCATGTGTAGTTGATGATGATGATGATGATGATGATGATGATTGTTCCCTACGGGAAACAGCGGAAGGGAGCTGGAGATGCGAGGCAGGAGATGCGAGCCAGCGCTCACTGATCCATGGCTGCGGTCATCGGGAGGTGAGTAAACCCGACGGCCCGCAGCCATGGACGCTACACTGCTTCACCAATATCAAATGGTGGATGTATGGAAGTCACCTTCCCGAAAGGTAAAGACTATTCTTTCTATTCCAATGCACATAAACATTATTCCCGTATAGATTCTTTTTTAATCCCCCATAATACACTTCAATATGTCAACAAGATAACATATGGTGATATCCATTTACCAGACCATGCGCCTTTGTTAATGGAATTGAATATACCTGAACAAATGCGACGGAGCTATAACTGGAAATTGAATGACAATTTACTGCAAACTAAAGAAGATATAGAATATGTTGCCAAACACATTAAATATATTTTTGAAGAAAACCTAACAAACAAATGCAGCTTTAACATATGGGCAACCCGTAAAGCTGTTATTAGAGGCATATTGATAGAGATGAGTTCCAGAAAAAAAAAAGAAAAGAAGATTAATGATATATACAATAAGATTAAAAATATTGAAACAGCACATAAGTTATCCTTGGTATTAACACTTGAAAAAGAACCGACTACTCTAAGAATGTCTCTGAGAGACCTCCTTAATAAAAAATCAGAAAAATTATTATTTTGTCATAAATATAATAATTGTGTTAATGCAGATAAGTGTGGCAAACAATTCGCTTATTTAACTAAACAACAGAACAATATGACTTATATATCCAAAGTTAACCCGTTAGTGACCGGCTCATACTGTTTCTACGTCGGTCACTAACGGGCTTTATTCCGATGCAATAGACTTTTTACGTTGCTGCATCGGAATAAGTAAACAGAGCAGGGAGCCGTTAAATCTCCCTGCTCTCAGGTGCCAGAGGTAGCTGAGGGCGGGGGACGTCCCTGCTAGACCGGGTGAGATCGATATTCATATCGATCTCACCCGTTTAACCCTTCAGATGCGGTGCTGAATAGCGTGCACCACATCTGAGTGGTTATGGAGAGAGGGAGGTAGCTCCATCTCATCCCACTGACACCCGGCAATAAGATCGCTGAGTGTCTGTGTCTTCGATGGCAGCTGGGGGCCTAATAAAGGCCCCCAGGTCTGCCTGTCGTGAATGCCTGCTAGATCATGCCTCTACACGGACAGGCATAATACACTGCAATACAGAAGTATTGCAGTGTATTATAAATGCGATCGGATAATCGCATAGTGAAGTCCCCTAGTGGGACTAGTAAAAAAGTGGAAAAAAAAAAGTTTCATAAAAAGTGAAAAAAAAATGAAAAACCCACTTTTCCCCCTTACAAACTGCTTTATTATTAAACAAAATAAAGTAAAAAAAGTTACACATATTTGGTATCGCCGCATACGTAACGACCCCGACTATAAAGTTATTACATCATTTAACCCGCACAATAAAATAAAAAACATGCAAAAATTGCTGTTTTCTTTGAATCCAGACTTTAAAAAAATGGGGTTAAAAAGTTATCAAAAAGTCGCATCTACTCCAAAATGGTACCGATAAAAACTACAAGTCATCCCGCAAAAAAAAAGCCCTCCTACATTTGCATCAGGAAAAAAATAAAAACGTTATGGCTCTTCAAATATGGAGACACAAAAACAAATAATTAAAAAAAAAAGTGTTTTCACTGTGTAAAAGTAGTAAAACATACAAAAACTATACAAATTTGGTATCATTGCAATCGCAACAACCCACTGAATAAAGTTATTGTGTTATTTATACCACACGGTAAACGGCGTAAATTTAGAACGCAAAAAAGTGTGGCAAAATTGCTGTTTTTTTTCTATTCCCCCCCCAAAAACAAGTTAATAAAAGTTAATCAATAAATTCTATGTACCCCAAAATGGTGCTATTAAAAATTACAACTTGTCTCGCAAAAAACAAGACATTATACAGCTATGTCGGCACAAAACTGAAAAGGCTATAGCTCTTTGAATGAGACGATGGAAATACTTAAAAAATGGCTTGGTCATTAGGGTCTAAAATAGGCTGGTCATTAAGGGGTTAAGGATAAGAACAATATCACTAAGACCAAGAGGAAAGACATTAGAGTGCTTCAGACAATTCTATAATTCATTATATAACCTAGAAGAACCTACTCTAGATAAACAGAAATGTGATTCGACAATAAAAGAGATTTTAAACTCTATTAACCACTTCCCGCTTTTGGGCGTGACTGTACGTCCAAATTCAAAGTGCTTTCCCGCACACGGGCGTACAGTCACGCCCTGTAGATAAAGTGAGCACAGGAGCTGTGCGCGCTTTATCTTCAGCGGCTGTCAAAAGTTATACACAGCTGACATTCCGCTGCGATGGCTGTTACCGCCGATCACAGCCATTTAACCCCTTCAATGCGGCTGTCAATGACGTCCGCCGCATTGAAGTGGTTGACAGAGGGAGGGAGCTACCTCTGTACCCCCCCCCCCACGGCCCCCGTGCGATGGATCGCGGGTGGCGATGGTTGCTATGGCAACCAGGAAGCCGTTACTAGGCTTCCTGGTTGCCCAGGTACGGAAGCCTATTAGATCCTGCCCGAGGCAGAAAAAGTGAAAAAAGTAAAAAAAAAGGTTAAAGAAAAATAAAATGAAATAAATGAAAACATGAAAAAAAAACTATACATAATAGCTATCGGCGCGTTCGGAACGGCCTGATCTATAAAAATATCATCTTATTTTTACCGCACGGTGAACACTGTAAATTTTTTTAATAAAAAACAATGACAGCATTTTATTTTTTGGTCATCTTGTCTCAAGTAACGTAAAATGGTACCAATAGAAACTACAGTTCGTCACGCATAAAACAAGCCATCCCGCAGCGATATCAACTAAAAAATAAAAAAGTTATGGCTGTCAGAAAATGGCGACACTAAAACATGATTTTTTTTTAGAAAAGAGTATTTTTATTGTGGGAACGTAGTGAAACGTAAAAAAAGATATAAATTTGGTGTCGCTGTAATCGTATCGACCCGCAGAATAAAGTTAACATGTTGTTTATACTGCACGGTGAATACTGTAAAAAAGCAAAACGTGCTAGGATGGCTGTTTTTTGGTTTTCTCATCTCCCAAAAAATAGAATAAATAGTGATAAAAAAAAAATCGCATGTACCCCAAAGTGGAACCAATAAAAATTACAGCTCGTTCTACAAAAAACGCGCCCTTGAACAGCTCCGTCACCGGAAAAATAATACGTTATGACTCTCAAAACGCAATGATGCAAAATGATGCTAAGTGACGGCCCAGACAAATTTTTAGGTCCAGTAGAATTTCACTAAATACCCCACATCGTCATTTGCTGGACCCCACAGGTGGACCCTGTAGATGCAGCGGAGCTGAGGAAAAATTAGGGCCTTGTGCGGCTTATAGGACTAGTGAAGAAGTCAAAGATTAGGCAATACTGGAGTGCAGATATTTTGTATAATACCCAATAAACCCGGCCTGTGTATATAGGATTGGTTCAAAGCGTACCACACCAATCCATGGATTATTCATTCACCCCATTATTACATCATCCTATTATGACCTGTTGCACTCCGCCCAGTTTACATATGTCTTGATGTACTCCGCCCAGCTTATATATACCTTGATGTACTCCGCCCAGATTACATACGCCCCCACATTATAAGCTGAAATACCGGTAAAACACCAAGCAAGATCTGCGCTTCAAAAGCCAAATAGTGGTCCAACTGAGCCTGGCAGTGTGCCCAAACGGCAATTTATGACCACATATGGGGTATTACTGTATTCCGGAGAACCCGCTTAAAAATGTATGGGATGTGTGTCTACGGTGGTACAAGCTGGGCACAACACATTGGGCACTGAAATGGCATATCTGTGGAAAACAGCAATTTTCAATCTGCAATATCTATTGTTTACTCATTTTTGCAAAACACTTGTGCGGTCAAAATGCTCACTACATGCCTAGATCAATTAGTTGAGGGATCTAGTTTCCAAAATGGGGTAATTTTTCGTGAGTACCACTGTACTGGTACTATAGCTCAATGCAACATGGTGTAAAAAAACGAATCTTGTAAAATCTCCACTCCAAATACTAAATGGCGCTCCTTCCCTTTAGAGGCTTGCTGTGTGTCCAAATAGCAGTTTATGACCACATGTGGGGTATTTCCGTACTCCGGAGAAGTTGCTTTACAAATGTTACGGTGCTTTATCTGTTTTATTTGTTGAGAAAATGAAAAATGTTAAACTAATGCTACGTGTTATTGGAAAATAATGTAATTTTTCATTTTCACTGCCCATTTCTAATAAAATCTATGAGACCCCTGTTGGGTCAAAATGCTCACTACCCCCCTAGATGAATTCCTCAATGGGTGTAGTTTGCCAAATGGAGTCACTTTTGGGGAGTTTCCACTGTACAGATACCTAAGGGGTTTTGCAAAAGCAACATGGTGCAGAAAAACCAATCCAGCAAAATCTGCTCACCAAATGCCGCTCCTTCCCTTCTGAGCCCTGATGTGTATTCATACAGTGGTTTATTACCACATATGGGGTATTGCCGTACTCTGGAGAAGTTGCTTTGCAAATGTTACAGTGCTTTTTCTCCTTTATTTGATGAGAAAATTAAACATTTTGACCTAAAGCTACATCTTAGTGGAAAAAAAATTTCATTTTTCATTGTCCAATTCTAATGAAATCTATGAAACACCTGGGAGGTCAAAATGCTCACTACACCCCTAGTTGAATTCTTCTAGGGGTGTAGTTTGCCAAATGGAGTCCCTTTTGGGGGGTTTCCCCTGTACTGGTACCTTAGGAGCTTTACAAATGCGACATGGTGCCGAGAAATCAAACCAGCAAAATCAGCGCTCCTAAAGCTAAATGGCGCTCATTCACTTCTGAACCCTGATGTGTATTCATACAGTGGTTTATTACCACATATGGGGTATTTCCATACTCTGGAGAAGTTGCTTTGCAAATGTTACAGTGCTTTTTCTCCTTTATTTGATGAGAAAATGAAACATTTTGACCTAAAGCTACATCTTAGTCGAAAAAAATTAAAATTTTTAATTTTTACTGCACAATTCATTACCACAATGAAATCTATGAAACACCTAGGTGGTCAAAATGCTCACTACACCCCTAGTTGAATTCCTCTAGGGGTGTAGTTTCCCAAATGGAGTCACTTTTGGGTGGTGACCACTGTACTGGTACCATTGGAGCTTTACAAATGTGACATGGTGCCGAGAAATTAATCCAGCAAAATCAGCGCTCCAAAAGCTAAATGGCGTGCCTTCCCTTCTGAGCCCTGATGTGTATTCATACAGTGGTTTATTACCACATATGGTGTCTTTCCGTACTCTGGAGAAGTTGCTTTACAAATGTTGGGGTGCTTTTTCTCATTTATTTGTTGAAAAAAAATTAAAAATTCTGAGGTAAAGCTACATCTTATTGAAAAATAATGTCATTTTTCATTTTCACTGCCCAATTCTAATGAAATCTATGACATACCTGTGTGGTCAAAATGATCACTTCACCCCTAGATGAATTCCTCTAGGGGTGTAGTTTCCCAAATGGAGTCACTTTTGGGGGGTTTCCTTTGTTTTTGCACCACAAGATCTCTTCTAACCTGACATGGTGCCTGAAATATAATTTAAGAAAAGGAAGGCCGAAAAATCCACTAGGTGCTCCTTTGCTTCTGGGGCCTTTGTTTGAGGCCAGTAGCACACTAGGGCCACATGTGGGATATTTCTAAAAACTGCAGAATCAGGGCAATAAATATTCAGTTGTGTTTCTCTTGTAAAAGCCTTCAGTATTACAGGAAAAATTGATTAAAATGGAATTTCTGCAAAAAAAAAGAAATTTGAAAATTTCCCTTCCACATTGCTTTAATTCCTGTGACACGCATAAAGGGTTAAGAAACTTTCTAAATGCTGTTTTGAATACTTTAAGGGGTGTAGTTTTTAAAATGGGGGATTTGTGGGCGTTCCTAATATATAAGGCCCTCAAAGCTACTTCAGATCTGAACTGTTCCCTAAAAAAATAGCCTTTTGAAATTTTCTTGAAAATATGAGAAATTGCTGCTAAACTTATAAGCCTTGTAACGTCCTAGAAAAATAAAAGAATGTTCAAAAAATTATGCAAACATAAAGTAGACATATGGGAAATGTTAACTAGTGACTATTTTGTGTGGTATAACTATCTGTCTTACAATCAGATACATTTGAATTTAGAAAAATGGTAATTTTTGCAAATTTTCTCTAAATGTTGGTGTTTTTCACAAATAAATATTGAATTTATCGACCAAATTTTTTCACTAACATAAAGTACAATATGTCACGAGAAAACAAGCTCAGAATCGCTTGGATAGGTAAAAGCATTCTAGAGTTATCACCACATAAAGTGACACATGTCAGATTTAAAAAATGAGGCTGTGTCATATGGTCCAAAAGTGGCTGCATCCTTAAGGGGTTAACCTTCCAGAACAACAATCTTTTTTTTTTAAATCCCCTTTACAACTGCAGAAATCGAGAAAGCCATAGACTCATCCCAAAATGGCAAAAGCCCAGGTCCAGATGGCTTCTCGATAACATTCTATAAAAAACTTAAAGATATTATTTTACCCTTCATGAAACAATACTTCAATAAAATTTCCTCATTTTGTCCTTTTAAAAAAGAATCACTCCTGGTTCATATAGCTATCATCCCGAAAGAAGGTAAAGATAGTACTTTATGTGCTAATTATAGACCAATTTCACTTTTAAATAATGACACTAAACTCTTTTAAAAAATAATTGCTAATATAATTCGATCCATACTCCCAGAACTAATTAACCTTGAACAAGTAGGCTTTACTCCTAAAAGGGAAGCCAAAGATAACACAATGAAGATACTACATTTAATACAATTAGCAAAGAAAAAAAATATTCAAACCATGTTCATGACATCCCATGCTGAAAAAGCATTTGATAGAGTGAATTGGTCATTCCTTCATAGAGTATTTATTAAATATGGTTTCCCTTTGGCTTTCATTGATGAAATTATGGCTCTATATAGTAGTCCGTCTGCTATAGTTAAAGTAAATGGTGATTGTTCATTACCTTTCTTTATATCAAATGGAACGAGACAGGGATGTCCCCTTTCGCCTCTTCTTTTCATTCTGGCATTGGAAGTATTATTGGAAAGAGTCAGAATAAATAATGACATTCATGGACTTAAAAACTATGAAAAATCGCACAAATCAGCTGCATATGAAGATGACATTCTGTTTGTTTTGTCGACTCCTAACAAATCTATCCCAGATTTATTTAAAGAATTGGATATATATGGCTCATTCTCCAACTTTAAGATTAACATAACAAAATCAGAACAATATAACATAAACATTCCCCATGGGCTGTGGTCTAATTTAATCAGGAAATACCCCTTTAAAATCACTAAAGACTCCTTTAATTACTTGGGAGTGAAAATTTGCTCAGATCATAAACTATTTAATCTTAACTATCTTCCCTTACTACAAAAGATAGAAAAACATATTAGTAGCTGGGAAACTCTCCTTTCCTGGTTTGGGATTTAAAAAAAATCATAAACGAATTTGTTTGGAAAAAAACGAAACAACACATCAAATATGATACATTGATCAAACACAAAAGAGGAGGTGGTATAGGGCTTGCAGACTTTCTAAGCTATAGGAATTCGACACATGTTTGAGGGATCACTGAATGGCTCGCAAACCCTTCCAGGAAATTATGGGTAGAGATAGAAAAAGAGACAAATCTATGTAATATTATAAATAGTATTTGGAAAACTAAACACAACAAAATCTGCTATAAAAAAATATCTAATTTTCACACATTTACATCGTTAAAAATATAGCATAATCTTAATAAGAATGTTAAATTCCTACTGCAACATAGTGAAGACAATCCTATAAGGATAATACCAAGCAAATATAGAAGTCTTAGGAAAAAGAATGCTTTGTCTGATAAGAATCATACACTTACTATTAAAATGATGAAAACCAAAGGGACTTTAATCTCACTAAATGGACATAATAGAAACCATCCAAACAATAATCTAATAGAAAAGGAGTTTGAAATGATCACAAACGCAATTAATATCATAGAAATAAGTACTCTGAAAGACTACTATTGTAATGCAATACAGAAAGCATTTATTAACAAATTCTCCCCTCCACACTCCATTTCAATTTGTTATAAGCTTCTTACGAATGGTTTTGTGAACAGACTTTTTTCAAATCTGACGTGTAATTTTATGTAGAAATAACTTTGGAATGCTTTTACCTATCCAAGCGATTCTGAGACTATTTTCTCGTGACATATTGGAATTTGTGTTAGTGGAAAAATGTGCTAGATAAATTCAGTATTTATTTATGAAAAACACCAAAATTTTGTGAAAATTTGGAAAAATTAGCAATTTTCTAAATTTAAATGTATAAACCGTATAAAGACGGTAAAGATGACTGGGCTCTTAATCTTGCAGTGTTATACCCATTAACCCGTTAGTGACCGCCAATACGCCTTTTCACGGCGGCCACCAATGCACTTTATTCCGATGCCTTTTCACAGTGCTGCATCTGAATAAATAAACAGAGCAGGGAGCCATTAAATCTAACTGCTCTCAGCTACCTTCCTTGGAGAGAGGGAGGGAGCTTTCTCTCTCACCCTACCGGCACCCTGAGTAAGATCGCAGGGTGTCGGTGGCTTCTATGGCAGCCGGGGGGCCTAATAAAGGCCCCCAGGTCTGCCACTAGTTATGCCTGCTAGGCCATGCCAGAGGCATGGCCTAGCAGATGCCTGTCCGTTTTACACGGACAGGCACTAATACACTGCAATACTTATTGCAGTGTATTCTAAAAGCGATTGGAGGATCGAATAGTGAAATCCCCTAGTGGGACTATTAAAAAAGTTAAAAAAAAGTTTAATAAAGTTAATGAAAAAAAAAATAAGTGAAGAAACCCCCCCACTTTTTCCCCTTACAAAATGCTGCATCCGTAATGACCCCAACTATAGAGTTATTACATTATTTAACCTGCACGGTGAACGCCCTAAAAAATAAAAGACAATGCAAAAAATTGCTGTTTTCTGTGAATACTGCCTTAAAAAAAATGTGTTAAGTGATCAAAAAGTTGCATCTACTCCAAAATTGTACCAATAAAAACTACAAGAAAAAAAGCCCTCATACAACTGCATTAGTGGAAAAATAAAAAAAAGTTATGGCTCTTGAAGTATGGAGACACAAAAACAAATAATTTTGAAAAAAAAAGTGTTTTTACTGAGTAAAAGTAGTAAAACATACAAAATCTATATAAATTGCCGTCATAACAACCCATTGAATAAAGTTATTGTGTTATTTATCTCTTTTTCTCTTTTTTGCTATATTATTATATTGGACGGCACCGTGCAATAATAATTGCATTTTTTGGGTTATTCAAGAGGATATTTGTTTCTTTTGTTATTTTATTGTGTTATTTATACAACACGGTAAATGGCGTAAATTTAGGCGCAAAAAAGTGTGCCAAAATTGCTGTTTTTTTCTATTCCCCCAAAAAAAGTTAATAAAAGTTAAACAATAAATTCTATGTACCCCATAAGGGTACTATTATACAACTTGCCCCCCAAAAAGTAGGACCTTATACAGCTATGTCGACGCAAAAATAAAAAAGTTATAGCTCTCTAAATGAGATGTTGGAAAAACTTAAAAAATAGCTTGGTCATGAAGGCCTAAAATAGGCTGGTCACTAAGGGGTTAAAGGACCAGAGTCCAGCTAGTAAAAATGAACAAAACAGTGGTCGGATTAATTCCATAATTGAATATGGATAATGTAAAGAATTATTAGTCCTGCTTCGGGCCTGTTCACACCTGTGTCTGTGTTTCCGGTGTTCTGATTCGTCAGAGCAGAACAACAAAAATACTGGAATTGACGGTTCCGTTGCATGACTGACACTATCGGCGCCCAATGGAACAATTAAATTTGATGGCTTCCATCTGGTTTCTGTCGTGTTGTCCGTGGTGCCAGATCTGTGATGAAGGCCCCTAACGGAGCCTCCAACGTAGATGTGAACAGGTCCTTACCTGTATACTGTTACTGAAGACAACTCCCTATAAAAAAAGACCAATATTACCAATAATAATACTATATAAAGGTCCAAGTAATACCGCCACACCATAAACACATAGTGACTGGATAAGGTTACCATACTGTTACTGGATAACATAGACCAATATAGACTATAGACCAGGAATCAGCAACCTTCAGCACTCCAGCTATTGTGAAACTACAATTCCCAGCATGCCCTAATAGCCTTTTGCTGGAATAATAAAGCCTTTGGCTGTCAAGGCATGCTGGGAGTTGTAGTTTCTCAACAACTGGAGTGCCGAAGGTTGCTGACCCCTGCTATAGACCAATATTACCAATATACAGTGTCCATATAGCGGTAGATACCAGTCCTACACAGGAGTTCTGCAGATGATATAAGTGACTACAGTACACTTGTATTCAGTGACTTCTTCTCTAGTCGTTCACTTTCCCTTTTCTACTCCATCTGACCCAAACTGCTATAACAACTTATTCCAGCCAAAACTCGAGTCTGCAGGATTTAAAACACAGACATATTGGTACCTTTCCTATCCAGCATGCTCACCACCTAGATCCTACATTTTAAACAAACTCATTATCCACAGTACCCCAGACAGTCTATTTTTTGGTACCCCACACCATAAAAGTGCCCCTGTGTAACTGTGCCCCCTTATTATTAGTGCCCCCATACAGTAATAATGCCCCTTTGTCCCCAATACAGTAATGCCCCCATACAGTAACGCCTCTTTTAGTGTCCCCTTTGTACCCTCATTCAGAAATAATGCCTCCCTTATTGCCTCCACACAGTAATAATGCCCACTTTGTGCCCCATACAGTAATAGTGCCCCCTTTAAAGACCCCACTCAGTAATAATGACCTATTTGCTCAAAATAAATTACGTCCTCTAAGTCCGTGCTCTTGGAAAGTATCTACCCACTGCCACTGACGGACCACTTTATCGTTCAGGCCCAGTCACAGTTTTAGTGGATGCTAATTGGCCCAGAGAGGAAGTTGCCAGCAAACTGATCTTTTTACACCTCTGACATTGGCCCCTGTGTTGGTGCGGGCACTGGACAGTTTGTACCGCTAACACCGCTCCTGTAGAACTCTGCTACCTGTCAATGAAGAATCATCCGCCTGGGAATTAGAAATGACAGGAAACATTTTTGTCTGTGGTGGATGACTTTTCTACTGACAAGTAGCAGAGTCACATAAAGGGGATGTAATGAATCAGGGTCGGGAGACAGACAGGTGAGCCCTAATCTACCCGCAACTCAGTCCCTGCCTACTTGCATGCCCCGTCCTAAGTGACGGCGTACAACTGGGCGATGGTCCCTACGCTCAGTAAGTGCAAGACAGACAACAAAAGACAAGGGCACACAAAAGCAAGGGAGGGTTGGGGCAGATGCCCACGGGAACACCGTGAGCAACTGGAGTGGTGAACGAGCCGAATCACCCAGGGGAGTACGTAGTAGCAAATCAGAGCAGGAGAATAGTCAGGTAAGTCAGGGTCAAGTAAGTAACAGCGGTCAATGGGTAAATAGCAGGAATTGCAGAGCCAGGATAACCAGACAATCACAGGCAAGGAGCATGCTGCAAGTGAGGGTATAAATAGACCAAGGGCGGGAGCTAGAACCGTCAGGCCAGGCTGTGATAGGTTCTCCCTCTCCTCAGCCTGCAAGCCTGAGTGGTAACAGATTGCGTCACTCTAGCAGACCTTGGAGCTGATGAGGGCTGATTAACCCCGGGCGTCGACACAGAACCTGTGTCTGGATAACCCTTTACAGGGGAATTATTTTTCCATTGACCTCTAGTTTATATTGCTGCGCATGGGAGAAGAAAGAAAACTGCTATAGGTGAGGATAAGTTTTACTTCGTTTTCATGCTGCTAACTTTTATTGTGTTTTTTTTCTAGGTTTCGCTGGACCGTTTGGACTACACCATATATTTGTTGAACTATTTAGATGAACTGCATGTTTTTTTTATTTTATTTTTTAATAATATGGTGAGAGAGGATTGTGTTGGGGAATTTGTATTTCAATAATACATTTTATTCTTATGTCTCTGTGTTTTTTTAATAATTTATTACCACCAAGTAATGGCCGTTGTCTGATTGACATTATTAATAAGGCAGGGTTTAGTGTTAGTCAGTAAAAAGGGCAGCACTAACCCCCTATCATTACCACGGTACCCACCGCCACCAGGAGTACCAGGAAGAGCCGGGTGCGATCCAGTACCCGACCATCTAAAGTGATGGTCAGGTACTGGGCAAGCTACAGACTGGTATTATCAGGCTGGAAATTGAAAAAAACATGGCCCTTTCCACCCTGGTAATGCTAGGCTGCAGCTGCTCTATTGTATCTGGCTGGTTATGAAAAATGGGGGGACCCACGTCGTTTAAAAAAAAAAAAATAATAGAAGAAAAAAAACGACATGGGGTCCCCCCATATTTCATAACCAGCCAGATACAATAAAGCAGCCACAGCATAGCATTACCAGGATACCAGGATGGAAAGGGCCACGTTTTTTGTCCCTTTCCAGCCTGATAATACCAGCCTACGGCTGCCCCAGTGCCCGTCCATTACTCATGACGGTCTTCCCGGTACCCTTGGTGGCGGTGGGTGTCGGGGTAATAATAGGGGGTAAGTGCTAGTCTTTTTACTGGCTAAGACTAAGCCCTGCCTTAGTAATGGATGCTGTCAATCAGGCAACGGTCATTACTAAGGTGGTAATACAGTATTAAAGAAACAAAGAGACATAAGAAATAAATCTTTTATTGAAATAAAAACTGCCCAACACAACCCTTGTACAACCCTTACTAAAAAACTACCCTTACTAAAAAAAAATTTTTTAAAAACACGTACGGTAGTTCATCAACGTAGTTTAACAAATCTATGAGGTAATCCAAACAGACCAGCGGAACCTGCAAAACAAAAAAAACACAAAAAAAGTTAGCAGTATGAAAAATAAAAACCTCACCTAAAGCAATCTTTTGCTTCTCCCCTGCACAGCAATAGAAACTAGAGGTCAATGAACTGTAGTTTATTTTGTGGCAGCCGGGACCTAGAGATGCAGCAGAAATATTAATTGTTTTTAATAATTCCGGAGCATCTGTGAGGTCCCGTGCGCCAGAAAAAGCTAATGCAGGGACCCCTAAAGCTACAGAAGAGTCCCTGTATTGGCTATGTGACCAGGGCTTACTAGCGGTCACATTGAAGTGTTAGGTAGAGGTGGGGGGTGGCAGGAGGTGGCAATTCGAATGAATTGACGGGCGGTCCTCCATTCACTGCTAGAACGGCTCCAGCATAGGAGAAAGGGTTGGCACCCGTCCCCAGTATCCTATGCCCTGTGTGTGTGCCATATGGCACCTGTGTATGTGTCGTGCAGAGACACATACACAGATGCTAATAAAGATGACTGCAGCCACAAATACAAAAAAAATAGTGATAAATAAAGTTACATTAGGGAACACATTAAAATAATTTGAAAAAATAGGCCCAAAACTTAAAACACATCAAATAAAAAAAACAATTTCGTAAACACTTTTCCCTTGAGGCCTAATTCCCACACGTCTTTTTGTCCGTGTTCTATGAGCAATTTTGCGGATAGCACACGGACCCATTCATTTGTATGGCCCCATGCACACACGACCGTGATGTACACGGATCCGCATGGGGGCCGCGAGTCCAGGCCGCAATAGCTCATGTAATTTTACTGTCCATATTTGCTGATCATGTGACCTACTTAGGGGGTTGCATCCTCCATTTCTTTTGTGGATCCGTGAATGCTGATGACACACGGGTGCACTATGGAAGTTTTTTCTTTGCGGAAAAATAGACCACAAATACAGACAATGTATCCGTGGTGGTTTTGCGGACTGCAAAATCATCACAGTCATGTACATTAGGCCTAAGCAGTCAGACGCTTGCACTATAAAAACTTCTGATGGCTCTATTGGGGGTGGGGGATTATACTGCAAGGAGGAGTCTGAGCGTCCGACTCCTGATGGTTCTGTGGTTGGAAGTTATCCCCCCAAACAGAGCCCTCAGCAGTAAGACGCTCTGACCCCCCCCCCTTGAAATGTAGTAACTACTGAAGGCTCTATATGGGGGATAATAATTCAAGGGGGGGGGGGGTCTGAGCAGCCTTTCTGTGAATATCCTCTTTTTAAAGGCTGAAGGGTAGCTCAGTCATTTATGGGTCAATATCGGCTGTTTTTTATTCTTTTATTATGTATTCATTGTTTTTTCTACTTTCAGTCTAGACATTTCTTTTTTCTTTCTTGTTTGGGCTAAAGGGTAATTATGAAATGAGCAACAAACCGCAGAAATGGTGATGTGAACAGGCCCTAACACAAAAGTTTTGTATTTTTTTAAGCTGGTTCACAAAAAAAAATAATTCCAAATTCTACTGAACCAATTGCCTATTTAGAGAGCGGCAGCAGCTCCAGGAGCGACATCATAAGGGACACACTAGGCGGATATGCTGAGTAAAACTACACAGCTTATCCGCCCCGGTAGCCGCAGGGAATTCTGCCAGCAAAACCGCACCAAATAGTGGCTCAGGTTTCGTGAGGCATGTCCGCTGCGGGAATCCTGCAGGGAAAAAAAAGTTTAGACTTGCCCCGGCCGTAGTTTAGGTGACGCATCTCTCTCTTCTGAACGTAGCCCCGCCTCCTGGGATGACGCTGTAGACCATGTGACCTGCAGCAGTCACATGGGATGAAACGTCATGACAGGAGGCCGAGCTGCGCTAAGAATAGAGGATCGCGTCACCAGGACTACGGCCGGGGTAAGTCTAAACTTTTTTATAAATTTTAAAAAGTGCCTTTTTTTTTTTCTCATGTGTGATTTTTGCGGCAGAACCGCAGCATTTCCGCAAACAGAGGAGCAGCGATTCCACAGAATACATTGACACGCTGCGGCTTAAAAAGCCAAAAGCCACACTGCAGGTCCATTATTTTTGCAGCGTGTGGATGAGATTTGTTCACATCTCATCCTCTCTGCTGCGACTGTAATACGCTGCGGATTATCCACAATAAAATGTGCTGCATAAAATCCGCAGTGTTCATGCCTAGTGTGTTCCTACCCTAAGGCCGGATTTACACAAGCGTGTACTTTTTGCGCGCGCAAAAACGTGGCGTTTTGCGCTTGCAAAAGGTCCATAACCGCTCCGTGTGTCAGCAGCGTATGATGCGTGGCTGCGTGATTTTCGCGCAGCCGCCATCATTATGACACTCTGTTTGTAGCACGTGGTGCTTTTCTGTTTTCATTCATAGTTTATACGGCTGCGGAAGTGCTGGGCGTGATTTTCACGCACCCATTGACTTCAATGGGTGCGTGATGCGCGAACAATGCACAAATATCGGACATGTCGTGAGTTTTACGCAGCGGACTCACGCTGCGTGAAAATCACTGACAGTCTGAACGGCCCCATAGAGTAACATAGGTCCGTGCGAGGCGAGTGAAAATCACTGACAGTCTGCACGGCCCCATAGAGTAACATAGGTCCGTGCGAGGCGCGTGAAAATCACGCGCGTTGCACGGATGTATTACACGTTCGTCTGAATAAGCCCTAACAATAAGGCCCAGTTCACAGAGTTTTTGGGCCTTGATATTGACTCGGACACTGCGTCAGAATCAGCACCAAACAACTTCCAAAACCGCCTCCCATTGATTTAATCTGAAATCAATGGGAGCCAGTCGCGGAAAAAAGAAAAAGCAGCACGTCCTTTCTTGCCGCGGTTCCGCTTCTGACCTGCCATCGAAATCAATGGGAGGCTGAAAATGCATTTTTCGCTGCGTTTTCTGTCTGCTGTCCTCAATCGCCGCAGGCAAAAAACGCGGCAAGATAGTGTGGGCAGGTCAAAATCTGCCTCAAAATTCGGTGCGCGGTTCCAGGCGGTCGCCGGTGCGCATGCGCGGGAGTTTGCGGGTGCGCGTGATCGGTCGCACGAGCGGCGGTGTTTGACGGCCCCCATGACGTCCCCCATGCTACCCAGGGCCGCCATCAGGGGGGGGTATTAGGGGTACTGATGTGAGAGGCCCGGCCAAACCTAATTGAAAGGGGGGCCCGCAGCTCACGACATTCTTTTGGTGAAAAAAACGGCTATTTTTTTTCTACCAAAGGCAAGTCGCGGCAGTTTGCCGGGCCCCCCTTTCAATTAGGTTTGGCCGGGCCTCTCACATCAGTACTCCTAATACCCCCCCCTGATGGCGGCTCTGGGTACCATGATATAGTGCTGGACGGAGTACCGTTAACAGGCGGTGCCACGGTAGGGGGGCCCCGAAAATTTAGCTGTAGGGGGCCCTGAAATTCCTGATGGCGGCCCTGCATGGGGTGATCAGGATGAAAATGACTGAAACGACTGATACTGTTAAATATGTATTTGAAGAGTACTATACATCTGCCATTTTGATTAATTGTGATTAATATTATAAATTGGGGTATTATTTGTACTGTATTGGCTAAAACATAATTATTTTAGATAAAGGAATCAATCTTTAAAATACTGTGAATTACCTGTAAATATGATGTTAATCAATATTTTGGCACTTAGAACTTTTATTATTATTATTTTTACATTTGCACCGTTTTTTGAGTAGATTTTGCCCTCAGCATCTTGGTATGTATTTTTAGCAATATATGTTTACATTTATTAGCACTAGTACTTTAATTAATTCATGACCTATATGGTCTCTTTATACATATGATTTAAACTTAGTGATGCAAAGGCATCATATTTTTTGTCACTTAGCACTTTAATCAATAAATATTTAATATGATATATATTATCTCGTTATTTTAACTTGTTGCGAAGTATTCCCGTTGCACTGAGCACTTTGCTAGCACATTTTCTTCTTAAACATACAGGTTACTTTTAGTATAGATCGGTTCCTACCAACATACGGATGTATGAATATGGTTATATAAGTATTGGTACATTTTGACACAATCACATCAGAGGTAGATGGGCGGGGAACCTTTCCCTTTCGCTGATTGGTCAGCGTTACGGATCTTCCCCTCTCACTTGCTGGCTGGCGGAATGACATAGGAATCATTCCAACATGGTGAGTTCATTTGGGCATGCGCCGCTGTCATTGCGCCCGTTCACGTGACCGGATGATTTCTATAGGATTTAGGTTTGTTGTATCACATCACCTAGTTACCGTGTACATGTGACCAGTAGCCATGACGTAACACGTCAGGTGATGTTGGTATAATCAGCTGTGTCTATTTAAAGCATTTCACACAACTAGTCACATGTCACCTTTTAGAACTTTTCATTGGTGGCAGATTACTTTAATAACCCTATGACCCTTCAAACCAAGCCTCCTAAGGAATAGCACGAGAAACACGCATCGAGGCGATACAGTGGGGTGCACTTTTCCTGTTCCTATATTTAGGTGAGCCAGTACTATTCTAAATTATCATTGTCACACACGTACATTGCTGCACTTGGGCTTTTTGAGTCAAGCAGTTGTTGGTATTTTAGATCTTAAATACCATTGGTAGCCTATATATTATACATTTTGTTGTTCATTGCATGTTACCTTGTATTTAATATACTGTGCATACCCACCCTGTATCTTTATACATCTTTATATGATGTTTTTAATATTTATTCAATAAAGTATTTTATATGCTTTCAAGGTTGTTATGGTTCCCAGAACTTCTTTTTTTGTCTGATTTTTGTTATATATTTATGGAAGTTTTGAACCAAGTTCAAAATTTGGACCGTATTTAAGTTTGTTCATATTGTATCTGTGTTGTTTACAGCAAGAGGTCCGGTGACTCCCAATGGATTTCAAAGCTAGGTAACAGTCCTGGCAGTTACAAGTAACTGAGTTATTTTAACCCCTTAATGACGCAGCCTAGTTTTGGCCTTAAGGCTCAGAGGCCATTTTTCAAATCTGACATATTTTACTTTATGTGGTAATAACTTGGGCTTTATGTTAGTGGTACAATTATTTGATATATTCAGTGTTTATTTGTGAAAAATAGCAAAATTTAGAGAAAATTTAGAAAAAAATGAATGTTTCTGAATTTAAATGTATCTGCTTGTAAGACAGATGGTAATACCACCCAAAATAGTTACTAGTTCACATTTCCCATATGTCTACTATATATGTTGGCATCATTTTTTGAACATTCTTTTATTTTTCTAGGACGTTACAAGACTTAGAACATAAGCAGCAATTTCTCATATTTTGAATAAAATTTCAAAAGCCTCTTTTTTTTTAGGTACCAGTTCAGTTCTGAAGTTGCTTTGAGGTGTCTACATATTAGAAACCCGCATAAAACACCTTATTTTAGAAACTAGACCCCTCAAAGTATTCAAAACAGCATTTAGAATGTTTATTAACCCTTCAGGTGTTTCACAGGAATTTAACGCAAAGTAGAGGTGAAATGTACAAATTTATTTTTTTTGACAGAAAATCCTGTTTATTCCATTTTTTTCAGTAAAACAGAAGGTTTTACCAGAAAAACGCAACTCAATACTTATTGCCCAGATTCTACCATTTTTAGAAATATTCCACATGTGGCTCTGGTGTGCCAATGGACTGAAGCACCGGCCTCAGAAGCAAAGGAGCACCTAGGGGATTTTGAGGCCTTCTTTTTTATTAGGCACCATGTCCGGTTTGAAGAGGTCTTGTGGTGCCAAAACTGTGGAAACACCCAAAAATTGACCCTATTTGTCAAGCTACACCCCTCAAGGAACCTATCGAGGAGTATAGTGGGCATTTAGACCCACAGGTTTTTTGCTGAATTTCTGAAAATTATTAATTTTGACAAGGAATAAAGGAGAAAAAGCACCCCAAAATTTGTAAAGCAATTTCTCCCGATTACGTTAAAACCACATATGTGGTCATAAACTGCTGGTTGGACAAACGGCAGGGCTCAGAAAGGCAGGAGCGCTATTTGGCATGTAGATTTTGCTGGATTGGTTTCTGGGCGCCATGTCGCAATTGAAGAGCTTCTGAGGTACCAGTACAGGGGAAACCCTTTAAATGTGACCCCATTTTGGAAACTAGACCCCATGAGGAATTCATTGTAGTTTTCATGGGGTGCATGCGACTTTTTGATCAGGTTTTACTCTATTTTTTAAGAGGCGTGGTGACTAAGAAACAGCAAGTCTACTATTGTTATTTATTTTAAAAAATTTACAGCGTTCACCATGAACTATAAATGACATATTCACTTAATTCTGCGGGCTGATACGATTACGGCGATACCACATGTTTATAGTTTTTTTTATGTCTTATAGCTTTTGCACAATAAAATATTTTTATAAAAAATCATTTACTTTTTGCGTTGCCATATTCTAAGAGCCATAACATTTTTATTTTTCCATCAAGAAAGCGGTGTGAGGAATTGTTTTTTGCGTAACGAACTGTAGTTTCGATCAGTACCATTTTTAGGTACATGCAAATTTTTGATCTTTCATATTCCATTTTTTGGGAGGCAAAGTGACCAAAAAATAGTGATTCAAGTATGGTTTATTATGAATTTCTTTTATGGTGTTCATTTTATTGAAATACTTTTGTAGTTCAGGCCGTTACAGATGCGGCGATACCAAACATGTGTAGTTTATTTGTTTATTTTTTTTTAATAATAGAGGACTGATAAGGGAAAAAGGGGGATTTTTACTTTCACTACCTTTAAACTTTTATTTTTTTATTTTTACACAACTTATTTTTTCTTTTTTTATTTTGTCCCACTAGGGCACTTGAAGGCAGGAGGCCCTGATCGCAATTCTAATACACTGCACTACTAGCTATTAATTGACAGCAAGCATAGTGGGTCCTGACTTTGTCAGGACCCACTAGGCTTCCGTAGATGGCATAGCCGGAGGCCATTGTTAGGCTGCATCATCACCCGCTATCATGTAGCAGGCCGATGATGGTGGTTTAACCCCTAAGGAGCCGTGATCGCTATTGAACGTGACGTCTAAGGGGTTAATCAGTGGGACCACCGCTATCGGTCCCCCCTGAAGGAGCTGCAGCAACTGCTGTACGAGACAGCATTTGTCACAGCTCCTGTATGTGTCGGGAGGACGGCCGAAATGGCCGATCCTCCCGTGATGTACTATTAGGTCATGGAGCGCGAACGATGCACTTACCATGACCTAATAGTACGTCAAGGAGCGGGACAGGGTTAAAGATGGATCATCTTTGTTTTTAATGGAGGATTCACAGAAAATCAAAGATTTAACATGAAATCTTAAAGAGGCTTGGCATAAGAAAATTAAATTATGGTGGAATAAAGCATCTCTGGAAAATGATCTGATTAAGAATATTTTACCAAGAGGGCTTCGGTTACAGATTTACCCCAGTGTTGGGGTGGAAAATCGGTCCATCAGACAAAAGTGGGAAGAGTCAGTAACTACATGTTCTCGTACCCTCATTCAGCTCAATATAGAAGCCAATACATAAGATATAAGCATGATTGAGATGGAGATTGACCAGGTTCAAAAACAACTAGACAAGGATCTCAATGATAATCAACAACAGAAATTTCATCAAGAGCTTGAAAAGGATTTCACCATTTGGGAAAAAGAGATTAGTGAGATTAAAACTAAGAAATTGCAAAGAGATATAAGCGATTACGAACAAAACAAGGTATATAGGTGGCAGAAACACGCCACGAATTATAGAGAGAGGTCAAGTTCAGTTTCGTCTGCATCATCAATGGCAGAAAGTACTAGTTCCAACAGTTCAGTACCATACAGACTAAGACATGACGGATCCGAACACAGAGACACTAGGAACAAATATACAGGGAAATGTAAATACGAAGATCGCCCAGCCAAAGAATGTAAACTGAGGAAATGTGATGGACCGGAGGTAATTAATTTATCGAATGTGATATTAACATCGGCACAAATTAATGTCCTGTCCAAGGGACTATGTTTTTCTCCTTGTAATGATCTGGATCTATTCACAGTAATCAAGGATACCCACCTGTTCGCCCGAAAATTGGTTTAAAAAAAATTACATAATAAGAGTGAGATTGGTACAACACTATCCACATGGGAAGAACAGGAAGTCCCGGAAGCTCTTGAATCTTTACAAGCTGAATCTCCAACAGATCAGATCAGTAATTTTTCTCCATTTATGAGAACAAAATCTGACAATTTTTCTCTCTTAGGTTTATGCCCTACAGTTGATATTTTTGTGAAATTCGTAATCAAGGATTTAGAATCACTTTCTCTGAGACATGGGAGGGATAATCTTTCTTTTCAGGAACGTAAAGCCCTAAAGAAGCTGAAAGCTCTGAAAGAGATGAAAATCAAACCAGCAGACAAGGGGGGGGGGGGGGGATATTGTCATTTGGCCAAAACTTCAGTATGAAAAACAAGCATTTAAATTATTGAATGACACGACTTGCTATAAAATGTTAAGCTGTAACCCCTTGCTATAATTTCAAAAACAGCTCTTAGAAATTCTGGAAGATGCTTTGAATATGGGCACAATACCAGAATCCAGATTTGAAATTCTAATGATCTCCAATCCCAGAATAGCAACATTTTATCTGATTCCCGAAATTCATAAAAATATTGCTGATCCTCCAGGACAACCCATAGTCACAGGAAATGAAGGTATGTGCGAAAAGGTGTGTCAATTCATTGACTATTATTTGAAGCCACTTGTTGCTGAATTACCATCCATCTTTCATTAAAGATACTACTGCGGCTCTCAACCGTTTGGAAGGCCTAAATTTGGATGAGAATATGCTAATCGTTAAAACGTCACAGCAGACATTGAATCATTATATACATCTATACAGCACGAAGATGGCCTCCAAGTAGTGTCCCTGGCTCTGAGATTGAGCAACCTGGCAGAGGACCTATGCAAGGTACTCCTCACTCTAATAGAATTTATTTTGATGCATAATTTTTTCAATTATAAAGACCATTATTTTTTACAGATTCAGGGCACTGTCATGGGGGCAACCTGCACGCCTTCCTATGTGAACCCCATCTTGGGAGCGCGGGAGAGAGAAATTTTCATCTCGAACCCTATTGTTGGAATAGATAAAGTCCATGACTGGATGTAGATGTATATTCATCTGGGAAGCAACAAAAAGTGATCTAGATCATCTAATGGAGAGTCTTAACCAGAATGACATCAATATTAAATTCTCATACAAGAGTGGACTAGAAATAGATTTTTTTGACAAGATTCAGACAAGCTGCTTTGGGAGATTGCAGACGGATGTCTTCAGAAAAGAGACAGCAGTGAATTCCCTATTACATGCAACATCGTCAATTTTCCACTGATGTGCCAATTTAGTGCATAATATGTTGTGCCCACTTTGTGCCACTGAAGACAAATACCTCATAAAATGTTAAGCAGGTTCTCCCGGATATAGCGATACCATATATGTGGACGTAAACTGCTGTTTGGGCATGCTGTAGGGTTCAGGAGAGAGGGAGCGCCATTTGACTTTTGGAGCACAGATTTTGCTTGGTAGGAGTTCGGTTTGGGGTTTTACTGGTATTTCAGTTGATAATGTGGGGGCATATGTAAGCTGTGCGGAGTACATCAGGGAATAATAAGAGGGTATAATAATGGGGTAAATAAATAATAATTCATAGATAGGTGGCCAGTGTTGCACTGATAAATGGTGCACAATCTTAACTGCTTTTGGAACACTCTGCACATTTTGCGTCGCCATATTTGAGAGCCAGAACTTTTTTCTTTTTTCTCCGATTCCTGGCATTAACCCCCTCGATGCAGCGATCCATTGTGATCGCTGCATCCTAGAGGTTTGTAGCAAATCGGCAGCCTTGCCACGCGATGGCAAGGCTGGCGACTGCTACTATGGCAACAGGAGCTCTAAAAATAGACTCCTGTCTGCCATTACGTAAGCTGATTAGGCCCCGCCCATAGGCGGAGCATGATCGGCTTGCTGTCAGTGAACAACTGACAGTTCCAATACATTGCACTACATAGGTAGTGCAATGTATTAGAACATCAAACAAACAGTTGGACCTTCTAGTCCCCTAGTGGGACTAAAAAAAAGTGTAAAAAAAGTAAAAATAAAAGTTGTAAAACATACAATAAAAGTTTCAAGTAATAAAATAAAACACAATCGCCCTTTTTCCCTTATCAAGTCATTTATTATTGAAAAAAATAATAAAGCCATACATATTTGGTATCGCTGCGACCGTAACGACCTAAATTATAAAAATATTATGTTATTTATCCAGCGCAGTGAACGCCGTAAAAAAAAAACCTCAAAAACACTGCCATAATTACTGTTTTTTTGGTCACCGTCTTCCAAAAATTGAAATAAAAAGTGATCAAAAAGTCGCATGTATCCAAAAATGGTACCTATAAAATCTATACCTCGTCTCGCAAAAAACAAACACTCACACAGCTCCATCAACTAAAATTTTTTAAAGTTATGGCTCTCACAACATCACGACAGAAGAAGTACATTCTCTTTCCAAAAGTAATTTTATTGTGAAAAGTAATAAAAAAGTTCTATAAATTTGGTATCGACGGAATCGTACTGACCCGCAGAATAAAGGTAACATGTAGTTTATAACGCATGGTGAACGCTGTATATATAAAAAAAAAACTATGGCAGAATTGCTGTTTTTTTGTCACCTTGCCTCCCAAAAAAAGGATAACAAGTGATCAAAAAGTTGCATGTACCCCAATATGGTACCAATAAAAGCTACAGCTCGTCCCGTACAAAAAGAGCTCTCATACTACTACGTCTATGAAAAAATAAAATAAGTTAAGGCTCCAATAAGTCAGGAAAGAAAAATATCTGGTTGTGCCGGCCCGAGGGGAACATTTCTTCTGTTTCAAAAGGCGATGTATCAAGGCACTAAAATTAGGGAACCAGGAAGGGGATGGCCCAACCATATCCGCTGGAAGCGAGGGCGTCCGTATTATACCAGGACAACACTTTCCCGGCAAAATTCCCCAAACTGCAAAGGTGCGGAGTGTGGACCAAAAGGGGGATAAGGAAGGACGCCAGTTATCAGTGCGACACCGGCCTGTGCAGAAAGGATCGATCACAGCGTAACACACATCTATGGATAATTTTATTATTTTTTTTACCTTATTATTATACCACCTGACTATGCCCCGATGTACTCTGCCGAGCTCACATATGCCCCACATTATAAACGGAAACAACAGTGATACTCCAAACAAAACTATTACCAAGCAAATTCCACGCTCCAAAAGCCAAATGGCGCTCCCACCCATCTGAGCCCTACAGCATGCCCAAACAGCTGTTTATGTCCACATATATGGCATCGCCATACCCGGAAGAACCCTTTTAACAATTTTTGAGGTGTGTGTCCCCAGTGGCACAAGCTGGGCACGACATATTTGACAATGAATTGGCATATCTAGGGCAAAATTTTAATTTGTACCTTCGGCAGCGCAATCATTTATGGAAAAGACACGTGGGGTGAAAATGCTCAGTACACCCTTAATAAATGCCTTGAGGGGTGTAGTTTCCAAAATGGGGTCACTTCTCAGGGGTTTCTTTTATTTCACATCGAAGCCTCTGCAATTGTGAACCAATACTTTATATGTCGCCAAATTAGACCTCAATTTTACATGGTACTCTTTCACTCCTGAGCCCTGTCGAATGTCCAGGCAAAAGATTAGGGCCACACGTAGGGTGCTTCTAAAACCAGGAAACACCGCATAAAAATTGAGAGCTGTCTTGTTATGGTGGCACAAGCCGGGCACCACATATTGGCGTATCTAAGGAAAAATTCCCATTTTCACTCTCCCACATCGTGTGCACACGAATTTCTGCAAAACACCTGTGGGGTTAACATGCTCACTACACCCCTAGGTGAATACCTTGAGGGTGTTGTTTCCAAAATGGGGTCACTTCTGGGGGATCCACTGTTTTGGTTCCACAGGGACTTTGCAAATGCAACATAGCGACCAGAAACCAAATGCAGCAAAATCTGTACACCAAAAGCAAATGGCGCTCCTTCCCTTCTGAGCCCTGCCATGTGTCTAAACAGCAGTTTATGACCACGTGTGGGGTATTGCCGTACTCCAGAGAAGTTGCTTTACAAATGTTGGGGTTCTTTTTTTCCTTTATTTGTTGAGAAAATTAAAAATTTTGAGCTAAAGCTACGTCTTATTGAAGAAAAAGGATTTTTTTTATTTTCACTGCCCAATTCTAATAAAATCTATGAAACACCTGTGGGGTCAAAATGCTCACTACACCCCTAGATGGATTCCTCAAGGGGTGTAGTTTTCTCAATGGAGTCACTTTTTTGGCGTTTTCACTGTTTTGGTCCCTTAGGGGCTTTGCAAATGCGACAGGGGCTCCGCAAACCATTCTTGCTAAATTTGAGCTCCAAAAGACAAATGGCGCTCTTTTCCTTTTAAGCCCTGCCGTGGGTCCAAACAGCTGTTTATTACCACATGTGGGGTAGTGTTTTACTCGGGAGAAATTGCTTTACAAATGTTGCGGTGCTTTTTCTCCTTTAGTCCTTGTGGAAATTAGAAAAAATTAGCTAAACCTACATTTTCGTTGAAAGAATGTAGATTTTCATTTTCATGGCCCAATTTCAATAATTTCTGCAAAAAACCTGCGGGGTCAAAATGCTCACTACACCCCTAGATGGATTCCTCAAGGGGTGTAGTTTTCTCAATGGAGTCACTTTTTTGGCGTTTTCACTGTTTTGGTCCCTTAGGGGCTTTGCAAATGCGACATGGCCTCCGCAAACCATTCCTGCTAAATTTGAGCTCCAAAAGCCAAATGGCGCTCTTTCCCTTCTAAGCCCTGCCGTGGGTCCAAACAGCCATTTATTACCACATGTGGGGTATTGTTTTACTCGGGAGAAATTGCTTTACAAATGTTGCAGTGCTTTTTCTCCTTTAGTGCTTGTGGAAATTAGAAAAAATTAGCTAAACCTACATGTTCTTTGAAAGAATGTAGATTTTAATTTTTACGGCCTACTTCCAATAATTTCTGCAAAAAACCTGCGGGGTCAAAATGCTCACAATACCCCTAGATAATTTCCTCAAGGGGTGTAGTTTCCCAAATGGGGTCACTTTTGGTGGATTTCCACTGTTTTGGCACCGAAAGAGCCCTTCAAACCTGACATGGTGCCTAAAATATTTTCTAATAAAAAGGAGGCCCAAAATCCACTGGGTGCTCCTTTGCTTCTGAGGCCTGTGCTTCAGTCCATTACCACACTAGGGCCACATGTGTGATATTTCTAAAAACTGCAGAATTTGGGCAATAGATATTGAGTTGCGTTTCTCTGGTAAAAACTTCTGTGTTACAGAAAAAATAGATTAAAAATGAATTTCTGCAAAAAAAAATGAAATTTGAAAATTTCACCTCTACGTTGATTTAATTTCTGTGAAACATTTAAAGGGTTAAGAAACTTTCTAAATGCTGTTTTGAATACTTTGAGGGGTGAAGATTTTAAAATGGGGTGACTTTTTGGCGGTTTCTAATATATAAGGCCCTAAGAGCCGCTTCACAACTGAACTGGCCCCTGTAAAAATAGCCTTTTGACATCTTCTTGAAAATGTGAGAAATTGCTGCTAAAGTTCTAAGCCTTGTGATGTCATAGAAAAAGAAAAGGACGTTCAAAAAACGATGCCAATCTAAAGTAGACATATGGGGGATGTTAATTAGCAACAATTTTGTGTGGTATAACTGCCTGTCTTACAAGCAGATACATTTAGGGTATGTTCACACGGCCTATTTACGGACGTAAATCGGGCGTTTTTGCCCCGAATTACGCCCGAAAATTGCGCCTCAATAGCGCTGACAAACATCTGCCCATTGAAAGCAATGGGCAGACGTTTGTCTGTTCACACGAGCCGTATATTTACGCGCCGCTGTCAAATGACGGCGCGTAAATAGACGCCTGCGTCAAAGAAGTGACCTGTCACTTCTTTGGCCGTAATTAGAGCCGTTATTCATTGACTCCAATGAATAGCAGCGCTAATTACGCCCGTAATTGACGCGGCGTTCAAGCGCCTGCACATGCCGGTACGGCTGAAATTACGGGGATGTTTTCAGGCTGAAACATCCCCGTAATTTCAGCCGTAACGGACGCCCTCGTGTGAACATACCCTTACATTTAGAAAAATGCTAATTTTTGCAATTTTTCACAAAATTTTGGTGTTTTTCACTGATAAATATTGAATTTATCGACCAAATTTTTCCACTATCATAAAGTCCAATGTCTCACGAGAAAACAATCTCAGAATCGCTTTGATAGGTAAAAGCATTCCGGAGTTATTACCACATAAAGTGAAATATGTCAGATTTGAAAAAATGGGTCAGGTTCCTGAAGGCCAAAATGAGCTTGGTCCTGAAGGGGTTAAAGTAATTGTTATAGGAAAAAAGGCAGTCTCTGTTTTTTTTTTAACTTTTGTTTTTACACTTTTATACATTTTTATTAACATTTTTTTTACTTTTTTTTTTTTTGTCCCACCAGGGGACTTGAAGGTAGTGTAATCTCTATACTCAGCGTGACACTGACAGCAAGCCTATGAGGAATCGCCAGAGGCGGGTCCTCTTAGGCTTCTGTACACGGAAGAGCTGGAGGCCATTGTCAGGCCTCCGGTTGCTATGACAACCATTGGCACCCGCCGTGACTGTGTAGTGGCGGTTGCGGATCTGCTACAAACCCCATAAATGCGGGGGTTGCCATTAACCAAACAGGGGAATGTCAGGTGACCGGCAACAGGGAAATGTCAGGTGTCGGAGTGTCAGCTGAATCTCCCGGTTTCCATTTCCTTTAGTGTGTACCGGGAACCACTCAGTAACTGTATGTCCAGGTGCGGGAAGTAACCCTTTACTAGGACGTACAGTTGCATCGTGGTCCGGGAAGAGGTTAAGGACCAGGCGTGATGAACTTAGATGTGAGAGTTTACAGGTAGATCCTGTGTGTCAGATACTCACAGGAGCCGCTGTCACTGAATCTGTCAGGTCTGTGGGACTGACGGATTCATTGAATAGCAGTAGATAAAGCAGCTCTGTATAGAGAATACACAGCAGCTGTATGTAAAAAAGTAAAACAAAGTTTTAATACAAAGTATTTGGAAAGTTGCACAAAAAAAAATATTGCCCTTCAAAAGGTTTACATAACCTTTAAGGACCAAGCATTCTTTTTGTTTTTTTTTCCTCATAAAGTTTTTATCTTTGTCGAGATATGAGGACATGTTTTTTGCGGGACAAGTTGTATTTTTCAATTGCACCATTTTTGGGTGTATATATTATATTAAAGAGGCTCTGTCACCAGATTTTGCAACCCCTATCTGCTATTGCAGCAGATAGGCGCTGCAATGTAGATTACAGTAACGTTTTTATTTTTTAAAAACGAGCATTTTTGGCCAAGTTATGACCATTTTTGTAGTTATGCAAATGAGGCTTGCAAAAGTCCAAGTGGGTGTGTTTAAAAGTAAAAGTCCAAGTAGCTACATCGACTTACCTGCTAACGCCGATGCTGCTGCAGAATCAACTGAAGCCTCTGGTGCCGATGTGTCCTCGCTCGTCTGACACGATGCAGGACCTGTGAGTGATGTCACAGCGTGATCTGGCAGAAGCTGGGCGTTTTGAAGAGAAGTGGATGATACTTCTCGTCAGAGCGCCCAGCTAGTAAAAGTATTAAAAACGCCCCGATGTACGCACATAATACACGCCCACTTGGACTTTTACTTTTAAACACACCCACTTGGACTTTTGCAAGCCTCATTTGCATAACTACAAAAATGGTCATAACTTGGCCAAAAATGCTCGTTTTTTAAAAATAAAAACGTTACTGTAATCTACATTGCAGCGCCTATCTGCTGCAATAGCAGATAGGGGTTGCAAAATCTGGTGACAGAGCCTCTTTAATTTACTTTTATAAAAAACAAATTTGGGGAAGGTATTGAAAAAAAAAACAGCTATTCCCGCATAGTTTTTCGCGTTTCAATTTTACGCTGTGCGCTATGCAGTCTAAATAACATGTTAACTTCATCCTATGGGTTGGCACGATTATGGCGATACCAAATATGTATTGTTTTTTTTAATGTTTTACTACTTTTGCACAATTCAAACACTTTTAAACAAAATTTGTTTTTGCATCGCCGCATTACAAGAGCCGTAACGATTTTATTTTGAAGTCGATGTAGTCATATGTGGGCTTGTTTTTTGCGGGACGAGATGTAGCTTTCATTGGAGTACATGGGAATTTTGTAAAATGTTACATTTGTCCCTATCTTGAACTGCAATATTCCACTTTTTTCTCAAATGTATCATTTTAAAGACAGATTTCTTTGTAAAGCGAACATGAGAATAAAGAAACACACCCCAAAATCTATCCCCCTGTTTCTCCTGTTTTAAAAAATATCCCCATTGTGGCCTCAATCTGCTTACTAGACGTGTGGCTTGGCCAAAAAGAGAGGGAGCACCCTTTGGCTTTCAGGGCACAATTGAATACATTTTAGGCCCCATATCATGCATTTAGAGGCATTGAGCTGCCTAATCAAAAAAAAAAAACACCCAGAAATGACCCCATTTTAAAAACTAGACCCCTAAAGTTATTTGTCTAGTGGTGTAGTAATCATGCGGACCAATTTTTTTTTTTAAAGGAATATAATTGTATATGTATGTATTATTTCAGACACTGGTTATATAATGTTTTCTTCAAATTCTTATTACATTTCCACATGAAATAGATAAATGTGGTAATAGGTTATTTTGTTAGAAATATGCCACATTAATAAATTTGTGCGGCGTACAGAAGAGAAGTGAAGCCGTGTATTCATAATGGATGCATGTCTGTATATACCCATTTTCCTGTACTCATGACTATGTCTTGCTAAATAAGCAGTTGTCCCGCATCTGTGCCATTATGATGTCATTGTGGACAGCAGTGTGTTCTAATATAAAATGAGGAAGTACCCCTTGAGGAAGTATAACGTGAAACGCGCGTTGGGGGTTTTATCTGCACGCCTGACTGACTCTCCTGGTGCACGTATTATGGATAAGACTATCTTTGAATAGAGAGGTGGGGGCTGATTGATCAGTTTGTGGACCTAATATTACCAGTGACTTATCATTATTTTTTATCCCTAATCCTGTTTATTGCATTTACTGGTTATACTATATTAGGGTTTTACCATTCATTCATATCACCTGGTACTTTGCCCACACCCCACACTCTGTATCTGGAGTGCTTGTTATTTTCGCCCTGGACCAGTATTGGGAGTTACTTTTGGTAGTGCTTTACTGGAACTGAGTCTTCTTGTCCTTTTGTAACTTTTAACATGTTATGTGTATTGATGTGTTAATTAAAGATATGTTATTTTATTACTTGGCTGTTTTGCTCCTTGTTCTCTTTCTGTTCATATATGAATTTATAGGAGCTGCCTTTATCTTGCATTTAGGGAGGTTGCTTTACTTGCATAGCACCTAGCCCTTTACTACTATTGCTATATGATCTTTCTTTGTGTGTATAATATAAAATGAGTCAGAAAGAAAACAATAAACTGTACTGGAGTGACGGGCAATGTCTTAAAAAAAAATGGAGGAAAATAATCCAAATATGTGGCAAACTCGAGTTTGTTCACAAGAAGAACACCTGTAGGGCTGTCATGACAAGATTTCTTTTTTTTTTAGTGACTGGTTGTACAACGTCTCTTTAGCTCCATCAATCCCTATATGAGGGACGAACGTGTAGATATAAAGGGGCAGTGTCCAAAACCATCTATAGGAACAGTAAAGAATCACTAATCCCCAAAATGATGTCAGTATTTCCAGAAGAATTGTCGGGTGTACTACGTCCAGTAAGAACCCGAATAAAACTGTAACAAAGCCCATGGTGTATTTATAAGGAACAGCTCGATTATTAGAGATCCTCCAAAAAATATCATGCCCGGACAGCTGTATGTGGCAGGACATAGTCATAAGAAAAAGAAAATACATTCAATTTATTCTTGTAATCATTGCTAAAATGCATGACTTCCACTAATTCAGGGGTGGCATGGGCCGCACGTGTTGGATTTATCTACTAATAAATGCAATGCCCACATTTATTTTTTATTTCAAGAAAACTTGTGGGGGTCCATGTTCTGAATAGACAGATGTGGGTCCTGCACAATAAACTGCGTTAATAAAAAAAATATTAATTTGCGAATGATCATGTCCAGGATTTAATTGTCCAAGAATTATATAATAGAAATGAATTTGTGAGTGATCAAGTTCTAGTTTAATTGTCCAAAAATTGTATAAAAAATCATAAGGGGCAAAATTAGTTTTACAGTCTGAAAAAAATACACTTTACTACATTCCCATGAGAATCCCTCGCTCACTTGGAAAGCCCAGGAACTAAACAAAAAATATGAATAAAATTGACTCCCTAAAATGAATCCCCCCACCCAACCCTTTTTGGTGTTCCCTAAATCATATATAAAAATAATTATTAGAAATAATGTGATATGTCTCAAAACAGGGGAAGTTGCACAAGCCTGGATTTGTAGGGCACATGGGGCAGTCAAACCGGGTATCCCTCCCCCTTCCATGTTTACTGCACACCTGGCTTCTCTTTTAGGGGTATTCCTTATTCTCAGTGGCAGAGTCGGTGTGAAGGAATTGGCGCTCAGTGAGCCCTTTGACATCCTCTGACTCAAAGGATTCTCCAGGTGCGGGGGAGTCAAACAGGAGGTGCTCTATAATTTTCTCCTGATATTGGAAGGAACTGAGCATTCCCTGGGTCTTATAGAGCACATAACTATTATAAGTAGCTATGAGGTAGATTGCTACATTTTAATACCAGGCCTTAGTTTTGCGTTTGACCAGGTATGGTTATAGGACCTGGTCAGATAGATCGACTCCCCCCATGAACTTATTATAGTCCACTACGCAAGTCGGTTTCCTCTTATCAGAGGTAGTGCCCCTCTCCCTCAGTGCCACTGTGGTGTCCTCATGCACGGTGGTTAGGATGTACACCTCCTTTTTGTCACTCCACTTGACAGCAAGCAACTGGTCACTGGCAAATGAGAGTGACACACCCCTTTCTAATCGCCTGGACACCAGTTGTTGAGGGAAGTCGGCTCTATTTTTATGCACCGCCCCACAGGCCCCTGTATTAGCAGCATCGAGGGACTTGTACAGGGGGACACTGGTGTAATTGTCGTGTACACATGGTACCCTTTCTGTAGGTAGGGCACCACGAGTTCCCAGACGGTTTTTCCCACTAATGCCAATATCCCCTGGGCATCCTGGGCGATTAAGGTGGCGGTCCCTGCCTTCATAAATGAAAAAGCCACAGATGTAGCCCTTTGTGCTCTCGCACACCTTTTAAAGCTTCACACCATATCGGACTCTTTTGGAGGGAATGTATTGGTGAAACGATAGACGGCCCTTGAAGGACATAAGGGACTCGTCTACCGCTAGTTTTTGCCCTGGGGTGGATAAGTTTATAAATGACTCAGATAGGAGGAAGATAAGGGGTCTCAATTTGTTGAGGCGATTATAGCCTGGGTCACTTCTTGGGGGGATTTGTGAATTGTCAGAGAAATGCATGAAACGCATTATCGTCTCATAGCGTGTTCCGGCCAGGACAGCAGCAAAAACAGGGGTGCTGTGGATAGCGCTGGTAGCCCAGTGGGAGCGGCTATTTTTTATTTTATTTTTATACTATCCCCATGTTTAGGGTAATTCCCAAAAATGCTTTAATCTCAGACGGTTGTGGGGAGCCATCCTCTGGCATAGTAAGACCTTGGATTTTTGGTGACATATTGCCTGGCATATAAATTTGTCTGCTGGACAATTAGTTCCAGGACCTGATCGCCTATAAACAAATGAAAAAAATTATAGGGGGTAAAATTAGCAACATCAGTGTTGATGCCTGGAGTCGCTGTAAATGGCAGCATTTGGGAGAGGAAGAAATTGAAGGATCCCACATTGTGGGAGGGACTGCAGTACTAGGCCATGTTCCTGACGCTTCAACTGTGATAGCTGCGTTCAATACCATAGAGCTGGGGGTCCAGTGGCAGAAGCAGAACTTGTGTCGCTTTCTGAGATAAGTTCTGCTTCTGACACAGTGTATATATCGCTGCCGGAACTGCTAGAGCACAACAAGGTGTACGCCTGCTCTGCAGTGAACATTCTGCGGCTTCTGCGATTCATTTTTTCGCTACGCTAAATTAACAAATTACATTTTCTTTTGTATTTACATTTTTTATTTATATACATCTATACATATATATAGAATGTCCACCATCCAGCAGCACCAGTCAGGAATATAGGTGGGTGCACGTCCCAGGAGCCCGATCACTGCTCCCAGATCCTCAATATTCGTCCAATAAGAGACAGCACTCCAATTTGTGATAGAAAAAACGGCTTTTTATTAGCCCCTGTGCGACGTTTCGGCTCTTTACATGGAGCCTTTCTCAAGCATACAAACAGTGTAAAAGCATGTGCTATATATGGAGACCACACAACTGGTCTCATTAGGCAAGTGATTTAGCATAAAACATAAATAAGTACAAAGATACAGTCATGTTGCATCAGTAAAAGTTATAAAATACAAAGAGGAGCCATTGTGTATATATGATGGTCCTCAGATCAATCAGGGCCATCCAGTTTACAGCAGAAAAAATGCTAATTAGTGAACAACTTTAAAAAAAGTGCAGGTGCACATAATATAACAAATTAAAAACTGTGTCAATTGCCCTCTGATTCAAAAGGGCTCACAATTTATCCATCCCCAGATGAAACGAACATATGATATTAGGTTCTACTTAAATTGTAACTCAGACCATGTCATATATGTACTAGAATGTCCATGCCACCTCCTCTATGTTGGAGAAACTTCACTCGAATTCAAAACACGGTTAAATCAACACCGCTACACGATCCGCAAAAAACGTATGGACCTTCCTGTGTCCAAGCATTATATAGAAGCTGGACACACGGAAAAAGATATACGAGTATATTTGATAGACCATGTACCAATGTTACGTAGAGGTGGAGACCGTATTAAATCTCTCAAATATAGAGAGCTTCAATGGATTGAGAGATTGCAAACATTGAGACCTAGGGGTCTCAATGTTGACTTCATAACGCACGGTGTAGTCTAGGGATCTGCTTACACTCCGTGGGGATGTATTGTTCATAGGTCTTCCTGTATATGAACCAGTGTAAAATCTACTAAATTTGTAACCTTATCTATTTCATTTCTTCCAGATCTCTGATAAACAGAAAATATCAAGTATCACCTGTGTTTTACCTTGGATCCACAATTTCGGGGTATCGGACCATCTTTATCACATATTGTTATGATTTGCTTCTTATGGTATCTTATTCAATTGCATTAAATAATACTTTATATATGAATATAATCGGCCAAAATTTTTTTTTAGATTGTACAGCGTTTTTCATGCGTTTTAAGAACTTTTTGTTTTTTTTGCTATCTTCCCAGGGGTAACATTATCATAATCATTATAATCCTTTCTGGATATGTATGATGACTGTCTTCCCTGTTATTTTGCCGTTTTTTATTTATAAATGGCTACCTTAAGTCTCTTTATCAACTGCTCACATTTATATGCGCATCTTCAGCGCAACATATTCTTGACTCTTAAAGTTATTAGTCTATATCTCACAGTGCAGTTATGATTGGTGACTGGGTGTATTCCCTGTCATCTCAATTAAATTGCATTTTTGGTATCTTCTAAGTTCCCTTTACGCTGTACATGGACGCAACCGACTGTGTGCACGGTTCCTAGAATAAAGTTTTCATTTTGACAATAAGATTACACAAACATGGCCGCTGTTGGCCTTGTATGCTGTACTAAGATGGCCTGCCTCATAGTGGCACTGCGCATGCGCGAAAGTGCGCTGTAGCAAGAGACTACTCTGTCATAGATAGTCGCCACCCCACTTTTCAGGTGCCGGAATTACAACCCGAACACATGGATCCAAGGTAAACACAATGCTCATGTTTTTAATTTGTTATATTATGTGCACCTGCACTTTTTTTTAAAGTTGTTCACTAATTAGCATTTTTTCTGCTGTAAACTGGATGGCCCTGATTGATCTGAGGACCATCATATATACACAATGGCACCTCTTTGTATTTTATAACTTTTACTGATGCAACATGACTGTATCTTTGTACTTATTTATGTTTTATGCTAAATCACTTGCCTAATGAGACCAGTTGTGTGGTCTCCATATATAGCACATGCTTTTACACTGTTTGTATGCTTGAGAAAGGCTCCGTGTAAAGAGCTGAAACGTTGCACAGGGGCTAATAAAAAGCCGTTTTTTCTATCACAAATTGGAGTGCTGTCTCTTATTGGACGTAAATATATATATATATATATATATATATATATATATACAACGTGTAATGACAGGGGGGTAGGGAAACAGACAGTGAGCCCTAATCTACCCACCACTCAGTCCCTGCCTACTTGCAACGACCCGCCCTAGGCGACGGGGTACAACTGGGCGACGGTCCCTACGCTCAGTAGGTGCACGACAGACAAACAGACAAGGGGACACAAGCAAAGGGAAATGGGGCAGTTGCCCACGGCAACACCGTGAGCAACAAGAGAGGTGAACGAGCCGAGTAAAACCAGGAATGTACGAGGTACCAAACGCAGAGCAGGAGAGTAGTCAGTAAGCCAGGGTCAGTATGAAGCAAGGTCAAATAGCTAGAAGCTGCAGCAAGGCCAGGAAACCACACGAGAAGAATCACAAGCAAAGGAGGAACAGGAAACTCAGGTATAAATAGACAGAGGGCGGGAGCTAGCTCCGTCTGGCCAGGCTGCGATAGGCTCTCCCACTCCTAAGCCTGCCATCCTGAGTGGTGGAAGATGGAGTCAGTCTCAGAAACATAGAAGCAGGTGCAGACTGATTATCTATGGGCGTATACACAGAAGTTGTGCCTGGCAGATCCTTTACAGTACCCCCCCTTTTATGAGGGGCCACCGGACCCTTTCTAAGTGGACCTGGTTTATTGGGGAAACGAAGGTGGAACTTCCTGACCAATACCCCAATGTGAACATCCCGGGTGGGTACCCAAGTCCTCTCCTCAGGCCCGTATCCTCTCCAATGGACCAGGTACTGGAGGGAGCCTTGGACCATCTTGCTGTCCACAATCTTGGCCACCTCGAATTCCACCCCCTCAGGGGTGAGAACGGGAACAGGAGGTTTCCTCGAGGGAGCCAAGGACGGGGAGCAGCGTTTAAGGAGGGAGGCATGAAACACGTCGTGTATACGAAAAGATGAGGGCAACTCCAGTCGGAAGGAGACAGGATTGAGGACTTCAATGACCTTATACGGCCCTATAAACCGGGGAGCAAACTTCTTGGACGGGACCTTAAGGCGCAAGACCAGATCCCCGACCATAAACAAGGGGTTAGCAGAACGTCTTCTATCAGCCTGAGTTTTTTGTATGCTCTGGGACGCCTCTAGGTTCTTCTGAACCTGGGCCCAGACAGTGCACAGTTCCCGATGAACGACCTCTAACTCGGGATTGTTGGAACTACCAGGTGAAACGGAGGAGAACCGTGGATTAAACCCAAAATTACAGAAAAAGGGGGAGACCCCTGACGAGTTACTGACCCGGTTATTAAGGGAAAATTCGGCGAGGGGAATGAATGAGACCTAATCATATTGACAGTCAGAGATAAAACACCTTAAATATTGTTCTAGAGCCTGATTAGTCCTCTCGGTTTGGCCATTAGTTGCAGGATGGAAGGCAGAGGAGAAGGACAGATCAATCTCCAACTTTTTACAGAAGGCTCTCCAAAACAATGAAACAAATTGTACCCCTCTGTCCGAAACAATATTGACAGGGACCCCATGGAGACGCAGGATGTGTTTGACGAACAAGGTAGCTAACGTCTTAGCATTGGGTAGTTTCTTGAGGGGCACAAAGTGGCACATCTTACGGAAGCGGTCTACTACAACCCACACCACCGACTTGCTTTGAGATGGAGGCAAATCGGTGATAAAATCCATGGATATATGGGTCCAAGGTCTCTGGAGAATGGGCAAAGAACGTAGTAAGCCCGCTGGTCGGGACCTGGGAGTCTTGGACCTAGCACAAACCTCACAAGCGGCGACGTAGGCCTTAACGTCTTTAGGCAACCCAGGCCACCAATAGTTTCTGGCAATGAGGTGTTGGTACCCAGGATGCCTGGATGACCAGATAGTGTGGAGTCATGATTTTCCCTAAGTACCCTTAGCCGGAATTGCAGGGGAACAAACAGCTTGTTCTCAGGAAGATTCCCGGGAGCTGAACCTTGATCAGCCGCAATTTCAGAGAATAAATCAGAATCAATAGAAGAAACGACTATACCAGGAGGCAAAATACAAGCAGGATCTTCCTCCGAAGGAGGGCTGGCCATGAAGCTATGCGACAGTGCATCGGCCTTAATATTTTTAGACCCAGCCCTATAGGTAACCAAAAAGTTGAATCTGGTAAAAAATAGCGCCCATCGAGCTTGTCTCGGGTTTAGCCTCCGGGCAGATTCTAGGAAAACCAGATTCTTGTGGTCGGTAAGGACCGTTACCTGGTGCCTAGCCCCCTCCAGAAAGTGGCGCCACTCTTCAAATGCCCATTTAATGGCTAAGAGTTCGCGGTTGCCAATATCATAGTTACTCTCAGTGGGCGAAAACTTCCTGGAGAAGTAGGCACAGGTACGGAGATGGGTGAGGGACCTGGTACCCTGGGACAAGACAGCCCCCACTCCCACCTCGGATGCGTAAACCTCCACGATAAATGCTCCATTTGGTTGGGCCTGACCAGCACCGGGGCCGAGATAAAGCACTTCTTAAGGACCTCAAAAGCCTGGACAGCCTCAGGAGGCCAGTGGAGGAGATCAGCACCTTTGCGAGTGAGGTCCGTAAGAGGCTTAGCGATGACCGAGGAGTTAGCAATAAATCTCCTGTTATAATTAGCGAACCCCAAGAAACACTGTAACGCCTTCAGGGAGGCAGGTTGGACCCATTCCGCCACAGCCTGGACCTTGGCGGGGTCCATGCGGAATTCATGAGGAGTGAGGATTTGACCCAAAAATGGTATCTCTTGCACCCCAAACACACATTTTTCAGTCTTAGCAAACAGTTTGTTTTCCCGAAGGACCTGGAGCACCTTCCTGACATGCTCAATGTGGGAGGACAAGTCCTTGGAAAACACAAGTATGTCATCAAGGTACACTACAAGAAATACCCCCAGGTAATCTCTTAAAATCTCATTTATGAAATTCTGGAAGACCGCGGGGGCATTACACAACCCAAAGGGCATGACGAGGTATTCGAAATGACCTTCGGGCATGTTAAACGCAGTCTTCCACTCATCCCCCTCTTTGATCCGGATAAGGTTATACGCCCCCCGTAGATCAAACTTAGAGAACCATTGGGCCCCCTGAACTTGATTAAAGAGATCAGGAATCAAAGGAAGGGGATACTGGTTCCTTACAGTGACCTTATTCAAGTTACGGTAGTCAATGCATGGCCTAAGACCACCATCCTTCTTCCCTACGAAGAAGAAGCCAGCACCTACCGGAGAAGTAGAGGGGCGAATGTAACCCTTGGCCAGGCATTCCTGGATATACTCTCTCATGGCTTCACGTTCGGGACAAGAAAGATTAAATATCCTACCCTGAGGGAGCTTAGCTCCTGGTACCAAATCGATAGCGCAATCATATTCTCTATGAGGAGGTAACACTTCGGAGGCCTCCTTAGAGAAAACATCAGCGAAGTCCTGAACAAACTCAGGTAGCATGTTCACCTCCTCAGGGGGAGAAATAGAATTAACAGAAAAACATGACGTCAAGCATTCATTACCCCATTTGGTAAGCTCCCCAGTATTCCAGTCAAACGTGGGATTATGCAACTGCAACCAGGGAAGGCCTAAAACCAAATCGGACGATAATCCCTGCATCAACAGTACAGAGCACTGCTCCAAATGCATGGAGCCAACAAGGAGTTCAACAACAGGGGTATGCTGGGTAAAATAACCATTAGCAAGAGGAGTGGAGTCGATACCCACTACCAGGACAGGTTTAAGCAAATCAATCAAAGGCATAGCAAGAGACATAGCAAATTCCACAGACATGATATTAGCAGAAAACCCTGAATCCACGAAGGCACTGCCGGTAGCAGACCTACCACCAAAAGAGACCTGAAAGGGAAGCAAGATTTTATTACGTTTCATATTTACGGGAAATACCTGTGCGCCCAAGTGACCTCCCCGATGATCACTTAGGCGCGGAAGTTTTCCGGCTGCTTATTCTTACGCCTAGGACAGGTGTTCACTTGATGCTTGTCATCCCCACAATAGAAGCAGAGACCATTCTTCCTGCGGAACTCTCTACGTTGTCGGGGGGACACGGAGGCCCCGAGTTGCATAGGTACCTCCGAGTCTTCCGTGGAAGAGCGAAGCAACGGGACCTCGGGAGGCATCATGGGGGAGTCAGAGGGGAAAACACAAAAACGTTCAAGTTGTCGTTCCCTGAGACGTCGGTCAAGTCGTACCGCTAAAGCCATAACCTGGTCTAAGGAGTCAGAACAGGGATAGCTAACTAGCAGGTCTTTCAGGGCGTTCGACAGACCCAACCTAAACTGGCACCTTAAGGCAGGGTCATTCCACCGAGAAGCTACGCACCACTTCCTAAAGTCAGAACAATACTCCTCCACAGGTCTCTTACCCTGACGTAAGGTCACCAGCTGACTCTCGGCAAAGGCAGTCCTGTCAGTCTCGTCATAAATGAGTCCGAGAGCAGAAAAGAAAAGATCAACGGAGGAAAGTTCAGGGGCGTCAGGAGCCAAGGAGAAGGCCCATTCTTGTGGCCCTTCCTGGAGCCGGGACATAATTATACCCACCCGCTGGCTCTCAGAACCTGAGGAGTGGGGCTTTAAGCGAAAGTAGGACTTACAACTCTCCCGAAAGGAGAGAAAAGTCCTCCGGTCCCCTGAGAACCGGTCAGGCAACTTGAGGTGGGGTTCAAGAGGTGAGGTGAGGGGCACTACCATGGTAGCGTCAGGCTGGTTGACCCTCTGAGCCAGGGCCTGGACCTGTAGGGAGAGACCCTGCATTTGCTGAGCCAGGGTCTCAAGGGGGTCCATAGTAGTGTGAGAGACCAGGGTAGAATAGGTATATGGGCTTGTGATTATGTAATGGCAGGGGGGTAGGGAAACAGACAGTGAGCCCTAATCTACCCACCACTCAGTCCCTGCCTACTTGCAACGATCCGCCCTAGGCGACGGGGTACAACTGGGCGACGGTCCCTACGCTCAGTAGGTGCACGACAGACAAACAGACAAGGGGACACAAGCAATGGGAAATGGGGCAGTTGCCCACGGCAACACCGTGAAAAACAATAGAGGTGAACGAGCCGAGTAAAACCAGGAGTGTACGAGGTACCAAATGCAGAGCAGGAGAGCAGGAGAGTAGTCAGTAAGCCAGGGTCAGTATGAAGCAAGGTCAAATAGCTAGAAGCTGCAGCAAGGCTAGGAAAGCACACGAGAAGAATCACAAGCAAAGGAGGAACAGGAAAGGCAGGTATAAATAGACAGAGGGCGGGAGCTAGCTCCGTCTGGCCAGGCTGCGATAGGCTCTCCCACTCCTAAGCCTGCCATCCTGAGTGGTGGAAGATGGAGTCAGTCTCAGAGACATAGAACCAGGTGCAGACTGATTACCCATGGGCGTATACACAGAAGTTGTGCCTGGCATATCCTTTACACAACGTGTTCCAAATTATTATGCACATTGGATTTAAGTATCAAACATTTAATTATTAGTTTTTCAATTAAACTCATGGATGGTATTGTGTCTTAGGGCTCTTTGGATCATTGTAATCAATCTCAGACACCTGTGATAATTAGTTTTCCAGGTGTGCCCAATCAAACGAAAACTACTTAAGGCTAGGTTCACACGAGCACATTAACGTCCATAATGGACGGACGTATTTCGCCCGGAAGTCCCGGACCGAACTCAGTGCAGGGAGCCGGGCTCCTAGCATCATAGTTATATACGACGCTAGGAGTCCCTGCCTCTCCGTGGAACTACTGTCCCGTACTGTAATCATGTTTTCAGTACAGGACAGTAGTTCCACGGAGAGGCAGGGACTCCTAGCGTCGTATATAACTATGATGCTAGGAGCCCGGCTCCCTGCACTGAGTTCGGTCCGGGACTTCCGGGCGAAATACGTCCATCCATTACGGACGTTAATGTGCTCGTGTGAACCCAGCCTAAGAAGGACGTTCCACATTATTAAGCAGGCCACAGCTTTCAAGCAATATGGGAAAGAAAAAGGATCTCTCTGCAGCCGAAAAGCGTGAAATAGTGCAATACCTTGGACAAGGTATGAAAACATTGGCTATTTCAAGAAAACTTAAGCGTGATCATCGTACTGTGAAAAGATTTGTGGCTGATTCAGAGCGCAGACTGGTTCGTTCAGATAAAGGCATAATGAGGAAGGTTTCTGCCAGACAAATTAATAGGATTAGGAGAGCAGCTGCTAAAATGCCATTGCAAAGCAGCAAACAGGTATTTGAAGCCGCTGGTGCCTCTGGAGTCCCGCGAACCTCAAGGTGTAGGATAATCCAGAGATTTGCAAGTGTGCATAAAGCTATTATTCGCCCACCCCTAAACAATGCTCACAAGCAGAAACGGTTGCAGTGGGCTCAGAAATACATGAAGACTAATTTTCAAACCGTGTTGTTTACTGATGAGTGACGTGCAACCCTGGATGGTGCAGATGGATGGAGTAGTGGATGGTTGGTGAATCCCAACAAGGCTGCGACGTCAGCAAGGAGGTGGCAGAGTCATGTTTTGGGCTGGAATCATGGGGAGAGGGCTGGTAGGCACCTTTAGGGTCCCTGACGGTGTGAAAATGACCTCTGCAAAATACGTTGAGTTTATGACTGACCACTTTCTTCCGTTACAAAAAGAAGAACCGTGCCTTCCGTAGCAAAATTATCTTCATTCATAACAATGCACCATCTCATGCTGCAAAGAATACCACTGTGTCATTGGCTGCTATAAGCATAAAAGGAGAGAAACTCATGGTGTGGCCCCCATGTTCCCCTGACCTCAACCCTATTGAGAACCTTTGGAGCATCCTCATGCAAAATATCTATGAGGGTGGGAGGCAGTTCACATCAAAACAGAAGCTCTGGGAGGCTATTCTGACATCCTGCAAAGATATTCAAGCAGAAACTGTCCAAATACTCACAAATTCAATGGATGCAAGAATTGTGAAGGTGATATCAAAGAAGGGGTCCTATGTTAACATGTAACTTGGCCTGTTAATTTTCTTTTGATTGAAAGAGCTTTTGATTTCTGTAAATATGAACTCCTGATGCTGCAAATTACCATTTTAGTTCTCTTTACAACCTTTAAAATGTTTTGATCTCTGTTGTGCATAATAATTTGAAACATGAGTTTGAGTTTTTTACTTCTAAAAAAAAAAATCTGTTATCATTAGGAGATTTGTTCAATAAAATTTGCATTATACTCCAACGGTTGATGGCTTGAAGATTATACTGACTGTCATTTGCATCGACTATTTAGGAAAATCAGCGAAAAATAACATTTGCATAATAATTTGGAATGCAGTGTTTATATATAACACTAACAAAAAAAGCAAAAACAATTACGGTAAACCGCAGCTGATACTAGGATACCGTTATAATTTGTCCCTGATCAGTTTCCATTTACAGGCAGAATATCAGCCTTACACTGACAGCATGTGTCATTTTCTTATTTTTCCCGGAAGTTGTGGGTGGGGGGGGGGGGCATGATCGCTGGCTGCCGGGGCCTTACAACAATTTTTTTTAATCTCCTCTCACCAAACATACATGGTGAGAGGAGATAAAAATTAAATTACACTGCTGCATGCACTGTAACGGCGATCGCCGATATTCGGAGCGCAAACAGCGGTTCCAAGTCACTGCTCCAAGCCCTCAGCTACCTCTGGTAGCTGAGAGCAAGGAGCTAACCCTCCCCCCCGGCGGCGCTACTTTATTCCGAAGCAATGCCGTAAAAAGGCAATTGCATCGGACCTGAAGCCCGTTAGTGTCCGCTGTAAAAACACTTATGGGCAGTCACTAACTGGTTAAACACTGCGTTTATTATGTCTATTACCTAAGAAAGTATCCTTGTAGGAATCTAAAGTTGGAAGAGAAAAAATAACTAAACTAACTGAATGTGAGAAGATGCATTAAAAAAATACAAGGAGGCATAAACTTATTCTATTATTGGGGTATTCCTGATTCTGAAAATAAATGTTATTTTTTGTATTATAAAAAGTTATACAATTTTCCAATACACTTTCTCTATTGCATGCTGTCATTCAATAGGAATATTTATTGTGTCCATGGTCATGTTATGTACACACAGGTGCTGGAATCGTTAACCCCTTCAGGACTGAGCCTGTTTTGGCCTTCAGGACGAAGCCGATTCTTAAAATCTGACATGTGTCACTTATGTGGTAATAACTCCGGAATGCTTTTACCTATCCAAGCGATTCTGAGATTGTTTTCTCGTGACACATTGGACTTTATGTTACTGGCAAAATTTGCCCGATAGATTCAGTATTTAATTGTGAAAAACACCAAAATTTAGCGAAAAATTGCAAAAATTCGCATTTTTCTAAATTTAAATGTATCTGCTTGTAAAACCGATAGTAATACCACACAAAATAGTTACTAGTTACCATCCCCCACATGTCTACTTTAGTTTGGCATCGTTTTTTGAACATTATTTTATTTTTCTAGGACGTTACAAGGCTTAGAACTTTAGCAGCGATTTCTCATATTTTCAAGAAAATTTCAAAAGGCGATTTTTACAAGGACAAGTTCAGTTCTGAAGTGGCTTTGAGAGTCTTATATATTAGAAAGTCCCCATAAATCACCCCATTTTGAAAACTGCACCCCTTAAAGTATTCAAAACAGCATTCAGAAAGTGTATTAACCCTTTAGGCGTTTCACAGGAATTAAAGCAAAGTAGAGGTGAAAGTTACAAATTTCATTTTTTTTATACAAAATTCATTTGTAATACATTTTTTTCTATACCACAGAAGGTTTTTCCCCAAAAATGTAACTTATTATTTATTGCCCAGATTCTGCAGTTTTTAGAAATACCCCACATGTGGCCCTAGTTCGGTCATGGACTGAAACACAGGCCTCAGAAGCACAGGAGCACCTAGTGGATTTTGGGGCCTTCTTTTTTTAGCATATATTTTAGGTACCATGTCAGGTTTGAAGAGGTCTTGTGGGGCCAAAACAATAAAGACCCCCAAAAGTGACCTCATTTTGGAAACTACACCCCTCAGGGAATTTATCTAGGGGTATAGTTAGCATTTTGAACCCACAGTTTTTTTGCTAAATTTATTTGAATTAGTTTGTGAAGATGAAAATCTACTTTTTTCTGAAAAAACGTAGACATTTTTAATTTTTTCAAGGTATAAAAGAGAAAAAACACCCCAACATATGTAAAGCAATTTCTCCTGATTATAGCAATACCCCATATGTGGTAATAAACTGCTGTTTGGACCCACAGCAGGACTCAGAAGGAAAGGAGCACCATTTGGATTTTGAAATTCTGATTTTGCTGGAATGGTTTTCAGTGCCATGTCGCGTTTGAAATGCACTGGAGGGAACAAAATAGTGGAAACCCCCGGAAAGTGACCCCATTTTGGAAACTACACCCCTCAAGGAATTTTTCTAGGGGTAAAGTTAGCATTTTGACCCCACGGTTGTTTTGCTGAATTCATTGGAATTATTCTGTAAAGGTAAAAATCGACTTTTTTTCTGAAAAAAGGTAGCCATTTTTAATTTTTACAAGGAATAAAGGAGAAAAAGCACCCCAACATTTGTAAAACAATTTCTCCCGATTACGGAAATATGCCATATGTAGTAATAAACTGCTGTTTGGACCCACAGCAAGGCTTAGAAGGGAAGGAGCGCTATTTGGCTTTTGGAGCTCAAATTTAGCTGAAATGGTTTTTGGGTGCCATGTCGCATTTGCAAAGCCCCTGAGGCGCCAAAACAGGGGAAACCCCCCAAAAGTGGAAATTACACCACTTAAAGAATCTATCTAGGGATATAGTGGGCATTTAGACCCCACAAGTCTTTTGCAGGATTTATTAGAATTAGGCCGTGAAAATGAATATCGACATTTCTTCCACTAAAATGTTGCATTTTTTTCAATTTCACAAAGGATAAAGGGGGTAAAAGCCCCCCCAACATTTGTAAAGCAATTTCTCCCGAGTACGGCAATACCCCACGTGTGGTCATAAATGGTTTTTCATTAGAAAGTAATTAACCCTTTCTGGAGTGATCCATTTTTTTCTTTTCCTTCTTAGTTTTTTCCTCCCCGCGTTCCAAGAGCCACAACTTTTTTATTTTTCAGTCAATAGAGCGGTATGAGGGCTTATTTATTGAGGGACGAGCGGTCGTTTTTATTGGTGCAACTTTTTGGTACATACAACTTTTTGAGCACTTTTTATTACATTTTTAGGTAGAGCCAAGGTGACCAAAAAAACAGCGATTTTGCCGTTCTAAATTCTTTATTTTTTACGTGAGACGCTCCATACATCACCCCCCACACTAAGTCATGCTATGTCATGGTGCGTGCAGGGGTTAATGCGCAGCGCATGGTGCGGAGTGAAAATTACAATTTTCCACTCATATGCCATTTTAGTGCACTATATGTTATGCCCAGTTTGTGCCACTGAAGACAAATAACTCAAAATATTAACCGGGTTCTCCCGGGTATGGCGATGCCATATCTGTGGACGTAAACTGGTGTTTAGGCATGCTGCAGGGCTCAGAAGGGAGGGACGCCATTTGGCTTTTGGGGCGCAGAGTTTGCTTGGTAGTTGTTCTGTTTGGGGTTTTACTGGTGTTTCAGTTTATAATGTGGGGGCATATGTAATCTGTGCGGGGTACATCAGGGTACATGTTATCTGTGCGGGGTACATCAGGGTACATGTTATCTGTGCGGAGTACATCAGGGTACATGTTATCTGTGCGGGGTACATCAGGGTATAATAAGAGGGTATAATAATGCAGTAAATAAATAATAATCCGCAGATGTGTGGCCGGTGTCGCACTTATAAATGGCGCCCGATCTTATCTGCTTTTGGAACACTCTGCACATTTTGCATCGCCATATTCTGAGAGCCAGAACTGTTTTATTTTTTCTCCACCGGAGCCGTGTGAGGGTTTATTCTTTGCGGGACAATCTGTAGTTTTCATTGGTACCAATTTGGGGTACCAGAATTTTTTTTTATCACGTTTTATTCCATTTTTTGGCAAGCAAGGTGACCAAAAACCATCAATTCTGACAATGTTTTTTATTTGTTTTTTTTATGGCCTTCACACTGGGCTATAAATGACCATTATACTTTATTCTGCGGGTCGATACGATTACGGCGATACCAGATGTATATAATTTTTTTATGTTTTGCAGCGTTTGTGCAATAAAATCACTTATTTATAAAATAAATTAATTTTTGTGTCACCATATTCTTAGAGCCATAACGTTTTTATTTTTCAGTCAAAAAAGCGGTGTAAGGGCTTGTTTTTTGCGGGACGGGATGTAGTTTGTATTGGTACCATTTTGGCGTACATGCGACTTTTTGATCACTTTTTATTGTATATTTTGGGAGGGTTGGTAACCAAAAAATTGTGATTCGGGCACTGTTTTTCGTTTATTTTTTTCGCGGTGTTCACCGTGCGGGAAAAATAATATTACAGTTTTATAGTTGGGGTCGTTACGAACGCGGCGATACCAAATATGTGTACTTTTTTTAACGTGTTAATTTTTTTCCTATAATAAAAGTCTTATTATAGGAAAAAAAGCATTCTTTGTTTATGTCACTTCTAACTTTGATTTTTACACTTTTTCAAAACATTTTTAATATCTTTTTTTAACTTTTTTTACTTGTCCCACTAGGGGACACTTAGACTTGCAGCTCTGGTCGCTGCTAGAACACATTACACTACACACGTAGTGTAATGTGTTCTAACTGTCATTGTGACGTAACTGTCACACTGACAGGAAGCAGAGGAGGAACGGCCGGAGGCTGATCCTCCGAGGCTTCCGTACATGGCAACCCGGAGGTCATTGTCTGGCCTCTGGTTGCCATGATAAGGATCGCCAGCCCCCGCAAATACATGTGGGGGGCTGCCGATCCGCTGTAAACCTCTTCGATGTGGTGATCGCAATCGACCACCGCATCGAAGGGGTTAATTGCCGATTTCAGTGGCGACAGGCCGCTGATCGGCAACGGGGAGAGCAGGGCTGACACCCTGCACAGTTAACCGCCGCTGCGGTGCAGCGCCGCGCGGCGGTTAACTTTTAAAGCGCGGACGTAACTGTACCAGGTGCGCGAAGTTACTGCTTATCTGGACGTACAGTTACGCCAAGGTGCGGGAAGGGGTTAAAAGACACAGCTCTGATACACATACTGTAATCAGTCCTCCACCTGTGTCACATGACCATGGGAACATTTTTGTCCACTTGAAGTAAACAGAGAAGGTTTATTTTGAATTAAAACCTTGAGGAATAAATAAAAAAAATATATTGGAACATGTTAGAACTTTTCATACAGAGCATAACATTGGTTTGCTGTTACCGGAATACACTTTTAACCAATTAATCACCAGGCCATTTTGCGTGTTAATGACCAAGGATTATTTTTTGTTTTTTCACGATCGCATTCCAAGAGTCGTAACTTTTTTTTTATTCCGTCGTCATAGCCGTATAAGGGCTTGTTTTTTGCGAGACGAGTTGTATTTTATAGTTTCACCATTATTATCTTATAATATATTGATTAACTTTATTTTAGGAGAGAATTGAAAATAAGCAGATATTCCAGCATTGATTTTCACGTTATAAATTTACGCCGTGTACTATACAGCGTAAATAACATGTTAACTTTATTCTATGGGTCAGCATGATTAAGGGGATACCAAATATGTAAAGGTTTTATATGTTTTCCTACGTTTGCACAATAAAAACCCTTTCAGAAAAAAATTACTTGTTTTTGCATCGCCACATTCCAAGAGCCGTAATTTTTTTATTTTTCCGTCAATGTGGCAGTATGTGGGCTTTATTTTTGCGGGCCAAGGTGTAGTTTTCATTAGTACTATTTTGGGGTACATAGGACTTATAGATTAACTTTTATTTAATTTTTTTTATCGGGGGAATAGGAGAAAAGAGAATTTTGCCTTTTATTTTCTTTGTGTTTTTTGGGGGATTTTCACAAAGTTTGCTGCTACAGTGTTTTTCTTTGGTATACTGAAATGCTATTTTAAGCATTTCATACATTTTTTTTACTTTTATTGACAAATACATCAATTATGCAAAGACTAGATATTTACAATGTTGATCCTTCTTTTTCAAGCCTTTTGCAATTCGCCCTGACATGCTGGATATCACCTTCTGGTCCAAATCCAGACTGATGAAAAACCCATTCTTGCCTAATCAGCACTTGGAGGTTTTTTTACAATGTCTGTTTTTGTTTGTCCACCCACTTTTGGAGGATTGACCACAGATTCTCAAAGGGATTGAGATCTGGGAAATTTCCTGGCCATGGACCCGTTTTCTTCACCAAGCCACTTAGATATCACTTTTGCCTTTTGACATGGTGCACATGGTACATCATGCTGGAAAAAGCATTGTTCATCACCAAATTTCTCCTGGATCGTTGGGAGAAGTTGCTCTTGGAGGATGTTTAGACCACATACTTTAATCATAGGAGTGTTCTTAGGCAAAATTATGGGTGAGCCCACTCCCTTGGAGGAAAAGCAACCACACACATGAATGGTCTCAGGATGCTTTACTATTGGTTATAACACAGGACTCATGGTAGCACTCATCTTTTCATCTCAGGACATTCTGACAGATGTCCCAAACAGTCTCAGGGGCTTCATCCTGCAAAAATGTCAGTCTGTCTGCTGTTTTTTTTTTAGAGAGAAGTGGCTTCTTTGCTGCCCTTTTTGACACCAGGCCAGCCCCCAAAAGCCTTTGCCTCACTGTGCGTGCAGAAGCTCTGACACCTGCCATTCCTGAGCCAGCTCTGCACTGGTGTTGAACCGATCATGTAGCTGAATCATCTTTAGGAGATGTCCTGGCACTTGCTGGGCTTTCTTGAATGCTCTCAAGCACGCGGCCCGTGGGCCGCATGCGGCCCCTGGGGCTGTCATCTGCGGCCCGCGGGACACAGAGCCGCTAGTATCGGCTCTGCTCCGAGACTCTAGAATTCCCTGACATCGCTGTCCACATATGAAAAGCGATGTCTGGTGTTAAGGATCTGCGAGGCACAGCGTCTGTATCCACGCCCATAGGTAATCAGCCTGCACCTGCTTCTATGTCTGTGAGACTGACTCCATCTTCCACCACTCAGGATGGCAGGCTTAGGAGTAGGAGAGCATATCACAGCCTGGCCAGACGGTGTCTGGTGTTAAGGATCTGCCAGGCACAGCGTCTGTATCCACGCCCATAGGTAATCAGCCTGCATCTGCTTCTATGTCTGTGAGACTGACTCCATCTTCCACCACTCAGGATGGCAGGCTTAGGAGTGGGAGAGCCTATCACAGCCTGGCCAGACGGAGCTAGCGCTCAAAATATTATGTTCATATAAGTAGTGTTGAGAGAAAATTGTGATTATATAATAATTGTTTTTCATACTTGTTTTTATGATGGCATCAATTTAATCCAGGGGCGTAGCTAGGGTGGGGCATATGCCCCGGGGCACAACTGGGTGATAGGGAAGGGGAGGCGCCGCAGAGCAGCTGATCGCTGCTGACAGGCACCCTGTATGGCGGACACCTGCAGCAGAGGTGAACTGGACCCCTCGATCCGAGACAATATGCAGAGGCAAGCCGTGCAGACAGGAGATGTGTTGTATGAAGAGGTCGGCCCGTTGAGCAGCAGAAGGCAGGCCAGTCATATGAACAAAATGAGCCATTTTAGAGAATCGATCCACCACCACCCAGATCACACTGTAACCCGCAGAGGGAGATCCGTGACAAAGTCCATTGCAACATGCTGCGAGGGAGCAACGGGCACAGGCAGAGGTTGGAGCAGACCAGCTGGTCTGGAGTGGGCAACTTTATTTGCTGCACATACCGTACATGAGGAGACAAAGTCCATGACGTCTTTGGGCAGCGGGGGCCACCAGAACTGATGGGCGATTAGGTCTTGGGCCTTACGAGTACCTGCCAGCTTGGAACTGTGACCCCAGTGAAGGATTCTTCCTCTGTCTGCCAGACGGACACAAGTTCTTCCTGGATGAATGTTTCTAACCTGCAGAGGGTTTACAGAGAAGATGCAAGAAGGATCAATAATATTCTGTGGAGACTCCACAGTGTCCTCTGTGTCAAATGACCTAGACAAAGCATCGGCCCTCACATTCTTGTCGGCAGGTCGGTAGTGGAGTTCGAACCGGAACTGAGCAAAGAACAACGACCACCTGGTTTGACGAGGATTCAACCGTTGAGCCGTCTGTAGATAGGTCAGATTCTTGTGATCCGTGAAGACCAGGATAGGATGGACTGCGCCCTCCAGTAGGTGTTTCCACTCCTGCAGGACCATCTTGATGGCCAGTAACTCCCGATCCCCAATCGAGTAGTTTCGCTCTGCGGAAGAAAACCGTTTGGAATAGTAGCCTCTTGCCTTTAGGACCTCTCTGGAACAACAGTGCACCCGCACCAACAGGAAGCGTCCACCTCTAATGAAAACTGTAGGGATACATCAGGGTGGTAAAGAATAGAGGCTGACATGAAGGCTTTTTTTAAGGTCTCAAATGCAGCTTCTGCCTCCGGAGTCCACACCTTGGCATTCATACCCTTTTTTGTGAGGGAAGAGATGGGGGCTGTCAATGACGAGAAGTTGGGGATAAACAGCCGATAGAAGTTGGCGAATCCCAGGAAGCGCTGTATGGCCCTTAAGCCACGGGGTTGACAGCCTTGGGCAGGACAAACAGGGAGATGAGCTCAGTGTGAAGAGCTCCCACTTGAAGTCTCAATGGCTTGGTCCCAGACAAAACTGGGTCAGGCAATGGCAGTCCATCTACCGAGGCAACGATCAACAGCTTTTCCAGCAGGACAGTTGGCAACTGGAGAAGATCCACAAGGTCTTGACAGATGAAATTAGCTGCAGAGCCAGAATCTAGGTAGGCAGAGACCAGATGGGGCTTCTCGCCAGCAATGATGGTCACAGGAATAAACAGTTTGGAGGAGAGTTCATGATTAAATGCAGTAGCGCCCAGGGTTGTCTCTCTAACCAAACCTAGGCGTTGGGGTTTTTTGGCTTTTGTGGACACAAACGCACAACATGGCCAGCGAGGCCGCAATGTAGACAGAGTCCAGAGGTGCGCCTGCGCTGTTTCTCTTGTGCAGACAATTTTAGGCTATCCACCTGCATCGGAACCTCGGGCAAGGCAGTGGAGGATGGCAAGAGCGGTTAATGGAAGTTGGAAGCCAATCTAGGAAGCCGTCTCTCCTGTCGAACCTCGTGTATCTCTCCCTGAGCCTTATACTCACCTGAGTAGCCAGCAGAATCCGGTCCACCAAGGCAGGTGGTAGATCTCGGGCAGCAAGTTCGTCCTTGATCTCAGGCGATAGACCATGCCAGAAGGAAGCTACCAAGGCCTCATTGTTCCAGGACAGCTCTCCTGCCCGGGTCCGAAACTGGATGGTGTATTCGCCCACGGAGGGGTCCTCTTGGCGAAGGTTGAAGATACAGTGGCTGCCGACGAGACTCGTCCCGGCTCCTCAAAAACAGTACGGAACAACTGCACGAACCCCTGGAAGTCTTGAGTCTCAGGTCCCTGACGTTCCCAGATTGGGTTCGTCCATGCCAGGCCCTTGCCAGCAAGTAGAGACACGATGAAGGCGATCTTGGTTTCTTCCGACGGAAACGCTCGGGCGTGCAGGGTAAAATGGATATAGCATTGGTTCAGAAATCCCCTGCACGTACGTGCGTCTCCATGGAACCGAGAAGGTAATGGCAACTAGAACTGAGGATCCGAACCAGAACCACCAGGAGGTGTAGCAGGAGGGTCGGTCAGAGGTGCTTGCATAGAGGCAGGAAGGGAAGCAGCTAGTGCCTTAAATTGACCAGCGGGGTCCATGGCCTGAGCGTACTGTCACGATGCGGGGTGTGGACCCACTGGGCCGTATCGCGTAGCGGGATGGCAGCTGGCCAAGCAGGTATGGTAGAGTCTATAATCCAGAAAGGGTACCTGAGGCAATGTAGGCGGTAGCAAGGCAGGCTCGGCTGGGACCAGGCGGCAGGTAGACGTCAGGCGTGGAGCAGCAGAAGAGGCGTGGAATGCAGCACAACATGACAACAGCTCAGCATGGCAGTAGACCAGGATAGTACTAGATAGCACGGGATACAGGATACAGGTATGGGGAACACTGGGAACTGGAAGACACATAGGAGACCATTTGCAAGACAAACTTTGGGAAACAACAACAATGCTCAGGCGAGGATAGAAGGTTGGTGGCATTCTTATAGTCCAGAAAATCATGTGAGTTAATGATGATGATTTTCATGTGCGCACCCTCCGAGAGACAGTCTCGATACCCAGAAGTGAGTGCCGACACCTCATAGGGGGACAACGCAGCACAGCAGCAGGATGTCCATGGCCGCGGTCGTCGAGGGGTAAGTTAGAACGACGGACCGCGGCCATAGATGTTACAGCCTCTATCTACAAGGGGGGCAGCGGGCTGTGTGTGGCACTATCTACAAGGGGGGCTGTGTAGCGCTTTTTAAAAGGGCACTGTATGTGGCGCTATCTACAAGGTGGACTGTGTGGCGCTCTTTACAAGGGGCCTGTGTGACCCTGTTTACAAGGGGGGGCTGTGTGGTGCTGTTTACAAGGGGGCCTGTGTGTCACTGTTTACAAGGGGGCAGTGTGGCACTATTTACAGGGGGGCAGTGTGGCGCTATTTACAAGGGGTGCAGTGTGCCGCTATTTACAAGAGGGGCAGTGTGATGCTATTTACGATGGGGGGGCTGTGTGGCACTATTTACAAAGGGGCTGTGTGGCGCTATATACATGGGCGTTGTGTGGCGCTATATACAAGGGGGGCCATGTGGCACTATATACAAGGGGGGCCGTGTGGCACTATATACAAGGTGGACTGTGTGGCACTATCTACAAGGGGGTCTGTGTGGACCTATCTACAAGGGGGGGCTGTGTGGCGCTATTTACAAGGGGGAGCTGTGTGCCACTATTTACAAGAGGGGCTGTGTGGCGCTATATACAAGGGGGGCTGTGTGGCGCTATATACAAGGGGGCTGTGTGGCACTATATACAAGGGGGGCTATGTGGAGCTACCCACAAGGGGGCTGTGTGTGGCGCTATCTACAACAGGGGACTGTTTGTAGCACTATCTACAAGAGAGGGGCTGTGTATGGCACTATCTACAAGGGGGTGTGTGTGTGGCGCTATTTACAAGGGGCTGTGTGTGGCACTATCTACAAAAGGGGCGGTGTGTGGCGCTATTTACAAGGGGGGGTTGTGTGGCGATATCTACAACAGAGGGGTTGTGTGGCTTTAACTACAAAGGGAGCTGTGTGTGTTGCTATCTACAGGGGGCTGTGTGGCGTTATATACAAGAAGGTGACTGTGTGGGCTGCTATCTACAAGGGGGCTGTGTGTAGCCTCTTTCATTGATTTTCTTTTAATTTTTTTTAATGTGAACTACCTAATATAACTATATCGCTTGTAAAATGTAGAAATGCTTTTATGCTCGAGTTACGATCAAAAAAATTGTGATTTTTTTTTCACCTCATTGATTGGTAGAGAAAGCAAACATGGCGAGGGGGAATTAGATGTCAGGAAATAAGTTGGGCGGGGGCGCCAATCTGAATCTTTGCCCCTGGTGCAGGAGAACTTAGCTAAGCCTCTGTTTAATCTATCCCACAATATTGACTGCAATTTCTGGCATTGTTGCATATTTTATTTCTTTATAGAGTTTACTTTGTGGGTAAAATAACGTAATAACTTTATAGTTTGGGCCGTTAAAGATGCAACAATACCAATTATGTGTAGCTTTTATTTTTTTTTAAACATTTCCTCTTTTTTTCATAATAAAGCATTTTGTAAGGGGAAAAAGTGGGTTTTTATGTGAGAATATCTTCATTATTAACTTTAATAAACTATTTACTTTTTTTTTAGTTCCACTATGGTACTTCACTTTGCATTTGTTTTTTACTGAACTTCTTTTTATATTGTAGTGTAATATGCTTGTCAGTGTGTCACGATCTAGGGGGATATGGACCCACTAGGCCGCTATGCCGCAATGGAGTGGCAACTGGCCATATAACAGTCTATAATGTCTTTAGCACAAGAGTACCTGTAAGAGTCCAGACAATATCAGAGGCTTTGGCACGGATGGAGCTAGACGTGTTAGATGACAGCAGAGGTGGCAGATGATACACACGACTCTGACTAAAGACTTAGATAAAGGAAACAATACAGCAACAGGATACAGGGAGCAGGATACAGGAACACTGGAGCAGGATACAACTAAGGGAACGTTTGCAATATGAACATGCGTCGACAACAAGGTTCAGGCAAGGAATGGAAGGGAAGAGCCATTTTTATAGGAGTATCTAGGGACTGGAAGGGAACTTTTAGTGCGCGCGCACCATAGCAGTCAGTCCAGGGTGGACGACGGAGGGTAAAGGCTGCGATCCACACCCGCAGCCGTTACAGTACCCCCTTTTACGCCCCCCTCTTCTTGGATCCAGAGAGCAAGAGAAATTTTTTATGAGGGTAGGGGCATTAGAATTCTCTTCTGGCTCCCAGGACCTCTCCTCAGGACCAAAACCTTTCCAGTCCACTAAATAGAAAGTTCTCCTACTCTCTTGTAGTCCAGGATCTCCTTCACCTGAAACACATCAGAAGAGCCATTGGGAGCAACTGCAAAACTAGGAGCTTTACTGTAGCGGTTCAGAACCAGAGGCTTAAGGAGGGACACCTGGAATGAGTTGGGAATCCTGAGAGTAGGATGCAGCCAAAGTTTATAGGACACAGGGTTCACCCGTTGCAGAACTTCGAAAGGAATCTAGGAGCAAATTTGTGAGAGGGCATCTTGAGCCGAATGTTTCTCTAGGATAGCCAGACCTTGACTCCAGGAGAGAATTGAGGAGGAACTTTTATTTTTTTATCGGCATGCTTTTTCATGTGGTCCACTGCCTGGAGGATCGCAGACTTAGTTTGCTGTCACATGTGAATAAAAGTACCCAATGAAGTGTTAGCTGCCGGTACTTGAGTCATGGCTGGCACAGGAAGAGGAACTTGTGGATGTTGGCTGTACACAATGTAGAAAAGAGAAGGGGCAGTAGACTCACTTGTATGATTGCTGTAGCAGAACTCCACCCATGGCAGAAGTTATACCTATCCTCTCCACTTTACCATTGGACTGCGGGTGATAGGCGGAAGAGAAGTGCAGCTTTACATCTAGCAGGTTGCACAGAGCTCTCCAGGACTTGGATGCAAACTGTACACCCCAATCCGAGACAATATGCAGAGGAAGTCCGTGCAGACGGAAAATGTGCAGAATAAATAGATTTGCCAGGCGAGGAGCAGACGGATGACCAGTCAACGGAATAAAATGGGCCATTTTAGAGAAACGATCCACTACCAAGACGATATTACATCCAGCTGAGGGGGGAGAGGTCTGTAATAAAGTCCATAGCGATATGTTGCCAAGGGCATCAGGAACAGGCAGGGGTAGGAGCAGACCAGCAGGTTTGGGGCGGGTAGACTTGTTCGAGGCACAGTCCGCAACATCTCTAGGCAGCATGGGCCACCTGTAATGACGAGCTATCAAGTCCTAAGTCTTTCGAACACCAGAGTGCTTTGCCAGTTTGGAGCTGTGTCCCCAGTGGAGAATTCTCTTCCTGTTTGCAAGACGAACAAAAGTCTTGCCGGGAAGAATGTCCATCATTTGCAGAGGGTTAGTGGCAATAATCCTAGAAGAATCTATTATATTTAAACTAGGGCTGAGGAGGGAGGTCAATGTAGAAAAAAAAGGGGTAGCCAGGTTAGAGAGGGGTCAGACTATATTGGTGGGGGGAGAAACAGAATGTGGGGAGAGGACTAGACAACAAGATAAGGAGATCCTTTCGTTACAAAACATCAGTGTAAATAAAAAGGACCGATTAATGTCAAATCACATTTCTGATAATAAAAGTGAAAAACTGACAGGCAAGTTAAAGAGTATGTTCACAAATGCCAGAAGTCTAGCAAGCAAAATGGGGGAGCTGGAGGCCTTGATACTGGAAGAAAATATAGATATAGTTGGTGTTGCTGAAACATGGCTGGACTCTTCACATGACTGGGCTGTAAATCTACAGGGTTTTACACTTTTTCGTAAAGACAGGACAAATAGGAAAGGTGGTGGTGTATGTCTGTATGTGAGAAGTGATATGAAGGCGAGTGTGAAAGAGACAATAGTGGGTGAAGACTGTGAGGAGGTTGAAACCTTGTGGGTGGAACTAGAAAGGGAGGTAAACACTGAAAAAATTACTTTTGGTGTAATCTATAGACCCCCCAATATAACTGAGGAGATGGAAGGTCAGATATATAAACAGATGGAGCGGGCTGCACAGGCGGGTACTGTAGTGATAATGGGAGATTTTAATTTCCGGGATATTAATTGGTGTCATGGTTCGGCTTCAACTGCAACCTGTTGCAGGAAAATTTTATGGGCCAGTTTGTGGAAGACCCGACTAGAGGTGAAGCTCTGTTGGATCTGGTCATTTCTAATAATGCAGATCTTGTTGGGAATGTCAATGTTCGTGAAAACCTCGGTAACAGTGATCACAATATAGTTACATTTTACCTATACTGTAAAAAACAAACGCAGGCTGGGAGGGCAAAAACATTTAATTTTAAGAAAGCCAATTTCCCCAGGATGAGGGCTGCAATTCAGGATATAGACTGGGAAGAACTAATGTCAAATAATGGAACAAATGATAAATGGGAGATTTTCAAATCTACTTTGAGTTATTATAGTGCAAAATTTATTCCTACAGGTAATAAGTATAAACGACTCAAATTAAACCCCACATGGCTTACACCTTCTGTGAAAGGGGCAATACATGACAAAAAAAGGGCATTTAAAAAATACAAATCTGAGGGTACAGCTGTAGCCTTTGTAAAATATAAAGAGCTTAATAAAATCTGTAAAAATGTAATAAAATTAGCAAAAATACAAAATGAAAGGCAGGTGGCCAAGGATAGTAAAACAAATCCTAAAAAAATCTTCAAGCATATAAATGCAAAAAAGCCAAGGTCTGAACATGTAGGACCCCTAGATAATGGTAATGAGGAGTTGATCACAGGGGATCAAGAGAAGGCAGAGTTACTAAATGGGTTCTTTAGCTCTGTATATACAACAGAAGAAAGAGCAGCTGATGTAGCCGGTGCCAGTGCTGTTAATATATCAGTTGATATACTGAATTGGATGAATGTAGAGATGGTCCAAGCTAAATTAAATAAAATAAATGTGCACAAGGCCCCGGGACCAGATGGGTTACACCCTAGAATTCTTAAAGAGCTTAGTTCAGTTATTTCTGTCCCCCTTTTCATAATATTCAGAGAATCTCTAGTGACTGGTATAGTGCCAAGGGACTGGCGCAGGGCAAATGTGGTGCCTATTTTCAAAAAGGGCTCTAGGTCTTCCCCGGGTAATTATAGACCAGTAAGCTTAACATCCATCGTGGGGAAAATGTTTGAGGGGCTATTGAGGGACTATATACAGGATTATGTGACAATAAATAGCATTATAAGTGTCAGCCAGCACGGTTTTACTAAGGACAGAAGTTGTCAAACTAACCTAATCTGTTTTTATGAAGAGGTGAGCAGAAGTCTAGACAGAGGGGCCGCTGTGGATTTAGTGTTTTTGGACTTTGCAAAGGCATTTGACACTGTCCCCCATAGACGCCTAATGGGTAAATTAAGGACTATAGGTTTAGAAAATATAGTTTGTAATTGGATTGAGAATTGGCTCAAGGACCGTATCCAGAGAGTTGTGGTCAATGATTCCTTCTCTGAATGGTCACCGGTTATAAGTGGTGTACCCCAGGGTTCAGTGCTGGGACCACTATTATTCAACTTATTTATTAATGATATAGAGGAAGGGATTAATAGCACTATTTCTATTTTTGCAGATGACACCAAGCTATGTAATATAGTTCAGTCTATGGAAGATGTTCATGAATTACAGGCAGATTTAAACAAACTAAGTGTTTGGGCGTCCACTTGGCAGATGAAGTTTAATGTAGATAAATGTAAAGTTATGCATCTGGGTACCAACAACCTGCATGCATCATATGTCCTAGGGGGCGCTACACTGGCGGATTCACTTGTTGAGAAGGATCTGGGTGTACTTGTAAATCATAAACTCAATAACAGCATGCAGTGTCAATCAGCTGCTTCAAAGGCCAGCAGGATATTGTCGTGTATTAAAAGAGGCATGGACTCGCGGGACAGGGATGTAATAATGCCACTTTACAAAGCATTAGTGAGGCCTCATCTAGAATATGCAGTTCAGTTCTGGGCTCCAGTTCATAGAAAGGATGCCCTGGAGTTGGAAAAAATACAAAGAAGAGCAACGAAGCTAATAAGGGGCATGGAGAATTTGAGTTATGAGGAAAGATTGAAAGAATTAAACCTATTTAGCCTTGAAAAAAGACGACTAAGGGGGGACATGATTAACTTATATAAATATATTAATGGCACATACAAAAAATATGGTGATATCCTGTTCCTTGTAAAACCCGCTCAAAAAACAAGGGGGCACTCCCTCCGTCTGGAGAAAAAAAGGTTCAAGCTGCAGAGGCGACAAGGCTTCTTTACAGTAAGAACGGTGAATTTATGGAATAGCCTACCGCAGGAGCTGGTCACAGCAGGGACAGTAGATGGCTTTAAAAAAGGGTTAGCTAATTTCCTAGAACAAAAAAATATTAGCTCCTATGTGTAGAAATTTTTCCTTCCCTTTTCCCTTCCCTTAGTTGAACTTGATGTCTTTTTTCAGCCGTACTAACTATGTAACTATGTAACTATGTAACTATATATTGAGGAATCTCCTCAGAGTCATTAGTTTAAAATGATCGAGACAGGGCATCAGCCTTCATATTCTTGTTAGCGGGACGGAAGTGAAGCAAGTATTGAAATCGAGCGAAGAACAGCAACCATCTGGCTTGGCGAGGATTTAGTCGTTGTGCTGACTGTAGGTACGTGAGGTTCTTCTGATCCGTATAAATGATAATAGGGTGAATAGCGCCGTCCAGCAAGTGTCTCCATTCCTCTAAGGCCAACTTGACAGCCAGCAACTCCCGATCCCCGATAAAATAGTTGGGCTCTGCAGGGAGAGAATCATTTTGAAAAGAAGCCACAGGCCACCATCTTGCTTTTAGAGTTTCTTTGACATAGTAGTGTTCCAGCACTAATGGAAGACTGGTCCACCTCTAGAAGGAACTGCCGAGATGCATCAGGGTGATGGAGAACTGAGGCTGATGTGAAAGCACACTTGAGGTTGGTAAATGTTAACTCTGCCTCCAGAGGCCAAACTTTGGCGTTCACCCCCTTCTTGGTGAGGGCAGAGATTGGAGCCGTCAGACACGAGAAGTTCGGGATAAATTGACGATAGAAGCTTGCGAATCCCAGAAATCGTTGTATGGGCCGAAGGTCCTGTGGACGTGGCCACTCTAATACGAACTTCACCTTCTCTGGATCCATCTTGAGTCCATGGTCAGATTCGATATAGCCCAGGAAGGGCAAAGAGTTCCTCTCAAACACACACTTTTCAAGTTTAGCATATAGGTGTTTCCCCCTTAACCACGACAGAACTTGGCGACCATGCTTCTGATGCGTTGTCAAATCAGGTGAGTAGATCAGGGTGTTGTCCAGATAGATCACCACACAGACATACAGCAGAACCGTAAGATGTCATTTATAAACTCCTGGAACACAGCTGGAGCATTACACAGTCCAAAGGGCATCAGGAGATATTCGTAGTGACCGTCTAGGGTGTTGAATGCGGTTTTTCACACGTCACCTTTGCAGATATGGATCAAGTTATAAGTTATAAGCCCCGCGTAGGTCCAGCTTTGTGAACACCTTGGCCCCACGAATTCTGTCGAAGAGTTCTGAGATGAGCACCAAGGGTTACTTGTTTTTGACCGTGATTTGGTTCAAACCTTGGTAGTCAATGCATGGACGAAGAGATCCATCTTTCTTCTTCACAAAGAAGAATCTGGCTCTGTCCGTGGAGGAATACTTCCGGATGAACCCTCTCTCAAGGTTTTCCTTAACGTAGGCGGACATGGCTAGGGTCTCCGTCAGGGAGAGAGGATAGACTCCGGAACTCCAGTCGAGGATCGGAGCATGTAGACAAAGCCAAGGCAGGCCAAGGCAGGCCCAGCAGAATAAGGTTGATAGCTTTAGGCAAGACGAGAAAGGCAATCTGTTCCAAGTGAAGAACTCGGATTTGTAGTGTCAGCGGTTCAGTGATGGAAACAATAGGATCAGGCTATTGTTGTCCTTTCACAGAGGCAACAGCCAGAGGTCTCTCCAGAGGAACTGTGGGTAGATGCAGGCAATACACTAGATCCAGCTGGATAAAATTTGCAGCTGCTCCGTAATCCAGATAGGCAGAGGAGGAGGAGTATGATGTCTCTCCAGAAACGATAGTTACAGGAATGAATAATTTGGGAGAGGATTTGGTGTTTGGCGTCATTCCACCTAGGGTTGTCTCTTCAACCAACCCTAGGTGCTGGAGTTTCCCAGCTTTTGTGGACATTGGCGCACAAAATGGCCTTTGAGGCCACAATACAGACACAAACCTGAAGAGAGTCTGCGCTGTTTCTCCTGCTCGGACAATTTGATTCTGTCCACCTGCATAGTTTCTTCTGGCGGAATGACGGAAGGAGTCAATAGGGGCCTCTGGAACAAGGGTGCCAGTCTGTAGAAATGTCTCTTCCGCCGAACCGCCTGAGCACGTTCCTGGATCCTCATGTCAACCCGGGTTGCCATCAGGATAAGAGCATTCAGAGTGGAAGGAAGATCGCGTGCTGCCAGCTCGCCTTTGATGTGTGTGAACAGTTCTTGCCAAAAGATTGCCACCAATACCTCATTGCTCCACGCCAGCTCCACCGTCAGTGTACGGAAGTGGGAGCTGGCAGAGTGGCAGTTGCAGAGTCTGTTTGACCCGGCTCTTCAAACACTGTACGAAAAGTCTCTAACAATAAGGCTAGATCAGAAAATTCTGGGCCCTCCCCTTCCAAGATGTGGTTCGCCCGAGCCAGGGCCAGAAGAGAAATTATGAATGCTACCTTCGCCTCATCAGAGGAAAAGAGATGAGCACGCAGTATAAAATGAAAGGTACATTAGTTAATGAAGCCTGTACAGCCCCTAGGATCTCCGTCATAGCGAGGCGGTAGAGGTAGTGGAACTCTGGATCCGGAACAGGCAGGAGGGGTAACAGGAGGTGGAACAGCAGCAACATCCAGAGGAGGAGCAGGAGGGTGATCCAGACGGGTGATGATAGAATTTTCAACACCTGAAACGACATCTTAGGTTGGTCAGCGGGTTCCATGAGCGGAGCGTACTGTCACAATCTAGGGGTATGTGGACCGACTAGGCGGCTCCGCTGTAGCGGAGTAGCAGCTGTCCAAATAACAGTCTGTATAAAGTCCTTAGAACAAGAGTATCTAGGGAAAAATAGGAGGAATGCTCCAGTCCACCTTGATGCAGATTCACACCGCTTGTAGCGCTCGGATCCCCGTGTCGGCACACAGTATCGATACAAGAGAAAAACAGACGTTGGATCCAGTGCTGAAACAATAGTTAAAAAGTAAGCTTCTTCCAAGTTTTATTCCATAATTAGATTTAAAATCGACAAGGAATGTTCCCAGTACAAAGGGTGGTTGACGATATAGGTGGCACCGCCTATATTCTCAACCACCCTTTGTACTGGGACCATTCCTTGTTGATTTTAAATCTAATTATGGAATAAAACTTGGCAGAAGCTTCCTTTTTAACTATTGTTTCAGCGCTGGATCCAACGTCTGTATTCTCTTTCACAAGAGTATCTGTAAGAGTCCAGACAGTAGCGGAGGCTTTGGCATGGATGAAGTTTGACGTGGGGGATGACACCAGACGTGGCGGATGATAGCAGACGTGTGAGATGAAAGCAGGCGTGGCAGATGGCAGCAGACTTGGCAGATGATACACGCGACTTCGACTAAAGGCTTAGGTAACGCCAGGCGTGGAAGATAACAGCAGATGTTGCAGATGAGAGCAGACGTGGCAGATGGCAGCAGACGTGGCAGATGGCAGCAGACGTGGCAAATGGCAGCAAACGTGGCAGATGGCAGCAGATGTGGCAGATGGCAGCAGGCGTGGCAGATGGCAGCAGGCGTGGCAGATGGCAGCAGATGTGGCAGATGATACACGCGACTCCGACTAAAGGCTTAAGTACAGGAAACAATATAGCAACAGGATACAGGGAGTAGGATACGGGAACACAGGGAGCAGGCTACAACTAAAGGACCGTTTGCAATATGAACATGGGTAGACAACAACAATGCTCAGGCAAGATATGGAAGGGCAGAGCCATTTTTATAGTCCAAGATTATCTAGGGATTGAATAGGGAACTTTTAGTGTACAAGCGCTGGCCCTTAGTTAGTCCAGGGCAGGACGGGTGCGCGAGCTGGCGTCTCCTAGGAGGGAGACGCTGGCAGGAGACCAGGAGTCTGCGGTCGAAGCCATCCGATGGAGGGGAATGGCGGCGGTCGGCGACCGCAACCGATACACATTGCAAAATTGACAGGCCTTCTATTTGGCATATACTGATGGCCTTTGATAGGCCTTCAGCTGCCATGAAGACCATAGACATCCGCTCTTGCCGGCACGTGACACTCATGAAGTTCTTATGACACAGCACCGTGAAAAATGCATCACTGTGATATACTGTAAGTATCCTTAATGACAGCCATTAAACAGTCATATGGGCAGTCATTAAGAGGTTAATCAAGTTCTTTTGCAAAGTTGCTACATTTTTCATTTGAGATACACTGGAACAATAATAAAAAAACAAAACACTTAGGTTTTGAAAGTGTATATAGCCATACACACCAACACTATTTTTCTTATGGGAGTGTGAAAAATGCTGTGACAAATTGCGAAAAATACTGAAAACTAAAAAATGTATAACAGAAAATAGCTGTAGTTGGTTTCATTTGTATTATAGGCCTCATAAATTGGGATATAGCTTTACATGTGAATCTCTTAGATGAGACAAATCTGTAGACTAGGGTTTCATGGCAAGATGAAGTCAATCGCAGTAAAATCATGGTGAAACTGCATTACAGAAAAAACACTGTGATGGTTATAATATACTTATTTCTGCTGTCAGAATTAGCTGAATATTGTATGAAACCCAAGTAATATAACATGTAAACCTCCAATATATGCCCCAACACTGTAGCAAACCTTATGACGTTTCATGTTACAATATTTATATAACATTCATGTTTAACAAGTGAATACAAAATTAACAATGATTTAAGGAATTAAAACAAAGAAATGTAATATAATAGGATCTTTTCAATGTGGTGCTCAAAGCTATGTACATGCCAGTATAATCCTAGCATCTACTATTTGGAAACAGTCTTAATGCAGCGTCCATGGCCGCGGACCGTCGGGTTTACTCACCCCCCGACGGCCGCAGCCATGGATCTGTGAGCGCTCACTTCCGCTCTGGTCTGCTGTGTCCTGTGTCATGTGGAAATCACCATCATCATCAACTGCCTGTGACCCTGCCCTTCTGATCCTTGCCTGACCGTTGTTCGTGTATCACATGTCAGTCTTGTAAATGGTCCCTTAGTGTTTTCCTGTTCCTGCTGTTACCCAAGCCCTGCTACCTGTATCGTGTATCCCGTGCTGTGTTCTTGTTCCTGAGCTTATTAGTGTTGGAGTCGTGTCCTACTGCACCTGCTGTCGTTTGCCACGTCCAGTGTCATCTGCCACATCCAGTGTCTTCTGCCACGACCAGTGTCCTCTGCCACGTCCAGTGTTATCCGTCACGTCTGGTACCACCTACTGCACCCACCTCCATCCGTGCTGAAACCTCGGCCACTGTCTGGTCTATTTCAGGTACCCCTGTGTTACGAACTGCTAGAGACTCTTGTATAGACTGTGACTAGGCCAGCTGCCTCTCCGCTACGGCAGAGCGGTCTAGTGGGTCCGCATACCCTGTGACACTTATTATTTAAAGTACAAATACATTAAAGGGATTAAGTAGCATTTTTAATCCATTCTTAGCCTTCTTTTTACTAAATAGAAATAGGCATCATTTCTTCTAGTACATTAAATTTACATTATAAGAATATACACTATGTTATTATTCTGTGAAGAATTAAATATTTACCAGCAGTTACTAAAAATGAGCATTAAGACACTTTACTGCACCTACAAAATATTTAACTCTTCCAAGAGTTGTTTAGAAAGCTATAAAAGCTAAATATAATTTACTATCCTAAACAATATATCCAGCTTCAGTTTGCACATGTTCTCATTCCCTCTGTCCATTTTCTGTTGCCAATAAGTTGTACGGGAAAAGCCTTTCAACCTCTGGCACCTATGAGCCGAGGCCTGCTGTGACTAATCATAAATCTTTCTCCTGGATCTAATGGTTTAACCATTCTTCTGCCAAAGGGATTTTTCTGAAAGTGTACCTCAAGAGACCAAGTATTGTTAACAAAATCCATATGTTCACATAAAAAATCTAAAGAAAATACAAAGCATTCAATAAATACTATTAATCTATATGTTACAAAACCAACTGATGACAAAAAAGTACCAGGACCCATATTCTCGGCATGTACATGCAAGTATTTATTTTTAATAAGTAAAGTTCAGGATTTCCAGATTGAAAGGAGTTTTTATCCTAAATTCATATATGTAAGATATAATCTTTAAAATGGATACCTTAGGAGCGCGCTCTTTGGGTCTCCTATATGTTTGCATAATTAATAACTATTCTCATATTTTATCGAGATATCAGTATATACTAGGACCATGTCATAACATGCCTCTCACAGAATTGTCTTTAAGAAAAGCTTGAGAAATCCGTTTTTGAAGATGCTGTATGATGATCCAAAAAAAGTAATGCTGTCTGTAGATATTGGTGACTGTCACAGGGCCAACAGAGGATGGTGTGGACCCACTGTGCTGCCAACGGAAGCTTGGTGGTTATGTTCTGTGTCTTAATGAGGCTGCTTTCACATGTGCCGTTCTGGTGCCGTTTTTATGGCTGGGTTCCTATGTTGTGTTTTTGATGCGTTTTTTAATGACCAATGCGTTTTACAAAGTGTTTCAGCAGTAATCTGGTTTTAAATAGGCTACTCAAAGGCTTACATCTGAAACACTTTGTAAAACGCATGAGGGATTAAAAAACTTTCAATAAGTTAAAAAATGCAACATAAACGCAACATGTAATCCTAGCCTTAATGCAGTTGTTAAAGCCAAAACTAGGCCCTCATTAAGACACAGAATATCACCATCTTTTCTCAATTTCAAAATAAAACATAATTAATTAAAAAGCAGCATCAATAATTAACCTCTTCCCGCTGCGGGCCACTTTTGACCTTCCTGACAGAGCCTTATTTTTCAAATCTGACATATCTCACTTTATGTGATAATAACTTTGGAATGCTTCTACTTATCCAAGCGATTCTGAGACTATTTTCTTGTGACACATTGGACTTTATGTTACTGGTAAAATTTGCTCGATACATTCAGTATTTAACACCTTCACGACTGCCATACAGCTATATAAGCTCCAACTGCCGATGCCCCGTGAAGTTGTCACGCATATAAAAGTTGGCAGCCTGGAACGGGTTTAATGAGTGCAGTGCTGCTTCAGTGTGAGCAGCGCTGCACTCTCATGTCTGCCGAGGCTTTAAGAGCCCCGGAATACACCCCCCACTGTAGGTAGCGCCACACACAAACCCCGCAAAACCCCCTAGTGATAGCCTCTATGGGGTTTAGGTCAGGCGAGTTTGCTGGCCAATCAAGATCAGTGATAGTGTGGTTATTAAACCAGGTATTGGTACTTTTGGCAGTGTGGGCAGGTGCCAAGTCCTGCTGGAAAATTAAATCAGCATCTCCATAAAGCTTGTCAGCAGAGGGAAGCATAAAGTGCTCTAACATTTCCTGGTAGACGGCTACGTTGACTCTGGACTTGATATAACACAGTGGACCCACACCAGAAGATGACATGGATTCCCAAACCATCACTGACTGTGGAAACTTCACACTGGACTGCAAGCAACCTGGATTGAGGGTCTCTCCACTCTTCCTCCAGACTCTGGGACCTTGATTTCCAAATGAAATGCAAGATTTACTTTCATCTGAAAACAGGACTTTGGACCACTGAGCAACAGTGTGGGTCCACTGTGTTATATCAAGTCCAGAGTCAACGCAGCCGTCTACCGGGAAATTTCATGCTTCCCTCTGCTGACAGAAGAGTGTATTTTTTCTGTCGCCATGTTGCATTTTTTCGTCGACGGAGCTGTATAAGGGCTTGTTTTTATGGGTACCATTTTTGGATACATGCGACTTTTTGATCACTTTTTATTTAAATTATTAGATGGCAAGGTGATCAAAAAACAGCAATTCTGGCAATGTTTTTTAGGGTTTGTTTTTTTACGGCATTCACTGTGCGGGATAAATAACACCTAATATGTATGGTTTTATTTTTCAATTATAAATGACGTGATAAGGGAAAAAGGGGGATTGTGTTTTATCTTATTACTTGGAACTTTTTTACAACTTTTATTTCTACTTTTTTTTTTACACTTTTTTTTTAGTCCCACTAGGGGACTTGAAGGTCCAACTGTTGTTTGCTGTTCTTATACATTTCACTACCTACGTAGTGCAAGGTATTAGAACTGTCAGTCATTCACTGACAGCAAGCCTATTAGGCTCCGCCTCCTATCTTGCAATTCCGCTTGCAAATTGTATCTGCCTAGTGCTGTGGAAAATCACACCAAAACCCGCAGCATGAAAACACGCAGAAAAAGACATCAAAATGTTAAACACGCGTGATTAGATGCGTTTTTATATTCGAGAATTTCCTGCGTATTACTGCAGTTTTAGTGCGGATTTTATGCAGCAAAATACAGAACTTGTGCATATAGCCTTAAGGGGGTTGGCCAATATCGGCATACAATTTAAAAAGTGGCCACAACAACATTACCGACGCTTTGACCAGGGATTCCACTCCAGGAGAAGCCCCTGACGTCTCTGTTCATTTATGGATAGTGACATCAGGAAATTATCCTGGAGCCGAATCACCGGCCGCCGCGCCGGCAATGCTGTGGACAGGCATTCCACTTCAGGAGTTGCCCCTGAGGTCACCTTACAAGTATGGACAGAGACATCAAGTGCTCTGTCCAGGAACGGAATCCGCAGCCACAGGGGGATTCCGCACCTTCAGGGAGCTACAGTGGCGCTATGTAAAGGAAGAGGGGGTGCCATCTACGGTGGTGGGGGTGCTACCTAAAAGGGGGCAGCAAAAAATTTCCACCTTCTCACATGCACTTCGCACTGTGAGGAGGAGGAGAGACAGCACGGCCGTGGCAATGGTTCAGAGGAGTGTCACGGCACCACTGGAGGGTTCTCACGGCCCCCTTTTTGGGAACCACTGCTCTAGCGCAACACATTTGTCAGTTACGCCTGTGATCATCCTGAGCTGACAAGAGGATCGCACATGCGAATAACGAACTAAAATAAAGACATGCGCAGATGCCGCCTGAGAAGTGTCCAGTGCTCTTGCGCGGTTCCTGGACAAGTCGGAAACCAACGCAAATGCAGAAGAGAAGACGGAAGTGCCGGCATGGACGAGTTCAGTCTTCTAGCTCTCCATTTCATGCGCTACCATGGACGAGGGTCGGGAAAAGGCGGGGGATAGCAGTTTTTTCACCAGGGGACATGGCTTGCTGGAACTGGCGAAGAAGGCTGAAGAGCTGAAGACATTATTTTCCCTCAATACACAATTTAAACGCATTTTATAGTAAACTGGCCAACCCCTTTAAGTTGAATTTCCCTCTTTTGCACTGCAGCACATTAAAATTTTGCCATGGATTTGATGCAGATTTGCTGCTGATCCACCATGTCTGAATGCACCCTTAAAGAATAGCTCTCATTTTAACTGTTTCGCTACCAGGAACTGTTTTCACACTTTTGACAAAAATATAGCTTAAATTCTAAAATAAAAAAAAACATATTCTTGATCCACGCCCATATTTTTTTTGAAAGCAGACACCTCTCCCATTGTGAAAATGCCACCCAGCACTCATGGGCACCTTCATGCAATATTGCATCAAAGCATATTGCTTTGTAAACAATGCACAAATTCATGTTTGTGACTAAAATTCTGGCCCCCGCAGAGACTAAGATGAACTTTTATTTCTAGGAGTTGTTGTGCAAAATCTACAGAGTTCATACATGCCACTTATAACAAGGTCAATATGTACATATCAAAATCACTAGAACAGAAGAGACCAAAAATCTTGTAGATCCAGATGCAAGTAAACATTTGAGTCATGGAATCGAAAAGTGGCCTGATTAGAACAGGGGGTGATAAGACAAGCAACCTAGTAGGAAGTCGTAAAAAAACCCTATCTGACAAATCTCCTCTCTAATTAGTAGGAGGTGACCTAGGATCACTAAAAGGCTGTACAGGAAGGGCGTTTGCTCATTAATTGGCTGATCGTTTCCCTTATGAACGCTCATATGCCTGTGTAAAAAAGCCTTTAGACACAGGGCCAGCATCTCTATGATCATACAATTTTTCATGTGATTATAAGGACCAATAGTGGAAGAAGCACCCTTTTTTTCCTGACGCACTGATATAAAATAAATTCTTTTATACAGTTACATAGTTACAAAGTACGGTTGAAAAAAGACACATGTCCATCAAGTTCAACCATGGAATGTTAAAAGGAAAGGGAACATTTTCACATAGGAGCTGATGTCTTTTTGTTCTAGGTAAGGATCTAAGCCTTTTTTAAAGCCATCTACTGTCCCTGCTGTGACCAGCTCCTGCGGTAGACTATTCCATAGATTCTCAGTTGTCACAGTAAAGAAGACTTGTCGCCTCTGCAGATTGAATCTCTTTTTCTCCAGACGGAGGAAGTGCCCCCTTGTTTTTGAGGGGGTTTTACATGGAACAGGATTTCACCATATTTTTGTATGTGCCATTAATATATTTATAGAAGTTAATCATGTCCCCCCTTAGTCGTCTCTTTTCAAGGCTAAATAGGTTTAATTCTTCTAATCTTTCCTCATAACTTAGATTCTCCATGCCCCTTATTAGCTTCGTTGCTCCTCTTTGTATTTTGTTCCAGCTCCAGGGCATCCTTTCTATGAACTGAAGTCCAGAACTGAACTGCGTATTCTAGATGAGGCCGCACTAAGGCTTTGTACAGAGGTAATATTATAACCCTGTCCAGCAAGTCCATGCCCGTTTTAATACTCGACAATATCTTGCTGGCCTTAGAAGCAGCTGATTGAAATTGCATGCTGTTATTTAGTCTGTGATCTTCAAGTATACCCATATCCTTCTCAACAAGTGAATCCCCCAGTGTAGCTCCCCCTAGGACATATGATGCATGCAGGTTGTTCGTACCCAGGTGCATAACTTTACATTTATCTACATTAAACCTAATTTGCCAAGTGGAGGCTCAAACACTTAGTGTGTCCAAATCAGCTTGTAATTTATGAGCATCTTCCATAGACTGAACAATTCTACATAGCTTGGTGTCATCTGCAAAAATATAAATAGTGCCATTAATCTCATCCTATATATTATAATAAATAAGTTGAATAATAGTAATCCCAGCACAGAACCCTGGGGTACACCACTTATAACCGGGGACCATTCAGAGTAGGAATCATTGACCACAACTCTCTGGATACGGTCCTTGAGCCAATTCTCAATCCAATTACAAGCTATACTTTCTAAACCTATTGTCCTTAATTTACCCATTAGACGTCTATGAGGGACAGTGTCAAATGCCTTTGCAAAGTCCAAAACCACTACATCCACAGCGTCCCCTCTGTCTAGGCTTCTGCTCACCTCTTCATAAAAACAAATCAGGTTGGTTTGACAACTTCTGTCCTTAGTAAAACCGTGCTGGCTGTCACTTATAATACTATTTTTTGTCACATAATCCTGTATATAGTCCCTCAATAGCCCCTCAAACATTGTCCCCACAATGGATGTTAAGCTTACTGGTCTATAATTACCCAGGGAAGACCTAGAGCCCTTTTTGAAAATAGGCACCACATTTGCCCTGCGCCAGTCCATTGGCACTATACCAGTCACCAGAGAATCCCTAAATATTATGAAGAGGGGGACAGAAATAACTGAACTCAGCTCTTTAAGAACTCTAGAGTGTAAACCATCTGGTCCCGGTGCCTTGTGCACATTTATTTGATTTAACTTAGCTTGGACCATATTTACATTCAGCCAATTGACTATATTAATTGATGTATTAACATCACTGGCAGCGGCTACATCCGTTGCTCTTTCTTCTGTTGTATATACAGAGCTAAAGAACCAATTTAGTAACTCTGCCTTCTTTTTATCTCCTGTGGCCAACTCCCCATTACCACTATTTAGGGGTCCTACATAATCAGACCTTGGCTTTTTTGCATTTACATACTTGAAGAATTTTTGGGGATTTGTTTTACTATCCTTGGCCACCTGCCTTTCATTTTTTATTTTTGCTGATTTTATTACTTTTTTTGCAGATCTTATTAAGCTTTTTATAATTTTTCAAAGGCTAGAGCTGTACTCTCAGACTTGTATTTTTCAAATGCCCTTTTCTTTGTCATATATTGCACTTTTTACAGAAGGTGTAAGCCATGTGGGGTTTAATTTTAGTCATTTATACTTCCTACCTAAAGGAATAAATTTTGCACTATAATTATACAAAGTAGATTTTAAGATTTCCAATTTATCATTTGTACCATTATTTGACATTAGTTCTTCCCAGTCTACAGTTAGGTCCAGAATTATTTGGACAGTGACACAATGTTCATGATTTGGGCTCTGCATGCCACCACATTGGATTTGAAATGAAACAACTGAGATGCAATTGAAGTGTAGACTTTCTTTCAGGGTTAATTTAGGGGTTGAACAAAAATATCCTGTGAAAAGTTTAGGAATTGCAACCATTTTTCTACACAGCCTCCTCATTTCAGGAGCTCAAAAGTAATTGGACAAATTAACATTAGCAAAAATAAAATGTTTTTTTTGTAATACTTTGTAGAGAATCCTTTGCAGGCAATGACGGCCTGAAGTCTGGAACCCATGGACATAATAACCAAACGCTGGGTTTACTCCCTTGTGATGCTTTGCCAGGCCTTTACTGCAGCTGTCTTCAGTTGTTGCTTGTTTGTGGGTCTTTCTGCCTTAAGTTTTGTCTTAACCCCTTAAGGACACGGCCAATTTTGGCCTTGAGGACAGAGCAATTTTTTTACATTTCCCCTCTTTGCATCCCGACGCTCATAACTCTTTTATTTTTTGTACGACGTAGTTGTATGAGACTTTGTTTTTTGCGGGACGAGTTGTACTTTATGTAGGTACCATTTTTTGGTACAAATACATTATCGTTTAATTTCTCTAAATTTTTATTTTGGCGAAAATGCAGAAAAAAAGCAGTTCCACTGCAGTTTTAATATTTATTTTTTTACACCATACACCGATCATCATAAATAATGTTATACATGTTGTACAGGTTGTTACGGTCGTGGCGATACCAAATATGTCTATTATTTCATGTTTTGGGACTTATATTTTAAAAAGTTTATGTATTATAAAAAAAATTGTGTTTCTGTGTATTTTTTTAACTTTTTATCTATTTATTTATCATTAATTTATTTTTTACATTCATATAACTTTTTTTTTTAATCCCATAAAGGGATTTATCATTTTGATTTTTATTTTGTAACTATAATGTTCTGGCATAGATCTATATGCCAGTACATTAGCCTGTTACTGATTGTACACAGGCAGTTGTTAGGGCAAACCTCAGTATGCCCTAACAGGAAATGTGTTCAGACAGCCCTGGGGTCCTTCAATGGAGCCTGGGCTGTCTGGCCATACGAGTTGTGGGCTTTGATCGCGTCACAGTTATTTTCTGTGACACGATCAATGTGCAGTCCCCCCTCTTTGAATGCCGCAATCAACTGTCATCGCAGCGTTCAAAGGGTTAACGGTGGAGAGAAGATGTTTCTCTCCTCTCCGCTGTCAGAGCGAGGCCGTGGCTGTGTATTACAGCCGTTGCCCCACTCTCGATCGCGCGCACAGACGCGCACAGACGGCTGTCACACAGGACGAGTATGCTCTTCCTAATGCGCAAAGTGCTCGCCGCTCAGGACGAGCATACTCGTCCTGTGTCGGCAACCAGTTAAGCAAGTGAAATGCATGCTCGATTGGGTTGAGATCTGGTGATTGACTTTTCTGTTGCAGAATATTTCACTTCTTTGCCTTAAAAAACTCCTGGGTTGCTTTCGCAGTATGTTTTGGATCATTGTCCATCTGTACTGTGAAGTGACCTCCATTCAACCTTGCTGCATTTGATTGAATCTGAGCAGAAAGTATATCCCTAAACACTTCAGAATTCATCCGGCTGCTTCTGTCTTCAGTCACATCATCAATAAACACTAGTGACCCAGTGCCTTTGGCAGTCATGCATGCCCATGCCATCACACTGCCCCCACCATGTTATACAGAGAATTTGGTGTGCTTTGGATCATGAGCCGTTCCAAGCCTTCTCCATACTTTCTTCCTCCCATCATTCTGGTACAGGTTGTTCTTAGTTTCATCTGTCCAAAGAATGCTGTTCCAGAACTGGGCCGGCTTCTTTAGATGTTGTTTGGCAAAGTCTAATCTGGCCTTTCTATTTTTGAGGCTGATTAATGGTTTGCACCTTGTGGTGAACCCTCTGTATTTGCTCTCATGAAGTCTTCTCTTTATGGTAGACTTAGATACTGATACACCTACTTCCAGGAGAGTGTTCTTCACTTGGGTATATACAAACAGAAAAAATGGGACATAGATATCAAAACCACCAAAAAGGCCAAACTTACTAGGTAAGTGGGTGGGTGAAAACCCGTTCCCATCAGGACGCAGACGGGTCAAAGAATGCTGCAGAAGGAGGGTGCATTAAATAGTGATAGCCCCTCCCACTAGTCTTGAGGGGAGTGGCGAACTAAGTGATCAAAGGTGTGCAATAAATGAGTGTCAGTGTGGTGCTAGGGTGTGAATGGATGGTAAAAAATAAATATGTATGTATGAAAGTGTCAGAACTGTGTAATAATGTAATAAAAATAAATAAATAAATAAATAAATGTGATGAATAGGGGTCAGTGCTGTGAATAGTACATGGGGTGTCAGTACTATCATCACATTTATTTATTTATTTATTTATTTCACCCACCCACTTACCTAGTAAGTTTGGCCTTTTTGGTGGTTTTCACTTGGGTATATGTTGTGAAGGGGTTTTTCTTTCCCTTGGAAGGGATTCTGCGATCATGCACAACTGTTGTCTTCCGTGGATGTCCAGGCATTTTGGAGTTCCCAAGATCACCAGTGCACTCTTTTTCTTCAAGAATGTACCAAACTGTTGATTTGTCCACGCCAAACATTTGTGCTATCTCTCTGATGGATTTCTTTATTTTTTTTTAGCCTAACGATGGTCTGCTTCACTTGCTTTGAGAGCTCCTTTGACCTCATGTTGAGGGTTCACAGCAACAGCTTCCAAATGCAAATGCCACACCTGGAATCAACTCCAGACCTTTTACCTGCATAATTGATGATGGATTAACGAGGGAATAGCCCATTCAGCCCATGAAATAGCTTTTGAGATAATTGTCCAATTACTTTTGGTCCCATGAAAAAGAGGCAGCCACATATTAAAGAGCTGTAATTCCTAAACCCTTCCTCAAATTAGGATGTGAATACCCCCAAATTAAAGCTGAGAATCTACACTTTAAGCCAATACTGATTATATAACTGTATATTCAATATGTTTTGGTAAACAGCTAAAATGCAAAAACTAGTGTCACTGTCCAAATAATTCTGGACCTAACTGTATGTCCTGAATTGCAGCCCTCATCCTGGGAAAATTCTTAAAATTAAGTGTTTTTGCCCCCCCAGCCTGTGTTTGCTTTTTACTGTAAAGGTAAAATGTAACTAACTTGTGATCACTGTTACCGAGGTTTTCACAAACAATGACATTCCCAACAAGCTCGGCATTATTAGAAATGACCAGATCCAACAAAGCTTCACCTCTAGTCGGGTCTTCCACACACTGGCCTATAAAATTTTCCTGCAGCAGGTTGAGGAAATTTCTCCCCTTCACAGTTGAAGCCGAACTATGACACCAATTAATATCCCTGTAATTAAACTGTGCTGCCCGCTCCATCTGTTATCTGAACTTCCAACTCCTCAGTTATATTCGGGGGTCTGTAGATTACTGCAAAAGTAATTTTTTCAGTGTTTACCTCCCTTTGTAATTCCACCCACAAGGTTTCAACCTCCTCACAATCTTCACCCTCTAATGTCTCTTTCACACTCACCTTCATATCACTTCTCCCGTACTGACATACACCACTGCCTTTCCTATTTGCCCTGTTTTCCGAAACAGTTTAAAACCATGTTACAGCCCAGTCATGTGAAGAGTCTACCCTTGTTTCAGCAACACCAACTATATCCAGATGTTCCTCCAGTACCAAAGCCTCTAGCTCCCCCATTTTGCTTGCTAGACTTCTGGCAATACGTGAATAACAAATTGCCACATTTGGTATCACAAATGTGATTATTTGGGAATTTTTCTTTTCATTGCTGTTTTGTAACAAAAGGATCTCCTTATCCTGTTGTCTAGTCCTCTCCCCAGTCTATTTCTCCCCCCCCCACCAATATACTTTGACCCCTCTCTATCCGAACTACCCCTATATTTTCTACTTTGACCTCCCTCCTCAGCCCTAATTTAAATACTCCACCACCCCAGCTAGAATTCTCTGCCCCAGCACAGCGGACCCACTTCCATTTAGGTGCAAATCATCTGCAGAATACAGTTTGTACCCCAATGAAATGTCAGCCATGTGCTCTAGGAACCCAAAGTCTTCTCCTCTACACCAAGACTTAAGCCATGCATTTAACTCCCTGAGCTCCCGCTGTCTTTCCTGTGATGCGCATGGAACAGGCAGTATTCCAGAGAATATAACCTTAGAGGTCCTTCCCTTCAGCTTGGAGCCTAGTTCCTTAACCCCTTCCCGACATTTGACGTATCCATACGCCATAGTCGGGTAGGGGAAGTATGGAACGGGCTCACGGAGAGAACCCGCTCCATACGATTTTGGTGTTGGCTGCTTGTTACAGCCGACACTTCAGACTAACGAGCGGCATCACGCTCAAGCGCGATCCCGCTCGCTTAACTCGTTAAATGCTACGGTCAATAGCGACCGCAGCATTCAATCGCTAGAAAGAGGGGGCTACCCCCTCGAATAGCTCATCGCGCCCCCCGCAACGCAATCGCAATCTTTGTGCACCTATTAAGCCCTGCCTCTGCACCTATATTGCAGTATATCGTGCAAGCGATCTAACGATCGCTGGTTGAAGTCCCATAGAGGGACTAATAAAAAAAGTAAAAATTAGTTAACGTTTTTTTTTTATGTTAAATTTTTTTTTGAAAATTAATAGTTAAACAAAAAAATATTTTCCAATTTTCCCCCTAGAGCATAGTAAATATATAAACATAATTTGTATCGCCGCGTCCGTAAAAGTCTGAACTATTACAATATATCTATTTAACCCGCACGGTGAACGCCGTAAAAAAAAAATTGTAAACGCCAGAATCTCAATTTTTTTGGTCACCTAATCTCCCACAAAAAATAAAATAAAAAGTTATCAAAACATTGCATGTACACCAAAACGGTATTATTAACTACAGCTTATCCTGCTAAAAAATAAGCCCTCATACCACTTAATCGACGGAAAAATAAAAAGGTTATGGCTCTCGGAATTTGGCGACACAAAATAAATTGTCTTTTTTACACTTAGGTTTTTACTTGTAAAAGTAGTAAAATATAGAAAAAACAATATATATTTGGTATTGCCGTAATCGTATTGACCCACAGAATAAAGTTAACATGTTGTTTTAATTGCACAGTGAATTCCGTAAAAACGGCGTGCAAAAAACCATGGAGGAATCGCTGTTTTTTTTCATTTTCTACCCCACAAATAATTTTTTCCTGTTTCCTAGTACATTTAATGGCAAAATAAATGGTGCTACAACTCGTCCCGCAAAAATCAAGCCCTCATAGGACTATATCGACGGAAAAATAAAGAAGTTATGGCTTTTGGAAGGTGGGGAGGAAAAAACGAAAATGAAAATCTGAAAAAGGGCTGTGGCGGGAAGGGGTTAAAATTATTCTTAAGGCCCCTCCACCTACCATGTATTCTGTCGTTGGTTCCCACATGGACCACGACAGCTGGATCATCACCAGCCCCTCCCAGTAATTTATCCACCCATTCCACCACATGCCGAACCCTGGCACTAGGGAGACAGCAAACCCATCGGTTGAGGCGGTCTTGGCGACAAATTTTTCTATCCGTCTTCCTGATTATAGAATAGCCTACAACTACTAATTGTCTTGCCCTACCTGCATTACCATCCCGCTGACTAGTAGCTGGGCTGTTCTCCCGGCTGTTAGGGAGATTAGTATCCACTAGGGCTGCCATTTCTGAGACACCCTCGCATCATCACCCAACTTGGCAATTTTGCTTGGAATAACAGAAACAGGATTGGCGTTCCTTTTCTTGGACCCCTTTCTACTGACCCATGTCTTCACCCTCCAGGTCGACCCCACTAACTGCTAGCTCAGTGAGCAGCATGCTCCACTCAAGATTGTCTATCGCCCTCAGTGTTGCATTTTGCTCCTCCAGATCTCTAATGCGAGCTTCCGGGTGAACAACATGCTCACATCTGCCACAGAGGTAGTCACCCTGGAACTCCTTCCCCAGTCGTGCATACATATGGCAAACTGAGCACTGAAGAAAGCCTCCAATCTTGCTATCCATTATCCCAGTTACAGTGCAAGAAGAGTTGTCATAGTTCTTGGTCATAAAGCCAGATGTTCTTGTGATTTATAGTAAATCACTTTGAAGTTTAATTGGGGGATTAGTTGTACCCCTGTCTCCTTCATCACTTCACTGCACATCATACAATGAACTAATGCTAGGTAGCGTCAGGACGTTGTATGTGATGCAGCACTGGTGACTTTGAAGTGCTGCATTGCATATAAGGCCCTGACACTGCTCAGTGTCAGGACCTTGTACAAGCGGCGTAGGAGTTATGGGGGAGCCGGAGGAGAGAAGAGTAGCGCTTAGTTAAGTATATGTGCCTGCTTATTTTATGGGCGCTGTGGGGGGAATCGATGGCACACGGCTGCGATCGTTGCGCCACAATTGTGGCGCACGTCCCAGCTGAAAGATGCAAACCATTTATTAAGAGGCTTTAATCTCTCTCTGTTGGTGTCCTTCAAGGCTCTGTCCTGGGATCCCTGTTCTTCTCCATCTATACCTTTGGCCAGGAACAGTCAATAAAATTCCAGGGCTCTAAATATCACTTTTTATGTTGACGACACTCAAATTTAAGTAGCTTGAAGAGGAAAAATCACACGGCACTCACCATATTACAATTGATCTTGATACTTTTAATTCATCGTTTTAAAGGCGGACAAAACACGGGAGACATCCCGACGCTTACTCAAGGCCTGCTGGGATTAAGTGCACTCGCGCTTAAATCACCTAGCCGTACTTACTTAGCAACTTCCGTTCTAAGTAACAATATATAAAATACACACATTTAAATATAAACAGGGTTAAAAACAGATACCATCTTAGGAGTCAAAATAGAAACAATGTAGATTTGTTCAACTATTTTAGAAAAGAAAATAGATCGTTCCTATAGTTCAGGCCCAGAGGTCCTAGTACCTCCGTTTTTATTATTCAATTGGCATCACAGCGTAGCAACTTTACATGTCGGTCACTACCGTCGATTGGGGCAAACACTCGTTGTAGCCTAGCAAAGCACAGACATTTAGGGTCACCCTTATGTACCTCTCTTATATGATTTATTAATCTTGGGGATCCCTTTCCTGTACTGATTGAATATACATGTTCCCAAATATTTTTAAATAATGAGCGTATTGTTTTGCCTATGTAGAAAAACCAAGGAAAAAAAGAATTGTTCAAAATAAAATTTCTTTCGAGTCGCCATATTCTGAGAATCATACATTTTTATTTTTCTGTCAATTGAGCAGTGTTTGGGCTTGTTTTTTGTAGGGCGAACTTTAGCTTTTAGTGGTGCAATTTTGTTGTACATGAGCCTTTATGATCACTTTTTATAATAGTTTTTGAAGGAAATGAGGTGACCAAAAAAACTGCGATTCTGGCATTTTAATTTTCACTTCATTCACCGTGCGAGTTAAATAATGTAATATTGTCATAGTTTGGACATTTATGGACGTGACAATACCAGTTATGTTAATGTTTTTTTTTACATTGCTTCTGGGAGAAATGGTAAAATAATTTTTTTCTTTAATATTTTAATACTTTTTTTTAATTAGTCAAACTAAGGGATTTGAATGAGTGATCATTGGATTGCTTGCACGATATACTGCAATACTAATGTATTGCAGTATATAGTTATTTTTTTTATAGGCTCCTGTTAACCCCTTATCGCCCTATGACGTACTATTATGTCACGGGCGTTGGCCTGTTAGTGCGAAATGGCGTACTATTATGGCATCGAGTTACCAGGCTACTGTGTCTGCAGACATGTCTGCAAACACAGTTTTAAAGAAGTGATAGCTTAATGCTATCACTGCTGCAAAGCCAGGACCGGAGCTAGCCTCTGATCCTGCCAATTGACTCCTTAGATGCAGTGCTCAAAAGCGTGGGCTGCATCTATGGGGCTACTAGCAGTTCGGAACCCTGCGATACAATCGCGAGGTTATCATGGCTGCTTTGGCAACTGGAGGCTTAACAATGGCCTAAAATGCCTCTGTTCGCAAAAAGAAGATGGCGCAGGCTCAGAAGCCATCAACCGCGGGTGTCAGTTGTATGTTACAGCTGACTCCCTGCTGGAACGGAGCTAGCTCCGCTCCCTGCCATTAACCAATTAGATGCCGCGTTCAAAAGCGATTGCAGCATCTTAGTGATTGTAAACAATTGAGATCGGCGCAATGATTTCGCGATGCTGCTGATGGTTGCTATGGAAACTGGAGGCCTAACAATGGCCTCCTGGTCTGCCCCCTATAGAAGCCAATTAGGCACCGCCTGGAGGCGGAGCCTAACAGGCTTGCTGTCAGTAAATGACTGACAGCTTTAATGCATTGCACTACGTGGGGAGTGCAATGAATTAGTATAAAAATCAGAGGTGTGGGCCTTCAAGTCACCTAGTGGGACAAAAAAAACTATGTAAAAAATGTTGTACAAAAGCATAAAAATTAAAATTATAAGTTGAAAAAACAAAAACTGCCTTTTTTCCTATAATAAGACTTTTACTATAGGAAAAAAATGTAAATGTTAAAAAAAGTACACATATTTGGTATTGCCGCATTCGTAATGAGCCAAACTATAAAACTATAATGTGATTTTTTCCACACGGTGAACACCGCAAAAACAATAAAAAAACAACAATGCCAGAATCTCTATTTTTTGGTCACAACCCCTTTCAAAACATAACATAAAAAGTGATCAAAAAGACGCATGTATCCCAAAACTGTACCAATAAAAACTCCAACCCATCCCACAAAAAAACAAGCCCTTACACAGCTTTTTTGACAGAAAAATAAAAACATTTTGGCTCTCAGAATATGGTAACACAAATAATAAAAAAAATGTAAAAAGTGATTTTATTGTGCAAACGCTGCAAAACAATAAAAAACGATATACATATGGTATCGCCATAATTGTATCGACCCGCAGAATAAAGTAAAGTTGTCATTTATAGCCCACGGTGAACACTGCAAACAAAAAAAAAAGAATAGAAAACATTGTCAGAATTACTCGTTCTTTGGTTACCTCGCTTGCCAAAAAATGGAATAGAAAGTGATCAGAAAAATCGCATGTACAAAATGATACCCAAAATGGTACCAATGAAAGCTACAGATTGTCCTGCAAGAAGTAAGCCCTCACACAGCTCCGTTGGAGAATAAATTTATAGTGACGGAAAATGTGCAGTGTTCCAATAGCGGATAAGATTGAGCACCATTTATCAGTGCAACACTGGCCATACATCTGTGAAATATTATTTATTTACCCCATTATTCTACCCTCTTATTATGCCCTGTTGTACTCTGCCCAGCTTACAGTACCTATACGCCCACATTATAAACTGAAATACCAGTAAAACCACAAACAGAACTACTACCAAGCAAAATCTGCGCTCCAAATGCTAAATGGCGCTCCCTCCCTTCTGAACCCTACAGTGTGCCCGAACAGCAGTTTACGTCCACATATATGGCATCGCCAAACCCGGTAAGAACCCGCTTAGCACTTTATGAGGTCAATATAGAAAGAGAAGACCTCCAGCTCACCTTTGTTGTGATTTTGCTCAGATAAACCCGCAAGGATCCTCGTGTCGGCACACGGCAAATAGATAGCAGATAGGGAGAAAAAGTTGGATCCAGCGTGGATGTATAAAACGGAAAAATCGTTCCAAGTTTAATTTATTTAAACTCTAAAAAATAGGACTTAGTTGAATTGAAAAATCTCATAGTCCTTATTCATTAGCTATGAATAAGGACGCAAGAAGCGTCTGAAACGCGTAGGCGCACTTTACATACGATATTTCTCCTTATACTATGGGATTTTTCAATTCAACTAAGTCCTATTTTTTAGACTTTAAATAAATTAAACTTGGAACGATTTTTCCGTTTTAAACATCCACGCTGGATCCAACTTTTTCTCCCTATCCACTTTATGAGGTCTTTGTCTTTGGTGGCACAAACTGGGCACAACATAGTGTGCGCTAAAATAGTATATCAGCGTAAAATTTTACACCCCTTAAAATGCCTTAAGGGGTGTAGTTTCCAAAATAAGGATAACATCTAAGGGCTTTGTTTTACTATTTGAACTCAGAGCCCTGCAATTTTGGGTCAATAATCTGAAAATTTAAAATGTCCAAGTTTTATCCGAAAAAATTTAACTTTTCAATTTCATGGTCTAATTCCACTAAATTCAGTAAAACCTGTGGGTTCAAAATACTCACTATACCCCTCTATAAATTCCTTGAGGGGTGTAGTTTTCCAAATGAGGTCACTTTGGGGGTTTTCTATTGTTTTGGTCCCGCAGGAGCTTTGCAAATGTGACATGGCGCCGCAAACCATTCCAGCAAAATTTGAGCTTCAAAAGTCAAATGGTGCTCCTTACATTCCTGCCGTGTGTCCAAACAGCAGTTTATGACCACATATGGGGTATTTCTGTGCTCAGAAGAGGTTGCTTTACAATTTTTAGGGTGCTTTTTCCTCCTTTATTGTAAAAATTGTAAAAATCTGAACTAAAACTGCATTTTATTAGAAAAACTTAGATTTTCATGTCATGGCTTAATTCCACTAAGATTAGCAAAAAAAACCTGTAGGGTCAAAATGCTCACTATACCCCAAAATAAATTCCTTGAGGGGTGTTGTTCCCACAACTTGGGTCACTTTTGGGGGTTTTCCACTGTTTTGGCCCCTCAGGGGCTTCGCAAATGGCACCCGACAACAATTGCAGCAAAACTTGAGCTCCAAAAGCCAAATGGCATTTCTTCCCTTCTGAGCCCTGCCGTGTGTCCAAACAGCAGGTTATTACCACATATGGTGTATTTCCGTAATCGCAAGAAATTGCTTTACAAATGTTGGGGTGTTTTTTTCTCCTTTATGCCTTGTAAAAATTTAGCATTTCTATGTTTTATTGGAAAAAATTTAGATTTAAATTTTCACGGCCTCCTTCCACTAAATTCAGGAAAAAAACCTCAAAATGCCCACTTTACCCCTTGATAAATTCCTTGAGGGGTCTAGTTTGCCAAATGTTGTCTTTTTGGGGGTGTTTCCACAATTTTGGCCCCATAAGACCTCTTCAAACCTGACACGGTGCCTAAATATATTCTAATAAAAAGGAGGCCCCAAAATCCACTAGATGCTCCTTTGTTCCTAGGCCTGTGCTTCTGCCCAGTAGCACACTAGGGCCACATGTGGGAAGTTTCTAAAAACTACAGAATCTGGGCAACAAATATTGAGTTTCAATTCTTCTGTGTTACAGGAAAAAATGGATTATTACAGATTTTCTGAAAAAAAATTAATAATGAAATTTGTAAATTTCACCGCCACTTTGGATTCCTGTGAAACGCCTAAAGGGTTAAAAAACTTTCTAAATGCTGTTTTGAATACTTTGAGGGATGCAGTTTCTAAAATGGGGTGATTTATGGGGTGATATATAGGGCCCACAAAGCCACTTCAGAACAGAACTGGTCGCTAAAAAAAAAAGGCTTTTGAAATTTTATTGAAAATGCGAGAAATTGCTGCTAAAGTTATAAGCCTTGTAACCAGTGGCGTAACTACCACGATAGCAGATGTGCGGCTGACGGGGCCTGCGGCATGTGGGGGCCCGTGCCGCCAGCTGACACGCCCCTCCCCATGCCTGGTGGCGCCGCTAGCAGTTGTTATCGCTGCTACAACGGTAGCAACGCCGCTACGGAGCCCGCACCTCCCAACCCTAACATTTACGGGCCGGGAGCACGGGCCACCTCATGCTCGGTGGCATCGCTAGCACCGGAGTGGGCCCCGGTGCTAATGACAGCCACATTCACTTGTATCTGCATCCTCTGGATTTAGATACAAATGAATATCATAGGCTGCAGGCCACTTTAGGCCTGCAGCCTGTAAGGCGCTGGGAAGACTCCCTGCACAGGCAGGCGTGATGACATCACTGTATCCCGCTGGTCTGCGCATGTGTCTCGACCGGAGCCTGTGCAGCGCTCCGCCGTCGTGGGAACGGGGCAAGGTAAGTGTAATATATATTTTTTGAGGGGGCTGTGTGGCACTATATACAAGGTGAGTTGCAGGGTGGCACTATATACAAGGGGGAAGAAGGGTCAGTGGCGTAGCTGTAGGGGTTGCAGCGGTCGCAATTGCGACCGGGCTCTGGATACAGGGGGCCCGCGGCCCCCCGCACCACATCAATAAAAAGTTACTATAGTAACTGGGGCCGCGGGACCCTGTTACTATAGTAACTACAGTACTTACCTTCCTGCTTCCGGAGCGCAGCGGAGGTCCTGACGTCACAGAGCTGTGCGCAGCGCATGACATCACAATGCTATGTGCCGCGCAAAACATCCTGATCCTGGATAGAGTCAGGAGCTCTGCTGCAGCTGAAGATGAGGGTAAGATTAATATCCCTGTCTGCTGAAGCTGATTGGCGTGGTCTGACTCCCGGGACCCCGTCAATGAGCAGTTTTGAAGGGGCCGCAGTCGGCGATTCACAGTGTGAGTAAGTAAGGGAAATGAAGGGGAAGCTGCTCTCGTACGAGCGCTGCGGCCCCTTCAAAACTGCTGATTGGCGTGGTCCTGGGAGTCGGACCCTGACCCATCAGCTATTGATGGCCTATCCTGAGGATAGGCCATCAAAGTTCAGGACTGGACAACCCCTTTAAGCCTACGATGTAGCAGGCTTAGAGGGTCCATGAGACAGCATCACAGATTGTGTGATGCTGTCTGCTGGGCCCTGTATATAAGCCTACCACACGGTAGGTTTAGATACAGGGCCCCAGCAGACAGTAATCTTATACTGTATTAGATTACTGTCTGCTGGGGCCCTGTATCTAAGCATCTTACCATAACCACATGGTAAGCTTAGATACATGGCCCATATGTGAAACTATCTGTTGGACCCTGTATCTAAGCCTATCACATGGTAAGCTTAGATACAAGGCTCCAGCAGACAGTAATCTTATGCTGTATAAGATTACTGTCTGCTGCACCCTGTATCTAAGCCTACCTTGACAGACAGTATCACACATGGGCCCTGTATCTAAGCCTACCACATGTGTTACTAATAGTCTTTGTTGTGTTTGTGGTTTTTTTACAGGTTCGGTCATTGGACTACATCGGATTCGAGGACTACTACGAAGATGGATTTTTTATTATCAATAAATAGTTAATGAGGGTTGTGTGGGTTTTTTTTTATTTCAATAAAAAAAAAAAATTCTATGTCTTTGTGTTTTTTTTTAAACTATATTTCTACCGTCTTAGTAATGACCGCCGGCTGATTGACAGCATCCACATTACTAAGGCGGGGCTTAGTATTAGCCGGTGCAGAGGCTAACACTAACCCCATTATTACCCCGGTACACAGCGCCAACAGGGGTGCTGAGAAAAGCCAGGTACGATCCAGTACCTGTTCATCTGTAGTGATGGTCAGGTGATGGGACAACCGCAGGCTGGTATTATAAGGCTGGGACAGGCCACAACAGTGGCCCTCCCCACCCTGGGAATGCTAGCCTGCTGCTGCTTTATTGTATCTGGCTGGTTATGAAAAATGGGGGGGACCCCACGTCATTTAAAAAAATAAAAATAATTGGAAAGAACGATGTGGGGTCCTCCCCAATTCTCATAACCAGCCAGATACAACACAGCAGCACCCTAGCATTACCAGGGTGGGGAGGGCCACTGTATTTGGCCTTCCCAAGCCTAATAATACCAGCCTCCGGCCGCCGCGAGGCCCGACCATCACTACAGATGGTCGGGTACTGGTTCATACCCTGCTCTTCCCAGTACCCCTGGTACCCCCAATGTCAGCGAGCTAGGCCCTATATCTAATCCTATCATGTGTGATACAGTCTGCTGAGCTGTGTATCTAATCCTATCATGTGTGATACTGTCTGCTGAGCCACTGTATCTAATCCTATCCATACTTTATAGGGTCGTAGTGCTAAAGATATGCTGCCATACATACATACACACACACACACATACACACACACACACACACTCATATATATATATACACAAACACACACACATATATACAGTGAAGGAAATAAGTATTTGATCCCTTGCTGATTTTGTAAGTTTGCCCACTGTCAAAGACATGAACAGTCTAGAATTTTTAGGCTAGATTAATTTTACCAGTGAGAGATAGATTATATAAAAAGAAAAACAGAAAATCACATTGTCAAAATTATATATATTTATTTGCATTGTGAACAGAAAAAGAAGTATTTGATCCCCTACCAACCATTAAGAGTTCAGCCTCCTCCAGACCAGTTACACGCTCCAAATCAACTTGGTGCCTGCATTAAAGACAGCTGTCTTAAATGGTCACCTGTATAAAAGACTCCTGCCACAGACTTAATTAATCAGTCTGACTCTAACCTCTACAACATGGGCAAGACCAAAGAGCATTCTAAGGATGTCAGGGACAAGATCATAGACCTGCACAAGGCTGGAATGGGCTGCAAAAATAAGACGCTGGGTGAGAAGGAGACAACTGTTGGTGCAATAGTAAGAAAATGGAAGACATACAAAATGACTGTCAATCGACATCGATCTGGGGCTCACCTCGTGGGGTATCCTTGATCCTGAGGAAGGTGAGAGCTCAGCCGAAAACTACACGGGGGGAACTTGTTAATGATCTCAAGGCAGCTGGGACCACAGTCACCAAGAAAACCATTGGTAACACATTACGCCGTAATGGATTAAAATCCTGCAGTGCCCGCAAGGTCCCCCTGCTCAACAAGGCACATGTACAGGCCCGTCTGAAGTTTGCAAATGAACATCTGGATGATTCTGAGAGTGATTGGGAGAAGGTGCTGTGGTGAGATGAGACTAAAATTGAGCTCTTTGGCATTAACTCAACTCGCCGTGTTTGGAGGAAAAGAAATGCTGCCTATGACCCAAAGAACACCGTCCCCACTGTCAAGCATGGAGGTGGAAACATTATGTTTTGGGAGTGTTTCTCTGCTAAGGGCACAGGACTACTTCACCGCATCAATGGGAGAATGGATGGAGCCATGTACCGCCAAATCCTGAGTGACAACCTCCTTCCCTCCACAAGGACATTAAAAATGGCTCGTGGCTGGGTCTTCCAGCACGACAATGACCCGAAACATACAGCCAATGCAAAAAAGGAGTGGCTCAAAAAGAAGCACATTAAGGTCATGGAGTGGCCTAGCCAGTCTCCAGACCTTAATCCCATCGAAAACTTATGGAGGGAGCTGAAGATCCGAGTTGCCAAGCGACAGCCTCGAAATCTTAATGATTTACAGATGATCTGCAAAGAGGAGTGGGCCAAAATTCCATCTAACATGTGTGCAAAGCTCATCATAAACTACAAAAAACGTCTGACTGCTGTGCTTGCCATCAAGGGTTTTGCCACCAAGTATTAAGTCTTGTTTGCCAAAGGGATAAAATACTTATTTCTCTGTGCACAATGCAAATAAATATATATAATTTTGACAATGTGATTTTCTGTTTTTTTTTAATATAATCTATCTCTCACTGGTAAAATTAACCTAGCCTAAAAATTCTAGACTGTTCATGTCTTTGACAGTGGGCAAACTTACAAAATCAGCAAGGGATCAAATACTTATTTCCTTCACTGTATATACACACAAACACACAATTTTTTTTGGGGGGGTATGTGTATTGGGGCTATTTCCCCTGACATTTTAAGTCCTTAGTGACGCCCCTGGCTGCTAGTGCTGCATTGTTGGGTCACTTAGGAGACCCAGCGATGCAGCTGAAATCTGCGGGCCGTCGGCCATGAGAAGTTTGCAGGGGGGGCCCAATAAGAACTTTTGCATCGGGGCCCATGAGCCTTTAGATATGCCCCTGAGCAGGGTGGCACTATATACAAGGGGGGGAAGCAGGGTGGCACTGTATACAAGGGGGGAGCAGAGTGGCACTGTATATAAGGGGGGGAAGTGTGGCACTGTATACAAGGGGGAGCAGGGTGGCACTATATACAAAGAAGAGGAGTAGGGTGGCACTATACACAAGGGGGAGCAGGGTGGCACTATATACAAGGGGGAGCAGGGTGGTACTATCTACAAAGGGAAGCAGGGTGGCACTCTATACAAGGATGGGAGCTGGGTGGCACTATATACATGGGGGAGCAGGGTGGCACTATATACAAGGGGGAGCAGAGTGGCACTATATACAAGGGGGGAGCAGGGTGGCACTATATACAAGGGGGAGCAGGGTGGCACTATATACAAGGTGGAGCAGGGTGGCACTATATACAGGGGTGAGCAGGTGGCACTATATACAAGGGGGGAGTAGGATGGCACTATATACAAGGGGGAGCAGGGTGGCACTATATGCAAGGGTGGGAGCAGGGTGGCACTATATACAAGGGGGGGCAGGGTGGCACTATATACAAGTGGGGAGTAGAGTGGCACTATATACAAGGGGGAGCAGGGTGGTACTATATACAAGGGGGAGCAGGGTGGCACTATATACAAGGGGGAGCAGGGTGGCACTATATACAAGGGGGAGCAGGGTGGCACTATATACAAGGGTGGGAGAAGGGTGGCACTATATACAAGGGGGGCAGTGTGGCACTATATACAAGGAGGGGGAGCAAGGTGGCACTATATACAAGTGGGGAGTAGAGTGGCACTATATACAAGGGGGAGCAGGGTGGTACTATATACAAGGGGGAGCAGGGTGGCACTATATACAAGGGGGAGCAGGGTGGCACTATATACAAGGGTGGGAGCAGGGTGGCACTATATACAAGGGGGGGCAGTGTGGCACTATATACAGGAGGGGGAGCAAGGTGGCACTATATACAAGTGGGGAGTAGAGTGGCACTATATACAAGGGGGAGCAGGGTGGCACTATATACAAGGAAGCTGGGTGGCACTATATACAAGGGGGAGCAGGGTGGCACTATATACAAAGGGGGCTGTGTGGCACTATACACAAGGGGGTGCTGTGTGGCACTACTTAGGGGGGCTGTGTGGCCCAATCTACAAGGATCAGTTTCTGGCACTATTTACAGGGTTCTGTGTATTGCACTATCTACAGGGGGCTGTCTGGCACTATATACAAGGGGAGGGCTGTGTGGCACTATATACTAGGGGGACTCTGTGGCACTATATACAAGGGGGCCGTGTGGCACTATATAGGAGGGCTGTGTGGCACTATACAGAAGGGGGATCTGTGTGGGACTATATACAAGGGGCTATGTGACACTACTAAGGGGGGGCAGTGTGGGACTACTAAGGGGCTGTGTGGCACTATCTACTAGGGGGCTGTATGGCACTATTTACAAGGGGGAGGGCTGTGGCGCTATCTACAGGGGGCTGTGTGTGGCACAATCTGCAGGGGTCTGTGTGGCACTTTCTACAGGTGTCTGTGTAGCACTATCTAGTAAGGGGCGGCTGTGTGGCACTATATACATAGGAGGGGGACTGTGTGGCACTATATACAGGGGGAGCTGTATGGTGCTATCTACAGGGGGTGATTTATGGCGATATCTACAGGTGGGCTGTATGGTAATGTCTACAAGTGGGAGGTGGAGGGCGCTATCTACAAGTGAGGTGTGACACTGTCTACAGGGGGGCTGTTTAGCACTGTCTACAGGGAGCACTATCTATAAGGGGGGCTGCATGTGGCACCTAGGGGGCAGTCAAAAGTTTGCTATAGGGCCCAGTCTTTCCCAGTTACGCCCCTGCTTGTAACCTCTTAGAAAAATGAAAAGGATGTTAAAAAAACGATGCAAACATAAAGTAGACATATGGGATATGTAAACTTGTAACTATTTTGTGTGGTATTACTATCTGTCTTACAAGCAGATGCATTTAAATTGAGAAAAATGCTAAATTTTACCACTATCTTAAAGTCCAAGGTGTTACGAGAAAACAATCTCAGAATCGATTAGATAGGTGAAAGTTTTCCAAAGTTATTACCACAAAAAGTGACACATGTCAGATTTGAAAAATGGGGCTGTGTCCTGAACATGCCAACTAGTCCACGTCCTTAAGGGGTTAAGCCTTGTCTCTGGTAGAGCTTTATGGGAACACAATTATGGCAGACCTGGGCCCTTCATTAGGCCCCAGGTCTGTTGGAGAGAGCTGTCACTATTGACCAAGGCATCTAAGGAGTTAAACGACCAGGATCCCTCTCATTGAAGTGAAGTGTGGGATGTAACATGCAGCCGACACTCACAACTTGTGGAGCGGACTCAGCGCATGAATACGCTCCATACTTTCCCTCCCGGCCTCCGTCGTATATATACGATGAAGGGGGAAAGTTTTAAATACATAAAACAGGAGTCATTTTGATGAAAATAAGTATGGCAATAAGTATTTAAAAAATGTCCCACATTTTCAAGAATGAGAAAGAAACAAATGACCGGTTCACTTTATCAATCAATCTGAAAGCAAATTACCATACCATATTTATCTCCATCTTCACCCTTTGCACTTATTCGTCTTCCAAGAACTTGAATGTGTTTCCCACTTGTTCTACTATAGAGCTGGTAGAGCCGAAGTTGCTTCCTGCTCACATCGTCTCTTCCTCTTGTTTGATTTTCCACATGAATGCGAAAGTCCACGTTTTCCTCAGCAGCAAACATCTAATGAAAAAATATAAGCAAAAATTAAGTTTATATTTATCACACATTGGTTCCTTATAACACATTTTACTTTACCTTACTGTACATTAAAACATAAACTGAATCTGTACAGCTGGCCATTTAATCTGAAAACTTTTGATGCCATATTTTTATGTTATTTGTGTTTTTTAGCATACTAATAATTTTTCTAATATAGTTTTATTAAACATTTAGATTTATTTTTATCCACTATACATAAAAGCTTTATAGTGCCTCTGTAAGCCGAATCCGTCTGTCAGCTGGATTGGCGGCTCAACTGACAGCGGCTCCTGTGTGCCTCTGACAAACAATCTAACCCTAATACTGATCAAATCTAAGTTGATCAATTTAGATTTTAATTGGTATTAGGGTTAGATTGTGTCTCAGACGCACACAGGAGGTGCTGTCAGCCAAGCAATCTGCCCAGCTGACTGACGGATTCGGCTTACAGCGGTATTAGGGTTAAGGCGGATTCAGACGAACGTGTTTTGCATCCGTGCCGGCCGCGTGGATTTCACGCGGCTCGCGCGGACCTAGAGAAGTCTATGGGGCAGTGCAGACAGTCAGTGAGTTTTGCGCAGCGTTAGTCCGCTGCGTAAAATTCGCGACATGTTATATATGCCGGCGTTTTTCGCTCATCACGCACCCATTGAAGTCAATGGGTGCGTGAAAATCACGCATGCCCCATGGAAGCACTTCCGTGGGACAAGCGTTATTCGCGCAATAACAGTAAAATAATGAATGTAAACAGAAAAGCACCACGTGCTTTTCTGTTTACAAACATCCAAGCGGAGTGTCATAAAGATGGCGACTGCGCGAAAAGCACGCAGCCGCGCATCCATATGAACAGGGCACACGGAGCTGTCAAGTGCCTTTTGCGCACGCAAAACGCAGCGGTTTTTGCGCGCGCAAAAACGGCACGTTCGTCTGAATCTGCCATTAGATTGTAAGGCTGGGTTCACACGACCTATTTTCAGGCGTAAACGAGGCGTATTATGCCTTGATTTACGTCTGAAAATACGGCTACAATACGTCGGCAATCATCTGCCCATTCATTTGAATGGGTTTGCCGACGTACTGTGACGACGACCAGTAATTTACGCATCGTCGTTTGACAGCTGTCAAACGACGACGCGTAAAATGACTGCCTCGTCAAAGAAGTGCAGGGCACTTCTTTGCAACGTCATTTGAGCCGTTTTTCATTGAAGTCAATGAAGAACAGCTCAAGATTACGGGCGTCAAAGACGCCTCGCATAATGCGAGGAGGAGCTTTTACGTCTGAAACGACGCAGCTGTTTTCTCCTGAAAAGTCTGTCTTTTCAGACGTAAAACCAGTTCTCGTGTGCACATACCCTTAGATCGTTATGCAGCTTCTATGTAAAGTAGATACATAGAAGTTATAGCACTAAAAAGAAATACAATTTGCAACAAAACTGTATCAGAAAATGATTAGTATGCAAAAGCACATACGTTATTTAAAAAAATGTCATCAAAGGTTTTCATAGCCTTAAACCCATTGCCACTGAAGCTAGTTTTGACCTTCCTAACAGCCTCATTTTTCATATCTGACATGTGTCACTTTACGTGGTTATAATTTTGTAGTACTATTACTTATCCAAGCGATTCTGAGATTTTTTTGTCGTGACATATTTTAGTTTATGTTAGTGGTAACATTTGGTCAATACATTCAGTGTTTATTTGTGAAAAACACTAAAGCTTAGAGAAAAATTGAAAAATTAGCATTTTTCTAAATTAAAATGTATCTCTTTGTAAGTCAGATAGTTGTTACAAACCAAAATACTATTTTACATTTCCCCTATGTGTACTATACAGATGTAGCCATCTTTGTCTTGACTTTTTTAACGCATTAAGTACACAGTGGCAAGAAACCTTAATTGACTTATTCAATGGCTTTTGTTGTGTGATATCACACAACAAGTTACAAGAGTCAAGATAAACTTGGCTACATGTGTATGTTGGCATCATCTTTTGAACGTCCTTTTATTTTTCTAAGACGTTACAAGGCTTATAACTTTACCAGCAATTTTTCACATTTTAAAAAACATTTTTTAAACCTTTTTTGTTATTGACCAATTCAGGTCTTAGGTGGCTTTGAAGGGTTTGTATGTCAGAATTCCACTATAAATCACGACATTTTGAAAGTTTTATTTTTTACTCGGAATGAAAGAAAAGCAAAAATGAAATTTGAAAAGTTAATTTATTTTGCAGATATTCAATTTTACTCTTACTTTTTTCTGTAAACTCAATATTTATTACCATGATTTTGAAGAAATTACCCATATGTAGCCCAAGTGTGCTACTTGACGGAAACACAGGCCTTAGAAATGAAAGAGCACCTTGTGGATTTTGGGGCCACCTTTTTATTAGGATGCTTTCTAGGCACCACTATAGGTTTGCAGAGTCCTTGAAGTGCCAAAATATGAGAAACACCCTAAAACATTTTGGGAACTGCACCCCTAAGAATTTTATCTGGGTGTGTAGTGAGCATTTTGACTTCACAGGTGTTTCATAGATTTTATTAAAATTGGGCTGCGAAAATGAAAAAATATTTTTTCCAATAAGATATTGTTTTTGCTCAAAATTTTTAATTTCCACAAGAAAAAGAAAAAAGCTGCCCAACATTTGTAGAGTAATTTCTCCGTAGTACGGCAATACCACATATGGGGGAAGGAGGGCCATTTGGCTTTTGGAGTTCAGATTTTGCTGGATTAGTTTCTGTGCGTCATATCACATTTACAGAGCCCCTGAGGTAACAGTATAGTGTAAACCCCTGGGAAGTGACTCCATTTGAGAAGCTGCAATCCTTGAGGAATTTCTCTAGGGGTATAGTGAGAATTTTAAACACACAGGTTCTTTGCCTAATTGATTAGAATTGGCCCTTGAAAATTAAAAACATATAACAAAACGACCATCACAGACATCATTATAAAATGAATACAAATTATCAATATAAATATGTTTATGCCCATAGTATACAAAGACATGACCAGTTCTGTAAAGATTGGATGTATTGGAATAACTCTGTTTATGCCATACCACTCCCTTTCTAGTACATTGTCTGTTATATACATCTTTTTTCGTTATGATGGCCTGTATATGTTCTTCACAGCATTTCTTTTACTTATATTTCTTTTATTATCCATATTATTTTGATATGCATTTTCTCAAAATGTTAAAACTCATGGAATTAACTATGTAATTATTATTTAAAACTTTAATAGTTCACTTCTACCTGTAAGTATGTAAAGGGAAGTGTGCCTTTTATATATATATGTATATATATATAAAATCCCTAATAAATCATGAACCGGGACTGTAGAGACACAGCCCTGGTCATGAGAGATTGCCTCAGGCAAAGCAGAACAATTAGCCATTGTCCTGCTTTGACTAATAGAGGGAGACAGGATATACTATCTGTGATCTCCTGCCTCCATACTCTGCGGAGGGGGGAGACGGAGAGGCAGTTGGGCGGGTGTCCTGCGATGCACTTGTGCACCGCAATACATCCACGGTGAATTGAATTTCCCGCTTGCGGGCTTTCGCCACTCGCCCCTATTTATGAGCAAACCAGCAGGGTTTAAATAGCCCTACGTCAGTACGCTCAGTAGTGAATCCTTCCTCCCCCACCACTCCACCGACGAGCTACATACCTGCTCTCCAGCTCCACCATGGACCTCTCCCCTCCTGCCCTGCCTGCCTCCTGCTCTCCGGCTCCACCAATGGACTCCTGCACGCACGCTCCCAGCACCAATGAGACAAAGTATCTACATGCAGCATATGCTGCATGTAACCCTTTCTCCCTCTGGACAAACGAGCATTCCTACCTCTCTCCCCCTACACTTAACCCTTGCTTCTCCCCCCTACACAACGAGCTGGTGCCCCTGAGTTAACCCTCTCCCACCTGCCTACACATCCCCTGAAACACCCCTAGTAAACCCTTTCCCACCTGCCTGACATCCCTAGTTAGCCCTTTCCCACCTGCCTGATATCCCTGCTTAACCCGTCACCTACCTGAACATCCATCCCCTGGTTAAACCTTTACCTACCTGCACCTCCCCTGGTACGCATCCCTGGTTAACCCTTTCCCACCTGCCTGCATATTACGTGCATATCCCCTGTTCCAATTGTTAACCCTTTACCTGCCTATCCCCTGGTAACCCATTATCTTAACCCTTAGTGTACAGGAACAGTTATATTTAGCAGGGAGTGGGACAGAAATAGTGAGCGTGTATGTATTGCAATGTAACTAATATGTATGTTTAGATAAGTGGATGATGGTATTGTGATACCTTGTGTATACCGCGCCACGTGTAGTGTCCGTGTATTCCATACATATTAAGTTGTTATGTGTATTCGGATACACTGATACTATACTTCGATTATTTACTGTGTTTCGTGTATTTTATATCTAAGTATTATTTACTGTGTGTATTAATAGTTACATAGTTACATAGTTACATAGTTTGTACGGTTGAAAAAAGACACATGTCCATCAAGTTCAACCAAGGGATGGGAAAGGGGAAGAGGGATGGGAAAGGGGAAGTAAAAAATCTCTACACATAGGAGTTAATATTTTTTTGTTCTAGGAAATTATCTAAGCCTTTTTTAAAGCCATCTCACAGTAAAGAAGGCTTGTCGCCTCTGCAGGTTGAACCTTTCTTTTTCCAGACGGAGGGAGTGCCCCCTTGTTTTTTTAAGGGGTTTTACATGGAACAGGATTTCACCATATTTTTTGTATGTGCCATTCATATATTTATATAAGTTAATCATGTCCCCCCCTTAGTCGTCTTTTCTCAAGGCTAAATAGGTTCAGTTCTTTTAATCTTTCCTCATAACTTAGATTCTCCATGCCCCTTATTAGCTTCGTTGCTCTTCTTTGTATTTTTTCCAACTCCAGGGCATCCTTTCTATGAACTGGAGCCCAGAACTGGACTGCATATTCTAGATGAGGCCTCACTAATGCTTTGTAAAGTGGTAATATTACATCCCTGTCCCGCGAGTCCATCCCTCTTTTGATACACGACAATATTTTGCTGGCCTTTGAAGCAGCTGATTGACACTGCATGCTGTTATTTAGTTTATGATTTACAATTACACCCAGATCCTTCTCATCAAGTGACTCCCCCAGTGTAGCTCCCCCTAGGACATATGATGCATGCAGGTTGTTCGTACCCAGGTGCATAACTTTACATTTATCTACATTAAACTTCATTTGCCAAGTGGACGCCCAAACACTTAGTTTGTTTAAATCTGCCTGCAATTCACAAACATCTTCCATAGTCTGAACTATATTGCATAGCTTGGTGTCATCTGCAAAAATTGAAATAGTGCTATTAATCCCATCCTCTATATCATTAATAAATAAGTTGAATAATAGTGGTCCCAGCACTGAACCCTGGGGTACACCACTTATAACCGGTGACCATTCAGAGTAGGAATCATTGACCACAACTCTCTGGATACGGTCCTTGAGCCAATTCTCAATCCCATTACAAACTATACTTTCTAAACCTATAGTCCTTAATTTACCCATTAGATGTCTATGAGGGACAGTGTCAAATGCCTTTGCAAAGTCCAAAAACACTATATCCACAGCGGCCCCTCTGTCTAGGCTTCTGCTTACCTCTTCATAAAAACAAATCAGGTTGGTTTGACAGCTTCTGTCCTTTGTAAAACCATGCTGGCTGTCACTTATAATACTATTTATTGTCACATAATTCTGTATATAGTCCCTCAATAGCCCCTCAAACATTTGCCCCACAATTGATGTTAAGCTTACTGGTCTATAATTACCTGGCGAAGACCTAGAGCCCTTTTTGAAAATAGGCACCACATTTGCCCTGTGCCAGTCCCTTGGCACTATACCAGTCATGAGAGACACTCTAAATATTATGAAGAGGGGGACAGAAATAACTGAACTAAGTTTCTTAAGAACTCTAGGGTGTAACCCATCTGGTCCCCGGGCCTTGTGTACATTTATTTTATTTAATTTAGCTTGCACCATATCTACATTCATCCAATTCAGTATATCAACTGATATATTAACAGCACCGGCAGTGGCTACATCAGCTGCTCCTTCTTCTGTTGTATATACAGAGCGAAAGAACCCATTTAGTAACTCTGCCTTCTCTTGATCCCCTGTGACCAACTCCCCATTACAACTATCTAAGGGTCCTACATGTTCAGACCTTGGCTTTTTTGCATTTATATGCTTGAAGAATTTTTTAGGATTTGTTTTACTATCCTTGGCCACCTGCCTTTCATTTTGTATTTTTGCTGATTTTATTATCTTTTTACAGATTTTATTAAGCTCTTTATATTTTACAAAGGCTACAGCTGTACCCTCAGATTTGTATTTTTTAAATGCCCTTTTTTTGTCATGTATTGCCCTTTTTACAGAAGGTGTAAGCCATGTGGGGTTTAATTTTAGTCGTTTATACTTGTTACCTGTAGGAATAAATTTTGCACTATAATTACCCAAAGTAGATTTGAAAATCTCCCATTTATCATTTGTCCCATTATTTAACATTAGTTCTTCCCAGTCTATATCCTGAATTGCAGCCCTCATCCTGGGGAAATTGGCCTTCTTAAAATTAAGTGTTTTTGCCCTCCCAGCCTGTGTTTGTTTTTTACAGTATAGGTAAAATATAACTATATTATGATCACTGTTACCAAGGTTTTCACGAACATTGACATTCCCAACAAGCTCTGCATTATTATATAAAATTTTCCTGCAACAGGTTGAGGAAATGTCTCCCCTTTGCAGTTGAAGCCGATCCATGACACCAATTAATATCCCGATAATTAAAATCTCCCATTATCACAACAGTACCCGCCTGTGCAGCCCGCTCCATCTGTTTATATATTTGACCTTCTATCTCTTCAGTTATATTGGGGGGTCTATAGATTACACCAAAAGTAATTTTTTCAGTGTTTACCTCCCTTTGTAATTCCACCCACAAGGTTTCAACCTCCTCACAATCTTCACCCTCTAATGTCTCATTTACACTCACCTTCATATCGCTTCTCACATACAGACATACACCACCACCTTTCCTATTTGCCCTGTCTTTCCGAAACAGTATAAAACCCTGGAGATTTACAGCCCAATCATGTGAAGAGTCCATCCATGTTTCAGCAACACCAACTATATCTTTATCTTCTTCCAGTATCAAGGCCTCCAGCTCCCCCATTTTGCTTGCTAGACTTCTGGCATTTGTGAACATACACTTTAACTTGCCTTTAAATGTTTCACCTTCAGTATCAGAAATGTGATTATTTGACATTTGGGCCTTTTTATTTTCACTGCTGTTTTGTAACGAAAGGATCTCCTTATCTTGTTGCCTAGTCCTCTCCCCACCGTCTGTTTCTCCCCCCACCAATATAGTCTGACCCCTCTCTAACCTAACTACCCCTTTATTTTCTACATTGGCCTCCCTCCTCAGCCCTAGTTTAAACACTCCGCCACCCCAGCTAGAATTCTCTCCCCCAGCACAGCGGACCCCCTTCCATTTAGGTGCAAATCATCTGCAGAATACAGTTTGTACCCCAATGAAAAGTCAGCCCAGTGCTCTAGGAACCCAAAGCCTTCTCCTCTACACCAAGACTTAAGCCATGCATTTAACTCCCTGAGCTCCCGCTGTCTTTCCTGTGATGCGCATGGCACAGGCAGTATTCCTGAGAATACAACCTTGGAGGTCCTTCCCTTCAGCTTGTAGCCTAGTTCTTTAAAATTATTCTTAAGGCTCCTCCACCTACCATTTATTCTGTCGTTGGTACCGACATGGACCACAACAGCTGGATCATCACCAGCCCCTCCAAGCAATTTGTCCACCCGTTCCACCACATGCCGAACCCTGGCACCAGGCAGACAGCAAGCCATTCGGTTGAGGCGGTCTTGGCGACAAATTATTCTATCCGTCTTCCTGATTATAGAATCCCCTACAACTATCAATTGTCTTGGCTTACCTGCATTACCATCCCGCCGACTACTAGCTGGGCTGTTCTCCCGGCTGTTAGGGAGATCAGTATCCACTAGGGCTGCCATTTCTGAGACTGACACCCTCGCATCATCACCCAATAATATTACCTTTATTTACTATGCAGTCGTATACACGTAGAAGCAAAGCAATTAGATTAATGTTAATACAGGAAAAAGGTAGGGGAGCAAGGCATAACCCTAGTAACCCTAATATAAAGGAGGTAGTAAGAGTGGGTGACACTTGCCAGTGAATCCCACTATTATTACAAGCCCTTTTACATTGGCGAGCCAGCCCAAACTGTTGTCAATTTTATTTCTGTGTTTTGTACAATAAAATTGTGTTAATACGTGAACTAAGATAGGCGGAGAGGCGTGGACAGTTAATGTATGAACACAGTGAAGTGTTATGTTATACTGTGCACATAGACCTTGAAGTTTGGACGAGAAATACAGTTTTATTTAGGGCTTAAGACACGATAAAATTAAGAACAGCGAACCTAGTTATTTATTGTTATTTTTCTAAGGTATTCACGTCTTTTATTTACTTTGCGGCGTGCTGTTCTACGGTGACGAATCATCTGGTGAGCGAGCAACACATACAGAAGAGTTTGCAGAAGTATCGACGTCGGTGTCCTTGGGGTGAAGTCCAGCTGGTCGGGAAAAGGCGTTCCGGTAGAAAAGGACCTTTTCCAAAGCAGCAGGGGACAAGGAGGACAACGTAGACTGAGATGATTTCTGAAACAGTGAGTATGGACTTCTCCACACTTAAACACCTCACCAAAAACAGTAAATTTAATCCAGTAACACCCACAACATATAAGTCAGCAGGAATGCTGTGGTCCACTCTGCTGGATGAGGCTTATGCACATGATAAGATGTGCACTAGCAAGTGGAGTGTTTTTAATAAAACCTCCAAACGGCTCCACATGCTCGCTAAACTTATCTGTGTTTATGACGAGACGTGGAAGCCTGAAAACACAGAAATGAAGAGTGATTCCCCAAATTCTCACTGCCAGTGTTGTGTCAATTATGTGTCAATTATGTCAATTATGTGAAGCGGGTTTGTGCTTTGCAGACACAACTGGCAGAGAATGCCCAATGTAAGGGCTTATTCACACGAACGTATAATACGTCCGTGCTACGCGTGTGATTTTCACGCGCCTCGCACGAACCTATGTTACTGAATGGGGCCGTTCAGACTGTCAGTGAATTTAACGCAGCGTATGTCCGCTGCATGAAACTCATGACATGTCCTATATTGAAGTCAATGGGGGCGTGCAAATCGCGCTTGGCACACGGAAGCACTTCCGGGTGCCGCGCGTGATGCACGCTACAGTAGTAAAAACTATGAATGAAAACAGAAAAGCACCACGTGCTTTTCTGTTTGTAAATATAAAAACAGAGTGTCATCATGATGCCGGCTGCGTGAAAATCACGCAGCCGCGCATCATATGCTGATGACACACAGACCTTTTGCACGCCTAAAATTGATAGAGATAAGCAGATTTGCATGCTGGAATCGGAGGTGATAGATTTGAGAAATCATGGTGATGATATTGATGCATAGCTCACTGAGTTTTACGCTGTGATCAATGCATTTAAAGATAAGACGGCATCTACGGATGCGATCATTGCCAAGTTGAATGATGAGCTTGCTGCTAGGTCACAACTGGTAGCCAGTATGCAAAATATCATAAAGGATTTTTCAAAAATGTTACCGACCTTAACCCCTTAACGCTCAGTGACGTACTATTCCGTCATGGAAACCGCCCTGTTCGCGCTCCATGACGGAATAGTACGTCACGGGAGTAACGGCCATTTCGGCCGTCCTCCCGACACATACAGGAGCTGTGACAGCTGCTGTCTCATACAGCAGCTGTCACAGCTCCTACAGCGGGGACCGATCGCTGTGTCCCCGCTGATTAACCCCTGAAAAGCCGTGTTCAATAGCGATCACGGCTTTTTAGGGGTTAAGCTGCCATCGCCGACCTGCTACACAATAGCGGCCGGCGATGGTGACTATGGCAACCGGACACCAAACAATGGCATCCGGCTATGCCATCCACAGAAGCCTAGTGGGTCCTGACAAAGTCAGGACCCACTATGCTTGCTGTCAGTGAGTAGCTGACAGCTCTAATACACTGCACTACGCATGTAGTGCAGTGTATTAGATTAGCTATCAGGGCCTCCTGCCCTCAAGTCCCCTAGTGGGACAAAGTAAAAAAGTTAAAAAAAAGTTAAAAAAAGATGTGTAAAAATAAGAAAATAAAAGATTTACAAGTAATAAAAGTAAAAATCCCCCCTTTTCTCTTATCAGTCCTTTATTATTAATAAAAATATATAAACAAACAAATAAACTATACATAATTGGTATCGCCGCGTCCGTAACGGCCTGAACTACAAAATTATTTCGTTATTTATCCCGCACGGTGAACGCCGTAAAAGAAAATAATAATAAACCGTACCACAATAACAATTGTTTGGTCACTTCACCTCCCAAAAAATTGAATAAAAAGAGATCAAAAAGTCGCATGTCCCTAAAAATGGTACTGATAGAAACGACAGTTCGTTACGCAAAAAATAAGTCCTCGCACGGCTTTATTGATGGAAAAATAAAACCGTTATGGCTCTTAGAATAAGGTAACACAAAAAGTGAATGATTGTTTACAAAACGTATTTTATTGTGCAAACGCCATAAGACATAAAAAAAACTATAAACATCTGGTATCGCCATAATCGTATCGCCCCGCAGAATAAAGTGAATATGTCATTTATAGCGCACGGTGCACGCTGTAAAAAAAATTGATTAAAAAAACAATAGTAGAATTGCTGTTTTTTAGTCACCACGCCACCTAAAAATAGAATAAAAACTGATCAAAAAGCCGCATGCACCCCATGAAAACTACAATGGATTCCTCAAGGGGTCTAGTTTTCAAAATGGGGTCACTTTTGGTGGTTTTCCACTGTTTTGGCAGCACAAGACCTCTTCAAACCGGACATGGTGCCTAATAAAAAGGATGCCTCAAAATCCACTAGGTGCTCCTTTGCTTCGGAGGCCGGTGCTTCAGTCCATTACCGCACTGGGGCCACATGTGGGATATTTATCAAAACTGCAGAATCTGGGCAATAAGCATTAAGTTGCGTTTCTCTGGTAAAACCTTTTGTGTTATAAAAAAAATGGTATAAAGAGGATTTTCTGACAAAAATTTTTTTTTAATTTCACCTCTACTATGCTCTAAATTCCTGTGAAACACCTAAAGGGTTCATAAACTTTCTAAATGCTGTTGTGAATACTTTGAGGGGTCTAGTTTCTAAAATGGGGTGTTTCATAGGGGTTTCTAATATATAGGTCCATCAAAGCAACTTCAGAACTGAACTGTAACCTAAAAAAAAATAAAAAATCAGGCAATACTTCGCTTCTTACATTATACTGATAATGAGCCGTGCCCACCCCGAGATGACCCCAGTTTTGACCGTTTGTATAAACGGAGACCCCTATTAGACCGTTTCAGTGCCCGGTTTTCCCAAGCATACACCCCCAAGAACTGTATTTCTATTGATGAGTCCTTGGTGGATTTTAAAGGGAGGCTTCAATTCCGCGAGTACCTGCCGGGTAAGAAGGCAAGGTATGGCGTGAAGATGTATGAGCTGTGCGAGAGTGTATCAGGGTATACCTACAGGTTTAGCATATATGAAGGGAAGGACACCAGTGCTCAGCCCCCAGAATGGCCCCCTTACTGGGAGTTAATGCAAAAATTGTGTAGGATTTGGTGCACCCACTGCTTGACCAGGGTTACCACCTCCACCTGGATAATTTTTATACCTGCGTCCCACTCTTCAACTGCCTCGCTTCCAGTCCTGTGGCATGCGGCACTGCTAGAAGAAATCTGAGAGGCCTCCCTAAGACTCTGCAGGGCAAACAAAAAGGGGTGAGCGCAGGGCACATTCTAGCAGCAACATATTGTGTGTCAAGTACAAGGACAAGAGAGATGTCACACCAGTACCCATGTACCTGTACGAGGTACCAGTACAGAGACCCCTAAACCAGACTGCATCCTGGACTACAATAGGCACATGGGAGGGGTGGACTTGTCAGATCAAGTCCCGAAGCCCTACAGCGCCATGCGGTGTGGTATAAGAAGCTGGCCGGGCACATCATACAGATGGCATTGTACAATGTGTACGTGCTACGTCGATGTACAGGCCAGAGGGGAACTTTCCTGGAATTTCAAGAGGTGATTATCAAGAACCTAATCTTTAGGGACCAGGAACGGGGGGGCACCAAGTACTTCTGGAAGCGAGGCCACACGTATCGTACCAGGGCGGCAACACTTTCCAGGAGAAGTTCCCCAAACTGCCAAGAAGGGAAAAAGTCAAAAGAGGTGCAAAGTCTGCTATAAGAGGGGTATAAGGGAGGACACAATATATCAATGTAACGCGTGTCCCGAAAAACCAGAGCTCTGTATGAAAGAGTGTTTTAAAATTTATCATACATCCCTTGTTTTATAATTTACCCCAATTCTACTTACCCTGATGCACTCCGCACAGCTTATCCCCCCTCGTCTTTCCCCTCTGAGCCCTGCTGTGTGCCCAGGCAGCTGATAACAGCCACATGTAGGGTATTGCCATACCCGGGAGAACCCACATTACAGTTTATGGGGTGTATCTCTCCGGTCAAAATGCTCACTACACCTCTAGATGAATGCCTTAAGGGTGTAGTTTTTAAAACGGGGTCACTTCTTGCGGGTTTCAACTGTACTGGTACCTCAGGGGCTTCTGCACACATGACTTTGCACGAGAAAATCCCCAGTAGGCCAAATGGTGGTCCTTTCGTTCTGAGCCCTCCCATGGGCCCAAACGGCAGTTTATCACCACAAATGGGGTATTGATGCACTCAGGACAAATTGCGCAACAGAATGGGGTATTTTATTTCTTGTGAAAATAAGAAATTTTCAGCCAAAACTACATATTATTGTAAAAAATTAATTTTGTTTTAATTCCAAGCCCAATTCAAATAAGTTCTGTGAAAAAACTATGGCGTCAAAATGGTCACAACACCCATAAATGAATTCCTTGAACGGGTGTAGTTTCCAAAATGGGGTCACTTCTGGTGGTTTTCTATTGCTTTGATACCTCTGGGGCTCTGCAAATGCGACATGGCACCCGAAAACCAAACCAGCAAAATCTGTACTCCAACAAACACATAGCGCTCCTTTCCTTCTGAGCCCTCCCATGGGCCAAAACAGCAGTTTATCATCACAAATGGGGTATTGCCGCACTCAGGACAAATTGGGCAACAAAATGTAGTATTTTATTTCTTGTGAAAATAAGAATTTTTGAGCTAAAACGACATATTATTGGAAAAAATAATTTTTTTTTTAATTCCCAGCCCAATTCAAATAAGTTCTGTGAAGAAACTATGGAGTCTAAATGGTCACAACACCCATAAATGAATTCCTTGAGGGGTGTAGTTTCCAAAATGGGGTCAGTTCTAGTGGGTTTCCATTGCTTTGATACCTCTGGGGCTCTGCAAATGCGAGATGGCACCCAAAAACCAAACCAGCAAAATCTGCACTCGAAAGAACACACAGCGCTACTTCACTTCTGAGGCCTCCCATGGGCCCAAACTGCAGTTTATCGCCACAAATGGGGTATTGCTGCACTCAGGAGAAATTGGGCAACAAAATGGGGTATTTTGTTCCCTGTGAAAATAAGAAATTTTGATAAAAAATTACATCTTATTGGAAAAAATGTAATTTTTTTCATTTCACAGCCCAATTCAAATAGGTGCTGTGAAAAAACTGTGTGGTCAAAATTGTAACAACAATCATATTTGAATTCCTTGAAGGGTGTAGTTTCCAAAATGGGGTCACTTCTGTGGGTTTCCATTGCTTTGTTACCTCTGGGGCTCTGCAAATGCAACATGGCACCCGAAAACCAATCCAGCAAAATCTGGACTCCAACAAACACATAGCGCTCCTTTCATTCTGAGCCCTCCCATGGGCCCAAACGGCAGTTTATCACCACAAATGGGGTATTGCCGCACTAAGGACAAATTGGGCAACAAAATGGGGTATTTTGTTCCCTGTGAAAATAATAAATTTTGATCACAAATGACATCTTATTGGAAAAAATTACATTTTTTTAATTTCACAGCCCAATTCAAATAGGTGCTGTGAAAAAACTGTGCGGTAAAAATGGTAACAACAACCATAAATGAATTCCTTGAGGGGTGTAGTTTCCAAAATGGGGTCACTATTTGGGGATTCCTACTGTTTTGGCACCTCAACACCTCTTCAAACCTGGCATGCTGCCTAAAATATATTCTAATAAAAAAGAGGACTCAAAATGCACTAGGTGTTTCTTTGATTCTAGGGCTTGTGTTTTAGTCCACGAGCGCAGTAGAGCCACATGTGGGACATTTCTAAAAACTACAGAATCTGGACAATAGCAATTTATCTTTTTTTTTAAGAAAATTTCAAAAGCCTTTTGTTTCTTAAAAATATGAGAAATTGCTGTTTATGTTCTAAGCCTTGTAAAAGAAAAATAAAATAATGTTCAAAAAACAATGCCAATCTAAAGTAGACATATGGGAAATGTGAACTAGTAACTATTTTGGGTGGTATAACGTCTGTTTTACAAGCAGATGCATTTAAATTCTGAAAAATTCTATTTTTTATACATTTTCCCTAAATTTTGCAATTTTTCACCAATAAACACTGAATACATCTTCCAAATTTTACCACTAACATAAAGCCCAATGTGTCACGAGAAAACAATCTCAGAATCGCTTGGATAGGTTTAAGCATTCCGACGGTATTACCACATATAGTGAAATATGTCAGATTTGCAAAATGGGCTCTGAGCCTTAAGGCAAAAACAAGGCTGTGTCATTAAGGGGTTAAAGTCACAGACTGATTCCGCTGTAAGTTTGCCCTCTACAGGGCAAAAAGGGGGAAGTAGAAAGATTGATGGATCAGATGTCTCAAATCGTGATCCCATCCAGAAACCTGAAGGTAACACTGTTACGAAAGTGTTTTTACGCAAATGTAAGTACATGCTAATCAGAATTGCGTCCCTAGCCATGCAGAACTTTATCATTTACTGTTGACTGTCCTAAGTCCAGCAGAGCATGTACTATTAAATGTTTTGCATGTGCTGGCTCAGGCCATATTGCTAAGTACTGCAAATCTTTGGGTACTAAGAAATGTGGTCCTGTTAAATGTTTTAAATGTGGTCAAATGGGACATATTGCTAGGAACTACCACGGTATAAGCAACAGTGGAAAGCCTAATGAAATGGCAATAGAAAATGGCCACATTACATCAAATGGTGGATTTAGGCAAGGACAAAATGGAGTGTCTTTTGAGCCTTATGTGCTCCACAATGTGCTGAATGGTCGAAATGACCAATCACAACTGGGGAGAAGTTTAGAAAGTAGGCCATACATGACATGTTCACAGTGAGGTGTTATCTCTCTGATGTCTGTACTGTGTGTTTATGGTCTGTTGTGTTTGTCCCCTAGTTGTCCTTTTATTTTCATTTATGTTTTCAATTGTGTTTTCATTTGTGTTTTCATTTTGTGGTTCCTTCACAGATTCTATTGTGGTATATCCCTGGTTATCAGTAATGTGTATTTATAATATATGGGTGCTGTCTATATTTATAATACATAATAAGAAAGCCACTCCAGGAAAATAACTGGTGAATCAGCCATTGGATAGTGGTGTATTTGCTCGTTAACGAATTTACATCTATAGTCGCAAAATGATTTAATTGCTCTCTATTTAGGATATAATGTTGAAATTGGTATTATACTGTGAACTCAGGTAGAGAGGTGCGGGCAGGTAACATAAGTTCACAGTGTAGTGTTTTATGTTATACTGTATAATTGTGGAAAGGGAAAGTATGTGGTCTTGTCATACAAGACCACATTCTGTCCCTCTCCCTTTCCACAACTATACATACTTCATTAGGTGATGCACACCAATGTGGTCTATCTTTTACATATTTTATGTGTGATTGGAGGTTGTAACGTCCGTGGTCGCTGACCACGAACTCCTCTCACCCTGCCGATACCGTTCTCTCCAGAGATGTCTGCACATGCGGCCATCCTGTTCCAAAGTGACCACCAGGGTGCGCTTGCGAGCTCAGTCCAGACTTAAGGAGCCAAAGCGCACACAGGTGGGAGATTGAGCTGATTACTCCCAGTGCACCCTGGACTATAAGAAGGGCTGTGCTCTTCCCTGCAATGCCTGAGCCTTGTTGTCGTTATCCTAGTATGTCTATGCAAATGGTCTTCTAAGTGCTTTCCAGTTCCCAGTGTTCCCTGTTCCTGCTACCTGTAACCTGTATCCCGTGCTATCCTGGTCAAGTGCCGTGTCAAGCTGAAGTCGTGCTGTGCTGTGTACCACGCCTGTCCTGCTACGCCACACCTGGCACCTTCCTGCTGCCTAGTCCCAGCCGAGCCTGTCTTGCTACTGTCTGAGCTACCACAGGTACACTATACGAACTATAGACTGTTACCTGTGTCCTGTTGGCCAACTGCCATACCGTCAAGGCGGTATGGCCCAGTGGGTCCACATACCCAACGTGACAGTGGCCTCCTATTTATTACTTTATGTTATACTGTGCACCTAGACCTGGGAGGTTCAGACAGGTAACACCGTTTCATCTGGGGCCTAATGTGAGTGCAATTAAATACAGTGAATAAAAGTATGGCTGATTCTTTTGTGTTTAACTGGAGTGTTCCTTTAGGAAAGTTTGGACAGGGGGAGGTAACCCTGGTATTACACCCATATCTTGATTTTAAGATAATGGGTTTGGTAAGACAGGTATATAGTTTCATAAAAAAGAGAATTGTGAAGAACCACAAAACAGTGATTCATCCATAGCTCCTCTCAGATACCGTAATCTATAAGGGCAGCCATCTATATCTGTATGATACAGATGGATGTTGGAAGTAGGAGGATGCTATCCCCCTGCCAAGGTAATTATGACTGGGTGCTTAGACACCAGTGTTGGGATCCCGAGGGGTCCTGTGAAATTAAGGCCAACCCAATACCCCCTTACATGGGTCAAGGGTATTGGTGCTGGTATAAAATGCAGAATTTTTCATATACCATCCACGCGACTAACTCCATCGAAAGAGGCATACTCCTCCCAGGCGGAGCAGAAGGGAAGAACTCCTGTGACTCCTGAGAAGAGGCTCGCTATCCGTCCAGACACCCCTGTGAGACTCCAGACGATTCCTCTTGGTTTTGGCGCTGAACTGAGAAAGCTCCTGCTAGACTTCAGTAAGGAAGAGGATGTCATGGAGAAACTAAAAGATTTCCAACATTGATCCACCATTCAGTTGGAACATGACACAACAAAGATCACATGAATTGTGAACAACCTTGAGACAGACTCGGAAGTGTCGTGGTGGGAGAGCTTGTTTGGATATAGTCCCAAGGCAACTGCCTTCTTCAACTTACTCATCCACCCGGTGATAATCCGCTGAATTGAACTTCCCGAGTGCGCGAGAACGCCCTTGCGTGTGCTCATTCTCGCGTGAGGCCATTCTCGCAGGCTTTTGCTCGGGCTCATGAGTCGGCTGGTGATTGGTAATAAACTGCTGTTTGGACACACGGCAGGTCTCACAAAGGAAAGAGCCATATTTGGCATTTGGAGCTCAAATTTTGCTGGAATGGTTTGCGGCGCCATGTCACATTTCCAAAGCCCCTGTAGGAGAAAATCAGTAGAAAGCCCCCAAAAGTGACCCTGTTTTGGAAACTACACCCCTGAAAGAATTTATCGAGGGGTTTAGTGAGCATTTTGACCCCACAGTTTTTTTTACTTAATTTAGTGGAATTATGCCACGAAACTAAAAAGTTAATTTTTTCTGATAAATTGTGAAATTGTTTAATTTTTACAAGGTATAAAGGAGAAAAAGCACCCCAACATTTGAAAAGCAATTTCTCCTGATTACAGCAATACTCCGATTGTGGTAATAAACTGCTGTTTGGACACACAGCAGGGCTCAGAAGGAAAGGAGAACTATTTGACTTTTGAAGTTCAGATTTTACTGGATTGGATTGCAATTTTACTGGTATGGTTTTTCGGGTGCCATGTCTCATTTGCAAAGCCGCTGAGGGACCAAAACAGTGGAAACCCCCAAAAAGTTACCCCATTTTGGAAACTACAGCCCTCAAGGAATTTATTGAGGGGTATAGTAGGCATTTAGACCCCAAAGTTTTTTTTACTGAATTTAGTGGAATTAGGCCGTGAAAATGAATATCAACATTTTTTCCACTAAAATGTTGCATTTTTGCATTTCCACAAGGAATAAAGGAGAAAAAGTCACCCAGCAATCTCTCCTGAGTACGGCAATACCCCACATGTCGTCATAAACTGCTGATTGGACACACGGCAGGGCTCAGAAAGGCAGGAACGCTACTTGACATGCAGATTTTGCTGGTTTGGTTTTTGGGCGCATTTGCAAAACCCCTGAGGTACAAGAGTACAGTGGAAGCCCCCAAGAAGTGACTCCATTTTGGAAACTACAAGGCAAGCATTTATCATTTGCCTGGCCATATGACAAGGCTCAGAAGTGAAGAGCAATATGTGCATTTGAGGCCTATTTTGGTGATTTTCACAGGATTGGCCCACAATTGCAGGGTTCTGAGGTCAAATAGTAAAACAAACCCCAAACTAGTGAACCCTATTTTTAAAACTACACCCCTAGGGGCATTTTAAGAGGTGCAGTGAGCATTTTGACCCCACAGGTGTTTTTTCATTAGAAATTAATGTGCAGCGGATTGTGCAAAGTGAAAATTGCAATTTTCCACTGATATGCCATTTTAACATTTAAGTGTGATTGAATCATGTTACTTGTTGCTCAGTGCAAAATCTGACACTGGAAAACCTAATGTCCTGATATATTTGCACCTAGGAAATAGTAATAAATGCAGCACTATTAGTCAACCGGGACCCTTGGCAAATTGATACTGCTGCATAGATAACCATATCAAGTAATAAAGTGCCGACCGCTTAATTATATGCCACAGTGAGTGAGGGAGAATGAGGCTAAGTGGAGACCTGGCTCCTGTCCATGCTCCACAATCCAAGCAGGTACTGGCTTGATACTAAGGCTGGGTTCACACGACCTATTTTCAGGCGTAATGGAGGCGTTTTACGCCTCGAATTACGCCTGAAAACACGGCTCCAATACGTTGGCAAACATCTGCCCATTCATTTCAATGGGCTTGCCGATGTACTGTGCCGACGACCTGTAATTTTACGCGTCGCTGTCAAAAGACGGCGTGTAAAATAACAGCCTCGTCAAAGAAGTGCAGGACACTTCTTGGGACGTAATTTGAGCAGTTTTTCATTGACTTCAATGAAGAACAGCTCCAAATTACATCCGTAATGGACGCCTCGCAAAACGCAAGTACGAGCATTTACGTCTAAAATGCAGGAGCTGTTTTCTCCTGAAAACAGCTCCGTAATTTCAGCCGTAATTGACGTTATCGTGTGCACATACCTTTACACTCATCCACTTCACTATTGATGTTGCGGCGCTATAATTTCTAATTTTTTTTAATATATAAGTAAACTCCATAATTAGAGTGAACTCGCTATAATTCTCAATTCTAAAGTAACCTCCAATGATAAAGTCAACTCAACGCGTTTCTCCCATTCACTACACAAGTGAAGGATCATCAGGAGTATCATGCTCAATTGGAATTGTAGAAGTGAAAACTGCTGTTACAAAGATTTAGGTATCAATATCAACCTGACAGCGTTGGTCCACAATCAGAATAAACCTCAGCAGTTTTAACTGCTCATTTATCAATTTATCCTAAACATCAGTGAACAGAATTTTTCACTGCGATTATTTTCTCAGCAGTCCTAGCTGCCTATTTGCTACCACATCACAAACGCAGTTTTGACAGCTATTACTTATCATCGTATTTGCTAAATCTTTGTAACAGCAGTTACAAAGCCCAATAGGCTAGCTGTCAGTGAATAGCTGACAGCTCTAATACACTGCACCATGTAGGTAGTGATTTGTATTAGAATAGTGATCAGGGCTTCATGCACTCAAGTCCCTTAGTGGGACAAAGAAAAAAAGTTAAAAGATGTTGTAAAAAAGATAAAAGTTTCACGTTAAAAAAACAATAACAACTTTTTTCCCATAATAAGTATTTTATTATAGGAAAAAATGGGAAAAGTTATAAAAAAGTACACATATGTGGTATCACCGCGTACGTAACGACCCGAACTACAAAAATATCATGCTATTTTACTCGCACGCAGAACACTGTAAAAATATGAAATAAATAACTATTCCAGAGTCGCTGTTTTTTAGTCACTACCCCTCACAAAACAGAATTAAAAAATGGATCTAAAAGTTGCATGTACTCTAAAATTATACCATTAAAAACTACTGCTCGTCCCGCAAAAAAACAAACCTTCCCACAGCTTTTTTGACAGAAAAATAAAAAAGTTATGGCTCTCAGAATATGGCGACACAAAAAATTAATTATTTGAAACAAAATTGATTTTATTGTGCAAAGCATAAAAAAAGATACACATTTGGTATCGCTGTAATCGTATCGACCCGCAGAATAAAGTAAAATTGTCATTTATAGCTCATGGTAAACGGCGTAAAAAAATAAATAAAAAACATTATCAGAATTGCTGGTTTTTGTTCACCTTGCTTGCCAAAAAATGAAATAAAAAGTGAGCAAAAAATCGCAAGTACGCTGTAAATGACAGCACAACTTGATCTTGATGTGCTCTGCTGTAACTAAGTCCCACACAAACGTTACTGAAGTGTCAGGATTGTGAATAGACATCCCGTCCTGGATGGAGGTGATGTCTATTCACTGTCAAGATACTTCAGTAACATTAATGTGGGTGTATGTGACTGCACATAGTGAACAACTCAGGATCACTATGTGCTGAATACATGAATGGAGAGTATGACGCTGATTGGTCACTGATTGTTCAGCGTCATACACTTCTCTCCACAATGCCCACTTGGTCAAAAGTAAAGTAAAAACACGCCCAGTTGGGCATTAAGAAAATCATTAGCATAAATCTAAAATCGCTCATAAATTGGTGAAAATAGATTGTTTTTCTAAATAAAAAACACTGCTGTTACCTACATTACAGCGCTAATCTCATTATGTAAGAGATAGGGCACTTATAATGTGGTGACAGAGCCTCTTTAAGGCCAAAACAGGCTGTGTCCTTAAGGGGTTAAAGTAATATTTGCTGGATAACAAAATATTGATTCGACAAGAATAAAAAACTTTTAGGGTATGTGCACACACATAATCAAAAACGTCTGAAAATACGGAGCTGTTTTCAAGGGAAATCAACTCCTGATTTTCAGAAGGTTTTTATTCAAAGACGCGTTTTTTGGTGCGTTTTTAACGGACGTTTTTGGAGCTGTTTTTCTATAGAGTCTATGAAAAAAGGCTCCAAAAACGGCTGAAGAAGTGACATGCACTTCTTTTTCGTGGCCGTTTTTACGTATCCTTTTTGAAAAACAGCCGCGTAAAAAACGCCCTGTCGGAACAGAACGCCGTATTTCCCTTTGAAATCAATGGGCAGAAGTTTGGAGGCGTTCTGCTTCCGATTTTCCAGCCATTTTTCGGGACATTTACGGCCCGAAAAATGTCTGAAAACACTACGTGTGCACATACCCTTACAATGACTGAGGAAAAAGCAGAGGATTCAAGACCACGCCCTCTTTTTACAGAAGATGATAAGAACAGATGACTACATAAAATTAATCCTAGATAATAAATTGCTAGAAAATATTGCAAACTCAAGAGAAAATGTTGTATCTGATATATAAATGTCCAGCCTAAACATACTATATAAACTCCCTCATATTGTATGGAGAGGAGCATTTTACGTTTTACTTACATACAAAATGACACTCATCATTTTTCTGTAAACCTTCTTGCTTAAGAAAATAAAAATACATTATAGCAACTGTTTGGCTTTAAATTTATCCACAACAATTATGGTGCTGTGACCGGAAACCAAAAGCGGCTGGAACAGAACCAGGGTAGGAACCTAGGACAGGAGGTTGAATTTATCCACTACAATCACATATATTTCGAGACAATATAGCTATGATTGCTACTATAGAATTATAATAGGATTGTAAAGCCCTGTTCACACAGATTTTTTTTAAGCGTTTTTTGCCGTGGAATCTGCGGCAAAAACCACGGCAAAAAAAGGCCGAAATTGCCTCCCATTGATTTCAAGGGAAGGTGGAGGCGTTTTTTCCAGCGAAAGGAAAAAAACGCTCGCGTGAATAAGAAGCGACATGGCGTTTTCCGCCTCGAAAACCCCTTTGAAATTAATGGGAGACTAAAAAAACGCTGCGAACGGCCGCAGAGTTTTTTGGCGCGTTTTTGGATGCGTTTAATGGCTAAAACCTCTCGCGTTTTTTTCCTTTGCCTGTTGAAGACAGCTAGAAAAAACACGGCAAAAAACGAGGAAAAATTTGCAGCAAAAACTTTTATTCTTTGCTTATGATTCCATGCCAGACCTGAGTTGATACTCAGTGAGTAGCAGGTCTGCATAATAATGTTCGTGCACGAGCGTGTGTTGAAGCAAAAACACACTAGGATTAAAGGCAGAACTTCCGGCCGGCCAGAGGTAGGGTGAATAGGAACAAATGCGTTCTGATTTTTTACATAATGCATATAGGGAAGTTTACTTAGTTTTGACATAGAGTATTAATACAAAAATTTTGTATCCCTGGAAAACCCCTTTAAGCTTTTAATTAAAAGTTCAGTAATACATTTATACAGCCTGGGTTTTATACCCACATAAGGCAATTACATCATCAACTGTGATTTAATACAAATCATCCAAAATCTTATAAAATACATTAAATATATAGACATAAATTACACATCATATATATTGCATATGTGTCCATAATACAAAGAATTCTCATATTAACTCCTCAGTGACTACCAATATGCCATTTCATGGCGGTCACTAAGGGGCCTTAGGTTAGCCTAGTCTAAGTGTTGCACGGATATCCCGTGCAGGCTGGAGCAGGTGCTCAGCTATCTGATAGCAGCCGGGCTCCTGTTCCAACGGTAGCGATCGAAGTTTACTTAGATCGCGGACATTTAACCCCTTAAATGGTCAATAGCGACCACAGCATTTAAGTTGTTTACAGAGGGAGAGAGCACACTCTGCCACCCATCGGCAGCCCACAAATGCAAATGCGCACCTCTGATGGGTGTCATGGCACTTAGGGGCCTAACAAAGGCCCCCAGGCCTGCCCTGGCTATATGCCCATTAGGTTGTGCCAGAGGCACGTCCTAATAGATTGCCTGTCAGTCATGCTTTGGTATTCTAAGTATACATAAGCATTGTAGCAGCGATCAAAAAGTTGCATAGTGAGTGGGACTAAATAATAAGCAATAAATGTTAAATTAAAATTATTAATAACGATTATAGTTAAAAAAACAAACTTTTTCCAATAAAAAGTGGTTTTATTTAGTAAAAGTGTAAAAAAGAAATAAAAGTACACATATATGGTATTGCTGCGACTGTAATGACCGAAACAATAATGTTAACATATAATTTAAACCGCAAGGTGAACGCCGCAAAAAAACCCCACAAAAAACTATAGCAGAATTGCTATTTTTTTCCATTGCCCCACAAAAAAGTAATAATAAACGTTAATCAATATGTCCCATGTACCCCCAAAAAGTACTAATGAAAACTATGTCTCGTCCCACAAAATAAACAAGCCCACATATAACTAAATTGACGGAAAAAGAAAAAAGTTATGACTCTTGAAACGCGGCGATGCAAAAACAAATAATTTCAGTTCAAAAGTGTTTTTATTGTGCAAAAGTAGTAAAACATAAAAAACCTATACATATACGGTATATTTGTAATCGTACCGACCCATAGAATAAAGGTAACATGTTATTTACGCCGGAAGGGTAAACGACGTAAATTTAAAACACATAGAACAATGGTGGAATTGCTGTTTTTCTTTCTATCCCCCCCAACAAAAAAATTAATAAAAGTTAATCAAAAATTATTTGCACCCCAAAATGATGGCATTAACAATACCACTAATACCGCAAAAAAAAAAGTCCTCATACAGCTCTCGACGGAAAAATAAAAATGTTATAGCTCTTTATATGCGACGATGGAAAAACAAAAGGGGTTGGCCAGGAAAAAAATATTTTCTAAAAAGTATCCCCAGGCCATGGTTTGCCTTCCCTAAATACCCCTTCATACTTTATAACCAGTTTCTGTTTGATCTTAATCGACACTGCTGCTCTTTCTGTTTACATCCCTTGCTTCTGGTCCTGGCTGTTTCCTGTCTTGCAACCCACCATACCCGTTCCTCCACAGCATCTCAGCTATTTGCATACTGCCACACCCCTCTATGTTCACAGAGTCATTCCCTGCTCTAATTACAGGCTGCCAGCTCCCTCCCTGCATACAGTCACAAACAGCCACTAATAATCATCATGCTCCTTTGTGTCTCCATCTGTCCCTGCTCTAATTACTGTCACACACACCCACTAATAACCACACAAGGATGATGGGGGTATATACAGGAATGTGGGGGTAATACACAGGGATGGTGGGGGTAATATACAGGGATCACGGGGTATATACATTGATGATGGGGTACTACAAATGGATGATATAACTCCATCATCCCTGTATATAACCCCCATAATCCCTGTATATAACCTCCATCATCCCTGTCGATTCCGCTATTGATTCCGTCGTTAAAACAGAAACCTGCCAGAATGGTGACGAACGGAAACCATTAGCAATATTTCCGTCACCATTAATATCAATGATGACTGAAACGGAAGCTTTGGTTTCAGTTTGACTTTCCTGCATTGGCTTTCCGTTCCGGGGTTCCATCGGAGGTTTCCGTCGGGTGAACCCCAGAACGGAAAGCCAACGCAGATGTGAACAGAGCCTTAGTGCAGTCTACTGCGCTATTGGCTCCGTCAAGAACAACGGAACCATGTCACAACGGTGACAAACAGAAACCATTAGCTAGGTTTCCGTCACCATTGAGTTCAATGGTGAGGGAAACGGAAGCTAAGATTTCCATTTGCCTTTCCGTTGAGGGGTTAACCCAACGGAAACCTCTGACAGAACCCCTCAGCGGAAGGGCAACGGTGATGTGAACAGGCCTTTATACTACTTTTTAATCATCCCTGCACCATATGCAAATGAGAAGTTAAATGTCTGCTGGGTATTCCTGAACCAGGGAAGTGTCCCGAGTCTTCGGCTATATTCCCCTCCCAACCCTTACCCTCTGCTCTTTATTGACATTTCTATCGGTCTCCTGGATAGAACGACGTATGACGCAGGTAACCAATACAGCTGAGGAGAGGGGTTGGGGAGCAGAACAGTTAAGAAAATAAGAAAAGAAGTGAGGGGTTGGGAAAGGTTTACAGTCAAAAATTCAGGACACTTCCCCGGTTAAAGGCGCTTTCCGAGTTATTTAAAAAATTGGCCACAGTAGGAGGCATGCAAAAAAAAGAAAAAGCCATTGCTCAACTCACGGATCCCCTCTCTTGATCGCTGCAGCCAATCAATGGTCTCAGTGGGTATACAGCACAGGAGCGCTGAGACCAGTGATTGGCTGCAGCGATCACATGGGTAGACGGGCACGTCATCGTTGCAGCCATGTCAAAACACAACGGCGAGAAGGAACGGAGCAGCGGCGCTGGAGCGACGGAGATCCGTGAATTGAGCAATGGCTTTTTATTTCTTTTTTGTATCCCTCCTACCGTAGCCAATTTTTAAATAGCTCAGAAAACCCCTTTAAGGAATCTATTTAGTGGTGTTAGCAGTTTGGTGGGGGGGCCCATGGCAGCCCGAACCGCACATAGTCTTATAAAACTATTCAGCACGCTAGCGCTGCTAATTGCCGCTACGGAGATGGGGAGAAGGAGCAGGGAATTGGCTGGGATAGGGATAGGTAGCAGGCATTAAGCACGTCTGCTAGTGCTTAGGACACGCCTTTCTAACACTGCGGGCGCCGCCATTGAGTAAGAGAACAGCGACGGATGGCTGTTCTGTTACTCCAAAGCTGGAAGAGAAGCTGGAAGAGAAGAGCCGGGCGGGCGGTCACAGTCGCTGAGGTTAGTACTGGCTGCCGGTTTATCCTCCTGCCCAACTAACTGGTTCCCGACCGCTGGCTGTATTTTTACGGACAGCGGTCAGGGTCCTTAAAACCAAAGCCATAGACTTTTTACGGCTCGGGTTTTAACTTACTGCCCGCGCGATCGGGCAGCTTAATGTCGGGTCTCCGGCTGTGAGTGACTGCCGGGGACCCTGAGGAGAAGATAGGAGGAGCTTTTGCTGCTTCTGTCTTCTCCGATGTCTTTTTACACAGCGCTCAATGAACGCTGTGTATAGGAATAGAGACAGCAGCAGCGGCGCTATCTCTATTCCTCCCGGTGAGCATGTGACTGGTCACATGATCGCCGGGTGCCGTTAGTAACAGACTGCTGCTGGGTCTTACTAGACCCAGCACAGCCCCATTAGTGACAATCGTCACTATGAGAGGGCTGATTTCCCCTGTAACTGGGGCTGCTGTGCAGCCCCAGTTACAGTGGAAAAACATGGTGTAAAAGAAAGAAAAAAATATATATATATAACGCTCCCCAAAGGTCTTTTTTGACCTTTGAGGGACAGACCAGAGTAATAAAAAAATAGTCAAGTAAAGTGCCAAAAAAAATTTAAATAATAAATACACACAAAATACCCACCCCAAAAAAAAACGTTCCACCCCGCCAATCATTGTTGTGACGTTAGCGCTGACCCAATTACCCTAATACAGACATGTAATATATTAAAATTTATGGTAAACAATGACGATTACAAATAAAAGGTCTATTTTATGGTAAAACTATGTTATTACCAAAAAAAAAATAGCTGAAACGTAAAAAAGCTTATTTTTCTACTCTTATTTTCAAACTTTATGAATAAAAATTCTAAAATAACAAAAAAAGTGTGTATAAAAACGATAAAAAAAGAAACCTGCATTGTCTACGGAAAAAACGTCGCAAAAATCGTAACACCCATTTGTCAATGCTTACCTAATAGGGTAGTTTTAAAAATAGTTACGGCGCGGCAGGGCGGCGGTGTGGAAGGTAGGCCCAAGCTTGGGTAACAGCCCAGGGACCATGGTCTACTTAATCCGCCACTGATTACAATTCACTGCTAATAAATATAAATAATTCCCATTTTATCTCCATTTTATCAGTTGCCACATTCTAAAATGTTTGCTAAGTGCTCTGCTTAATGAAAGATCAAATTTTAAAGAGGCTTTGTCACCACATTATAAGTGCCCTATCTCCTACATAAGGAGATGGGCGCTATAATGTAGGTGACAGTAATGCTTTTTATTTAAAAAAAACGATCTATTTTCACAACGTTAGGAGCGATTTTGGTTTATGCTAATGAGTTGCTTAATGCCCAAGTGGGCGTATTTTTACTTTCGACCAAGTGGGCGTTGTACAGAGGAGTGTATGACGCTGACCAATCAGCATCATGCACTTCTCTCCATTCATTTAGACAGCAGAATCGCGTTCTTACTAGAACATGATCTGCAGCCACATACACAGCGATTCTGCTTGATTAACGTTAATCCAGTGTCCTGATAATGAATACACATGACCTTCCAGCCTGGACGTCATGTGTATTCAGAATCCTGATACTTCTGAATCTTTTCTGTGAGATTCCAGCAACGGATACGAAATCTCGCGAGATTACGGAGGTAAACGAGATTTAGTTTCCCTTGCTGTAAATCTCACAGAAAAGATTCAGAAGTATCAGGATTCTGAATACACATGACATCCAGGCTGGATGGTCATGTGTATTCATTATCAGGACACTGGATTAATGTTAACCCCTTCCCGCTCCTGGACGTACTATTAGGTCATGGCAGCTGTATCGTTCGCGCTCCATGACCTAATAGTACGTATCGGGAGTAACGGCCGTTTCGGCCGTCCTCCCGACACATACAGGAGCTGTGACAGCTGCTGTCTTGTTCAGCAGCTGTCACAGCTCCTACAGCGGGGACCGATCTCTGTGTCCCGGCTGATTAACCCCTTAAAAGCCGCGTTCTATAGAGATCGCGGCTTTTTAGGGGTTAAGCTGCCATCGCCGGCCTGCTACGCGATAGCGGCCGGCGATGGTGACTATGGCAACCGGACACCAAACAATGGCGTCCGGCTATGCCATAGACGTCAGGACCCACTATGCTTGCTGTCAGTGAGTAGCTGACAGTTCTAATACACTGCACTACGCATGTAGTGCAGTGTATTAGAATTGCGATCAGGGCCTCCTGCCCTCAAGTCCCCTAGTGGGACAAAGTAATACAGTAAAAAAAAAGTTAAAAAAAGATGTGTAAAAATAAGAAAATAAAAGTTTTAAAAGTATTAAAAGTAAAAATCCCCCTTTCTCCCTTATCAGTCATTTATTATTAACAAAAATATATAAACAAACAAATAAACTGTACATAATTGGTATCGCCGTGTCCGTAACGGCCTGAACTCCAAAATTATTTTGTTATTTATCCCGCACGGTGAACGCCGTAAAAGAAAATAATAATAAACCGAACCACAATCACAATTGTTTGGTCACTTCACCTCCCAAAAAATGGAATAAAAAGAGATCAAAAAGTCGCATGTACCGAAAAATGGTACTGATCGAAACTACAGTTCGTTACGCAAAAAATAAGTCCTCGCACGGCTTTATTGATTGAAAAATAAAAACGTTATGGCTCTTAGAATAAGGTAACACAAAAAGTGAATGATTGTTTACAAAACGTATTTTAATGTGCAAACGCCATAAGACATAACAAAAAAACTATAAACATCTGGTATCGCCATAATCGTATCGCCCCGCAGAATAAAGTGAATATGTCATTTATAGCGCACGGTGCACGCAGTAAAAAAAAAGAATAAAAAAAAGAATAGTAGAATTGCTGTTTATTAGTCACCACGCCACCTAAAAATAGAATAAAAACTGATCAAAAAGCCGCATGCACCCCAAGGAAACTACAATGGATTCCTCAAGGGGTCTAGTTTCCAAATTGGGGTCACTTTTGGGGGGTTCCCAATGTTTTGGCACCACAAGACCTCTTCAAACCGGACATGGTGCCTAATAAAAAGGAGGGCTCAAAATCCACTAGGTGCTCCTTTGCTTCGGAGGCCGGGGCTTCAGTCCATTACCGCACTAGGGCCACATGTGGGATATTTCTCAAAACTGCAGAATCTGGGCAATACGTATTAAGTTGCGTTTCTCTGATAAATCCTTTTGTGTTATAAAAAAAATGGTATAAAGAGGATTTTCTGACAAAAAAAAAAAGTAAATTTCACCTCTACTTTGCTCTAAATTTCTGTGAAACACCTAAAGGGTTCATAAACTTTCTAAATGCTGTTGTGAATACTTTGAGGGGTCTAGTTTCTAAAATGGGGTGTTTGATAGGGGTTTCTAATATAAGGGCCCGTCAAAGCAACTTCAGAACTGAACTGTAACCTAAAAAAATAAAGAAATGAGGCAATACTTCGCTTCTTACATTATACTGATAATGAGCCGTGCCCACCCCGAGATGACCCCAGTTTTGACCGTTTGTATAAACGGAGACCCCTATTAGACCGTTCAGTGCCCGGTTTTCCCAAGCATTCACCCCCGAGAAGTGTATTTCTATTGATGAGTCCCTGGTACATTTTAAAGGGAGGGTTCAATTCCGCGAGTACCTGCCGGGTAAGAGGGCAAGGTATGGTGTGAAGATGTATAAGCTGTGCGAGAGTGCATCCGGGTATACCTACAGGTTTAGGCTATATGAAGGGAAGGCCACCCCCAAACCAGACTGCATCCTGGACTACAATAGGTACATGGGAGGGATGGACTTGTCAGATCAAATCCTGAAGCCCTACAGCGCCATGCGGTGTGGTATAAGAAGCTGGCCGGGCACATCATACAGATGGCATTGTACAATGCGTACGTGCTACGTCGATGTGCAGGCCAGACGGGAACTTTCCAGGAATTTCAAGAGGTGATTATCAAGAACCTAATCTTTAGGGACCAAGAAAGGGGGGCACCCAGTACTTCTGGAAGCCGGGCCACACGCATCGTACCAAGGCGGCAACACTTTCCAGGAGAAGTTCCCCAAACTGGCAAGAAGGGAAAAAGTCAAAAGAGGTGCAAAGTCTGCTATAAGAGGGCGATAAGGGATAACACAATATATCAATGTGACACGTGTCCCGAATAACCAGAGCTCTGTATGAAAGTCAGTTTTACAATTTATCATACATCCCTTGGTTTATAATTTACCCCAATTTTACTTACCCTGATGCACTCCGCACAGCTTATCCCCCCTCGTCTTTCCCCTCTGGGCCCTGCTGTGTGTCCAGGCAGCTGATAACAGCCACATGTAGGGTATTGCCATACCCGGGAGAACCCACATTCCAGTTTATGGGGTGTAGGTCTCTGGTCAAAATGCTCACTACACCTCTAGATCAATGCCTTAAGGGTGTAGTTATTAAAACGGGGTCACTTCTTGCGGGTTTCAACTGTACTGGTACCTCAGGTGCTTCTGCATACATGACTTCGCACTAGAAAATCCCCAGTAGGCCAAATGGTGGTCCTTTCCTTCTGAGCCCTCCCATGGGCCCAAACGGCAGTTTATCACAACAAATGGGGTATTGCGGCACTCAGAACAAATTGCGCAACAGAATGGGGTATTTTGTTTCTTGTGAAAATAAGAAATTTTCAGGCAAAACTACATATTATTTGAAAAAAATAATTTTGTTTTCATTCCCAGCCCAATTCAAATAAGTTCTGTGAAAAAACTATGGGGTCAAAATGGTCACAACACCCATAAATCAATTCCTTGAGGGGTGTAGTTTCCAAAATGGGGTCATTTGTGGTTGGTTTCTATTGCTTTGATACCTCTGGGGCTCTGCAAATGCGACATGGCACCCGAAAACCAATCCAGCAAAATCTGCACTCTAAAGAACACACAGCGCTCCTTCCCTTCTGAGGCCTCCCATGGGCCCAAACGGCAGTTTATTGCCACAAATGGGGTATTGCTGCACTCAGGAGAAATTGGGCAACAAAATTGAGTATTTTGTTCCCTGTGAAAATAAGAAATTTTGATAAAAAATTACATCTTATTGGAAAAAATTTCATTTTTTTAATGTCACAGCCCAATTGAAATAGGTGCTATGAAAAAACTGTGTGGTCATAATGCTAACAACAACCATAAATGAATTCCTTGAGGGGTGTAGTTTTCAAAATGGGGTCACTTTTGGTGGGTTTCCATTGCTTTGATACCTCTGAGGCTCTGCAAATACGACATGGCACCCGAAAACCAATCCAGCAAAATCTGGACTCCAACAAACACATAGCGCTCCTTTCCTTCTGAGCCCTCCCATGGGCCCAAACGGCAGTTTATCACCACAAATGGGATATTGCCACACTAAGGACAAATTGGGCAACAAAATGGGGTATTTTGTTCCCTGTGAAAATAAGAAATTTTGATCACAAATGACATTTTATTGGAAAAATGACATTTTTTTCATTTCACAGCTCAATTCAAATACGTGCTGTGAAAAAACTGTGCGGTCAAAATGGTAACAATAACCATAAATGAATTCCTTGAGGGGTGTAGTTTCCAAAATGGGGTCACTATTGGGGCATTCCTACTGTTTTGGCACCTCAACACCTCTTCAAACCTGGCATGCTGCCTAAAATATATTCTAATAAAAAGGAGGCCTCAAAATGCACTAGGTGCTTCTTTGCTTCTAGGGCTTGTGTTTTAGTCCACGAGCGCAGTAGAGCCACATGTGGGACATTTCTAAAAACTGCAGAATCTGGACAATACATATTTAGTAGTGTTTCTCTGGTAAAACCTTCTGTGTTACAGAAAAAAAAATGAATAAAATTGAAATTCAGCAAGAAAAATTAAATTTGCAAATTTCACCTTCACTTTGCGTTAATTCCTGTGAAATGCCTGAAGGGTTAAAAAACTTTCTAAATGCTGTTTTGAATACTTTGAGGGGTCTAGTTTTTAAAATGGGGTGTTTTATCAGGGTTTCTAATACATAGGCCCACAAAGCCACTTCAGAACTCAAGAGGTACCTTAAAAAAAAGGCTTTTGAAATTTTCTTAAAAATATGAGAAATTGCTGTTTATGTTCTAAGCCTTGTAACGTCCAAGAAAAATAAAATAATGTTCAAAAAACTATGCCAATCTAAAGTAGACATATGGGAAATGTGAACTAGTAACTATTTTGGGTGGTATAACCGTCTGTTTTACAAGCAGATGCATTTCAATTCTGAAAAATGCAATTTTTTCAAAATTTTCTCTAAATTTTGCAATTTTTCACCAATAAACACTGAATATATCGACCAAATTTTACCACGAACATGAAGCCCAATGTGTCACGAGAAAACAATCTCAGAATCGCTTGGGTGGGTTTAAGCATTCCGACGTTATTACCACATAAAGTGAAATATGTCAGATTTGAAAAATGGGCTCTGAGCCTTAAGGCCAAAACTAGGCTGCGTCCTTAAGGGGTTAATCAAGCAGAATCGCTGTGTAGGTGGCTGCAGATCATGTTCTAGTAAGAACGCGATTCTGCTGTCTAAATTAATGGAGAGGAGTGCATGATGCCGATTGGTTAGCGTCATACACTCCTCTGTACAACGCCCACTTGATCGAAAGTAAAAATATGCCCACTTGGGCATTAAGAAACTCATTGGCATAAACCAAAATCGCTCCTAACGTTGTGAAAATAGATCATTTTTTTAAATAAAAAGCATTACTGTCACCTACACTATAGCGCCCATCTCCTTATGTAGGAGATAGGACACTTATAATGTGGTGACAGAGTCTCTTTAAGAAAAACAAAACTAAACCTAGATGACTTCATTCATTAGTTTATTATGAAATTATTTCATGCCATGTACTCAAAGTTCACAAAAACACCAGATAACTTCATACTGATTCTTTTGAAAACCTTTGGAAACAAATTTACTGAAATATAAAAGAAAATGTAGAAACAGGGGCGGACATATAGCCGGTTCGGCTGCACAGGGGTCCGGAAGGGATGGGGGACCGCTCAGCTGCCCTAAACGCTGTGCATATAGATCGGCACGGCCGTGCCGCAGATGGAGGGTGCCCCCCTTCCCTCTCTGTGCACTTTCTGTAACTCACAGATCGGACCCCCTTTCTTCACATATGTTATTGAAGGGGGCCCGATCTGTGAGTTGCAGAAAGTGCACAGGGCAGGAGGGGGCCCCCTACGTCTGCCGACAGGCTGCGCCGATCTATTACTTAGAAAACGCATTAGGAGGGGAGGGGCCTGCCGAGGCTTGCTCTGTCTGGTGGTCTTCGTCACCTAATAACCAGCGTTACAGTCAGATGCAGTGCAACATCTGACAGTGACGCTCATTAGGTGACCAAGACCACCAGACAGAGAGCGCCGCACCTAGCAAGCAGCATCGCTGTCTTCGGACCAGTGATTGATCCGGGATAGTGGCGCTGATGAAATTAAGCCTAATACTGGGAGGCTGAGCCTCTCAGCCGATCAGTGTTAGGGTTCTTCTTGCTCCTTGAGCCTGCAGGTGCTTTTACTGTGCGGTGTGTGTGCTGAGCGTCGTGAAGGGGACTGACTGAAAATAAAAATAACTAGGAGGTAGTGGTTCCTGCCCTGTCTGTAGAAAATTTTTGGAGAGGAGAGGAGCTCAGTGGACAGTAAAAGGGGTTTGCTCTTCTTTAACAGAGGATATGCCATATATGTCCGATAGATGAGGGTCTCACCTCTGGGACCTGAACCAATCTCTAGAACAGGGCTGCCTAAACTCTGTTCTGCCTTTCTCGCCTACTGCTGAATCCAGGCCGCTTCCTGATTAGATGGTCAGGAGTTAAGAAAACAGCAAAGCTTGCTGAGCTACGCTATTTCCGTAATTCCCATAGAAGTGAATGGCAGTTATGGAAGCAGCGTAGCACGGCAGCTAAGCTGCTTCCGTAACTGCCATTCACTTCTATGGGAGTTACGGAAACAGCGTAGCTCAGCGAGCTTTGCTGTTTTCGTAATTCCCGAGCATCTAATCAGGAAGTGGCTGGAAAGAAGCAGGAACGGAGAAAGGCAAAACGGGGCTTAGGGGGCCCCATTCTAGAAATAGGTGCGGGTCCCAGAGGTGGGACCCACATCTATCGGATGTTTATGGCATATCCTGTGGATATGCCATAAATTTCCAAGATGGACAAACCCCTTTAAAGTTTTCACTCACTGTGCGGTCACCACACTGTGGTGGCCTCCTCAAACACTGTATGGGGTGCCACCCCACTTCACCACCACAAATACGCTTATTTTAATATTAGTTTACTACTTTCTTTATAGTATTTTGCTTTATAACATATTGGTTGTTAGTGTATTGGTTATTAGAATTGCAAGTATTTATTTTAAAAAATGTAAACTTTTCTGTCATCACTTCCTCGGTTCAGCACTATTGCATTCCTGTAGGTGAGGTATCGCAGGTTAGTCCTAAGGTAAGTGACAGTTCAATGAGCATGATAAAATCATCACAAGTTAGTTACATGAGTGCTTTGTGTTATACTCAGTTGTTAAATCTGGAAATTATTTGCATCATTTATATTTGTTACAATGTGTTAAAATGTACAATTTTAATATAGATTTGTAGAGTTTTACAGTTAGGCCCCAAATTATTTAGACAGTGACACAAGTTTTGGCATTTTAGCTGTTTACCAAAACATATTGAATATACTATTACATTATCAATATGGACTTAAAGTGCAGACTCTCAGCTTTAATTTTAGGGTATTCACATCCTAATTTGAGGAAGGGTTTAGAAATTACATCTCTTTAATATGTAGATGCCTCTTTTTCAAGGGACCAAAGGTAATTGGACAATTATCTCAAAAGCTATTTAATGGGCTGCATGGGCTATTCCCTCGTTATTCCATTATCAATTTAGCAGGTAAAAGGTCTGGAGTTAATTCCAGTTGTGGCATTTGCATTTGGAAGCTGTTGCTGTGAACCCATAACATGAGGTCAAAGGAGCTCTCAATGCAAGTGAAACAGACCATCGTTAGATTGAAAAAAGGAAGAAATCCACCAGAGAGAAAGCACAAATGTTAGGAGTGGCCAAATCAACAGTTTGGTACAATTTTTTTAAAAAAAAAGAGCGCCATGGTAATCTCGTGAACTCCAAAAGGCCTGGACATCCACGGAAGGCAACAGTGGTGGATGATCGCAGAATCCTTTCCATGGTGAAGAAAAACCCCTTCACAACATCTTCCCAAGTGAAGAACACTCTCCTGGAAGTAGGTATGTCAGTATCTAAGTCTACCATAAAGAGAAGACTTCATGAGAGCAAATACAGAGGGTTCACCACAAGGTGCAAACCATTAATCAGACTCAAAAACAGAAAGGCCGTATTAGACTTTGCCAAACAACATCTAAAGAACCAGCCCAGTTCTGGAACAGCATTCATTGGACAGATGAAACTAAGATCAACCTGTACCAGTATGATGGGAGGAAGAAAGTATGGAGAAGACTTGGAACGGCTCATGATCCAAAGCACACCACATCCTCTGTAAAACTTGGTGGAGGCAGTGTGCTGGCATGGGCATGCACGGCCCCCAAAGGCACTGGGCCACCAGTGTTTATTGATGCAACTGAAGACAGATGCAGCCGGATGAATTCTGAAGTGTTCAGAGATATACTTTCTGCTCAGATTCAACCAAATGCATCAAGGTTGATTGGACGTCGCTTCACAGCACAGATGGACAATGACCCAAAACATACTGCGAAAGCAACCCATGAGTTTTTTAAGGCAAAGAAATGGAATATGCTGCAATGGCCAAGTCAATCACCAGATCTCAACCCGATCGAGCATACATTTCACTTTCTTAAAGTGTCGCTAAACGTTTGACAAACTTCTGACATGTCATAGAGACATGTTAGAAGTTTGGATTGGTAGGGGTCCAAGCACTGAGACCCCCACCAATCTCTAGAACAAAGAACCTGAAGTGCTAGTGTGAGCGCTAAGCTGCTTCGTGTCTGTTCGCCTTTTTCCGGAAAGCCGATGTATCAGAGCACGAGCTCATAGACTTTCTATTGAGTCCATACACAGATACATTTATTTACGGAAATAGCCGAACAGACACGAAGCGGCTAAGCGCTCACACAAGCACTTCAGCTGCTCCGTTCTAGCGATTGGTGGGGGTCTCAGTGCTCGGACTCCCACCAATCCAAACTTCTGACATGTCACTATGACATGTCAGAAGTTTGTCAAACGTTTAGCTACACTTTAAGACAAAACTTTATGCAGAAAGACCCACAAACAAGCAACAACTGAAGACAGCTGCAGTAAAGGCCTGGCAAAGCATCACAAAGGAGGAAACCCAGCATTTGGTGATGCCCATTGGTTCCAGACTTCAGGCAGTTATTGCCCGCAAAGGATTCTCCACAAAGTATTAAAAAAACACATTTTATTTATGGTAATGTTAATTTGTCCAATTACTTTTGGGCCCTTGAAATGAGGAGGCTGTGTATAAAAATGGTTGCAATTCCTAAACGTTTCACAGGATATTTTTGTTCAACCCCTTGAATTAAACCTGAAAGTCTACACTTCAATTGCATCTCAGTTGTTTCATTTCAAATCCAATGTGATGGCAGCAGAGCCGAAATCATGAAGATTGTGTGACTGTCCAAATTATTCTGGACCTAACTAATTGTACACAACTAATGGTGTAGACCATGGACTCTGTTATGTACTTATTGGGGTATGTTGCTATTTCTATTGTTACTTAAGTTGGGTACGACTATGGGAAAGTTGTAGGTGAAAATGTGTTTACTTAGTGTCTGTAAGGAAGGATGCATACTACTGCTATAACAAACGGGTGGCGGGAGGGAGAGGTAGAAGTTTTAAATGCTTAGTGGGATAGTCGGGTGTGTTGGTTCTACTACTTGTGTCGCTTGTTACTGATGGCAGAACTTATGCCATTGGCCCTGACCCTTCTAGGAGGGAATGCTTACAAACTCGTTGGATATTGTTGTTGGGTTTTGGGGGGTGGGAGGGAACCGACTGCAGCTCTATGTTCTTATTCGGGTATCTGGCAAGGTTTGGGGAAAGAAAGCTTGCAGATTCTTATTGACCATGTTGTTTTCAAATGGGAGGTAGGTTGAATTTACTGCCATGGAATGTTCGGGGTATGGGGGAGGCTACTAAAAGACATGCCATATTTGAATACCTGAGGCAACAGTCCCCTGGAGTGGTGGGTTTGAAAGCGACTCATGTAACTAAAGATACAGTCCATCTCTTACGTAAAGTATGGATCAAACATTGTTTTCATTCCTTCCACTCAACGTACTCGAGAAGGGTGAGTCTGCTGGTTCATAAAAATGTGCCTTTTAAATGTTAATCCTCGTTTAGTGATTGCGAGGGTAGATATGCGAGAGATATATAGATATGTAGATTTACACTGTAAACTGTTTCATTGGGATTGTATAGTGGTTGTCATGTATGTTCCTCCTCCATACTCCAGTGTTCTGATGAAAAAAGTATTGGAAAAGTTGACCAGCTGGCCTGATGTTCTGACCATACTAATGGGGGACTTTAATAATGTTATGAATGTAGAGATGGATCGATTCCCGGCTGAGGTGGGGTGGGCGCGATCGGGAATAACACAGTATGGGAAATATATACAGGAATTTGGTTTACATGATATATGGCGGGGAAAATGGCCAACTATGACCCAATACTCCTGTGGGTCTTCTAGCTATTGTTCGTTATCATGCATTGATTTGATGTTATGCAACAATCTGGGCCTCCCGTTTGTTGAAGGAATTGAATACTTACCTAGATCAATTTCAGACCATTCGCCTATATCGTTGAGGATTACAGTTAGTTCCGAGGTAGGACATAGGAGATGGATGGCGATTGAACCTGTTCTGGGTCAGATTAATAGAAGTGGACAAGATTGCCCTGCTTATACAGGAATACTTTGACTTTAATACTGGTACAGTCCCGGTAGATGTCCTGTGGGACGCCCTAAAGGCATATCTTAAAGGGGTATATATTAGTGAAATCACAATTGTTAAGAATAAGACTAGGCAGCTGGGGTTTGAGTTGACGCAGAGAGTGACGTCCACTACACAGTAGGCATGACACCCCAGACACTCTTGTGAACTGGAAGAACGCCCAAAAATCGCTAAGGGATTATAGATTAGAACAAGCCGCAAATAAGACATTATTTTTGAAGCAGCAGTACTATGAAGAGGGTGAAACTACAGGTAGACTATTAGCCAACATAGCGATACTGCAGAGGGAGGGGCCTTTTATACACCAACTGAAGGAAGAGGGGAGGTGGATAGTTACTGAAACTGGAGACATTTTACAGGTGCTGAGAACATTCTATATGTCTCTGTATAGCTCTAGGGTGGATTATACGACAGATCTGTTACTGGAGTATTTAGAAGAGATCCCATGGGTAACTTTGGGTGCGGGTACAGAGATATGCTGTAAGGTCCACTGAGCATTGAAGAGGTGCAGCAGGCAGTGTGCTCAATGGCGAATGATAAGGTGCCGGGGTTGGATGGCCTGCCCACAGAAATATACAAAACTTATGGAGAAGACTTGCTACCACACCTGTTGAGTGTGTTTCAAGATGGGTTGAATAGGGGTAGGTTGCCTAGCACGATGTATGAAGCAGCCATTGTAGTGCTGCCGAAGGAGGTAAAGGATTTGGTGCAACCTGATTCGTATCGACCTATTTCTCTATTGACCTCTGACATCAAGTTTTTGGCGGAAATACTTTCCTGTAGATTGTCTAGGTTGATCGCATCTGTAATATCTCCGAATCAGAGAGGCTTCATGCCTTCCAAGTCAACCGCAATACATTTGCGTAGGGTGTTCTTAAACATTCAAGAGACTCCAGAGGGCTCCCATTCCAGAGCTGTTTTATCCCTAGATGCCGCTAAGGCATTTGATAGTGTGGAGTGGGGGTACATGTGGGCGGTGCTGTAGCGGTTCGGGTTTGGGCAGAATTTCATCAAATGGGTACAGCTCTTGTATCGCGTACTGGTCACAAAAATACGGGCTAACGGTGTGTTATCTGAGTCATTCCCCTTAGCGAGAGGGGTGTGTCAGGGCTGCCCATTGTCTTCACTGCTGTCCGCTCTGGCGATAGAACCACTGGCGAGTATTGTGAGACATCACCAAAATATAAGAGGTTAAATATAAGAGGTTTTAAATATGCAGCTGAAGAGGAGCGTTATACGTGGACGATATGTTATTGTTTGTAGGAGATGTTGAGAAGTCTTTGCTTGAGATTCTGGAAACTCTGGAGAGGTTTGGTAGATTTTCGGGGTTGATGATTAACTGGACTAAATCGGCCTTGACGCCATTGAACTCATTTGTTATACCGGTGAGAGTGCAGGGGATGGAAATTCAATGTGTGCAAGAATTTAAATATTTGGGAATTAGAGTGTCAGCTAATGAGAAGGATTTCATCAATCTTAATGCACAAACCCTGCTGAAAAAAATTAAAAGTAGAATACAAGTTTGGCTTAAATTACCCTGGTCTGCCCAGGGATGCGTAAATCTGATAAAAATGGTCCTTATGCCTAAGATTTTATACTTTATACATAATGCTCAGGTGTGAACACCAAAGTATTGGTTTAGGAGGATGCACAATTAGTTCAGAGACATGGTTTGGAAAAGGCGGATCCCTAGAATTAAACTAGGGAAATTCCAGTTGCCTAAAGAACAAGGGTGGCTTGCATTGACAAATACATAGTTACATAGTTTGTACGGTTGAAAAAAGACAGATGTCCATCAAGTTCAACCGAGGGATGGGGAAAGGGAAGTAAAAAATGTCTACACGTAAGAGCTTATATTTTTTTGTTCTAGGAAATTATCTAAACCTTTTTTAAAGCCATCTACTGTCCCTGCTGTGACCAGCTCCTGTGGTGACTATTCCATAGAGTCACAGTTCTCACAGTTAAGAAGGCTTGTCGTCTCTGCAGGTTGAACCTTTTTTTTTCCAGACGGAGGGAGTGCCCCTTGTTTTTTGAGGGGGTTTTACATGGAACAGGATTTCACCATATTTTTTGTATGTGCCATTAATATACAGGGTGGGCCATTTATATGGATACACCTAAATAAAATGGGAATGGTTGGTGATATTAACTTCCTGTTTGTGGCACATTAGTATATGGGAGGGGGGAAACTTTTCAAGCTGGGTGTTGACCATGGCGGCCATTTTGAAGTCTGACATTTTGTATCCAACTTTAGTTTTTTCAATGGGAACAGGGTCATGTGACACATCAAACTTATCGAGAATTTCACAAGAAAAACAATGGTGTGCTTAGTTTTAATGTTACTTTATTCTTTCATGAGTTATTTACAAGTTTCTGACCACTTATAAAATGTGTTCAAAGTGCTGCCCATTCTGTTGGATTGTCAATGCAACCCTCTTCTCCCACTCTTCACACACTGATAGCAACACCACAGAAGAAATGCTAGCACAGGCTTCCAGTATCCGTAGTTTCAGTTGCTGCACCTCTCGTATCTTCACAGCATAGACTATTGCCTTCAGATGACCCCAAAGATAAAAGTCTAAGGGGGTCAGATTGAGAGACCTAGGGGGCCATTCAACTGGCCCACGACGACCAATCCACTTTACAGGAAACTGTTCATCTAGGAATGCTCGGACCTGACACCCATAATGTGGTGGTGCACCATCTTGCTGGAAAAACTCAGGGAACGTGCCAGCTTCAGTGCATAAAGAGGGAAACACATCATCATGTAGCAATTTCAGATATCCCGTGGTCTTGAGGTTTCCATTGATGAAGAATGGCCCCACTATCTTTATCAGAAACTTGTAAATAACTCATGAAAGAATAAAGTAACATTAAAACCGAGCACACCATTGTTTTTCTTGTGAAATTCTCGATAAGTTTGATGTGTCACATGACCCTCTTCCCATTGAAAAACCTTGGATACAAAATGTCAGACTTCAAAATGGCCACCATGGTCAACACCCGGCTTGAAAAGTTTCCCCCCTCCCATATACTAATGTGCCACAAATAGGAAGTTAATATCACCAACCATTCCCATTTTATTTAGGTGTATCCATATAAATGGCCCACCCTGTATTTATATAAGTTAATCATGTCCCCCCTTAGTCGTCTTTTTTCAAGGCTAAATAGGTTTAATTCTTTTAATCTTTCCTCATAACTTAGATTCTCCATGCCCCTTATTAGCTTCGTTGCTCTTCTTTGTATTTTTTTCTAACTACAGGGCATCCTTTCTATGAACTGGAGCCCAGAACTGAACTGCATATTCTAGATGAGGCCTCTAATGCCTCTAATGCTTTGTAAAGTGGTAATATTATATCCCTGTCCCGCGAGTCCATGCCTCTTTTAATACACGACAATATCTTGCTGGCCCTTGAAGCAGCTGATTGACATTGCATGCTGTTATTTAGTTTATGATTTACAAGTACACCCAGATCCTTCTCAATAAGTGACTTCCCCAGTGTAGCTCCCCTAGGACATATGATGCTTGCAGGTTGTTCGTACCCAGGTGTATAACTTTACATTTATCTATATTAAACCTCATTTGCCAAGTGGACGCCCAAACACTTAGTTTGTTTAAATCCGCTTGCAATTTACAAACATCTTCCGTAGTCTGAACATTACTACAAAGCTTGGTGTCATCTGCAAAATTAGAAATAGTGCTATTAATCCCATCCTCTATATCATTAATAAGTAAGTTGAATAATAGTTGTCCCAGCACGGAACCCTGGGATATACCACTTATAACCGGGAACCATTCAGAGTAGGAATCATTGACCACGACTCTCTGGTCCTGATATGGTCCTTGAGCTAATTCTCAATCCAATTACAAATGATACTTTCTAAACCTATAGTCCTTAATTTACACATTAGACATCTATGAGGGACAGTGTCAAATGCCTTTGCAAAGTCCAAAAACACTACATCCACGGTGGCTCACCTCTTCATAAAAACAATTTTTTTGCTGATTTTATTACCTTTTTACAAATTGTATTAAGCTCTTTATAATTTACAAAGGCTAGAGCTGTACCCTCAGATTTGTATTTTTCAAATGCCCTTTTTTTTGTCATATATTGCCTTTTTAAAAGAAGGTGTAAACCATATGGGGTTTAATTTTAGTCGTTTATACTTGTTACTTATAGGAATAAATTTTGCCCTATAATTACCTAAAGTAGACTTTAAAATCTCCCATTTATCATTTGTACCATTATTTGACATTAGTTCTTCCCAGTCTATATCCTGAATTGCAGCCCTCATCCTGGGGAAATTAGACTTCTTAAAATTAAGTGTTTTTGCCCTCCCAGACTGTGTTTGTTTTTTACAGTGTTTGTAAAATATAACTATATTGTGATCACTGTTACCGAGGTTTTCACGAACATTAACATTCCCAATAAGCTCTGCATTATTAGAAATTACCAGATCCAGCAGAGCTTCAACTCTAGTCTGGTCTTCCACAAACTGGCCTATAAAATTTTCATGCAACAGGTTGAGGAAATGTCTCCCCTTTGCAGTTGAAGCCGAACCATGACACCAATTAATATCCCGGTAATTAAAATCTCCCATTATCACTACTGTACCCACCTGTGCAGCCCACACCATCTGTTTATATAGCAGACTTTCCATCTCCTCAGTTATATTGGGGGGGTCTATAGATTACACCAAAAGTTATTTTTTCAGTGTTTACCTCTCTTTGTAATCCCCCCACAAGGATTCAACCTCCTCACAATCTTCACCCACTATTGTCTCTTTCACACTCCCCTTCATATCAATTCTCACATACAGACATACACCACCACCTTTCCTATTTGCCCTGCCTTTCTGAAACAGTGTAAAACCCTGTAGATTTACAGCCCAGTCATGTGAGGAGTCTAGCCATGTTTCAGCAACACAAACTATATCTACAGTGAAGTAAATAAGTATTCGATCCCTTGCTGATTTTGTAAGTTTACCCACTGTCAAAGACATGAACAGTCTAGAATTTATAGGCTAGGTTAATTTTACCAGTGAGAGATAGATTATATTTTAAAAAAAACTGAAAATCACATTGTCAAAATTATATATATTAATTAGCATTTTGCACAGAGAAATTAGTATTTGATCCCTTTGGCAAACAAGACTTAATACTTGGTGGCAAAACCCTTGTAGGCAAGCACAGCAGTCAGACGTTTTTTGTAGTTGATGAGGTTTACACACATGTTAGATGGAATTTTGGCCCACTCCTCTTTGCAGATCATCTGTAGATCATTAAGATTTCGAGGCTGTCGCTTGGCAACTCGGATCTTCAGCTCCCTCCATAAGTTTTCGATGGGATTAAGGTCTGGAGACTGGCTAGGCCACTCCATGACCTTAATGTGCTTATTTTTGAGCCACTCCTTTGTTGCCTTGGCTGTATGTTTCAGGTCATTGTCGTGCTGGAAGACCCAGCCACGAGCCATTTTTAATGTCCTGGTGGAGGGAAGGAGGTTGTCACTCAGGATTTGACGGTACATGGCTCCATCCATTCTCCCATTGATGCGGTGAAGTAGTCCTGTGCCCTTAGCAGAGAAACACCCCCAAAACATAATGTTACCACCTTCATGCTTGACAGTGGGGTCATAGGACTTGACTTTGGGTCATAGGCAGCATTTCTCTTCTTCCAAACACGGCGAGTTGAGTTAATGCCAAAGAGCTCAATTTTAGTCTCATCTGACCACAGTACCTTCTCCCAATCACTCTCAGAATCATCCAGATGCAAACTTCAGACGGGCCTGTACATGTGCCTTCTTGAGCAGGGGGACCTTGCGGGCACTGCAGGATTTTAATCCATTACGGCGTAATGTGTTACCAATGGTTTTCTTGGTGACTGTGGTCCCAGCTGCCTTGAGATCATTAACAAGTTCCCCCCCCCCCCCCGTGTAGTTTTCGGCTGAGCTCTCACCTTCCTCAGGGTCAAGGATACCCCACGAGGTGAGATTTTGCATGGAGCCCCAGATCGATGTCGATTGACAGTCATTTTGTATGTCTTCCATTTTCTTACTATTGCACCAACAGTTGTCTCCTTCTCACCCAGCGTCTTACTTATGGCTTTGTAGCCCATTCCAGCCTTGTGCAGGTCTATGATCTTGTCCCTGACATCCTTAGAAAGCTCTTTGGTCTTGCCCATGTTGTAGAGGTTAGAGTCAGACTGATTAATTGAGTCTGTGGACAGGAGTCTTTTATACAGGTGACCATTTAAGACAGTTGTCTTTAATGCAGGCACCAAGTTGATTTGGAGCGTGTAACTGGTCTGGAGGAGGCTGAACTCTTAATGGTTGGTAGGGGATCAAATACTTATTTCTCAGTGCACAATGCAAATAAATATATATCATTTTGACTATGTGATTTTCTGTTTTGTTTTTTTTTAAATATAATCTATCTCTCACTGGTAAAATTAAAATAAGCCTAAAAATTCTAGACTGTTCATGTCTTTGACAGTGAGGAAACTTACAAAATCAGCAAGGGATCAAATACTTATTTCCTTCACTGTATATGTGATTATTTGACATTATTTGGGCATTTTTATTTTCATTGCTGTTTTATAATGAAAGTCTCCTTATCCTGTTGTCTAGTCCTCTCCCCACAGTCTGTTTCTCCCCCCACCAATATAGTCTGACCCCTCTCTAACCTAACTACCGCTTTATTTTTTACATTGGCCTCCCTCCTCAGCCCTAGTTTAAATACTCCGCCACCCAAGCTAGAATTCTCTTCACCAGCACAGTGGATCCCCTTCCATTTAGGTGCAAATCATCTGCAGAATACAGCTTGTACCCCAATGAAAAGTCAGCTCAGTGCTCTAGGAACCCAAAGCCTTCTCCTCTACACCAAGACTTAAGCCATGCATTTAACTCCCTGAGCTCCCGCTGTCTTTCCTGTGATGCGCATGGCACAGGCAGTATTCCTGAGAATACTACCTTGGAGGTCCTTCCCTTCAGCTTGTAGCCCAGTTCTTTAAAATTATTCTTAAGGCTCCTCCACCTACTATGTATTCTGTCGTTGGTACCTACATGGACCACAGCAGCTGGATCATCACCAGCCTCTCCCAGTAATTTATCCACACGTTCCACCAAAAGATCCCTGGCACCAGGGAGACAGCAAACCATTCGGTTGAGGCGGTCTTGGCGACAAATTATTCTATCCGTCTTCCTGATTATAGAATCCCCTACAACTACCAATTGTCTTGCCTTACCTGTATTACCATCCCGCCGAATACTAGCTGGGCTGTTCTCCCGGCTTTTAGGGAGATCAGTATCCACTAGGGCTGCCATTTCTGAGACCGACACACTCACATCATCACCCAACTTGGCAATTTTGCTTGGAATATCAGAAACAGGATTGGCCTTCCTTTTCTTGGACCCCTTTCTACTGCCCCTAACTACATTAATCCAGCTACTTGCCTGATCTTGCAGACCCATGTCTTCACCCTCCAGTTCTACCCCACTAACTGCTTGCTCAGTCAGCAGCATGCTTCGCTCAAGATTGTCTATCGCCCTCAGTGTTGCATTCTGCTCCTCCAAAACTGTGAACAATTGTTAAAGTAAAAGAAGAGTACTTACAGGGGCTTTAACTCTGGTTTTATAACTCCACTTATACCACAAGCCACTTAATTCAGCTAGCTGAGAACAGAGCTAGTTCAGAGTGAGTGCTGCAGGCTAATTTATATCACCTGTGAGCAGTTAACCCCTCCTATTTGCTAGAACTCAATTCAGTTATCTCGCACAGATTCACACACAGGAACACAGCAACACAATCCGGTTTTATAACTCCACTTATATCACAAGCCACTTAATTGTGATACTATTTGGCGGCTCAAATAGAACACTTTATAACTCCACTTATACCACAAGCCACTTAGTTCAGCTAGCTCAGAATAGAGCTAGCTCAGAGTGAGTGCTGCAGGCTAATTTATATCACCTGTGAGCAGTTAACCCCTCCCCCTAGTCAGCTGCTCAGCAGGAAAGAAATTGCAAAGAAAAAAAAAGTTTTGAAAATTAGGTCAGTTTTTGCTAGTTTCTATTTGCTAGCACTGAATTCAGTTATCTCGCACAGCTTCGCACACAGGAACACAGCAACACAATCCGGTTTTATAACTCCAATTATATCACAAGCCACTTAATTGTGATAATATTTGGCGGCTCAAATACAACACTTTAGAGGATGGAAAAATAGAGAACGTTGGGATTCTAGTGGGAAGTTGCTATATTATCTAGGTCAACAAATGGGTATGATGGAGGCGCTAGAATCTCATATATACAAATGGGAAGATAGGGGTAAACCGACGTTGTTGCTTATGCATAAAATTTGGTGTGAAAGTAGACGGTTGCTAGGGATTGTAGGCTGATCGAATTATATGCCCATATGGAATAACCCTTATCTGTAGGAATTTAATATACTTGAGGGCTTTCAAGATTGGGAGCAGAAATGAGTGCAATATGTGGATCAATTGTATGAAGATGGTAATTTTAAATCCTTTCAACAATTTAAAAGCTACTTTGATATTCCCAATAGATAATTTTACCAATATTTACTTTTGAGGCATGCGGCCAAAGCACAGACTAGGGTGGTTAATTTGGAATGTTCCGGCTTGGGCATTATGGAACATATTCTGGGATCGGATTATACTAAAGGTATTACCTCACTGGTAAATACAAAGATGCTATTGGTACACCTGAGGGATTTACAGGGGGATATAAAAAGTAAATGGGAAAGTGATGTGGGGCCCCTCACATCTGAGGAGTGGGAGGTGCTTGTATCTCTACAGCTGGTATCACTTACTGTAGCGCATAGACGTTCGCAATTGTTCTTATTACATAGAGTGTACAGGACGCCAAAGCTGCAGATGCATATCAGATCGTCTGCAGATTGCCCTAGGTGCCTCACGTATATGGCAGATCTAAAACACAAGTTCTGGGATTGTTCGGAGCTGGCTAGTTATTGGTTGACATTTGAGGGACTTGATTAAAAGGGTGTTTGGGACAACGGTACCAACAAATCATATGGTATGCTTTCTGTGGTGGGTGGAAGGCCCAGGAGGAGACATGGCTGAGACTCAGGCTATAGGTAAAGTTCTATACCATGCACAAAAGCTAAATATTGGATACAGAGAGATCCTCCCGGTTTGCCTGAGCTTATAATGTGTCTGAATAATACGATCGCTTTGGAAAGATGAGTATATCTCAAACGGGGTGCACTTAAGAAATTTGAGCGGGAGTGGGGAAAATGGTGGACTTGTCCTGGGGTGGTCTCCCAGGAATTACCGAGACACTGGCCTGGAAGAAATACCTTATGAACTGGTAGGAGATAATGGTGCATTGAAAGATGGATGGGTCATAGAGCTGTGGTTGGTTGGGGGGGGGGGGAGTTTAGGGAGAAAGTTGGGAACATATACATGTCTAACATATTGCCTGACTAAGACATGAACTTTGGTTTATATGACAGAAATGGCAATACTACTTTTGCATATCCTGGAATAGTACTTGTCTGCTTTGACCAAAATAAATAATTATAATGTTGGGAAGTTGGTTTGATGGGACGGTGGGGGTATGTATTGTGCTACTTTTCTTTTTTGTACCAAGTAATGCATATATAGCGCTTTGTATACCTGTAATGAAAAAAATTAAACATATTGTAATAGCTATACTGTTTATTGTTGTATCAGAATATAAATTATTAGATTTAAAAAAAAACTAAAAAAAACGGAGACATGCATTTCCGGTTGAAAGTGCGGTCAGGGACATGCAGTCCACTAGGAATCCTGCAGTGGCGGTGATAACTAACTGGCTCTTCATTTGGAATAATTTAGCTCATATATAAGTTATTGCTCTCTAAATATCTGGACAGATTCCCACTGACACTAAGGAAAAAATGGAAGTGTGATCTTGGGATATTGAAGAAGAGCAATGGAGAGAAATGTTGCTAGATCTCCCCAAAATCCCCCTTAGTGAGACGCATAGACTTTTCACATACTTCTATTTCACAAAGTAAATAGAACCCCAATAATTTTTTTATACTATTGGATTGAGAAATAGTCCTTAAGTGTCATAGATGCAACAATGGGCTGATCTGCTCCATATGATATGGCGTTGTCACAAGTTGTATCGATACTGGAGGAATGTGCTAAGCCTCATTAACTCAGTATATCAGGGGTCATTGTGAGATAATTATTTTATGTGTGTTTTATAGTACTTTTATAAGACATCCCTTTAACTGAGCATGTTAAGCTTGCTATAACACATATGTTATTTATGGCATGTAAAACGTATCTCACAGTATTGGCAGGATAAAAACCCTTGTGGGTATTCATGGGGAACATTAACTGGCTGATAGCCTTAGAAAAAGGGGTACATTTAGAACGGGGTGCACTTGGTAAATTTAAAAATATGTGGGCTGCTTGGTTGGACCGCTCCGTACATGCTCCTTTGTCATTGTCTAGAGATCGGATATTGGGGGTGTGAGTGGGTAATATGTATGTCTAGCTAAACGATATGTGATTGTACAAAAGAGATGTGATTGTATATCTGTAATTTGGATTTCTACGCATAGTCTTCTTGCATTACAACTTAAATACATACAAACGCATAGATATTTGCTTGTATTTTGTTTATTTTTTAGGTAATGATTGTCGACATGATCAAATGATGATACAGTTGTGTTTTTATATGCTTAATCAAGATAGGTCTATGTCGCTCCTTGTTGGCATTATATGTTGTTCAGACTAACCTGCACTGAAGCTACAGAGGGTATGGGATTTGGGGCGAGAGAGTGGGCTATGTTTTTGTTTTTTTACGTTTGTTTTTAATTTTGTAATCAAAATTGCCAATAAAAAATACATGATTCAAAAGGAAGAGAAAAGTGTATAGCATGTTTAGGAAGCTGCACCAAAATTATCATATAGAATGCACTACTTTTATTAATTTGGCGTATTTTCTGACTGCCTTGAATAAGTTTACGCTGTCTAAAAGTTAGATAGTATTAGTAAATCTGCCCCAATTTTTAAATACAGAAAAAGACCGGGAAATTAGGTATTGTGGCATGACATGGAGCATGCTCATTGGCGTATTCAAAAACATAAACATTCAAACAAACAAACAAACAAACAAACAAACAAACAAACAGAACATCCCTTTTTTAATAAAAGAAAAGAACATGCCAATACTAAAAACTGATGGATGAGTTAATGAATAAATTGATAAATAAATAACCAAATTCATTTGTGTGACATATGCAGATACTGTTACATTCTTCACAAAAAAGTGACAGCTGCAGTCCACAAGATTGCATGCAATTGAATGTATGGCTGTAGCTCTGTATTTCAAAACAGGTAATTGCATCACAAAAAGTCTACATGTAGGCTAGGCCTTATTCATAATGTCCAAGAGTGATAACAGAGGAATGTCACAACACAAAGTTCTCAGTAAAAATGCTCCAGAATTGTTATCTCATGGGGATTACCAGTGTTTGCTAAAAACAGACATGTCAGGAGAGATGACATCTCCTCTTTAAATCCAATAACTCACAGGTGATGTCTTCTCTGATTGGAGTTGTTCTCTTTCTTTTTCTTCTCTATCCAGTCCAGACTGCCATGATGGCTTCTTCTGACCAGTGTGGAGTTTGCTGTTGAGAGATCTTTGGTTCGTTGCTCCTGCAGCCAACCCCAGCCTCTGTAAAAAATAAAAAATAAATAACTTCAGACCCCAGACCAGACTTCTAAATTAATTCAAACCCCAGACAAGACTCCTAAATTAATTCAGACCCCAGACCAGACCCCTTAATTAATTTCAGAAACCAGACCAGACCCTAAATAAATTCAGTCCTCAGACTTTACCTCTAAATTTTGACCCCAGACCAGACCCTTGAGTTCAGACCCCAGACACTTTAATTAATTGCAGACCCAAGACCAGACTCCACAATTTGGTGATTTCATGTCACACGAAGTCTCCATGACAAAATTGGCTCTATGCACCTGACAGATCAGAAAAATAAATGTCATCAGAAACTGGATACACAAGATTTTTTTTGTATTCTTTTGGAAATAAAGTTGCTTTTATCTGGCTTTTTTGAATTCTCCCTACAGAAAATATTTTCTTAGAAGTGTATATTTTCTCATAAATAATTTGGAGAGGGATAAAATTAAATTTTAGTTTAAAATGAACAAAATAATATGTGCAAAGACATAAAAGACGAAAAAATACGTGTGTGTGTGTGTGTATATATATATATATATATATATATATATAGACTAGTCCTTCTCAATGAATTAGAACATCAACAAAATGTTAATTTATTTCAGTAATTCAATTAAAAAATTGAAACTCATATATTATATAGATTTATTACACACAGTGAGCTATTTCCAGCATATTTTTCTTTTAATGTAGATGATTATGGCTAACAGTTAATGAAAACGAAAAATTTGGTGTCTCAGAAAATTAGAATATTATATAAGCCCAATTTAAAAAATGTGTGCTGTATAAATTTGAAGTCACAGGCGTCCTTGCACCTATATTTACTTTTTGTTTCATTTTGTTTGAATGTGCTGTTCACATTTTTGTGTTGTTTATGTGATTCATATATGTGGGGTTAGTGACTGCCTCCATTTTTGATCTTGCACACCTCCCATTCTACCCTGGGTGATTTTAATTAGTTAATGCTGGTTCCTGCCATCCCCAAATATATGTAGGCTTTATCCCAGTTCTGGGTGTATGTTCAGCGTAGGTTCCCACCTCATAGAGGTCACCTTGTCGTGGCAGATGGGCTCACACAATTTGATCAAAATGTGCGCTAAGAAACTCCTTATTGTAAGTAGATTTAGCAGTAATGTATATTTATTTATATTTAGTGGCTTAGCTGGCATTAGTGTTCGCAGAGTGCTGTCGCCATTCTGTTGTGTGCTGTATAAATTTGCAAAACGAAAAGATTCCACAGCACTGGACTGCAAGTGGGTGCACGCCTCAAATAGACCTGGTCCGCGGTCCTGGATATCAAGCAGACAAAAAATGGACAGAGGCAGCACTTCCAAAAAGAGCAAGAGCTATTTATTCACCCATGCATGGGTGAATAAATAGCTCTTGCTCTTTTTGGAAGTATAAATTTGCAGTCACGGGCGTTCTTGCACCTATATTTAAGTTTTGTTTCATTTTGTTGAAATGTGCTGTTCAAATTTTTGTGTTGTTTAGGTGATTCATATATGTGGGGCTCGTGACTGCCTCCATTTTTGATCTTGCACTCCTCCCATTCTGCCCTGTGTGATTCTAATTAGTTTAATGCTGGTTCCTACCATCCCCAAGTATATGTAGACTTAGTCCTAGTTCTGGGTATATGTGCAGCGTAGGTTCCTACCTCATAGAGGTCGTCTTGTCGTGGCAGGTTGGCTCACACAATTTGATCAAAATATGCGCTAAGAACCTCCTTATTGTAAGTAAATTTAGCAGTAATGCATATTTATTTCTATTTAGTGACTTAGGTGGCATTATTGTTCGCAGAATGCTGTCACCATTCTCTTGTGTGCTGTATAAATTTGCAGTCACAGGCGTCCTTGCACCTGTATTTACGTTTTGTTTCATTTTGTTGGATTGTGCTGTTCAAATTTTTGTGTTTATATATATATATATATATATATATATATATATTAGATATACATATATAATGTTGTTTTTTTTTAATTATTATTATTATTATAGACATTTTAATTCCGAAGCATTTCGTTTTGTGCATTAAACACATAATAAATATCATAAGTCTGATCTTTACTTAGATATAACTATTTAAAGATGTTTTTCTTTGTATGTCATAATCATTTTCCAACATTTTATTTTCTCACCCTGCCTTTAGACTGGGTGGTCCTATTGACTTTCACTGATACTGGCAAAAATTCTCATTCTGTGGAGTGCTGCCAAATACTGGCAAAAGATTCTAGACTGTGAATTAGCTACACAACGTAAGGTCACCTATAATTGCTTTCTGATGCTTAAAATCTTACCAGTTTGGCAGTTAGGATTTCACAGTTTAAACATCAGTAGCTGATAAGTTGCTTATTTTCTTTATATTTTTATAAACTACGTTTATACTCGGTGAGCTGAAAATCCCTGAGGGTATGTGCACACGTAGTGACCAAAAACATCTGAAAATACGGAGCTGTTTTCAAGGGAAAACAGCCCCTGATTTTCAGACGTTTTTTGAGCAACTCGCGTTTTTCGCGGCGTTTTTCGCGCCGTTTTTGGAGCTGTTTTCATTGGAGTCTATGAGAAAACAGCTCCAAAAACGTCCAAAGAAGTGTCCTGCACTTCTTTTGACGAGGCTGTATTTTTACGCATCGTCGTTTGACAGCTGTCAAACGACGACGCGTAAATGACAGGTCGTCTGCACAGTACGTCGGCAAACCCATTCTAATGAATGGGCAGATGTTTGCCGACGTATTGTAGCCCTATTTTCAGACGTAAAACGAGGCATAATACGCCTCGTTTACATCTGAAAATAGGTCGTGTGAACCCAGCCTAACAGTTAAAAATCTTAGTGCACACTTCAGACTTTTTCTTAAATAAACATACGGGGAGGTTTATTAAGAATGGCATTTCATACAGCAGTCTTAATAAACAATTAGTTGGAGTAAAATGCAACACATTTGTATTAAAGTGTCATATAGTTAGGCTGGCCGTGGACCATCCATTCCCCCCTTCCCATCAGACATAAAATAAAAATAGTAAGTATTTTCACCTCATCGCTTCTTTTGGCTTCTCCCTTCTGGGTCCCCTTAGATTCCCTTAGCATGCCTTAACTCATACAAGGTCCTGACACGAGCAGTGTCAGGGCCTTATATGCGACACAGCACTCAACTTCCTCACTGCTTCATAACATACAATGTCCTGAGAGGAGAGAAGTGGAGCGGTCAGGTGAGAATACTTTATTTTTTTAAAACTGTCTGATGGGGAGTAGTCTGATGGGGGTAGTCTGATCACCCTACACAGTAGCTAGAACACTGGCGTAGAAAGGTTGATAAATTACCCCAATAAAGTTGCTTTTCAATTTCTGTCACGATTTCTGCGACAAATGTAAGTTCCTGATATTTTATTTGATGTTGGTGCTAAACTGGTTAAAACCAGACATTAGGTTACCAACTTTTATTTGTCATAGCCAAGGAAAGGATTTTTTTTTTCACTGTATGTAAAAAAAAAAAAGTTAATAACATTCACCAAGCATTCTTAAAGAGGCTCTGTCACCAGTTTATAAGTGCCCTATCTCCTACCTAATCTGATAGGTGCTGTAATGTAAATAACAGCAGTGGTTTTTATTTTGAAAAACTATCATTTTTGAGCACGTTATAAACAATTTTAGATTTATGATAATTAGTTCTTAATGACCAACTGGGCGTTTTATTACTTTTTACGAAGTGAGAGTTGTGAAGAGTAGTGTATGACGGTGACCAATCAGCGCCAACACAGGGCGGTAAGCCGCCGGTTACTGACCACAGCAGCGCTATACACGCATCATTTTGTACCGATTCAGTCCCCAGCACGGCTCAGTGCCCGACGAAGGTCTGTCTGACCGAAACGTCGACGTCGCACATACAGCCTCTGGCATCCATAATAAAAATAAAAATATATTTTTGTAACACAAGCAAGGTGTGCCGAGTACAAATTCTTAACGGTGACCAATCAGCGTCATACACTTCTCTTCATTCATGCCCAGCTTGTTTCACTGCACAGTGTCATCTCACAAGATCACGCTGTGACAGGACTTCCCCACACAGGTTTTTCATCGGAGGCATGGAAGACTGAACAGACATCGCCTCCAGCCGCTGCAGATTCGGATAAATGTCCTGGCATGGCTGGAGGCGATGTCTGTTGACTCTTCCATCGCTCCGTTGAAGGACCTGTCGGAGGAAGTCCCGTCACAGCGTGATCTCGCGAGATCACGCTGTGCAGTAAAACAAGCTGGGCTGGAATGAAGAAAAGTATATGACACTGATTGGTCAGCGACATACACTTCTCTTTACAACGCCCCCTTTGGGAAAAGTAAAAAAAAACGCCCAGTTGGTCATTAAGAACTAATTAGAATAAATCCAAAATTGTTCATAACTTGCTTAAAAATGATTGTTTTTCGAAATAAATACCATTGTTATCTACATATTATTATTACTACAAATTATTATTACAGCACCAATCAGATTAGGTAGGAGACAGGGCTCTTATTAACTGGTGACAGAGCCTCAGTCTATAAGTTTGTTATTATGTGAATTTATCTCTTAGGCCTCCTTCATGTGTTATGTTATGTGGTAATAACTTTAAAATGTTTTCACCTATCCAAGCGATTCTGAGAATGATTTCTCATGACACATTGTAGTTTTTGTTAGGAGTAAAATTTGGTCAATACAGTCAGTGTTTATTTGTGAAAAATATAGTGTTGGGCTCAGAGGAAAGGGGCGCCATTTGCTTATATAAGCCGTGTGAACTTACCCTGATACTTGCACTCCGGTTATCCAGTAAACACAGAGGAAGATGCATACACATCATCCACATGTACTCTAAAAGTCTTCAGAGTTGTGCCTGATTTGCAACACCAAAATAGGTTAGTGTTTTTACTACACCCATCCCCCCCATATTAAGCCTTATCAGATTAACCATATGGTGCACTGTGTGAACTCATTTAATACACGTTAATAGCCATCTTTAATGTTGAGTCACTGTACACAATATACATCATAACTTGGTTTAGATGCTGTTAAATATTTTATTAGCACTAAGGGCATTCAGTTTCACCCAATTAAATTTGTTTTGTCACTTTTAGAATTACTGTTGACACTGAATTACTTTCTATTTGATGGCAAATACTATCACCAAGGCACGGCGATGGGCATGGTATGTGCACCCACTTATGCAGGTTTGTTTCTAGAGTGGTGGGAAAATATACAAGTTTTTTCAGAAGATTTTCTTTTTTTCCACACTTGTCACATTTTGTTTAAGGGTCATTACATTGACGATATCCTCATTTTATGGGATCGAGAAAATACTTTATTTTTTTATTTTCTAACCATTTTTAACAACAACACAATATGTATGAAGTTTACTCACGAAAGACATGAAAATACCATTAATTTTCTTGATTTCAAATTTTCCTTAGATCCTGTATCCACACTGATATTTTTCGTAAGCCTACCGCCACCAATGGCTTTCTACACTGGAAGTTACCATCCTCCAACATTAAAGAAATCCCGATAGGACAGAATTTGAGGGCCAAAAGGAACTCTTCAGATGAAGTAACATTTCAGATAGAATGCTATAGTCTATACCATACCTTTGTGGCATGGGGCTACCCTGAAAAAAGCTTACAAAGAGCCTATGCCAGTGCCAGGGTGACAAATAGGAGAGTTCCTTTTGCATAGTCAGAATAAAAACCCGAAAGAGTCTAATAAGAATAATAAATATATTGTGATGTATAAGGTATGTTCTAATCATGTTATGAATATTTTATGGAAATATTGGCCTATCCAACATGCTGATTCTTATCTACGTGATGTTATATCAATCACACCAAGTATAACTTGTCACAGGGGTAAAAATCTTAGATTAAATCTTAGTTTCTTGTCCATAGCCATTATTTGCCTGAAACTCTATATCACAGAGCACCTTGCTTCAATCTCCCATGTTAGGTTCTCACTCCTTTGGCCAATCTTCCTTTTTGGCAAGCATCAGTTAATATACGACGGGTCTCCCAACTGTTGCATTGCTGCAAACACAGGGGCATTGAGGCTTTGGTCCTCTTACTCGATATCAGGAAAGCATTTGACACAGTCTCCTGGACATACAAATCTGCAGTTCTAAACAGATGGGGATTCCCCTCTTATTTTATTGCTTGGCTGAAAATCCTCTATAGCTCACCTAGGGCTTTTGTCAGATACAATGGGTTTTCCTCAGATTTATTCCCTCTCTCCAGAGATAGTGGTGATTTATCTTAATCCTAATATCAGGGGCATTGCGGTAGCCTCAGTAACACATAAATTATGTATGTTTGCCAATTACATTTTGTTTAATTGTGGTTAAGTAAGGAAGGATTAGTTAGTAAAACTTAGCCTTTATTAACCTCTTCCTGCAAATGGGCATTACTGTATGTCCTTTTTAGTGGGTCGTTCCCGCAAATGGGCGTACATTAACGCCAGGAGCTGTGCGCGCTTCATCTTAAGCGGGTGTTGGCTGTAATATACAGCTGACATCCCACTGCAACGGCGGCGATCACAGTTATCTCCCATCGCCGCCGTTTAACACTTCAAATGCCGCTGTCAATAGCAACAGCGGCATTTAAGTGATTGACACAGAAGGAGGGGGCTCCCTCTGAACCCCGTTGGTCCCCGCGAAAAAACGTGGGGTGCTGATGGTTGCAATGGCATCCAGGAAGCCTAGCAACGGCAGGACGTAATGGGCTCAACTGTCAGTTGTAAAATGACAGTTACAATACACTGCACTACATCAGTACATACAGAAGTAGTGCAGTGTATTGTACTGGGTATCAGAAGATCAGATCTTCAAGTCCCCAAGTAAGTGTAAAATAAAAGGTGAAAAAAAAGTACAAAAAAGTTTTATCTAATAAAAACAATAATCGCCCTGTTTCCCTGATCAAGCCCTTTATAATTAGAAAAAATAAAAAAAATTAGACATAATAGGTATCGCCGCATTCGTATCGGCCTGACCTATAAAAATATCATATTATTTATCCCGCACGGTGAACACCGTAAAAAAATACAATAAAAAACTATGGCAGAACTTCAGTTTTTGGTCACTTTGTTTCCAGAAAAATGGAATAAAAAGTGATCAAAAAGTCCCACGTACCAATACAAACTACAGTTTGTCACGCAAAAAACAAGCCCTTACACAGCTTCGTCGACAAAAACATAAAAAAGTTATGGCTCTCAGGATGTGTTGATACTAAAACATTATTTTATTTAGAAAAAAGTGTTTTTATTGTGTAAAAGCAGTAAAACATATAAAAACCGATATTAATTTGGTATTGCCATAATCGTATGAAACCGCAGAATAAAGTAAACATGTTGTTTATACTGCAGAGAGAACGCCGTTAAAAATTTATTTTAAAAAAGTGAGAGAATTTCTGTTTTTGGTCTCCTCACCTCCCAAAAAATTGAATAAAAACTGATAAAATTATCACATGCACCCCAAAATGATACTAATAAAAACTACAGCTAGTCCCATGAAAGTCAAGCACTCACACAGCTCGTCAACGGAAAAATAAAAAGTTACGACTCTCAGAACGCAATAATGCAAAACGACCGCTCAGATTAATTGAGAAATGTGCAGCAGTTCTTCACCTAAAACCCCACATCATCATTTGCTAGCCCCCACTGGTAGACCCTGTAAATGAAGCGGAAACTATGACATTTTGTGGTCTGTATTACATATGGGGCTAGTCAAGAAGTCAAAGACTAGACAGTGCTGGAGTGCGGATATTTTGTGCAATACCACAGACACCCTTTAGAAGTGCAACTCCTGCACCGAAAAATCCGGCCTGTGCATAAAGGATTAGTTCAAAGCGTACGTCACTATCCATGGATAATTAATTTTATTATTCATTTACTCCATTATTACATCATCCTATTATGACCTGATGCACTCCGTCCAGTTTACATATACCCTGATGTACTCCGCCCAGCTAATATATACCCTGATGTACTCCGCCCAGTTTACATATACCCTGATGCACTCTGCCCAGTTTACATATACCCTGATGTACTCCGCCCAGATTACATATACCCTGATGTACTCCGCCCAGTTTACATTTACCCTGATGTACTCCGCCCAGCTTACATATACCCCCACATTATAAACTGAAACACCAGTAAAACACTAAACAAAACTACTACCAAGCAAAATCTGCGCTCCAAAAGCCAAATGGCGCTCCTTCTGGGCCTGGCAATGTGCCCAAACAGCAGTTTTTGATCACATATGGGGTATTACTGTACTCTGGAGAACCCACTTAACAATTTATGGGGTGTGTGTCTCCAGTGGTACAAGCTGGGCACAACACATTGTGCACTGAAATAGCATATCTGTGGAAAATTTTCAGTCTGCAACATCCACGGTGCACTAATTTCTGCAAAACCTTTGGGGTAAAAATGCCACTACACTTCTAGATGAATTCCTTGAGGGGTGTTGTTTCCTAAATGGGGTCACTTCTTGGGGGTTTTCACTGTACTGGTACATCAGCGCAATGCAACATGGCGCCAAAAAGAAATTTTGGAAAATCACCCCCTTCCAAAAACAAAATTGTGCTTTTTCCCTTTAGACCCTTGCCGTGTGTCCAAATAGCAGTTTACAACCACATATGGGGTATTTCCCTACTCAGGAGAAATTGTCTAACACATTTTTAGGTGCCTTTCTCCTGTATTCCTTGTGGAAATGAAAAATTATGAGCTAAATCTACAGGTTATTGGAAAAAATATTTTTTCATTTTCACGGCCCAATTCTAATAAAATCTAGAAAACACCTGAGGCATCAAAATGCTCACTACACCTCTAATTTAATTCTTTGAGGGGTATAGTCTCCAAAATGGTATCGCACTTGGGGAATTTCTACTGTACTAGTACTTCAGGGGCTCTGCAAATGCGACATGGCCCCCAGAAACCAATTCAGCAAAATCTGAGCTGCAAAATCAAAATGGTGCTCCGTCCGTTCTGAGCCCTGCCGTGGGTCCAAACAGCAGTATATTACCACATATGGGGTATTTCCGTAATCTGGAGAAATTGCTTTACAAAAGTTTGAGTGCTTTTTCTCCTTTTTCAGAAAAAAAGTCGATTTTCATCTTCACGGACTAATTCCAATAAATTCAGCAAAAAACGTTTGGGGTCAAAATGCTAACTATACCACTAGAAAAATTGTTTGAGGGGTATAGTTTCCAAAATGGTGTCACTTTTGGGGGGTTTCCACTGTTTAGGTCCGTCCAGGGCGTTGCAAACGCGACACGGCACAGAAAACCATTCCAGTAAAATCAGCGCTCCAAAATCCAAATGGCGCTCCTTCCGTTCTGAGCACTGCCGTGGGTCCAAACAGCAGTTTATTACCACATATGGGGTATTTCCATAATTGGGAGAAATTGCTTTACAAATGTTGGGTTGCTTTTTCTCCTTTATTCCTTGCAAAAATTCGAAAATTCTAAGTTTTTCCCCCAAAAATTTAGATTTTCATTTTCACAGACTAATTCGAATAAATTTAGCAAAAAACCTGTGGGGTCAAAATGCTAACTATACCCCTAGATACATTCCCTGAGGGGTGTAGTTTCAAAAATGGGGTGACTTTTGTGGGTTTCCACTGTTTTGGCACCACAAGACCTCTTCAAACCTGACATGGTGCCTAAAATATATTCTAATAAAAAGTAGGCCCCAAAATCCTCTAGGTGTTCCTTTGCTTCTGAGGCCTGTGTTTCAGTCCAGTAGCGCACTAGGACCACATGTGGGATATTTCTAAAAATGTCACCTCTACTTTCCTTCACTTCCTGTAAAAAGCCTAAAGGGTTGAAACACTTTCTAAATGCTGTTTTGAATACTTTGAGGGGTGACGTTTTCAAAATGGGGTGTTTTATGGTGGTTTCTAATATATAGGGCCCACAAAACCACTTCAGAACTGAACTCATCCCTGAAAATATAGCATTTTGACATTTTCTTAAAAATGTGAGAATGTGCTGCTAAAGTTCTAAACCTTGTAACGTCCTCGGAAAATAAAAGGATGTTCAAAAAACGATGCAAACATAAAGTAGATATATGGGATATGTTAATTAGTAACTATTTTGTGTGGTATTACAATCTGTTTTACAAAATCATAATTTCTTCACATTTTCTCTAAATTTTTGTGTTTTTCACAAATAAGCAATGAATTTATCGACCAAATTTTTTCACTAACATAAAGTACAATATGTCACGAGAAAACAATCTCATAATCGATTGGATAGGTAAAAGCATTCCGAAGTTATTACCACATAAAGTGACACATGTAAGATTTGAAAAAATGGGTCTGGTCCTGAAGGCCAAAATGAGCTTGGTCCTGAAGGGGTTAAGCTGATAAAAATGGAATAACATAGGATAGTGAACGATAGGATTATAGCTCCATTAAGTATTGCAGCGGCAGTACGCACAATGAGTCCTGTGGGGATCACACAGTGGTACTACATCTATCCCCTACAGCAGAACTGAGCTTGCCCTGTATATGGTAATTTTCCGAAAACTTGTTCTGAAAAGAACGACCCTATTACCGCCGGAACCTGTCTCTATCGTATTATAAATTGTTTCCCTTTCATTAGTGCATTTGCTCCTACGTGTCTCACCAAATATATCTGGCTCGTCAGGGAGACGTGTAGAGTAGCAGTGAAACAATGTTAGCATTTGGCAGTGAGAGCATGATTCTCACATCTTTTGTATGCTTATAAGTACCACCTATTCCGGGTCTCCTGATCATCAGACAGCCAATCAGGGAGAGGTGTTCGTGAGTCATCCCTCCTTTCTCTGATCTTTCGTCCTATCTTACCTCATCAATGGGCTGATTTTCTCAGTATCGTTATGTGGATTTTTAATGCGTGTCCCCTATTGGCTCAGTGCTTGTGTCATTCATAGTGTGCTAAAATAACAGTTATACGCGAGAGCCAGATAGCCATTTCTACATCCAAACATATTGCATTTCTCTTAGATTAGATCACATTAGTGAGCGTGTTATTAATGTTCACTAATCCCTTGGTGTATATCTTTTGATATTTCTTCACGGATATACTAACATTAAAGTAGAGACCTATATGCTATTGATCCTTTTGGAGTTTGATATCCATATTTTCAAAAAAGGCTTAAAGGGATCCTGTCATCAACATCTTACCTGTTAAACTAGCCTGACCCCTCAATGGCCGCAGCTGTCCAGAGTTCGTTCCTGTTCTCTTCTTTCCTGAAGTCCTCCTCTGTCTGTAAATATCGTCTTTTAAACTTTTCCAGCTTTTTATGGTAATTCTTTTTCCCTCTGGGATGCAGCTTCTTAACCCCGCCCACCGTTGCCACCTGTCTGGCCCTGACTGGCTAAGGAGCTGTCAATCAAAAAGAAGGAGGTGGAGTCCACTCTGAGACGCTGGAGGAATGAAAATCTGACTCTTTTCAGATGAAGATTTGACTCTTTTCTGCTCATTTGCATACGGTGTGGGACCACTGAAAAACGGAATACTAAAGCTACAGAGCTTACTTAGAACATATTTATAGCTTAGATGACAATGATTTTTCACCCACTTTCACCAGGTATTGCTGGCTTTATAGCTAAAATGCTGGTGACAGGTTCCCTTTAAACCTAAATCCTCTTTTATGTTCAGATCTTATTTATTTGTTAGAATCTATGGTATCTGATACCTTAAACTAGTCTCATGTAATGCAAGACGTTATTCCATAATTATATATTGTGTACGGTGTTTACCCTATATATATTTAGATATCATTTAGATATTATTTTATATAGATCTAATTTTAATATATAAGTTACCAGTATCAATAATCTTGAAATTATCTCATATTCTAAATTATATTAATCCTAATTTGCTGGTTTTCATCTGATCAGCTATATAACAATCTAATTGTATTAGCTCTATTTCTTGGCTATAGGAGGCCGTTCATGTCATCCAGATGTGACACAGAGAATTTACTTGTTATTTTATATAGAATATTCCTATCTGACGCATATCCTGGAAGAACAGGATATGAACAAATATCTAATAGAATAGTACAAAGTATATAACGCATCCTATTTCTATATATATATTTAGCAAATTGAGACTTTAATCCAAGTAGGTCGGGTCAATGTTCACTATAAAAACATATACCGTGTCAGGCAAATGATTAAAGAGGCTCTGTCACCAGATTATCAAATCCCTATCTCCTATTGAATCTGATCGGCGCTGCGATGTAGATAACAGCAAATTAGTTTTTTTTTTAAAAACTATCATTTTTGCCCAAGTTATGAGCAATTTTATATTTATGCAAATGAGCTTTTCAATTGACAACTGGGCGTGTTTTCTCGTTTTACCAACTGGGCGTGTATTGTGTTTTTACCAACTGGGCGTGTATTGTGTTTTTACCAACTGGGCGTTGTGAATAGAAGTGTATGACGGTGACAAATCAGCATCATACACTTCTCATCGTTCCCACCCAGCTTCTTTCACTGCAGACACACAGCGTTACGTCACCCACAGGTCCTTCAACCTTGGCGTCGGACAGAGAAGATACATGGGCTCCAGCCGTCCGAGAAGGTAATGCTCATCTCTAGGGAGTTTACTATGCTTACCTGCACACGGTGATGCTTCTGCAGATTCAATTGTACCCTCTGATGCCTGGAGCCGATGTGTCTTCTCTCTTCCGACGCCAAGGTTGAAGGACCTGTGGGTGACGTCACTCTGTGTGTCTGCAGTGACAGAAGCTGGGTGGGAACGATGAGGTCACCCACAGGTCCTTCAACCTCGGCGCCGAAAGAGAGAAGACACATCGGCTCCAGGCGTCAGAGGGTACAGTTGAATCTGCAGCAGCATCAACAACCTGTATCCTCAGACCTAGCCTTGTTCCTGCATTCTTTCCGTGCCATGTTTGAGGAGTCGGACCAAACATCTTCTGCCGCAGCCACTCTGTTAACTCTCAAGCAAGAGGGTTCCACAGTAGGAGAGTATGCTATCTCCTTCCGTACCCTGGCAGCAGAGTTAGCATGGAACAATGAGGCATTGGTGGCGACTTTCTGGCAGGGACTGTCCTCACACATCAAGGACAAGCTTGCAGCTCTCGACCTTCCTTCTACCTTGGATTCCCTCATCCTGTTGGCCACTCGGGTTGACATGAGGATCCAGGAGCGCACGCAGGAGGTTCCACAGGAGAGACCAGCACCCATCGGTCCAGAGACCACTATTGTCTTCCCCTAGTGTGCTACCTTAGGAACCCATGCAGGTAGACAGAGTCCGGTTGTCTGAACAAGAGAAACAGCACAGACGCTCTTCTGGATTATGTCTGTATTGTGGCCTTAAGGGTCAAATTGTGCGTCAATGCCCACAGAAACCGGGAAACTCCAGCACCTAGGGTTGGTTGGAGAGGCAACGCTAGGTGGGACGTCTCTAAACGTCAAAACCTCTTCCAAACTATTGATTCCTGTGGCCATCGTCTCCGGAGAGACATCTCATTCCTCCTCTATCTACCGGAGAAGCTGCAAATTTCATCCAGCAGGATCCAGCAGGATCTAGTGGATCGCTTACATCTACCCACATCTACATCTACATCTACCCACAGTTCTTCTGGAGAGACCTCTGCCAGTTGCTTCTGTGAATGGTCTTCCATTGCCCGATCCGATTGTGTTCCTCACGGAACCATTGACACTACTAGTCAGATCTCTTCATTCGGAACAGATCGTCTTCCTTGTATTACCTAAATGGTAGCAGTGTGGTGGGGAGTCACAAAAATCAGCCCTACAAACGGCGCTGTTTCCTTTTAAAAGGATGTAAAATTGGTTCCTTGGTGCCGCATGACAAGGAAACAAACAATATGATATCTTGAAAGTTCTTTAATGATAAAGATAGATACAAGCGACTCGTTTCAGAGCTGTACCGGCTCCTTCCGCAGGCAGTATCACAGTATCACTGCTACCAATTCTGGAAACCGGACAAAGAGCTTTGAATACGGCACAACCCGTGGCCTGCAGTTCCCTGGATAATCCATCCGTATATCAAAGACCCAATCTACAGGGGTGTCGTGCTCCAGGAGAGCATATCACTACTACACTTTCCATTCCACATTGCTTGTGGGTAATGCCCTATGTTTGCCCCATTTTTTACCTTTCAGCTCCACTTGTATTACCTATGGCTATCAACCCCATTCTGTTGGGCCAGCCATGGCTTTGCATACACGCTCCGGTTCTCGACTGGAGTTCCGGAGAAGTTCTCCAATGGGGTCCCAGATGCCATAGCCATTGCCTGTCACAAGTTCACCCTGTTTTGTCTCCACTGCCTCAGTGACTCTCTGATCTACCATCTCATTTTGCTAGTTTTGCGGATGTTTTCAGTAAAAGGGAAGCAGATTTACTCCCTGATGCTTCACCACCTCGAGGGCGCATTTACCCTCTTTCCCTGCCAGAAACCCAAGCTATGTCCGCCTACATTAAAGAAAATCTTGTAAGAGGGTTCACCCGAAAGTCTTCCTTACCCGGCCAGAGCCGGATTCTTCTTTGTGAAAAAGAAGGACGGATCTCTTCAGCCATGTATCGACTACCGGGGTCTGAACCGAATCACTGTTAAAAATAAGTCTCCCCTGCCGCTCATCTCAGATCTTTTTGATTGGATCCGTGGGGCCAAGGTATTCACAAAATTGGACCTACGTGGAGCATATAACTTGATAAGTATCTGCAGAGGAGACTAATGGAAAACCGCATTTGACACCTGAGATGGCCATTATTAATACCTTGTGATGCCTTTTGGCCTGTGTAATGCTCCAACTGTATTCCAGGAATTTGTAAATGACATTTTCCGTGATCTGCTGTATGTCTGTTTAGTGGTCTATCTGGGCGACATCATGATTTACTCCCCAGATTTAATGGCGTATCGGAGGCACGTTCGCCAAGTTCTGTCGCGGTTAAGGGAGAACCGCCTATACGCAAAAATTGAGAAGTGTGTGTTCGATAGAAGCTCACTGCCCTTCCTGGGATACATCGTGTCTAACCGTGACCTCAAGATGGACCCAGAGAAGGTGAGATCTGTCTTGGAGTGGCCACGTCCTCAGGGCCTGCGGCCCATATAAAGATTTCTGGGATTCGCGAACTTCTATCGGCAGTTTATCCCGAACTACTTATTTCTGACTGCCCCAATCTCGGCCTTCACCAAGAAGGGGGCGAATGCCAAGGTTTGGCCTCCAAAGGCAGAATCGGTTTCTACTAAGCTCAAGAGCACGTTCACCTCAGCTTCTGTTCATCACCCTGATGCTTCTCGGCAGTTCCTTCTGGAAGTGGACGCAACTTCCGTTGGTGCTCGAGAACTACTAGGTCAAAAGAACTCTAAGGGCAAGATGGTGGCTTGTGGCTTCTTCTCGAAATTGTTCTCTCCGGAAGAGCGCAACTATTCCATCGGGGATCGGGAGTTAATGGCCGTCAAGTTGGCATTACAGGAAGGGAGACATTTGCTGCAGAGCGTGGTCCACCTTATTATCATTTATACGGATCACAAGAACCTTACATACTTACAGTCAGCATAACAACTAAATCCTCGCCAAGCCAGGTTGTCATTGTTCTTCGCTAGATTTCAATTTCTGCTTCACTTCCATCCTGCTGATAAGAATGTGAAGGCTGACGCCCTGTCTCGATCTTTTGAGATTAATGACTCTGAAGAGATTCCTCAATATATTATAGACCCATCTAGGATTATTGTCGCTAGCCCGTTGCAAATTAGAGACATTCCTCCTGGAAAGACTTTTGTCTGCCTCACTGAGAGGAAGAGAATTCTCCGCTGGGGACACAGCTCTAAATTGGCGGGGCACTCTGGTGTTCGTAAAACTCAGGACTTCATAGCCCGTCTGTAAAGGATCTGTTAATCAGTCTGCACCTGCTTCTATGTCTGTGAGACTAACTCCATCTTCCACCACCCAGGATGGCAGGCTTAGGAGTGGGAGAGCCTATCACAGCCTGGCCAGACGGAGCTAGCTCCCGCCCTCTGTCTATTTATACCTGCCTTTCCTGTTCCTCCTTTGCTTGTGATTCTTCTCTGCTGGTTTCATGGCCCTGCTGCAGCTTCTTGAACTACTGATCCTCTGCTTGTGATTGACCTTGGCTTTACTGACCACTCTTCTGCTCTGCGTTTTTGTACCTCGCTCATCTCCTGGTTTGACTCGGCTCGTTCACTTCGCTGGTTGCTTACGGTGTCCCCGTGGGCAGCTTCCCCATTTCCCTGGCTCCTTTGTATCCTTGTCTGTTTGTCTGTCGTGCACCTATTGAGTGTAGGGACCGTCGCCCAGTTGTACCCCGTCGCCTAGGGCGGGTCGTTGCAAGTAGGCAGGGACTGAGTGGCGGGTAGATTAGTGCTCACCGGTCTGTCTCCCTACCCCGACATTACACCGTCAGTATTGGTGGCCCACGCTGCCTAAGGATGTTGTGGACCAAGTCTCTTTATGTACGAACTGTGCCTCGAACAATTCTTACCGCTCCAAACCTGCTGGTCTGCTCCTTCCCCTGCCCATTCCTGATGCCCCTTGGCAGCATATAGCTATGGACTTTATCACTGACCTTCCCCCTCGGCTGGATGAACTGCAATCTGGGGAGTAGTGGATCGTTTCTCCAAGATGGCACATTTTGTTCCACTGACTGGCCTCCCGTCTGCTCCTCTCCTGGTAAGCCTGTTTATTTCGCACATCTTCCGGCTACACGGACTCCCTCTACATATTGTCTCGGACCGGGGTGTACAAGCTCTGGAGAGCCCTGTGCAACCTGCTGGAGGTTAAACTTGACTTGTCTTCTGCCTATTACCCTCAATCCAATGGTCAAGTGGAGAGGACCAACCAAATTTTGGAGAATTAACTTCGCCATTTCGTTTCCGCCCAACACGACAATTGGGAGCAACTCCTGCCTTGGGCGGAATTCTCATACAAGAACCACACAAGTGAGTCTAACGCCTCGTCTCCCATCTACATTGTGTACAGCCAGCATCCTCGAGTTCCTCTTCCTATGCCAGCCATGACTCAAGTTCCGTCAGCTAACTCTTCATTTGGCTCTTTTGTTCACATCTGGCAGCAAACTAAGGCTGTGATTCTCCAAGCAGTGGACCCCATGAAAAAGCATGCCGATAAAAAGAAGGAAAATTTCCCCTCAATGGAATTTCCCCCTCAACTGGAGTCAAGGTTTGGCTGTCCTCGAGAAACATTTGACTCAAGATGCCTTCTCACAAGTTTGCTCCTAGGTTCCTCGGTCGTTTCGAGGTCCTACAGCGGATCAACCCAGTATCCTACAGTAAAGCTCCTAGGTCTGCAGTTGCTCCCAGTGGTTTTTCTGAGGTATTTGAGGTGAAGGAAATTCTGGACCACAAGAAAGTAGGAGGGAGGACTTTTTATCGCACGGCCTCCCCATCCTGGTCTTCCTGATAGAGTGCACGCGCGTGCTCGTCCTCGGTCTTAAAGGGCCAGTGCGCGCACTTCCTAAAAGTTCCCTACCCTATCCCCAGTGCACTCTAGACTATAAAAAGGGCTCCGCTCTCTCACCCCTTGCCTGAGCATTGTTAGTATTTCCATGTTAGGCTTGCAAATGGTCCCTTAGTGTTATCCTGTTCCCGTTGTTTCCTGTGCCCTGCTACCTGTATCCCGTATCCCGTGCTGTGTCCTTGTTCCTGAGCCTGTTAGTGTTGGAGTCGTGCCCTACTGCACCTGCTGTCATCTGCCACATCCTTTGTCATCTGCCACGTCCAGTGTTATCTGCCATGCCTGGCGCAACCTGCTGGACCTGTTGTCATCCGCCACGTCTGGCGTAACCTGCTGTACCCACCTCCATCCATGCCAAAGCCTCGGCCACTATTTCAGGTACCCTTGTGCTACGAACTTGTATAAACTATGACTTGGCCAGCTGCGTCTCAGCTACGGTGGAGCGGCCTAGTGGGTCTACATATCCTGTGATCGTGACAGTGTAAACCTGATTGTGGTGTTATAAGGTCACTTCGCCTCTTCCATCCTCTGTAAATGGAGTATGTCCCTAAACCAGTCAGTGACAGAAGGAACCCTATCTGTCTATCAAAGGCGTGGAATAACAGTTCTAGCTGCAATCAACGGGAAGCTAACTAGGGTCCTTTTATATTTCTTAGTTCATTTAGTTTTTAACTTTCCCCTCCCATGATGATTTCTCTTCATCCAATAGTAGGTTCATAAATCTCAGTGAACTGGAGGTGGCCTCCTTTTTTCCATTTTGTTCATTAACTTAGCATTTCTTCTCTCAGAAGGTAATAGAGTTATGCTTAGCCCTTTAGGTACAATATCATTTTTAATATAATTTTCAAGGGATTGTATCTCCCACCAGGATATGATGAAGTCTTTATAGGCTATTGTTAGCTCTTTGAATAATACCCCCATACTGATACTGAATAATACCGCCACACCATAACCACATAGTGAATGAATAATACCCCCAAACTGTTACTGAATAATACTGCCACACCATAACCACATAGTGACTGAATAATACCCCCATACAGTTACTGAATAAAAACCACTATACAAAGACCAATATTACCAGCACATAGTGACAATATAGTGGTAGATGAAGTTATACACAGGAGCTCTGCAGACAATATAATATTACCCCCATATAGTGACCATATAGTGGTAGATGTCAGTTATACACAGGAACTCTGTAGACAATATGAGCGATTACAGCACATTTATATCTAGTGACTCACAGGTGATGTTTTCTCTGATTAGAGTCGTTCACTTTCCCATATTTTCTCCATCCGGCCCAGACCACTGTGACAACTTATTTCAGCCACGACTCGTCTCTGCAGAATTTGACGCACAGACATGTTGGTTTCTCGCTTTTCCAGCACCCTCCCCACCTATACCACATCCTGTAAACAAACTCGTAATCCACAGTGCCCCAGATGATAATAATGATCCCTTAGTGCTCGACACAATAAAAGTACCCCAACACTAACTGTGCCCCCTTTGTGCCCCCACAGTAATAATGTCCCCCTGTAGATAGCGCTACACAGCCCCCTGTAGATAGCACCACACACAACCCCCCTGTAGATAGCCCCACACACAGCCCCCCTGTAAGTAGCGCCCCAGGCCCCACTTGTATATAGTGCCACATAGCCCCCTAGTAGATTGTGCCACACAGCCCCCCTTAGTAGATAGTGCCACATAGCCCCCTCTTGTAAATAGTACCACAGAGCCCCCATTGTATATAGCGTCACACAGCCCACTTGTATATAGTGCCACACAGCCCCCCTTAGTAGATAGTGCCAAACAGCACCCTGTTAGTAGATAGTGCCACACAGCCCTCCTCTTGTATATAGTGTCATACAGCCCCCATTGTATATATTGCCACACGGCCCCCCTTGTATATAGTGCCACATGGCCGCCCTCCCTAGTAGATAGTGCCACACTGCCCCCCTTGTATATAGTGCCCCAATGCCCTTTGTAGATAGCTCCACACAAAGACCCCTGTAGATTGTGCCACACAAATCCCCCTGTCGATAGTGGCACACACAGCCCCCTGTAGATAGCGCCACACACAGCCCCCTGTAGATAGCACCACACAACCATCCTCCCCTTGTAAATAGTGCCATACAGCCCCCCTTAATATAGTACCACACAGCCCCACCTTAGTACAGTGCCACACAGCCCCTCCTTGTATATAGTGGCCCACAGTCCCCTGTAGATATCTCCACACACAGCCCCCTGTAGATATCACCACACAACCATCCTCCCCTTGTACATAGTGCCATACAGCCCCCCTTAGTATAGTGCCACACAGCCCCCCCTTAGTATAGTGCCATACAACCCCCCCTCTTGTATATAGTGGCACACAGCCATTCCTTGTATATAGTGCAACACAGCACCCCTCCCTTGTATATAGTGCCACCCTGCCCCCTTTGTATATGTGGTTGTGATGGATACGGGGCAATGTGTAGAGATGTGTAGAGGTGTGCTATCGGACCCTGAAACGTATAATCGACTGCAGGGAAATCCTATAGAAATATTTTCAGGAGAACTTAAAGTAATATTGGAGAGGGCACTCCAAAATGAACTAATCAATAAAACTGAGTATCAATATCTACTCCCGGAATACCCAAAAATAGCAACTTTCTACACAACTCCTAAGATTCATAAAGGAACAGATCACTAAAAAGGGAGATCAATAGTCTCTGGAATCGATAATCTGTACCAAAATATAGAATTTACATTGATAAAATCATATGTCCGTTTGTCCTAAGTTTCCTGTCATATATCAGAGACACCACAGAACTTCTCCTGAAACTAGAGGGCATCACAATGGAGGATAATATGATTTTGGCTTCTATTGATGTTGAAGCTTTATATAGCTCAATCCAGCATCAAATTGGATTAGAAGCTGTATCTCAATTTTTAAAAACAAAGGGGAATTACTTAGAAGGAACACAATTAATTTCTGCTGAAACTAGTTAAATTTAACTTGACAAGAAACTTTTTTCTGTTCAAAAATTACTACTTCCACCAGCTCAGGGACTCAGCTTTGAGGAGCCCTTGTGCCCCCTTAGGGTATGTTCACACGAGGGCGTCCGTTACGGCTGAAATTACGGGGATGTTTCAGCCTGAAAACATCCCCGTAATTTCAGCCGTACCGGCATGTGCAGGCGCTTGAACGCCGCGTCAATTACGGCCGTAATTAGCGCTGCTATTCATTGGAGTCAATGAATAACGGCTCTAATTACGGCCAAAGAAGTGACAGGTCACTTCTTTGACACGGGCGTCTATTTACGCGCCGTCTTTTGACAGCGGCGCGTAAATATACGCCTCGTGTGAACAGACAAACGTCTGCCCATTGCTTTCAATGGGCAGATGTTTGTCAGCGCTATTGAGGCGCTATTTTCGGGCGTAATTCGGGGCAAAAACGCCCGATTTACGTCCGTAAATAGGCTGTGTGAACATACCCTTATATGCCAACTTACTCCTGAGCTGGTGGGAGGCTAATATGGTATTTTCAGAGACACACAATAAAATGGTATGAGTCAATAGGCCTCTGGTTGAGGTTTATCGACAATGTCTTCATTCTGTGGACAGGCACACAAATAGAGTTCCAACAGTTTGTATCAGACCTAAATGTGAACCAGATAGGCCTTAAATTTACCTCGGAAAGGGATTTAGATAACCTAACCTTCCTGAATGTGAGGATCTCCAGGGGTGAGAGAGGTAGAATACAAATGGAGGTATTCAGGAAATCCACTGCCACGAACAGTCTCCTCAGGTGGGACAGTTCCAATCTGTACGCCCTTAAAAAGGACATACCTAAGGGATAGACCCCCTCTTCAGAAGAAACTGTTCTGGTATCAAGACCTTTCTTATAAAAGAAGGGGATATGAGGAACAGATTCTGCCAAAGGGGCTACCCTGACCGAATCCTTAAAGAGGCATTTAATAATGCAAAAGGAACCAAGAGATGTGATCTTTTGGTATCGAACAAAGAGAACCCAAGGATAATAAGATGTGTATCATAGGGACCTATGACGAGCTCACGTACAGGTGATAGAAATTATTCAAAAACATTGGGGGATCCTAATGAAGGACGAGGATCTGAGGAATGCAATAGGAGAAAGGCCACATATTACCTAAGACGTAATAAGAGCCTAAAAGACAAATTAGTTCAGAGTCACTTTACGGCAGAACCTCGTGACAAAAATGCTGGTTAAATAGGAGGCCGATGGAGACATTCAACTTTTCCTCAGCCTATCACCCCCAGTCCAATGGGCAAGTCGAGAGGATCAACCAGATCATGGAGAATTATCTCCACCACTTTATTTCCTAACAGCATGATAACTGGGTACAGCTTCTTCCATGGGCCGAGTTCTTGTACAACAACTACACAAGTGAGTCCACCACTTCCAGTCCGTTTTACATTGTGTACAGTCAACATCCTTGAGTCCCTCTTCCATTGTCGACTACATCTCAGGTACCCGCTGCTGACTCTGCATTTGGGGACTTCCTGCAAATCTGGCAACAGACCTGGTCCTCTATATTGCTGGCAGTGGATCGCATAAAGCAAAAAGCGGATACAAAGAGAAGAGAGCCGCCTCAATATCTCCAGGTACCAAAGTCTGGCTGTCCACATGGGACATTCATTTGAAGGTGCCTTCATACAAGTTTGCTTCCAGGTTCCTCGGTCCTTTCGAGATTCTGCAACAGATAAACCCTGTCTCCTATAAGCTGCGGCTGCCTCCTACCCTCAGAATCCCCAACTCCTTTTATGTGTCCCTCCTGAAACAAGTGGCCCTGAACCGCTACAGCAAGGCTTCCAGTTCCACAGTTGCTCCCAGCGGTTCTTCTGATGTGTTCGATGTGAGGGAGATCCTGGACTGCAAAAGGGTAGGAGGAAGGACTTTGTATTTAGTGGACTCGAGAGAGTTTCGTCCTGAGGAGAGGTCCTGGGAGCAGGAGAACCACGATGCCCCTGCTCTCGTTGAGAAGTTCCTCTCTCGCTCTTCCCCCAAGAAGAGGGGACGTAAGAGGGTGGATACTGTAGCATCCATGGCCACGGACCGCCTGGTTTACTCACCTCCCGATGCCCGCTGCCATGGATCCGTGAGCGCTGGTCCCCGTTTCCTTCCTAGGAGATGCCAGCGCTCACTTCCGCTTCAGTCCACTGTGTCCCGTAGGGTGCGCGCGCACGCTCATGCCCACTCATATAGGGCCAGCGTGCGCACATGAAAACAATCATCATCAACTCACATGATTTCCTCGACTATAAAAGGGCCCTTGCCCTTCTGGTCCTTGCCTGAGCATTGTTAGTTTATCCCAAGTCTGTCTTGCAAACAGTCCCTTAGTGTTTCCCGTTCCAGTTGTTACCCGTGCCGTTACCTGATCCTCTATCCCGTGCTGTGTTCTTGTTCCTGTGCCTACTAGTGTTGGAGTCGTGTCTGCTGCACCTGCTGTCTTTTGCCACATCTGCCTGCTGTTTTTTTCCACATCTGCCACGTCCTGTGTCATCTGCCATGTCCAGTATTATTTTCCACGTCCGGAGTGATTCGCGACGTTTTGCGCAACCTGCGGCACCTGCTTTCATCCGCCTTATCTGGCTTTACCTGCTGCACCCACCTCCATCCGTGCCAGAGCAGCGGCCACTGTCTGGACTACCCAGGTACCCTAGTGCGGGACTTTGTATTTCTAGGGTGCTCTGTTGTTTGGCCAGCTGCCTCCCCGCTACGGTGGTGCAGCCTAGTGGGTCCACATACCCACCAACCGTGACAGTTAGCTTAAAGAGGCTCTGTCACCAGATTATAAGTGCCCTATATCCTACAAAATGTGATTGGCGCTGTAATGTAGATAACAACAGTGTTTTTTATTTTGATAAACGATCAATTTTGAGCAAGCTATGCACAATTTTAGATTTATGCTAATTACTTTCTTTATAGACAACTGGGCGTGTTTTTACTTTTTTACCAACTGGGCGTTGTAAAGAGAAGTGTATGACGCTGACCAATCAGTGTCATACACTTCTCTCCATTCATTTTTAGCAGTACTTGCAACACAGCGTGATCTCGCAGGATCACGCTGTACTGTCACATACTCCCACATTAACTTTACCGAAGTGTATAGAAATTGCCTCCAGCCAGGACGCGATGTCTATTCACACTCCCGACACTTTGGTAAAGTTTCTTGAGGACTTACTCACAAAGCACGGCGTGATCTCGCGAGATCACGCTGTGCTTTCATTCACAGAAACTTTACCGAAGTGTCGGGAGTATGAATAGACATCGCATCCTGGCTGGAGGCAATGTCTATTCACTCTCAAGACACTTCAGTAAAGTTAATGTGGGAGTATGTGACGCGTGATCACACTGTGTTGCGAGTACTGCTAAAAATGAATGGAGAGAAGTGTATGACACTTATTGGTCAGCGTCATACACTTCTCTTTACAACGCCCAGTTGGTAAAAAAGTAAAAACACGCCCGGTTATCTATCAAGAAAGTAATTAGCATAAATCAAAAATTGGGCATAACATGCTCAAAATTGATCGTTTTTGAAAATAAAAAACACTGTTGTTATCTACATTACACCGCCGATCAGGTTATGTAGGAGATAGGCACTTATAATGTGGTGACAGAGCTTTAATGTATCGGATACCATAGTATATAATAAATAAATAAGAGCTGAATATAAAAGAGGATTTAGGTTTAAGCCTTTTTTGAAAATATGGATATCAAACTCCAAAAGGATTAATAGCATAAAAGTTACTACTTTGATGTTAGTATATCCGTGGAGAAATATGGGGCTATCAAAAGTTATACACCAAGGGATTAGTGAACATTAATGACACGCTCACAAATGTGATCTGATCTAAGAGAAATGCAATATGTTTGAATATAGAAATGGCTACCTGACACTCGAGTATAACTGTTATTTTAGTACACTATGAATGACACAGGCACTGAGCCAATAGGCGACACGCATTAAAAATCCCCATGATGATACTAAGAAACCCTGCCCACTGATGTGGTAAGATAGGATGAAAGATCAGGGGGGGGAGGGATCACTCATGAACACCTCTCCCTGATTGGCTGTCTGACGATCGAGCCTCCGGAATAGGCGGTACTTCTAAGCATACAAAAGACGCGAGAATCATGCGCTCACTGCCACTGCCAAATGCTAAAATTGTTGTACTTCTACTCTACAGTTCTCCCTGACGGGCCAGATATAATTGATGAAACGCATAGGAGCAAATGCACTAATGAAAGGGAAAAAATTTAGAATATGATAGGGACTGGTTACGGCGGTAATAGGGTCTTTCTTTTCAGAATGGGTGCCCGGAATATTACCAAATACAAGGCAAGCTCAGTTCAGCTGTAGGGGATAGATGTAGCACCACTGTGAGATCTCCACAGGAAACATTAACCGTACTGCCGCTGGAATGCTTAATGGAGCTATAATCCTATCGTTCATGAATAAGACATTTTTGTTTTGTATGTCAGTTTGTAAATTAAAATAAAATTTGTGATATTCCACTTTTATGACCTTAATAAAGGCTAAGTTTTACTAACTAATCCTTCCTTACGTAAATGCAATTTGAGAAACTGGAAGGAATAACAGGAACCAGCCCATTGTTTTGAATCTCAGAATTTTATTACATTTTGTTGACTATTACATGACCCCCTCACCACACTTCCCAAACTTCTACGCACTTTGTACAGCTTCGGGTCAATCTCAGGCTTGATTGTTAATCATGCCAAGTTTAATGCATTTAATATCTCGCTTCCCTCCCCCATGGTTGCTATCTTACCATCTTATTTTCCCTTTCTGTGGGCGATGGAAAGGCTGGACTAATGATGATGATGTCCACACATTAAGTGTGGCGAACTTTCCCCCTTTACTCTGCAAACTTAGAACCATGCTGGAAAACTGAGGGAAATATCACGTTTCATGGCTCGGTCGGGTGCATGCTTTGAAAAATGGTGTTTCTTTCTAAACTATTGTACCTTTTTTGTGTACTCCCAGTCCCCGTCCCTAGCCATTACCTCTGAATATTCCAGCGGTTAATTAAAAATTTGTTTGGCAGGGGTGAATCCCCAGGGTCAATTGCACTACTCTCTTACTGGCATGAAACAAATGGTGGGTTGGGAGTTCCTAATGTGACTAAATATTATCAGGCAGCCCAGATAGCACAACTGGCTTTATATCACGCCACTAGAGAACCACCCTTGTGGTTGATGCTCAAAGCCCCTGAATGTCACCTGATCCCGTTAGATGGACTATTGTGGCTCTTGCCCTCACAGAGATCTTTTATTTCTAACCCCATCTTAGCACTCTCCTTACGTATCTGGGATTTGGTTAAATATTCAGCCAACCTAATTTTGCCATTTCTACCATTGGCTTTGTGGCAACACATATTTGCCACAGGGACTCGAGTCCCCTAGCTTGTTTCAAACTTTGTCTAGGGCTGGACTCACTAAAGTTTATGAGTTCTTGACAATATTAGGCATCAAGTCTTTCCCGATTTTGCAAGAAATGTTCTCCCTTTCTAGTAGAGAGCTTTTCCGCTACCTGTGGATTAAACATTTTGTTTCTTCCTTAAAAAGGAATGGTCCTACTCCTCTAACACTTACTGCTTTTGAACGTTGCCAGCAGAACCCGCACTTCCCTGGTTCCCTCTCTCTTTTGTATATTTGCCTACCCAATTCCAATCTAACTGTCACCTGACATATGTTGGTAGGTGGGAGGTCGATTTGGGCATGAATCTCTCTGACCTTAATGGGCGCAAATTTAGTTGAACACTCTGATGCATGAAACCAATATTAAAGTCCTCATGAGGTGGTACTTAACTCCCTCCCACATAACTGAAGCTGTCCCAGGATATTCATCCTTTTGTTTTAGGGGTTGACAGGAACCAAGGGACATGCTATAAATATGATGGTGTTGTCCTACAGTGTGACAGTTATGAGTGTGATCATACTTTCTGACCCTCACTTGACATAACCTTGTCAAAAATCCATGGGAAGCACTCCTCAACAAAATAATTCCTAATGTGCACAAACCTTAATTTCTTTTGCCTTTTTGGCAGCCAAACAAACCATAGCCATGTTCTGGGGAAAGCCCTCCGTTCATTTTGCTGAGGTTCAGAAACAGCTGTCCTGGTACATGATCAACAAAAAATTTACAGCTATAGTCCTAGACAAAGTGGACAGATTTCAACCTATATGGTCCACTTGGGCTGACTATGTCAGCAATACCCCATTTGCTAGTCCCACTCATTCCTCTCATACATGAATAAGGTTGCCTTTCTCATTAGTTATCGGTGTGGGCTTGATGCGGATAGATACTCAGTCCTCTCCCTCCCTCTCTCCTCTTCTTGACTTTCTGCCTTCTTTCTTGTCTCTTTCCCCTATTTGGTACTCTTTATCACAACTGCTCAGTGGCCTCCTATGCCCTACCTAGCCTGTAAGTGGAGCTTAGACTTTCAACTTCTAAAGTCATGATCCACTGTGCTATTTTAATGTTAACATTTTCATATCCTCCCCGTTGATTGCATACATTTGAGTTATGGCTAGATTTTGACGATAATCATTCTAGCAGGTGGCCAACTAACGTTAGTCTCTTCTTTTTATTTATCTTGTTCAGCCTCCTTCTCCGGCCGTCTCAATGCACAGTGTAAAGGGAAGTGTTTTCTATGTCAGATATTAGTTGGGTGTGTATCTCTGCCTTCTGGGGGAGGGGGGAGAAGACATTAGACACATCCAATGCATTCACACGAGCTGCCCTCACCCCCCCTCACCAGGTACATCCTGGGGGGGTGGAAGCCATACCATGAGGTAGCCATGAGGCCCATGCCCCCCACCTTGCACGTGCATGAGCATGTGATGTCACACAGATGTGCACGGGGGGGGGGGGTTAAAAGGACAAACGGTCCCAAAGTTCTATCTCTTATTTCCTGCTCTCCTGCTCCCAATGGAAGCCCCTTCTCTCCTGGTCTGCTCTTGCCTCATGGCCCTTCCTGAGAGACCGCACCAGCTTTGGACCACATGAACTGCTAAGTATCTTCTCCCCTATGCACCCTAAGTAACCCTTTCTCTCCAGCTCCTCACCTGCACATTCCCATACCTTGTTAACCCTTGTAGCCCTGAGTTCCCTAAGTGACCCTTGCAGTCCTGCGTTCCCATACTACCCCTTGCGGCCCTGAGTAACCCCTGCAGTAACCATAGTTATCCCAAAGTAACCCCTGCAGTAACTTGCTAGCCCTGCAGTACCTGCTATCCCCTGGTATACAGCAACCCATTCCCCTTGTTATCCCTTTTTCCTCCTAAGTTCCTAAGTTAACCCTTGCTGTCCGTTACCTGATTAACCCTTAGTGTACAGGGATAGTTATTGCTAGGTGGGAGTGGGACAGAAACAGTGAGCATGTGTATTGTGTTGTAACATAACTTCTCTGTATGTTTAGGTGAGTGGGTGGCTGTATAATTAGGATTGTGATACCATGTTTATACTGTACTACGTATAGTGTGAGTATACTCAGTATATATTAACTTGTTATATATATTGGGGTATACTGATACTATACTGTGATTGGTTACTGTATTCTGTGTTTGGTGTATTTTATATGTAAGTGTGATTATTGTTAGTAATAAATATTACCATTTATTTACTATACAATTGTATTTACTGAGTCGTATACACTTATGTAGCAGCAAAGCAAGTAGATTAACGTTAGTATAAGGAAAAGGTAGGGGAACTAGGCATAACCCTACTGACCCTGATAATAAAGGAAATAGTAATAGTGGGCGACACTAACCAGTGAACCCCGCTATTACACCAGCCCTTTTACACACAGCTAAACTGCTTTTATTGCTCATACCTACAGGCCTAGGTATTGACCTACTTATATTTTATTTCATTGTAATCAGTCAATTGCTTCATTTTCAATTACTTTTGTAATTTTTAAAATGTTTATAAATAAGTTTAAAAACAATGTTTTTTGAAAGTACAATTGGGACATATTCAGACATGGTGGACAGTTCCCGAAACGGATCTATGTCAAAGTCTGCATTAGAAATCTACAAATTTTGTTTCGTATCTGCATTGCAAAGGCAGAAATCCACGGTGAATATCCGCAGCTTCTCCGCAACAGACTGAGCATGCAGCAGAATTCAAAATCTGCAGCATGCTCTGCAGATTTTTTCCAATACATGTGGATGGGGTTTTGAAAACCACATCCACTTGTATTGTACTGTAAGTCGCTGTAGATTTGCAATCCGGCCCGCAAATCTGCTCTTTAATGAAGGTAAATCCTAAGACAAAATACAAAAATTGTCTCAAAAATCCATGAATCTGTGGAAGCATATGTCTCAGACCCTCCGGTTTATTGTGTTTTAGTCTTTTGTGTTTCCCCCCTACAATTTTGAGGTGTCTGGTGGGCAGCAGCAGCAGATTGTTCCTGATGAGGGAGCTGTGCTTCTGAGCCAAGAAGTAGAGACAGGGTTGCCATGTAAACAATGCCAACAAGCGTTGTGGGCCACGACAACAGCATCCAACTCCAAGCAGGATAAGAAGCCCATTTACTTGCTGTATTGGGGGCTGTTCTGGCATGGAGAAATGCCGGCTGGCTTCGCTGTGTGTACTTGAGGAAGGGTACACCCAGGGAGAAGATAAATAGTAGGGGTATGGTGGGAACAGCAGTGTTGTGCGGGAGTGCGTGAATACAGGGAGCATGAATACAGGGAGGGAGCCTGTTCTTCCAGCGCACTGTAGTCTGGGAAAATTATATCATACCTAGAGATCGAAGGCGCTTTGTGCCTACTTCTCACTATTGGAAAAGCGAGCTCATCGTATTGGCGCTTCTAATAGAGGCAAAACCTGGTTACTTTTATCATCAGCCAGGATGCTGAGGGAGAAGTGTAACAGTTAGATGCTTTACACCAATTGTCCTAGTCCAGAAGAAGGATGGCGTCCTGAGATTTTAAGTAAATTATCAATGGTTGAATCTCTGCACCCATAAAGAGGCTTACCCTCTCCCCAGGGTGAAGGAGTCGCTGAGTACACTTTCAAATAACTAGTAGGTTATGGACCTACTATGCTACCCAACCGGTTTGACTTAGGGCCACCTCTAAAGGCATTGTCTAAGTAGCCTCCCCGGTATTTACCTTTTAACCCACGTATGGGAATCTAGGAATAGATCTGAAGTCTCAGTTCGTAACAGGTAGCAGGTCATCAGGCTGGCTGCTGGACACAAGTTGCCAAAAGGTAGTAGGCCTCAGGCCGGTATCAGTTAGCAGGACACAGACTGGTAGCGTGATACCGTCTGGTAGGGGGTAGCAGGATACGGGCTAGTAGCGGGTAGCAGGATACTGACTAGTAGCAGGTTACGGTATACTGACTGATAGCAGTAAGCTACATGTGGACTGATATGAGGTAGCACGATGTAAACAGGAACCTTCGCAGGAAACAAATTAGTTGTACCAAAGTTGCTCAACCACCAGGTGACTAGAGTAGCCTCCTTAAATAAGTGCCGAGCATCAGGGTTTGTTTGGTCGGGATTGTAAATGGAACATGCTGCAGGGAGAAAGAGCGTGGCCACAGGAGGCAGAACAGAAGCGCCGGCGGCCACAAGCAGCATTACATTACCTCCCCTTACGAATCCTCTTCTTAGGTCCAATGCCAGAATGGAATTTCCTGAGGGGTGCCGGAACATTGATGTTCTCTAAAGGCTCCCATGATCTTTCTTCAGGACCAAAGCCCTTCGAATCCACAAAATAAAATGTCCTCTTCCCCATTCACTTGCAGTCAAGAATGTCCCAAACTTCAAACTCATGTTCGGGACCAAAGGAAGCAGGAATAAAAGCAACATAAGAAGTTCTAGAATATCTATCTAGAACCACAGGCTTGAGCAGAGACACATGGAAGGCATTAGGGAGCCGAAGATGAGGAGGCAGACAACGTTTGTAGTTAATCAGATTTATGTTCTTCAATATTTTAAATGGTCCCAGGACACAAGGAGCAAACTTATACGAGGTTACCTTCAGACAGATGTTCTTCTAGGAAAGCCAGAGGTAGAGCAGTCACAAAATCCGTAGCGATGTGTTGCCACAGGGAGTCGGGGTGTGGAAGAGGCAGAAAAAGACCAGCTAGTTTAGCTTTGTAGACTTTGTTTCCGGCACATATGGAACATGTGGAGACATAGTCTTGAAAATTCTTGGCAAGAGATGGCCACCGGAACTGAGTTTCTCTGGTTTTATGCAATCTAACATGACCAGTCAATTCAGTGTCAAGTCTCCTATTTAGCACTTTAATTCTTCTAGGCAAAAAGGTACAAAAGTTTTGCCAGTAGGAATATCCTTCTGTAGGACCGATGCAACCGGGATGATACGGAAAGGAACCATGATATGTTGTGGGTCTTCAGTTCGGTCAGTAAAATCAAAGGACCGGGACAGGGCATCTTCTTTGGTATTCTTTTCGCTGGACGGAAGTGTAGCACAAAATTAACTAAAAAAATGGGCAAAGAACAGCGCCCATCTAGTCTGGCATGAATTTAAGTGTTGTCTCAAGTCTTCCAGTGCCAATTTAACAGCTAGCAGCTCCTGGTCTAATTTAGTATAGTTCCTCTCGGCAGGAGAAAATAATTTAGGAAAGAAGCGACAGGTTACGGTTCTCCCAGAAGGACTCTTTTGCATCAGGACTGCACCGGCACCAACAGAAGAAGCATCCACATCCAAAAAGAGTGATTTTGAGACATCTGGATGTTGCAGAATTAGAGCGGCAGTAGAGGATTTTTTTTAACTAAAGATAGACTGGCAGCAGGATACAGACTGGCAGCAGGTAGGATATAAAGTTGTAGCAGGCAGCGTGACATAGGGTACGTATGAACTGCTTTTTCTTTCTATCACTGTGGATGCTCTGCCCGAAAGGGCTGTCCCTTCTCTCTATCCAGCACTGATAGAGAGAAGGGGCTGCTGATTAGTGCAGTGCAATATCTCTTTTGTACTTCTGCCTACCCGTCCGTTGCTAGGCAACGGCTCCGTGACACACGGACGGCACATGGATGCCTTCCGTGTGCCTTCAGTTTTTTTGACGGACCAATTGACTTGTATGGGGCCCACGGTCACGGAATCTCGGACCAAAGTAGGACATGCTCTACTTTTGTTGGAACGGATCAATGGGACCGTCAAAAAAACTGAAGTGTGCATGGCCCCATTAAAATGAATGGGTCAGGGTGCTAGCCGTCACAAAAACGGCTAGCCCCCTGAAGGAAAAAAACGGAAGTGGTCATGGGGCCTAAGACGCAGTTTTTATCTTAGAATCTGTGCTGTAATCTCCTGATGTGTCTTATCTACTGAAGGCAAACAGCTGCCAGTTTGTGAAGAGGCCAGATTCAAAGGTCCCTGTAGTGCAGTGTAATGGAAGCAGCATGTCCTGTGCTGTGTGTAAAAGATCTGTGTTATCTGCTAACTAAACAGTCACATCTTACACACAGAATTCTGTCATCTCACTGTTCACTGAGCAAATAGCCCACACATTAGTACACACAGCACAGTAAGGCCTCATGCACACGACCGTAAAAACACCCGTTATTGCGGGTCGTAATTACGACACGAAATAACGGGCCCATAGACTTCTGTTAGCCACGGGTACCTTCCCGTTTTCTCACGGGAAGGTGCCCGTGCCGTTAAAAAAAATAGAACACGGGCTGTGCTGCTATACTTTATAATGGGAGCACGGCTCGGAAAAGCGGCTGGCTGCCAGTGGCCGGCCGTGCCCGGCCGTGCTCGTAATTACGAGTCGTAATTACGAGCACGGTCGTGTGCATGAGGCCTAAATCTGTGCAGGTACTGATCTGCAAGGACCTTCTAGCCACGCCCCCTCCTATGTACAGAGCTGCAAGAAGAGCAAATTCAACACCATTAACCCCTGCCTCTCCGCATCTCTGATGTTTGGTGAGTTCAGGGGAGGGTGTGAGCACTATAGCTGCCAATATCTTGTATTTCTGTGTCTGACATTGTTATGGGGCACTGTGGCTGGCATTGTAGTGAGGCACTGTTGCTGGCATTGGAACACTGTGGCTGGCATTGTTATGAGGCACTGTGGCTGGCATTGTATTGAGGCACTGTGGCTGACATTGTTATGGGGCACTTTGGCTGGCATTGTATTGAGGCACTGTGGCTGGCATTGTATTGAGGCACTGTGGTACCCCATTGTCTCAATATTACTCAGGAAATGTACAGTTAAAGGCAAAACCTTTTTTTCTCCTCTTTTATGCTACAATTTATGGATGCGTCTTATGGTCCAGTGCGTCCTATAGTCCGAAAAATACGGTAAATAGCTCTGATGGGCGTGTGCAAAATGGCAATAAAGTCAATCACAGTATTAACATAATAAATACTGTGTACACATGTGGTTATTAATGCCACATTATTAGTGCCATTTTATAGTTATGCACTGGAGAGGCCACATTGTATTAGTGAATAATATTGTCACTCATTAATATGCACATGTGTACACAGTTGTATTTATTATGTTAATACTGTTATTAAGTCCACTTATAGGGGAAATAAGTAGTGTAAAAAGTCCCTTAATTGTCTTTTCTGACTTTCTGAATATAATGGTTAAAAAAAAATAAAGACTGAGTAGACATGTTCAGGGTTCATATCTGTTGTTAGGGCACAGACATTTACAATCGTAAAAAGTGTATAAGCTATATTGCCATACTACTGCAGAGGCTCTGGTACTTCCCTGACAAGCAGGCCGGAAAGCTATTTCTACTGCTTCTTAGAAGTGAACAAAGGATCACTATGCAGAGAACTGGCTGCGGGGAGAGTTACTGAGCATTCGCGTCCACCAGCACTCAGTTCATTAGATGGAGGGGCACATTGCTATATACTTTGAACACCAGGTGGTGCCATACTATGTAAGTAAATGTAATATCTCTTTAAGTGGGGTTGTGTCTCTTCACATCCTGCCCATAGAAGTCTATAGAAAGGGGAGGGGAGCAGGAGAAGAGAAAGAGTGTAACGTCCACGGTCGCAGACCGCAGACTCCTATCATCCTGCAGACGTCTTCCTCCCCAGAGATGCCAGCACATGCGGCCGTCCTGTCCTGGAGTGACCACTAGGGTACGTGTCCTATTGCACCTGATGTCGTCTGCCACGTCCAGAGTCATCTGCCACGTCCAGTGTCATCTTCCATGTCCAGAGTGATCCACCATGTCTGGCGCAACCTGCTGCACCTGCTGTCATCTGACACGTCTGGCGTAACCTGCTGCACCCACCTCTATCCATGCTAAAGCCTTGGCCATTGTCTGGACTATTCAGGTACCCTATTGCGGGACTTTGTATTGTTTGGGTGCTCTGTTGCTTGGCCAGCTGCCTCCCCGCTACGGCGGTGTGGCCTAGTGGGTCCACATACCCACAGACCGTGACAGAGAGGCACAGATGCTGCCCATAGAAGTCAATGCAGAGGGCAGGGTCAAGCAGGAGGAGGGAGCAGGGAGAGACACACACCAACAGACATGCTTCAGCTGCTGGTAAAAGTTATGTCATCCCAGTTTTGGATTCTCAGCTAAACTGCTCCTTAAAGAGGCTCTGTCACCAGATTTTGCAACCCCTATCTGCTATTTCAGCAGATAGGCGCTGCAATGTAGATTACTGTAACGTTTTTATTTTTTAAAAACGAGCATTTTTGGCCAAGTTATGACCATTTTTGTATTTATGCAAATGAGGCTTGCAAAAGTACAACTGGGCGTGTTTACAGTAAAAGTACAACTGGGCGTGTATTATGTGTGTATATCGGGGCATTTTTACTTCTTTTACTAGCTGGGCGTTAGGAATGGGAGTGTATGATGCTGATGAATCAGCATCATCCACTTCTGTTCGTTAACACCCAGCTTCTGGCAGTGCACAGACACACAGCGTGTTCTCGAGAGATCACGCTGTGATGTCACTCACTTCCTGCCCCAGGTCCTGCGTCGTGTCGGCCACATCGGCACCAGAGGCTACAGTTGATTCTGCAGCAGCATCAACGTTTGCAGGTAAGTAGCTACATCGACTTACCTGCAAACGCTGATGCTGCTGCAGAATCGACTGTAGCCTCTGGTGCCGATGTGTCCTCGCTCGTCCGACACGATGCAGGACCTGGGGCAGGAAGTGAGCGACGACACAGCGTGATCTCTCGAGAACACGCTGTGTCTGCACTGCCAGAAGCTGGGCGTTTTGAAGAGAAGTGGATGATACTTCTCGTCAGAATGCCCAGCTAGTAAAAGTAGTAAACACGCCCAGATGTAACACACATAATACACGCCCAGTTGGACTTTTACTTTAAACACGCCCAGTTGGACTTTAGCAAGCCTCATTTGCATAAATACAAAAATGGTCATAACTTGGCCAAAAATGCTCGTTTTTAAAAAATAAAAACGTTACTCTTATCTACATTGCAGCGCCGATCTGCTGCAATACCAGATAGGGGTTGCAAAATCTGGTGACAGAGCCTCTTTAATACTGTATTCTGTCCTCCATGCTCCTGCTGCTTCTATATATATGTAATACATAGAGATAGTAGAGCAGGATTCTCCTCTGATCTGTGCGAGCTGTGTATGGCAGACATGATATAAATGAAGGAATACAAGTCATATAATGGCCAAAAATAGTGTTCTTCCTCATATAGACACATATGAGAGCATATTCTGAAAAGTCACTTGAAAAGTTAGGTACGCTTTTATAGTGCCACAACCCCTTTAAGATTTCCATCTAGAAAGCACGCCTTGATGGATCCAAACATTACATTTTGTCATTCTTCTGTTTACAACCCTTTTCCATATGCTCTATTAGGGATAACTGCTTTTAGGTGTTTACACCATATTGATCTTCAGTATATGTAGCAATTCTCCTAGACATATGTACACATTTCATTTTTTTTCTGTTATTTTTCTTGTTGTTGCTTTTCCCAATTTTTCTTGATTTCAAGATCTTGTAATTCTGGATATATTTAGACAGCACTGTTGCTCGTTAGTTTGCAGTGTTGGCAACAGTTGGGTTTAAATCCAACCAAAACAACATTTGCATGGAGCTTGTATGTTTTCCCTGTGTTCAAGGTCCTTGGAATTTAAATTGTGAGCCCCAATGACGACAGTGACTGATGATGAAAATTTCCGTACAACACTGCACAATATGTTGGCACTATATGAATGAATAAAATAAATATATCCAAGTATTGTTGGGATACGCCAGACATTTTTCTTATCCTTCCATTTTTAGTCCGTTGTACAGAGGAGTGTATGACGCTGACCAATCAGTGACCAATCAGCTTCATACACTTCTCATTGTTCCAGTGCACTATCACACTGTGCTGTGGATCATGCTGAGCTGGAACAATGAGAAGTGTATGACACTGATTGGTCAGCATCATACACTCCTCTGTACAACTCATTAGCATAAATCTAAAATTGCTCACAACTTGCTAAAAAATGATCGTTTTTCAAAATAAAAACCACTGTTGTTATCTACATCACAGCGCCGATCAGGTTATGTAGGAGATGGGGCACTTATAATGTGGTGACAAAGCCTCTTTAACCTGAACATTGATCTGAGCTGAATTATGATGAAATCAAAGTTGATCAAGTTCGATTTGATCATAATTCATTAATAATGCTACACTCAGTATTCATGTTCTTCCAATTATTAGTGCAATTGACAATCTGTATCAGATTCTTTTAAGGCTACCAACCTGCTTCCATGCTGGAATCAGCGGTAATATACTGTATAGTAACCTAAATGGGTTGTCTAATGAAGACAACCCTCATCCATATTCCCTTTTAGGGCCTATAGACATCAAAGAGGAAGTCGACTAATCAGGGAGCCGCTCCGTACGATCAGCACTCGTTCTGGTGGCCTTGAACAATCCATGTATTAACATGGACGACCATCCATCTGAATAGCCGCTATGTAGTGCTACATTTCCCCTGCAGGGAACAATGCAGGGGAAATGTCTGGCCAGAAAAGTCAGCTGTTTGCCAGTAGCCGAAGTCGCTTCAATATGAAATGTAGCCTGTTACATGTTCCTAATAATAATGAACTACATTATATTTGTGTTGTAAATCAAAGTTAATACCGTATACTACTGTAAACTTTTTGATGTGGCTAAAAAAAATAAACGATTAATAAGAATGAATAACTATTATTTAAAGGCTATCAGCACCTTTATACAAAAAACAGGAGTTTTTAGATATTTCCAACAACTTTAAGATGACTTTAAAAAAAATAATAACTTTTTAAGACACAGCTTCTAAGTATCCTGTATACATATAAGCTGTATCGTGCTGTCAAAGTAGATTACGTCGGGTTAGATGCACTGACCGCTCCGGTGAAAGCTGGTTTTGCCTGTCTCTGATATTTAGGATCCGGTTAATAGCTACCACATCTGGCGTATCTAAGTTCATTATTAGCTGGATCCTACGTATCAGAGACACGCAAAACCAGCTTTCACCAGAGCCATCAGTGCATCTGACCTGACGGAAATGGCTTGGACGGCAGGATACATTTTCTATGTATACAGGATACATAGAAGCTGTTTCTTAAAAATAAAACATTTTTTAAAGTAGAGTCAATGTAAAAGTTTGGATAAAGGATTTCGCTATTTATTGATAAAGAGTATTCGTTCGATTTTAATAGAAAAACTACCTGTAAGAACGATTGAAAATAAAATAAAAAATAAATGTTGTTGAATATTGTTTAAAACGGGCTAATTGCCAATAAACTCAGTGAACAGGCATAAGTAGTTCTCATCAGGCTGAATTGGGAGCGTAACTGACACTGAGCAGCTGCTCAGTTAACAATACCATATAATTCACTCTCCTCAAGCACAGCAATTCTGACGTTGACTACCACTAAAGATTGCACCTGCACTATATATAAAGTGTCCCTACGCGTTTCTACACTCTCAATTGTCAAGAGTGCGTCCTCAGGGTCACAAGCACAAATATTGTTGTATTCACCAGGCAGTCCATCAATATATTCAAGGACTCAGCCCAGTGTATTTATCATAGTATTGAGCCAGGGGCATAACCTCTGATTCTCTGACGTATGAGGTGACAGATAGCTAGTCACACAGACCAGTAATTTTGTATAAAGCAGGGTTCGATCGATAAATCGCTATTACAAATAGACAGTGGTCCCCAATAGTCGATACTATATCCCTGATTAATCCCAGAGCCCTGGATTAGTCAAAATGGTCACACGAGTTAAAGAAAACGAAATATGCTCATTGAGGCTTTGAGTGGTTTAGTGGTCTCCATACTAAACATCCACGGGGCCTCTTTTTGGAGAATACGTCTATTCCAATTCCCACCTCTACCAGATTGGCAAACTTGTTCTATTCCCTGAAATTTGATCACTCTGTGATCCCCCTGATGAACATCCTAGACATGTCGAGAAACCGGCGTATCTACTTTTCTGCGAATATCTCCAATATGGTCCCTAATGCGTCTCCTAAATTCTCTAACTGCTTTTCCTATGTATTGAATATTACACGTGCACGTAATAAGATAGATCACCCCTTTAGTTTTGCAATTGATGAAGGATCTATTTTCAAAGACCTTCCCCTTAGAATTGCTCTGAAAGGTCCTGCTCGTCAAAATTGAGTCACATGCTTTGCACGTCCCACAGCGATGGGTACCCTTAGTGGACGAGGTCAACCACGTAGTCATTTGGAGTGGAGTAAGGTGACTGTTTATCAGTCTATCTCTGATGTTACACCCTCGTCTAAATGTAATGGAGGGATATTCTTCTACTAGGTCCCCCACGTCCGGGTCAGCCCTGAGAATCCCCCAATATGTTTCGAGGATCTGACGGATTTCAGAATTTGCTGTATCAAAATACCCTATAATTCTAGGTTGATCTCCCTTATTCTGTTTTTGTTTAGGGTTAAGAAGCTGGTCTCTATTGGAACGTAGGGCATGTTGATATGCATTCTTCAAGACTCCCTCTGGATAACCTCTTCATTGAAATCTTGCTTTCATCTCCTGAGCTGAAGTCTTAAAGTCAGAAATCGTGGAACAATTACGTCGAGCCCTTAAATATTGACTCTTAGGTATCCCCTTGTTTAGGGCTGTCGGATGACAGCCCTCCCATCGTAATAGGTTATTGGTAGCAGTATCCTTTCTGTACATGTCGGTACGTATATAGACCCTGTTCCGTTTTCTAAATGGTAATATCCAGGAAATTAATCTGGTTTTCATGGATTTCAGATGTAAAGAAAAGACCCATATTGTTGATGTTAAGGACCGAAACAAAGCTGTGGAACTGTTTTTTAGTGACTGACCATAAAATGAACACGTTGTCTATAAATCTCAACCATAACAGGACAGACGACGTACAAATTTCCATGTCCTCACAGAACACCACCGCCTTCTTCCACCAGCCAAGAAAGAGGTTGGCGTAGAGAGAGTTGGGTGAGGGTCCTTTCACTGATTTAAGACTATCGTCTGTGAAATAACCCCACATCAACGATAATACCCCTATTGATGTGTTCGTGGAAGTAGTGAGTGACCAAATTAAAAAGCTTGAGGGTCATTCTCACCTGAAATATAACACATCAAGGGAAGAGATGCTCGCGCTTCAGTCACTCGAAAATGACGATTCAATTGTGATAAAACCCTCGGATAAGGGGGGCAATATTGTTATTATGAGTCGAATACAGTACGGCCAAATGTATGATCGCATCCTAAAAGATAGGGTATGTTATAGAATTTAATCAAATGACCCCACGCTGAACTTTCTCAGTGAGCTTAGATATATTCTGAATGATGCCTATAAGGAGAAACTTATTGATGTTAAAGAAAAAGCCTTTATTTTAGGTGAATATCATCAACAGGCAACATTCTATAGCCTACCAAAGATCCACAAAGGTCTGGATCATCTTAAAGGTAGACCTATTGTGTCTGGTATAGACAGTATTTCTCAAAATGGTAGTCTCTATGCGGACACCATCCTTAGACCCTTTGTAACTGCCCTCCCGTCATACATTAGGGACACGATGGATGTCCTCAGAAAACTTGAGGATGTCAGATGTGATGAAGAGGTCTTCTTGGCTAGCCTGGATGTTGAGGCCCTCTACAGCTATATTCCCCATGACCTTGGGAGTAGGGCTGTAGAGAGTTTCCTTCAGGGGAGAGGCACACACTGTGAGCCCCATAATCGCTTCGTGATTAGGTTACTTTTGTTTGTGCTACAGCACAACTTCTTCCTTTATGACAACAAAATTTTCCAGCAGATGAGAGGGATAGACTGGTACACAGGGATACATAACCTAGAAGCACTAAAGCACAGGGGACATAACACCCCAATGGAATGTGTAAATATATAACTACCACGTATTGTAAAAAATATAAATCTTTATTTATGAACGACAGTACATGGTATCACAGAAATATAAAATTAGCTAGCTAAAGCTGGTCATACACGGGGAGCAGCAGCAGAAAGGTATAGATGTAAATATACCACGAGGTAAACAGACATAACCCATCTCAAACCTAACATCCCATGCCTAATAACACCATGTATATAGTACATAAGTAATGATATAGCTGTTGCAGAAAGACAAGCAGATATAAAGATACTAGGTACAGCCACAGATACTACATGGTGATAAATATATATGGCAGTGGCAAAAATACGAAAAGCCAATGCAGGTAAACTAACACAATTGCAGCAATCACCAGTAATGAAGGTAACAAGGCATACCTAGAGACATGGTGGAGGAACAGGACATGGAGAGATGTGGCACAAAACAAAACGCCTCGACGCGCGTTTCGCCTAGGACCGGCTTCGTCACGAGGGATAGACACAGTCACCTTACTCCAAACAACTACGTGGTTGACCTCGTCCACTAAGGGTACCCATCGCTGTTGGACGTGCAAAGCATGTGACTCAATTTTGACGAGCAGAACCTTTCAGAGCAATTCTACGGGGAAGGTTTTTGAAAATAGATCCTTCATCAATGGCAAAACTAAAGGAGTGATCTATCTTATTACGTGCACGTGTAATATTCAATACATAGGAAAAACAATTTGAGAATTTAGGAGACGCATTAGGGATATTGGAGATGTTCGCAGAAAAGTAGATACGCCGGTTTCTCGACATGTCTGGGATGTTCATCAGGGGGATCACAGAGTGATCAGATTTCAGGGAATAGAACAAGTTCGCCCATCTGGTAGAGGTGGGAATTGGAATAGACGTATTCTCCAAAAGATCCACTGGGCCTCTCCCAGTGGATCTTTAGAATGGAGATCACTAAACCACTGGGCCTCAATGAACATATTTCGTTTACATGTTTTCTTTAACTCGTGGGACCATTTTGACTAATCCAGGGCTCTGGGATTAATCAGGCATATAGTATCGACTATTGGGGACCACTGTCTATTTGTAATAGCGATTTATCGATCGAACCCTGCTTTATCCAAAATTACTGGTCTGTTTGACTAGCTATCTGTCCCCTCATACCTCAGAGAGTCAGAGGTTATGCCTCTGGCGTAATACTATGATATATATGTTAATTTCTGCTATGCCTGCTATAGTGTTTTTATAGGGGGTGGATCCTTTACACACAATCCCCCTGCTTTGTTTTTTCACTTCTGGGTCTTTCCCAAAATTGACACCCGTTATCCTCTATGATTGGTTCAGTGCATATTGTAGTTATTGCTCACAGATCCCCTGTATTAGGCTGCAGCCTTCCTGTTTCTTTGTTCTCCGCTCCACTTTGTTCTCCAGTCTTTTTGTAAACAAGCCGCTTGGGCTTCCTTGGTAACTAGGAACGCTATGACGTCCCACGTATCCCATTGGCGGCTCACTGACAGTGGGACCGTTCCACGTCAGTGCTGTCCGGCAGTACAAAAATACATCTGATAAGCGCACACTGGGCTGAGTCCTTGAATATATTGATGGACTGCCTGGTGAATACAACAATATCAGTGCTTGTGACCCATGAGGACGCACTCTTGACAATTGAGTGTGTAGAAACGCGTAGGGACACTTTATATATAGGGAACGTGCAATCTTTAGTGGTAGTCAATGTCAGAATTGCTGTGCTTGAGGAGAGTGAAGTATATGGTATTGTTAACTGAGCAGCTTTTCAGTGTCCGTTACGCTCCCAATTCAGCCTGATGAGAACTACTTATGCTTGTTTACTGAGTTTATTGGCAATTAGCCCGTTTTAAACAATATTCAGTAAAAAAAAATAATATTATTTTCAATTGTTCTTACAGGTATCAAACTTTCAATGTAAAAGTTGTTTGAAATCACAAAAAACGTTGATTTATTAAACAAAATTGTTCAAATAGGTACATAGTCTTTAAAACACATTGTTTTTATACTATGATGCATCCATGTTTCCAGACTGCTATTAGTAATGATCTTCACCTTAAAGTAGCTAAAAGGAAAAGATGAAAAATATAAACAAATGATGTATATACACACCCAAAAATATGTAACTTGGACACATCTCATGCCAGGAAATACTGAAGAAATCACCTTTTTTTGTGAATTAAAAGTGACATTAAAGTGTCATTACACTTGGCGGGTGAAAGATAAATTTTTCCTCTTGGATAATAAGTGAAATGCAATCAAAAAAATTATTGCAGTTAGTTAAACTACTTTATGACTCTTTCACTCTTAAGGACTTACATACTACATCATGGTAGGATAGCTTTTTAGTTGCTAATAACATTTTAAATTGTAACTATTTGTTTATTTTAGAGACAGTCAGGGTTGTTTATCGGAGAGTCAGGGTTACAAGCCCAAGGATACGTGGATATATGTGGTACATGGATTAGTATGTAGCCCTTGACTGGATTTGCAATGATCTGTATGTAAAATGATATGCTTGCAGCTTTTTTGGACAGTTACATGTTCTGAATTTTTGTTTAGCCCAGTCAGCCTACTTGGTTTTTGGGCTTCATACTTTTGAGGTATGTCTTATCATTTTTAAGCTTGTAACCACACCACAGCAATTTTTGGGATTTTCTAGTTCGTTTTTTCCTCACCAACTTTCAAAAGCCATAAGATTTTTATTTTTATATTGTTATAGCCATATGAGGGCTTGGTTTTTGTGGGACGAGTTATAGATTTTTACACCACCATTTATTGTACGTACCATATAATGTACTGGGAAACTGGAAAAAAAATTCTTTGAGGGGTGGAATTGGAAGAATTCCTCATTCCTCCAACTTTTGGGGGGTTTTGTTTTTACACCGTTCACCGTGCAATAAAAACGACATGTTCATTGTATTCTGTTGGTCAATACGATTACAGCAATTCAATTTATATAGCTTTTTTATGTTTTTATGCTCTTTTTATGTTTTACTGTTTTTACAGGGACAAAACTGAGTGTTAAAAATACAATTAGTTCTTTGTCGCCATATCCTGAGAGCCATTACTTTTTTTTTTCAACTGAGCGGTATAAGGGCTTATGTTTTGCGGGGCAAGCTGTAGTTTCTATTAGTACCATTTTGGGGTACATGAGACTTTTTGATCACTTTTCATTCCATTTTTAGTGGGAGATGAAGAGACCAAAAACAGCGATTCTGGAATAATATTTTTTTTTTACATTGTTCACCGTGCAGGTTAAATAATGTTATATTTTAATAGTTTGGACTTTTGCAAATGCGGCGATACCAGTTATGTTAATTCATTTATTTTTTTACATTGGGTTTGCAGGAAAATGGGAGAAGGGTTTTTATTTTGAATTGTTCATATTTTTATTATTTTTAGATATTAAAGAAACTTTATTTAACAGTTTAAAACATTTTATTACTAGTTGCACCAGTGATGGTTGGATCATTTGCACTATATATGCTAGCACTACATTTTGCAATGCTAATGTTTTGAATTATATTGTGATTTTGACAGTCTCCTTTGAAGCCCTGCAATCGCGTTGCAGAGGGGGGGGGGGGCGATGCAATATCACATGTGGCTGCTCCCGTTTCAAATGGCTTAGATTGAACTGTTGGCTGTGACATACTGAGGATACACTCATTCTATGGAGAAGGGGTCAGCCCATGAGTCCACTCTGTACTCCTCCACCCGACCTCTTACATATATACAAAACTGTGCAAAAGTTTTAGGCAGTTGTGGAAAAATGGTACAAACGAAGAATGGTTTCAAAAATAGAAGTGTTAATAGTTTTTTTTAAATCAAATTACAATATACAAAGTGAATGAACAGAAGAGAAATCTAAGTCAAATCCATGTTTGATGTGACCACCATTTGCCTTCAAAACAGCATTAATTCTAGGTACACTTGCACAAAGTCATAGATTTTGTGGGATTATAGTCAGGTGTATGAATAACCAATTATAACTAACAGGTGGTAATGATCATCATTTTCATATGTAAGTTGAGTCACAATCATTAACTGTAAAAGAAACAGCTGTGTAGGAGTCTTAAAACTAGGTGAGGAACAGCCAATCTCTGCTACAAAGATGAGTTTGAGGAATACAATTAAAAGTCACAGGTCCACCATGGCAAGACTGAGCACAGCAACAAGACACAAGGTAGTTATACTGCATCAACAAGGTCTCTTCCAGACAAAGATTTCAAAGCAGACTGGAGTTTCAAGATGTGCTGTTCAAGCTGTTTTGAAGAAGCACAATGAAACGGGCAACATTGAGGACCGTAGACACAGTGGTCGACCAAGGAAACTTAGTGCAGCAAATCAAAGTAACCAGTGGCGTAACTACCGCCGTAGCATGAGGGGGCCCGTGTCGCCCGCCGGCATGGGCCCCCACCATTCCCGGAGGCTCCGCTAGCAGCCGCTATGGCTGCTACAGCGCGACGCCACTGAACACTACGGCAGAGCAGGGAGGTATCTCCCCGCTCTGCCATTAAACAAAAGTCATGTATCCCCTATCCACAGGATAGGGGATACATGTGTGATCGCTGCCATTGATAGGGAGAACGGGGGACTGAAAGTCCCCTGAAGTTCTCCATCACAAACCTGGACTTCCGGGGTCCGTGTCGGCAGCTCCGTAGAAATGAATAGTCGCGTTTGGGCGCATGCGTGACCAGCGCTCCTTTGATTTTTATTGAGCTGCGCAGACGCCGGAAGTCAGAGGTTAGTCATGGAGAACTTCGGGGGACTTTCGGTCCCCCGTTCTCCATGTCACTGCCGGCGATCACACATGTATCCCCTATCCTGTGGATAGGGAATACATGTCTTTTGTAGGACACACTGTAGGTCGCATTTTTTTGGGAGGGGGGACGCTGTATGGCGTTCCCTACAGGGGGGGGCTGTATGGCGTTCCCTACGGGGGGGGCTGTATGGCGTTCCCTACAGGGGGGTGCTGTATGGCGTTCCCTCCAGGGGGGCTGTATGGCGTTCCCTACAGGGGGGGGCTGTATGGCGTTCCCTACAGGGGGGGCTGTATGGCGTTCTCTACAGAGGGGGCTGTATGGCGTTCCCTACAGGGGGGCTGTATGGCGTTCTCTACAAGGGGGGCTGTATGGCGTTCTCTACAGGGGGGGCTGTATGGCATTAGCGCCGTACAGCCCCCTCTGTAGAGAACGCCATACAGCCCCCCCTGTAGAGAACGCCATACAGCCCCCTCTGTAGAGAACGCCATAGAGCCCCCCCCTGTAGAGAACGCCAAACAGCCCCCACTGTGGATGACGCCATACAGCCCCCACTGTAGATGACGCCATACAGACCCCACTGTAGAGGACGCCATACAGCCCCCTCTGTAGGGAACGCCATACAGCCCCTCCTGTAGAGAACGCCATACAGCCCCCTCTGTAGATAACGCCATGCAGCCACCCCTGTAGAGAACGCCATACAGCCCCCACTGTAGATGACGCCATATAGCCCCCACTGTAGAGGACGCCATACAGCCCCCTCTGTAGATAACGCCATACAGCCCCCTCTGTAGATAACGCCATACAGCCCCCCCCTCTGTAGGGAACGCCATACAGCCCCCTCTGTAGATAACGCCATACAGCCCCCCTGTAGCTAACGCCATACAGCCCCTCTGTAGATAACGCCATACAGCCCCCCGTAGAGAACGCCATACAGCCCCCTCTGTAGATAACGCCATACAGCCCCCTCTGTAGATAACGCCATACAGCCCCCCCTGTAGGGAACGCCATACAGCCCCCTCTGTAGATAACGCCATACAGCCCCCTCTGTAGATAACGTCATACAGCCCACCCTGTAGATAACGCCATACAGCCCCCACTGTAGACAATGCCATACAGTCCCCTCTGTAGATATCTACAAAGGGGGCTGTAATTGCGTTATCTACAGGGGGCTGTATGGCGTCATCTACAGTGAGGGCTGTATGGCGTTATCTACAGGGAGGGCTGTATGGCGTTATCTACAGGGGGGCTGTATGGCGTTCTCTACAGGGGGGGCTGTATGGCGTTATCTACAGGGGGGCTGTAAAACAGGCACTATCTACAAGGGGGGTTGTGTGACACTCAGGGGAGGGGGGGCCCCAGTCAAAAGTTTGCTATGGGGCCCAGTCTTTCCTAGTTACGCCCCTGAAAGTAACATCATGCTTACATCCATTCAAAATCGAAAAATGTCCAGTAGTGCCATCAGCTCAGAACTGGCAGAAACCAGAGGGGCCCAGGTACACCCATCTACTGTTTGGAGAAGGCTGGCTAGAAGTGGTCTTCATGGAAGAATTGCAGCCAATAAGCCATATCTTGGACGTGGAAACAAGGCCAAGCGACTGAACTATGCACGAAACCTGAAGTCATGATATAGCCCCACAGAGCCCTTATCTCAACATCATCGAGTCTGTCTGGGCTTACATGAAAAGATAGAAGGATTTGAGGAAGCCTACATCTACAGAAGATTTGTCATTAGTTCTCCAAGATGTTTGGAACAACCTCCCTGTCGAGATTCTTCAAAAATTGTGTGCAAGTGTACCTGGAAGAATTGATGTTGTTTTGAAGGCAAAGGGTGGTCACACCAAATATTGATTTGATTTAGCTTTCTCTTCTGTTCATTCACTTTGTATTTTGTAAACTGATAAAAAAAAAATATGAACGCTTTTATTTTTTAAAGCATTCTCACTTTACAGCGTTGTTCCACACCTGCCTAAAACTTTTGCACAGTATTGTATATACGGCAATAGTCGGGAAGGGTTTAATGTCATTCTTTTTTTGATAATAAAGTGCTGTTTTCTGTAATTATTGGGATGTGTGCTTGTTCTATGAAACCTCTCTTTTGCTGCACAATTACATTTTTTTTTAGGCATCTATAGCATGCCTCCAAATCTAGATCCAGTGGGATAGTCCCGGATTCCAGCGGCATGACCCAGTTCCAACTGCATCTGTGTCCTAAGGACGCAAATACAGTTCAATCCAATGGTGTAACTGACGGATTCCTGCTCTACCATTCACTTTATAACACCAGCCGTGAGTGGCTTGGCGCCGATAGGCGCAATGCAGTGACATCTCCTCTACTCATTGTGGGAATGGGGCTAGGTGTGTATTTTATTAGGCACTTTGGGGGCAATATACTGTGTTGGGGGAAGGCACTATGAGAGAATTATGCTGTGTGTGAGGTACTATGGGGGTATTATACTGTGTGGGAGGCACAATGGAGGCATTACACTGTGTGTGCAAAGCACTATGGGGGCATTATACTGTGTGTAGGGCACTATTGGGGCAATATACTATTTGGAGGCACTATGGGGCTTTATACTTTGTGTTGGGGCACTATGGAAGCATTATACTGTGTGGGGGGCACTGTGGGGCATTATACAGGGTGGGCCATTTATATGGATACACCTAAATAAAATGGGAATGGTTGGTGATATTAACTTCCTGTTTGTGGCACATTTGTATATGGGAGGGGGGAAACTTTTCAAGCTGGGTGTTGACCATGGCGGTCATTTTGAAGTCGGCCATTTTGTATCCAACTCTAGTTTTTTAATGGGAAGAGGGTCATGTGACAGGCCTCTGGCATTACCTAGCAGGCATTCACTACAGGCAGACCTGGGGGCCTTTATTAGGCCCACGGCTGCCATAGAAGACACAACACCCGGCGATCTTATTGCCGGGTGCCGATGCGATGAGAGAAGGAGCTCCCTCCCTCTCCAAAACAACTCAGATGCGGTGCTCGCTATTGAGCGCCGCATCTGAGGGGTTAAACGGGTGAGATCGATACTGATATCGATCTCACCCGTTAGAGCAGGGATGCCCCCAGCCCTCAGCTACCCCTGGTAGATTAATCGGCTCCCGGCTCTGTTTATTTATTCTAAGGATGCGCCGTGAAAAGGCTTATGCATCAGAATAAAGCCCATTAGTGGCTGCTGTGAAAAGGTGTATTGGCGGTCACTAACGGGTTAAAATAAAAGTAGTGTTTAGGAAGGAGTTACCTCTTTCTGTTCCAACAAAGTTTGTGTTTTTGACCTAAAGGAAGATGAGGGGAAAAAAAACCATATGAGAATGTGTGGTATCAGTTGCTTACTGCCATAGACTATCAATGTCTTGGCAGTCCACACCTTTTTCTGCAAGGACTTTTTAAAACATCCTGCAGAGTTTCCCCCTCCATGCTCCTCCCGCTCCATCAAAGATCCGTGACCCTGCTGTCTCTAGGCAGCTAAGATCACAGACTCTTACCGTGAGACCAATCAACATGGTTTTCAGGTATGTGTTCACTGTGCTTTCAGTCACAGCGATCACAGAAATGTTTACTAGTAAATAACAAACTAGCAAATAAGAAAACTCTTCTTACACCCACTCAGAGAGGGATATTAGTATGTATTGTCCCAACACAATGTAACACATTACACTTTCTCCTTTTTTTGTTTCCCAAATAAATATATTATTTTATTAAATCTAGCTACGAAAATGCTGATTTTTTTTGTGTTGTATGGAGATTATTATGATCTATCTATCTATCTATCTATCTATCTATCTATCTATCTATCTATCTATCTATCTATCTATCTATCTATCTATCTATCTATCTATCTATCTATCTATCTATCTATCTATCTCTATATACATGGTGTAAAGCATGTTGCCACTCGACTCTCGAGTAGTGGAAACGTGTTCTGTGGAGTCACGAATCACATTTCTCTATCTAGCAGTCTGATAGACGAGTCTGGCTTTGGCAAATGCCACAAAAATGTTACCTGCCTGACTGCATTACATAGTATGGTTAAAAAAAGACACATGTCCATCAAGTTCAACTAAGGGATGGGAAAATTAAAGGGATGAAAAAAAATGTCTACACATTGCCATAGGAGCTGATATTTTTTAGTTCTAGGAAATTATCTAAGCCTTTTTTAAAGCCATCTACTGTCCCTGCTGTGTCCAGCTCCTGCGGTAGACTATTCCATAGATTCACAGTTCTCACAGTATAGAAGGCTGCAGGTTGATCCTTTTGCTCCAAACGGAGGGAGTGCCCCCTTGTTTTTGTAGGGGGTTCTACATGGAACAGGATTTCACCATATTTTTTGTATGTGCCATTCATATATTTATACAAATGAATTATGTCACCCCTTAGTCGTCTCTTTTCAAGGCTAATTGTAATTCTTTTAATTTTTCCTCATAACTTAGATTCTCCATGCCCCTTATTAGCTTAGTTGCTAATCTTTGTATTTTTTCCAACTCGAGTGCATACTTTCTATGAACTGGGGCACAGAACTGAACTGCATATTCTAGATGAGGCCGCACTATTGCTTTGTAAAGTGGTAATATTATATTCCTGTCTCGCGAGTCCATGTCTTTTTTAATACACGACAATATCTTGCTGGCCTTAGAAGCAGCTGATTGACATTGCATGCTGTTATTTAGTTTATGATTTACAAGTAGACTCAGATCCCTCTCAATAAGTGACTCTCGCAGTGTAGCACCCTCTAAGACATATGATGCATGCAGATTGTTGGTACCCAGATGCATAACTTTACATTTATCTACATTAAACCTCATTTGTCAAGTGGATGCCCACACACTTAGTGTGTCCAAATCAGCTTGCAATTTACGAACATCTTCCATAAACTGAACAATACTACATAGCTTGATGTCATTTGCAAAAATATAAATAGTGCTATTAATTCCATCCTGTATATCATCAATAAATAAGTTGAATAATAGTGGTCCCAGCACAGAACCCTGGGGTACACCACTTATAAGCGGTGAACATTCAGCGTAGGAATCATAGACTACAACTCTCTGGATACGGTCTTTGAGCCAATTCTCAATCCAATCACAAACTATACTTTCTAAACCTATAGTTCTTAGTTTACCCATTAGACGTCTATGAGGGACAGTGTCAAATGCCTTTTCAATGTCCAAAAACACTATATCCACAGCTGCTCCTCTGTCTAGGCTTCTACTCACCTCTTCATAAAAACAAATCAGGTTGGTTTGACAAATTCTGTCTTTAGTAAAACCATGCTGGCTGTCACATGCTCCTGTATATAGTCCCTGAATATCCCCTCAAACATTTTTCCCACAATTGATGTTAAGCTAACTGGTGTATAATTACCCGGCGAAGACCTAGAGCTCTTTTTGAAAATAGGCATCACATTTGCCCTGCGCCAGTCCCTTGGCACTATACCAGTCACTAGAGAATCTCTGAATATTATGAAGAGGGGGAAAGAAATAACTGAACTAAGTTCTTTAAGAACTCTAGGGTGTAACCCATCTGGTCCCGGGGCCTTGTGCACATTTATTTTATTTAACTTATCTTGAACCATATCTACATTCATCCAATTCAGTATATCAACTGATATATTAACAGCACTGGCACCGGCTATATCAGATGCTCTTTCTTCTGTTGTATATACAGAGCTAAAGAACCCATTTAGTAACTCTGCCTTCTCTTGATCCCTTGTGACCAACTCCCCATTACCACTATTTAGGTATCCTACATGTTCAGAGCTTGGTTTTTTCATTCATATACTTTACATTTTTTGGGATTTGTTTTACTATTCTTGGCCACCTGCCTTTCATTTTGTATTTTTACTGATTTTATTACTTTTTTGCAGATTTTATTAAGCTCTTTATAATTTACAAAGGCTAAAGCTGTATCCTCAGATTTGTATTTTTTAAATGCCCTTTTTTGTCATATATTGCTTTTTTTTACAGAAGGTGTAAGTCATGTGGGGTTTAATTTTAGTCGTTTGTACTTGTTACCTATAGGAATACATTTTGCACTATAATTATACAAAATAGATTTGAAAATCTCCTATTTATCATTTGTACCATTGTTTGACATTAGTTCTTCCCAGTCTATGTCCTGAATTGCAGCCCTCATCCTGGGGAAATTGGCCTTTTTAAAATTAAGGGTTTTTGCCCTCCCAGCCCGTGTTTTTTTTTATAGTATAGGTAAAATGTAACTATATTGTGATCACTGTTACTGAGGTTTTCCAGAACAGTGACATTCCCAACAAGCTCTGCATTGTTTGAAATGACCAGATCCAACAGAGCAACACTCCTAGTCTTCCACAAACTGGGCCATAAAATTTTCCTGCAACAGGTTGAGGAAATGTCTCCCCTTTGCAGTTGAAGCCGAACCCTGACACCAAATTAATATCCCTGTAAATAAAATCTCCCATTATCACTGTATTGTGCCAATTGTAAAGTTTGGTGGAGGAAGCATAATGTTATGGGGTTGTTTTTAAGGGGTTGGCCTAGTCCCCCTAGTTCCAGTGAAGGGAAATCGTAGTGCTTCAGAATACCAAGATATTTCAGACAATTGTATGCTTCCAACTTTGTGGAAACAGTTTGGGTAAGGCACTTTTTTTCCAAAAATACTGTGCCCCAGTGCACAAAGCAAGGTCCATAAATGCATGGTTGGGTGTGTTTTGTGTGGAAGAACTTGACTCATCTGCACACAGCCCTCACCTCGACCCCATCGAACACCTTTGAAATAAACTAAAATGGATATTAATAGCCAGGCCCTCTTGTACAACATCAGTGTCTGACCTCACAAATGCTCATCTGGATGAATGGGCAAAAATTCCTACAGACACACTCCAGAATCTTGTAGAAAGCCATCCCAAAAGAGTGGAAGCTGTTTTAGCTGTAAAGGGGGGACAGACTCCATATTAATGCCTATGGATTTAGAATGGGATGCTCCTGTACGTGTAATGTGTAGTTGTCCCAATACTTTTGTCCATATAGTGTAGGTATACTGTATAGCAGTGATATAGTAGAATGCTATCTTTGTATAATGATATCCCACAAGCTGTTGTATAAATAAAGCAAACTGATCCCTTTTGGCCAGAATTTATTGTATTGACACACATTGTCTAAATGCTTTGATTACGTCTCCACTGGCCAGTGTGACATTCTATTGATGATTAGGAACTACTCAAGTGAACTCTGTGTAGGCTAACTATACAATCCAAAAGAAGAGAATTAAGGCCCTATTACACCGGCCAATTTTGGCAGATGCAACGAGCGCCTATCAGGAGACTGCTCATTGATTGGACCTCGCTTACTCCAGTCACAAGGTGCTAATATGGGGACGAGCGGTCTTTACTCCAATTGCTCGTCCCCATACGCTATTATCATGTTGGCAGCGCATCTCCTTGCTTACACAGGGTGATGCGTTGCTGACAATGATAACATTTCAGTTTTTTTAAAACGATACGATCAGCAGATGAACAAGCGTTTTCTCGTTCATCTGCTGATCGCTGCCCTGTTTACACAGGGCAATTGTCGGCAACGAGAACGCTTGTCTGCCCAATAATTGCCCAGTGTAAAACCCCCTTATCTTCGACAGCAGATAAACAATTCTAGTCTGTAAAATACCTGTAGAGTTTCTTGACCTATTTACACATCAAGAGTAGAGCTGAGCGATTCTTACTACATTGTTCAATTATTGTCGCATACTGTGTTTAAAAGGAAAAGTTAAAACAACTTATTTAAATTACCAATAAAAAATACTTAATACTAAATCAATGTTTTTTCTTCTTTCAGCTCTATATGATGAAGGTATGTGTCTGCCTAAATACATTCAATTACTACCCTACGCTTTTCAATTGTGCTAGATTTCTTCATGGTTCATTTAAACACAGACAGCTATGTAGATTCATGCTGCATGACGTGCACTGAATTGATAATAGCCGCACGCCAGATCCGTTGCACTGGTCATTTAAGGAGGCTAACTTTTACCTTGTACAAATCTCCCACTTTACCAGCACCAAAGCAACCCCAGACCATCACATTACCTCCACCATGCTTGACAGATGGCGTCAGGCACTCTTCACAAATGTTCTTCTGTGTGATCCAAACACCTCAAACTTCGATTCGTCTGTCCATAACACTTTTTTCCAATCTTCCTCTGTCCAATGTCTGTGTGCTTTTTCCCATATTAATCTTTTCCTTTTATTAGCCAGTCTCAGATATGGCTTTTTCTTTGCCACTCTGCCATGAAGGCCAGCATCCCAGAGTCGCCTCATCACTGTAGACGTTAACACTGGCGTTTTGCGGGTACTATTTAATGAAGCTGCCAGTTGAGGACCTGTGAGGCGTCTATTTCTCAAACTAGAGACTCTAATGTACTTGTCTTGTTGCTCAGTTGTACAGCGGGGCCTCCCACTTCTCTTTCTACTCTGGTTAGAGCCTGTTTGTGCTGTCCTCTGAAGGGAGTAGTACACACCGTTGTAGGAAATCGTCAGTTTCTTGGCAAGTTCTCGCATGGAATAGCCTTAATTTCTAAGAACAAGAATAGACTGTCGAGTTTCACATGAAAGCTCTCTTTTTCTAGCCATTTTGAGAGTTTAATCGAACCCACAAATGTAATGCTCCAGATTCTCAACTAGCTCAAAGGAAGGTCAGTTTTATAGCTCCTCTAAACAGCAAAACTGTTTACAGCGGTGCTAACATAATTGCACAAGGGTTTTCAAGTGTTTTCTAATCATCTATTAGCCTTCTAACACAGTTAGCAAACACAATGTACCATTAGAACACTGGAGTGATGGTTGCTGGAAATGGGCCTCTATACACCTATGTAGATATTGCATTAAAAACCAGACGTTTGCAGCAGGAATAGTCATTTAGCACATTAACAATGTATAGAGTGTATTTCTGATTAATTTAATGTTATCTTCATTGAAAAAAAACTGCTTTTCTTGCAAAAATAAGGAAATTTCTAAGTGACCCTAAACTTTTGAAAGGTAGTGTATACTTTTGAGAACTATAAGGAGGCTTAATAACTGACACCAATTTCTTACAGATCATACTCTTGCCCTGATTGTTAGTGTGATAAGCGTCAATATGGACGGCCCATAGTTTATACATAAACCATTACATGGCTAAAATGGAATATATGGGAGAATACACAATTGGCAGGGGACAACATTTAAACTGTATACAGATGTAACCACATGTTGGACCTACTAATATCTCGAGTATGTTGTATGGATGTAACGTGATATGTCTTCTATATAATTCACCTGCATGATGTTCCATCCTATGATTTCATTACGGTTACTCTGTTCATTTAAGATATCTTTGATACATTTATCCATAGTGATTTACAAGTGGTTTGAGCACATAGTTGCTTAGTCTGTTCATGGTGATCTAAAAATAGACTAATTCCCTGGCTGTGTTTTGCTAGATAAAGCAGCCAAAAGAAATAAAGTAATTTAAGTCCTCGAGTTTCACAGATCTTAACTTATAGAACTATTGGGATTTCTTTCTTAGTAGATAGTTTTCTAAATTCCCTCCTCTCTTAGGGAGTCTTACCAATTAAATTTCTTGGAAGCTGATGCTGTTGAGGTCCCCTTTGTGCTCGGACCATACATCATTTGCCACTGGCGTGTCTCTATTTGTAATAACACACGCATGTTTCCAGATACATTGACGGAATTTTCTTACTGTTTTACCAAATTCTTTGCTGGACAGGGGCATGTCATCAAGCATGCTACTTCCCTTAAATGAGCAGTTGACAAACTCCCTGGTGTTAATTTGCTGTCCTACAACTCTGCTTCTAAATATTGTGCCTGTGAAAAATGAAGTCAAAGACTGAACACTGGGCACATCTAAACGTTCCCGGGATTTGTCTATCCAGCCAAGTCCCAAGTTTGCTTATTGGGGTAGATAACTCTGCATCAGGCAATCTTTCAGATTTCTGCCTCTCCTGTATTTTATGGACAGGGTGTAACGAATCGGGGGAGGGAGACAGACAGGTGAGCCCTAATCTACTCGCAACTCAGTCCCTGCCTACTTGCACGGCCCGTCCTAAGTGACGGCGTACAACTGGGCGACGGTCCCTACGCTCAATAAGTGAAAGACAGACAACACAAGACAAGGGCACACAGAAGCAAAAGGGGAAGTAGGGGCAGTTGCCCACGGAACACCGTGAGCAACAGGCAGTGGTGAACGAGCCGAGTCAAACCAGGAGAGTACGTAGTAACAAAATTAGAGCAGGAGAAGAGTCAGTCAAGCCAGGGTCAAAAAATAACAGCGGTCAATAATGTAAATAGCAGGAATTGCAGAGCCAGGAAACAAGACAATCACAGGCAAGGAACAACTGCAAGTGAGGGTATCAATAGACCAAGGGCGGGAGCAGAACCGTCAGGCCAGGCTGTGATAGGTTCTCCCTCTCCTCAGCCTGCGAGCCTGAGTGGTAACAGATCGCGTCACTCTAGCAGACCTTGGAGCTTATGAAGGCTGATTAACCCCGGGCGTCAATACAGAACCTGTGTCTGGCAAATCCATTACACAGGGCATCTGGGTTATGCCCCCAAAGTCCTTCTCCGTTTTTAGAATTTTGCAATATGTGGAAATAATGTTTGTTCTCGAGACTTGACATCATATCTTTAGAACCATCAGGAAGTGAACCCACTGTGCTACTCAACCGGTTTGACTTAGGGCCACTTCTAAGGGTGTCTTCTAAGTAGCCTCTCTGATCTTCACCCTTTAACCCCCATACGGGGATATGGAATTTGCTGCGTGGAGACTACCTTTTGCGATGGTCCCGGTGTGAATAGCAGCTGGCCCAGCGGACCTGAATACCATGTTGTAGTACACCAGGGGTACAGGCACTGGCAGATGATACCTTGGCAGATGGTAGTGGATCAGAAGTCACAGTTTCTAACTGGAAGAAAGTCTTAGGCTCATCTCAGGTAGTTAGATACAGACTGGCACTAGATAGATGGATGCAGACTGGTAGCGAGTAGCTGGATACAGATTGGTGGCAGGTAGCTGGATACAGACTGGTAGCGGATAGCTGGATACAGACTGGTAGCGGAAAGGTGTATACAGGCTGGTAGCGACTAACTGGATACAGACTGATAGCGGTTAGATGGATGCAGGCTATTAGCAGATAGCTGGGTACAGAGAGGTAGCGGGTAACTGATTACAGGCTTGCAGAAGACAGACGGATACAACTGTTAGGCCTCATGCACACGACCGTAAAAACTCCCGTTATTACGGGTCGTAATTACGACCCGTAATAACGGGCTCATAGACTTCTATTGGCGACGGGTGCCTTCCCGTTTTCTCACGGGAAGGTGCCCGTGCCGTTGAAAAAGATAGAACATGTCCTATTTCAGGCCGTAATAACGGCACGGACAGTCCATAGAAGTCTATGGAGCTCTCGTAATGACGGGTGGCTACATGTGTGCACCCGTCATTACGGCAGCGTTGCTAAGCGACGTCAGTAAATAGTCACTGTCCAGGGAGCTGAAAGAGTTAACTGATCGGCAGTAACTCTTTCAGCACCCTGGACAGTGACTACCGATCAGTATAAACCTGTAAAAAATAAAAGACGTTCATACTTACCGAGAACTTCCTGCTTCCTCCAGTCCGGTCTCCCGCCCGTTGCCTTGGTGACGCGTCCCTCTCGACATCCGGCCCGATGTCCTGGATGACGTTTCAGGCCATGTGACCGCTGCAGCCAATCACAGGTCAATCACAGGCTGCAGCGGTCACATGGACTGCCGCGTCATCCAGGGATGTCGGGCTGGATGTGAAGAGAGGGACGCGTCACCAAGACAACGGCCGGGTAAGTATGAATTTCTTTAACTTTTATTACAGAAAGGGCTGTCCCTTCTCTCTATCCTGCACTGATAGAGAGAAGGGGCTGCCGATTAGTGCAGTGCTATTTTGCCGCCAAAAACGTGCCCGTAAATACGGGTGGAATACGGGTGACACCGGACCCATATTTACGGGCACGGGTTCGTAAATACTGGTGCAAAACGGGTCGAATACGTGTGACACCGGACCCGTATTTACGCCAGTATTTACGGGTGGGAAAAAATACGGTCGTGTGCATGAGGCCTTAGCAAGTAGCTAGGTGCGGACTGGTATCAGGACATAAACAGGAAACTTTGCAGGACACACTTAGGTTGTACCGAAGTTGCTGAGGCACCAGGTGAACTGAAGAGGTACCTTAATAAGTCCTGGAGCAACTGGGATTGGATGCTTTTTTAAATGCGTGTGCGCTGCCCCTTTTATGAGGAGACCATGGAGTGCATGTGCGCCCTATGGCAGATGCGGCTATGAGCAGGAGAGGCAGGATGGAGATGCCGGCGGCTACGTAGAAGTATTTTTCCCTAGTCAGATTTCTTTTATTTTTGCTAATTTGTCAAATTTAAATGTTTCAGATAATTAACTAAATTTAATATAAAATAAAGACAACACGAGTAAACTCAAAATACAGCTTTTAACCCGTTAGTGACCGCCCATAAGTGCTTTTACGGCAGTCACTAATGGGCTTCATTCTGATGAAATTGCTTTTTTACAGCATTACATTAGCATAAAGAAGCGCCGCGGGGAGGAGGGATAGCTGAAGGCTTGGAACACTGACTGGGGACCATTGTTTGCGGTCCCAATACCGGCGATCGCTCTTGTATTCCATGAATACTGGCGATAGCCATTACAATGAAGTTTGAGGTGAATAGAAGTTTTTTTTTATCTCCTCTCGCCATGAATGTTTGGTGAGAGGAGATAAAAAAAAATGTATTGTTAGGCCCTGTTGCCACCGATCGTGCCCCCCCTCCCCCACAAATAACAAAATGGCGCACGCATGCGCTGTTAGTGCAATGCAGAGGGTCCGCCTGTTGATAGAAACTGATCGGGGACGGTTATAATTGGTCCCTGATCGTATGGTCACTGTGATATACCTATCACAGTGACCATAGTCATATATTTACTAAATACAGCACAGGATTTGTGCAGTTTCCTACCCTGCTCTCACTGTAGTTGATTTGTGAGAGATGAGAGAGATACTGCTTCAAATCATGATGTGTTATACTGTGAAATACACCACATATTCGCCTGTGTTCATAGATTACTCGTAATCACCCCCAGATTACCCGTATTACCCCCAGATTACCTGTAATCTCTGTGATTTTTTCTTTTGCTGATTACGCTGTTATAATAGCGGTTATTAACTGCGGTTTACCGTAGTTTTTTTGCTTTTTTGTTAGTGTTTTATATATATATATAAAAAATAATAAAAAAGGTAATTAGCACAGCAAAAAATGAATCGCAGAATGTTCTCTCATATGCCTTACTGTGCTTCAGCAGTTCAGGCAGCGATACGGACACTGCGTCAGAAGCAGGACTTAGTTCAGAAAGGGACACAAGTTCTGCTTCTGTCACTGGACCCCCCAGCCCTATTGTGGTGGACGCAGCTGTCACCATTGAAGCATCAGAAGTAGGGCCTAGTAATACAGTCCCTCCCACAATGTGGGATCCTGCAGATTCTTTCTCCTCCCAAATTTCACCATTTATAGCCATTCCAGGCATCAACACGGATGTTGCAAATTTTGACTATGAGTTTTTTAATTCGTTCATAGGCGGTCAGGTCCTGGAACTAGTTGTCCAGCAGATAAATTTATATGACAGTTAATTTGTGACCGAAAATCCCAGGTTTTGCTATGCCAGAAAATGGATCCCCACAATGGTCTCGGAAATTAAATTTTTTGGGGGAATTACCCTAAATATGGGGTTAACAAAAAAGTCTTCCGTCTGGTCCTACTGGGCTACCCGCTCTATCCACAGCACCCGTTTTTTCAGCCGGTATGTCCCGCAGAAGCTATGAAACAATAATGCGTTCATGCACTTCTCTGAAAATTCCCAAATCCCCCCAAGAAGTGATCCAAGCTATGATCGCCTCAACAAATTGAGACCCCTTCTCTCCTGCCTAAGAGAGTCATTTTTAAACTTATATATGATAGGGAAAAAATTAAGCAATTGAACTTTTTGCTAATGTAACAATATGGAGAATGGTAACTTAGGCTAATAGCAGTTAACAATTTTTTGATTCTGCTGTGTCAGTTAACAGACAATAATTCCATCTATTCACATAAGCTTCTCTTTATCACATTATGTAAACAAGCACCATTGTATATGATAAATCAGCTTATCTGGACCCCATTGTATATGATACCATGTTTTGTAATGGAAACATATACTATTGTATGCATCTCTCTTTGTCTCCTGGTGCACATATCTCACATATATGTCATATTGGCTATATAAACTGCTGTAATTACTAATGATGTCAGTTCTGAATAGGAATTCAGAGCACTGTGTACACAATAAACCTTTTTTTATCCTAAAGAAGCTGCATTAATGTGAGTTCCTTATGGAGATAGAGAAGTTTTTACACTGCCGTAACATTTGGTGTATCGGTACTTCAAGATGTCCAGACGGGAGCCTGGAGTGGTGCTGACTGAGATAGTGGATTCATTCTTGGACCCGAGCAGGTGAGCATTTATTGCCTGTGACTCCACTCTGTCTGCCAGTATACACTGTTCCTGTCTTTGAGTGATCTGAAGGTACCATTTTATTTAATGATTTGATGTCCAATCTCCATAGGAAGATTTTAGTTTATATTATAGATTGTAAAATATGTGTGATATTGTTATACTAACTGTATGTTTGCTGTTCGAATGAACGAAAGTATATGGTATAGTCTCTCTGTGTTTTACAGACTTATCCACCAGAAAGTGGGTCTAAGTAAGAGACACTCTATTGTAAATTCTGTGTGTGTAGTGGTGAATAACCACTCCCGTCCGTGAATCTGGACAGAACTCCTGCATGTCCACGTTGTCATTATTGCGCACGTGGTCAGGAATGAGTTAGCGAGTAAACAATTGAGCAAAGAAAGATAGAAGTATATGTATGACTTGTTTTGTTCTTTATCTTTTCTGTTGGGGTTAGAAGCGTTTCCACTATACTTTTGTGTTGTATTCTCTTGTGATGTGGCTGTATGGACTGTTCTCTCACTAACAATACAGTGAATGTACCGGAAGGACCTTTGAAAGGTGTGTGAATGTATGAGGCAAGTGAAGGGTTAATCCTGGACTGTCTGCATGCTAAGAGGGACGGTAAAAGTCTCTGAATCCCATAAATGGTCCGCTGTCTAGAATTAACGCTCTGTGTTACACTCAGTAGCAGGAGTTAGTAGAGAGTGAAGCAGGGAATGTTTGTGTACGGAGTGATAGTTTGATCCTTTGTATCTATAAGGGGCTTCTCCATTGTATATCTCTGTGCCTGTGCTTGAGCCACTAATCTTTGACTGTTATGCTATGGAAGCAACGGGTGACGTGTGGTTTTAAAGTTTAGTACGGTGATAATGCCTGCCTATTAAAAGTGGTCTGACGAGATCCATATTGTGTTAATGTAGTTTGGGACTTCCATAGATCCGAGTGAAATATGGGGAACCGTTATGGTAAAACCCTACCGCAGGGGACACGGTGTGTGGCATATCCAGAAACAAGTCCTATCAAGGCACATGTTAAGAATGTATACAAAATATGGAATAGGTGGAGAACTGTGCTTCCAGCTCTACCTTTAGAGTATACTCTAGATACTAAAGTGTAGAAAACGATTATTCCGTATTATAAGAATGATGTAGAACAGTAAATGTATTATAAATGGTTGGATTTAGCGAACGCAGATATTAGAGGAGATGCTCCTATAGCAACTATAACCCCACATGCTCTACCAATGCCACCTAGCATGATGATGATGATGATGATGATGAATATGATGGATTATGATGCTGATGATGATGAGAATGATGAATATGATGAATTATGATGCTGATGATGATGATGACGATGATGATCTACTAACCATGATAAACAGAATGCCAAAGCCTAGAAAGGAGGGAATATATCTAAGAAGTGAGTTACAGAAAGGTAATGAAGAAAACAGTAGTAACCAGGTTCAGAGAAGAAAATAAATCAGGCGTTACAATTGCAATGGGCAAGGTCACATGGCTAGATACCGTAAAAAGCAAAAGAAACAAAGAAATGATGTCTGTGATGACTTAGTAGCTGATAAGTCACTAAATGAATAAGAGGAAGAGGATTTTGTCTTCACAATTTCTTTCTCCTCCGCAGGAACCTGAATTGTAATATTGCAGGATATAATGTACCTTTCCTTGTTGATACAGGGGTTCTGGAACTCTAATCAATAATGAAATTCTTTCCTTATCTGATCAGAAAGTGAAAACAGTGGGAGTCACAGGAGATCCAAAATATCTTCCTATTTCTAACCCCAGAATAAAAATTTGTGGTATTGTTTATCCACCACCTGGATAAGAGTAAACTCGTTCTCCGTAATATTATAATAAGAAAGAGATAGATCCGGAGTATGTATAAAATATAACTTTTACTAAGTTTTGTTTAAAACATACGTAACATATAATATGTATAGATGAGGATATCATGTGCCAATACTGCATGCAACTTCTCATATATTTTCTGTGATTTACATTTATATCAAGGTTTTTGAGACAGCAAAAAATCAGTCCACCTTTGTAAGGTTTCTTAATCTGTGATATATTATGGTTATTATCTTCAGGGGGTTCCTCCATATTTCTCTCCTTTGCATGGACCACATATAAGGGTAATATAAAGATTGTAGGGAAGTTGCCCTCCTACCCCTTTTTCCTGTTGGTAGTCCTTATAGCAGATGTGTCCAAAATATCGAAAAAGTAGTGGTGATCCTCTCCTAGGTAATGATTGGTAAATAGATAGATGTTCTCTCAATGCATTTCTTGCTGACCAAACGATTCCTCAGGGGAGATGGGTCAAAGAGGCAGCTGCATCAAGGTTCAGAATAAGCTGCTTTAAAGATTAGTGTGGCTGTCAATCCATGTAGAGAAAATGCTTTCCGGTTAAAGCATGCTTGCAGTGGCAAGAAGTTAGACCTTCCTTCTGGGAAGTAAATAAAGAACGCCTGTTCCTGAAGTGTATCATCATTAAACTAAGGGATTCCCTGCTCCTTTTATATCCGGTTACTCCCCGGGTCCTCCCTCACCACACACACCTCCCTGTGACGTATATATGTGGGGCGTATGTCTAGTGTGGAGCGATAATCCGCCCCGCGACCGCAGACCCACTGACCATAAACAAACTGTCCATCTGTCAGCCAAGTCCGCGATCGCGCCACGGGTCACCGCCACACTCCACTCCGAGTCAGGCTCCCTGCAATCTCAACAACCGGAGATATATTAAGTTTGCAGGCAGCGATCCCATGTTCGCTGCCTGGAGACGCGTTGTCAGGGATACGGAGATGCTCCGCCCCTAGTTGAGTGACACAGCAGCCAGTCACTAGCTGTGATGTAGTCTCCACTGCCCTCTCATTGGTCAGGTCCGCGTCGTCTGGCTGACGCTGCGGGTCTGTGTCAGAGATGGTACATAGACATAAATCTGTCTATATATAAAAAAGCAGAAAGCCCGACCGGTGAGTGGAAATGGGAGGGGGGGGGGGGAATTACAAATAGGCCAAAGTTGTGTGTATGGTACAAAGAGGCCGGCCAAAAAGGGGGCTTCCTAACCGGCACCCATGTTACCCACACACACAACTAAAGTCTCAGAAAACGACGGAGTAAGCTTGTTTATTTATTAAGGTAATCCATTTTTACGCAGTCATGTGACTATATTCTAAGGATATTTAAATGGCAAACAAGGGATAGTTGTCCAACTATCTTAAAGGGAATGTGTTGCTAGCAAAAAATTTATATTTTTTTTTAGTTAAACAATTAGTGTGTAGGTGATTACACATTGTTCTAATTTTTTTTATTTTTTTCACAAGTCAGGAAATATTATAAATTAGATTCTAATTTATAATATTTCCCAGCACTGGTCACTAGATGGAGCAATTTCCAAAATTGCAGCATTGCATGTGGTAAAGCAACCACATTGCTTTATGCTGCAAAATTGGAAAAAAATCCCTCGCTCTAGTGAGCTCTCAGAATCCCCCCCTCCTTTATCCTGGCTAGTGCCGGGAGAAACGAGGGGATTGAACGGTCAAACCTCCTACACTGTGTGTCGCCATTTTTTGAGCTAACACACAGTGTAGTAGGTTTACATACAGTAGTAAACACACACTGAATCACGAACATACATAGAAATAACTTACCTGCTCCTGCCGCCGCCGCTCCCTCCGGTCCGTCCGGTCCGTCTGCTGCCGCTGCTCCAAGTGCACGATTCCGGAAGCTGCGACCGGAATTAGTAATCTTACTGTCCGGCCGCGACTTCCGGTCTACAGGAAAATGGCGCCGGACGGCGCTCAGTTCAACTTGGACTGTGTGGGAGCGGCGCATGCGCCGTTCCCACACAGACGGCGTACACCATAGTGGATGGAACGGGCCCCGTTCGCATTCACTATGGGACTGTAGCTGCCGTATTCCATGTCTGTATGTGTCGTTAATCGACACATACAGAAATGGAAAAAAAAAATGGCAGCCCCCATAGGGAAGAAACAGTAAAAAAATAAAAAAAAAAGTAACACACAAACACACAAATAAATATAAAAGTTTTTAATAAAACACTAACATCAAACTGATCTAAAATTTTTTTTTGGGGTGACACTGTTCCTTTAAAGCAAGTATAGGTTGCAAATGCTAGGGAGTATTGTTGCTTCATTATTTTATTCTGTATCTTTTATCTAGTGTAATTCTTGTTATAAGAATCTACATTATTGTTAAAAAATACACGCGGAGTGGATTCAAATAAAGCAACCAAAATCGAGTTGTTCATTTAGCCCGTTTGGTACAGTTGAGCTTAATCGGAATACGCTGCAAAAGAACTCACACTGCAAAACATCTTTGAGAAGTTTCAATTTAATTTAACAGAAAGAAAGCATAATCAATTTGTTCGGGATCTACAAGACTTTAAAGATAACAAAATATATACATTTGAAGTAAAAAAAGGAAGATCAAAATTTGAAACAGATCAATCCTCAACGGACACTGATCACACAGATCAGGAATCAAATTACCAGAGTTGGACCAGAGGTAACAGAGGGAGAAACCCCATTAGATCAAGTAGGGGAAGAGGCTCCCAGAGAAATAGGAACCCCCAAAAACGATGGGGACTTATTGCAAAATTCAGGTACCTCCAGTCTCTCAGGAACCAGTCAAAACTCGGGACTCAACACAGAAACAACCTCTTTTTTAGACAGGGAGGATCCAAGAACCCCTTTTCAGCTACGGAACAAACCAAACAACCAGAAATAGAAAAGAAAGAACTAACGGTTATTAATTTATCTGAAAGAAAACTAACCAATACTGAAATATCCATCCTTGGCAGGGGCTTATGTTTTGTACCCACCACTGGCTTTGATATTTTTAACTGGGACAAGGACATTCATTTGTTCACAAGGAAACGAAAATGGCACAAGTTATATAGCATTAAAGACAGAAATGAGTGTCAAGAATTAGGAATAACGCTTGAGGAATTACCACATGCAAGAGACCTAGCGAATCTGTTAGCCTCAAATGATAAACAAAGAGGGACAGGTCCCTTTACAACTTGTAAACTAAAAAGTCAGAAAATTCCCCCTACTGGAGAAACATCAGTCATAGATGTATTTCAAGAGCTGGTCATAAATGACCTGATGAAGATCAATATACAAAGAAAATGTACAAATTTAACTAGAAATGACAATGATGCATTCATTTCCCTAGAAAGAGACGAGAACATCGTGATCAAGTCATCCGACAAGGGGGGCAATGTAGTAATCTCGGGGAGGAAAAAATATATAGAAATGTGCCACAACATCCTGAATGATCCTGCCAGTTATGAAATCTTAACAGAAGATCCCACGAGATCTCTTTAAAATACTAAATAACGCGCTAAGAAATAATCTCATTAATGAACATGAATACAAATTCATGATGACTGATAAACCAAAGACTCCCACCTTTTATGCTCTCCCTAAGATACACAAGGGCACAAACCCCTTAAAAGGACGTCCTATTGTATCTGGCATTTTGGGATTGACACAAAATGTGGGGGTCTATATCGATAGGGTTTTGAGAACCTATGTAGAAACCCTACCCTCTTATACAAGGGATACGATGGATTTGTTGGCCAAAATTGACGGTCTACCCATCGAACAAGGTACTACCCTATGTATTATAGATGTTGAGGCTCTATACTCGTCAATTCCCAATAAAATGGGACTTGAGGCAGTACGTCATTTTTTACATACCAGAGGGACACATTTTAGGGATCACAGCACGCTCACATTGAAGCTGTTGGAATTTGTTCTAACTAAAAATTATTTTTTGTTCAACGGACGCATGTACTACCAGCTCAGAGGCACTGCCATGGGCAACTCATGTGCCCCCACATACGCCAACTTATTTCTGGGCTGGTTGGAAGAAACCATAGTATTTACCGATGAATGATATTTATCCAATCTACCAGTTTCAATGTGGGCGCGTTATATTGACGATATTTTCGTCCTGTGGACCGAACCTATCTAAATATTCAGGGAGTTTGTTCAGTCTATAAATCAAAATGACATCGGGTTGAAATTTACTTTTGAATCTCACCTGAACTCACTTCCATTTCTAGACGTGCTCATATCTATAGAAAATAATGGCAAATTGAAAACCTCTATCTATAGGAAACCCACAGCCACAAACAGCCTTCTGAGGTGGGAGAGTTATCATCCCCACCCACTTAAAAAGGGTATACCTAAGGGACAATATCTCCGCTTTTGAGGAGAAAGCGAAGGATCTTGAGGCGAGATTTGTTGAAAGAGGTTACCCATCTAGAATCCTAAAGGAATCATACAGACACGCACAGTCCCAAAAAAGAGAAGAATTATTAATTCCTAAAAAGAAAGAAATTATTAAACAGCCTATACGACTAATAGGAACATACAATATGGCAGACCATACAATTAAAAGAATATTAGAAAAACATTGGAAAATTCTTCAGATGGACGCTGACCTCAGAGGGATAGTAACACGAAGGGCACAAATAACCTATAGAAAGGGAAGAAGCATAGGGGATCAAGTAACACACAGTCATCTATACACTATAAAAAAAGAAGGGTGCTGGGCTGGCTAAACCGAAAAATTGATGGATGCTTTAAATGCGGACACTGTAAGGCATGCACATATATACAAACAACAAAAGTTTTTCATAGTGCCCATACAGGAATTAATTACCCTATAAAAAGCTTCTCCAACTGTAGTACAAATAACGTAGTATACAAAATTACCTGTCCATGCCCCCTAGACTATATCGGAAAGACCACGAGGGAATTCAAAAAGAGAGTTCTGGAACACATAGGTGATGTACGACATGAAAGAGACAAACCAGTATCCCGTCATGTTCATCTTAAACATAAGGGAGACCCAGATTGCCTTAAATTCACAATAATAGAATGGTTGCGACCATCCATAAGAGGCGGCGACATTGATAGAATTTTATTACAAAGGGAGTCAAAATGGATTTTCAAATTAAGCTCAACTGTACTAAACGGGCTAAATGAACAACTCGATTTTGGTTGCTTTATTTGAATCCATCTTGCGTGTATTTTTTAACAATAAAGTAGATTCTTATAAAAAGAATTACACTAGATAAAAGATACAAAATAAAATAATGAAACAACAATACTCCCTAGCATTTGAAACCTATATTTGCTTTAAGATAGTTGGACAACTATCCCTTGTTTGCCATTTAACCAGTTCAGGACCGGGCTATTTTGCGCCTTCAGGACCAGACACCGTTTAGCCATTTTTAGCACGTGTTAGTTAAATGGCTATAACGTTTTTATTTGTTGGGCTAACGACGTGATTTTTGCGATGTTTTTTCCGTAGACAATGCAGGTTTCATTTTTTATCGTTTTTATACACACCTTTTTTGCTATTTTAGAATTTTTATTCATAAAGTTTGAAAATAATAGTAAATAAATAAGCTTTTTTACGTTTCAGCTATTTTTTTGGGGTAATAACATAGTTTTACCCTAAAATAGACCTTTTATTTGTGATCGTCATTGTCTACCGTAAATTTTAATTTATTACATGTCTATATTAGGGTAATTGGGTCAGCGCTAGCGTTACAACAATGATTGGCGGGGGGAACGTTTTTTTTGGGGGTGGGTATTTTATGTGTATTTATTATTTAATTTACTTTTGCACTTTATTTTATTATTTTTTTATTACTATGGTCTGTCCCCCAAAGGTCAAAAAAGACCTTTGGGGAACTTTATATATTTGTTTTCTTTCTTTTACACCATCTTTTCCACTGTAACTGGAGCTGCACAGCAGCCCCAGTTACAGGGGAAATCAGCCCTCTCATAGTGACGATTGTCACTAATAGGGCTGTGCTGGGTCTTGTAAGACCCAGCAGCAGCCTGCCACTAACGGCACCCGGCGATCATGTGACCTGTCACATGATTACCGGGAGGAATAGAGACAGCGCCGCCGCTGCTGTCTCTATTCCTATACACAGCGTTCATTGAACGCTGTGTAAAAAGACATCGGAGAAGACAGAAGCAATGAAAGCTGCTTCTATCCTCTCCTCAGGGTCCCCGGCAGTCACTGACAGCCGGAGACCCGACATTCAGCTGCCCGATCGCGCGGGCAGCAAGTTAAAACCCGAGCCGTAAAAAGTCTATGGCTCGGGTTTTAAGGACCCTGACCGCAGGCCGTAAATATACAGCCAGCGGTCGGGAACCAGTTAAATATTCTTAGAATATAGTCACATGACTGCGTAAAAATGGATTACCTTAATAAATAAACAAGCTTACTCCGTCGTTTTCTGAGACTTTATTTGTGTGTGTGGGTAACATGGGTGCCGGTTAGGAAGCCCCCTTTTTGGCCGGCCTCTTTGTACCATACACACAACTTTGGCCTATTTGAAATCCCCCCCCCCCTCCCATTTCCACTCACCGGTCGGGCTTTCTGCTTTTTTATATATAGACAGATTTATGTCTATGTACCCTCTCTGACACAGACCCGCAGTGTCAGCCAGACGACGCGGACCTGACCAATGGCTGCCGCGTCACTCAACTAGGGGCGGAGCATCTCCGTATCCCTGACAACGCATCTCCAGGCAGCGAACATGGGATCGCTGCCTGCAGACTTAATATATCTCCGGTTGTTGAGATCGCAGGGAGCCTGACTCGGAGTGGAGTGCGGCGGTGACCCGCGGCGCGATCGCGGACTTGGCTGACACATGGACAGTTTGTTTATGGTCAGTGGGTCTGAGGTCGCGGCGCGGATTATCGCTCCACACTAGACATACGCCCCCCCTATATACGTCACAGGGAGGTGTGTGTGGTGAGGGAGGACCCGGGGGAGTAACCGGATATAAAAGGAGCAGGGAATCCCTTAGTTTAATGACGATACACGCCAGGAACAGGCGTTCTTTATTTACTTCCCAGAAGGAAGGTCTAACTTCTTGCCACTGCAAGCATGCTTTAACCGGAAAGCATTTTCTCTACGTGGATTGACAGCCACACTAAACTTTAAAGCAGCTTATTCTGAACCTTGATGCAGCTGCCTCTTTGACCCATCTCCCCTGAGGAATCATTTGGTCAGCAAGAAACGCATTGGGAGAACATCTATCTATTTACCAATCATTACCTAGGAGAGGTTCACCACTACTTTTTCGATATTTTGGACACATCTGCTATAAGGACCACCAACAGGAAAAAGGGGTAGGAGGGCAACTTCCCTACAATCTTTATATTACCCTTATATGTGGTCCATGCAAAAGAGAGAAATATGGAGGAACCCCCTGAAGATAATAACCATAATATATCACAGATTAAGAAACCTTACTGGACTGATTTTTTGCTGTCTCAAAAACCTTGATATAAATGTAAATCACAGAAAATATATGAGAAGTTGCATGCAGTATTGGCACATGATATCCTCATCTATACATATTCTATGTGACGTATGTTTTAAACAAAACTTAGTAAAAGTTATATTTTATACATACTCCGGATCTATCTCTTTCTTATTTCTAACCCCACCAATGTTTCTGTAGGTCCCATAACTACGTAACATTCTTTTTTATTGTCAGCAGATGCTCCGATAAGCCAACTGGGAAGGGACTCGCTGTGTGAGTTAGGATGTACCATTTACTGTACACCAGATGGCGTACATCTCCATGTACCATTAGAAAACAAGGAGGATACTTTTAATCTTTTACATCTTACCCCACAGTTAGTGTATGTTCACACGCAGTGACCAAAAACGTCTGAAAATACGGAGCTGTTTTCATGCGAAAACAGCTCCTGATTTTCAGACGTTTTTGTAGCAACTCGCAATTTTCACTGCGTTTTTTGCGGATGTTATTGGAGCTGTTTTTCAATGGATTCAATGAAAAACGGCTCCAAAAACGTCCCAAGAAGTGACATGCACTTCTTTTTCGCGGGCGTCTTTTTATGAGCCGTATTTTGACAGCTATGCGTAAAATTACACCTCATGGGAACAGAACACCGTAAAACCCATTGAAAGCAATGGGCAGATGTTTGTAGGCGCATTAGGGGCATTTTTTTCAGGTGTAATTAGAGGCGTAAACGCCTGAATTATGTCTGAAAACACTGCGTCTGAACATACCCTTAGGCCTCATGCACACGAACGTAAAAACCCCCGTAATTACGAGCCGTAATTACGGCCCGTAATTATGGGCACCATAGACTTCTATTGGCCACAGGTACCTTCCGTATGCTTATGGGAAGGTGCCCGTGCCGTTGAAAAGTATAGAACATGTCCTATTTTAGGCCGTAATAACGGCACGGGCAGACCCATAGAAGTCTATTGGGCTCCCGTAATTACGGGTGGCTACGTGTGTGCACCCTTAATTACGGGAGCGTTGCTAGGCGACATCAGGGGATAGTTACTGTCCATGGTGCTGAAAGAGTTAACTGATCGGCAGCAACTCTTTCAGCACTAGGGACAGTGACTACCGCTGGAGTTAATAGTATTAAAAGTTAACTTACCCAGAACTCTTCTTCTTCTTCCTCCAGTCCGGCCTCCCGGGATGATGTTTTATCCCAAGTGACCGCTGCAACCAATCACAGGCCAATCACTGGCTGTAGCGGTCACATGGACTGCCTCGTCATTCAGGAAGGTAGGTCTTGATGTCAAGAGACGCATCACCAAGACAACGGCCGGGTAAGTATGAATTTCTTTTACTTTTACTGCGGAAAGGGCTGTCCCTTCTCTCTATCCTGCACTGATAGAGAGAAGGGCTGCCGATTAGTGCAGTGCAATTTTGCAGCGAAAACGTGCCCGTAAATACGGGTGGAATACTGGTGACACCGGACCCGTATTTACGGGCACGGGTCTGTAAATACTGGTGCAATACGGGTCGAATACGTGTGACCAAGGACCCGTATTTACGCCAGTATTTACAGGAGGACAAAAATACGTTCGTGTGCATGAGGCTTTACTCTCATTACAGATCCTGCAGTAGAGGCCATGATACAAAACATACAGACCCATGTATGGAACTCTAATTCCACTGAAGTAGGTACAATGAGCCAAGTTCAGCCAATGCAAATTTCTCTGAAAGCACACTGTGTATCCTCTGAAATGCAGAGATAGGAATTGGCCCTACAGTTGACTCATTGTTGAAACAAGGCGTCCTTAAGAAAATCAATTGCCCTATTTAAGAAGCATGGCAATAGTCGAGCAAGGAGAATGCTCCAGGATCTGAGAACTATTAATGAAGTAGTGGTTCCCCTAGTCCAGCAACTATATTGATGCAGATCCTCTCTGACAGGACTGAATTTCAGTCATTGATTTGTGTTCTGCATTTTCTCCATCGCCAATACACCCTGACTCACAATATCTGTTTTATATCTCTTGCTGATCTTCATCTACCTGGAGGTTCAATATTGATTCAAAATGTAGATGACATCTTGCTCTGCTCACCTTCTATAGAGTGGGGTCTTCAGGTAAAGAGAGAAGGGTCCTCAGGACTGGAACTGTTTTACATTTTTGGCAGAGAATGGACACAGACCAAGGTAACGTACATCGGGCGTTGCCTAATACAGGGGTACAGACATCTACTCCCAGATAGATTTGCTGCTATACAACAATTTATAATCCCACAAAATAAAAAACAGATGAGAAAATTTCTGGGAATGGTGGGATACTGTAGACACTGGTTGGAGTTGACACTGTTATAGCCCAGCCAGCTCATCCTACATCGGTGTTCACATTTGAACCCTGCTAGTTTGCTTCCTTATCAGACAAGTTTGTTTCAGAGAGAGAGGAAGGGGGGATGATGAAGGGGGTTACTTTTTTTCATTCTGACACAGATTAAGACTGTCCTGGACATACACAGACATTGACTGTACCACAATCTAAACTGAGAGCTCTGATAAAAGCTTGTCAACCTGCGGAGCAAAAGAAAGTTACATATACACAGACTCAAGATATGCTCTTGCAAGTGCCAAGATCACACTACAGGGCATGACCCATTGACTAAGGGATATCACAAGCTGATGTAGCTGCAAAGCAAGCAGCCAGTAAAAATCTGACACATAAACTGATCACAGTAAAAATAGTGTGATGTTGTTACAAATTTACCAGACTTTCAGAAACGTATAACTATGCAAAACAGTTGTTCTCAACAGGAAAAGGCCAGATGGAAGGACAAGGGTTGCACCCAGAACATAGATGGTCTCTGGCGTGATGGTGAAGGTAAGCCATAGTGAAGGTAGGCCAGCAGCACCAAAATCACTGCTGTCGGCATTAGCGGAGACATCGCATGGTTTAACCCATGAAGGTAAGACTGCAATGTGACATTTTATTTTCACTAACTGGTGTGCCTCGGGTTTTACTGCCGTTACGGTAAAGAAGTGTGCGTCTTGCCTCACTTGCCTTCAACAGGAGGTGCAGTGAAAGCCCGTCCTTCACATCTTCCATCAACGACTGGTCCCTTTCACATTCTCCAAATTGATTACTTACAGCTACCAAAGGTGGGAAGTTTACAATATGTGTTTGCATGTGTAGATGAGTTCTCAGGATGGGTTGAAGCCTATCCAACAGCATCACAAACTGCTGCTAAAATTTGCAAAGAGTTTGTTTGTATATATGGTATTCCACAGGTTCTTTCCAGTGCTCAAGGTCCGTCTTTTACTGGTAATGTATTTTAAACAATCTCCTCTATGCTAGGTATAAAACAACAATTACCTACAACTTATCACCCGGAAGATAGTCGTAAGATTGAAAGGTATAATCGAAGCATTAAAGAAAAGCTGGGTAAATGCTGCAAAGGGACTGGTATGAAGTGGCCTGATGCTTTACCACTTGTGCTCATGGAACTAAGGACCACACCTCGTTGGTTCAAAGCAATTGTCACCTTTTGAAATACTTTTTGGGAAAATGTCCTAATCTTCCACTTTCAACCTCAGACTCAAACCTGACTGTGCAAAATATTCTGAACACAGACTATGTGTCACGATTACAGAAGCAACTAAAGGAGACTCATCACCACAGCATCAACTAGAAACAATGACTGTGTGTCACGACATTCAACCTGGAGACTTTGTACTGGTTTGCAAGTTTTTAAGATGTATTTTTCAGAAAGCTGAGAAGGTCCATATCAAGTTCTTCTGATGACACCTACCGCCATCAAGGCAGATGGTAGGGATACGTGGATCTATGATTCACACTGGAAATGTGTAAAATCTGCTGTTGAACTATCTGACCGAAAGGAGGAGCTGGCTGACATCCTCGACACCAGTCATCCAGATCTACAACTGTGACACTCAGAGGACCGTGGTCCGCGGTAAGAGTACATAATAAAGCCTCCCTCACGACTGCCACCTGTAACATCCACGTCTGCGGACCGTCGTGGTTACTCACCCCTCGTTCACAGCCATGGACGTGTGAGTGCTGGCTGGCATCTCCTCCCCAGGAGACGCCAGCACTCATTTCCGCTCCGCAATGTCCCATAGGGTGCGCGCATACGCTCGTGCCCAGCCTTAAAGGGCCAGCGCACGCACATGAAATTATGGTTCTAAATTAGCCCTAATCACCCTGGACTATAAAAGGGCCCCTGCCATTTCACTCCTTGCCTGAGCTTTGTTTGTATTTATCTGTGTATAGGTTCAGACAGCACCAGATACGTGGCAGGATGGGGTTTTGCACGGATAGGGGCCCAACCCAAATATGAGTATAAAAGAGTATCCGGCACACCAATTTTGAAACAAAGGTATTTTTATTTTGTTTTTGTTTTTAATGCCAGTGGGATGTTTCGGTCTAAGCGACCTTCATCAGGCACTGAGCCGTGCTGGGAAACTGCATAGACGAGCGCTGGTGGTGCTGATAGTGGCATGCCTGATGAAGGTCGCTTAGACCGAAACGTCTGCCACTGGCATTAAAAACAAAAACTAAATAAAAATACCTTTGTTTCAAAATTGGTTTGCCGGATACTCTTTTATACTCATGTTTGTATTCCTCTGTCAGTCTTGCAAATGGTCCCTTATTCGTATCTTGTTCCCAGTGTTCCCTGCTACCTGTATCCTGTATCCCATGCTGTATTTGTTCCTGTGCCCCCTATAGTGTTGGAGTCGAGTTCTGGCGTCTACCACCTCTGCTATGTTTCACCACATCTGGTGTCATCTGACACGTTCTGCATAACCTGCCGTCAAAATCCCATCTGTGCAAAAGCCGCTGCCACTGTCTGGACTTTTACAGGTACCCTGGTGCTTGGATTTTATATTTACTTGTACACTGTTGTTTGGCCAGCTGCTATCCCGCTACAGCGGTGCAGCCTAGTGGGTCCACATACCCACAGATCTTGACAGTACGCTCAGGCCATGTACCCCAACTAATTAACTCAGGCTCTTATAAGTTCCTACCATCAAAAACCCCAACTCCTTTAATGTGTCCCTCCTGAAGCCTGTGGTGCTGAACCGCTACACTAAGACTCCTAGTCCTGCAGTTGCTCCCAGTGGTTCTTCCGATGTGTTCGAGGTAAAGGAAATCCTGGACTTCAAGAGAGCAGGAGGAAGTACTTTTTATTTGGTGGATTGAACAGGTTTGATTCAGAGGAGAGGTCCTGGGAGCCAGGAGAGAACCTCAATGCCCCTACCCTTATTAAGAGATTCCTCTCTTGCTCTGGTCCCAAGAAGAGGGGGCGTAAGAGGGGGGATACTGTAACATCCATGGCCGCGGACCATCGTGGTTACTCAACCCTCGACGGCCATGGACATGTGAATGCTGGCTCGCATCTCCTCCCCAGGAGACTCCAGCACTCACTTCTGCTCCACTCTGCAGTGTCCCGTAGGGTGCACGTGAATGCTTGTGCCCAGCCTTAAAGGGCCACTGCGCGCGCATAAAAATGATGGTTCTAAATTAGCCCTAATCACCCTTGGACCATAAAAGGGGCCCTGCCCTTTCACTCCTTGCCTGAGCGTTGTTTGTATTCCTCTGTTAGTCTTGCAAATGGTCCCTTAGTCGTATCCTGTTCCCAGTGTTCCCGTGCCCTGCTACCTGTATCCCGTGCTGTATTTGTTCCTGTGCCCTCTATAGTGTTGGAGTTGAGTTCTGCTGTCTACCACCTCTGCTGTGTTACACCACGTCTAGTGTCATCTGCCACATTTTGCATCACCTGATGTTAAGATCCCATCTGTGCCTAAGCCGCTGCCACTGTCTGGACTTTTACAGGTACCCTGGTGCTTGGACTTTATATTGACTTGGTTCACTGTTGTTTGGCCAGCTGCTACCCCGCTCCGGTTGGGCAGCCTAGTGGGTCCACATACCCACAGCTAAGCCGCAGCTGTAGCAGTAAGAAAATATACTGCTCTTCCATTGCGTGAAGATGACACTCTACAATAAAATGCGTGGAGCAGAAACATAGTGTTGGGTGGATTTCTCATTATGATAATTGCTTGTATATGATACCATGTTGTGTAATGCAAACATATACTATTGTATGCTAATTCTCTTGGTCTCCTGGTGCATATATGACACATACGTCATATTGGCTATATAAACTGCTGTAATTAATAATGATATCAGTTCTGAATAGGAATTCAGAGCTCTGTCTACACAATAAACCTTCTTTATCCTAAAGAAGCTGCATATATGTGAGTTCCTAATGGAACCTCAGGCAGAAAACTATCAGTAGACAAGTCTCTTATAAGCTGCAAGGGCCGTCTATCCTTTCGGCAATTTATCCACTTCAAAAGAGCCCGATACGGTGTGAAACTTTATGAGGTGTGCAAGAGCACAACGAGCTACACCTGTGGTTTTTTTTATTTATGGGGCAGGGACCGCCAACTTAATACCCCAGGCTGCCCAGAGGATATTGGCTTTAGTGGAAAAATTGTCTGGGAACTCATGGTGCCATTCCTACAGAAAGGGTACCATGTGTACACGGACAAATACTACACTGGTGTCCCCCTGTATAAGTCCCTCCATTCTGCTAGTAGGGGCCTGTGGAACAATAAGAAAAAATAGAGCCAGCTTCCCTCAACAACTGGTGTCCAGACGTATAACAAGGGGTGCGTCACTCTCATTTGCCAGTGACCAGTTGCTTGCTGTCAAGTGGAGTGACAAAAAGGAGGTGTCTATGCTAACCACTGTGCATAAGGATACCACAGTGGCAGTGAGAGAGAGGGAAGCTACCACTAATAAAAGGAAACCGGTCTGTATAGTGGGTTATAATAAATTAATGGGGGGAGTCTATCTGACCAGGTCCTACAACCTTACTTAGTCAAATGTAAGACTAGGACCTGGTATAAAAAGGTAGCGATCTACCTCATACAAATGGCTACTTATAACAGCTATGTGCTCTACAAGACCCATGGAGCGCTCAGTTTCCTACAATATCAGGAAAAAAATTATACTGCACCCTCTATTTGACTCCCTCGCACCTGGAGAATCCTTTGAGTCAAAGGATGTCAAAAGGCTCACTGAGCGCCACTTCCTTCACCCTTACCCGGTTTTACTGCCCCATGTGCCCTTCAAATCCAGGCCTGTGCAACTTTGCCTGTTTTGAGACATATCACACCGTTTCTAATTATTAATTTTATATATAATTTAGGGAACACCAAAAAGGGTGGGGTGGGGGTGGGGGGAGATTAATTTTAGGGAGTCTATTTCATTTATTCATATTTTTTGTTTCGTTTCAGGGATTTCCAGGAGGAGGGAATGTAGTAAAGTGTTTTTATTTCAGACTGTAAAACTAATTTGACCCCTTTATCATTTTTTTTTATAATACTCTTGGACAATTAAATCCAGGACTTGATCACTCACAAATTCATTTCTATTATATAATTCTTGGACAATTAAATCCTGGACTTCATCACTCACAAATTAATATATATTTTTTTATTAACACAGTTTATTGTGCAGGAGCACACGTCTGTCTATTCAGAACATGGACCTCCACATGTATTCTTGAAATAAAAAATAAATGTGGGCATTGCATTTATTAGTTGATAAATGCAACACGTGTGGCCTATGCCACCCCTGAATTAGTTGAAGTCATGCATTTTAGCAATGATTACAAGAATAAATTGAGGATGTATTTCCATTTTCTTATGATTATGTCCTGCCACATAAAGCTGTTACATTCCTATTTCTGTCCCGTGATATGGGCATGATGTTTTTTTGGGGGGATCTCTAATAATCGATCTTTTCCTTACCAATACACCATGGGCTTTCTTACAGTTTTGTTCGGGTTTTTACTGGACGTAGTACACACGACAATTCTTCTGGAAATACTGACATCATTTTGGGGATTAGTGATCCTTTACTTTTCCTATTGATTGTTTTGGACACTGCCAAAATCCTTTAACCGATTGGTTGTTTTGCGCACATAGCGGTTTCTACTCTGGTGACCAGGAGCCTATTATGGTGCACCGCATCACTTGGCATGTCCGTCCCTCATATAGGGATTGATGGAGCTAAAGAGACGTTGAACAACTAGTCACTGAAAAAAATAAAAGCTTGGCATGACAGCCCTGCAGGTGTTCTTTTATCTTTTGAACAAACTTGAGTTTGCTACATAGTTGGATACATTTTCCTAAAGTTTTTTGAAGATAATGCCCGTAACTCCAGTACAGTTTATTTTTTTCTTTCTGACTAATTTTATATTAGGACAGAATGCTATCCACAATGACATCATAATGGCACAGATGCAGGACAACTGCTTCTTTAGCAAGGCATAGTCATATGTACAGGAAAATGCGAATATAGTGACATGCATCCATTATGAATACACGGCTTCACTTCTCTTTTTTATGCCGCCCAAATTTAATAATGTGGCATATTTCCAACGAAATAACCTTTTAACAAATGTTTGCTCTATTTCATGTGGAAATGTAATAAGAATTTGAAGAGAACATTTTATACCCATATTGTCTGAAACAATACCCATTATTTCCTCCTTTATAAATGTTTTGGTCAGCATACTATTTCACATTTCCCATATGTCTACTTTAGATTTGCATAGTTTTTTGAACATTCTTTTATTTTTCTTGGACGTTTCAAGGCTTAGAACATAAACAGCAATTTCTCATATTTTAAAGAAAATTTCAAAAGCCTTTTTTTTAAGGTACCTGTTCAGTTCTGAAGTGGCTTTGAGGGGCATATGTATTAGAAACCCCCATAAGACACCCCATTTTAAAAACTAGACCCCTCAAAATATTCAAAACAGCATTTAGAAAGTTTTTTTTAACCCTTTAGGCATTTCACAGGAATTAAAGCAAAGTGAAGGTGAAATATGAAAAATGAATTTTTCTGCTGAATTTAAATTGTATTCATTTTTTTCCTGTAACACAGAAGGTTAGACCAGAGAAACACTACTAAATATGTATTGTCCAGATTCTGCAGTTTTTATAAATGTCCCACATGTGGCTCTAGTGGGCTCGTGGACTAAAACACAAGCCCCAGAAGCAAAGAAGCACCTAGTGCATTTTGGGGCCTTTTTTTTTACTAGAATATATTTTAGGCAGCATGCCAGGTTTGAAGAGGTGTTTAGGTGCCAAAACAGTAGGAATTCCCCAAAAGTGACCCCATTTTGGAAACTACACCCCTCAAGGAATTCATTTATGGTTGTTGTTACCATTTTGACCCCACAGTTTTTTCACAGCACATATTTGAATTGGGCTGTGAAATTAAAAAAATGAAATAACATTTTTTATCAAAATTTCTTCTTTTCACAGGGAAAAAAATACACCATTTTGTTGCCCAATTTCTGCTGAGTGCAGCAATAGCCCATTTGTGGTGATAAACTGCAGTTTGGGCCCATGAGAGGTCCCAGATGGGAAGGAGCGCTTTGTGTTCTTTGGAGTGCAGATTTTGCTGGATTGGTTTTCGGGTGCCATGTCGCATTTGCAGAGCCCCAGAGGCAGCAAAGCAATGGAAACCCACCAGAAGTGACCCCCATTTTGGAAACTACCCCCCTCAAGGAATTTATTTATGCGTGTTGTGACCATTTAAATCCAACAGTTTTTTCCGCAGAATTTATTTGAATTGGGCTGTGAATTAAAAAAGATTTTTTTTTTTCTGATAATATGTTGCTTCGGTTCAAAATTTCTTATTTTCACAAGGAATAAAATACCCAATTTTGTTGCCCAATTTGTCCTGAGTGCGACAATACCCCATTTGTGGTGATAAACTTTGGGCCCATGAGCGGGCTCAGAAGGAAAGGACCACCATTTGGCCTACTGGGGATTTTCTGGTGGTAAGTCATGAATGCAGAAGCCCCTGAGGTACCAGTACAGTTGAAACCCCAAGAAGTGACCCCGTTTTAAAAACTACACCCCTTAAGGCATTCATCTAGAGGTGTAATGAACATTTTGACTCCACAGGTATTGTGTAAAAGATAATGTGCAGCAGATGGTGCAGAGGGAGATTTACAATTTTCTATACATGTATACCATTTCAGTGTCCAATATATTGTGCCCAGCATGTGCCACCGGAGACATACACCCCATAAACTGTAATGAGGGTTCTCCCAGGTATGGCAATACCCTACATGTGGCTGTTAACAGCTGCCTGTGCACACAGCAGGGCTCAGAATGGAAAGATGAGGGGGATAAGCTGTGCTGAGTGCATCAGGGTAAGTAAAACTGGGGTAAATTAAAAATCAAGGCATGTATGATAAATTTTAAAACACTCTTTCATACAGAGACCTAGTTTTTCATGACACGTGTCACATTGATATATTGTGTCCTTCCTTATCCCCCCTCTTATAGCAGACTTTCTTGGCAGTTCAATACAAGGACATCTCTCTTGTCCTTGTACTTGATGCACAATATGTTGCTGCTAGAATGTGCCCTGCTCTCACCCCTTCTGAGTGTTTGCCCAAACAGAGTCTTAGGGAGGCCTCTCAGATTTCTTCTAGCAGTGCCGCATGCCACAGTACTTCTGGAAGCGAGGCACTTGAAGCGTGGGACGCTGGTATAAAAATTATCCAGGTAGAGGTGGTAACCCTGGTCCAGCAGTGGGTGCACCAAATCCCACACAATTTTTGCATTAACTCCCAGTAAGGGGGGGCATTCTGGGGGCTGAATACTGGTGTCCTTCCCTTCATATATCCTAAATTTGTACGTATACCCTGATGCACTCTCGCACAGCTTCTACATCTTCACGCCATACCTTGCCCTCTTACTCGGCAGGTACTGGCGGAATTGAAGCCTCCCTTTAAAATGTACCAAGGGCTCATCAAAAGAAATACACTTTTCGGGGGTGTATGCTTGGACTCAAATGGTCTCAAATGGTCTAATAGGGGTCTCGGTTTATACAAACGTTCAAAACTGGAGTTATCTCGGGGGTGGGAACTGCTCATTATCAGTATAATGTAAGAAGCGAAGTATTGCCTCATAACACATCCTGGACATGGCCATATGGTACATTGGGGTGTGGTATAAGATGTCCGTGCTCCAGTAGGTCCTAATGGACGGCTTTTTCAGAAGCCCCATGTTTAAGTAAAGTCCCCAGAACTTGCCCAACTCTGCTGCATTTACAGGGACCTGTGGGATTGGGCATAAAATGATGTGGGGTTTTTAGTAATATACTGTTGGGCATATAAATTTGTCTGGGAGACCATAAGCTCTATAAAGTCATCAGTGAAGAAGAACTTGAAAAAGTCCATTTCACTGAGCCCTGCCATATTAAATTTTATCCCCGGGCTGCCCATGTACTCGGGGATTTGGGGCTCATAAATGTCTGGTATGAGGGTCCAAATGGGTTACTTCGCTCGGGGGTTTCAACTGCGAAGGGGTCACTTCGCTTGGGTGTTTCAACTGTGGTGGGGTCATTTCACTCGGGGGTTTCAACTGTAGTGGTGGTCCTGGAGCGTCTCCTAGGGTGTGCCTCTTCTTCCTCAGGTTGATAAATAAAACAGAGTCTCACTATTCGATGAGTCTGTGTCAGAGGGAAGAAATGAATATGCCTCTTCGGCAGTAAATGTCTGTTGGAACATGTTTGTTTGCTTCCCTAACTAGGAGCAATAGGCTGCTACCTAAACTAGCCAAAATAAAATAATATTTTTATAGAACGAGTTGGCTTCCCTGAGACTAAACCTAACTAGAACGAGTGTTCCTAACACTAAACATAACTAGATTTTATTGGAACTTCCCTGAGACTAAACCTAACTACGTCGAATATTCCCTGACAATTAAACCTTACTAGATTATTCCCAGCTTCCCTGACACTAAACCTAACTACGGTGATGGGTGCCTGACTCTAAACCTAGCTAGATTATACCAAGCTTCCCTGACGCTAAACCTAACTACGGTGATGGACCCCTAATGCTAGATCTAACTATGGTGACGGAATCCTGACGCTAAATTCCCTGACGCTATACCTAACTATGCTTTTTGACGGTTCCCTGACACTAACTAACCCTAATAATAAACTAACCAGTTAAATTGTCTAAATTGTCTAGACTAACAATTTTTTTTTCTTTTTTCTTTTATATATATATTTTATAAAGAAAAAAATTAAAAAATAATCCCCAGGGACCAAGAAATTTGGTCCTGAAGACTAAGAAGTGGTCAGTGATAGGAGATCACTAACCAAAAATGTGGGGAGAACACAAGGAGGAAGGGTACAGGAGTGGGTAGTGGATGGGGGAGATGGGAAGCAGAAAAAACTTGTTTTTTGAAACTTTTTTTTTTGCACTTTTTTCCCACTTTGCGCTTCTCTCTCTCTTCTCACAACCGCTCTGAACACCTCGCTATCTGCAACAGAGGCGTTCAGGGCGGTTGCAGCAGGATGTGATGTCAGGGAGAGGAAGTACAGATAACGATCGCCGATATTGGACAGTTAGTCACTGACTGACCAATAGCGGTGATCGAGGAGGTGGGACCATCGTGACAGGTCCCGGCGTATTGAGCTGTGATAGCCTGCTGTCCAAACCAGCAGCTGTCACATCTAGTGAACGTGCGAATGACAATGCATTTTCCCCATGACGTACTATTCCATCACTGAGCACGAATGATGCGGTCAGCATGAAGGAATAGTACGTCACTGAGCACAAAGGGGTTAAAATTATACTTTTATGAAAAAAGTGAAATTATTTTTTTGCCGTCTACTTTGCATTTTATTTAACAAAAAACTGTGGGTCAAAATACTCACTACACCCCTAGATAAATACCTTAACGGATCTAGTTTTCTAAATGGTATCGTTTATGGGGAGTTTCTAACGTTCTGGCAACTCAATGTCTCTCCAAATGTTTACAAAAAAAACTGTGTCCTCAAAATACTTACAACACCCCTTAAAAATACCTTATGGCTGGGTCCCCACGGGACGGATACGCTGCGTAAAAATCACGCAGTGTGTCCGACCTGGAACTCGCAGGACAATCCGTCCGAAAAATCACACCACCTTGTGGTCCGATTATTTGAACTGAAATTCTGCTGCGGAGGAAATCCGTTCATACCCCCTCCCTCCTTTGACGTCCGCTCCGGCCTCCCCGGATGACGTTTCAGGCCATGAGCCGCTGCATCCTGTGATTGGCTGCAGAAGTCACATGGGACGCAACGTCATCCCAAGAGGCTGGTCTGCATGAAGAAGGAGAGTGTTCTGGGTAAGTATGTTAAAAACTGCAACGCGTGGCTTTCTGTTGCAGGTTTTGCACCCCCATTGAATTCAATAGGGAAAACCCGCAACGGAAAATGAAAACATGCTGCAGAATTAAATTCTGCACCGCAGGTCAAGTTATTAATGTTTAGGCTGCATTTTTTTCCGCAGCGTGGGCATGAGATTTTCTAAATCTCATCTACTTTGCTGCTACTGTAAACACTGCGGAATATCCGCACAGAATTCCGTTGCGGAAATTCCGCAGCATTTACGCTACGTGGGAACCCAGCCTAAGGGGTGTCGTTTTCAAAATGGGGTCATTTGAGGGTGTTTCCACCATTCTGACACCTATGAGCCTCTGAAAACCTGGCTTGGTGCAGGACAACAAAATGTACTTCTAAATTTATAAAATTATTATTAAATGTGTAAGTCTTCTAAATTGCTCAAATTTTGTTTTTCAAAAGTGCTGCAAAAATAGAGTAGAGATGGAAATATAGATTTAATAAAAGAAAAATGTACAGTATGTATGTGCATATATGTCATATTGCAGTTAAAAATAGGGAAAAATTTAAATTTTTACACAATTTCATACATTTTTCTATTTTTTTATTAATTTACACAAATCGTATCAGTCTACTTTTACCACTAAAATAAAGTACAACATGTGACGAAAAAACAATGTCAGAATTACTTGGATATGCAAAGCTATTGCAGAGTTAGGGTATGTACACACGATAACGACCATTACGGCTGAAATGACGGAGCTGTTTTCAGGAGAAAACAGCTCCGTCATTTCAGACGTAATTGCTCGTACTCGCATTTTGCGAGGTGTCTTTGACGGCCATAATTTGGAGCTGTTCTTCATTGGATTCAATGAAAAACTGCTCAAATTACGTCCAAAGAAGTGTCCTGCACTTCTTTCACGAGGCAGTCATTTTATGCGTCGTCTTTTGACAGCGACGTGTAAAATGACAGGTCGTCGGCACAGTACGTCGGCAAACCCATTCAAATGAATGGGCAGATGTTTGCCGACGTATTGGAGCCGTATTTTCAGGCGTAAATCGAGGCATAATATGCCTCGTTTACGCCTGAAAATAGGTTGTGTGAACCCAGCTTTATTCTCTGATAAGGTCAGACATACTGGATTTGAAAAATCTGGCTTGGTCGTTAAGGTCCAAACAAGCTTGGTCATTAACCCTTTCAGGACCAAGGTCATTTTGGCCCTTGAGGACCAGACCCATTTTTTTCAAATATGACTTGTCGTTTTATGTGGTAATAACGCTGGAATGCTTTTGCCTATCCAAGCGATTCTGAGATTGTTTTCTTGTGACATATTGTACTCTATGTTAGTGGAAAAATTTGGTCATTAAATTCATAGCTTATTTGTGAAAAACACCAAAATGTAAATGTATCTACTTGTAAAACAGATAGTAATACCACATAAAATTGTAGCTAATTAACATCCCCCATATGTCTACTTTATATTTGCATTGTTTTTTTGAACATTATTTAAATTTTTATAGGACGTTACAAGGCTTAGAACTTTAGCAGCAATTTCTCAAATTTTCAAGAAAAGTTCAAAAGGCTATTTTTCAAGGACCAGTTCAGTTCTGAAGTGGCTTTGAGGGCCTTATGTACTAGATAGATCCCATAAATCACCCCATTTTAAAAACTGCACCCCTCAAAGTATTCAAAACAGCATTCAGAAAGTTTCTTAACCCTTTAGGCGTTTCACGGGAATTAAAGCAAAGTAGAGGTGTTATTTACAAATTAAATGTTTTTTTGCCGAAATTCATTTGTAATAAAAAAAAATCTGTAACACAGAAGGTTTTATCAGAGAAACGCAACTCAATATTTATTGCCCAGATTCTGCAGTTTTTAGAAATATCCCACATGTTGCCCTTGTGTGTTAATGTACTGAAGCCTCTGAAGCAAAGGAGCAACTAGAGGATTTTGGGGTCTCCTTTTTTTAGAATATATTTTAGGCACTATGTCAGGTTTGAAGAGGTCTTGTGGTGCCAAAACAGTGGAAACTCCCCAAAAGTGGTTTTGGAAACTACAAACCTCAAGGAATTTATCTAGGGGTATAGTTAGCATATTGACCCGACAGGTCTTTTGCTATATTTATTGGAGTTTGTCTGTGAAAATGAAAATCTTCTTTTTTTCTGAAAAAATATAAAAAATATTTTTTTTACAAGGAATAAAGAATAAAAAGCACCCCAAAACTTGTGAAGCTGTTTCTCCCGATTACGGCAATAACCCATATGTGGTAATACACTGCTGTTTGGACCCACGGCAAAGCTCAGAAGGGAAGGAGCACCACTTGGATTTTAAAGCGCAGATTTTGCTGGGTAATAGTACTTTTTGGGGTTTTGCTGGTATTTCAGTTTATAATGTGGGGGCATATGTAAGCTGGGCATAATAAGAGGGTATAATAATGCGGTAAATAAATAATAATTCATAGATATGTGGCCTGTGTCGCACTGATAAATGGTGCCCAATCTTATCCGCTTTTGGAACGCTCTGCACAATTTCTGTTGCTATATTCTGAGAGCCAGAACTTTTTTATTTTTTCTCCACCGGAGTCGTGCGAGGGATTATTTGTTACGTTACAATCTGTAGTTTTCATTGCTACAATTTTAGTATACATGTGATTTTTTGATCACTTTTTATTCGATTTCTTTGACAAGCAAAGAGAGAAAAAAAAACATACGTTTTGACAACGTTTTTTCTTACAGTGTTCACAGTGCGCTATAAATTACATTTTACTTTATTCTGCGGGTCGGTACGATTACGGCGATACCATATGTCTATAGTTTTTTTTATGTTTTGTGGCGTTTGCGCAATAAAATCACTTTTCTATAAAATTATAAAATATATATTCTGAGAGCCATAGTTTTTTAATTTTTCAGCCAAAAACCTGTGGAAGGGCTTGTTTTTTTGCGGGACGGGTTGTAGTTTTTATTGGTATTATTTTGGGGTACATGCGACTTTTTGGTCACTTTTTATTCTATATTTTGGGAGGGGTGATGACCAAACAAATTGTGATTCTGCCATTGTTTTATTAAAAAATTTTTGCGGTGTTCATCGTGCGGGAAAAATAATATTATAGTTTTATAGTCTGGGTCGTTACGGACGCAGCGATACCAAATATGTGTAGTTTTTTAAAGTTTTTATTTTTTTGCTATAATAAAAGACTTATCATAGGAAAAAAAGCATGTTTTGTTTTTGTAACGTATAACTTATTTTTACACTTTTATAAAACATTTTTATTATCTTTTCTTTTAATTTTTACTTTTTTTTACTTGAAGACCTGCAGCACTGATAGCTGCTATAATACATTACACTACCTAGGTAGTGTAATGTATTATAAACTGTCAGTGTGACGTTGGCAGTCACACTGACAGGAAGCCTATGAAGACCAGCCTCAGGCTGGTCCTCATAGGCTTCCGTGAATGGCAGACCCGGAGGCCGTTGTATGGCCTCCGGTTTTCCAATGCAACCGACGGCAGCACCCGCAATCGGTCCCCAGGAAAGTTTGTTGTAGCAACAAACTTTCCAGTTTGTTGCTACAACAAACTTTCCCTGCGATCACATGATCGGGACCTGAACCAATCAGGTCCTGCTCATGTCTCCGCTACTCTAAAAAACTCGGATCGCGCTTTTAACACCCACTGCAAATTCACGTCGGCGCTGCACGGAGCCCAGCATACACTGACATGAATTTACTGTGGGCGGTCAGGAAGCAGTTAATAACGGTGACCATATTCTCTGTAGCCGAACCAATCGGTTCGGCTATCAGAGAACAGGTTGCTGGGGAGCCGGGGACACTGACACCGCTGGTGTCAGAGTGCTCTCCCCAGTGCTATGCTGGCAGAAGCAGAGGTCTGCAGATTCACGTCCTATCTGCACGGGGTATATGCGGATAGGACGTGAATCTACAGATTGTCCGCGTGACAATCACCACTGTTACACGTTTTCTCCATTTGTGGATAATGGCTCTCACTGTGGTTCGCTGGAGTCCCAAAGCCTTAGCAATGGCTTAGTAACCCTTTCCAGACTGGTACATTTTAATGACATGGTTTGGCATCTGTTTTTGAATCTCTTTAGACCGTGGCATCAAGTGCTGCTTTTTGAGACCTTCTAGCCTGCTTCACAATGCCAGGCAGGTTCTATTTAAGTGATGTTTAGATTCAACAGGCCTGGCTAGTGATCATGCCATTTGGCTAGTGAAATTGGACTCAATGGTCAATTGAATTTGGTGACCTGGTTCATTTAGTAGCTAAGAGGACAATTGCTTTTTCTTTTTTTTTTTTTACAAAGAATCATGTACGGATGAACAGCATTTTACTTTTAATAAATTAACTCATCATGAAAAAACAGGATTGTGCGGGTAATTTATCAACCTTTCTATGGCAGTTTTCTGGCGAAGAAAAGTCGCAAAAGGGCCAACTTATTGCCTTTTTGTGCCACCCTCGCATCTTTGTGGAAAGGCGGTATGACATTTGGCAAAAGAGGGCATAGCCAATGCGGCCCAACAACTTTATTATAATTTGCACCAGAAATTTGGAGCAAATTATAGTAAAAGTCTATGGGGTATAGCAAGGTAGAGGCCCGCGCTGGGCCCCTACCTTGCCTTTCTCCCGACCAGACTACACCCCAGCCCCTTCCATTGGACAGTCAGTTAAAAACAAAAAGTATAAATAAAAAAATTATACTCACTTCACCACTCCTCTTCTCTCCTTTGGCTCCTTTATCACTCCGGTGCCGCTCATACAAGGTCCTGACGCCGGGCCATGTCGAAAAGTTGTATGCGAAACAGCACTGGTGACGTTGAAGTGCTGCGTTGCATATAAGGTCCTGACACTGGACCTTGAATGGTCCTTGAATGATCAGCGCTGGAATAAGTCGGATGGGGAAGGAATGTATTCCACATGGCCATGGTCGTTGTGCCACAATTATAGCACATGGACCAGCCTAAAGATGCAACACATTATGAGGAGGCTTTTGCCTCTTAATAGATGTGTTGTGTTTTACTCCAACTTTTCAGTCTATTAAGACTGGCGTCTGAAACGGCAATCTTAATCATTTCCCCCCTGTGTGTTTACTTGGGTTATCTTTGGATAATAAGAAAAGTATTTTTTTTTTTTTAATCAAATCTTTGTTTTATTGAAAATATACAACAAGATAAACAACAGAAAAGAAAAGCATCCGTACATAGATCACGGGAAACCGCAGATAAATCTCACGGCACGCAGGCCAAAGTTCTGTTCAATAATGACCATGCAGGATGAGAAACAATAAACAATAAAGTAGAAACGTTAGTAACAATAAACTGGGTACCCATGTCAGAATGTGAGAAAAAATGAGATAAGATAGAGATACAGAGAGAGAAAACCGATGTTATGCAAGGTTTGAGAGGGAAGGAGTAGTGTTAGGGTCTCCCCATGTGGAGGAGGTCTGTACAATCCTAAGAGGAACTACACTAGTCACCTCCCATAGATCCTAAGGGGCAAGGGGAAGCTAGTTTGGGAGGGGATGAGAGGCCCGAAAAGTCAGCCATGGAGACCACACCTTCAGATAGTCTTCATGCTTTCTGAGTTCCCAGCTCAAGAGCTCCTCCATCCTGCCAATAGAGTCCATCTTATCTAACCACTCACGGAAAGTCGGGGGTGCGGACGATTTCCAGTGGAGTGGAATCAGTAGTTTAGCCACTGTAATCATTTGAGTTATCAGATCATTACGCTTCGGGCGGAAATTTTGAGATGGAGCCCATAGGAGAACTAGAGGAGCCCCAAGGGGGAGCGTTTGTTTCGTAACTTTCTGAAATGTGTCAGACACCTTATCCCAAAAGTTCTTGATCGAGGGGCAGTCCCACCAGATATGCGATATGCTACCCACGCCAGCATTGCACCTCCAACACTGGTTGGTTGGAATCAGATTGATTTTGTACAAAAAATCTGGAGTTCTATACCACCTGGTTGTGGTTTTAAAGGAGTTCTCCTGAATTTTAACACATCTAGAGAAGCCAAATACGTGCTTTAGAATGAAAGACGTGTCTTCCCTGCTGAAGGTAACTTCCAGTTCCTTCTCCCAGGCCAGAAGAAAACTGGGTTTGGCAGGAGAGCCATCTAAAACCAGGCCAGAGTATATTTTAGAGACTAGGCCCTTAGGAAGAGCAGGTAGTAGCAAATATGTCTCCAACCAGGAGGGTTCTGAGATATCCGGAAACATCTTCAGAAAGAGGTTGCTTGTTTCTTTGAATCCTAAGGAGTGTAAGAAGGGGATGGGCGGGTGTGTATCTGCAGGCAAAAGGGATTGTAAGGTGGGGACTTGCCCCTCTCTAAAAGTATCAACTACAGTATTGTATTTTAAAGAGGACCAGAAGGTATCAGGGACAGCTGTGCAATTAGTGAGTATCGGGAGTAGGTGGAGCGGTGTAAGCGGTAGTGCAGTCGCAGAAAAATTTCTGAGATACTAAAACGGTGCCTTTAATTGTGGGGCTTATGGAGTTTGTAAGTCCCGTTTTTAAAAAAGGGCACCATAGTCGAGCTTGTAAACCTGGAGAAAGCAGAGCTCTTTCCGCAGCTAGGGTTGGAGACATGTCTCTGGTCCTGTTCAAGGAAACCCACCTACCCAGGTGTATGGCTTTATAATAGGTGAGAATGTCCGGAAGGCCCATACCCCCGGAGCTGGGTTTGAGAATCAGGTGCCTATGTGCTAGTCGCGGCTTTTTAGAGTTCCAGAGAAATTTGGAGAATAGAGACTTGATGGAGTTAAAGAAAGTATTAGGTAGGTAAATGGGCATGGTTTGAAGCATGTATAGGATTTGAGGGAGAATGTAAGTCTTCAGGTAGTTTTTCCTGCCCACCCAGGATAGGAAGGGGATCCGCAGGGAATGTTTAGTAAGGGGACGAAATTGGCAGCATAGAGTTGGGAGGATTTTTTAGTAAGCTTAACGCCCAGATATTTGATGCTATGTTGCGGCCATTGGAACGGGCCAGCTGTTGTACGTCGCATATATCCGCCAGTGGCGCTGAAACATTAAGGACTTCTGACTTGGAGTAATTAATTTTGAAGTTTGACACATAACCGAAGGAGTTAAAAGCTTGCAGTATTAAGGGGAATGCTTGCTTAGGGTTAGTGACCAGCAGCAGGAGGTCATCTGCAAAAGCAGCTGTCTTGAGGATGTGGTTCCCCAGTTGTATGCCTGAGATATCAGTAGTCTGTATGAGTTTCTGAATGAGTGTTTCTAAGGTGAGGATGAATAAGGCTGGGGAAAGGGGGCAGCCCTGCCTTGTTCCGTTATTTATGCTAAAGGAGGGTGAAATTGTGCCGTTCAAGCGTAGGTTAGCCTTGGGTGTAGTGTATAGAGAGAAAACTGCAGATATAAACTTGTCAGGAAAACCAAATTTATGTAGAGTGGCAAGCATAAAGGACCACCTAACCCTATCAAAAGCCTTCTCGGCATCGGTCCCTAGTAAGACTAAAGGGATCCCCTTCTGTGTAGCATGATGAATTATGTTAAGAAGTCTGGTGGTGTTATGCTTGCCTTCTCTCTCGGGCACAAACCCCACTTGTTCGGGGTTGATTAAGCGGGAGAGGAGAGGATTGAGTCTGTTGGCCAGAAGTTTTGCCCACCATTTGAGATCCGTGTTAAGGAGGGAGATGGGCCGATAGCTTCCACATTCTGCACTATCTTTACCCTCTTTATGTAACAGGGTAATGTGTGCTTCCAAAGCCTGCGGCGGTAGAGTAGAGCCCTCCAAAAGACTATTACATACATTAAGGAATTTGGGTAACAATACCTGTTTAAACTTTTTATAGTAGCTAATGGGGAAGCCATCAGGTCCAGGACTTTTACCATTGGGTATGGATGAAAGAACTTTGGACAGTTCATCTAATGTAAAGGGCTGAGTGAGAGCGTCTCTATCTACATCCGTGAGGGAGGGGAGATTTATATGCTGGAGAAATTGTTCAGTGAGAGTGTGCGAGTCCGACGGTTCGGGCAAGTTGTATAGGGTTGTGTAGTATTGCAAGAACTCCCTTGTTATATCTCCAATATCAGAAGATAGAGAACCAGAGGGGGTCTTGATCTCTTTGATAAAGGATTGTTCCGTACGTTTTTTAAGAAGTTTGGTCATGACTTTGGAGCCTCTATCCCCGTGCGCATAAAATTTGAAAGAGCTACGCTGATAAATTTTTGCTGACTTAATATTAAGTAAATCCTTCAACTTCTTCCGTAAGCCACTCAAATTCCCCTGTATCTCAAGCGCTTGTGAGCGTTTACCCACTCTCTCAAGAGCAGAAATCTGCGAGAGTATGGAGTTGATCTCCTTCTCTCTTTGTTTTTTTAAATAAGCACCAAGGGCAATGAGCTCCCCTCTGATGAAGGCTTTGTGTGTTTCCCACACAATTGGCGTTGAGATATCAGGAGTTTCGTTTCTCTGAAAGAAGTCGACAAGATGGGCAGACAGGGAGGTTACATTGTGGGGATCATCCAAAAGGGTTTCATTCAAGGACCAAGTCCACGCCCTGGGGGGCAGGTTTTCCATGCTGAGGTTAAGGGAGATGGGGGCGTGGTCAGATAGGGTTATCGAGCCTATGCGAGGGGCAGTCGCCATAGGTAGATGTCTACTAGAAATAAAGAGATAATCGATCCTATGGTGGGACCCATGGGTATGGGAATAAAAGGAGTAATCTTTAGTAGTAGGGAAATGTAGTCGCCAGACATCTATCAGGCTCAGGTGTTGGAGGCAGCTTCTAATTCTTTTGAGGGAGGAATGCGCAATGGGTGGCCTGGCTGAGGACGTATCTAGCAGGGGATCTAGTGAAACATTAAAATCTCCCCCCACCACCAAAAGTCCCTCTGCAAATTCTTTAAATAACTTTAATGTTTTAATTAACCATTGAGGCTGTCCCTGATTAGGAGCATATAAATTAGCAAAGGAGATGGGCGAGCCAGCAAGATTTCCCTTAATGAAAAGGAATCTACCTTCTGGGTCAGATTTAGACACTGAGTGGATGTAGGGTACATTCTTCTTAAAAGCTATGCTAACCCCTTTGGAGGAGGAGGAAGGATGAGTGCTATGGAACCATGTTGTGTAATGGTAGTGTGAGAGAGTGGGTAGCTTTTGGGGTTTAAAGTGGGTTTCCTGTAAAAGAATGACATCAGCCCTCTCCTTTTTCAGGAGCGCTAAAATTTGACTCCTTTTCCTGGGGTCATTCAGGCCTTTGGTGTTGAGGGAGGTTACACAAATATCTGAACTAGTCATAGATAAGCATAAGTGGTGGAGACAGAGGGAGAGCGCCACCAGGTGACCAAGTGACATAGCGGTGAGAAATAGACAGTTGGAGGACAGCAAATAGAGGCATCACATTCTTATGTGGAAGTTTCAGTATCACAGCGGGTACATAAAACATCTCGAAAATTGGGAGATACAGGGTTAAAACTAGTATCACAAAAAAAAATGATATAACAAAACAAAACAAAAGCCTGGAGATAGGCAAAGTATGTACCATAATAACAGTACATTTCAGATCGGCACAGGGCCGCCATCAGGAATTTCAGGGCCCCCTACAGCTCAATTTTCGGGGCCCCCTGACCGTGGCACCGCCTGTTAACGGTACTCCGTCCAGCACTATATCATGGTACCCAGGCCCGCCATCAAGGGGGGGTATTAGGAGTAATGATGTGAGAGGCCCGGCCAAACCTAATTGAAAGGGGGGCCCGGCAAACTGCCGCGACTTGCCTTTGGTAGAAAAAAAATAGGCCCCTGCAACGGGGCCCGTTTTTTTCACCAAAAGAATGTCGTGAGCTGCGGGCCCCCCTTTCAATTAGGTTTGGCCGGGCCTCTCACATCAGTACCCCTAATACCCCCCCTGATGGCGGCCCTGGGTAGCATGGGGGACGTCATGGGGGCCGTCAAACACCGCCGCCCGTGCGACCGATCACGCGCACCCGCAAACTCCCGCGCATGCGCACCGGCGACCGCCTGGAACCGCGCACCGAATTTTGAGGCAGATTTTGACCTGCCCACACTATCTTGCCGCGTTTTTTGCCTGCGGCGATTGAGGACAGCAGACAGAAAACGCAGCGAAAAATGCATTTTCTGCCTCCCATTGATTTCGATGGCAGGTCAGAGGCGGAACCGCGGCAAGAAAGGACGTGCTGCTTTTTCTTTTTTCCGCGACTGGCTCCCATTGATTTCAGATTAAATCAATGGGAGGCGGTTTTGGAAGTTGTTTGGTGCTGATTCTGACGCAGTGTCCGAGTCAATATCAAGGCCCAAAAACTCTGTGAACTGGGCCTTATTGTTAGGGCTTATTCAGACGAACGTGTAATACATCCGTGCAACGCGCGTGATTTTCACGCGCCTCGCACGGACCTATGTTACTCTATGGGGCCGTGCAGACTGTCAGTGATTTTCACTCGCCTCGCACGGACCTATGTTACTCTATGGGGCCGTTCAGACTGTCAGTGATTTTCACGCAGCGTGAGTCCGCTGCGTAAAACTCACGACATGTCCGATATTTGTGCATTGTTCGCGCATCACGCACCCATTGAAGTCAATGGGTGCGTGAAAATCACGCCCAGCACTTCCGCAGCCGTATAAACTATGAATGAAAACAGAAAAGCACCACGTGCTACAAACAGAGTGTCATAATGATGGCGGCTGCGCGAAAATCACGCAGCCACGCATCATACGCTGCTGACACATGGAGCGGTTATGGACCTTTTGCAAGCGCAAAACGCCACGCTTTTGCGCGCGCAAAAAGCACACGCTTGTGTAAATCCGGCCTTAGGGTAGGAACACACTAGGCATGAACACTGCGGATTTTATGCAGCACATTTTATTGTGGATAATCCTCAGCGTATTACAGTCGCAGCAGAGAGGATGAGATGTGAACAAATCTCATCCACACGCTGCAAAAATAATGGACCTGCAGTGTGGCTTTTGGCTTTTTAAGCCGCAGCGTGTCAATGTTTTCTGTGGAATCGCTGCTCCTCTGTTTGCGGAAATGCTGCGGTTCTGCCGCAAAAATCACACATGAGAAAAAAAAAAAAGGCACTTTTTAAAATTTATAAAAAAGTTTAGACTTACCCCGGCCGTAGTCCTGGTGACGCGATCCTCTATTTTTAGCGCAGCTCGGCCTCCTGTCATGACGTTTCATACCATGTGACTGCTGCAGGTCACATGGTCTACAGCGTCATCCCAGGAGGCGGGGCTACGTTCAGAAGAGAGAGATGCGTCACCTAAACTACGGCCGGGGCAAGTCTAAACTTTTTTTTCCCTGCAGGATTCCCGCAGCGGACACGCCTCACCAAACCTGAGCCACTATTTGGTGCGGTTTTGCTGGCAGAATTCCCTGCGGCTACCGGGGCGGATAAGCTGTGTAGTTTTACTCAGCATATCCGCCTAGTGTGTCCCTTATGATGTCGCTCCTGGAGCTGCTGCCGCTCTCTAAATAGGCAATTGGTTCAGTAGAATTTGGAATTATTTTTTTTTGTGAACCAGCTTAAAAAAATACAAAACTTTTGTGTTAGGGCCTGTTCACATCACCGTTCGCTTCCGTTCCGTCTGAGGTTTCTGTCGGGTGAACCCCGCAACGGAAAGTGAAAGTGACAGCACAGCTTCCGTTTCAGTCACCATTGATCTCAATGGTGACGGAAACATCGCTAATGGTTTCCGTTCGTCACCATTCCGGCTGGTTTTCGGACGGAATCAATAGCGCAGTCGACTGCGCTAATGGTGATGGAAACGGAAGCTGTGCTGTCACTTTCACTTTCCGTTGCGGGGTTCACCCGACAGAAACCTCAGACGGAAGCCCGGAGCGGAAGCGAACGGTGATGTGAACAGGCCCTAACACAAAAGTTTTGTATTTTTTTAAGCTGGTTCCCAAAAAAAAATAATTCCAAATTCTACTGGACCAACTGCCTATTTAGAGACAGGCAGCAGCTCCAGGAGCGACATCATAAGGGACACACTAGGCGGATATGCTGAGTAAAACTACACAGCTTATCCGCCCCTGTAGCCGCAGGGAATTCTGCCAGCAAAACCGCACCAAATAGTGGCGCAGGTTTGGTGAGGCGTGTCCGCTGCGGGAATCCTGCAGGGAAAAAAAAGTTTAGACTTGCCCCGGCCGTAGTCCTGGTGACGCATCTCTCTCTTCTGAACGTAGCCCCGCCTCCTGGGATGACGCTGTAGACCATGTGACCGCTGCAGCAGTCACATGGGATGAAACGTCATGACAGGAGGCCGAGCTGCGCTAAGAATAGAGGATCGCGTCACCAGGACTACGGCCGGGGTAAGTCTAAACTTTTTATCAATTTAAAAAAGTACCTTTTTTTTTTCTCATGTGTGCTTTTTGCGGCAGAACCGCAGCATTTCCACAACAGAGGAGGGGCGATTCCACAGAATACATTGACACACTGCGGCTTAAAAAGCCAAAAGCCACACTGCAGGTCCATTATTTTTGCAGCGTGTGAATGAGATTTGTTCTAATCTCATCCACTCTGCTGCGACTGTAATACGCTGCGGATTATCCACAATAAAATGTGCTGCATAAAATCCGCAGTGTTCATGCCTAGTGTGTTCCTACCCTAAGGCCGGATTTACACAAGCGTGTGCTTTTTGCGCGCGCAAAAACGTGGCGTTTTGCGCTTGCAAAAGGTCCATAACCGCTCCGTGTGTCAGCAGCGTGTGATGCGCGGCTGCGTGATTTTCGCGCAGCCGCCATCATTATGACACTCTGTTTGTATGTTTGTAGCTCGTGGTGCTTTTCTGTTTTCATTCATAGTTTATACTGCTGCGGAAGTGCTGGGCGTGATTTTCACCCACCCATTGACTTCAATGGGTGCGTGATGCGCGAACAATGCACAAATATAGGACATGTCGTGAGTTTTACGCAGCGGACACACGGACACACGCTGCGTGAAAATCACTGACAGTCTGCACGGCCCCATAGAGTAACATAGGTCCGTGCCAGGCGCGTGAAAATCACGCACGTTGCACGGATGTATTACACGTTCGTCTGAATAAGCCCTAACAATAAGGCCCAGTTCACAGAGTTTTTGGGCCTTGATATTGACTCGGACACTGCGTCAGAATCAGCACCAAAAAACTTCCAAAACCGCCTCCCATTGATTTAATCTGAAATCAATGGGAGCCAGTTGCGGAAAAAAGAAAAAGCAGCACGTCCTTTCTTGCCGCGGTTCTGCCTCTGACCTCCCATCGAAATCAATGGGAGGCAGAAAATGCATTTTTCGCTGCGTTTTTTGTCTGCTGTCCTCAATCGCCGCGAGAAAAAAACGCAGCAAAAAAACGCGGCAAGATAGTGTGGGCAGGTCAAAATCTGCCTCAAAATTCTTTAAGGAATTTTGAGGCAGATTTTTTTTTGCCTGCAAAATACTGTGTGAACAGGGCCATACATAAATAGCACTTTGAGATAATTTACTCACCGTGTCAGAAGAGCTGCTCCCACTCAAGTCCTCTTCCGGCGATGTCTTCCAGGCGAAGTCTTCGGTCCAGACGTCCAGTCCTTCACCTCCAGCCAGGCTCCAGGTAAGTTTTGTCCATGTGTGTCCGCGGCTGCGCGCGCTTCGTTCGCGGGTGCGCGCGTGGCCGATCGCGGGTGCGCGCGCGGGCGGTCTCCAGTGCGGGCGTTCGTGGGTGCGCGCTCGCGAGTGGGAGTTTCCTTGTGCGCGTGATCGGGTGCGCGCGCGCCGGCGGACTGTTTGACGGCCCCCCATGACGAGGGGAGGGGACCCGCAGCAGCAGCAGCAGCAGCAGCTCACGACATTCTTTTGGTGAATAAAACGGGCCCCATTACAGGGGCCCGTTTTTTCCTACCAAAAGAATGTTGCGGCAGTTGCCGGGCCCCCCTTTCAGTTAGGTTTGGCCGGGCCCCTCACACCACTACCACTAATACCCCCCTGATGGCGGCCCTGGATCGGCAAACCAAAATAGTAGGTTTGGGATAGTGCTATGCAATGATAACATTCAAAATAACATTAAAGCTAAGTATGTAGTGGTCTAACATTATAAAGCAATCTGGAGAGGGCGTGAACCCGTAGAATGCATATAACGAGGTTACAAAAAAGTGGCGGTGCGTAACTGCGTATATAAGGAAACAAGAGCCTTAATATGAAAAAGGATATATGGAGCCGCTGGTGCTCCCGGAGATCTAGGGGTTCAAGTAGTGTCCATGGAGACTCTGCCAGGCGCCGATTTCTCAGATCTTTCAAGTAGTGTCCATGGAGACTCCGTCAGGCGCCGGTTTCCCAGATCTTTTACGATTCCTGTTCATCTTGCGTGGATTGGCGGTTTCCCAGGGCGTGTGAGGGGGCAACGGCGGCAGATCGGACAGGTTCTGAACCACCGCCCAGTCCGGAACCTCCAGGTTAGGAATTTTCAGGGCCACCAGTGCGACCTCCAGGTCCGCATGCTTACGAACCATGAATCTTTTACCTTCAATCATGAAGGAGATGCCGAAGGGGAAAAGCCATCTGTATGCAATGTTGTTGCGCCGGAGGGACTCCGTGAAGGGTTTCAGAATTTGACGTTTGGATAACGTGGTTCTTGACAGATCTTGGTAGACGGAGACCCTCGAACCCTCCCACAAGAGGGAATCACAAAGTCTCGAATGCTTCAAGATGTCATCTCGGACTTTTGAGCTAAAAAGGCGGCAAATAACGTCGCGTGGAGGCTCTTGGGGCTTAGGTCTGGCTCGCAGAGCCCTGTGAACCCTTTCCATGTTGATTTCATCCCGGTAGTTATCGCCAAGTATTTTAACGAAAATTTGTTTGATCGAGGTATACAAGGATTCGTCCGGAATTGATTCAGATACGCCCTTCAAGCGCAAGTTATTACGGCGCCCTCTGTTGTCTTGGTCTTCCAGCCAGTCCATGACCGAGTTCAGGTGGGTCTGACAGGCGATAAAAGAGGACGTGGAAGCTTCAGCGTGATGGATTAGGTGGGCTTGTGTAGACTCCAGTTGCTCAACTCTGTTGCCAATCTGGCAGACTTCTTGTTTGATGTCACCTAGCTCTTTGACGACCGGTTCTAGTGCCTTGTTCAGAACCCTGCTAATAAAAGATCTGGAGACGGGCAAGTCCCTGGTAGGTGCGGTATCATCCATGTCACTGTCAGCATCTGCTACGGGCGCAGCCTGGGCCTTAACAGACATGTCTTTCTCGTGTCCAGCGGTAATGGAGAGGTGATCTCTGACGTTTGGGGGTTGAGGCTTTTTAACGAAGTTATCCAGACTGGTGGCTTTAGACTGTACAGTAGCGTCTCTTGCTTTTTGTTGCCCAATCTTGACCATCATACAAGCAGCTAGGTCTGCGGGTAAGTAGAATCAGGTAGTTAGACCATGTGTAAGGTTATGAAGGTTTCATTGCTGATGGTAAAGCTTTTGGATGCCGATCCGAGAAGAGTGGACAAGTTAATGCAACATAGATACGGTGGTTTGTCCCCCACTCAAGAGGTGCAAATCTGTGGGCAAGAGGTCTTCCTCAGAAATTAGAACCAGGCTCATCTATATAGTAGTATAGTGACAATAGCAATATGGTTCAAGATGGCAATGTGCTGGGGAACTGCAGGGATATTCCAGTGTAATATAGGTGGAGCAGGGTGCAGATGCGTAGGGTTCCCCTTGTGTTTCCTGGTCTGGCCCAGGGATGGTAGTTAAGGGCCTGATCTGTGTGGGCACGTTGGCTGCAGCAGCTGGCCTCCCCAACCAGGTGCAGGGTGTAAGTAGGCCGGAAGGATGGCGCTTGGATTAATTCTGGCCCCCTCTCCCTCTCACCTCCAGGTCAGTTCAGCCACAGGTGCTCAGGATTCCCCCTGTGAGGCCTCCAGCGAGGTGTCCGGTCTCTGGGGACTGGGGAGGACTCGTCCGTGGGCGGGGAGGCCCAAATCGAGGCCGTGGCTTCTCCTCCCGCGGTAGGCCGCAAGTCCAGCGGCGGGACACGGCAAAAACAAGGGCGGTAGAGCAGCCTTCTCTATGTCCCCCACACCAGGACGAGGGCGGAGGGCCGACAGGCAGACCCAGGGGAGCTCCGGTGAGTGCTCCGGGCGGGGATCTCTGATGCGCAGCCGCCGCGCCTCTAGTAATCGAGGCCGCAGCTTCACTCGTGCCGCTAGGCCGCAAGATGTCCGGCGGCCTAGTGAGGCCGGAAAGGTCTTAGACTGAGCGTGGCCGTGCGGGGGGAGAGATGTTCCTACCGGAGAGTAGCTGTCAGCGAGCAGTGGAGCGGAATCCCCGGTCTGCACTCGGCGGAGTCAGGAGCTCTGCAGGGATGCGTCCGCTCCGGTCCACGGCAAGCCACGCCCAGAAAAGTATTTTTCGCACTATAAGACGCAGTTTTTAGCAAGAATAAATCTTGCTAAAAAGTCCCCCTGCGTCTTATAGTCGGCTGCGCCGGGCCCCCTGACCGCTTCTTACTTAACCCCTTCGCGACCCATGATATGCCGGCACATCATGGAGTGGGGAGGTGATGATGTTTGGAGCGGGCTCACGCGCTGAGCCCGCTCCATACACTGCAGGTGTCAGCTGTGTTTTACAGCTGACACGCTGTTCTAACGGCCAAGAACAGTGATGGAGCTGTTCCTGGCCGTTTGACTAGTTAAATGCCGCGGTCAATAGCGACCGTGGCATTTATAAGGATCTTCCCATGAAGGACATTTATGACGCATCCACAGGATATGTCACAAATGTTAGATAGATGCGGGTCCCACCTCTGGGACCTGGACCTATCTTTAGAATGGGGCCCCCTAAACCCTGTTCCAGCTTACTCGGCTCCGCTGTCTCCCGGCCACTTCCTGGTTAGGTGGTCGGGAGTTACGGAAACAGCCGAGTGTTCGCTGAGCTACGTTTCCGTAACTCCCATAGAAGTGAATTTGAGTTACGGAAACTGCGTACCAACGCGAGGTACGCATTTCCGGAACTCAGTGGCTATGAAAACAGCGTACATGGTCGAATTACGGAAACAGCGTAACTCGCTGAGCTACGCTGTTTGCGTAACTCCCATAGAACTGAATAGTAGTTACGGAAACAGCGTAGCATGCTACACTGCTTCTGTAACTGCCATTCACTACTATGGGAGTTAAGGAAACGGCGTAGCTCAGCAAATTACGGTGTTTTCGTTACTCATCCATGTATTGCAGTGTATTGTACAAGCGATCTAATGATCGCTGGTTCAAGTACCCTAATAAAATGTGTAAAAAAAAAAAAGGTAGATACATTTTCAGGAGTGTAAATAAATTGGTATCGCTGCATATGTAAAAGTCCGAACTATTACAATATAGGATTATTTGACTCGCACGGGGAACGGCGTAAAAGCAAAAAATTTCAAATCACAGAATAATTTTTTTGTCACCATAGCACTAAAAAGAATGAAATAAAAAGTGATAAAAAAATCGTATGTACAAAAAAATGGTGCTAATAAAAACTATAGCTTGTCCTGCAAAAAATAAGCCCTCATACCGCTCAAACGATGAAAAAATATAAAAGTTATGGCTCTCAGAATGTGGTGAAACCAAACAAATTATTTTTTTTTATTAATAGTTTTTTCTTTGTAAAAGTAGTAAAATATAAAAAAATTTCCTATTTTCTGTTGTCTAAAACCTGGGTGCGTCTTATAGACTGAAAAATACGGTATGCAAAAATATGCTTTTTCACAGCACTGTAAATAACTTTACATAAAACTCCAGCAAATACATTGATCAACTGTTGAGGCACTTCGTGACAGCACTACCATCCTACATGAGGGACATGATTGAAGTAAGAAACACAATTTCCACATATTCCATATTCCAGATGCCCCGTCCATAACATACAGGAGAGGCAGAAATCACTAAAATCATCTAACACAGAACTATCTGCCCCAAAAAGTAAACCAGGGACTTGGCTGGATAGGCAAATCCCAGGAGCATTTAGTTGTGGCCATTGCATAGCCTGTCACTTCCTTGTTGCCAGGATGCGGGGTGTGAGCCCACTGGGCCATACCGCGTAGCGGGATGGCAGCTGGCCAAACAGGCAAAGTACAGAGTCTATAGTTCAGAGAGGATACCTGAGGCAATGTAGACCGTAGCAAGGCAGGCACGGCTGGGACCAGGCGGCAGGTAGACGTCAGGCGTGGCGTAGCAGAACAGGCGTGGAACACAGCACAACACGGCAACAGCTCAGCATGGCACTAAATCAGGATAGCACGGGAACAGGGAACACTAGGGAGCTGGAAGATACTAGGGGACCATTAGCACAACAAACTTTGGGTAACAAACAACGCTCTGGCAAGGAAAAAGAGGGCAGAGCCCCTTTTATAGCCCAGAGCATTCTGGGCTAGATTGCAGACTTCCTGCAATTATGAGCGTACTGGCCCAATATCCAGTCTCAATATCTGGAAGTGAGTGCCGGCGCCTCACAGGAGGACGAAGCTGCAAGCAACTCAGATGTCCATGGCCACGGACGTCGAGGGGTAAGTCAGAACGACGGGCCGTGGCCATAGACGTTACACTTGTCACAGGCAATATATTTAGAAGCAGAGTCACAGGAAAGCAATTTGCATCCGGCCATCACAATGGAGATATTATAAGGTCCCACATGTGGTTACATCTATAAACAGTTCAAATGTAGTCCCCCGACAGCTACGTAAGCTTACATATACACTATTTTAGAATTATAATGGTTCATGTATATACTATGGGGCGTACATATTGACGCTTATGGCACTATCAATCTGGGAATCTGAGTACCATAAGTAATGTTCTGTCAAAAGAACTGAAAAATGGTTGTTCAATGGTTTTTCAAACTCAGTTTGCTTCAATTCAATTCTGTTCTGTCATGTTTAACATTTTTTGGAGGAGTACTATGTTTTATATCCCAAAAAAACGGAAACCTGTTTGTTTTTTTAACATGGTAGTCAATGGATGACGAATCCAAATGGAATGTCTTCAGTTTGTATCCGTCATTCACTATGGTCACAGTGATGTAGCAGAGCTGGGTACGTGGTAAAGAAGCAGTAGTTAGGAGGGTAGTCAGGCAATTTAGAGTTCGGTAACGGTTTTTACTTTTCTCTATCTCCTTTTCTATCATTTCTGTGCCTTATTTGGGTGGTCCTTATTTTATTTTTCTCTACAATGGCTTTGTGTTGCAATGAAGTGATAGAGTTATAGGCTGTTAAAGGTTATGACAGCTGTCGATCACTTCTACTGGCTAGATGTGGCCCATGCAACTCATCCTGTCCCAGTGATGACTCATCCTGACCCCAAGATCTCAGCTTCGCCGAGTTATTCGACTATTTGAAGCTTATCATATTCCTCTTAAAAGTCATGTTTTGGCTCTTTCTGGGTGCCTTTTTGTTTTATGCTATGTGTAAATAAAAAAAATAAAAAAAATAAAAACCTTTCATGAAATTAGTTTGTGGAAGACAAAAGTGTGACTAACTCTATAAAGAAATAGTAAAGAAGGGAGGAAACCTCCAGCTCACCAGTTTGATGCGTCTCCAGACTCTCCGCTCGGATCCCCGCTACGGCTTGCGGTATGCAAAATAGAAGAAAAGAAGAAATGATCCAGCGCTGAGTCGTACTTTGGATTTAAAAAGGAAGCAGTATTCCCACCTTTATTGGGGTATTGAAATAAAATTGAAGGGAGACGCAGTCCCAAGACGTGTGTGGATAGTAGGCGGTTTGCCCTGGCCTACGCGTTTCAAGCACGAGCTGTGCCATGAGTAAGAGCACAGCTCTGAAACGCGTAGGCCAGGGCAAACCGCCTACTATCCACACACGTCTTGGGACTGCGTCTCCCTTCAATTTTATTTCAATACCCCAATAAAGGTGGGAATACTGCTTCCTTTTTAAATCCAAAGTACGACTCAGCGCTGGATCATTTCTTCTTTTCTTCTCTATAAAGAAATACATTAGGCAGCTTGGTATTCTGGAGAACTCATATGAGTGTCTATATCAAGAGACCTAGAGGCCTTTGTAAGCACATGAAATGTTTACATTCATGCAGAACAATTAAAAAAACTGATAAAGTATGGTGTTCATGGAAGGGGGCTAAGAAAAACCCCTTTCCGCAAAAAAGAATATGGCTGCATGACTTAATTCTGCAAAATTGTGTCTGAACAAACTACAAGTTCTGAAACAATATCCAGGGGACTGATGAGACCAAGGTGGAAATTTTTAGTCACCAAGAACAGCGCCATGTGTCATACAAACTATCAAGCATGGTCGAAGAGTTATGATGATTTGGGTTTGTTTTTCAGCCTTATGACCTGGTTCACTTGTACTCATAGAGTTGAGTTAACGATGATCTTCACTTTATACCAGAATATTCTTAAGACAAATGTGAGGCCATCTCTCCAGCAGGTTAAGCTGAGACAAAATTGGTGTAATCTATAGACCCCCCCAATATAAGTGAGGAGATGGAGGGTCAGCTATATAAACAGATGGAGCGTTCTGCACAGGCTGATACTGTAGTGATAATGGGGGATTTTAATTACTGGGATATAAATTGGGGTCATGGTTTGGCTTCAACTGCAAAGGAGAGAAATTTCCTCAACCTGTTGCAGGAAAATTTTATGGGCCAGTTTGTGGAATACCCGACTAGAGATGAAGCTCTGTTGGATCTGGTCATTTCTAATAATGCAGAGCTTGTTGGGAATGTCAATGTTCGTGAAAACCTCGGTAACAATGATCACAATATAGTTACATTTTACCTATACTTTAAAAAACAAACACAGGCTGGGAGGGCAAAAACACTTAATTTTAAGAAAGCCAATTTCCCCAGGATAAGGGCTGCAATTCAGGATATAGACTGGGAAGTACTAATGTTAAATAATGTTACAAATGATAAATGGGAAATATTAAAATCCACTTGGTATAATTATAGTGTAAAATTTATAAGTATATATGATTAAAATTAAACCCCACATGGCTTACACCTTCTGTAAAAAGGGCAATATATGACAAAAAAGGGCATTTGAAAAATACAAATCTGAGGGTACATCTTTAGCCTTTGCAAATTATAAAGCGCTTAATAAAATCTGCAAAAAAAGTAATAATATCAGCAAAAATACAAAATGAAAGGCAGGTGGCCAAGGATAGTAAAACAAATCCCCAAAAATTTAAAGTATATAAATGCAAAAAAACCAAGGTCTGAACATATAGAAGCCCTAAAAAGTGGTAATGGGGAGTTGGTCACAGGGGATCAAGAGAAGGCAGAGTTACTAAATGGGTTCTTTAGCTCTGGATATACAACAGAAGAAAGAGCAGCTGATGTAGCTGGTGCCGGTGCTGTTAACACATCGATTAATAAAGTTAATTGGCTGAATGTAGATATGGTCCAAGCTAAGTTAAAATAAAATAAATGTGCACAAGGCCCCGGGAACAGATGGGTTACACCCTAGAGTTTTTAATCCCTTAACGCTCAGTGACGTACTATTCCGTCATGGAAACTGCGCTCCATGACGGAATAGTACGTCACAGGGAAAATGCATCGCCATTTTCCATCGGCGCGCGCGCGAGCTGTGACAGCTGCTGTTTCGGACAGCAGGCTATCACAGCTCAATACGCCGGGACCTGCCGCGAGGGTCCCGCCTCCACGATCGCTGCTATTGGAAAGTCAGTGAGTAACTGTCCAATAGCGGCGATCGATGTACAAACGTCCTCTCCCTGACTTCACTTCCTGCTACATCCGCCTGAACGCATCTGTTGGTGATAGCGAGGCGTTCAGAGCGGTTGTGTAAAGAAGAGAGAGAAAGAGAAAGTCATAAAAAGTCAAAAAAAGACTCAAAAAACAACTTTTTTTCTTTATACCACCTCTCCCATCCACTACCCACTCCTGTACCCTTCCTTTTTGTGTTCCCCCCACATTTTTGGTCAGTGATCTCCTATCACTGACCACTTCTTAGTCTTCAGGACCAATTTCTTGGTCCCTGGGGACTATTTTTTTGTTTTTTTGTTTTTTTTTCTTATAAAATCTATAAAACAAAAAAATATTTTTTTTTAAAAAAACAACAACAAAAAAAACCCAGTTCATTTAGACAATTTAACTGGTTAGTGAAGTATTAGGGTTAGTTAGTGTCAGGGGACCGTCCAAAAGCGTAGTTAGGTATAGCGTCAGGGAATTTAGCGTCAGAAATCTGTCACCGTAGTTAGATATAGCGTTAGGGGTCCATCACCGTAGTTAGGTTTAGCGTCAGGGAAGCTCGTAATAATCTAGATAGGTTAAGTGTCAGGTACCCGTCACCGTAGTTAGGCTTAGTGTTAGGGAAGCTAGCTCAGAATAATCTAGTTAGGTTTAGTGTCAGGGAAAAGTCGCCGTAGTTAGATTTAGTCTCAGGGAAGTTCAAATAAAATCTAGTTAGGTTTAGTGTTAGGAACCCTCGCCCTAGTTAGGTTTAGTCTCAGGGAAGCACACTCGTTCTATAGAAACACCAATTTTTTGGGTTGATTTAGGTAGCAGCCTATCGCTTAGTTAGGGAAGCAAACAATCATGTCCCAACGGACATTTAGTGCCGAAGAGGCATATTCATTTCTTGCCTACGACACAGAGTCGTCGGATGGTGAGACTCTATTTTACTTATCAACCTCCTCATCCAGTGATGAAGAAGAGGAACCCCCTAGGAGATGCCCCAGGACCACCACTTCAACTGAAACCCCCGAGCGAAATGACCCCACCGCAGTTGAAACCCCAGAGCGAAGTGACCCCATTTGGACCCCCACACCAGACATTTATGAGCCCCAAATCCCAGTGTACACGGGCAGCTCAGGGATAAAATTTAACACGGCAGGGCTCAGTGAGATGGACTTTTTCAAGTTCTTCTTCACTGATGACTTTATAGAACTAATGGTCTCCCAGACTAATTTATATGCCCAACAGTATATAACAAAGAACCCCACATCATTTTATGCCCAATCCCACAGGTGGACCCCTGTAAATGCAGCCGAGTTGGGCAAGTTCTGGGGACTTCATTTGAGCATGGGGCTTCTGAAAAAGCCATCCATTAGGACCTACTGGAGCACGGACATCTTATACCACACCCCGATGTACCGTATGGCGATGTCCAGGATGCGTTATGAGGCAATACTTTGCTTCTTACATTATACGGATAATGAGCAGTGCCCACCCCGAGATGACCCCAGTTTTGACCGTTTATACAAACTGAGAGACTTATTAGACCATTTCAGTGCCCGGTTTGCCCAAGCATACACCCCCGAGCAGTGTATTTCTATAGATGAGTCCCTGGTACATTTTAAAGGGAGGCTTCAATTCCGCCAGTACCTGCCGAGTAAGAGGGCAAGGTATGGCGTGAAGTTGTATAAGCTGTGCGAGAGTGCATCAGGGTATACATATAAATTCAGGATATATGAAGGGAAAGACAGCAGTATTCAGCCCCCAGAATGCCCCCCCTTACTGGGAATTAATGCAAAAATTGTGTGGGATTTGGTGCACCCACTGCTGGACCAGGGTTACCACCTCTACCTGGATAATTTTTATACCAGCGTCCCACTCTTCAAGTGCCTCGCTTCCAGAAATACTGTGGCATGAAAAAAATATGAGAGGCCTCCCTAAAACACTGCTTGGGCAAACACTCAGAAGGGGTGAGAGCAGGGCACATTCTAGCAGCAACATATTGTGTGTCAAGTACAAGGACAAGAGAGATGTCCTTGTATTGACAACAATACATGGCCACACCAGCACCCATGTACCAGTACGAGGTACCAGTACAGAGACCCCCAAACCAGACTGCATCCTGGACTACAATAGGTACATGGGAGGGGTGGACTTGTCAGATCAAGTCCTGAAGCCCTACAATGCCATGCGGAAATCGAGGGTGTGGTATAAGAAGCTGGCCGTGCACATCATACAGATGGCATTGTACAATGCGTACGTGCTACGTCGATGTGCAGGCCAGAGGGGAACTTTCCTGGAATTTCAAGAGGTGGTTATCAAGAACCTAATCTTTAGGGACCAAGAAGAGGGAGCAGCCAGTACTTCTGGAAGCGAGGTCACATGCATCGTACCAGGGCAACACTTTCCAGTAGAAGTTCCCCAAACTGGCAAGAAGGGAAAAAGTCAAAAGAGGTGCAAAGTCTGCTATAAGAGGGGGATCAGGAAGGACACAATATACCAATGTGACACATGTCCCGAAAAACCAGGGCTCTGTATGAAAGATTGTTTTAGAATTTATCATACATCCCTTCATTTTTAATTTACCCTGATGCACTCCGCACAGCTTATCCCCCTCATCTTTCCCTTCTGAGCCCTGCCGTGTGCCCAGGCAGCTGATAACAGCCACATGTAGGGTATTGCCGTACCCAGGAGAACCCACATTACAATTTAAGGGGTGTATATCTCCGGTGGCGCATGCTGGGCACAATATATTGGACACTGAAATGGCATATATATATATATATATATATATATATATATATATATATATATATATAAAATTGCAAATCTCACGCTGCACTATCTGCTGCACATTATCTTTTACACAGTACCTGTGGGGTCAAAATGCTCACTACACCTCTAGATGAATGTCTTAAGGGGTGTAGTTTTTTAAATGGGGTCACTTCTCGGGGGCTTCAACTGTACTGGTACCTCAGGGGCTTCTGCATACATGACTTAGCACCAGAAAAGCTTCAGTAGACCAAATGATGGTCCTTTCCTTCTGAGCCCTGCCATGGGCCCAAACGGCAGTTTATCACCACAAATGGGGTATTGCCGCACTAAGGACAAATTGGGCAACAAAATGGGGTATTTTTTTCCCTGTGAAAATAAGAAATTTTGATCAAAAATTACATCTTATTGGAAAAAATATAATTGTTTTAATTTCACAGCCCAATTCAAAGAGGTGCTGTGAAAAAACTGTGCGGCCAGAATGATAACAACAACAACAACCATAAATGAATTCCTTGAGGGGTGTAGTTTCCAAAATGGGGTCACTTCTGGTGGGTTTCCATTGCTTTGATACCTCTGGGGCTCTGCAAATGCGACATGGCACCTGAAAACCAATCCAGCAAAATCTGGACTCCAACAAACACATAGCGCTCCTTTCCTTCTGAGCCCTCCCATGGGCCCAAATGGCAGTTTATCACCACAAATGGGGTATTGCCGCACTAAGGACAAATTGGGCAACAAAATGGGGTATTTTGTTCCCTGTAAAAATAAGAAATTTTTATCAAAAATTACATCTTATTGGAAAAAATATAATTGTTTTAATTTCACAGCCCAATTCAAATAGGTGCTGTGAAAAAAACTGTGCGGCCAGAATGATAACAACAACAACCATAAATGAATTCCTTGAGGGGTGTAGTTTCCAAAATGGGGTCACTTCTGGTGGGTTTCCATTGCTTTGATACCTCTGGGGCTCTGCAAATGCGACATGGCACCTGAAAACCAATCCAGCAAAATCTGGACTCCAACAAACACATAGCGCTCCTTTCCTTCTGAGCCCTCCCATGGACCCAAACGGCAGTTTATCACCACAAATGGGGTATTGCCACACTAAGGACAAATTGAGCAACAAAATTGGGTATTTTGTTCCCTGTGAAAATAAGAAATTTTGATCAAAAATTACATTTTATTGGAAAAAATGACATTTTTTTAATTTCACAGACCAATTCAAATAGGTGCTGTGAAAAAACTGTGTAGTCAAAATGATAACAACAACCATAAATGAATTCCTTGAGGGGTGTAGTTTCCAAAATGGGGTCACTTCTGGTGGGTTTCCATTGCTTTGATACCTCTGGGGCTCTGCAAATACGACATGGCACCTGAAAACCAATCCAGCAAAATCTGGACTCCAATAAACACATAGTGCTCCTTTCCTTCTGAGCCCTCCCATGGGCCCAAATGGCAGTTTATCACCACAAATGGGGTATTGCCGCACTAAGGACAAATTGGGCAACAAAATGGGGTATTTTGTTCCCTGTAAAAATAAGAAATTTTTATCAAAAATTACATCTTATTGGAAAAAATATAATTGTTTTAATTTCACAGCCCAATTCAAATAGGTGCTGTGAAAAAAACTGTGCGGCCAGAATGATAACAACAACCATAAATGAATTCCTTGAGGGGTGTAGTTTCCAAAATGGGGTCACTTCTGGTGGGTTTCCATTGCTTTGATACCTCTGGGGCTCTGCAAATGCGACATGGCACCTGAAAACCAATCCAGCAAAATCTGGACTCCAACAAACACATAGCGCTCCTTTCCTTCTGAGCCCTCCCATGGACCCAAACGGCAGTTTATCACCACAAATGGGGTATTGCCACACTAAGGACAAATTGAGCAACAAAATGGGGTATTTTGTTCCCTGTGAAAATAAGAAATTTTGATCAAAAATTAAATTTTATTGGAAAAAATTACATTTTTTTAATTTCACAGACCAATTCAAATAGGTGCTGTGAAAAAACTGTGTAGTCAAAATGATAACAACAACCATAAATGAATTCCTTGAGGGGTGTAGTTTCCAAAATGGGGTCACTTCTGGTGGGTTTCCATTGCTTTGATACCTCTGGGGCTCTGCAAATGCGACATGGCACCTGAAAACCAATCCAGCAAAATCTGGACTCCAACAAACACATAGCGCTCCTTTCCTTCTGAGCCCTCCCATGGACCCAAACGGCAGTTTATCACCACAAATGGGGTATTGCCACACTAAGGACAAATTGAGCAACAAAATGGGGTATTTTGTTCCCTGTGAAAATAAGAAATTTTGATCAAAAATTACATTTTATTGGAAAAAATGACATTTTTTTAATTTCACAGACCAATTCAAATAGGTGCTGTGAAAAAACTGTGTAGTCAAAATGATAACAACAACCATAAATGAATTCCTTGAGGGGTGTAGTTTCCAAAATGGGGTCACTTCTGGTGGGTTTCCATTGCTTTGATACCTCTGGGGCTCTGCAAATACGACATGGCACCTGAAAACCAATCCAGCAAAATCTGGACTCCAATAAACACATAGTGCTCCTTTCCTTCTGAGCCCTCCCATGGGCCCAAATGGCAGTTTATCACCACAAATGGGGTATTGCCGCACTAAGGACAAATTGGGCAACAAAATGGGGTATTTTGTTCCCTGTAAAAATAAGAAATTTTTATCAAAAATTACATCTTATTGGAAAAAATATAATTGTTTTAATTTCACAGCCCAATTCAAATAGGTGCTGTGAAAAAAAACTGTGCGGCCAGAATGATAACAACAACAACCATAAATGAATTCCTTGAGGGGTGTAGTTTCCAAAATGGGGTCACTTCTGGTGGGTTTCCATTGCTTTGATACCTCTGGGGCTCTGCAAATGCGACATGGCACCTGAAAACCAATCCAGCAAAATCTGGACTCCAACAAACACATAGCGCTCCTTTCCTTCTGAGCCCTCCCATGGACCCAAACGGCAGTTTATCACCACAAATGGGGTATTGCCACACTAAGGACAAATTGAGCAACAAAATGGGGTATTTTGTTCCCTGTGAAAATAAGAAATTTTGATCAAAAATTACATTTTATTGGAAAAAATGACATTTTTTTAATTTCACAGACCAATTCAAATAGGTGCTGTGAAAAAACTGTGTAGTCAAAATGATAACAACAACCATAAATGAATTCCTTGAGGGGTGTAGTTTCCAAAATGGGGTCACTTCTGGTGGGTTTCCATTGCTTTGATACCTCTGGGGCTCTGCAAATACGACATGGCACCTGAAAACCAATCCAGCAAAATCTGGACTCCAATAAACACATAGTGCTCCTTTCCTTCTGAGCCCTCCCATGGGCCCAAATGGCAGTTTATCACCACAAATGGGGTATTGCCGCACTAAGGACAAATTGGGCAACAAAATGGGGTATTTTGTTCCCTGTAAAAATAAGAAATTTTTATCAAAAATTACATCTTATTGGAAAAAATATAATTGTTTTAATTTCACAGCCCAATTCAAATAGGTGCTGTGAAAAAAACTGTGCGGCCAGAATGATAACAACAACAACCATAAATGAATTCCTTGAGGGGTGTAGTTTCCAAAATGGGGTCACTTCTGGTGGGTTTCCATTGCTTTGATACCTCTGGGGCTCTGCAAATGCGACATGGCACCTGAAAACCAATCCAGCAAAATCTGGACTCCAACAAACACATAGCGCTCCTTTCCTTCTGAGCCCTCCCATGGACCCAAACGGCAGTTTATCACCACAAATGGGGTATTGCCACACTAAGGACAAATTGAGCAACAAAATGGGGTATTTTGTTCCCTGTGAAAATAAGAAATTTTGATCAAAAATGACATCTTATTGGAAAAAATATAATTTTTTTAATTTCACAGCCCAATTCAAATAGGTACTGTGAAAAAACTGTGTAGTCAAAATGATAACAACAACCATAAATGAATTCCTTGAGGGGTGTAGTTTCCAAAATGGGGTCACTTCTGGTGGGTTTCCATTGCTTTGATACCTCTGGGGCTCTGCAAATGCGACATGGCACCTGAAAACCAATCCAGCAAAATCTGGACTCCAATAAACACATAGTGCTCCTTTCCTTCTGAGCCCTCCCATGGGCCCAAACGGCAGTTTATCACCACAAATGGGGTATTGCCGCACTAAGGACAAATTGGGCAACAAAATGAGGTATTTTGTTCCCTGTGAAAATAAGAAATTTTGATCAAAAATGACATCTTATTGGAAAAAATATAATTTTTTTAATTTCACAGCCCAATTCAAATAGGTGCTGTGAAAAAACTGTGCGGTCAAAATGATAACAACAACCATAAATGAATTCCTTGAGGGGTGTAGTTTCCAAAACCGGGTCACTTCTGGTGGGTTTCCATTGCTTTGATACCTCAACACCTCTTCAAACCTAGCATGCTGCCTAAAATATATTCTAATAAAAAAGAGGCCTCAAAATGTACTAGGTGCTTCTTTGCTTCTGGGGCTTGTGTTTTAGTCCACGAGAACACTAGAGCCACATGTGGGACATTTCTAAAAACTGCAGAATCTGGACAGTACATATTTAGTAGTATTTCTCTGGTAAAACTTTCTGTGTTACAGAAAACAAATGTAATAAAATTGAAATTCAGCAAGAAAAATTTAATTTGCAAATGTCACCTCCATTTTGCTTTAATTCTTGTGAAATGCCTGAAGGGTTAAAAAACTTTCTAAATGCTGTTTTGAATACTTTGAGGGGTCTAGTTTTTAAAATGGGGTGTTTTATCAGGGTTTCTAATACATAGGCCCCTCAAAGCCACTTCAGAACTGAACAGGTACCTTAAAAAAAAGGCTTTTGAAATTTTCTTAAATATATGAGAAATTGCTGTTTATGTTCTAAGCCTTGTAACGTCCAAGAAAAATAAAAGAATGCTCAAAAAATGATGCCAATCTAAAGTAGACATATGGAAAATGTGAACTAGTAACTATTTTGGGTGGTATAACCGTCTGTTTTACAAGCAGATGCATTTAAATTCTGAAAAATGCTATTTTTTCAAAATTTTCTCTACATTTTGCAATTTTTCACCAATAAACACTGAATATATCGACCAAATTTTACCACGAACATGAAGCCCAATATGTCACGAGAAAATAATCTCAGAATCGCTTTATATAGGTTTAAGCATTCCGACGTTATTACCACACAAAGTGAAATATGTACGATTTGAAAAATGGGCTCTGAGCCTTAAGGCCAAAACAAGCCTGCGTCCTTAAGGGGTTAAAGAAGCCCCCTCTTCATAATATTCAGAGATTCTCTAGTAACTGGTATAGTGCCAAGGGACTGGCGCAGGGCAAATGTGGTGCCTATTTTCAAAAAGGGCTCTAGGTCTTCCCCGGGTAATTATAGACCAGTAAGTTTAACATCAATCTTTGGAAAAATGTTTGAGGTGCTATTGAGGGACTATGTGACAAAAAATAGTATTATAAGTGACAGCCAGCACGATTTTACTAAGGACAGAAGTTGTCAAACTAAATTGAACTGTTTTTATGAAGAGGTGAGTAGAAGCCTAGACAGAGGGGTCACTGTGGATATAGTATTTTTGTGAAGGCATTTGACACTGTCCCTCATAGACGTCTAATGGGTAAATTAAGGACTATAGGTTTAGAAAATATAGTTTGTAACTGGATTGAGAATTGGCTCAAAGACCATATCCACAGAGTTGTGATTAATGGTTACCACTCTGAATGGTCCCCGGTTATAAGTGGTATACCCCAGGGTTCCGCGCTGGAACCTCTATTATTCAACTTATTTATTAATGATATAGAAGATGGGATTAATAGCACTATTTCTAGTTTTGCAGATGACACCAAGCTATGTAGTATTGTTCAGTCTATGGAAGATGTTCGTAAATTGCAAGCTGATTTGAACACACTAAGTGTTTGGGTGTCCACTTGGCAAATGAGGTTTAATGTAAATAAATGTAAAGTTATGCATCTGGGTACCAACAATCTGGATGCATCATATGTCCTAGGGGGAGCTACACTGGGGGAGTCACTTGTTGAGAAGGATCTGGGTGTACTTGTAGATCGTTGACTAAATAACAGCAGGCAATGTTAATCAGCTGCTTCTAAGGCCAGCAAGATATTGTTGTGTATTAAAAGAGGCATGGACTCGCGGGACAGGGATGTAATATTACCACTTTACAAAGCATTAGTGAGGCCTCATGTAGAATATGCAGTTCAGTTCTGGGCTCCAGTTCATAGAAAGGATGCCCGGGAGTTGGAAAAATACAAAGAAGAGCAACTAAGCTAATAAGGGGCATGGAGAATCTAAGTTATGAGGAAAGCTTCAAATAATTAAACCTATTTAACCTTGAAAAAAGACGACTAAGGGGGGACATGATTAACTTATATAAATATATGAATGGCCCATACAAGAAATATAGTGAAAGCCTGTTCCATGTAAAACCCCCTCAAAAAACAAGGAGTTACTCCCTCCGTCTGGAGAAAAAAAGGTTCCATCTGCAGAGGCGACAAGTGTTCTTTACTATGAGAACTGTGAATCTATGGAATAGACTACCGCAGGAGCTGGTCACAGCGGATGGTTTTTGAAAAGGCTTAAATAATTTCCTAGAACGAAAAAATATCAGCTCCTATGTCAATGTGTAGAAATTTAGTTTCATCCCTTCCCTTTTCCCATCCCTTGGTTGAACTTGATGGACATATGTCTTTTTTCAACCATACTAACTATGTATCTATGTAACTATGTAAAATTAAGTCATGCAATAGAAAAATAACCCCAAGCAGACAAACAAATCCACATGTAAATGGCTAAAGAAGAAAAAAAATAAGATGTTAGAATGTCCGGACCTCAATCCTATTGAGATGCTGAGGCGGGATTTTAAGAGAGCTGTGCATGAATAAATACCCTCAAACATTAATTTACTGAAGCAAAGTTACAAAGTAGAGAGGGCTAAAATTTCTCCAAAACTATGTATTTGATTGATAAACATTATAAACTCCTACATAAAATGTTTATTTAAAGTTATTGTTGCTAAAGGGGGTTCATCTAAATGTTACTAAATTACTTATTTACCTTGTTTCTGAACGTTGGACAAATTACTATATATTGGTATTTGTTGTGTTTTTTTGTTGTCACCAAAGGTTATTTATTTGCTCATAGACGTCGGTGAAGACCAAATTTTTTTTATTTAGGCTCTGATAAATAAAAACCATGAATAAATTCCTCCAGGGTCTTCCTATTTTGGTTCTTTAGGAAGAGGCATGCTTTTTTTGCTCTTTCAATCGTCGCATTCCGAGAACCATACTTTTTTTATTTTTCAAATGATTCAAATGTACGAGGTCTTGTTTTTTGCGAGATAAGTCATAATTTTTAATAGAATCATTTTGGGGTACATTATTATTGATTAACTTTTAATAGCTTTTTGGGGGGAATGGAAAAAAAACTGAAATTCTGCTGTAAAGGATCTGCCAGACACAGCTTCTGTGTCGACGCCCGTGGTTAATCAGTCTGCATCTGCTCCTAGGTCTGATAGAGTGACTCGATCTGCTAACACTCAGGGTATGTTCACATGAGGGCATCCGTTACGGCTGAAATTACGGGGATGTTTCAGCCTGAAAACATCCCCGTAATTTCAGCCGTACCGGCATGTGCAGGCGCTTGAACGCCGCGTCAATTACGGGCGTAATTAGCGCTGCTATTCATTGGAGTCAATGAATAACGGCTCTAATTACGGCCAAAGAAGTGACAGGTCACTTCTTTGACGCGGGCGTCTATTTACGCGCCGTCTTTTGACAGCGGCGCGTAAATATACGCCTCGTGTGAACAGACAAACGTCTGCCCATTGCTTTCAATGTGCAGATGTTTGTCAGCGCTATTGAGGCGCTATTTTCGGGCGTAATTCGGGGCAAAAACGCCCGATTTACGTCCGTAAATAGGCCGTGTGAACATACCCTCAGGCTGGTAGGCTGAGGAGTGGGAGAACCTATCACAGCCTGGCCAGACGGTTCTAGCTCCCGCCCTCGGTCTATGTATACCTTCATTTGCTTCTTGTCATTGCCTGTGATTCTCTCTTGTTTCCTGGCTCTGCTGTTCCAGCTATTACTATTGACCTCAGCTTCATATTGACCCTGGCTTTACTGACTACGCTCCTGCTCTGCGTTTGGTACCTCATACACTCCTGGTTTGACTCGGCTCATTCACTACCCTTGTTGCTCACGGTGTTGCCGTGTGCAACTGCTCTTTTTCCCTTAGCTTCTGTGTTCCCTTGTCTGTTTGTCTGTAAGGCACATATTGAGCGTAGGGACCATCGCCCAGTTGTACGCCGTCGCCTAGGACGGGTCGTGCAAGTAGGCAGGGACTGAGTGGCGGGTAGATTAGGGCTCACCTGTCTGTCTCCCTACCCCGTCATTACATAATCACAGGCCCATATACCTTTTCTACCCTGGTTCTTAATACTATGGACCCCCTTGAGACCCTGGCTCAGCAAATGCAGGGTCTCTCCCTACAGGTCCAAGCCCTGGCTCAAAGGTGCGACCAGCGAGATGCTAACCAGTTAGTGCCCTCCACCTCATCTCTTGAACCCCATCTCAAGTTGCCTGACCGGTTCTCAGGGGATCAGAAGACTTTTTTCTCCTTTCGGGAGAGATGTAGGCTATTTCCGTCTAAGGCCCCACTCCTCAGGTTCTGAGAGCCAGCGAGTGGGTATAATTGTCTCCTGGCTCCAGGACGGCCCCCAAGAATGGGCCTTCTCCTTGGCTCCTGACGCCCCTGAACTTTCCTCTGTTGACCTTTTTTTTTCCAGCTCTCGGGCTCATCTATGATGAAACTGACAAGACTGCCTTTGCCGAGAGTCAGCTGGTGACCTTACGTCAGGGTAAGAGACCCGTTGAGGAGTACTGTTCTGACTTTAGGAAGTGGTGTGTAGCTTCCCGCTGGAATGACCCTGCCTTGAGGTGCCAGTTTAGATTGGGTCTGTCGAACGCCCTGAAAGACCTGGTAGTTAGCTATCCCTCTTCTGACTCTCTAGATCAGGTTATGGCTTTAGCGGTACGTCTTGACCGACGTCTCAGGGAACGACGACTTGAACGTTTGTGTGCTTTCTCCTCTGGCTCCCCCATTATGGCTCCGGAGGTTCCGTTGTTTCGTCCTTCCACGGAAAACTCAGATGAACCAATGCAACTCGAGGCCTCCGTGTCTCCCCAACAACGTAGAGAGCTCTGCAGGAAGAATGGTCTCTGCTTCTACTGTGGGGATGACAAGCATCAAGTGAACAACTGTCCTAGGCGTGAGAATAAGAAGCCGGAAAACTTCCGCGCCTAAGTGACCATCAGGGAGGTCGCTTGGGCGCACAGGTATTTCCCGTAAATATAAAACCTAATAAGATCTCTTTTGAGAGTAGGTCTGCCACCGGCAGTGCCTTCGTGGATTCAGGGTCTTCTGCTAATATCATGTCTGTGGAATTTGCTATGTCTCTAGCTATGCCATCGATTGATTTGCCTAAACCTGTCCCGGTAGTGGGTATCGACTTCACTCCACTTGCTAATGGTTATTTTACGCAGCATACCCCTGTTTTTGAACTCATTGTTGGCTCCATTCATTTGGAGCAGTGTTCTGTACTGGTTTTGCAGGGATTATCGTCCGATTTAGTTTTAGGCCTTCCCTGGTTGCAGTTGCATAATCCCACGTTTAACTGGAGTACTGGGGATTTTACTAAATCGGGTAATGAATGCATGACGTCCTGTTTTTCTGTTAATTTTATATCTCTCCCTGAAGAGGTGAACACTCTACCTGAGTTTATTCAGGACTTCGCTGATGTTTTTTCTAAAAAGGCCTCCGAAGTGTTACCTCCTCATAGAGAATGAATACGATTGCGCAATCGATTTGGTACCAGGAGCTAAGCTCCCTAAGGGTAGGATATTTAATCTCTCTTGTCCCGAACGTGAGGCCATAAGAGAATATATCCAGGAAAGCCTGGCCAAGGGTTACATTCGCCCCTCTACTTCTCCAGTAGGTGCTGGCTTCTTCTTCGTAGGGAAGAAGGATGGTGGTCTTAGGCCGTGCATCGATTACCGAAACTTGAATAAAGTCACTGTAAGGAACCAGTATCCCCTTCCTTTGATTCCTGATCTCTTTAATCAGGTTCAGGGGGCCCAATGGTTCTCTAAGTTTGATCTTTGGGGGGCTTATAACCTTATCCGAGTCAGAGAAGGGGATGAGTGGAAGAATGCGTTTAACACGCCCGAAGGTCATTTCGAATACCTCGTCATGCCCTTTGGGTTGTGTAATGCTCCCGCAGTCTTCCAGAATTTCATAAATGAGATTTTAAGAGACTACCTGGGGGTATTTCTTGTAGTGTAGCTTGATGACATACTTGTGTTTTCCAAGGACTGCTCCTCCCACATTGAGCATGTCAGGAAGTTGCTTCAGCCCTTCGGGAAAACAAACTCTATGCTAAATCCGAAAAATGTGTGTTTGGGGTGCAGGAGATACCATTATTGGGTCAAATCCTCACTAATGAATTCCGCATGGACCCTGCCAAGGTTCAGGCTGTGGCTGAGTGGGTCCAACCTGCCTCCCTGAAGGCGTTACAGTGCTTCCTGGGGTTTGCTAATCATTACAGGAAATTTATTGCTAACTTCTCGGTCATCGCTAAGCCTCTTACGGATCTTAATCGCAAAGGTGCTGATCTCCTCCACTGGCCACCGGAGGTGGTCCAGGCTTTTGAGATCCTTAAGAAGTGCTTTATCTCTGCCCCAGTGCTGATTCAGTCTAATCAAATGGAGCCATTCATCGTGGAGGTTGACGCCTCCGAGGTGGGAGTGGGTGCTGTCTTGTCCCAGGGTACCAGGTCCCTCACCCATCTCCATCCCTGTGCCTACTTCTCCAGGAAGTTCTCGCCCACTGAGAGTAACTATGACGTGGGCAACCGCAAACTCTTAGCCATTAAATGGTCATTTGAAGAGTGGCGCCACTTCTTGGAGGGGGCTAGGCACCAGGTAACGGTCCTTACCGACCACAAGAATCTGGTCTTCCTAGAATCTGCCCGGACGCTAACCCCGAGACAAGCTCGATGGGCGTTGTTTTTTACTAGATTCAACTTTGTGGTCACCTATAGGGTGTTGTCTAAAAATAGCTTCATGGCCATCCCTCCTTTGGACGAAGATCCTGCTTGTGTTTTGCCCCCAGGTATAATAATATCCTCTGTTGATTCTGACTTAGTCTCCGAAATTGCGGCTGATCAAGGTTCAGCTCCCGGGAACCTTCCTGAGATCAAGCTGTTTGTTCCCCTGCAATTCCGGCTAAGGGTACTCAGGGAAAATCATGACTCTGCACTATCTGGCCACCCAGGCATCCTGGGTACCAAGCACCTCATTGCTAGAAACTATTGGTGGCCTGGGTTGCCTAAAGACGTTAAGGCCTACGTCACCGCTTGTGAAATTTGTGCCAGGTCCAAGACTCCCAGGTCCCGACCAGCGGGCTTACTATGTTCTTTGCCCATTCCCTAGAGACCTTGGACCCATATCTCCATGGATTTTATCACCGATTTGCCTCCATCTCAAGGCAAGTCGTGGTGTGGGTTGTAGTAGACCGCTTTAGTAACATGTGCCACTTTGTGCCCATCAAGAAACTACCCAATGCCAAGACGTTAGCTACCTTGTTTGTCAAACACATCCTGCATCTCCATGGGGTTCCTGTCAATATTGTTTCTGACAGAGGGGTACAATTTGTTTCATTTTTTTGGAGAGCTTTCTGTAAAAAGTTGGAGATTGATCTGTCCTTCTCCTCGGCCTTCCATCCTGAAACTAATGGCCAAACTGAGAGGACTAATCAGTCTCTAGAACAATATTTAAGGTGTTTCCTCTCTGACTGTCAATATGATTGGGTCTCCTTCATTCCCCTCGCGGAATTTTCCCTTAATAACCGGGTCAGTAACTCGTCAGGGGTCTCCCCCTTTTTCTGTAATTTTGGGTTTAATCCACGGTTCTCCTCCGTTTCACCTGGTGGTCCCAGCAATCCCGAGGTAGATGTCGTTCATCGGGAACTGTGGACAGTCTGGGCCCAGGATCAGAAGAACCTGGAGGCGTCCCAGAGCATACAAAAGACTCAGGCAGATAGAAGACGTTCTGCTAACCCATTGTTTGTGGTCGGGGATCTGGTGTGGCTTTCTTAAAAAAATTTGCGCCTTAAGGTTCCGTCCAAAAAATTTGCTCCCCGGTTTATAGGGCCATATAAGGTCATTGAGGTCCTTAACCCTGTCTCCTTCCGGCTGGAGTTACCCCCGTCTTTTCAAATACACGATGTGTTTCATGCCTCCCTCCTGAAACGCTGCTCCCCGTCCTTGGTTACCTTGACGAAACCTCCGGTCCCTGTTCTCACCCCTGAAGGGGTAGAATTCGAGGTGGCCAAGATTGTGGACAGAAGGATGGTCCAAGATTCCTTCCAGTACCTGGTCCATTGGAGAGGATACGGGCCTGAGGAGAGGACTTGGATACCCGCCCGGGATGTTCACGCTGGGGTATTGCTCAGGAGGTTCCATCTTCGGTTCCCCAATAAGCCAAGTCCACCTAGGAAGGGTCCAGTGGCCCCTCATAAAAGGGGGGGTACTGTAAAGGATCTGCCAGACACAGCTTCTGTTGACGCCCGTGGTTAATCAGTCTACATCTGCTCCTAGGTCTGATAGAGTGACTCGATCTGCTACCACTCAGGCTGGTAGGCTGAGGAGCCTATCACAGCCTGGCCAGATGGTTCTAGCTCCCGCCCTCAGTCTATGTATACCTTCATTTGCTTCTCGTCTTTGCCTGTTATTCTCTCTTGTTTCCTGGCTCTGCTGTTCCAGCTATTACTATTGACCTCAGCTTCATATTGACCCTGGCTTTACTGATTACGCTCCTGCTCTGCGTTTGGTACCTCGTATACTCCTGGTTTGACTCGGCTCGTTCACTACTCTTGTTGCTCACGGAGTTGCCATGGTCAACTGCCCCTTTTCCCTTAGCTTCTGTGTTCCCTTGTCTGTTTGTCTGTCGGGCACATATTGAGCGTAGGGACCGTCGCCCAGTTGTACGCTGTCACCTAGGATGGTTGTGCAAGTAGGCAGGGACTGAGTGGCGGGTAGATTAGGGCTCACCTGTCTGTCTCCCTACCCCGTCATTACATCTGCCTTTTTGTTTTGCATCTTTTTTACTCCGTTCACTGTGCAGCATAAAAAAGATGTTAATTTTATTCTTTGGGCCAGTATGATTACGATGATACTAAATATGTGTATTGTTTTTATGTTTAACTCCTTCGCGCACCTTGGGGTAAATGCACGTCCACGTGAGCAGTAACTTCGCACACCAGGGCATGCAGTTACGTCTGCGCTTTAAAAGTTAACCGCCGCGTGGCGCTACACTGCAGATAAATTCACAGTCTGTCTGCCCTGGTCTCCGGGCTGACTACAAGGGACCAATCGAAGGGGTCCCTTGTTGGAGATCGCTCCGATTGGTTAGTCTGTACAGACTTACCAATCGAAGCTTAGAACTTAAGAAAAGATTTCACAGGCTCTGATCTCCTCTGTTGGAGTCAGGAAGTCAAGGAGATCAGAGCCTGAAGCCATCGTGTGGAGAAAAAGTTTAAAAATATAAAACCTAATATCCCCATTAACCCCTTGATCACAGTCTGTAACTATGATCACCCCGCCCCCCTTCCTCTCCCAGTCTATAAGGGAGCTTTTTTTTGTTGTTGCTTTTTTCTTCTAAAAATTCCCAAAAATAATTAGTCAGTGTTAGTCAGTGTTAGTGTCAATTTAGTCAGATTTAGTCAGTGTCAGTTTAGTCAGCGTCAATTTAGTCAGTGTTAGTCAGCGTCCATTTAGTCAGTGTTAGTGTCAATTTATTGAGTGTTAGTCTGCATCAATTTAGTCAGTGTTACGCCGGATTCACACGAGTGTGTGCGTTCTGCTTGTGTGAATAAGGCCTTAGTCTGCGTCAATTTAGTCAGTGTTAGTCTGCGTCAGTTAGTTAGTGTCAGTCAGTGTCATCGTCACTTAGATTCAGACCGTCTGTCAGAGTCAGACAATCAGCGTCTGTCCGTTAGCGTCAGTCAGTTAGCGTCAGTCAGTTAGCGTCAGTCAGTGTGTGGAGTCGACTGCACTATTGATTCCGTCGGAAAACCGGAAACCTGCCGAAATGGTGACGAACGGAAACAATTAGCGATGTTTCCATCACCATTGATATCAATGGTGACTAAAACGGAAGCTGTGGTTTCACTTTCACTTTCCGTTGCGGGGTTCACGCGACGGAAACCTCCGACGGAACCCCGGAATGGAAAGCCAACGCTGATGTGAACAGTCAGTTTTAGTGCCATAAAATAAACAAAAAGGAAAAATATATATTACTGTACGTTAGTGTTAGTATTTAGTGTTTATGTAAAAAAAAAAAAAAAAAGAGGAAAAAAAGTTCTATTATACATGTTTTTGTATACATATACATCTACTCTACATAAATAATAAAAATGACCCGCAAAACATTTACCGCAGAAGGGCGTATGAGATGCTCGCATCGGGCACAGATACTGCAAGAGATTCTGGGTCCCCTTTTGCTCTGTCCTCCTCCTCAACATCTTCGCAGTCGGGTTAGCGTTTAGGTTACACCTGCACCTAATTGGTTGCCCCCAACCTCCTACACCCCCCCAAGTGCCGGACTTTACTGCTGCTGCAGGGGTCCAAGTCCAGACAGCAGGGCTGTCCGAGATTGAGTTTTTCCAGCTCTTTTTTTCGGGCAGCATTGTGGAAAATATTGTTGAGCAGACAAATCTCTGTTCTCAACAATTTATTGCTGTCGACCCCAGTGGTTTTTATGCCCGGCCATACAGGTGGCATCCCACCGACAAAGCAGAAATGCTGCAGTACGGGGGATTGATACTGAATAATGGCCTAACAATGAAGTCATCGCTGAGGGCCTATTGGTCCACAGATATTCTGTACCACTGCTTCTTATACCGCACCACAATGCCCAGGGCTCCTTTTGAGGCAATACAAAAATTCATTCACTATAATGATAATTCCCAGTGCCCCTCCCCAGGATGATGCCAATTTTTATAGACTCTACAAAATTAGACCCCTTATTTCCCATTTGGCCCAAATATGTTCATCGTCATATACCCCTGGAAGAGAAATTGCCATTGACGAGTCCCTGGTGCATTTTAAGGGAAGGGTGAAGTTCAGGCAGTATTTGCCCAACAAACGTGCCAGGTATGGCATAAAGATATTTAAAATATACGAGGGAAGGGACAGTCAGATTGAGACCCCAAACTGTCCACCCGTCCTGACCACAACTGGGAAGATTGTTTGGGACCTGCTGCACCCACTGTTTAATCGGGGTACCACTTGTATATAGACAACAGGTATACAAGTGTACCCATGTTCAAATGCTTGGTGGAGAAAAAACGGTGGCATGTGGGACGGTCTGCAAAAACCAGAAACAGCTCACAAAAACCCTACTCAGCCAAACCCTTCAGCGTGGGGAGAGCAGGGTGCTCCAAAGCGATGGGGTCCTATTTTTGAAATTCAGGGACATGAAGGATGTGCTAATGCTGACATTAATCCATGACGCCACCTGCTGTAAATGTATTACAAATTAATTTTGGCAAAAAAAAATTACATTTGTCAATTTCACCTCTACTTTGCTTTAATTCCTGTGAAACGCCTAAAGGGTTAAAACACTTTCTGAATGCTGTTTTGAATACTTTGAGGGGTGCAGGTTTCAAAATGGGGTGAATTATGTGAACTTTCTATAGGGCCCCCAAAGCCAACTGAACTGAACTGGTCCCTGAAAAAATAGCCTTTTGAAATTTTCTTGAAAATATAAGAAATTGCTGCTAAATTTCTAAGCCTTGTAACGTCCTAGAAAAATAAAATAATGTTCAAAAAACTATCAAACATAAAGTAGACATATGGGATATGTGAAATATAAACTATTTTGTGTGGTATTACAATCTGTCTTACAAGCAGATACATTTAAATTTAGAAAAATACAAATTTTTTAAAATTTTCAGAAAATGTTGGTATTTTTCACAAATAAATATTGAATTTATCCCCAAATATTTTCACTAACATAAAGTAAAATATGTCATGAGAAAACAATCTCAAAATCACTTGGAGAGGTAAAAGCATTCCCAAGTTATTACCACACAAAGTAAAACATGTCAGATTTGAAAAAATCGGCTTCGTCCTCAAGGCCAAAACAGGCTCAGTCCTGAAGAGGTTAACTCCTTTTACACAATAATAGCACATTTCAGAGAGAAAAAAACATTTTCATGTCATTGCATTCCAAGAGCCATAACTTTTTTATTTTTCCACTGATGTAGTCATATGTGGGTTTGTTTTATGTGGGTCGAACCATATTATTAACCATTTTGGCATACTTATAAATTATTAACTTTTATTATTTGGGGGAGGATGGGAGAAAAAGCAATTCCACCGTTGTTGCTTTTTTACGCCGTTAACGTGTTATCTTATTTTATGGGTTGATACAATCGCAGCAATACTATATGTGTATTATTTTTTTAACACCTGTGCACAGTTTTTCTTAATTCCATTTTTAAAATTGTTTTTAAATTTTTTTTAGTCCTACCAGGGGACTTCACAATGCTGATCTTCGTTTCTATAATGCTTTGTTATACTTAGTTTTAGACAGACATGCAATAATACTTTGGCATACTGACAGGCAACATGTAAGGCTCCATGCACACAACTGTAGAATTTGTCCGTAATTACGGACCCAATCACTTCTATTGCCCACAGACACCTTCCCGTAAATATACGGGAAGGTGTCTGTGCCGTAGAAAGGCACCGAAAAAATAGCACATGTCCTATCTTTTGCTTTTTATGGACCGTGCTCCCATACTTTGTATGGGAGCATGGGCCGAAAATGTGGGTGGCTGTCTGCGGCCGCCAGCAGCCGGCCGTGCCCGTAATCGCAAACCGTGATTATGGACACGGCCGTGTGCATGGGGCCTTAGGCCGTGCCTGTTTGCATACATAGGGCTTTGGCCTAATAGACATATATGTCTCTTTTCCCATGACTGTATATCGCACACAAATGTATAAATAATATATGATTATTAACCCCTTAATGACCTCCGATTAGCCTTTTCACGGCGGTCATTAATGGGCTTTATTCTACAGCGCCGCCATTCACGGCGCTGCATTAGAGTAAAGTAAACAGAGCAGGGAGCTGTCAAATCTCCCTGCTCTCAGCTGCCAGATGTAGCTGAGGGCTGGGGGCGTCCCTGCTCTGTCGGGTGAGATCGATATAAGTATCGATCTCACCCGTTTAACCCCTCAGATGCGGTGCTGACACTGGCGTAGCTATAGGGGTCGCAGCGGTCGCAATTGCGACCGGGCCCCGAAGCCAGGGGGGCCCACGACCCCCCGCACCACATCAATAAAAAGTTACTATAGTAACTCGGGCCGCGGGCCCCTGTTACTATAGTAACATACTTTACTTACCTTCCTGGTTCCGGATCGCAGCGGAGGTCCTGACGTCAAGCGCTGTGCGCAGCGCATGACGTCACAGCGCTATGCGCCGCGCACAGCATCGAGACGACAGAACTCCCGCCGCGGCCGAAGAGGAAGGTAAGGTTAGCCCTGACTGGCGGGGTCCGACTCCCGGGACCCGCCAATCAGCTGTTTTGAAGGGGCCGCAGAACTCGTACGAGAGCTGCTCCCCTTCATTCCTGTCACTTCATTCCGGTCACACTGTGAATCGGTGTCGGCGATTCACAGTGTGATCAAGTAGTGAAATGAAGGGGAAGCAGCTCTCGTACGAGTGCTGCGGCCCCTTCAAAACAGCTGATTTGCGGGTACCGGGCGACACATCAGCTATTGATTAGGGACTGCACAACCCCTAAGCCTACGATGTAGCAGGCTTAGGGGGCCCATGAGACAGGATCACAGATTGTGTGATCCTGTCTGCTGGGCCCTGTATCTAAGCCAATCACATGGTAGGCTTAGATACATGGCCCATGCGTGATCCTGTCTGCTGGGCCCTGTATCTAAGCCTACCACACTGTAGGTTTAGATACAGGGCCCCAGCACACAGTAATCTTATACTGTATAAGATTACTGTCTGCTGGAGCCTGTATCTAAGCCTACCTTGTGGTAGGCTTAGATACAGGGTCCCACAGACAGTATCACACATGGGCCCTGTATCTAAGCCTTAGGGTATGTGCACAGACACTAATTACGTCCGTAATTGACGGACGTATTTCGGCCGCAAGTACCAGACCGAACACAGTGCAGGGAGCCGGGCTCCTAGCGTTGTACTTATGTACGACGCTAGGAGTCCCTGCCTCGCTGCAGGACAACTGTCCCATACTGTAAACCTGTTTTCAGTATGGGACAGTTGTCCGGCAGCGAGGCAGGGACTCCTAGCGTCGTACATAAGTACGACGCTAGGAGCCCGGCTCCCTGCACTGTGTTCGGTCCGGTACTTGCGGCCGAAATACATCCGTCAATTACGGACGTAATTAGTGTGTGTGCACATACCCTAACACATGTGTTACTAATCATTTTTTGTGTGTTTTCTTACAGGTTCGGTCGTTGGACTACGTCGGATTCCAGGACTACTTAGATGACAGCTTTTTTTTTATTAATAAAATGGTTAATGAGGGTTGTGTGGGTTTTTTTTTTTATTTCAATAAAATATTTTTTCTATGTCTTTGTGTTTTTTTTAAAACTATATTACTACCGCCTTAGTAATGGCCGCCGGCTGATTGACAGCATCCATTGGTAAGGCGGGACTTAGTGTTAGCCGATGCAGAGGCTAACACTATCCCCCATTATTACCCCGGTACCCACCGCCACCAGGGGTGCTGGGAAGAGCCGGGTACGATCCAGTACTTAACCATCTGTAGTGATGGTCGGCCACTGGGCTGGCCGCAGGCTGGTATTATCAGGAGGGAAAAGGCCAAAAACAGTGGCCCTTCCCACCCTGGTGATGCTAGGCTGCTGCTGCTTTATTGTATCTGGCTGGTTATGAAAAATGGGGGGGACCCCACGTCATTTAAAAAAATAAAAAATAATTGGAAAGAACGATGTCGGGTCCCCCCCAATTTTCATAACCAGCCAGATACAACACAGCAGCAGAAGGCAGCATTACAAGGGTGGGAAGGGCCACTGTTTTTGGCCTTCCCCAGCCTAATACTACCAGCCTGCGGCCACCCCGGTGCCTGCCCGTCACTACAGATGGTCGGGTACTGGTTCGTACCCGGCTCTTCCCAGTACTCCTGGTGGTGGTGGGTACCGGGGTAATAATGGGGGTTAGTGTTGGCCTCTGCACCTGCTAACATTAAGCCCCGCCTTAGTAATGGAGGTTGTCAATCAGCCAGCGGCCATTACTAAGGCGGTGATAATAAAGTTTAAAAAGATACAAGCACATAGAAAAAATATTTTATTGAAAAAAAAAACACAACCCTCATTAACCATTTTATTGAGAATAAAAAAAACGCTGTCATTAAAGTCCTCGTATCCGAAGTCCAACAACCGAACCTGTAAGGCTGGGTTCACACGACCATGTTACGTCCGTAATGTACGGAACGTATTTCGGCCGGAAGACCCGGACCGAACACACTGCAGGGAGCCGGGCTCCTAGCATCATAGTTATGTACTATGCTAGGAGTCCCTGCCTCGCTGCCGGACAACTGTCCCGTACTGTAATCATGATTACAGTACGGGACAGTAGTTCCACGCAGAGGCAGGGACTCCTAGCGTCGTACATCACTATGATGCTAGGAGCCCGGCCCCCTGCAGTGTGTTCGGTCCGGGTCTTCCGGCCGAAATACGTTCCGTACATTACGGACGTAACATGGTCGTGTGAACCCAGCCTTAAAAAACACAAACACACAAAAATAATCAGTAACACATAAAGAAGCAAAATTATTATTCTTACCTATCCTGGGTCCAGCGCTGGAGCCGCAATGTCAGCGAGCTGGGCCCTGTATCTAATCCTATCATGTGTGATACAGTCTGCTGAGCAGTGTATCTAATCCAATCATGTGTGATACTGTCTGCTAGGCCCTGTATCTAATCGTATCTTCTGTGATACTGTCTGCTGGGCCCTATATCTAATCCGATCATGTGTGATACTGTCTGCTGAGCCACTGTATCTAATCCTATCATGTGTGGTACTGTCTGCTGAGCCACTGTATCTAATCCTATCATGTGTGGTACTGTCTGCTGAGCCACTGTATCTAATCCTATCATGTGTGATACTGTCTGCTGGGCCACTGTATCTAATCCTATCATGTGTGATACTACCTTCTGAGCCACTGTATCTAATCCTATCATGTGTGATACTGTCTGCTCAGCCACTGTATCTAATCCTATCCATAGTTTATAGGGTCGTAGTGCTATAGATATGCTATGCTGTCTCATATACACACTTTTTTTTGGGGCGGACACATATGTATTGGGGCTATTTCCCGGACATTTTAAGCCCTGAGGGAGAAAACAGCACCGTAATTTCAGCCGTAATGGCATGTGCAGGTGTCTTTCGCTGCGTCCATTACGGAAGTAATTGAAGCTGGTTTTCCATGGAGTCCATGGAAAACGGCTCCATTTACGTCTGAAGAAGTGACAGTCACTTCTTTGACGCGGGCGTCTTTTTTACGCGCCTTTTGACAGCGGCGCGTAAAAAAAAATGACCGTCGGCACAGAACATCGTAAGACCCATTCAAATAAATGGGCAGATGTTTGCCGACGCTTTTGAGCCGCATTTTCGGACGTAATTCAATGCTAAAACGCCTGAATTACGTCCGTAAATAGTGTGTGTGTGAACCCAGCCTTAGTGACGCCCCCGGCTGCTAGTGCTGCATTGTTGGGTCACTTAGGAGACCCAGCGATGCAGCTGAAAGCGGACCGTCGTCCATGAGAAGTTTGCGGGTGGGGGGGGGACCAGTAAGAATTTTTGCATCGGGGCCCATGAGCCTCTAGCTACGCCCCTGGGTGCTGAATAGCATGCACCGCATCTGAGTGGTTTTGGAGAGAGGGAGGGAGCTCCCTCTCATCCCACTGACACCCGGCGATAAAATCGCTGAGTGTCTGTGTCTCCGATGGCAGCCGGGGGCCTAATAAAGGCCACCAGGTCTGCCTGTCGTGAATGCCTGCTAGGTCATGCCGTTTTAAAGGGACAGGCAGTAATACACTGCAATACAAAAGTATTGCAGTGTATTATAATAGCGTCGGAGGATCGCATAGTGAAGTCCCCTAGTGGGACTAGTAAAAAAGTAAAAAAAAGTTGAATAAAGTTAATTAAAAAAAATGTTAAAAATAAATAAATTAAAAACCCACTTTTTCCCCTTAACTGCTTTAGTATTTTAAAAAAAACACAATAAAGCAAAAAACTTGCACATATTTGGTATCGCCACGTCCGTAACGACCCCGACTATAAATAGATTACATTATTTAACCCGCACTGTGAACGCCGTAAAAATAAAATAAAAAACTATGGAAGAATTGCTGTTTTCTGTTAATCCTGACTTTAAAAAAATGTGATAAAAAGTGATCAAAAAGTCGCATCTACTCTCAAATGGTACCAATAAAAACTACAAGTCGTCTCGCAAAAAACAAGACCTTATACAGCTATGTCGACGCAAAAATAAAAAAGTTATAGCTCTTCGAATGTGACAATGGAAAAATGTAGAAAATGGCTTGGCCATTAGGGCCCAGAATGCAAGCAGGGGGAAGGGGTTAAAGATAATAAAAATGTCTATAAGGCTGTATTTACACGAGCGTGTGTGTTTTGTGCGCGCAAAAAACGCGACGTTTTGCACGCGCAAAAGGCACTTAACAGCTCCGTGTGTCATCACCATATGATGCGTGGCTGCGTGATTTTTGCGCAGCTGCCATCATTATGACACTCTGTTTGTATGTTTGGAAACAGAAAAGCACGTGGTGCTTTTCTGTTTTCAATCATACTTTTTTGTGTTCTTGCGCGAATCACGCGCGTCACACGGAAGTGCTTCCGTGTGTTGCGCGTGATTTTCATGCACCCATTGACTTCAATGGGTGCGTGGTGCGCGAGAAACGCACAAATATAGGACATGTTGTGCGTTTCACGCAGCGGACATACGCTGCGTGAAAATCACGGACTGTCTGCACGGCCCCGTAGACTACCATAGGTCCGTGCGAGGCGCGTGAAAATCACGCGCGTTGCACGGACATATTACACGTTCGTGTAAATAAGCCCTTAGTGTTATTGGTGCAACTTTCAAAATACTTTATATTAGAAATAATTTGTACTTTTTGAGATAAAGTTGCTTTGTATTCTGTATACATTTGTGTGGGCTATACAGTCATGGGAAAATAGGTCATTAACACCTTTGCGCACCAGCGCGTAACTGTTCCCTCTGTTTCCCCATCGGCCCTCACGCAACAAGATTTTCCATCGTCGCATTCAAAGAGCTATAACTTTTTAATTTTTCCATCGACATAGCAGTATGAGAACTTGTTTTTTGCGGAGCAAGTTGTATTTTTTAATAGCAACATTTTGAGATACATATAATGTGTTGATTAGCTTTTATTACCTTTATTTTTTGGGTAAAGGAAAAAAAACTGCCATAAATCTTTGCTATTTACCGTGTGGTATAAATAAAATAATAGCTTTATCCTTGTTTTTGAGTCACCATATTTTAAGAGCCATAACTTTTTTATTTTTCTGCTGACATAGCTATATGAGGGCTTTTTTTTGTGTCACGACTTGTAGTTTTTATTGATACCATTTTGGAGTACATGCGACTTTTTGATCACTTTTTATCAAATTTTTTTGAAGGAAGTATGAAAAGAAAACAGCAATTCTGGCAATGTTTTTTATTTTATTTTTTACGGCGTTCCTCATGCAGGCTAAATAATGTAATTTTTTTATAGTTGGGGTCTTTACAGAGGCGGCGATATAAAAAAAGTGTAAGTGTTTTAATTTTTTTTAAATAAATCATTTTGTAAGGGGAAAATGTGGGGTTTTATTTTTTTTCTCTGGATTTTTATTTATTTATTGTAAACTTTATTACATTTTTTTAAGTTATTTTTTTAATCCCACTAGGGGACTTTACTATGCGATAATTTGATCGCTTTTATAATACACTGCAATACTTCTGTATTGCAGTATATTACGGCTTATCAGTGTAAAACTGACATGCATCTGTGAGGGTATGTTCACACAGCCTTTTACGCATCGAATTACGCCTGAAAAAACGCCCCTAATACGCCTACGAACATCTGCCCATTGCTTTCAATGTGTTTTACGAGCCTTAATTTTACACGTCGCTGTCAAAATACGGTGCGTAAAATGACGGCTCATCAAAAGAAGTGCAGGACACTTCTTGGGACATTTTTGGAGCCGTTTTTCATAGACTCTATTGAAAACAGCTCCAAAAGCGGCCGTAAAAAACGCAGCGAACACGCCGCGAAAAACACGAGTTGCTCAAAAACGTCAGAAAATCAGGAGCCGTTTTCCCTTGTAAACAGCTCCGTATTTTCAGACGTTTTTTGTTAAACGTGTGAACATACCCTTAGGCCATGACTCTGGAATGGCCTAATAGGCATTCACTAAAGGCATACCTGGGGGCCTTTGTTAGGCCCCAGCTGCTATAAAAACCATTGGCACCCTGCGATCACATCGCGGGGTGCCGATGGGGTAAGAGAGGAAGCCCCCTCCCTCTAAAATCACGCAGATTCAGCCACATCTGAGGGGTTAAACATGACCGGAGACCACTGCTATTGGTCTCCGATCGTGGCTTCAGGTGCAGTGCGCCCGATTCGGGTGAAACATCCTCTGAAGTGCCGCCTTGAAAAGGCGGCGCCTCAGAAGAACTACCCTAAACGGCCGCCTTAAAAACACTATACGGTGGTCGTTAAAAGGGTTAAATGTATGGGGTTTGTGTTTATATAGATTTCAAATTGACATTTATTAAAAAAATGATTTTGTTTTTGAGCTACAGCCTCTAAACATATACATCCACTATACATAGAAGCTACATAACGCCGCTATAAGCTGAATCCATAGTCAGCTGGACTGACGGCTTGGCTGAGAGCAGTTCCTCTATATAACCCTAATACCGATAAAATCTAAGTTCATCATCAAGTCAGCAAAGTGTACAATATAAGATTCCATGATATTTTATTCAGTAGGCAATTAGATTTTACAGCACTCTATAGTACATTTGAGAATCTTACCTACTTGGGAGTTTTCCACAGAGCTCTGTCACTATGTGAAAGATCTAAAATCAAGCTTGGAGGGTTAATTATTGAGAAAGATTTAAAGTGTGTTGTATAATGTTAGAAAAAAAATCTTTGCTTTTAGCATTTTTTCGAATCTCATACAATCAATTCAATTGTATTCTGTTCTAATCACATCCTGTCAGTTTCAGGAGGTGGGCATCCTATCTGCCAAGACATTAGAAATCCAAAACCCTCTTATTTCTGTTACTGAACCAATGTCTTTGTCACTTTGACTACACTGCTTAGGCCTCCTTCACATCAGCGTTGGGTTCCATTGGGGTTTCCGTTTATCCATTCCATCAGAGCAACAGATGAACGGAAAGACAAATGGAAACCACAGCTTCCGTTTGCATTACCATTGACTCCAATGGTAATCCTTCCATTGCAAATGGTTTCCGTTTGTTTCCGTTCCGTAAGGTTTCCGTTTTGTTTTTTGCGGAAACAATAGTGTAGTCGACTACGTGAAAGAGGCCTTAGACTTTGAATGTCTATTACTTTTTGGCAAAATTAGCTAAGTTTTAGCTTATTTATTCTATATATTGACATATGCATTGGGAAAACTGAAAGAATTATTAAAATACAAAATGTACTGAGAGCGCTCTAAAATGAATGCTATATATCATATTTCAGAATATGCCGTATATCAGGGAAAAATGAATAAGATGTTAACATGAAGACAGATGTGTGTATACTACCTACTAAAAAAAAAAATCGCTGTATAGATTCATTTGAATGAATTTCATTAAAAAAACCTATTCACTAAATTACATCCAAAATCGATATAATAAAACACCTGACTATAAATACAGCAAGGTTATGCGCAAATGTTTTATTTAACAAGTCTCGCTATTGCCTTAATATAACTTCTCACTTCATTTTACATGCATACTTCAGGAGTCAGAACACAAGATCTGTTCTCAATTAAAATACTTTATGTGTCTGTTTTTTCAGCTTTAGATTGAGTATAATTCTACAGAGTATTATAAGCGAATTTCAAATACATTCTTTTGTCTGGAGTTTCTAATCAATGTTTGTGCATATGTATGAGCACTTTTCTATACTGGGATCCAGAATAAAATGTACTTATCAAGCAGTTTTTTAAAAAAAAATAACATTAGTTGAGCAGTATGTGTAAAATTAATACAATTTGTAAGGTTCAATGGTTAAAATACATCCCAATATTGAAAAAAATGCAGCTATAAAAAATATTTTAAAATTTGCTTACTTTCTTTACATTCTCTATACATTTTCATTTTGAAGCTTTTTTTCCTTTGTAATAGCTCTTTTGTGAACATTTGTATACAATAAATACCTATTCTACTATAAATATACACTCAATCATTTATACCAGTTACAAAGCAGTCTCGGTTATAAATTTAATGATGGTGACATCTTAAAAATGGAGACTAATTCAGTCTCATTTTCTAAGCTTTTACTGAAAGATGAGTAAAAGACATCCTTTTTAATGTCTACGTGAGCAAAATAGCTGCTAGATCAAAAGAAACGAATTTGAGCAAAACCATAAGTAAAGTTAGGAAAATTCAAATAAATTTGCATACGACTGTATAGTTAAATAGTATGGCATTCTCAGAAAACTGGTCCTGTTTTTTTATGAGACCGTGTGATGTAGCAATTAAACATACAACCAAAAAAATGGAGAAAGCAGGACACCAAAAAGTGACACAATTTTACACTTTTGCTATGCGCTTCTTTAGATGATTATAAATCTGTAGGTGAATAAAGTTTATCTTTGAATTTTACACTCTTTTTAAAGGACAGATAGGGCTTTATTTTAATGCCATTTGTCAGTATATATAATTTTTATTTTTTTCTCTAATGTGGGCAAAATTGGAAAAAAATGCATGAATTTAGAAAATGCGTCAGTTTATGCTAGCATTTTTCACACGCAGTATGGACCACAAATAAAATGTATCTCTTTTCACATTCTTCCACTTCTCCAGTGCATGGGTTTACCAAACATGTGTGCTTAATTCACCGTGCGGGCATGTGCCAGGGCTTGGCATAAAAGGAGACTTTTCGGCCTTCTCGGTCCAGGAATTCTGCATTTGATTTTATAGCAGCATACTGTTTTCTGGGGGGGGGGGGGGGTGGCAAATGCTGCTGAAACATTAGAAACACCCCATAAATTACTTCATTCACACAAGTAGACCCCACAAGGTTTTCTTAAAGGGGTTTATCATCTTTTTATAAAGTACAGTTTTCTTCTGAAAGTTTCTTGAATGAGATGGAACAAAATAAAATTTACATCTTTTTGGCAAACGCGTCAGTTTATGCTAGCATTTTCCACACACAGTATAGACCACGGACAAAATTGATCTCCTTTTACATTCTGCCACTTCTTCTGTGCATGGGGATACCAAGCATGTGTGCCTTATTTTTCACATAGAGATGTAGGAGGGCTTACAATAGAAGAAGTTTATTTCACAAATCACCTCTTTTCAAAGCTGATTTTACAAAACTCAACAGAGTTTCTATAACACTTTAAAAATATCTGCTCTTGAAGCAAAGATCCCAAAATATTAATCTAGGGGTATAATGGGAATTTATTTTTTGGGGTTTCCTAAAATAAGAATTTACAGGTTTATGCAAATGGAGCTCTCCAGCAGATGAACTTTAGAAAATATGCAAACATGACATCCACCCCCCCCCCCACCCCCACCCATTCCCTCCCTCACCCTTGGAGTAAAATCAGGGGGAAAATAAAAATGTAATGTAGGGCAAATATTTTTCCAACTAATAATCTAATAATTCAGAACAGTGTGGTATCTTTTAAAACATGGGTGAATGCACAGGCCTGATTGTGAGGGACATGAGGGACAGAAATTTCGGGAATCTTTGCAGCGCCCATCTTTTCTGCAGACGCGGCACTTTTTCTGGGGGTTGCTTCTACTTGGAGTTGGGGGAATGCGAGTGATAAAATGTCTTTCAGTCAGTCGTTTGACATCCTCAGACTGGGGGCATTCTCTGGAGCCCTGAACATCAAACATGAGGCCTTCGATAATTTTCTCCTGGAAATCAAGATATGTGTCTCTGCCTCTGTCTTTTTTAAAGAGCACAAATGAGTTGTAGATTGCCACATGTAAAAGATAAATGGCCACTTTTTTGTACCAGGTTTTTGTTTTGCTTTTCACTAAATAGGGCTGTAAAACCTGGTCGCTTAAATCCACCCCCCCCCATGTACTTATTATATTTGGACACGCTCATTGGTTTATGCTTGTCCGATATTGCCCCCCTTTTGCTCACTGCCACTGTTCCTGTGGTATGAATCGTGCTTAGCACATATATGTCTTTGCGATCCCTGTACTTTAAAAATAAATGAATAATGGGGCTATTATTATTTAAAGCACCTGCTCACTCTCCTTCATCAGCGTTTCTGACCTGGCTGTGTCCATTTGTAAGTATGGCCTTTTTTGGTGTTTTTGTATATATGTCCCCTTGTTTTTATCTGTTTTGTCTGTGCATCAGGAACATTTAGTTCCAGTTAGGGAGTTAGGGACTCGCAAGTCTGGGGATCCTTGTCGTGGATTGCGAGCTTGCGTCCTTTTGGCCAAAATGATTACTAATACCCCAGGTATTTTTCATTCTTACTTATATTTGCTTCTTTTGGACACAGCCGGGTCTTTGATGCTGGGAAAGTATGGTGTGTTGTCGTTTGGCTTAGCAAGCAGGGTAGCCCGCTCTATGAATTATCAAGGTGTCACAAATAGGCTTCTACCTGGCTATACACGTTGCGCCACATGACTTACACACTATCCCTCTATGTTTCACACACTTGCACCCCATTATTCAGTTATTTTTATTGAGGCATTTTACTCATTACTGCCCCCTATATTTCACTTATATTATTACACTTGCACATACACTATTCATTTATTATTTTTTACTACTCATCCCATGCACCACACACCACTCCCCTCAAGACTAGTGGGAGTGGCTATTATTATTAAAAGCACCTGCTCACTCTCCTTCATCAGCGTTTCTGACTTTCTGACCTAGCTGTGTCCATATGTAAGTATGGCCTTTTTCAGTGTTTTTTTTAATATCTGGGTAGTTGTGGATCGCTTTTTCAAGATGTCACACTTTGTCCCCTTGCCTGGTCTTCCTTCAGCTCCTAGTCTTGCCAGTATTTTTGTACAACATATTTTCTGTTGCATGGTCTGCCTCTCCATATTGTCTCAGATCGCGGTGTACAGTATACCTCAAGATTTTGGAGAGCTCTTTGTGGTCTTCTGTATGTCAAGCAAAACTTCTCTTCTGCATACCATCCCCAGTCCAATGGTTAAGTACAGCGGCTCAACCAGGTGTGCCTTCTTCCTTGGGCCGAATTCTCCTCTAACAATCACTCTAGAAAATCTACAGGTTCCTCTCCATTCTTCATTATATACAGTCAGCATCCTCGGATACATCTGCCCGTGCCTGCTTCCTCTGAAGTTCCCGATGCCACCTTCACCTATGGGAATTTTTTGCAGGTCTGGCAGCAAACTAAATCTGCCATAGTTCAAGCAGTTTTTTGTATGAAGGGGTATGCAGATAAGAAGAGGAGGTCTCCCCCACAGTATTCTCCTAGGGATAAAAGTCTGTCTTTCCTCGAAAAACTTCCATCTGAAGCTATCCACGTACAAGTTTGCTTCCCATTTCTTGGACCCATTTAAAGTCTTGATGAAGATAAATCCAGTTAACTTTAAACTTCGTCTGCCTCCTTCCCTCGGGGTCCCTAACTCACTCCAGAGTTTGAAATTATGGACATTCTTGACTGCAAAAGAATAGGGAAGAGAACATTTTATTTAGTGGATTTGAAAAGCTTTAGGCACGACGAAAGATCATGGGAGCCTTCTCTGAACATAAACATCCAGGTGCTCCTCATGAAATTCCATTCTGGTGCTGGACCCAAGAAGAGGGGGCGGAACGGGGGGTACTGGTTCTTCTGCTATGCATGGCCGCCGGCGTCTTTAGCCTGCCTCTCCTCCTGCTTGCGGGCGCTTCTGCCTTAGGGTGTGCTCATGCTCCCTAACCGCCTCTTAAAGGGCCATGGCATGTGCAGATTTAAAAAATCTCTCCATCCAATCCCTGATGCTCCAGGACTATTTAAGGCTCCTCATCTGATCACCTAGTGCCTGAACAACTTTAGTGCAACCTAGTTGTGTCCTGCAAAGGTTCCTGTTTGCTTCCTGATACCAGTCCGCACCGCAATACCGGCTATCAGTTGTATCCAGCTATCCGCTACCAGTCTGTATCCAGCTATTTGCTACCAGTCGGTATCCAGCTACCCGATACAAGTCTGTATCCAGCTACCCGCTACCAGTCTGTATCCAGCTACCCACTACCAGTCTGCATCCTGCTGCCAGTCTGTATCCTGTTACCCGCCATCAGTCTGCATCCTGCTATCTACTGCCAGTCTGTGTCCTGCTACCTAAGGCGAGCCTGAGGTTTACTACCAGTTACGAGCTGTTACTTCTGATCCATACCATTTGCCAAGGTATCATCTGCCAGTGCCTGTATCTTCGGTGTACAAGACCATTGTATCCTGGTCCGCTGTGCCAGCTGCTACTCACACCGGGACCACCTCAAAAGGTAGCCACCTGGTAGTCTCCCCACAGCAAAGTCCAGATCCCTGTATGGGGGATAAAAGGTGAATACCGGGTAGGCTACTTAGATAACGCCCTTAAAGGTGCCCCAGAGTCAAACCAGTTAAGTAGCACAGAGGGTCCACAACTTGCTGGATCTAACACATAGCAGCTGGTGGGAAAGCAAATCTCAAAGGCATCATCCTACTTCTTTCAAAGTGACAAACTACTAGCAGTTAAATTTAGGGACCAAAAGTATGTACCTGTATTTTTTTTTTTTTGACTATAAGACAAATTGGATCACAATTTAAAAGCAAAAAAAACAGAAGAGAAAAAGTTAGTTTTTTTTACTGTAAATGTTCTATGAGTAATATTAAGGCGATACAGTACAACAGTGCCCAACAACAATGCCAGCCACAGTGCCCCAATATAATGCCAGCCACAGTGCCACAATCCAATGCCAGCCACAATGCCCCAATACAATGACAGCCTCAGTGCCCCCAATACAATGCCAGTCACAATGCCCCAAAACCAGGCACAGTAACCTGATACAGTGATAGCAATACAATGATAGCCTCAGTGATACAACATGTTGGCAGGTATAGTGCCCTGACCCTCCCCTGAACTCACCACACAACAGAGGTGTGGAGAGGCATGGGTTAATGGTGATTAATCTGCTTTTGCTGCTGCTCCAATGGGAGGTGGCGTGGCTAGAAGGTCCTTGCAGATCCTTACCTACACAGATTTACTGTGCTATGTCTACATACGCCTGTGTTATTTGCTGACTGTACAGGAGTCTGTATCCAATATGTGACTGTTCAGTGAGCAAATAACAGAAATTCTTTACACACAGCGCAGGACATGCTGCTTCCATAACACTGCACTGCAAGGACCTTTAAATCACGGAGCTCAGTCTTATGCTTCTTCATACACTAGCAGCTACATGCAGTGGGACTATTAGATGAACCAGAAGATTACAGCACATTTTTTAGGACAAAAGTGCATCTAATAGTCTAAAAAATACAGTATTTGTCCTGAGTACAATTCAAACAGCCGCCACAGTGGCAGTCACGGAAAGAGGTTCTGTATCCGACAAGCAAAATCCAGTATGCATAACAAATTACAATAAATTCATAAGTCATGGGGGGGGGGGGGGGGGGGTTTAGCAGACCAGGAATCATATATCTCATTCAGTTGTCAGTCCATAATAGTTTTATCCAGTACGAAAAATAGAGGAGGCAGGAATTCATATTTTGACTGCCAGGAGAATTCATTGCAAACCTTCTCTTCCAAACTGAAGACCCCAAGCTTTGCAATGAGTCTAAAGATGTCCGAAGACTAGTGGAAAGACATTTTATTTGCCCGCTCCCTGTCACAGACCTAAAGGAGACCCACAGAAAAGATGCTGCGTGTATAGTAAAAACAAAATACGTAGAGATTCACGCTTCTATTGCCCCAAATGTCCCACAAACCTCACTCTCAATTCCATCCATATTTTGAAATGTTCCAGACCCTCCCACATTACTAAAAAAAAATACACAAAGTAATATAATATCTTATGTAATAATGTAAAATTGTATACTTTTTAGTCTGGACCCTGCTAGTCCACAAAAGAAATATGTAGCATTTCTATCACTAAACATGGGGGGAAAAAAAATTCTGTGCTGCATATACAAATGTTACAATTTCCATTTTCTTTTTCAAATGTTATCACCTGCACACCGAATCCAAATACTCAAAATTCCCATTATACCCCTAGATGAATTTAGTGTTGCATGCACAACCAGCAACATCATCAACAACATAATATATGATATATTCCTTGGATTTACTGCATTTTGATAAGTTTTTTTCTTTTGACTGTTCTTATGACTATGTCCTGCCACTTAAAGATGTTATTTCAATTAAAAGTACTGTATGGCGATAAGGGCATGATTTTTTTTATCTGGAAATGTATAATATTTGAGCTGGTCCTTATCAACACACTATGGTGTTTTGTTTTCTGGCGTAGAAATGTCGTAGACAGGTCAAAAGTTGCAAAAATTGTGACTTTCGATCCGTTTTACCTGCTCGCGCCACTTTTCAAAAAAGTGGGCATGTCTTAGCTGAAGGGGCGTGGCCATCTGCGGCCCGAAACATTTTCTATCACTTATGCCAGAAGCTGATGTAAGTTCTGGCGGAAATCTGGGCCAGCTCCTGGCTGGCGCAGATTTCATTCAGTGAATTCTTAAAACATCTCCCCCTATGTCCTTTGTTCTGCTAGGGTTTTAGCTGGACATATTACACATGACAGTACTTCTATAAATAATGCCATATTTCAGGGGACAAGTGAGCCTTTACTGGTCCTATAAATGGTTTTGGACACTGTCTCTTTATATATTCTGTAGGTGATTGGTTGTTTTGTGCACATAGGGATTCGTACCTTTTCGGGCAAAGGCTTGTTGTGGTGTACTGCGTTGCTTAGCACTTTCTGGGAGCCCGGATCCTGGATCCTGGATCTAAATGAGCAACTTTCAATATTGTGGGCAATAGATAAGATGGATAGGAAATTGCAGATGTGGGGAGAATAATAGCATGGAGGTTCAGAATGATCAGCCAGCTAGCTGGGTAACAGTTATAAAGAGGGGTAGAGGGAAGATTGTCAGGGAGACTAGTTCCGATCTGGAACACAGCAGTAAGTTTGAAAAAGTTGGCATATGTGGGAGAGGTCAGTTCAGGGGTAGCACTGCAGCAGCACACTTCCTCTAGCAACTAAGGGAATGTCTGCTTCAGTAAGGAGGGCAATAGGAGCATAGGAAAGGTTAAATAGTTCCTGGTAGTGGGAGAGACTCAATTATTAGGGGAATAGATAGGGCAATCTGTCACAAAGACAGGGAATACTGAACAGTGTGTTTTCTTCTGCGTGCTCGGATTCGGCATATCGCGGATTGGGTTGACAAAAAAGAGCAGGCTGGAGAAATAGAAAGAGCAGTAATGGCAATTAAAAGGGCTTTTTTTTTTTTGCTGGGTGGAGAGGACCCTAGCGCCAACTAGCAGAGAAATACCAGGCTCTGAAAGGCAGGTGGCGGGCGGCAGGCAGGATACAAACAAACTGCGGGCAGATGACAATGGGGTAGGCTGTAGGCAGACGAGAGCGCTCGGCGGTGGTCAGAGCAGCAACCTCCACGCTCTCATACACTACATCTCGGCTTGACGTGCGTGCGTCGGCGTAATGACGCGACTATTCTGTCATCACGCTACACCCCGGGGAATGGCTTATCTGAAAAGGTGGTGTGGCTTAAGATGCACCAAATTGCACAATATTTTGGTGCAAAAAGTGGTATATAGTAAGCCAACTTAAAGGTGGTATGAAGTTAGACAGAAGTGTATCTAGTCTAATTCTAAGCTATCTAAATTTAGGACAGTATTAGTAAATCTGCCTTTATTGTGTATAATTTTTTTGTGTATAATTTTTGGCACCTGTGTATAAGAAGTACATAGCTGAATTAGTGTGGGTCCAGATAAGGGTGATCAAGGTTTTTAAAGGAATGGGTGGATTGCAGTAACAAGAAAGGTTATCAAACTTGGGGTTATTCAGTTTAGAAAAAAGGGCAATCTAATTACAATGTACAAATATATGAAAGTACAAAGATCTTTCTAACCAGGACAAGGGGGCATTCTCTACTTCTAAATGATAGAAAGTTTCATCATCATCATAGATTGGAACTCTTTACTGTAAGAGCAATGAGACTATGGAACTCCTTGCCACAAGATGTTGTGATGGTTGATTCACTGAACAAGTTCAAGAGGCGCCTGGATGCCTTTTTTTGAAAAGTGTAATGTTACAAGTTATAGGTATTAGATTCTGGAGATGATACGTTAATCCAGGGATTAATTCTGATTGGAGCAAACAAAAGGTATGATCCAGCACTTCATAAAGCAATCTTAGAACTTTATTGTAGAAACATAAAAAATACACCTAGCAGACAAAGACAGAGGACCAATACGCTTACACGTTTCAATAGCCAACTGCGTTCTTAGTCATTAAAGTTTCTACAAAAAAGTCCTAAGATTGCTTCATGAAGTGCCTATTGTTTGATGCTGTTGAAGATGCCTGAGCCAGTACAAGGTCTGTGCCCTGGATCACTGGACACCGGTGAGCTGGAAAAATCTTTACATTTTACTATTCATTCTGATTGCAACGCTTGGAATTGTGAAGAGAATTTCTCCCCTCAAATGGGGCATTTGGCACCTGAGTCATAGTTTTTTTTTTTCTTCCTCTGGATCAGGGGCATAACTAGGAGGGCAGTGCATATCCCCCAGGCTCAATTAGGATGGAGGGCAGGGGGGTGCTGGGCCTGCCAAGTTAGAGCAGACTGTCTGACTCTACTGTACCCGGCGCCCTGTCGACCCGCACACAGAGGAAGAGGGCAACATAACCGTACACCACAACAGCTGATTGCTGCGACAGCCACACGACACACAGAGTACCTCTGTCGGCAGCATTCAGCTTATTTATTTAGATGACACCGATGTTCTGTGTGTTGAAAGCTATTGCAACAATTTTTTGTTGACGTATGAGACCAAAATAGAGCTCTTTGGTTTAACCCGTTAGTGACCGGCCCATAGTGTTTTTACATCGGTCACTAACAGGCCTTATTCCGATGCCATAGACTTTTTACGTTGCGGCATCGGAATAAGTAAACAGAGCAGGGAGCTGTCAAATCTCCCTGCTCTCAGCTGCTAGAGGCAGCTGAGGGCTGGGGGCGTCCCTGATCTGCCGGGTGAGATCGATATTAGTATCGATCTCAACCGTTTAACCCCTCAGATGCGGTGCACAATAGCGAGCACCGCATCTGAGTGGTTTTGGAGAGAGGGAGGGAGCTCCCTCTCTCTCACACCGACACCCGGCGATACGATCGCCGAGTGTCAGTGTCTCCCATGGCAGCTGGGGGCCTAATAAAGGCCCCCAGGTCTGCCAGTAATGAATGCCTGCTAGATCATGCCGCAGGCATGACCTAGCAGATGCCTGTCCATTTTAAAGGGACAGGCATAATACACTGCAATACAAAAGTATTGCAGTGTATTATAATAGCGATCGGAGAATCGCATATTAAAGTCCCCTAGTGGGACTAGTAAAAAAGTTTAAAAAAAAGTTTAATAAAGTTAATTAAAAAAAAATGTGAAAAAAAAATGAAAAACCCACTTTTTCCCCTTGCAAACTGCTTTACTATTAAAAAAACATAATAAAGTAAAAAAGTTACACATATTTGGTATCGCCGCGTCCGTAACGACCCTGACTATAAAGCTATTACATTACTTAACCCGCACGGTGAACGCCGTAAAAAATTAAATAAAAAACGACGGACAAATTGCTGTTTTCTGTGAATTCTGACGTTAAAAAAATGTGATTAAAAAGTGATCAAAAAGTCGCATCTACTCCAAAATGGTACCAATAAAAACTACAAGTCTTCCCGCAAAACAAAAGCCCTCATACAACTGCATCGGCGAAAAAATTAAAACGTTACGGCTCTTCAAATATGGAGACACAAAAACAAATAATTTTGAAAAAAAAGCAAAACTATACAAAAACTATACAAATTTGGTATTGTTGCAATCGTAACAACCCGCTGAATAAAGTTATTGTATTATTTATACCACACGGTAAACGGCGTAGATTTAGGACGCAAAAAAGAGTGGCGAAATTTCAGATTTTTTTCTATCCCCCCTCCCCTAAAAAAAGTTAATAAAAGTTAATCAATAAATAATATGTACCTCAAAATGGTGCTATTAAAAAATACAACTTGTCCCGCAAAAAACAAGACCTTATACAGCTATGTCTACGCAAAAATAAAAAAGTTATAGCTCTTGGAATGCGACGATTGAAAAACGTAAAAAATAGCTTGGTCATTAAGGTCTAAAATAGGCTGGTCAAATGAGAAGCGTTATGTTTGGAGAAAGGAAAACACCACATTCCAGCATAAAAACCTCATACCATCTGTAAAACACGGTGGTGGTAGTATCATGATTTGGGTCTGTTTTGTTGCATCTGGGCCAGGACGGCTTTCCATTATTCATGGAACAATAAATTCTGAATTATACCAGCATATTCTAAAGGAAAATGTCAGGACATCTGTCCGTGGGCTGAATCTCAAGAGAACGTGGGTCATGCAGCAAGAGAATGACACTAAGCACACAAGTCGTTCTACCAAAGAATGGTTAAGGCTGGATTCATACGAGCATGTTCGGTCCGTAAAAGACGGAACGTATTTTGGCCACAAGTCCCGGACCAAACACACTGCAGGGAGCCGGGCTCCTAGCATCATAGTTATGTATGACGCTAGGAGTCCCTGCCTCTCCTTGGAACTACTGTCCTGTACTGTAATCATGTTTTCAGTACGGGACAGTAGTTCCACGGAGAGACAGGGACTCCTAGCGTCGTACATAACTATGATGCTAGGAGCCCGGCTCCCTACAGTGTGTTCGGTCTGGGAGTTGCGGCCGAAATACGTTCCGTCCTTTACGGACCGAACATGCTCGTGTGATCCAGCCTAAGGAAGAATAAAGTTAAAATTTTGTAAAAGCCAAGTCAAAGTCCTGAATTTAATCCAATAGAACTGTTGTGGAAGGCCCCAAAGTGAGCAGTTCAAGGGCAAAAAACCATTAACATAACAGAGCTGAATCTGTTTTGTACGGAGAAATGGGCTAAAATTCATCCAAAATGGTATAAATAAAAACTCAACTCATCCAGCAAAAAACAAGAAATTACACAACTCAGTCGACAGAAAAATAAAAAGTTATAGCACTCAGAACATAAAAAAATGATATAAATTTTGTATTGTCATAATCGTACTGACCCGCAGAATAAAGTATCGCTGGTTATTAATGTTTTCAATACATTATATGGTTCTACAAAAAAAGGCAGACCTTTGAAAGCATTTATAGCCTTGAGTGAGTATTTATAGGTGCTTACGTTTTGCACATATGGGCACTGCAGTTTTTTCCCAATTCTTCTGTACAATACTACCCAAGCTTTGTTAATTTGCATGGGGCCCAGGAGTGAACAGCTATTTTGAAGGTCACCCACAAATTCTTAATTGGATTGAGATCTAGACTCTAACTTGGCCTCTATAAAACACTAAGGGCTTATTCACAGAAACGTAGGGAAACTCGGATGTGAAAAAAAATATTTCACCCGTGTGGGACCTGTTTTCACTGATCCCCGCAGACTTGAGTTTATCGAGGGATCCGAGAAAATGGAAGAAAATAGAACACATTCTATTTTTCAACAGACCCTTCACACGATCCGTTGAAACAACGGCCTGGTGAACTGCCCCATTGAAATACAGGCGTCCATGTAAAGGACGTTGTTTTAACGGCCGTCACACGGACGTATTCAACATTTGTGTGAATAAGCCCTAACATTGTTGTTTCTGAGCCATTCCTGAAAAAACTTACCTTCATGGCTGTAAAATAGATAGTCTATCTCTCATGTCAATTCTTTTGGCGACAGCAGCAGGTCTTTCTTCAGGATTTTATTGGATTTTGTTAATCCTATTTGTTGATCCTATTTTCCTCTTTACCTTCACAGGGCTTGAAGCATCCCCACAGAAAAATTCTGTCACTATCATGCTTTTCTAGTGATCTAAAAATCTAAAATAATTTAAGTCTCATGAAGCTTTTTCTGATTTATTTCAGTGTCTCCCACATGCCTTTTTGAAAACTGTACCTGACACTGTTTCATAAAGCTATTGTCATAAAGTATGCAAAGTCTATGCCGCTCGCAACCATGGGAGAGTACTCCTTATCGTTGTAATGAGTCTCTTGTGCTCCCTCATTTGTGCTTTACATATAGGTCACTCAGTCTCTGCATAAAGGTCACTCTAGGCATATTTTATTTTTTGTATCTTCCAGACGTATATGTCAAATGCAATTGTATCTATTCAACTATACCATGCTGCATACAAATAGAGCATGACAGGGCCCATGAAAAGTGAAAAATTATTGTTCTGAACTGTGATGCACATGTGCACCTCTTATAAAATAATTCTCCTTACAGGTTCACACACATACCTCTAATCGGAGGAGAAAATGCACTGGAAAAACACCCAGTGAGTTAGCCCTGTGTTGCACCTTAATTATAAGTAGAAAATGTTTGCATAAATCTGACATTTTCCTGTAGATAAGCCCATTTAAGATAAAATTCAGGAGAGCAGATCTTATTACGAAGGAGAGAGGAAAAGTTTTCTGAATATTTTTCCTTAGTTTTTTTTGTAAGACATGTCTCATTTTATCTGATGAAGAGAATTTCACCACAAAAGTTGTTTTAAATCTTAAAGACAAATATTTTCTGCCTTCTGACACGTAAGTCTACTGTATTCACCATTGTGGGTTGTGCCAGTTCTTCATTCCTTTTGATTTATTGGAGAGTATCCAGGAGAACGTAAAATGGGGAATATCCTTGCAACCCAAGTAAGGATTACTATGGTGAATACTAAAGTTTCCCTAGACTCCGTGCCCAAGAAAAGACAGTTGCAATATCAGTCTGCAAGTTCCTGCATGTTCGCTTGCTGCCATTCGGCCCCCTGCCCGTTCCTACCTGACTTCTGCCGGTTCCTTCGTGTTCTGCCTACCTAGCCTAGTTTTCTCTGCCCTATTGTGTTTCACTAGAAAAAGCTAATTCAGGACAGTGAGTTTCTCTGTAAGTATGATAAATACCTGATCTGTGGCGGTCAGACTGCTCTAATCATATATATTGGGCTGCCAAGCACTATCTATGGCAGCCCCAAAGAAAGTGAATAGAGCAGTAGCTGAGCTTGTGCAGTACCACTCCATTCATATGGAGCGACTGGAACAGCCAGGTAAGCCTGTTCTCAGGATCGATGGGGGTCCCAGCAGTCAGAACCCCACCGATCAGATATTTATCACCTATCCTGTGGACAGGTGATAAATACAGATTATGGGAAAACCTTCTTTAAATTTGTAGGGTCAACCTGTTGCCAGTTGTTCATTAGATCTTCTGTAGGTGACGCTTTGTTGGTACCCTTTCACCCTCGTATCGACTACCATGAAATTAAAGGGGTATTACAGTATTAGAAAAACATGGCTGATGTCTAGTGCCACACCTGTCCATGGGTTATGTTTGGTATTGAAGCTTAGCTCCTTTGAAGTAAACATTGAATACGAAAGGATCCACTTTAACCCCTTCCCGACATTTGACGTACATGTACGTCATGGAAAGTACTGACTTCCCGCATCTTGCCGTACATGTACGTCAAACGTTTGGCACCGGCTCAGAAGCTGAGCCGGTCCCATCATCACCGGATCTCAGCTGTATCTTACAGCTGACATCCGACTGTAACGGCGGGGACCGAAATTAGCTTCGATCCCCGCCATTAACCCCTTAAGTGCAGCGCTCAAACGCGATCGCTGCACTTAAGGTGTTTGCAGCTCATCGGAACCCCAGTAATGAAATTGCCGGGGTTCCGGTGGCTGCAATGGCAACCGGAGGCCTAATACTGGCCTCCCGATCTGCCTAGCACCGAAGCCGGTCAAGATCCGCCCGGCGGCGGAGCCTGATCGGCTTCCGTAGCTGCCGGCAAGATGGCGCCGGGTCAGGAGCTGATCCGGCGTCATCAGCGGTGGAAGTCAGCTGTACTGTACAGCTGACATCCACCTGTAACGGCAGGAACCGGAGCTAGCTCCGATCCCTGCCATTAACCCCTTCGATGCAGCAATCGAAAGCGATTGCTGCATCGTAGCGGTTACAAGCAGATCGCCAGCCCTGACAGGCAATCGGGACTGGCGACTGCTGTTATGGCAACAGGAGACACAATGGTCTCCTGCTCTGCCATTACGGAAGCCGATTTAGGCCCCGCCGGGAGGCGAAGCCTAAACGGCTTGCTGTCAGTGAATGACTGACAGATCTAATACATTGCACTACATAGGTAGTGCAATGTATTAGAAAAAAAAAAATCTGACCGTTGGACCTTCAAGTCCCCTAGTGGGACTTGAGAAAAAGTGTAAAAAAAGTATAAAAAAGTGTAAAAAAAAGTGCAAAAAATAAAAGTTTGAAAACAATAAAAGTTTCAAGTAATCAAATAACACACAATCCCCCTTTTACTCTTATCAAGTCCTTTATTATTGAAAAATAATAATAAACCATATGTATTTGGTATCGCCACGACCGTAACGACCGGAGGTATCAAAATATTATATTATTTATTGCACGCGGTGAACAGCGTAAAAAAAACCCGTAAAAAACGTTACCAGAGTTTCTGTTTTTTAGTCACTTTGCCCTACAAATATTACAATAAAAAGTGATCAAAAAGTCGCACGTATCCAAAAATGGTACCTATAAAAACTATAGCTCGTCCCGCAAAAAACAAGCCCTCATACAACTCCGTCGACAAAAAAATTAAAACGTTATGGTTCTCACAACTTGGCGACAGAAAAAATACATTCTTTTTACAAAAGTAATTTTATTGTGCAAAAAGTTGTAAAACATAAAAAAGTTCTATAAATGAGGTATCGCCGGAATCGTACTGACCCGCAGAATAAAGGTAACATGTAGTTTATAATGCGTGGTGAACTCTGTATAAAAAAAAACCAAAAAAAGCTGTGCCAGAATTGCGTTTTTTGGTTTACCTGGCATCCCAAAAAATAGGATAAAAGGTGATCAAAAAGTCACATGTACCCCAAAATGGTACCAATAATAACTACAGCTCGTCCCGCAACAAACCAGCCCTCATACCGCTACGTCTATGAAAAATAAAATTAGTTATGGCTCCAATAAGTCAGGAAATAAAAAAATATGCAGTTGTGCCCGAGGAGAACATTTCTTCTGTTTCAAGAGGCGATTTATCAAGGACCTAAAATTAGGGAACCAGGAAGGGAGGGCCCAATCATATCCGATGGAAGCGACGGTGCCCGTATTATACCAGGATAATACTTTCCCAGCAAAATTCCCCAAACTACAAAGGCGCGGAGTGTGGACCAAAAGGGGGATAAGAAATGACACCATTTATCAGTGCGACACCGGCCTGTGCAGAAAGGATTGCTTCACAGCGTAACACACATCTATGGATTATTTTTATTTTTTTATACCACCTGACTATGCCCCTTATATACTCCGCCCCGCTTACATGTACCCCCACATTATAAAACACCAGCAATACTCAAACAAATATAGTACCAAGCAAAATCCGCTCTCCAAAAGCCAAATGGTGCTCCCTCGGCCCTGAACCCTACAGCGTGCCCAAACAGCAGTTTCCTTCAACATATATGGCACCGTCATACCCGTGAGAACCCTTTTAACAATTTTTGTGGTGTGTGTCTCCAGCGTCATAAGCTGGGCATGACATATTTGCCACTGAATGGCATATCTAGGGAAAAATATAAATTTTTAATTTGCACCATCCGCAGCGCATTCATTTATGGAAAAGACCTGTGGGGTGAAAATGCTCACTACACCCCTTAATAAATGCCTTGAGGGGTGCAGTTCCATAATGGGGTCACTTATCAGGGGTTTCTTTTTATTATTTCACATCTGAGCCTCTGCAGTTGTGAACCAATACTTTGTAAATCGCCAAATTAGGCCTCCACTCCGCATGGTACTCTTCACTTCTGAGCCCTGTCATATGTCCAGACAAAAGATTAGGGCCACATGTAGGGTGTTTCTAAAACCGGGAAACACCGCATAATAATTAGAGAGCTGTCTTGTTATGGTGGCACAAGCCGGGCACCACATATTGGCATATCTATGGAAAAAAATCCCATTTTCACTCTGCAACATTGAGCGCACACTAATTTCTACAAAACACCTGCAGGGTTAAAATGCTTACTACACCCCTTGGTAAATGCATTGAGGGGTGTAGTTTACAAAATGGGGTCACTTCTGGGGGGTTTCCACTGTTTTGGGCCCACAGGTGCCCAGAAACCAATCCAGCAACATCTGCACTCCAAATGGCGGTCCTTCCCTTCTGAGCCCTGCCGTTTGCCCAAACAGCAGTTTATGACCACATATGGGGTATTGCCGTACTCGGGAGAAATAGCTTTACAAATCTTGGGTTCTTTTTTTCCTTTATTTGTTGAGAAAATGAAAAAATTTGCGCTAAAGCTACGTCTTATTGAAGAAAAAGGACTGTTTTTATTTTCACTGCCTAATTCTAATAAATTCTATGAAACATCTGTGGGGTCAAAATGCTCACTACACCCCTAGATGCATTCTTCAAGAGGTGTAGTTTCCTAAATGGAGTCCCTTTTTGGGCGTTTTCATTGTTTTGTCCCCTCAGGGGCTTTGCAAATGTGACCTGGCCTCCGCAAATCATTCCTGCTAAATGTGATCTCAAAAAGTCAAATAGTGCTCTTTCCCTTCTAAGCCCTGCCGTGTGTCCAAACAGCCGTTTATTACCACATGTGGGGTATTGTTTTACTCGGGAGAAATTGCTTTACAAATTTTGTGGTGCTTTTTCTCCTTTAGTCCTTCTGGAAATGAGAAAAAATTAGCTAAACCTACATTTTCTTTGAAAAAATGTAGATTATTATTTTCAGGGCCTACTTCCAATAATTTCTGCAAAAAAACTGTGGTGTCAAATCGCTCAGTATACCCCTAGATAATTTCCTCAATGGGTGTTGTTTCCAAAATGGGGTCACTTGTGGGGGGTTTCCACTGTTTTGTCCCCTCAGGGGCTTTGTAAATGTAACATGGCCTCCGCAAACCATTCCTGCTAAATTTGAGTTCCAAAAGCCAAATGGCGCTCTTTCCCTTCTCAGCCTCGCCGTGTGTCCAAACAGCCGTTTATTACCACATGTGGGGTATTGTTTTACTCGGGAGAAATTTCTTTACAAATTTTATGGTGATTTTTCTCCTTTAGTCCTTGTGGAAATGAAAAAAAATTAGCTAAACCTACATTTTATTTGAAAAAATGTAGATTTTCATTTTCACAGCCTACTTGCAAAAATTTCTGCAAAAAACCTGTGGGGTCAAAATGCTCACTATACCCCTAGATAATTTCCTCAAGGGGTATAGTTTCCAAAATGGGGTCACTTGTTTGGGGTTTTCACTGTTTTGTCCCCTCAGGGGCTTTGTAAATGTGACATGGCCTCCGCAAACCATTCCTGCTAAATGTGAACTCCAAAAGCCAAATGGCGCTCTTTCCCTTCTCAGCCACGCCGTGTCTCCAAACAACCGTTTATTACCACATGTGAGGTATTGTTTTACTCGGGAGAAATTGCTTTACAAATTTTGCGGTGCTTTTTCTCCTTTAGTCCTTGTGGAAATGAGAAAAAAAATCGCTAAACCTACATTTTCTTTGAAGAAATGTTGATTTTAATTTTCACGGCCTACTTCCAATAATTTCTGTAAAAAACCTGTGCGGTGAAAATGCTCACTACACCCCTAGATAATTTCCTTGAGGTGTCTAGTTTCCCAGATGGGGTCACTTTTGGGGGATTTTGACTGTTTTGGCACCGCAAGAGCCCTTCAAACCTGACATGGTGCCTAAAATATATTCTAACAAAAATAAGGCCCCAAAATCCACTAGGTGCTCCTTTGCTTCTGAGGCCGGTGTTTCAGTCCAGTAGCACGCTACGGCCACATGTGGGATATTTCCTAAAACTGCAAAAACTGGGCAACAAATATTGAGTTGCATTTCTCTGGTAAAACCTTCTGTGTTATAAAAAAAATTGTATTAAAAATGTATTTCTGCAGAAAAATATGAAATTTGTAAATTTCACCTCTACTTTGCTTTAATTCCTGTGAAATGTTTAAAGGGTTAAGACATTTTCTAAATGCTGTTTTGAATACTTTGAGGGGTGAAGTTTTTAAAATGGGGTGACTTTTTTGGGGTTTCTAATATATAAGGCCCTCAAAACCACTTCACAACTGAACTGGCCCCTGTAAAAATAGCCTTTTGAAATTTTCTTGAAAATGTGAGAAATTGCTGCTAAAGTTCTAAGCCTTGTGAGGTCATAGAAAAATAAAAGGATGTTCAAAAAACGATGCCAATCTAAAGTAGACATATGGGGGATGTTAATTAGCAACAATTTTGTGTATTATAACTGCCTGTCTTACAAGCAGATACATTTAAATTGAGAAAAATGCTAATTTTTGCAATTTTTCGCTAAATTTTGGTGTTTTTCACAATTAAATACTGAACATATCGAGCAAATTTTGCCAGTAACATAAAGTCCAATGTGTCACGAGAAAACAATCTCAGAATCGCTTGGATAGGTGAAAGCATTCCGGAGTTATTACCACATAAAGTGACACATGTCAGATTTGAAAAATGAGGCTCTGTCAGGAAGGTCAAAAGTGGCTAAAGAGGGAAGGGGTTAAAAGCCTTGTCATGCCTTTTTTGTCTCTGCAATGTCCTAGCATCTTTTCAGCAATTTGTGAACGATATATTTTTGTGACTTCATCTTTTCTGACTTCTTTGTTATCATCTATCTCAATAACACCTTGAACTTTTCCTTCTTTATTGCAAAAGATCAAGAACACATGCACAAGGTTGTCTCTAAACTCTATAAAGTTGTTTATCAAGTCAGAAATATGTGAAGTCCTCAGATGCTCAGTACATAATTACATGAAAGCTTGTAATAGCTTGTAATATATCCTTCCAGAAAGGCATCCAGGCCCTTCTTGAACTTGTTCAATGAATCAACCATCACAAAATCCTGTGGCAGAGCGTTCCATAGTCTCACACTGCTCTCACACTAAAGAATACCCATCTGTGATGATGGTGAAACCTTCTTTCCCCTAGACGTAGAGGATGTCTCCTTGTCATGGTTACAGGCCTAGGTATAAAAAGATCATTAGAAAGGTCTCTGAACTGTCCAATTATTATGATTATTATTATTATTATGTATTTGTACATTGTAATTAGATCGCCCCTTAACTGTCTTGTTTCTAAACTGAGTAACCCCAAGTTTTATAACCTGTCTTGCAATCCACCCATTCTCTTAATTACTTTGGTCGCTTTCCTCTGTTACAATCGCTAGTTCAGCTTTGTCCTTGTTTTGTGGAGTCTGACTAGTGAATTATATAGAAGAAAAACTATATTTTTTTCATATGCATTTATTCCTTTTTTTTATGCATCCTATGATTTTATTTGCCTTGGCAGCACCTGCCTGGCACTGGTTGCTAAAGTTACATATAGTTACATAGTTACATAGTTTGTACGGTTGAAAAAAGACACATGTCCATCAAGTTCAACCAAGGGATGGGAAAGGGGAAGTGGGATGGGAAAGGGGAAGTAAAAAATTTCTACACATAGGAGCTAATATTTTTTTGTTCTAGGAAATTATCTAAGCCTTTTTTAAAGCCATCTACTGTCCCTGCTGTGACCAGCTCCTGCGGTAGGCTATTCCATAAATTCACCGTTCTCACAGTAAAGAAGGCTTGTCGCCTCTGCAGGTTGAACCTTTCTTTTTCCAGACGGAGGGAGTGCCCCCTTGTTTTTTGAGGGGCTTTTACATGGAACAGGATTTCACCATATTTTTTGTATGTGCCATTCATATATTTATATAAGTTAATCATGTCCCCCCCTTAGTCGTCTTTTCTCAAGGCTAAATAGGTTTAGTTCTTTTAATCTTTCCTCATAACTTAGATTCTCCATGCCCCTTATTAGCTTCGTTGCTCTTCTTTGTATTTTTTCCAACTCCAGGGCATCCTTTCTATGAACTGGAGCCCAGAACTGGACTGCATATTCTAGATGAGGCCTCACTAATGCTTTGTAAAGTGGTAATATTACATCCCTGTCCCGCGAGTCCATGCCTCTTTTGATACACGACAATATTTTGCTGGCCTTTGAAGCAGATGATTGACACTGCATGCTGTTATTTAGTTTATGATTTACAATTACACCCAGATCATTCTCATCAAGTGACTCCCCCAGTGTAGCTCCCCCTAGGACATATGATGCATGCAGGTTGTTCGTACCCAGGTGCATAACTTTACATTTATCTACATTAAACTTAATTTGCCAAGTGGACGCCCAAACACTTAGTTTGTTTAAATCTGCCTGCAATTCACAAACATCTTCCATAGTCTGAACTATATTGCATAGCTTGGTGTCATCTGCAAAAATAGAAATAGTGCTATTAATCCCATCCTCTATATCATTAATAAATAAGTTGAATAATAGTGGTCCCAGCACTGAACCCTGGGGTACACCACTTATAACTGGGGACCATTCAGAGTAGGAATCATTGACCACAACTCTCTGGATACGGTCCTTGAGCCATTTCCCAATCCAATTACAAACTATACTTTCTAAACCTATAGTCCTTAATTTACCCATTAGACGTCTATGGGGGACAGTGTCAAATGCCTTTGCAAAGTCCAAAAACACTATATCCACAGCGGCCCCTCTGTCTAGGCTTCTGCTTACCTCTTCATAAAAACAAATCAGGTTGGTTTGACAGCTTCTGTTTTTAGTAAAACCGTGCTGGCTGTCACTTATAATACTATTTATTGTCACATAATTCTGTATATAGTCCCTCAATAGCCCCTCATACATTTTCCCCACAATTGATGTTAAGCTTACTGGTCTATAATTACCCGGCGAAGCCTTAGAGCCCTTTTTGAAAATAGGCACCACATTTGCCCTGCACCAGTCCCTTGGCACTATACCAGTCATGAGAGACTCTCTAAATATTATGAAGAGGGGGACAGAAATAACTGAACTAAGCTCCTTAAGAACTCTAGGGTGTAACCCATCTGGTCCCGGGGCCTTGTGTACATTTATTTTATTTTATTTAGCTTGCACCATATCTATATTCATCCAATTCAGTATATCAACTGATATATTAACAGCACTGGCAGCGGCTACATCAGCTGCTCCTTCTTCTGTTGTATATACAGAGCGGAAGAACCCATTTAGTAACTCTGCCTTCTCTTGATCCCCTGTGACCAACTCCCCATTACCACTATCTAAGGGTCCTACATGTTCAGACCTTGGCTTTTTTGCATTTATATCCTTGAAGATTTTTTTAGGATTTGTTTTACTATCCTTGGCCACCTGCCTTTCATTTTGTATTTTTGCTGATTTTATTATCTTTTTACAGATTTTATTAAGCTCTTTATATTTTACAAAGGCTACAGCTGTACCCTCAGATTTGTATTTTTTAAATGCCCTTTTTTTATGTTATGTTATGTTAACTGTTTACCAACATCCCCAATTACGTTTCAGTCTCAGTTTTACACAGTGTTTTACTATTTAATACATAATTGTAGAATTTATTTCCTCAGCCCAAGTGAATAACCTTACAAGTATCTACATTAAACCTAATTTGCCTTTTTTTTTTTTGCTCAAGCCTCTAGCTTCCCCAAATCCCTCTGTAATATAAAATTATTCTACTCTGTGTTGATTAGTTTACAGAGATTAGTCTAAAATTTTAAAATTATACTCTGACAGCCTTCACGAGGTCATTAATAAACATATTAAAAAGAAAAGGGGCCCAATACTGACCCCTGTGTACTCTACTGGTAATTGCGACCCATTCTGAGGTTGTACCATTAATAACTACCCCCTGTTTTCTGTCACTGAGCCAGCTGTTAACCCAATTAAACATATTTTACCCTAGTCCCAACTTTTTCATTTTATGTATCAACTTTTTATATGACACAGTATCAAATGACTCGGAAAAGTCTAAATATGCAAAATCCAAAGATTAACGAAGGTCCAGTCTAGAAGTTACCTGCTCATAGAAGCTAATCAGATTCGTTTGACAGAACCTATACCTCATAAACCCATGCTGATGGTGTGTTATAAAGTATTTTTATTGAGATACTCCAGGATAGCATCTATTAAGAAAACCTTCATATATTTTACCCACAATAGCGGTTAAACTGACAGGACTATAATTTTGGGGTACAACTTTTGACCCCTTTTTGAATTTTAACACCACCTTTGCTCTGCGCCAGTCCTTAGCGAACCCTTAAATATGTTTTCCCATAATGGACATTTATGGTATATCCGCCGGTTCTAGGAGAGGGGAAGGACCAGGCCACCGTAGGGGGTATGAAACCTGCTGACAGCGTTACAATACACCCCCCTTACGCCCACTCTTCTTGGGTCCAGCACCAGAATGAATTTTCCTGAGGAGTACTGGGGCATTGATGTTCTCAGAAGGCTTCTTAAGATATTTCCTCAGGGTAAAATCTTTTCCAATCTACTAAATAAAATGTCTTCTTCCCAATACTTTCACAGTCGAGAATGTCCTTAATCTCAAACTCAGGTACAGTATCAACAGGAGCAGAAACAGGAGTGACTGAAGACATTCTAGAATACTTATTTAACACCATAGGTTTGAGCAGCAACACATGGAATGAATTAGGGCTCCGGAGGGAAGGGGGCAGATGGAGTTTGCAATTCACTGGATTTATTTTCTTTAGGACTTCAAATGGACACAGAAAGCGAGGAGCAAATTTGTACGAGGGTACCTTCAGGCGGATGTTTTTTGTAGACAGTCATACTTTATCTCCAGCAGCATACTGTGGAGGTTTCCTCTTATTATCTGCATACTTTTTCATACGAGAAACAGCTTGGATGATGGCAAATTTGGTTTGTTGCCAGACCTGTAAAAAATTCACAAAGGTGGAGTTGCCAGAAGGAACTTTAGAGGAAGCAGGCATAGCTAGAGGTATCCGAGGATGCGGGACTGTATACAACAAAAAATAGTGATGAGCCCATGGATTCTCTGGAATGGTTGTCGCATTTGGCAGGCACAAAATTGCGAAATAAATTGTCTAGGATCTGGTTGACCCTCTCCACTTATTTGACTGTGGGTGGCATGCAGAAGAAAAGTCTAGCTTGACATTCAGTAGGCCACACAGAGATCTCCAAATTCTTGAGGTGAACTGTACACCACGGTTCGAGACAATATGACAGGGCCATGCAGACGGTATATATGCTGTACAAAGAGGCCGGCAAGATGAGAAGCAGAAGACAGACCAGACAGGGAAACAAAGTTTTGATGAAGCAATCCACCACCCAGATAGTATTGCAGCCGGCTGAGAGGCAGATCCGTCAGGAAGTCCATCGCGATGTGCTGCCATGGGGAATCGGGAACTGGACGACGCAGCAGAAGACCAGCTGGTCTAGCTTTGGAGACCTCTTTCCAGGCAAAGCTGGAACATGAGGCGACATGAATCATGAAAATCCTTGACCATAGATGACCACCAGAACTGACAAAAAAAAGGTCCAGAGCTTTACGCGTTCCGGCGTGACCAGTCAGCTTATAGTCATGTCCCCAAGTAAGAACTCTCCTTCTTTTGGCAGAGGGAACAAATGTTTTACCAGGAGGGATATCCTTCAGTAGGACCGGTGCCATCTGGACGATACGAGAACAATAATATGTTGCGGATCTTTAACTTTGTCTGTGAGTTTAAATTAATAAGATAGGTCATCAGCCCTAGTATTCTTCTCGGCCGGAAAGGAAGTCTACACAAAATCAAATCAGGGCAAAGAAGAGCGCCCATCTAGCCTGGCGCAGATTTAAGCGCTGAGCGGTCTGTAGAAAGACTAAATTCACAGAATGCACAGCCCTTTCCAGCAGATTCCTCTTGTCACGGTCTTGGGGTATGTGGACCCAGTAGGCTGCTCCGCTGAAACGCTGGACAAATAACAGTCTATGCAAAAGTGTATAGCACAAGAGTACCTGTAAGAATACAAATAGACACGAGGTGTAGCACACGCTTTGGCACAGATGGTTCATGGCACAGATGATGCTTGACAAGGCAGATGGCACCATATGTGGCAGATGATACCAGACGTGGCAGATGATACCAGACGTGGCAGATGAGGCACACATGAATTCATCCATAGGCTTAGGCTCAGGAACAAACACAGCAACAGGATACAGGATACGGGAAGCAGGATATGGGAACACTGGGAGCAGAATAAAACTAATGGACCATTTACAATATGAACATGGGTCGGCAACGCTCAGGCAAAGCGTGGACGGGCAGAGCCCTTTTTATAGTCCAGGGTGATCTGGGGATTGATTAGGTAACTTTTTGCACCCTAGAGAACACTGCAGAGAAGTACGGCCGCGTATGCTGGCATCTCCAGGGAGGGAGACGCTGTTAAGAAGACAGAGGTCTGCGGTCGCGGCTGGCAGGAGGGGAGGGAAGGTGGCGGTCCAATAATGTGGCCGTTAAACCTTTGCTCTTCCAACACCAATTTAATGGCCAAAAGCTCCCTATCTCCTATAGAATAATTCCTCTCGGCAGGAGAAAACAACTTGGAGAAGAATCCGTAGTTTACAGTCTTACCAGTAGGACATTTTTGCATCAGGACTGCACCTGCACTAATAAAAGAGACATCCACCTCAGGGAAGAATTTTTTGGAGACGTCTGGATGTTGAAATATAGAGGCAGAAGAAAAGGATTATTTTAATCGAAGAAAAGCCGATTCAGCTTGCCTGGTCCAGTTATTGGAATTTAGTCCTTTCTTCGTTAGGGCTATTATAGACGACAACAACGAGAAGTAAGGAAAAATTGCCGGTAAAAGTTCAGAAATCCAACAAAACGCTGGATTGCACGAAGACCCTGAGGGAGGGTCCAGTTCAACATGGCAGACAATTTGTTGGGATTCATATTTAAAGGGGTTTTCCAGGCACGGACCACTGATGACCTATCCACAGGATATGATCAGTATATGATCGGTGGGGTCCAATACCCTGAACACGCAACTATCAGCTGCTCCGGCTGCCTTTGAACGCTGGATGTCATGCAGGGTATGCAGTATTTGGGCCAGAAGCAGATAACTCGACCATTGCATAGCAGACGTGCTGCAGAACAGCAACTCCTATTTACTTGAATAGGAGCAAAGTTGCAGTTCTGCAGCTTGGCCGCTATTCCGTGACCGGAGTAATCTGCTTCCGGCATGCACATCTGGTGCCCGGAGGCAGCGGGTGCAGCTGATCAGTGCAGGGACCGGGTGTCAGACTCCCATGATCATATACTCATGACCTATCCTGTGGATATGTCATCAGTTGTCTGTGCCTGGTCAACCCCTTTAATCCCTCATCAGAGACGATATAACCCAGAAAGATAAGGGAGGATCTCTCGAAGATACATTTCTCTAAATTTGCATAAAGAATGTTCTCCTGCAACCAATGAAAGACTTGGTGAACATGTTTCTGTTCAAATCGGGCGAGAAAATCACAATGTCATCTAGATAGACCACACTGACGTACAACAGATCCTGGAAAATGCCATTCACAAACTCTTGTAATACGGCAGGAGCATTTCAGAGTCCAAACAGTGGCCATCACGAGTATTATAGACTGTCTTCCACTCATCAACTTCACAGATGTGGATCCGCGCAAATCCAGTGTGGTAAAGATCTTGGCTCAAAGGATCCTGTCAACGAGTTCTGCAATCAGCGCTAGTGGGTATTTGTTTTCTAGCGTGATCTTGTTGAGACCACGATAATCTATGCATGGATGAAGAGATCCACCCTTCTTCTGGATAAATAAGAACCCGGATTTCCTAATAAATCCCTTTTCTAGGTTTTCTTTGAGATGCTGAACATGGCTTGAGTAGGCACAATGAATAGACTTGACCCCAAGGAGGAGTTGACCCTGATAAGAGATCAACAGGACAGTCATAGGGTTGATGCAGGAACATCTCCACCTCCTTTTTGATGAAACATGTCTGCATAGGTCAAGTGGCACGAAGGAAGGCCCAACAAATTTTGTGGCACAGGCAGTGCCGAGACAGGTTTGATCCATGCCGGGCACTTGGTATGGTAGCTTGAACGCCACTGAAGTACTTGGCCGGAGTTCCAATCAAGAACTGGGGCATGTGGCCTTAGGTAGGGAAGGCCCAGAAGCAGAGGATTGATGGAGACCAGTAACACATAGAAGGAGATCCACTCTGAATGGGGCCCCCCACCTGTAGAGACAGAAATTGTGTAACAAACAGGATGGGTTCAGGAAGGCGCTGGTTATTTATGGATGCCACTGCCAAGGGTCTCTCCAGATGAACAACCCACAGGCTAAGACAAGTCACCAGGTCTTGATGAATGAAATTCCCTGTGGCCTCAGAGTCTTAGAAAGACATGCATGGTGGCAGAAGTGTTAGCAAAGGACAACTTCATGGGCATAGTCAACTTTAGAGATAGGTTCTCTACACCGAGGGTTGTCCTTCCTAGCAACCCTAGGTGCTGGAGTTTCTCAACTTCACCAGGCAATTGCGCCCAAATTGGCTTTCCCACCACAGTACAGACAGATTTTCTGTACGCCTACAATGGCGTTCTTAGTCCAAGAGTTTGTCTCTCTCGACCTGAATAGGTTCCTCAGAAACTGAGTAAAGGTCTCTGAAAGGACGGAGCGAGTCCATGAACAATTTTTTCATGTACCGCTTCCTGGGAGCAAGCCTGGGTACGATCTCTGAATCGGATGTCAGTTCTCGTGGTCAGCATGATGAGTGCCTCCAGAGATAAGTACAATTAACGGCCTGCCAGCTTGCCCTTTATTTGGCTGCCCAACTCCTGCCATAAGGTTGTGACCAGAGCCTCGTTATACCAGGCTAACTCAGACGCAAGAGACCGGGATTGCACTGCGTATTGATGCACCATAGAACTACCCTGGCGGATATTCAGGATGACAGCTGATGCCGACGAGGTTTGACCAGGCTGCTCGAACACAGTCTTGAACGTCTCCAGAAACATTTGCACTCGAGATGTCTGGTCCCTGACACTCCGATATGGTATTGGCACATGTCAATGATTGGCCCAGTAGGAGAGAGACCATGAATACAATTTTGGTCTGGTCGGGGGAAGTGGTGATCATGCAGCCAGAAATGGATCCGGCCCTGATTGATGAATCCACAGCAAGCCTTGGGGTCCCAATCATAACGAGGTGGCAGCAGTAGGTGAATCCCTGTAGCAGTAGGCGGAGGAGTTGTAGAAGCCGCACACTGTGGGACAGGAGATGCTAGAGTTGGGTTGAATCTTTGCTGTGCAGCCAGGGAATTCATAAATTGCTGCATTGATCCTGGTGACTGCTGAGGTCCCTGATTCATAGAGCGCCTGTGCTGTATTTGAATTTGGGTTTTCGATTGCCATTGGGGTCCATAGCCTGAGCAAACTGTTACGACCAGCAGGTTGTGGACCCACTGGGCTACTCCACCGGTTTGGCCTAGGACCACCACTAAGGGCATTATCTGAGTAGCCTCCCCAGTCTTCATCCTTTAACCCCTATACAGGGATCTGGTCTTTTCTGTGGGGAGGCAACCAGGTCGCTACCTCTTTAGCAGGGGCGTAACTAGGAAAGACTGGGCCCCATAGCAAACTTTTGACTGGGGCCCCCCTCCCCTGTAGATAGTGCCTTTTTTACAGCCCCCCCTGTAGATAACACCATACAGCCCCCCCTCTGTAGATAGCGCCATACATCCCCCTGTAGAGTACGCCATACAGCCCCCTGTAGATAACGGCATACAGCCCCCCTGTAGATAACGCCATACAGCCCCCTGTAGATAACGCCATACAGCCCCCCTGCAGAGAACACCATACAGCCCCCCCTGTAGAGAACGCCATACAGCCCCCCCTGTAGGGAACGCCATACAGCCCCCCCTGTAGAGAACGCCATACAGCCCCCCCTGTAGGGAATGCCATACAGCTCCCCCCCTGTAGGGAACGCCATACAGCCACCCCCCCTGTAGGGAACGCCATACAGCGTCGTCCCCCCTGTAGGGAACGCCATACAGCGTCCCCCCTCCCAACAAAAATGCGACCTACAGTGTGTCCTACAAAATACATGTATCCCCTCTCCACAGGATCTCCACAGGATAGGGGATACATGTGTGATCGCTGGCAGCGATAGGGAGAACGGGGGACTGAAAGTCCCCTGAACTTCTCCATGACAAACCTCTGACTTCCGGCGTCTGCGCAGCTCAATAAAAATGAAAGGAGCGCTGGTCACGCATGCGCACAAGCACGACCGGCGCTCCATTCATTTCTACGGAGCTGCCGACACAGACCCCGGAAGTCCGAGGTTTGTGATGGAGAACTTCAGGGGACTTTCAGTCCTCCGTTCTCCCTATCAATGCCAGCGATCACACATGTATCCCCTGTCCTGTGGAGATCCTGTGGAGAGGGGATACATGTCCTGTGGAGATCCTGTGGAGAGGGGATACATGTCCTGTGGATATCCTGTGGAGAGGGGATACATGTCCTGTGGATATCCTGTGGAGAGGGGATACATGTCTTTTGCTCTATTTTGCGCCTTCAGGACCAGACACCGTTTAGCCATTTTTAGCACGTGTTAGTTAAATGGCTATAACTTTTTTATTTGTTGGGCTAACGACGTGATTTTTGCGACATTTTTTCCGTAGACAATGCAGGTTTCATTTTTTATCGTTTTTATACACACCTTTTTTGCTATTTTAGAATTTGTATTCATAAAGTTTGAAAATAATAGTAAAAAAATAAGCTTTTTTACGTTTGAGCTATTTGTTTTTGGTAATAACATAGTTTTACCCTAAAATAGACCTTTTATTTGTGATCGTCATTGTCTACCGTAAATTTTTATATATTACATGTCTATATTAGGGTAATTGGGTAAGCGCTAGCGTTACAACAATGATTGGCGGGAGGGGAACGTTTTTTTTTGGGGTGGGTATTTTATGTGTATTTATTATTAAAAAAATTTTTTGCACTTTACTTTATTCTTTTTTTATTACTATGGTCTGTCCCTCAAAGGTCAAAGAAGACCTTTGGGGAACTTTATATATTTTTTTTCTTTCTTTTACACCATGTTTTTCCACTGGAACTGGAGCTGCAGAGCAGCCCCAGTCACAGGGGAAATCAGCCGTCTCATAGTGACTATTGTCACTAATAGGGCTGTGCTGGGTCTAGTAAGACCCAGCAGCAGCCTGCCACTAACGGCACCCGGCGATCATGTGACCAGTCACATGATCACGGGGAGGAATAGAGACAGCGCCGCTGCTGCTGTCTCTATTCCTGTACACAGCGCGCATTCAGCGCTGTGTACAAGTGATCAGAGAAGACAGAAGCAGCTAAAGCTGCTTCTATCCTCTCCTCAGGGTCCCCGGCAGTCACTGACAGCCGGAGACCCGACATTCAGCTGCCCGATCTCGCGGGCAGCAAGTTAAAACCCGAGCCGTAGAAAGTCTATGGCTCGGGTTTTAAGGACCCTGACTGCTGGCCGTAAAAATACAGCCAGCGGTCGGGAACCAGTTAATGGCAGAGTGGGGAGATACCTCCCTGCTCTGCCGTAGTGTTGAGTGGCGTCCCGCTGTAGCAGCCATAGCGGCTGCTAGCGGAGCCTCCGACCATGGTGGGGGCCCGTGCCGGCTGGCGACACGGGCCCCTTCATGCCGCGGGCCCCGTAGCAGCCGCTACTGCTGCTACGGCAGTAGTTACGCCACTGCTCTTTAGGTAGTCCCAACAGGGTAGCTGCTGGCCAAGGGGAGCAGGAACAGGCACTGGCAGATGGTACCTTAAAGGATGGAAGTTTCAGGCTTGTCACTGACAGTATAAGTCAGACTGACAGCGGGCAGCTGGATGGAAGCTGATAGTCGATCGCTGGACACAGATTGGTAACAGATGACTGGACACAGGCAGGTAGCTGGTAGCTGGACACAGGCAGGAAGCAGGTAGCTGGGTGCTGGCTGATGACAGGCAGCTCGACACAGGCAGACAGTGGATAACTGGATACAGGCTGATGACCGCAATAGTGGACTGTATACAGGCTGGTAGCGGATAACTGGATACAGGCTGACAACAGACAGCAATAGCGGGCTGGAAACAGGATGCTAGCAGATAACTGCATACAGGCTGATAAAAGACAGCAATAGCGGACTGGATACAGCCTGGTAGAGGATAACTGGATACAGGCTGAAAACAGACAGCAATAGCTGACTGGATACAGGCTGGTAGCAGATAATTGGAGACATGCAGACAACGGATAGCAATAGTGGACTGGAATCATATGAACACAGGGACCTTTGTAGGATACAATGAGGTTGTTCCCATGTTGCTCAGAAACCAGGTGGATAGTCCTGTTTTCAGATGAAAGTACATTTTGCATTTCATTTGGAAATCAAGGTCCCAGAGTCTGGAGGAAGAATGGAGAGGCACTCAATTCAAGTTGCTTGCAGTCCAGTGTGAGGTTTTCACAGTCAGTGATGGTTTGGGGAGCCATGTTATCTGCTGGTGTTGGTCCACTGTTATATCAAGTCCAGAGTCAACGCAGCCGTCTATCAGGAAATTTTAGAGCGCTTCATGCTTCTCTCTGCTGACAAGCTTTATGGAGATGCTGATTTCATTTTCCAGCAGTACTTGGCATCTACTCACACCGCCAAAAGTACCAATACCTGGTTTAATAACCACAGTATCACTGTGCTTGATTGGCCAGCAAACTCGCCAGACCTAAATCCCATAGAGAATCTATGGGGTATTGTCAAGAAGAAGAGAGATACCAGACCCAACAATGCAGGCGAGCTGAAGGCCGCTATCAAAGCTGGGCTTCCATAACACCTCAGCAGTGCCACAAGCTGATCCTCCTCCATGCCACGCCGCATTGATGCAGTAATTCATACAAAAGGACCCAGTGTTGAGTGCATATACTGCACATACTTTTCAGTAGGCCAACATTTCGGTATTAAAAATCATTTTTTTAAATTAGGCTTATATAATATTCTAATTTTCGGAGACACAAAAATTGTTTATTTTTTTTTTCAAATATTATTTTTATTCAATGTCAGAACACATACAGGTAAATAATGTGTGCAACACATTCAGTACAATATATATCATATAACAGTGAGTTCCATCTCCAAAGTAATTTTACTTTTTACTTGTAATCAGCAAAACATGAGGAAATGAATCAATTAAAACAAATCCCAACATCCCTCCCCCTAAACCCCTCCATCTCAGTGATCAATCTCCTAATTGCTCTGTGACAGGCCCAGAGTGCCATGAAAACTCTGCGAATTATACCATGATGTATATTGAAATGTACGCATTAAAACACCAATCTCAGCTGCAGAATAATGCTTTTCAATAAATGTACGCCAAGTTTTTAAGAACTGCTCTGTGGACTTTTCTTTATGTCGTTCCAATTTCAATTTATCATACCCCAATAATGTTTTGAGAGTAGTTTTGAGAGTAGTCAGTACCTCCGCAATCTCCAGAACAGAGGCCTGCAACCAGTGACGTAAGATGCACTTCTTAATAACCAATATGAATCACCTTCCTAGCCAATAAAGGTAGCCCCCCCCCACATCAAGATCTAAAGGTATATAGTGAAACAGCACCGCCTGCGGAATTGCAGGCAACTCCTCATCCCAAGTATCCTCAATAAACTGTAGCAAAATGTTCCAAAGGTCCCTTATTTGTGGGCAAAGCCACATTCCATGTAACAGATCAGCTCTGTGTAAGTCACATTTAGGACAGCTACGCAGATAGTGTTCTGGGGCGTCTCTATAAGATAAATTAAATGCATATGTTGCTCTATGCATAAGTCGAAAGTGCATCTCACGCTACTGCTCATTCACCATGGCCCTCCTCACTTTCTCCCACCCCTTCAGAATTTTACTTGAAAGTTCAGGGTCATCGAGCTCCCCCTCCCAAGTCCGAAAACAAGAAGTGCTAAAGGAGTTGAGATGAACATTTCTGAGCTTGCCATATAGGCTTGCTAGATTTCTTCCCATAACGCTCTGTGGCACCATCACATCAAATGCTCCCCGTATCTCCGCTGCATCAATATTGCAGACTTTGGTTTAGCAAAGCTCTGTCATCTGAGCATACTGCAAATACTGGTTATCACCCAAATTATATTTACTAGAAAACTCCTGCCATGTAAGCCACCTCCCCTCCTCAACATTTATGAGTTGACCTAAAACAGTGATCCCCTCAGATCTCCACTGGGAAAATAATTTATTCTGACTCCCTTGTGGGAACAGAGTGTTATCCCACAACGGCCAAAATTTAGAAAGACCATAAGGAAGGCCACATAACTTTCGTATGGCCTTCCAAGAACCTATAGTACCTATATAAGCAGTCAACTTGACAACATTACTAGGAAGCTGAGCATAAGACATGTGCAATAGGGCTGACAAAGGAACTGAACCTGCCAGATTCTGTTGCAACTGAACATTAGAATACAAATTGGTACTATGCAGACAATCTCCTATGTGCCTACAGATTGCTGCTAGGTTATAATAACGAACAAGTGGCAACTGTATACAACCGTCACACTTAGGCAGTGCCAGTTTCTTATATGCAATCCTCGGTCTTTTCTTCTACCACAAGAATTGTAAGAATGCACACTGCAGTTTTTGACTATCTAGATGTTTGATCACAATAGGTATAGTTTGCATGGGATAAAGAAGGCGAGCAAAACTTATCATTTTTAAGAGAACAGCTCTCCTGAATAATGACAATGGCAGTGACGACCATCGATGTAACTCCTTATGAATTTTCTCAAACAGGGGTAAATAATTGAGCTTATACAATGAAGATAACATTCCATGTTATTACTTTCATGTAATGTCAGTCAGGTCTCTAGAAATAATTAATTGGCATCCCACAGAAATGGCAAAGCAGACCTCCGAGACAATCCCTCCCACCCCTCCCCCCTCAATTAACATAAAACAATACTGAAACCCCAACAGCAGATTATTACTAGTCGCAGACTTCATTTTTTTTGCACATATAAGTGTGGAATCTCTGCACATTCCACCACTATGAAAGCTTCAATATACCCTGTACTTCCTATGTACCTTGGAAATAATGTCAAATCAGTAAACCTCCACCTGACTCTAGTCAAGAATACCCTTAAAGGGAATGTGTTGCCAGAAAAACATGTTTTGTTTTTTTTAATTAAACATTTAGTGTGTAGGTGATTAAACATTGTTCAAATTTTTTAAATTTTTTTCACGAGTCAGGAAATATTATAAATTAATTCTAATTTATAATATTTCCCATTGCTGGTCACTAGATGGAGCTATTCCCAAAATTGCAGCATTGCAAAATTGGGTAAAAAGCCCTCGCTCTAGTGAGCTCTCAGCATCCCCCCCTCCTTTATCCTGGCTAGTGCCGGGATAAACGAGGGGTTTGAACGGTGTAACCTCCTACACTGTGTGTCGCCATTTTTTGAGCTAACACACAGTGTAGTAGGTTTACATACAGTAGTAAACACACACAAACACGAACATACATTGAAATCTCTTACCTGCTCCTGCCGCCGCGGCTCCCTCCGGCCCGTCCGCTCCGTCTGCTGCCGCTGGTCCAAGTGCACAAGTCCGGAAGCCGCGACCGGAAGTAGTAATATTACTGTCCGGCCGCGACTTCCGGTCCACAGGAAAATGGCGCCGGACGGCGCCAATTTCAAATTGGCATGTGTGGGAGCGGCGCATGCGCAGTTCCCACACAGACGCCGTACACAGAAGTGGATGGGACGGGACCCGTTCGCAGTCCCTATGGGACTGTGGCTGCCGTATTCCATGTCTGCATGTGTCGTTAATCGACACATACAGAAATTGAACAAAAAATGGCAGCCCCCATAGGGAAGAAAAAGTGTAAAAATAAGAAAAAGTAAAACACAAACACACAAATAAATATAAACGTTTTTAATAAAGCACTAACATCTTTAACATATTAAAAAATAATTTGTGATGACACTGTTCCTTTAAGCCCCGCAATAAATTTAGAGTAAATAAGAGTCCCCTACACATATACATAGCAAACACTCACTACGAAAACCGCAGTTAGGTAATACAAAGTTGAATCAAACAATGTGAAACTTGAAATGGCATGAGTCCCCTTCCGTCAACCGCATGGACATCTCCCTTCAGTCTGGGGAAGAAGAATTAAGACCCCTCCTGGAACTCCTGTTTCTGGAACGACCCCTACGGGGCAGACCATCTCTGCGTGGCTGAAGGTCGCCATTACTGGCCCGAGGCAGACTTTCCACAAATTTAGCTGCTTCCCCCGGAGAAGAAAACGAATCCACCCCACCACCTGGTTCAAAAATCTTGAGAATAGCGGGAAACATTAAGGAAAAACAAATGTGTTTCTGAACTAAAATAGAACAGACCGTGCTAAAAGCACGCCGCTTGCATGTAACATCAGCAGAGTAATCTCCAAACACTTGTGCCGAGGATCGACGATAAGCCTGTAACACATTTGTTTTATCCACGTAATCCAAATACTTTACAATAACAGGCCACGGTCTTGCTTGAGCGTCATCTTGGGTAGAACCTCTCATCGGACCCACTCTATGAGCTCTCTCAGCTCGTAGCGGGGTATGCAAACCTAGCGCCTGAGGCAATTCCACCCCACACAATTTTAGCAACTGTCCTGCAGGTATAGATTCTGGGAGACCGATAATGCGCAGGTTGCTCCTTCTCAAGCGGTTTTCCAGATCATCCACTTTATCTACAAGCTGGAGATTAGAGGAAAGCACCTTCTTTACCTCCGCTTGTGTTCCCGCCAGCTCATCTTCCATCAAACTGAGGCGATGTGCTAAGTCAGTGATACGTTCCGTATGAACAGATACATCAGACTGTAATTGATGTAAAAGATTCGAAACTGTCGCTTCCAAAAAAGCTGTAATATCTGGGGCTATAAGTTTAGCCCCCTCTATGGCCAAAGTTTTACATGAAATGTCCATATTGTGAAGGAGAGTGTCAGGCTCACCTTCTTCCACGGTTGGCTGCACCAGAGGAGGTTGTGATGCTGAGCGCGAGCTCGTACTCCTCGTTTTTCTTGCTGGCTCAGGCGCCATTTTACCCAACGGCAGCGTGGCTTCGTTCTGCAGGGCCTGCAAAGTTATGCCTGAGGTCCCAGTTTTCACCAGGAATCTCTCCATACGCCGGAGAGAAGCCGGTAAGCCATGTTATCGACCAATAACCTGTGGTCGGAAGTCAGATCTTTGGGACCCCGTTGTTCTGAGTGGGGTGAACGGAGCTCTCTCTACACGCGTCTGGTCATGTGCGCGCCGGAACCGGAAGTCTTCTTTGGGTCTGCATTAATTGTTAGCCATAATCATCAACATTAAAAGAAAAAAAATGCTGGAAATATATCACTTTGTGTGTAATGAATCTATATAATATATGAGTTTCACTTTTTGAATTGAATTCCTGAAATAAATTAACTTTTTGATGATATTCTAATACATTGAGAAGGCCTAGTATCTACTACTGCACTTATGTAGTGCAGTGTATTGTAACTGTTATTTTTCAACTGACAGGCTATTAGGCCCTAATAGGGATCTAAACATGGCAGACCAGGAGCAACCATTGGTGCACTGTGAAAGGGCTGATAGGATACAAAGGGACCCCCCTCCCTCTGTCAACCACTAAAACACCTGCTGCTGATGGCGCGGATTCAGCTTTTGAACCAGCCATACAGTTACGACAAATTGCAGGAATTTCTTGCTGACGATGAAGTACAGGTACGTCAAATCTCACCTGTGTTCCAGATTTTCCCTGCTGTATTATTGCATTCCCCTGTACCGACCTTCTGCCTGTTTTGGTCGACCAGCCTGCCCTGACGTATTGGTACATTTACCGTGTTGATACTCTGCCGCCTGCCCAGACCTAAAGCAATGTTTTTTACTATGCCTCCTGCAACATCAGCCGTGACCAAGGTAGACTACTGCAAGGGTAGCGACCTGGGGTTCCCCCGCAGTGAAGTCCACGTCCCTGTACAGGCTGAAGACTGGGGGTTCCCTTAGACTCTGCTCCCAAGTCAAATCCCTTGGTGACAAAAAGGGTTCACACCGCCCCCTGCTGGCACTACTATAGTCAAAATTTAGGGCTATCGTTACAATAAGAAATTGATGGCCTATCCTCTGGTCGGTAGGGGTTGGACTCTTGGCTCTCCCGCCGATAAGATGTTTGGAAGGGCCCGCGGAGTTCCCATTCACTTGATTGGGTTGTCACGATACCAAAATTTGGACTTCGATACCGATACTTTGTGTAGTATAGTGATTCTCTATACCAAAACGATACAAAAAAAAAAACTCTTCCATTTTCTGATGTGAGGTACATGGTGTGAAGAATTTTGTACATCCATGTGCCTCACATTAATAGTAATTAAAGAGGCTCTGTCACCAGATTATAAGTGCCCTATCCACTGCATAATGTGATCGGCGCTGTAATGTAGATAACAGTGTTTTTTATTTTGAAAACTATAAATTTTGAGCAAGTTATGAGCAATAAATTTATGCTAATTCGTTTCTTAATAGACAACTGGGAGTGTTTTTCCTTTTTTACCAACTGGGCGTTGTAAAGAGAAGTGTATGATGCTGACCAATCAGCGTCATACACTTCTCTCCATTCATGTCCATTTGTATTCACTGCACAGCGTGATCTCACAAGATCACGCTGTGCTGTCACATACTCCCACATTAACTTTTACTGAGGTGAATAGACATTGCCTCCAGCCAGGACGCAATGTCTATTCACACTCCCGATGCTTCGGTAAAGTTTCTGTAAATGACAGCGAGATCACGCTGTGCTGTGTAAGTCCCCAAGAAACTTTACCGAAGCATCGGGAGTGTGAATAGACATCACATCCTGGCTGGAGGCAATGTCTATTCACTCTCAAGACACCTCAGTAAAGTTAATGTGGGAGTATGTGACAGCACAGCGTGATCTCGCGGGACACTGATAAAAATGAATGGAGAGAAGTGTATGACGCTGATTGGTCAGCATCATACACTTCTCTTTACAACGCCCAGTTGGTAAAAAAGTAAAAACACGCCCAGTTGTCTATTAAGAAATTAATGAGCATAAATCTAAAATTGCTCATAACTTGCTCAACATTTATAGTTTTTCTAAATAAAAAGCACTCTTGTTATCTAAATTACAGAGCCAATCACATTATGTGGGAGATAGGGCACTTATAATCTGGTGATAGAGCCTCTTTAACCTCATCATGTTTCTCACAGTCATAATGAACAACACTGGGTTAATGTGTGAGTCATTTACTACTAATGTGAGGTACATGGAGGTTCAAAATTTATAACACCTCGTGCATCCCATTAATAAGTAAAAGAAAACTTTTTATTTTCCTTTTTTACAGCGTACATATCATAAATGACGCTATAAACTTGTTGTGCACGTTATTATGGTCGCGACTATACCAAATATGTGTATATGTTATGTATTGAGACATATTTTAATGTTTAGTGTAAAAAATGTGTATGGTTTTTTTTGCCAGTTTTTTTTATTTTATTTAACACGCATTTCTTTTTTTTTTTTTTTACTTTTTTTTTACTTTTTCTTTTCCTTTTTCTTTTTTTTTCATTTAATGTACTGCCATATATTTATACGCCAGTAAATTAGCCTGTGTACTTATAAGTAGTACACAGGCAGTTGCTCGGACATACCTAATTATTCCCTAACAACAGGAAATATGGTCCTTCAATAGACCCTGGGCTGTCTGCCCATATATGGTATGTCCCTCGATCACGTCACAGGGATTTCCTGTGACATGATAAATGGGGTATTCCCCTTTCTCATTTTCTCTGTGAATGCTGTGGTCAGCTTTGATAGCGGCATTCAAGGAAATGGAGGCGGAGATCAGAGGTATTTCTGATCTCCGCCATTAAAGCGGGTCTGCAGCTGTGTAAGATAGCCAACAAGTGTGTCCGTGCAGTCAGCATGATGTGATGCGGCCGGCACTGCACTAATGAGCGGCAGCAATGGCACTGAAGACAGAACATGTTTTGCAGTGTGCCTGTCATGTTCCCTATCTTCAGGGCCAGTGCCGCCGCTCATTAGCGTGGCGCCGATCACATCACATCTTCCTACTTTTTAAATTCATGTGTGGCCGCACAGCTTAGTTTCGAAATACATGAATTAACGGTATTGAACTGTTTGAGGGTGCACGACAACGAAATAGTGCAACCCTAGGTAGAAGGCTGTAATACTGTGAACCACCGCTACAAGTGTGGCAGTACGAGCAGTGAGAGAAATGAAGGGAAAGCGCTGTGGCCCATTCAAAACAGCTGATCGGCGGGGGTGCAGAGAGTCAGAGCCCCACCAATCAAATAATGATGACCTATCTTTATGATAGGCCATCAATTTCTTGTAAGTGAAAAACCCCTTTAATCCCTTAACAACATGCCCGTTTCATTCGGTAAGGGAACATATAAAGGAGCCTCACAGGCTGAGTGCACTCCATACTCAGTGGGTGTCGGCTGTGTAATACAGCTGACACCTTACTGCAGCGGGCGGAATCAAAGATCACTTTGATTCCGCTCGTTTAACTACTTAGATAATGCAGTCGATAGCGAATGCGGCATCTAAGCCGTTAGAAAGAGGGGGCAGCCCATCAACACCCCCACGCGCGATGTGATCACTAGGTGCCGATAATTATCATGGCAGCCTGGGTGCCTAATGAAGGCTCCAGGTCTGTGATCTTTGTGCTCCTTTTAAGCCCTGCCAGAGGCAGAGTAGTATTTGTGTAGTATAGCGAGGCAGGGCTTAATAGGGGCTTGTCAAAATGATTATACATTGCACTACATTAGTATTGCAGTATATAGTGAAAACGATCCAACAATCGCTGGTTCAAGTCCCTTAGACGAACTTATGAGAAACAGCTAGATAATAACAATTTTAATGTACAAAAAAAATATTAGAAGTTCTTTTCAATTTATCCCTAAATTTATGTTAAAAAATAAATAAAAGTTAACATCACTGGTATCGCCACGTTGGTAAAAGTCCAAACTATTACAATATAAAATTATTTATCCTGCACAGTGAACGATGTAAAAAAATAAAATAAAAATGTCTGAATTGCTTTGTCTTTTGGTCACCTTGGCTCCCCAAAAAAAGGAATAAAAAGGGATTACAAAGTCGCATGTACCCCAATATTTAACCAATAAAAACTACAGCCCATCCCGCAAAAAATAAGCATCAAACCGCTCAATTGACAAGAAAATTAAAAAGTTGTGGCTCTCAGAATGAACAAAAACAAATAGATTTTTCTTTTTTAAAAGTGGTAAAACATAAAAAAAACTATATAAATTTGGTATTGCTGTAATCTTATCAACACTTAAAATATCAGCTTACCACACGATGACGCCGTAAAAACGAAACCCAAAAAACAATAGTGGAATCGCTGTATTTTTCCCATTTCACCACACAAATATTTTTTTTCAGTTTCCCATTAAATTATATGGTACAATAAAGGTGCCATGAGAAACTACAACTCGTCGTGCATAGAACAATCCCTCATCTATGTCGATGAAAAAATAAAGTTATGGCTTTTGAGAGGCAGGAAGGAAAAAACTCCTGCGTCATTAATTACGATTGATTTTTCATGCAATTTTCGCTTATAATCATTGTTTGATGTAAAGTTGCGTGAAGGTGGTGGTGTGTGTAAATGATTAAGTTGTATTTTTATACATGGTATGCTGTGAAAACATAAATAATTTAGATTTTGGTAGCATAGTACCTTTGCCATATGCAGTATATATTTTTAACACATTTGTGGCCTCTGTTTCCGAGTTTTTGAGAGCACAAGCCTTTGTTGGTGGAGACGCTGGTGGCAAAATATTAATTTTGCACAACTTGATCTTTTATTTTTACATTGTTTATCTGTATAAACCTCTGCTTGTATATCAGTTTTAGGCGCAAATGTATATTGTATATTGTATATTGTAAATGTATAATGTAATTCCTGTTTGTCACAAAATTACATGAAGGTGGACATGGCTGCCAACAGCATGTCAAAACAACTGCAATCGTAGGTTGTCTGCCCTTAGTAAATATATATGGTTTGAGGGCGCACTCACATCTTAAGGTGTGTAATCTCTGTTTTTTTTATAGGTTGTTACCTTTATTTACATCTCTAGTTTAAAACCAGATTTTTGGGCACTTCAATTCTGGCGATTTTATGATGATATGTACATGTAAACATAGGCATAAATGGTATGTATTAACTTTTATTTTCAGGATGTGTGGAGCATCCAATTTTCTGCTTGAGTCACAAATATAAATTGATATGCGTTGTTTATAAAAAATTACACTTTGAAACAAAATGTAATGACTGTGCCTTTGTGTAAAGTGCTGAGTGTTATTTTGACAGCTATCTACTTTTAGAAAATATAGTGGTATGCGGGTTTCAAATGATTTTTTATTTTGTTATCTAACTTAATTGTATATGTAAAAAGTGTGAAAATTGTCCTGGCTATCAGCTAGATTAAGGGCCACATGGGTCTGGAGCTAAAAATTACAAAGGGCAAATTGTGAGCAGTGCCGTGCCACCGGGAAGGGGATGGTACGGGAACAAAGCTCATTATGTTAATACTGTATCAGAATTAAGCTCAGTTCATAAAAACGGGCCTTAAGCTTAAAGGGGTTTTCCCATCAGGGACATTTATGACATATCCACAGGATATGTCATAAATGTCAAATAGATGCGGGTCAACCTCTGGGACCCGCACCTATCTCTAGACCCCGTTCTGCCACTCTGTGTTGCGGCAGAAGCAGGTGAATTCCAACCATGACTTAGGAAACAGCGTAGCTCGCTGAATGGTAGTTACTGAATGGTAGTTACGGAAACCGCGTAGCACGCATGCTACTATGCTTCCGTAACTGCCATTCACTACTATGGGAGTTACAGAAACAGCGTAGCTCGCAGAGCTACGCTGTTTTTGTAACTCCCAACCATATAGTCAGGAAGTGGACGGGGAGGCAGTGTGAGCAGAAAAAGGTAGAACAGGGTTTAGTGGGCCCTGTTCTAGAGATAGGTGCAGGTCCCAGAGGTGGGACCTGCATCTATCTGACATTTATGATATACCCTGTGGATATGTCATAAATGTCTCGGACGGGAAAACCCCTTTAAGCTTAAGGCCCTGTTCACATGGAGTTTTTTGCATTCCTGAAAGAATTCTGAGGCAGATTTTGAACTGGTCTTGCAAGGACCGCGGGCAAAAAACGCTCAGAAACAAGCGCGGCTGATGATTAAGCAGACTAGCATTCTATGGAGAACATGCGTTATCTTTCTTCCATTTCTACAAGTATGTCATTTTATTATCCCCCATACCGTTTACAGTACCAAGAAAGGTTATCAAACTAGGGGCTATTCAGTTTAGAAAAAAGACGGCTTAGGGGCGATCTATTTACAATGTACAAATATATAATTGGACATTACAGAGATCTTTCTAATAATATTTTTACACCTAGGCCTGTATGAAGGACAAGGGGGGAATCCTCTACGGCTAGAGGCAGGGCTGCCATCAGGGCAGTACTAGTAGTACTCCCGTTAGGGGCCCGCCTACATGGCTAAAGAAAAGGGGCCTGCTGGGCTGTGATTTGTGTCGCGATTATGAAAATTGCATAAAAAAAGGATACAAAACATGAAAAATAGTGCTGTTAGGCTATATTCTCACAGTGCGGTAAAATCACATTTTTGTTGCGATTTTGCAAAAAAACTCATGTCAATAAGGCCTTATGTTGCAGAATTGTAACGTATTTCATCCTTTATAATGTAAAGGGTTAATTTGCTGTAAATCTCTAGCAAATTCTGTAACGCACACATTTGGTGCACAAAATCCGCATCAAAATAGCAGGTAATTACGCAGGTAAAATCTGCACCTAAGGCCTTATTCACACAAACGTGTATTACTTCCGTGATAAAAATCACGCTTTCTCTGCCTCCCATTGATGTCAATGGTAGGTCAGAGACGGAAATGCCCGAAGAAAGGGCATGACGCTTCTTTTTGTCGCGAGCGTTTTTTTCCGCTCGTGGGAAAAAACCGCCTTCGCCTCCCGTTGAAATCAATAGGAGGCAATTTCAGCTGTTTTTTGCCGCAGTTTCCAGCGCGGTTTCCGCTACAAAAAATGCGGCAAAAAACTCTGTGTGAACAGGGCCTTATTTATGTGCACAGAGATATCTATAGCAGCAGTAGCTGGAATACACAGAGATATCTATAGCAGCAGTAGCTGGAATACACAGAGATATCTATAGCAGCAGTAGCTGGAATACACAGAGATATCTATAGCAGCAGTAGCTGGAATACACAGAGATTCATATAGAGGAACTCATAGAGCAGCTGCTTATGTTGCATCAGTTCCTGCCACACACTTTGTGACAAGGAGGGTACTGTTCCCAACTTGGAACTAAAATATTTAAATATAATATTTTAAAAAATATATATATAAAAATATAAAAATAAATAAAAACCAGGAAAATTCTAAAATAAAATATAAATACTAGAGTGTGATGGTATTAACCATTTAAATCTCATTACGCATCCTTGTCCTATCCGAATTTATTACATATGTCAATGTAAAGTGCGCAAGCACTAGTGAACGAACTTTATGGATACAGTTGTATCACTATCTTAAATTGCTAAAAAGTTAAATAAATCTCACATTAAAGGTTAGGCTCTAACCAAAAAATTCCAATTGGTATTTACCCATTGAAACACATATATTACTCAATGGAAAAACAACGTATATTTTTTATTGCACAGTGAATAAAATCCCTACATCCTCACAAGCGCTTCCCCCTCCCTTAAGGCCCCCTTCACATCATGTTGTTGCCCTAAGTTTATCGTGTACGTCAGGAAATCTCCTAACGTACACTATAAACAACATAGACAATAATTCACAGGGCTCCATTATGTCCTTTTAGCCTGCGTCGGGCTGGTAACCGTCTGTTTATTTTATTTTTGAAGGATGGAATACCGTAGTAGACTTTGCTAATCCGGAGTCCCCAGGCAGAGCATCACAAGTGCTCTACCCGTGGACTTTGTCCCTGGGAAAGCTCCTGACATCAATGTCCATATATGTAAAGTGACGTCAGGGGATTCTCTAGGGCCGGAATCCCTGGCCAGAACGTTGCCGATGCTCCGGCCGTGTACTCAGGCTTTGCAAAGCTTTGGGCGTCACTTTGCGTATATGGACATCAGGAACAGCGCCATAGTGCCTGGGCAGAGCGCTAGTAGATGGCTCCAGCCCTGTTCATGGACAGCGACTTCAGTAGTTTCCCATGTGCCATTCCCCGGGTGATGTATCCCACTGTATGCCATACAGTCGGATACGTTTTGGCTAAATAGATCAAATTCCAGAGCATTAACCGGTCACTGCCTGCTCCGTGGTTTCGTTCACTGTAATTGACATCAGCACCAAAATCAGTTGATGTGTATAACGTACAAACGTGAGTGCCACACTTTCCGTTGCCCACCACGGTAATGGAGGGGGGAGCAGACATCTTGGCTGTGTGGGGCACAGAAATTCCTGATGGCGGCCCTGGCTAGAGGAAAAAACTTTTCACCACCGTCACAGAAGGGGATTCTTTACTGTGAGAGCAGTGAGACTATGGAACTCTCTGCCACAGGATGTTGTGATGGTTGATTCTTTTTTGCGGGATGTGTTGTAGTTTTTATTGGTACATGCAACTTTTTTTTTTTTTTACATTCTTTATGTTTATTTTCATCAGAAAAAGTATTTTACAGCAAATCAGAAAATATACTCATCCATCATACATATTCGGCAAGTGGAAACAAAAAGAAAACAAAGGCAAGATAAAAGTAAAAAAAGATATTATGCATATACACTTCCAAGCACAATGCATCACAGGCCTCTGTTCCAGTAGAAGAGTAGGTAATATGGTGGACAGAATACATGGATATCATGAATACATAGCAATATACCTTAAGTAATACTGACAATGCATCCAGGACAGTGGGCACCACGACAAACGGCATCAGAACCACTACACATCATAATGAGTTGATTCCACGCTTCACATCGGAGAGAGGATAAAAGAACTAGGCAGAACCAGAGAACCTGCACACCAGCCACCAGGACAGATCAAGCCAGATCTTTACTGTGAGAGCAGTGAGAATATGGAACTCTCTGCCACAGGATGTTGTGATGGTTGATTCATTGAACAAGTTCAAGTAGGGCCTTGATGCCTTTCTTGAAAAACATAATATTACACGTTATGAGTACTAGATTCTGGAGATGGGATGTTGATTTATTCTGATTTCAATATTTGGAGTCAGGGAGGAATTTTTAATCTCATGAGGAAATTGGCATCAACCTCATGGTGCCTTGCCTTCCTCTGGAATAACACGGTAGGATTATAGGTTGGACTTGATGGACCTGTGACTTTTTCAACCTTATCAACTATGTAACTATGCTCACCAAGTCTTTGTTAGGACCCATGCACACGACCATAGTTTTCATCCATAATTGCGAACCCTATTCATTTCTATTGGCCACGGACAACTTTCCGTATAGAAGTCTATGGGCGCTTACGCAATTGTGGACGGCTATGGATGTGTATACATAGCCATCGGATCCGTATTTGCAGACAATAAAAAACTTTACGGTCGTGTGCATGAGGCCTTAATTAGGGATAGACACCCTCCACCCTCGTTTTCTTTAGTTTGAATAGGATTTTAGAAGGTTCAGATAGCTTATGATCACACCCAAGTTGATAAATACAAGGCTTCTTAACTGAAGAAATGGATGGAACATCTATTTTTACTTTAGCTCTATTCAGTTGGTCAGTGGAACAAAAGATGGCAGTTTTTAACAACTGATCTAGAGTTTCAAACCCTGCATATAGCAAGAAATGGATTTATAAATTTTGAAATGTTAGAAAACGTCTGTCACTTTAAGGTGGTCATGACTACTAGCCAAGCTTCTGGGTGGCTATAATGGATTTGCCAGACACAGCTTTTTTGTCGACGCCCGTGGTTAATCAGCCTGCATCTGTGCCTAGGTCTGTTAGAGTGACTCGATCTGCTACCACTCAGGCTTGGAGGCTGAGGAGTGGGAGAACCTATCACAGCGTGGCCAGACGGAGGTAGCTCCCGCCCTCTGTCTATTTATACCTTCATTTCCTGATCCTCCTTTGCCTGTGAATCTGTCTGGTTTCCTGGCTCTGCTGCTCCTGCTAATACTATTGACCTCTGCTTCTAATTGACCACGGCTTTACTGACTACTCTCCTGCTCTGCGTTTGGTACCTCGTACACTCCTGGTTTGACTCGGCTCGTTCACTACTCTTGTTGCTCACGGTGTTGCCGTGGGCAACTGCCCCATTTCCCTTAGCTTCTATGTACCCTTGTCTGTTGGTCTGTTGTGCACTTATTGAGCGCAGGGACCGTCGCCCAGTTGTACGCCGTCGCCTAGGACGGGCCGTGCAAGTAGGTAGGGACTGAGTGGCTGGTAGATTAGTGCTGACCTGTCTGTCTCCCTACCCAGTCATTACATAATCACAGGCCCAAATACCTTTTCTACCCTGGTCCCTGACACACTATGGACCCCCTTGAGGCCCTGGCTCAGCAAATGCAGGGTCTATCCCTACAGGTCCAAGACCTGGCTCACAGGTGCAACCAGTGTGATGCTACCCTGGTAGTGCCCCCCACCTCACCTCTAGAACGACACCTCAATTTGCCTGACCCGTTCTCAGGGGACCGGAAGACTTTTTTCTCCTTCCGGGAGAGTTGTAGGCTCTATTTCCGTTTAAGGCCCCACTCCTCAGGTTCTGAGAACCAGCGAGTGGGTATAATTATGTCCCGACTCCAGGACGGCCCCCAGGAATGGGCCTTCTCCTTGGCTCCTGACGCCCCTGAACTTTCGTCTGTTGATTTTTTTTTCCCGCTCTCGGGCTCATCTATGACGAGACTGACAAGACTGCCTTTGCCGAGGGTCAGGTGGTGACCTTACGTCAGGGTAAGAGACCCATTGAGGAGTACTGTTCTGACTTTAGGAAGTGGTATGTAGCTTCTCGGTGGAATGACCCTGCCCTGAGGTGTCAGTTTAGATTGGGTCTGTCGAACGCCCTGAAAGACCTGTTAATTAGTTATCCCTCTTCGGACTCTCTAGATCAGGTTATGGCTTTAGCGGTACGTCTTGACCGACGTCTCACGGAATGACGACTCAAACGTTTTTGTGCCTTTTCATCTGACTCCCCTATGATGGCTCCAGAGGTTTCGTTGATTCGTTCTTCCACGGAAAACTCAGATGAACCTATGCAACTCGGGGCCTCCGTGTCTCCCCAACAACGTAGAGAGTTCCGCAGGAAGAGTGGTCTCTGCTTCTACTGTGGGGATGACAAGCATCAAGTGAACGACTATCCTAGGCGTAAGAATAAGCAGCCGGAAAACTTCAACGCCTAAGTGACCATCGGGGAGGTCGCTTGAGCGCACAGGTATTTCCCGTAAATATAAAACCTAATAAAATCTTGCTTCCGTTTAAGGTCACTTTTGGTGGTAGGTCTGCCACCGGCAGTGCCTTCGTGGACTCAGGGTCTTCTGCTAATATTATGTCTGTGGAATTTGCTATGTCTCTAGCTATGCCTTTAATTGATTTGCCTAAACGTGTCCTGGTAGAGGGTATCGACTCCACTACACTTGCTAATGGTTATTTTACACAGCATACCCCTGTATTTGAACTCATAGTTGGCTCCATGCATTTGGAGCAGTGTTCTGTGTTGGTGATGCAGGGATTATCGTCCTATTTGGTTTTAGGCCTTCCTTGGTTGCAGATGCATAATCCCACGTTTAACTGGAATACTGGGGATCTTACTAAATGGGTTCATGAATGCACGACTTCCTGTTTTTCTATTCATTTGGTTTCTCTCGCTGAGGAGGTGAACACTCTACCTGAGTTTATTCAGGACTTCGCTGATGTTTTTTCTAAAAAAGCTTCTGGAGAGTTACCTCCTCATAGATAGCACGATTGCCCAATCGATTTGGTACCAGGAGCTAAGCTCCCTAAAGGTAGGATATTTAATCTCTCTTGTCCTGAACGTGAAGCCATGAGAGAATATATCCAGGAAAGCCTGGCCAAGGGTTACATCCGCCCCTCTACTTCTCCGGTAGGTGCTGGCTTCTTCTTCGTAGGGAAGAAGGATGGTGGTCTTAGGCCATGCATCGATTACTGGAACTTGAATAAGGTCACTGTAAGGAACCAATTTCCCCTTCCTTTGATTCCTGATCTCTTCAATCAGGTTCAGGGGGCCCAATGGTTCTCTAAGTTTGATCTTTGGGAGGCTTATAACCTTATCCGAATCAGGGAAGGGGATGAGTGGAAGACTGCGTTTAACACGCCCGAAGGTCATTTCGAATACCTCGTCATGCCCTTTGGGTTGTGTAATGCTCCCGCGGTCTTCCAGAATTTCATAAATGAGGTTTTAAGAGACTACCTGGGGGTATTTCTTGTAGTGTACCTTGATGATATACTTGTGTTTTAAAAGGATTGGTCCTCCCATATTGAGCATGTCAGAAAGGTGCTCCAGGCCCTTAGGGAAAACAAACTCTTTGCTAAAAATGAAAAATGTGTGTTAGGGGTGCAGGAGAAAACATTTATGGGTCAAATCCTCACTCCTAATGAATTCTGCATGGACCCTGCCAAGGTTCAGGCTGTGGCGAAATGGGTCCAACCTGCCTCCCTAAAGGCTTTACAGTGCTTCCTGGGGTTCGCTAATTATTACAGGAGATTTATTGCTAACTTCTCGGTCATCGCTAAGCCTCTTACGGACCTTAATCGCAAGGGTGCTGATCTCCTCCACTTGCCTCCAGAAGCGGTTCAGGCTTTTGAGATCCTTAAGAGGTGCTTTTGTCTCTGCCCCAGTGCTGATTCAGCCTAACCAAATGGAGCCATTCATCGTGGAGGTTGACGCCTCGGAGGTGGGAGTGGGTGCTGTCTTGTCCCAGGGTACCAGGGGTCTTACCCATATGCGTCCCTGTGCCTACTTCTCCAGGAAGTTCTCCCCCACTGAGAGTAACTAAAACGTTGGCAACCGCAAACTCTTAGCCACTAAATGGGCATTTGAAGAGTGGCGTCACTTCCTTGGCGGGGGTTAGGCACTCGGTAACGGTCCTCACCGACCACAAGAATCTGGTTTTCCTAGAATCTGCCCGGAGGCTAAACCCGATACAAGCTCGATGGGCGTTGTTTTTTTTACTTTATTCAACTTTGTGGTCACCTATAGAGCTGGGTCTAAAAATATTAAAGCTGATGCACTGTCGCGTAGCTTCATGGCCAGCCCTCCTCCTGAGGAGGATCCTGCTTGTGTTTTGCCCCCAAGTATAATCATATCCTCTGTTGATTCTGACTTAGCTTCCGAAATTGCGGCTGATCAAGGTTCAGCTCCCGAGAACCTTCCTGAGAACAAGCTGTTTGTTCCCCTGCAATTCCGGCTAAGGGTACTCAGGGAGAATCATGACTCTGCACTATCTGGCCATCCAGGCATCCTGGGTACCAAACACCTTATTTCTAGAACCTATTGGTGGCCTGGGTTGCTTAAAGACGTTAAGGCCTACGTCGCCGATTGTGAAACTTGAGCTAGGTCCAAGACTCCCAGGTCCCGACCAGCGGGCTTACTATGTTCTTTGCCCATTCCCCAGAGACCTTGGACCCATATCTACATGGATTTTGTCACCGATCCGCCTCCATCCCAAGGCAAGTCGGTGGTGTGGGTTGTAGTAGACCGCTTCAGCAAGATGTCCCACTTTGTGCCCCTCAAGAAACTCCCCAATGCCAAGACGTTAGCTACCTTGTTTGTCAAACACATCCTGCGTCTCCATGGGGTTCCTGTCAATATTGTTTCTGACAGAGGGGTACAATTTGTTTCATTGTTTTGGAAAGCCTTCTGTAAAAAGTCGGAGATTGATCTGTCCTTCTCCTCGGCCTTCCGTCCTGAAACTAATGGCCAAACTGAGAGGACTAATCAATCTCTAGAACAATATTTAAGGTGTTTTATCTCTGACTGTCAAGATGATTGGGTATCCTTCATTCCCCTCGCCGAATTTTCCCTTAATAACCGGGTCAGTAACTCGTCGGAGGTCTCCCCCTTTTTCTGTAATTTTGGGTTTAATCCACGGTTCTCCTCCGTTTCACCTGGTGGTTCCAACAATCCCGAGGTAGATGTCGTTCATCGGGAACTGTGCACAGTCTGGGCCCAGGTTCAGAAGTACCTTGAGGCGTCCCAGAGCATCCAAAAGACTCAGGCAGATAAGAGACATTCTACTAACCCCTTGTTTGTGGTCGGGGATCTGGTGTGGCTGTCCTCAAAAAATTTGCGCCTTAAAGTCCCGTCCCAAAAATTTGCTCCCCAGTATATAGGACCGTACAAGATCATTGAGGTCCTTAACCCTGTCTCCTTCCGGCTGGAGTTAACCCCGTCCTTTCAGATACACAACGTGTTCCATGCCTCCCTCCTGAAAAGATGCACCCCGTCCTTGGCTACCTCGAGGAAACCGCCGGTCCCTGTTCTCACTCCTGAAGGGGTAGAATTCGAGGTGGCCAAGATTGTGGACAGCAGGATGGTGCAGGACTCCGTCCAGTACCTGATCCATTGGAGAGGTTACGGGCCTGAGGAGAGGACTTGGGTACCCGCCCGGGATGTTCTCGCCGGGTTATTGCTCAGGAAGTTCCATCTTCGGTTCCCCAACGAGCTAGGTCCACCTAGGAAGGGTCCAGTGGCCCCTCATAAAAGGTGGGGTACTGTAATGGATTTGCCTGACACAGCTTCTTTGTCGACGCCCGTGGTTAATCAGCCTACAACTGTGCCTAGGTCTGTTAGCGTGACTCGATCTGCTACCACTCAGGCTGGGAGGCTGAGGAGTGGGAGAACCTATCACAGCCTGGCCAGACGGAGGTAGCTCCCGCCCTCTGTCTATTTATACCTTCATTTCCTGCTCCTCCTTTGTCTGTGATTCTGTCTGGTTTCCTGGCTCTGCTGCTCCTGCTAATACTATTGACCTCTGCTTCTAATTGACCACGGCTTTACTGACTACTCTCCTGGTTTGACTCGGCTCCTTCACTACTCTTGTTGCTCACGGTGTTGCCGTCGGTAACTGCCCCATTTCCCTTAGCTTCTGTGTACCCTTGTCTGTTGGTCTGTCGTGCACTTATTGAGCGTAGGGACCGTCGCCCAGTTGTACGCCGTCGCCTAGGACGGGCCGTGCAAGTAGGCAGGGACTGAGTGGCGGGTAGATTAGGGCTCACCTGTCTGTCTCCCTACCCCGTCATTACAGTGGCCCTGGTTTTTGATGCAGAGCCAATCTCATTTCTCTGTCTGCGTCCTATCAGGGCCAAGGTTGGAGTATTTTAATCTGTTCAGTTTTTCTCATTGTTGCTTGTGATTTCTTGTGTTTGCATGTGTCTGATCAAGCTTCTGGTTACCACCTGTATTACCTTGACTGTTTGGACTCTGAACTGGACCTCGGCTTTGTCTTTGGATTTTCCTTCTTCTTACTGATTTGGACATTCTGCTCTCAGCTGGTTTTGATCTCTGCAAGTCCTGGTACTCTTCTGTTTTGCGATTTGGACTTTTAGTATCTACTGGTTGTGAACTCTGCTTGCTAATTACCCCTCTGACTTGTCTGGTTATCTGTTCTGTTATTGCCTGCATTGCACCTTTTGTTCAACACAATATTCTGTAAAAGCAACATTGTTTCTATGCAGCCAAATCCAACCTGCCTTGCGGTGGGCTCTGGTGAAGACCATAGAGTAGCCTTAGACTCTGCTGACCAGCGTAGTGACGGACTTGAGGTAGCTGATTTACCTACACGCTTGATCCAGAGAGTCTCCAGCTGCCTTTGGGGAATTGCTTGTATAACAATTTTATAAACTTGCACTCTGAGGAATTGCTCAAGTAGACTTTCCTTGACAGGAAATTTATGTGCAATAACCGTTAATTTGCAGTTCTTTAGATTGAATTTGCTCCCAGGCTTGCATCTTATCTTGCAAAGTATGTAATAGCGGGGCATATTGTAGATATATGTTTTACAAAATTAATTAACGTTTTAACCTGTCCTGTCCACAGTATTCTTGTTTGATTTGTGTCTATTTTAGATGATGAGGAGCAGCGCACCATTCCCTAATGTGTTCAACAATAATTGTTATAATAATGAGGCGGTGTCCCGAGCAGCGGATCCGCTTTATGTTGTCTATATGCCTCTAGAAAACCCCTGTAAACCCCATCCAATTTCTACAATAAAACCTTTGAAAATGTATTAATCACTCCTTTAACCCCTTCCCGTTGCAGCCCTTTTTCAGATTTTCATATTAGTTTTTTCCTCCCCACCTTCCAAAAGCCATAACTTTTTTATTTTTCCGTCTATATAGTCCTATGAGGGCTTGATTTTTGCGGGACAAGTTGTAGTTTTTCGTAGCACCATTTATTGTGCCATATAATGTACTAGGAAACAGGAAAAAAATTATTTGTGGGGTAGAAAATGAAGAAAACAGCGATTCCTCCATGTTTTTTTGTGCGTCGTTTTTACAGAATTCACTGTGCAATAAAAACAACATGTTAACTTTATTCTGTGGGTCAATATGATTACGACGACACCAAATATATATAGTTTTTCTATATTTTACTTCTTTTACAAGTAAAAACCTAAGTTTAAAAAATAAAATGTATTTTGTGTCGCCAAATTCAGAGACATAACTTTTTTATTTTTCTGTCGATTAAGTGGTATGAGGGCTTATTTTTTGTGGGATAAGCTGTCGTTTTTAATGATGATTTTGGGGTACATGAGACGTTTTGATCACTTTTTATTTCATTTTTCGTGGGAGATGTGGTGACCAAAAAATAGAGATTCTGGTTAAATAATGATATATTGTAATAGTTCAGACTTTTACGGACGCGGTGATACCAATTATGTTTTTTATTTATTTTTGTACTGTGCTCTAGGCGGAAAAACGCCTAAATCCTCGCCAAGCACGGTGGGCATTATTCTTCAGATTTGATTTCCATCTTCACTACAGACCCGCTAGAAAGAATACAAAGGCTGACACCTTATCTTGCTCTTTTGACCCCACAGATCAAGAGCCCAGTCCCCAGTTCATTATAGACCCAGAACACATTATGATCGCTGCCCCGGCTGAAGTGGTACACATTTCCCGAGGGAAGACCTACGTACCCCCTAAACAAAGGTGTTCTTTGCTGGGGTCATGCCTCCAGGGTTTCTGGGCACCCTGCCATCAAAAAGATTCTCAATTTGATTAGCCGTCAGTACTGGTGGCCTTCCATGTTCCAAGATACTAAAGACTTTGTTTCAGCCTGCTCCTCCTGCTCCCAGAATAAAGTTTCCCATTTAAGACCTGCAGGTCTTTTCCATCCTCTACCCGTGCCTGACTCTCCCTGGTCGCACATTGCCATGGACTTCACTACTGATCTGTCAAGTTCTGCTGGGTGTACCGTGATCTGGGTAGTCGTGGATCGCTTTTCCAAAATGGCGCATTTTGTACCCCTTTCAGGCCTTCCATCATCTTCCCGACTGGCAACGCTGTATATCAAGCACATCTTTCGCCTTCATGGTCTTCCTAAACATATTGTTTCTGACAGAGGAGTACAGTTCTGGAGAGCCTTGTGCAAACTGCTGGAGGTCAAACTTGACTTCTCTTCCGCTTACCATCCTCAATCTAATGGTCAAGTAGAGCGGATAAATTAAATACTTGAAAGTTTCCTCAAGAATTTTGTGTCTCCACGACAAGACGACTGGGCAAGTCTAGTTCCATGGGCCGAATTTGCCTACAACAACCATACGGGGGAATCTACCCACTCTTCTCCTTTCTTCTTGGTGTATGGCCAGCACCCAGGAATACCTCTACCAGTTTCTGTACCTTCTGAGGTTCCAGCTGCTAACATGGTCCACCGTGAATTTGTACATATATGGCAGGAGGCCAAGGACTCCATCCACAAAGCCGTAGCCAGGTTCAAGAGAAACGCAGATAAAAAACACAGGATACCGCCGCAGCTCTTTCCTGGGGATAAAGTCCGGCTGTCCACCAGGTACATATGACTGAAGACCCCTTGTTACAAACTCGCTCCTCGTTTTCTGTGTCATTATGAGATAACAGAATAGATTAATCCAGTAACTTTCAGACTTCGCCTTCCCCAGTCTCTGAAACCTACAATATTTAACCGATTTTCCCAAAACGTTCCTGTCCATCCTGCTCCTGCGGCTGATGCTGAATTTGAGATTAAAAAGATCCTAGATGTCAAAAGAACACGGGGGAGATTGTGGTACCTGGTGGACTGGAAGGATTATGGTCCTGAGTAGAGATCATGGGAGCCCGTGGAGAATGTCAACGCCCCAGCACTTCCCAAGCAAGCCAAAAAAGAGGGGGCGTAAAGGGGGTACTGTAACGGCTGTCGCGCCATTCCCCGCTGCTTCCACGGCCTCTGCTTCGGTTCCTGCACCCTCCATTCCCTCATGCTCGTCCTGAGCTCCACTCACCAGATCCGGACGCTCTGCAGGCTCTGGGCGTCGTCAGGTAACTGCATCACTTACTTCCCTCAGCGGCCATCATCCACTATGTGCGGCTGCAGCCACTAGAGGGCGCACGCGCTGACTCTTCCCTTCTTGTAGGGCCGGCGTGTGTCAAAATCCTAAGACTTCCTATTTAAAGACCCACCTCCCTCAGATCTTTTCTTGTTCAACCAAGTTATCCCTGTGAGCTTCCCTGTACCCCAGTTTTCCCTGTTACCTTGCCTTCTGCCTTTGTCTGGATTTCCCATTGTAACCTCTGCCTGAACGTGTACTATCCTTGCCTGCCGCCTGCCTTGGCCTATTGCTATCCATACCCGTAATGACATCTACTGCCTGTCCTGACTTCTGGCCTATTCATCTGACTGCCTCTAAACCTGCTGTGCCAAGCGTTGCCCTGGGTTACAAGCACCATCTCCCAGACGACACAGAGGATCCACAAACAAACCAGTGAGAAACGTGATACTTCTCTTCCGCACGCTATGTGATTTCCTACATTTTTCACAAAATATTGTATTTCCTACTCATCTTTATTGCAATTCCCTTATAAGATAATATAAGTTATCCTGTGTGTCCATTGATTGTTTAAATCTACGGATTTTGTAACTACACCCGTTCCCTGATGATGTCACTGACCTTTTGATATCTTGATTAGGATGTGTATATAAAATGCCACTTTTACTGTATGTAATACAGTATGTTTAATGCCTGATGAAGACATTCTGTTTTCGAAACGCTAGCCTCATTAAAAGCATTAAGTAATTACTTTTACTACTTTTATCCATATCTTCAGTACAGCTTTCCGATATATACTATTTTTCCATTTTTAAAATTGCCTTTTGTCACGGTACTGCGTTTATGGTACCAGTATCTGGATTGGAGAGCTGCAGCTGATATTATTTTACCACTTACCTACATCAGTGTTGTACCTGAACTGTCCAACTCCCATAGGTGAGCTTAACTGCTTTCCCTTGCATCCTATTCTTCTTACCAACCAGGTTTATCTTGCACCATGTGGCGCTGTGTATTCTTTTTTTTCTTTTTTTAGGGATTACCTGAAATGAGGAGGCTGCGTAGAAATATGGTTGCAATTCCTAAACGTTTCACAGGATATTTTTGTTCAACCCCTTGATTAAACCTGAAAGTCTACACTTCAATTGCATCTCAGTTGTTTCATTTCTGTCATGTTGGGTGTGTGGACCCACTCGGCCGTACCGCCTTAACGGTATGGCAACTGGCCAACAGGACACAGGTCAAAGTCTATAGTTGAAATAGGTGTACCTGTGGCAACTTCGGACAGCAGCAAGACAGGCTCGGATGAGACTTTGGCAGCAGGCAGACACCAGGCGTAGCGTATCAGGACAGGCATAGTACTTAGCGCAGCTCGACTCCAACTCTATACGGCACTTGGTTCTGGATAGCACGGGACACAGGATACAGGTAGCAGGAACGGGAACACTGTGAACTAGGAAACACTAAGGGACCATTTGCAGAGACAAACATAGGTAAACGACAACAATGCTCTGGCAATGCACGAAGGGGCTGGGCCCCTCTTATAGTCCAGAGTGCTCATGGGCTAACTTGGTCTTTAATTCACGTGCGCGCACTGGCCCTTTAAGAGCAGGCACGAGCGTACGTGCGCACCCTACGGGACACAGCAGAGTAAAGCAGAAATGAGCGCTGGCATTTCCTGAGGAGGAGATGGGGACCAGCGCTCACTGATCCATGGCTGCGGCCGTCAGTAGGTATGTAAACCTGGCAGCCCGCGGCCATGGGCATTACAATTTCAAATCCAATGTGGTGGCATGCAGAGCCCAAATCATGAAGATTGTGTCACTGTCCAAATAAATCTGGACCTAACTGTATATGGCATTGCCATATTGTGGAGAACTTACTTAACAATTTATGGAATATGTGTTTCCAGTGGCACAAGCAGGGCACAACATACACCGTGTTCCAAATTATTATGCACATTGGATTTAAGTGTCATAAACATTTAATTATTCGTTTTTCAATTAAACTCATGGATGGTATTGTGTCTCAGGGCTCTTTGGATCATTGTAATCAATCTCAGACACCTGTGATAATTAGTTTGCCAGGTGTGCCCAATCAAAGGAAAACTACTTAAGAAGGACGTTCCACATTATTAAGCAGGCCACAGGTTTCAAGCAATATGGGAAAGAAAAAGGATCTCTCTGCTGCCGAAAAGTGTGAAATAGTGCAATACCTTGGACAAGGTATGAAAACATTGGATATTTCAAGAAAACTTAAGCGTGATCATCGTACTGTGAAAAGATTTGTGACTGATTCAGAGCACAGACGGGTTCGTTCAGATAAAGGCATGATGAGGAAGGTTTCTGCCAGACAAATTAATAGGATTAGGAGAGCAGCTGCTAAAATGCCATTGCAAAGCAGCAAACAGGTATTTCAAGCCGCTGGTGCCTCTGGAGTCCCGCGAACCTCAAGGTGTAGGATCCTCCAGAGGTTTGCAAGTGTGCATAAAGCTATTATTCGGCCACCCCTAAACAATGCTCACAAGCAGAAACGGTTGAAGTGGGCTCAGAAATACATGAAGACCAATTTTCAAACCGTGTTGTTTACTGATGGAGTGCCGTGCAACCCTGGATGGTCCAGATGGATGGAGTAATGGATGGTTGGTGAATGGCCACCATGTCCCAACAAGGCTGCGACGTCAGCAAGGAGGTGGCGGAGTCATGTTTTGGGCTGGAATCATGGGGAGAGACCTGGCAGGCCCCTTTAGGGTCCCTGACGGTGTGAAAATGACCTCTGCAAAGTACGTAGAGTTTATGACTGACCACTTTCTTCCGTGGTACAAAAAGAAGAACCGTGCCTTTCCGTAGCAAAATTATCTTCATGCATGACAATGCACCATCTCATGCTACAAAGAATACCTCTGTGTCATTGGCTGCTGTGGGCATAAAAGGAGAGAAACTCATGGTGTGGCCCCATGTTCCCCTGACCTCAACCCTATTGAGAACCTTTGGAGCATCGTCAAGCAAAATATCTATGAGGGTGGGAGGCAGTTCAGATCAAAACTGAAGCTCTGGGAGGCTATTCTGACATCCTTCAAATATATTCAAGCAGAAACTGTCCAAATACTCACAAATTCAATGAATGCAAGAATTGTGAAGGTGTGATCAAAGAAGGGGTCCTATGTTAACATGTAACTTGGCCTGTTAAGTTTTTTTTGATTGAAAGAGCTTTTGATTTCTGTAAATATGACCTCCTGATGCTGCAAATTCAAAAAATTACCATTTTAGTTCTCTTTACAGCCTTTAAAATGTTTTGATCTCTGTTGTGCATAATAATTTGAAACAGTGCATTTTGAGTTTTTTACTTCTAAAAAAAAATCTGTTATCATTAGGAGATTTGTTCAATAAAATTTGCATTATACTCCAACGGTAGATGGCTTGAAGATTATACTGACTGTCATTTGCATCGACTTGGAAAATCAGCGAAAAATAACATTTGCATAATAATTTGGAATGCGGTGTATTGCGCACTAAAATAGCATATCAGTGAAAAAATTGCAATTTTTACTTTGCATCATCCGTTGCGCATTAATTTCTGGAAAAAAACACCTGTGGAGTCTAAATGCTCATTACACTCCTTGATAAATACCTTTAGGGGCGTAGTTTGCAAAATGGGGTCACTTCTCAGGGGTTACTTTTATTATTTCACAGAAGAACCTCAGCAATTGTGAACCAATGATGTGTGATATGCCAAATTAGGCCTCAAATGCACATGGTGCTCTTTCTCTTCTGAACCTTGTTGTTTGTCCAGGCAAAAGATTAGGGCCACATGTGGGGTGTTTGTAAAACTAGAAAACACTGCATAATAATAAGTGAGCTGTCCTTTCATGCTGGCACAAGCTGAGCAAAGCTGAGCACAACATATTGGTGCTAAAATTGAATTTCTATGGAAAAATTGCCATTCCCACATTTAAACCTGTGAGGTCAACATGCTCACTACACCCCTAGATAAATGCCCTTAGGGATGAAGTTTCTAAAATGGGGTAACTTCTGTTTTAGTACATAAGGAGTTTTGATAATGCAACATGGCATTCGCAAACCATGGCATTCGCGCCAGACACAGCCCCCTGTAGATAGCGCCAGACACAGCCCCCTGTAGATAGCGCCAGATACAGCCCCCTGTAGATAGCATCAGACACAGCCCCAGTGTAGATAGCGCCACACACAGCCCCCCTGTACATAGCTCCACACATAGCCCCCCTGTACATAGCGTCAGATACAGCCCCTGTAGATATTGCCACACACAGCCCCCCTGTAGATAGCGCCAGACACAGCCCCCCTGTACATAGCGTCTGATACAGCCCCTTGTAGATAGTGCCACACACAGCCCCCTGTAGATAGCTCCACACACAGCTCCCAGTACATAGTGCTACACACAGCACCCCTGTAGATAGCACCACACACAGCACCCCTGTAGATAGCGCCACACACAGCACCCCTGTAGATAGTGCCACACACAGCACCCCGCCCCTGTAGGTAATGCCACCCAGCCCCTGCAGGTAATGCCACCCAGCCCCCTGTGGGTAATGTCACACAGCCCCTTGTAGGTTGCACGCATCCCCCCCTTCCAGGAGAAGTCACTGACTTCAATGTCCATATATGGACAGTGTAGTCACTGATTTCTCTCGGAGAGGAATCCCCGGCCACAGGGTCGTGGATTCCGCTTCAGCAGTGAGTGACGTCACTGTGTCCATATATGGACAGTGTGGTCACTCACGTCTTCTGTAGCGGAATCCCCAGTCACAGGGTCGTGGATTCCGCTTCAGAAGTGAGTGACGTCACTGTGTCCATATATGTACAGTGTGGTCACTCACTTCTCCTGTAGCGGAATCCCCGGCCACAGGGTCGGGGATTCCGCTTCAGAAGTGAGTGACGTTGCTGTGTCCATATATGGACAGTGTAGTCACTCACTTCTCCTGTAGCGGAATCCCCAAACCCCGGCCGGGGATTGGGGATTCCGACTCCTACAGGGAGCAAAAAAAGACCCTCCTCCTCCTCACTTGCACTCTGCACTGTGAGGAGGAGGAGAGAGAGCGTGAGCGACGGAAGACACGGACGTCACTCGAGATACATCCAATGATGGCCGTGTATTACCCGGCCCCATAGACTTCTATGGGAGCCGGGCGGCCGGGTAAACGGCCGAAAATCGGTCGTGTGGATAGCCCCATCACTCACCGTCAGAAGAAGGCAGGAGTCTTACAGCGGCGTTCTCACTGGTGTTGATGCTGGCCCGGGAGTGAACCAGTCCAGTACCAGTGCAGTCAGCAGCGATCAGCTGTTCTGATGCAGCGCACAGCGGGACATTTACAGACACCCCCGCGGTGAGAAAACGGGAATGTCCCGCCGGATCCAGGACGGTTGGGAGGTATGTATATATATATAAAAAAAAGTTACATCCACTCAGAGACGTTCTCACTTATTGTTCCTTGCAAGGCATATGTGGCTTATGACGGATGAGATTTATTGTTTTAAGGGTGACAGCCGCCATTTTGTACAGGAGATCAGCACCTACATTCCGGCCACCCCCCACCCCCTTGGCTTGATTAATTGCTCTTGCCTGCGCAAACGTTACTGGTTTCTTTACTTAAATCTTCCGCAAGCACTTTGTGTTCCCTGTCGCTGAAGAACCTCGGGACATCGGTGCATACTAGAGCCATTAATCAATCCAAGGGGGCGGAGTTAGGCTAGGTTTTGGCTAGAGAGAAGTTACTGCGGTTATGACTCCGCGTGCCAGGCAAACATGCAAAGGGTGTCAGCTGTGGCACACGAGTTATAGGCTGTTGACCCTGCTCTAGATGAATTCCTTAAGGGATGTAGTTTCCCAAATAGAGTCAGTTCTCAGGGGTTTCCACTGTACTGGAATTTTCAGGTAAAACAACATTGTATTGCATTGAATTGTAATTTTTCATTTTCTTGGCTCAATGCTGATAAAATCTACGAAAACACCTGTAGGGTCAAAATGTTCACTGCACCCCTAGATTAAGTCCTTGGGGAAGTGTAGTTTCCAAAATGGGGTCTTTTGGGGGGTGTTTCTGACACCTCAAGGCTTCTGAAAACCTATATTGGTGCCTAGAAAACATCCTAATAAATATGAGGCCGCAAAATGCACAAGGTGCTGCTTCATTTCTGAGGCCTGTGTTTCAGTCAAGTAGCACACGAGGGCCACATATGGGATATTTCTAAAAAGTTTAGAATCAGGGTAATAAATTATGAGTTGTGTTTCTCTATTCTCTAAAGGATTAAAGTTTAAAATCTGCAAAAAAAAATTACAATTTCAAATTTCCCCTTCACATTGCTTTAATTCCTGTGAGATGCCTAAAGGGTTGAGAAAATTCCAAAATGTTGTTTTGAATATATTGAGGGGAGCAGTTTTTAAAATGGGGCGATTTATGGAGGATTCTGACATATAGACCCCTGAAAGCCACTTCAGAACTGAATTGATCCCTAAAAAAATAAGTTTTGAAAATGCTCTTGAAAATGTCAGAAATTGATGCACAGAAATTAAAATTTAGAAAAATGCTATTTTTTCAAAATTCTATCTACATTTTGATCTGCTTTATAAGTAAACACTGAATGTATCAAACAAATTTTACTACTAACAAAGTACAATTTGTCACGATAAAACAAGCTCAGAATCGCTTGGATAATTAAAAGCATTCCAAAGTTATTACCACATAAAGTGACACGTCAGATTTTAAAAACTAGGCTCTGTCAGGAAGGTCAAAACCGGCTACTGCGGTAAGGAGTTTTCCAGCCAGTAAAAATTTATTGCCAATCCTCAGGATAGGCCATCAATAGCTGATGGTTTGGGGTTTGACTACCGGGACCCACGCCGATCAGCTGCTTTGAAGGGGTCTCAGCGCTTCCCCTTCATTTCTTCTAGCTCACTGTGAATCTTCGACACGAATTTAGCGATTGAAGTGAATGGGAGAAAAGGCTGCAATACCTGTGAATCGCCGCTAAATGCGTGTCGAAGATTCACAGTGAGCTAGAAGAAATGAAGGGGAAGCAGCGCTCTTACGAGCACTGAGGCCCCTTCAAAACAGCTGATCGGCAGGGGTCTCGGGAGTCAAACCCCAAAGAATCAGCTATTGATGGCCTATCCTGAGGATTGGCCATCAATTTCTAGTGGCTGGAAAACCCCTTTCAGTGTTAACCCCTTCCTGAAAAATCACGTACAGTTACGTCGTGGGCGCTAGTGTGTTATCCAGCGCCATCACCGCCGGGTGTCGGCTGTACATTACAGCTGACAGCCTGCTGTAACGGCCAGGACCGGAGCTAGGCTCCCATCCGGCCTATTAACCCCTTAGATGCAGCGATGCATCTAGCTGGTTAGTCCCACCCAATGGTTGCTATGGCACCCGATGGTTGCTAACACCCGCTCGGGTGCCGTTGGTTGCTATGGCACCCGGAGGCCTAACAATGGCCTCCTAATACGGAAGCCTATTATGCCCCTCCCGGAGGCGAAGCCTAATAGGCTTGCTGTCAGTGAATAGCTGACAGTTTTAATACACTGCAATATGTAGGTAGTGCAGTGTATTAGAATAGCGATCAGGGCTTCATGCCTTCAAGTCCCAAAGTGGGACAAAAATTGTTTAAAAAGAGTTAATAAAAATGTTGTAAAAAAGTAAAAAAAATAAAAGTTTCAAGTTAAAAAAATCAATAACCACCAAATAAACGGAAAACATTTAAAAAAAAGTAGAAATATTTGGTATCACCGCGTCTGTAAAAACCCGAACTATAAAAATATCATACTATTATACCCGCATGGCGAACGCCATAAAAAAAAATAATATAAACAATTCCAGAATTTATGTTTTTTAGTCACTACCCCTCCCAAAACAGAATAAAGAAAGTGATCAAAAAGTTGCATGTACCCCAAAATTATACCAATAAAAACTACAGCCCGTCCCACAAAAAACAAGGTCTCCCACAGCTTTTTTGATGGAAAAATAAATAAGTTATGGCTCTCAGAATATGGCGACACAAAAAAGAAATGATTTAAAAAAAAAAAAAAAAGTGATTTTATTATACAGATGCTGCAGAAACAGAAAAAAACTATATACTTATGGTATCGCTGTAATTGTATTGACCGGCAGAATAAAGTAAATATGTCATTTATAGCACACGGTGAACGCCGTAAAAAAAACAAAGAATAAAAAATACTGTCAGAATTGCTAGTTTTTGGTCACCTTGCTTGCCAAAAAATGTATTAAAAAGTGATCAAAAAATCGCATGTACCCCAAAATTGTACCAATGAAAACTAGAGATTGTACCGAAACAAATGAGCTTTCACACAGCTCTGGTGGAGAAAAAATGAAAACTTTCTGGCTCTCAGAAAATAGCGATGCAAAATGTGCAGAGTGTTCCAAAAAGCGGATAAGATTGGGCACCATTTATCAGTGCGACACTGGCCACATATTTGCGAATTATTATTTACTTACCCCCATTATTATACCCTCTTGTTATGCCCTGATTTACTTCATAAAGCTTACATATGCCCCCACATTATAAACTGAAATATCAGTAACGGGAACGTAACTAAGAAAGACTGGGCCCCATAGCAAACTTTTGACTGTCCCCCTTATAGATAGTACCCACTGTAGATTGTGCCATACAGCCCCCTTGTAGACAGTGCTATACAGCCCCCCCTGTAGACCGTGTCACACTTCACTTGGAGATAGCGCCCCCACCTCCCCTTGTAGATAGTGCCATACAGCCTCCCCTGTAGATTTCGATATAAGCCCCCCTGTAGATAGCACCATACAGCTCCCCCTGAATATAGTGCCACACAGCCCCCTCACTTGTATATAGCGCCACAGCCCCCACCTTTGTAGACAGTGCCACACAGCCCAATGTAGACAGTGCCACAGACAGACCCCTGTAGATAATGCCACACACAGACTCCTGTAGATAATGCCACACACAGACCCCTGTAGATAGTGCCACAGACAGACCCCTGTAGATAATGCCACACACAGACCCCTGTAGATAGTGCCACAGCCCTCCCCCTTGTAAATAGTGGCATACAGCCCCCCTAGTAGATAGTGCCACACAGCCCCCCCTTAGTAGTGCCCCACTGCCCCCCCTTAGTAGTGCCACACAGCTCCTTGTATATAGTGTTACACAGCTCCCTCTTGTGAATAGTGCCACACAGCCCCCCCTTGTATTTAGTGCCACACAGCCCCCCGAGTATATAGTGCCACAAAACCCTCCCCTTGTATATAGTGCCTCACAGCACCCTGTAGACAGTGCCACACCCAGACCCTTGTAGATAGCGCCAGACACAGACCCCTGCAGATTGTGCCACACAGCCCTCCCCCTTGTAAATAGTGCTATACAGCCCCCCTTGTATAAAGTGCCACACAGCCACTCTTGTATATAGTGCCCCCTGCTCCCCTTGTATATATTGCAACCCTGCTCGCCCTTGTATATAGTGCCACTCAGTACCCCTTGTATATAGTACCACACAGCGCCTCTTGTATATAGTGCCCCCTGCTCCCCCTTGTATATTGTGCCACCCTGCTCCCCCTTGTATATAGTGCCCCATTGCTCCCCCTTGTATATAGTGCCACCTTGCCCCCCCTTGTATATAGTGCCACCCTGCTCCCCCCTTGTCTATAGTGCCACCCTTCTCCCCCCTTGTATATAGTGCCATCCTGCTTCCCCTCCTTGTATAAAGTGCCACCCTATTCCCCCTCCTTGTATATAGTGCCACCCTGCTTCCCCCTTGTATATATTGCCACCCTGCTCCCTCCCTTGTATACAGTGCCATCCTGCTCCCCACTTGTATATAGTGCCACCCTGCTCCCCCCCTTGTATCAAGAGCCACCCTGCCCCACTGATATATAGTGGCACACTGCTCCCCCCTTTTATATAGTGTCACCCTGCCCCCCGTGTAGATAGTGCCACTTTGCTCCCCACTTTGTATATAGTGCCACCCTGCTCCACTACTTTGTATATAGTGCCACCCTGCTCCCCCCTCTTGTAAATAGTGCCACCCTGCTGCCCCACCTTATATATAGTGCCACCCTGCTCCCCCTCCACACATGTCCATCAAGTTCAACAAAGGGATGGGAACAGGGAAGGGAAACATTTCTACAAATAGGAGCTAATATTTTTTTGTTCTAGGAAATTATCTAAGCCTTTTTTAAAGCCATCTACTGTCCCTGCTGTGACCAGCTCCTGCGGTAGACTATTCCATAGAGTCACAGTTCTCACAGAAAAAAAGGCTTGTTGCCTCTGCAGGTTGAACCTTTTTTTCCTTCTCAACAAGTGACTCCCCCAGTGTAGCTCACCCTAGGACATATGATGCATGCAGGTTGTTGGTACCCAGATGCATAACTTTACATTTATTTACATTAAACTTAATTTGCCAAGTGGACGCCCAAACACATAGTTTGTTTAAATCCGCTTGCAATTCACGAACATCTTCCATAGACTGAACATTACTACATAGCTTGGTGTCATCTGCAAAAATATAAACAGTGCTATTAATCCCATCCTCTATATCATTCATAAATAAGTTTAATAATAGTGGTCCCAGCACAGAACCCTGGGGTACACCACTTATAACCGGAGACCATTCAGAGTAGGAATCATTGACCACAACTCTCTGAATACGGTCCTTGAGTCAATACTCAATCCAAATGCAAACTATACTATCTAAACCTACTAGCTTTTATTCCCGGCGTTGCTCGGGAGGTTGACTTACGGTATAGAGTAAAAGCTCACTATTTAAAACTGTTGCCGCTTTAACTCAAAAGGAACATCATTTGGAGCAAGGGGAATGCAAGGAATATAGACAACTTCCCCCTTGGCACATCCTGTTAGTATGGTGGCCTCGATGACGTGATCCCTTTTAAACCAATGAAAAATTGGGCTTCAAACAAACAAACTTTCGAAAATATATATAAGATAGTCCTTAATTTACCCATTAGACGCCTTTGAGGGACAGTGTCAAATGCCTTTGTAAACTCCAAAAACACTATATCCACAGCGGCCCCTCTGTCTAAGCTTCTGCTCACCTCTTCATAAAAAGAAATCAGGTTGGTTTGACAACTTCTGTCCTTAGTAAAACTGTGCTTGCTGTCACTTGTAATACTATTTTTTTGTCACATAATCCTGGATATAGTCCCTCAATAGCCCCTCAAACATTTTCCCCACGATGGATGTTAAGATTACTGGTCTATAATTACCCGGGGAAGACCTAGAGCCCTTTTTGAAAATAGGCACCACATTTACCCTGCACCAGTCCCTTGGCACTATACCAGTCACTAGAGTATCTCTAAATATTATGAAGAGGGGGACAGAAATAACTGAACTAAGCTATTTAAAAACTCTAGTGTGTAACCCATCTGGTCCCGGGGCCTTGTGTACATTTATTTTATTTAACTTAGCTTGGACCATATCTACATTCAGCCAATGCTGTATATAAACTGATGTATTAACAGCACTGGCACCGGCTACATCAGCTGCTCTTTCTTCTGTTGTATATACAGAGCTAAATAACCGATTTCGTAACTCTGCCTTCTCTTGATCCCCTGTGACCAACTCCCCATTACCACTATTTAGGGGTCCTACATGTTCAGAACTTGTCTTTTTTGCATTTATATACTTGAAGGATTTTTGGGGATTTGTTTTACTATCCTTGGCCACCTGCCTTTCATTTCATATTTTTGCTGATTTTATTACCTTTTTACAGAATTTATTAAGCTCTTTATAATTTAAAAAGGCTACAGCTGTACCCTCATATTTGTATTTTTCAAATGCCCTTTTTTTGTCACATGTTGCCCTTTTTACAGAAGGTGTACGCCATGTGGTGTTTAATTGTAGTCGTGTATACTTGTTACCTATAGGACTACATTACTGATTAGAGGCAGAATAAACATTTACATTAAGTGACTCACCGGTGACGTCTCAGATTCTAGTTCTTTTTCTCTTTTCTTCTCCATCCGGTCCAGAACTCTATGATGACTTTTCCCAGCCACAACTCATTTCTGCAGTTTTCCGCTTAGATGTCTTCATCTTCTCACTTTTAAAACAATTCTACACCTATAAACGAAGATAAAATTCTCAACGCTCCTAAATAGAATAGCGCCAAACACTGCACCTCTAATTATAATAGCGCCATACACTGTGTCCCTGATTATAATAGTACTATACACACACCGTGCTCCCTGTAGATAGTGCCCTCATAGCCCCCCTCTAGATAGTGACCCCCATAGAGACTTTGTAGATAGTGCCCTACATAGAAACCCCTGTAGATAGTGCCCACACATGGACTCCAGAGCTGCAAGGCAATAGTGCTAACCACTGATCACCGTTTTGCCCTACATATAGCTCCCACTACAGATAGTGCCCTACACACAGCCCCCTGTAGATAGTGCCCCACAGGTAACCCAGCCCTGTATATAGTGTCCCACATATAGCCCACACCTGTAGATAGTGCCCAACATATAGCTCCCCTGTAGATAGTGCTCCACATCCCCACATATAGACCGACCCTGTAAATAATGCCACTCACAATTTTATTAGAAAAAAACAAAAAAACGTTACATACTCACATGATGCCGTTCCTGCGCCGTCCGGTGGCAATGCAGACCTGCTCTCTTCTAAACAGGTCTGCTGGGGCTGAACGACGCAAGTGGTGCGATGACGTGGTGCGATGACGTCTAGCAACGTTGAAATGTGCTGATTGGCAGGGCAGAATGACTTGCCCCGTCAATCAGCGCCTTTCAACAACGGAAGCAGCGCGATGTCGTGAAAGATGCTGATTGGCGGGGCAAGTCATTTTGCCCTGCCAATCAGTGTTATTGTAAGGTGCTGAATGGTCGGGCACGAATTATGCCCAGCCATTTAGCGCTAATGCATGTAATTGTATCTGCATGTTATAGATGTAGGTACAATTAGTACAATTAGAGCAAGAGGGGGTGGAGGCGGCTAGTTTCAGTGGTACCGCTGCCCCCTCAGAGAGAATGTGGCTGTCACTAGCAACGGGGCCCCCTCCGGTGCTAGCGACATCACTGAGCATGAGGGGGCCCGTGCAGCCCGGTCCCTAAATGTTAGGGGCTGGGCGGTGCGGGCCCCGTAGTGGCTTCCCTTCCGCTGTAGCAGACATAACGGCTGCTAGCGGCGCCATCGGGCATGGGTGGGGCATGTCGGCGGCACAGGCCCCCTCATGCTGTGGGCCCCGTAGCAGCCGCTACGGCTGCTAGAGCGGTAGTTATGCCACTAACCAGTAATACTCCAAACAGAACTACTACCAAGCTAAATCCATGCTCCAAAAGCCAAATGGCGCTCCCTCCTTTCTGAACCCAAACAGCAGTTTACATCCACATATATAGGTATTTGTCTTCAGTGGCACGAACTGGCCGCAACATATTGTGCACTAAAATTTCATATCAGTGGAAACTTGCAATTTTCACTTAGCACCATCCACTGAGCGTTCATTTCATATAAAAAAAAACTGTGGGGTCAAAATGCTCACTACACCCTTTAAAAATGCCTTGAGAGGTGCAGTTTCCAAAATGGTGGTCACTACATGGGGCAATTGTGGGCCAATGCTGCGAAAATCACCAAAATAGGCCTCACATGTGCATTTGCTCTTTCACTCCTAAGCCCGGTCATATGTCCAGGCAAATGATTAATGCCTTGAGGGGTGTAGTTTACAAAATGAGGTCACTTCTCAGGGTTTTCCACTCTACTCTGGTACCTAAGGGAGCTCTGCATGGCACCACTACACCAGTCCAGCAAAATCTGCGCTCTAAAAGCTAAATGGCGCTCCTTCAATTTTGAGCTCTGCCATGTGCCTAAACAGCAGTATAGGGCCACACATGGGGTATTGCCGTACTCGGGAGAAATTTCATAACAAATTGTGCAGTGTTTTTTCTCCTATAACCCCTTGCGTAAATAAAAAATTTTGACCAAATACTACATATTTTTGGAAAAAATTAAATTTTCCATTTTCACTGCCTAATTCTAATAAAATCTATGAAACGCCTGTGAGCTCAAAATGCTCACTACACCTTTAGACGAATGACAAGAGGGATATATTTTCCAAAATTGAGTCACTTCTCAGGGTTTTCTACTGTACTTATACCTCAGGGGCTCTGCAAATGTGTCATGGTGCCCAAAAACCAGTCAAGCAAAATTTGCATGCCAAGTAGCTCTCCTGCCATTCTGAGCCCTGCAGTGTGTCCAAACAGCAGTTTATGACTACATATGGGGTATTGCCGTACTTGGGAGAAATTGCTTTACAATTGTTGTGGTGCTTTTTCTCCTTTATCTATTGTGAAAATGAAAAAAATCGGTGTTAAAACGACATTTTATAAGAAAAAAATGTAGATTTTCATTATCACTGCCTAATTGCAATAAATTCAGCAAAAAAAACAGTGGGGTCAAACTGCTCACTATACCACTAGATAAATTCCTTGAGGGGTGTAGTTTCCAAAATGGGGTCACTTTTGCGGAGTTTACACTGTTTTGGCCCCCCAGGGGCTTTGCAAATGTGACTCGGCGCTGCAAACCATTCCAGCAGAACTTGAGCTCGTAAAGTCAAATGGTGCTCCTTCCTGTCTAAGCCCTGTCGTGTGTCCAAACAGAAGTTTATTACCACGTATGGGGTATTGCTGTGCTCAGTAGAGTTTGCTTTACAAATGTTGGGGTGCTTTTTCTACTTTATCTATTGTTAAAATGAAACAATCTGAGCTAAAACGACATTTTATTAGAAAATTGTAGCTTTTTAATTTCACTGCCTAATTCCAATAAATTCTGCAAAAAACTTGTGGGGTCAAAATGCTAACTATTCCTCTAAAAAAATTCGTTGAGGGGTGTCGTTTTGGGGAGTTTACACTGTTTTGGTCCCTCCAGGGCGTTGCAAACACGACATGGCACTGAAAACCGTTCCAGCAAAATCTGCGCTCCAAATGGTGCTCCTTCCCTTCTGAGCCCTGCCGTGGGTCCAAACAGCAGTTTATTACCACATGTGGGGTATTACTGTAATCGGGAGAAATTGTTTTACAAATGTTAGGGTGCTTTTTCTCCTTTATTCCTTGTAAAAATTTAAAATTTATTTTTTCTTTTTCCAAACTAATTCCAATAAATTTAGCAAAAAAAACCTGTGAGGTCAAAATGCTAACTATACCCCTAGATACATTTTTTGAAGGGTGTAGTTTCAAAATGGGGTAACTTTTGGGGGGTTTCCACTGTTATGGCACCACAAGACCTCTTCAAACCTGACATGTTGCCTAAAATATATTCTAAATAAAGGAGGCCCCAAAATCCACTAGGTGTTCCTTTGCTTCTGAGGCCTGTGTTTCAGTCCATTAGGACACTAGGACATCATATTGGATATTTCTTAAAAACTGCAGAATCTGGGAAATAAATATTGAGTTGCTTTTCTCTTGTAAAACCTTTTGTTTTACAGACATTTTTTTTATTACAAATGAATTTTGGCAAAAAAAATGAAAATTGTACATTTCACATCTACTTTGCATTAATTCCTGTGAAACGCCTAAAGGGTTAAGAAACTTTCTGTTTTGAATACTTTGAGGGGTGACATTTTTAAAATGGGGTGATTTAGGGGGACTATCTAATATATAAGGCACTCAATGCCACTTCAGAACTGAACTGGTATCTGGAAAAAATAGCCTGTTGACATTTTGTTGACAATGTGAGAAATTGCTTCTAAAGTTATTAAGCCTTGTAACCAGGGGCGGATTACAATGAGGGCGATATGGGCAAGTGCCCGGGGCCCGAGGCTGGAAGGGGGCCCAGTTCACCCCGGTTCTCCCTTACCGGCTGTTAAAATTACAGCCGGTTCAGAGAACCGGAGTGAAGCGGGACCGCTCACCCAACCAGTGGCTATACACTACACTACGCACTACACCATAAAAAAGTTACTATAGTAACGGGAGCCGCGGCCCGTTACTATAGTAACGGGAGCCGCGGCCCGTTACTATAGTAACTACAGTACTTACCTTCCTGTTTCCGGTGCACAGCGCATGACGTCATCACCATCCTGAGTCAGGACATCCGCCGCGGCTGAAGAGCAGGGTAAGTTTGATACCCCTTGTGCTTGAAGCTGATGGCTTGGGGTCCGACTCCCAGGACCCCCGCCAATCACCTGTTTTGAAGGGGACGCAGCGCTCGTACGAGAGCTGGTGTTTCCCCTTCATTCCGGTCACTTGCTCACACTGAATCCGTGTGGGCGATTCACAGTGTGAGCGAGTAAGTTAAATGAAGGGGAAGCAGCTCTCGTATGAGTGCTGCGACCCCTTCAAAACAGGTGATTGGGGGGTCCCGGGAGACGGACCCCAAGCCATCAGCTATTGATGGCCTATCCTGAGGATAGGCCATCAATGTTTAGGGACTGGACAATCCCTTTAAGCCTAGACGGCACATGCAGGCTTAGAGGGCCCATGAGACAGGATCACAGATTGTGTGATGCTGTCTGCTGGGCCCTGTATCTAAGCCAATCACATGGTAGGCTTAGATACAAGGCCCATGTGTGATCCTGTCTGTTGGGCCCTGTATCTAAGCATCTTACATAAGCACATGGTAGGCTTAGATACAGGATCCCACAGACCGTATCACACATGGGCCCTGTATCTAAGCCTACCACACGTGTTACTAATCGTTTTTTGTGTGTTTTCTTACAGGTTCGGTCGTTGGACTACTTCGGATTCCAGGACTACTTCGATGACGGCGTTTTTATTATCAATAAAATGGTCAATGAGGGTTGTCTGGGTGGTTTTTATTTAAATAAAATATTTTTTCTATGTCTTTGTTTGTTTTTTAAACTTTATTACTACCGCCTTAGTAATGGACGCCGGCTGATTGACAGCATCCATTACTAAGGCGGGGTTTAGTGTTAGCCGGTACAGAGGCTAACACTAACCCCCATTATTACCCCGGTACCCACCGCCACCAGGGGTGCCGGGAAGAGCCGGGTACGATCCAGTACCTGACCATCTGTAGTGATGGTCGGGCAATGGGGCGGCCGCAAGCTGGTATTATTAGGCTGGAAAGGCCAAAAACTGTGGCCCTTCCCCCCTGGTAATGTTAACCTGCTGCTGCTGGCTGGTTATGAAAAATGGGGGGGACCCCACCAGATACAACAGCAGCAGCCTAGCATTACCAGGGGGGGGAGGGTCACTGTTTATGGCCTTTACCAGGCTGATATTACCAGCCTGTGGCTGACCCGGTACCCGACCATCACTACAGATGCTCGGGTACTGATTCATACCCGGCTCTTCCCAGTACCACTGGTGGCGGTGGGTACCGGGGTAATGGGGGTTAGTGTTAGCCTCTCTGCTTGCTAACATTAAGCCTCGCCTTAATAATGGATGTTGTCAATTAGCCAGCAGCTATTAATAAGGCGGTAAAAGTAAAGTTTAAAAAAATACAAGGACATAGAAAAAATATTTTATTGAAATAAAAAAACAAACACAACCCTCATTAACCATTATATTGAGAATAAAAAAACGCTGTCATTGAAGTAATCCTCGAATCCGACGTAGTCCAACAACCAAACCTGTAAAATAACACAAACACACAAAAATAATTAGTAGCACATAAAAAAGCAAAACAATTCTTATACTTACCTGTTCTGGGTCCAGCGCTGGAACCGCAATGTCAGCGAGCTAGTCCCTATATCTAATCCTATCATGTGTGATACTGTCTGTTGAGCTACTGTATCTAATCCTATCATGTGTGATACTGTGCTGAGCCACTGTATCTAATCCTATCCATAGCTTGTAGGGTCGTAGTGCTATAGATATGCTGTCTCCTATACACACACACACATTCAGGGGCACAGTGTATAGTGCTATTATATTCAGGAGTACAGTGTATAATACTATTATATTCAGGGGCGCAGTGTATAGTACTATTATATTCAGGAGCGTAGTGTATAGTAATATTATATTCAGGAGTACAGTGTATAGTACTATTATATTCAGGAGTACAGTGTATAGTACTATTATATTCAGCAGTACAGTGTATAGTACTATTATATTCAGGAGTACAGTGTATAGTACTATTATATTCAGTAGTACAGTGTATAGTAATATTATATTCAGTAGTACAGTGCATAGTACTATTATATTCAGGGGCGCAGTGTATAGTACTATTATATTCAGGAGTACAGTGTATAGTACTATAATATTCATTGTATGATACTATTATAGTTAGAAGCATAGAGTGTGGCATCATGAGAATTTTACCTTCTCTTAAGGTAAAAGTGTACGTTAAATCTACTTTTACCTTAAGAGAAGGTAAATATATACAGTAAAAACTAAATCCAAAAAACCATGGAGGAATCTCAGTTTTTTCCAATTCACCCATTATATGGTACTTTACATGGTGTCAATAAAAACTATAACTCCTCCCGCAAAAAAATAATCCTTCACACACCACTCCATTGACGTAAAAATAAAAAAGTTATAAAGCTCCTGACCACTTCAGTGTCTCAAAGCATTCTGCTTTCTTTTTTCTATATGGCTCATTCTGCTTTTACAGCTAAATTAAAACCGTGCCAGATCTGTGGCCGCCTAAACAGAAATCTGCAAATATATACGGTACAGCGTCTTCGGAGTTCGCGGGCGGGGGGGGGGGGCAGACCTGAAAAAGTGCCCGGGGCCCATGGTACCCTTAATCCGCCCCTGCTTGTAACGTACTAGAAAAATAATAGGACTTTTAAAAAACGATGCCAACATAAAGTAGACATAGACTATGTATGCCACTGTACAGAATACGTTGCCCAAATGGTCCCATACAAAAAAAAGATTATACAGCCCCTTAAATGTATACCACCCTTAATTATGTCCATGGAAAAGGTTTATCAAAGAGGGACAAGCTATTTAATTACACAAAAATGAGTTTACAATGAAGAAAATACATTTTCATTAGTCACATATAACAAAAAGTTCCCATAAGAACCAAACCCGAAGCGAAAATAGACACAGTGGCGGAAATTTACTAAGCTAAATGCGCCAGAATTCTGTCTCGATTTGCATCACAAAACTGGTGTACAAGCATTGTACAAGATTTATTATGTGGTTTAAGCCTCATTCACACACAGAAAATTTCTGCCATTTTAGTGTATGTTCACACGCAGAGTTTTCAGGCGTATTTCGGGGCGTAAACGCCTCAAAATATGCCTGAAAGGATGGTAGCTGAACGCTTACAAACATCTGCCCATTGAATTCAATGGCAAGAACGGCATTTTACTTAGACGGGGTGTTTCTTACGCCGCTGTTTTAAAAAACAGTGCGTAAAACGCGCTGTAAACGGAGGGAGCATGTCCCTTTTTGAGCCATTTTTGTATGTTTTTCGATGTGTCAATAGAAAAACACCTCCAAAAACAGCAACAAAATACGCCTAAAAAAAAAAGGTTTTAGCTTCAAAAACAGCTGAAAATCAGAGGCTGTTTTCTCTGAAAACAGCTCCGTAATTTTCAGCCGTTTTTGACTTTGCGTGTGAACATACCCTTAAACTGCATCAAAAAAACATTTTTGGTGGCGTTTTTCATTTGGTGTTATTTATTACGTGCATTTCTTCTGCCATTTTTGAATTCCTAAGGACAAGACAATGAGATACTTGGCTGCATTTGTAAAAAACACAACTGACTGCAAAATTGCCTCGAAAATGCCACAAACCAAAATGCAGTTGTGTGTAGTGAGTTTGATATTTTACTATAGATTTTAAAGTAACATCTGGCCGCACTAAAAACGCAATGAAAAACTTAGCAAAACGATGTCTGTGAATTCAGTCTTAGGGCTTATTCAGACAAACGGGATATACGTCCGTGCAACACGCGTGATTTTCACGCGCGTTGCACAGACCTATATTAGTCTATGGGGCCGTGCAGACATGTGCGTGATTTTTACGCAGCGTTGGTCTGCTGCGTAAAAGTCACGACATGTCCGTTCTTTGGGCATTTTTCGCGCATAACGCACCTATTGAAGTCAATGGGTGCGTAAAAAAACCACGCATGCCACACGGAAGCACTTCCGTGCGACCAGCGTAGTTCGTGCAACAGCTGTGAAAAGGATGAATGAAAACAGAAAAGCACCACGTGATTTTCTGTTTACAAACATCCAAACGGAGTGTCATAATGATGGCGGCTGCGCGTAAAGCACGCAGCCGCGCATCATATGCTGAGGCCACACGGAGCTGTTAAGTGCCTTTTGCGCAGGCAAAATGCCACGATTTTTGCATGCGCAAAAAGCACACGCTCGTGTGAACCCAGCCTAAGACCTTTTTTGCACCTCACTAGAGAGTTTTGAAAAGTGTCAGGACATGGTTTGTAGGCATCCTTCACACTCAGAATGTTTCTGGCGTTTTAGACTGCATCAAAAAACACTAGCAGTTTTCTAATGTAACCTGAGAAGCTGCTGGGAAAAATGCCAAAAAAATAACGCCATACCCAGAGCGTGCTGCGTTTGTAAAATCCATCCGTAATGTGACAAACTTGTGCAAAATATTGGTCTAAAGTAACCCAACCAAAAGGTGGCGTAGTAAGGAAGGAAAAAGCGTTTCACATGTCCAGAAAGACGCACCAAATCTATTACACAGCATGCACTACTGTGATAAATTTGGGACAATTTTTGCCTGCCTGGTCTAGTTTTAAAGGGAATGTGTCGCAAACATAATTTTTTTTAAATTAAGTTACTTATTTTTATTATATATGTATTTTTTTTTCTTCTACAAGGTGGACAATATTAAAAATTCAATAATAATTTTACGTTTCCCTACGTTGGCAACCAGAGGGAGCACTTCCCATAATTACAGCAATATGAATCAGGCAAAGCAACCTGACTCACGGTTGCTGTAAATGTGGGAGGGACACTCTCCCTAAAAGTGACCACACTCACCACCACTCTATTTTTGGCTACATGCCAGGAGAAGGTGTCTTCAAATTGCCTAGCACTGTGCAGTTTGTGAGTGACTGTACAATGGTAGAATGTGCTGATCACGGCAACAGCAGCCACAGGACACACCAAAAGACTGAGAACGATGAAAGTCTAGAGGGAGACCCTGTGGTGGATGACTTTTCATTTGACAGGTAGCAGAATTACATGATGGGGAATTATTTTTTCCTTTATATAGAAATAAGAATGTGACAATCATAGTTTTAATGATCACATACCGAGAATAAATATAAATATCACCCAGTCCCAGGCTTTTATGGTTCGTTTGCAGAGACTTCACATGAAGGATAAAATGGCATCTTACTGATGGAACGTTTAGGGGGTCCGCCCCTTCCTCAAGCAGGTAGCTGTTACATGATGGGCAATTATTTTTCCCTGTTATATCTAATTACCAGGTAACGCTTTCAATGTACTCCTCCATGAGGAAACATTTTTTCCCCCTGGCGGATGGTTTTTCCAACAAGTAGGAGAGTTACGTTATAGGGAAAAATAATTCTCCATCATGTAACTCTGCTACCTGTCAACGGAAAAATCATCCGCCATAGGGAAAAATGTTTCCCCATGGCAGAGTACCACAAAGAGTCATCTAGGAATTAGACATGATGGGATTTTTTTTTCTCTGTGCCGGATAACTTTTCAGTTAAGAGGTAGCAGAGTTACATAAAGGGGAATTATTCTTAATTGACCTCTAGTTTCTAGTGCAGCGCAGGGGAGAAGAATGAAGACAGATGTCTGCTGTAGGTGAGTATAAGTTGTTTTTATCTTTTATAATACTGACTTTATGTTTTTTTGTTCTCTCGGTTCAGCTGGACCGTTTGGACTACGTCATGGATTTGTTGTACTACTTCGATGATCCACACATTTTAAATAAAATGGTCAAACAGGGTTGTGTGGGGGAGTTTTATTTCCCCCAAAAAATTTCTTATGTGTCTGTGTTTTTTAATACTTTATTAGCGTCTTAGTAATGGCAGTTGTCTGTTTAATAATGTCCATTACTAAGGTGGGGCTAAGGGTATGTGCACACGTAGTGTTTTCAGCTGTTTTCCAGGCCGTAAACGGCCTGAAAAACGGCTGAAAAATGGGGCGTTTTTTACGCGACCGTTTTTCAAAACGGCCGCGTAAAGAAACGCCAGCGAAAAAGAAGCGCATGTCACTTCTTGAGCAGCTTTTGGAGCTGTTTTTCATTGACTCTATAGAAAAACAGCTCCATAAACGGTCGTAAAAAACGCAGCGAAAAACACGAGTTGCTAAAAGAATGGCTGAAAATCAGGAGCTGTTTTCCCTTGAAAACAGCTCTGTATTTTCTGACGTTTTTAATTTTGTGTGTGCACATATCCTTAGAGTATAAACAGACAACTGACATTACTAAAGGCGTTAATAAAGTATCAAAAAACACAGATACATAAGAAAACATTTTTTTAATTGAAATAAACCCCTCCACACACACAACCCTCTTGACCAATTTATTTTTTTCAAAAAAGTAGATCATCGCAGTAGTCCAACGAATCTACGATGTAGTCCAGACAGTCCAACGAAACCTGCAAAACAAATACAAAAATGTTAGCAGTATGAAAAATTTAAAAATCCTATACTCCCCTACAGCAGACTTCTGTCTACTCCCCTGCGCTGCAATAAAAACTAGAGCTCAATGAACTTCCGTTTCTATTGTGGCACACGGGACCTAGACATGGGCCAAAAAAATTAATAGATAATAATAATTCTGCCACATCTTGGAGGTTCCGTGGGCCAGAAAAAGCTAATGAAGTCCTTGCATTAGCTATGTAATCAGGGTTACATTGAACTGTCCATTCATAAGAAATTGATGGCCTATCTTCTGAACTGTGAAGGTCCGACTCCCAGCACCCCCGCCGATCAGCAGTATTGAAGGGGCCGCAGCGCTTGTACGAGCGCTGCTTCCCCTTTAATCCCTAGCGGTGGGGGGGCGGAATTGCCAGGCGGTCCTGCATTCACAGCAGGTGGGGCTCGGCAGTACGAAAGCTGCTTCGCTCAGGATAGGCCATAATTTTTTTTATGAATGGACAGCTCAATGTGACTGGGGTTACTAGCGGTCATATTGAAAGTAGCCCGGTCACATTGTAATGTTAGGTAGCGATGGGGGGCGCAATGGCGGGGCGGTCCTGAATTCACAGCAGGTGGGGCCCGGAAGTACGAGCACTACTTCCCCTTCATTTCAACCTGCTGGTACTGGTACTGTGAATCGGCGACACACTTGATATAACTACCGCTACAAGCGTGTCGGTGATTCACAGTACGAGCAGGGATTGAAGGGGAAGCAGCGCTCGTACTGCTGGGCCTCACTGGCTGTGAATGCAGGACCGCCCGGCCATTCCGCTCCCCATTGCTACCTAACAAGGGACGCTGCGGCCCCTTCAAAACAGCTGATCGACGGAGGTGCTGAAAATTAGACCTTGTCTTTAGGATAGGCCATTATTTTTTTACGAATGGACAGCTCAATGTGACTAGGGTTACTAGCGGTCATATTGAAAGTAGGTCAGTAAGCCGGTCGCATTGTATTGTTAGGTAGCGGTGGGGGGGCGGAATTAGCGGGCGGTCCTGAATTCACAGCAGGTGGGGCCCGGCAGTACAAACATTGCTTCCCCTTCATTCCCTGCTCATACTGTGAATTGCCAACACGCTTGTAGCAGTGGTTCATAGTATTACAGCCTTCTCCTATTCAAGCGAATGGGAGAAGGCTGTAATACTGTGAACCGCTGCTTCAAGTGTGTCGCCGATTCACAGTACTAGCAGGTTGAAATGAAGGGGAAGTAGCACTCATAACTGGGATTACTAGCGGTTATATTGAACGTAGGTCAGTAAGCCTGGTCACATTGTATTGTTAGGTAGCGGTGGGGGTCGGAATTGCTGGGCACTCCTGCATTCACAGCAGGGGTGCCGATAACTCATTTGAATTTACGACAGCTCCTGTGATGACTGCAGGGGCTGCTGTTCGTCAATAAAATGGTGCCCGTCTTCCCTCTGGAAGCGAAGGTCGCAGTGAACTGCGAATGCCACAGAGCATGCGCAGTTCACAACAGAAATGGCTGCAGCTTAGGAGATATGGTCGGCTCCCTTGCCTAGTCTCCTATGCCCCGGGTATGCCATATAGCACCTGTGTACATCGTACAGAGACATATACAGATGCTGCCCCCACAAAATGAAAAACACAGAAATAAATAAAATTACATTAGGGAAAACATTAAAATTATTTAAAACTAGAGCTCAATGAACTTCCGTTTCTATTGTGGCACACGGGACCTAGACATGGGCCAAAAAAATTAATAGATAATAATAATTCTGCCACATCTTGGAGGTTCCGTGGGCCAGAAAAAGCTAATGAAGTCCTTGCATTAGCTATGTAATCAGGGTTACATTGAACTGTCCATTCATAAGAAATTGATGGCCTATCTTCTGAACTGTGAAGGTCCGACTCCCAGCACCCCCGCCGATCAGCAGTATTGAAGGGGCCGCAGCGCTTGTACGAGCGCTGCTTCCCCTTTAATCCCTAGCGGTGGGGGGGCGGAATTGCCAGGCGGTCCTGCATTCACAGCAGGTGGGGCTCGGCAGTACGAAAGCTGCTTCGCTCAGGATAGGCCATAATTTTTTTTATGAATGGACAGCTCAATGTGACTGGGGTTACTAGCGGTCATATTGAAAGTAGCCCGGTCACATTGTAATGTTAGGTAGCGATGGGGGGCGCAATGGCGGGGCGGTCCTGAATTCACAGCAGGTGGGGCCCGGAAGTACGAGCACTACTTCCCCTTCATTTCAACCTGCTGGTACTGGTACTGTGAATCGGCGACACACTTGATATAACTACCGCTACAAGCGTGTCGGTGATTCACAGTACGAGCAGGGATTGAAGGGGAAGCAGCGCTCGTACTGCTGGGCCTCACTGGCTGTGAATGCAGGACCGCCCGGCCATTCCGCTCCCCATTGCTACCTAACAAGGGACGCTGCGCCCCCTTCAAAACAGCTGATCGACGGAGGTGCTGAAAATTAGACCTTGTCTTTAGGATAGGCCATTATTTTTTTACGAATGGACAGCTCAATGTGACTAGGGTTACTAGCGGTCATATTGAAAGTAGGTCAGTAAGCCGGTCGCATTGTATTGTTATGTAGCGGTGGGGGGGCGGAATTAGCGGGCGGTCCTGAATTCACAGCAGGTGGGGCCCGGCAGTACAAACATTGCTTCCCCTTCATTCCCTGCTCATACTGTGAATTGCCAACACGCTTGTAGCAGTGGTTCATAGTATTACAGCCTTCTCCTATTCAAGCGAATGGGAGAAGGCTGTAATACTGTGAACCGCTGCTTCAAGTGTGTCGCCGATTCACAGTACTAGCAGGTTGAAATGAAGGGGAAGTAGCACTCATAACTGGGATTACTAGCGGTTATATTGAACGTAGGTCAGTAAGCCTGGTCACATTGTATTGTTAGGTAGCGGTGGGGGTCGGAATTGCTGGGCACTCCTGCATTCACAGCAGGGGTGCCGATAACTCATTTGAATTTACGACAGCTCCTGCGATGACTGCAGGGGCTGCTGTTCGTCAATAAAATGGTGCCCGTCTTCCCTCTGGAAGCGAAGGTCGCAGTGAACTGCGAATGCCACAGAGCATGCGCAGTTCACAACAGAAATGGCTGCAGCTTAGGAGATATGGTCGGCTCCCTTGCCTAGTCTCCTATGCCCCGGGTATGCCATATAGCACCTGTGTACATCGTACAGAGACATATACAGATGCTGCCCCCACAAAATGAAAAACACAGAAATAAATAAAATTACATTAGGGAAAACATTAAAATTATTTAAAACAATAGGCCCATAACTTAAAACACATCAAATAAAAAATAAATAAATAATTTGAACACCTTTTCTGTTAGCAGTCAAAGTCTAAGACAGTAATAATAAATCTGTCAGTGTGTATAACAACTGTAATAGTAACCAATGACTCTAATCTTTTTTGCACTTGAATTTGGATTTACCCCCTCCTGCAAAATCAAAGCAAAATAACTGTACATAGGGATTGTATCTTTATATGATAAAAGCTGGACTCGCACCATCCGCAGCCAGTAATATACAACCGTCATCTCGCTGCAATGGCCAAGGTCATCATTACCTCCGATCCTGGCCGTTTAACCCCTAAGATGTTGCGGTCAATAGCAACCATGGAATCTAACTAGTTTACAGAGGGTGGGGGATCCATCTGTACCACATCGCCCCTGCTAGCGATAGTGTGGTGTCGACGGTTGCTATGGCAATAAGGAAGCCTTATAATGGCCTCCTGGTCTGCCATGTACGGAAGCCTAATAGGTCCTGGAAGAGGCATGGCCTAATATGCTGCCTGACAGTTGCTGCCTGACAGTTGTAGAACATTCCACTACATAAGTTGTGCAATGTATTAGGATAGTGATCATTTGCTATTATAGTGAGTTACTTGAGTTGGTGTAAATATTCTAAATTAAAGTGACGGTCCTGATGGAAAGTCACTACGGATATGTCAGGGCTAACTAGCTATATAGTATATAGACCTGGTATTAGTTTTCCTGATAGTTCACGCAAGCGAGTTAAAATATATTATTACGGTGTATTTACACAAGCAGGTTTTGTGGGGGTTTTTTCTCACATTTTACAGCATAACCACAGCGATTTTTTGATAATCGTGTCCAAAAAAGCCACAAAACCTTCTTGTGTAAATACATAATTATGGGAACCTTGCAAAATACCCAAAAATGATAGCTCATAAATGAAACACAATGTGCAAACTCTAATGAAAAATAAGGCTGCATTAAGAATGTGGAGTACTGTAGAGTACCCACTAGGTCTACTTATTGCCATGTGTGATACTATCGTTGATTACCTAATGGTATTATCAGGGCCGTCTCCAGATTTACATGGGCACTTGCGGCACAGTGGGCCCACTCATGTCTCAACTTCTTTCGCCAGTTCAATATTCACTCTTTTTTGTTTTTAAATTACATGAATATATTATCTTTTAATTTTAGCAAAGCACATTAAAAAAATGCAATGTGGACATACTCTTAGTGTGAAAAAGGCAGCTGCATGTCGCAAAATTTTAAATTTAGCCCTTTCCCTGACAGAAATTTAAGTGCTGTATTTGTTCAGATGGCTGGAAAAAATAAATTAGTTTTTACCTTCCCACATTCCAACAGCCATAACTTTTTATGCTGACATAGCTGTATGATATCTTGTTTTTTTGTGAGACATATGGTCGTTTTTTAGGCTCCAGTTTACAATATACATAAGTTAGCATTTTATTTATATTATCTTTCATTACAAGGAATAATTCCGGAAAAAAAAAGCAATTCTGAGATTTATTTTTTATTTTATTTTTTTACGGCATTTACACGATCACCATAAATAATGTGATAACTGTACCACATTACCAGACAGTACAAAATATATAATTATTTTTTTTCTACCTATAAGCGTACCGACATATATTTCTATATCTCTATATACCAGTACATTTTGCCTGTGAACAATAATATTAGAGCAATTAGACAAAGAACCCCACTACTTGATAGAAGTGCAGCCTGTGGCTTACTGAACATATTTCTGCCATTTTATTTCAATGAGGAGAAAGTGGTGCAGCTGAGTTTGACAGCCACTTATCCCATCCTTTTTATCTCAGGGACATGAGTAACCTGTCGCAGCCTTGTTTCTCATGAGTCAAAGATGGCTTGCCCATCTGAATTAGATTCTTAAGGCCAGCTTAAAGCATAGGTTTTGCATCATGAAGATTAAGAAACTTTTAATAAATGTACACACATTTCTGAAAACAGATTCATAAAATATATTTTCTGATATCTCTACCATCTCGCCTATTGGGACGTTGCTGGAGATCTCCCTGGGTACTGTGGTGGTGTTTGAGGGGCTCCCTATTTTTTACTCTCTGGAGTCAAAGGCGGCGGAACGCCGGACACAGTACTCGCCGCCACCATCTTGGCAGGCACAGTGGTGGACAGCGTGACCTCGGCACCCGCCGAAACTGATATGCCAAAGCTATCTCATCTAGTCACCCCGGTATCTGAGGCCTGGAGATCGTAGCACCTTACCTTGAGGGCTGAACGGACTGGGGGGACCTGTCAGAAGGATAATGCGGCCGACTTCAGGTGAGCAAGGAATCCTTCCCTACCTCCCCGGCCTGCATAGAACTGGAATATAGTGGCCTAGGGCTATTATATTTGCAAGCTGACACAACACAGTTGCCTGAAGCCTATTTGGGAGCCCCTCCGCCTCCCGCACTATAGTAATCAAACAGTGTGGGGGTGACCCACTGCGAGAATTAGCAGATAACTGGGACCAACCTGTACCTAATCATACAGGACATATGCGTTTTCTTGGATCAAAACCATTACCCTGTATTTACTTTTGCATTTACCATGATATTGTAACAGCCGCGCTCGCAGACTGCCGCCTCCCCTTACCTGCCGACGGCTGCGACTGCAGACCTCTCTCCTCCTGCCGACGTTCCTGTCCCCGGAGATGCCAGAACATGCATCCGCTCTACCCTGCAGTGACCACTAGGGTGCACACGCTCATTCCCGGCCTTAAAGGGCCAGTGTACGCACATGTAAATAATTATTTAATTGGGTCCACATACCCACAGATCGTGACAGTCTTTACCAACCTTCTCAGAAGACTAGGGATTCTGATGATTTTAAACAATCTCTAAATTGGGGTAATTATCTAGATGAAAATATACCTCATGCTGAAGACACTCCCCTGTTGCGGGCAGAATCTAAAGAAGAAAAGAGGGGCAATATCATTGGCTATCTTTCTCGTAAACGGAAAATGCGGAAAGAATGTTTTGACGCTCTACACAAATCATTATTGCTAGCCCAAAGGACTTATGTTAATGATCCCACATCGGGTAATCAACATACTTATTAGACAGCTAGCCTTTATCCACACAGAATCTCATTGGCAGGTGAAGAGCACGGATAATACATTTTATAGATGGGATAACAATACTGGCAAATTGTTTGCTACACTTAATAAACAGCAACACCCTTTTAAACCCATTTTGTCCTCATCTGACCCCCTTACTTAAACCATCTCCACAAACCCCTCTGAAATAGCACACATTTTCACTGACTACTTACTATCAGGACTTTTATAGGGCCATCCCGACATCTCTCCCTAACATTAACTCCTTTCTGAACACGGTTAGTTTATCCTCTCTCTCTGCAGAGCAACAAATTCTGTTGAACTCGGATATACAGGAGGAGGTATGACAGGCGATCTCTTTGTCCTCTAATGGGAAAACCCTGAGTCCAGATGGATTCTCTGCAGAGTATTACAAGATTCTAGCTCCCCTAATCATTCCCGTATTGACGAAATTATATAATACTGCATTCTTACATACTGTGCCTATTGACTGTTTCACAGAGTCTTGCACGGTGCTCATACCACAGCCGAATAAAGACCCCTCTCTGGTCCAATCTTATCTTTCTGGTAGTCTTCGATTCCAATAAGGTGTTAACACTTCTTCAGGAGTTGGACATGTTGGGACGATTTTAAGATTATTCACTAAACATAGACAAAACGGAAACACTGATGATGAGAGGTTCTTCCAGACCCCTGTGGTCATCGGCATTCCCGTTTCATTGGAATTCACATGCATTTTATTTAGGTGTATAGATATCTAAACACCCACTAAACTTTATAGAACTAACATCTCTCACTACATAGTGGAGTTGGAAAAAAAATCTTGTGTACCCGGAAGCACTTTACACTTTCCTATTTGGGAAGGGAGAATTTACTCAAAATGTCAGAGTTCCCTCGCCTTCTATACCTTCTTCACACCCTTCCGATATACCTCACCCCAAAAGATTGAAGAAAACAACAACTTTTAATATACAATATTTATATGGAGTGGACGGAAATCCCGGACAGCCTACCAAATACTACAATAGCCAAGGGTAAATGGGGGAATCAATTTCCCTAACATTAAACACTATAATTTGGCAGAGTTGTTGCGCCTTGTCTCTAAGTGGCTTCTGAACACTTCCAATTATACATCTACTTCTCTTGATTCCAGACTTTTTCCTGGTCGTGCTCTATCCGGTATCTTACACTTGCCATATGAAAAACTGTCAGTGGACACAAGAACCAATACCTTACTTTTTAATACCTGGAAGGCATGGCAGAAGATTCAATGTCAATTCCAACTTTCTCCCATGTTGTCCCTACATCTGCCATTAATATGTAACCTTCATTTCCAAGATGGTGATCCCCACGCTGTCTTTTATAGAAGGCATGTACTGGGACTTACTAGCTTGAAACAAGTAGTACATATGGAGGAAATAAGAATGCTTACTCTCGCAGAACTTCATTAAAAATTCACAGATCTCCCTATTGATCCATTTAGATACCTGCAAGTCAAGAGTTATTTAGCAACGGTTATCCCAAACCTATCTGAACGGGAATGGAATCCATACCTAATGATTTGTTTCTCGAAAGGCGAAATTCCTCTAAAGATCAGATCACTCGTAATTAGCAATTTATTTATGTCAAACCCCTCTAACTAAATGGCAGACGGATGACCAGACATTCACTTACCCTACAATACTAACAGCTCTGGAACAGGCTCATACATTTTTTCCCTCTGAAAGTTTTTGTAAACGAGGCTCAAAGTCGCCCATAGATCCTATTTAACTCCGCTCGTAGGCCACAGGTTAGGCATCTATTCCACTTCTCATTGTATTAAAGGTCAGATCCCGGAAGCTAATCTTTACCATTGCCTCTGGTCCTGCCCTCATATTTAAAGATTCTGGTCTCGTATTTGATCCTTTATTTCCCAGTATCGCACAAATTTTGCACCTAACATGGTATTATGGGCTCTTTGGAAATTTAGATCCGGAGACTCACAGGTGTGCCCCCGGAGCATATAACTTATGACATTATGTGGCACGGCAGGAATGAAAACTATACTCCAAACTTGGCTTCACACTCAAGCTCCGTCTTTCAAATTATTTCTTGATAAACTTTCTTATTTGTTAAAGATGGATTGGATGGAGGCATCCCTCCATAGGGAACACCAAGTTAAACAATTTTTGCAAATTTTATTTCATGGCTCCCACATGATATTAAGCTTAAAATAAAGCACTGCTTTGAAAACACAGTTTGGTTCCAGGAACAGGTGCTTCTGGGGCATACACCTTTATGAATTTGTGTTAGGAGTCAGGAATTTTACTCTTTTTTTAGGTTTGGTGCTGGTGGGAGTCATGCATCCTTTTTTCTTGATCTCCCCCACCCTTGGGGTGATGGCGAGTTGTGTCATGATGTGGGCAACAGTCCGCAGTTGGCTGGTCCCTCGCTTACTTTTCTGCCATTGTCTGTATTGCCTGTCGCCCGATGGAGAGGATACCATTGTATGATTGTATGCATAACTAATCATCTGTGCTGTCTCTTTTATACAACAAGCTAACCAGTTAGTGTTTTGTTTCTACCCTTCTCCTTCATCCTTTTTCTCCTTCCCCTTCCCTCCCCTCTATCATTTAGGTATGTTGTCTGATAATATCTTACCACTGTGTTGCTTATTGTAAACAGGCCTTAGCAAAATTGTAAAATATACTTCTTTGGCTTACTCAGGACAGATTGTATTTGCTGATCCATGATATTTGACATAAATGATACCTTGACTGTCCACCCCCACTTCCCTTTATTCCCCTCCCCCCCCCTTTTTACATGTTCAACAAAAATAATTTTGAAAACGAAAAAAAATATTTTCTCCCAAAATCTATTGTACTTCACAAAAAACACTTTACAAAAAAAAGAATAGTTTGGCCCCGCAAAAGTGTAACAAAATTATACTTTGCATTTACTTTTCTCATACAGCATATAGTAACCACAAAACCTAGTAAATCTAGAAGAAGAATATGCTGAATGAATGAATAGACCCACATGTTAAAGGGTTATTCCCACCTAAAGCCTTTATTTTTCCCTCCCTTAGTTTCAATATTAAAATTTAAGTCTAATCATACCATCCGATCCAATATATTACCATCAGAAGTGTCTTTTTTAATCCTTTTTGCTTGCAGAATGTTCATCTGAGTGGGAGCAAATGTGGGCAGTGTGTGCTTTTTATGTCAATCAAACTGTGCTGCCTTCTCCGTGCGCACTCACAATGCTGCTAGATACACTAGTACTAGCGGTCTCAGGAGTAAACCTTGCTGACCCGTCTCAACCAGGCATGTTACGCGTGGTTGAGACGATCCCACCTCGTCCTCCTCACAATCTTTGTTTGTCCCTACACAGTTTTACCCCACTAGTTATCCCCCATTTCAAACCCACCCCCCCCTCTACACTCCCCTTGTGTGGTCTGCTGTGCTTGCGCACTGTTTTCCCTTCTTCTACTGTAGCGGATGGCCGAGGTCTCGGGAGCTCGGGAGTAGTATGTCCTATTGAAGCTAGAGGTATTTATTGCAAACAGTAAATAAATATTGCAAACAAACAATAAATAAATAAATAAATAAATATATTGATGTGTGTATAATATTGGTGTATGTATAGGTACAGTGTGCAAACAATAAATAAATAAATATGCTAAGGAAAACAGTGGTGAAAAAGTAGGCATCTATTTGAGCAACAATATAAAAAAAAATTAACTTTTTTGGTTTGTATCCTAATGCCGGCAGGTGTTAAAGGGAACCTGGCACAAGTTTTTAGGCTTTCAAACCCCCTTCTTTACTGGACAGCAATAGTATTATAAAGATGCCCCTATATAATCTGACCGATGCTGCATGATGTAGAAAATAAATTTCTATCATAGTGTGCTCTCTATGTAAATTATCATTCAAGAGTCATTTGGGATTGTCCGCTATCCTGAGGAGTCATACATTCTGGTCCCTAAACACGACCTTCCAGACTTGATGGACGTCCCTCAGGAGCTGGCTTTTAATGAAGTATAACTGTCTGTGGGACGCCCATAAAGCCAGGAAGGGTGTGTTTAGGGACCGAGCTGCATGTCCCTGCAAGATTGTGTCACCGCCCTGATGACGCTTAGGCTATGTTCACACGGAGTATTTTGCAGGAGGAATATCTGCCTCAAAATTCCGTTTGGAAGTTTGAGGGTATGTTCACACACACTATTTACGGACGTAATTCGGGCGTTTTAGCCCCGAATTACGTCCGAAAATGCGCCTCAATAGCGTCGGCAAACATCTGCCCATTCATTTGAATAAGTCTTACGATGTTCTGTTCAGACGGTCATTTAAAAAAGATGCCCGCACCAAAGAAGTGTCTTGTCACTTCTTGGGACGTAATTGGAGCCGTTATTCATTGACTCCAATGAAAAACAGCACCAATTACGTCCGTAATGGACGCGGCGTTCAAGCGCCTGCACATGCTGTTACGGCTGAAATGAAGGGGCTGTTTTCTCCTGAAAACAGCCCCGTCATTTCGGCCATTACGGACGCTGTAGTGTGAACATACCCTGAGGCAGATTTTCCTCTCCCTGCACGCCGATTTTCGCGGCGATTTTCGCGGCGTTTTTCGCCCGCGGCCATTGAGCGCCGCGGGCATAAAACACCGCGAAATACGCTTTCTCTGTCTCCCATTGAAGTCAATCGGAGGTCAGAGGCGGAAATGCCCGAAGATAGGGCATGTCGCTTCTTTTTCCCGCGAGGCAGTTTTACTGCTCGCGGGAAAAAGACGCCGACGCCTCCCATTGAAATCAATGGGAGGCATTTTCGGGCCGTTTTTGACGAGTTTTGTGACGCTGTTTCCGCGTAAAAAAACTCGTCAAAATACTCCGTGTGAACATAGCCTTAGGGTATTACCACTCGGAGGAAATTTTGCGGCGGAATCCGCCGCAAAATTCTGCCTACCATTCATTTCAATGGGAGTCAGACGCTTCTCTTTCCTGCTAGGTGATTTTTTTCAGCTAGCGGAAAAAAGGAGCGTACTGCTCGTTTTTCGGGCGGATTCCGCACGAACCTCCAATTGAAGTGAATGGGAGGGAGGAATCTTCCTGCTGATGGCAGGAATAGTTCCACGGCCAATTTTGCGGCAGGACCCGCCACACAAAATCCGCCGTGTGAACTAGCCCTTAAACGATAATTTACATACAGAGTGCGCTATGTGATGAGTTCATTTTCTACATTATGCAGCATCGGGCAGATTGTACAGGGGCTTCTTTATAATACTCTTAATGTCCAGTTTAATGGCATGTGGCAGTTTAGGGGCCTAAAAACTCATAATAGGGTATGTTCACACGAGGGCGTCCGTTACGGCTGAAATTACGGGGATGTTTCAGCCTGAAAACATCCCCGTAATTTCAGCCGTAACGGCATGTGCAGGCGCTTGAAAGCCGCGTCAATTACGGACGTAATTGGCGCTGCTATTCATTGGAGTCAATGAATAACGGCTCCAATTACGGCCAAAGAAGTGACAGGTCACTTCTTTGACGCGGGCGTCTATTTATGCGCCGTCTTTTGACAGCGGCGCGTAAATTACGCCTCGTGTGAACAGACAAACGTCTGCCCATTGCTTTCAATGGGCAGATGTTTGTCAGCGCTATTGAGGCGCTATTTTCGGACGTAATTCGGGGCAAAAACACCCGAATTACGTCCGTAATTAGTGCGTGTGAACATACCCATAGGTTCCCTTTAAGAGGCCATGCTGCAGGCCCTTGGCTATTAATGTGGGTCTGACACATGCCTCTCTCTTCTGACCCAGTGTTTTCCAGTACAATGCAGAATTAATATAAGACTATCCATTTGTATCCTGAGTGCATAATCAGGCAGTTAGCCCCCTGTATACCACTCATCTATAAAGCCGTCATGCTGCGATAACTTATTATAAGCCATTAAAATGCAGTCACATATTATTAATTGAATGCATCCTTGTTATATGTAGATCTATAATTCCATATACATCTATAATGCCATTTTACTGTTAACCTCTGCTGTGTGAGATCCCTGCAGGGCTGTCGTCCCCTGTTGTCCTCCTGTGACCCAAATTAAGGCACATACATGCTAGCAGAACCCCTAAGACCTATCTCTCCTGAATAGGCACATGCACCTATCATTCTGTTACTCCAATCAGATGTATCAGAATCCACTAGGTGTCTTTTATCCTCTTTCTGTACACCCCTGATATCTGCACTTGCTCCCTGACAGTTGTGATTACAGCTTCTTCTGGCACAGAAAGTAAAAAGCCTCTCCCTGGTGCTCTGGTCCTGCCAGTCCAAGACATAAAAAATAGAATGGGCAAAAGCAAGATTGTTCAAATTCTGTCAGCTGCTTCTCTGTTTCTCTACCAACAGACTACAAACTTCCACATAACAGTGAATGATAAGTAACTTTCAGTTTGTAGTCTTGATCCTACTCTATTGCGGTCCTAGAGGTGTATTCTGAAGGACCGTTTTTTATTCATACCTTGTTATAAAGTGACAGTACTCTACATGTTCAGTTACTTTAGCTAAATAATACATTTAGAACCCTTTAAAAGTCAGGATCAAACGGTACAATAGTATGGCACCAGATCACTATCACCAAAAAATAAATAAATGAAAAACACACATGTGTTCATGTTGGCCACTCTGGAAAAAAAATCCTGAAAAATGCGTATTGTGTGAATCCAATCTTTAAAGTATGGTTCTAATAGACACCATATACATTTTATTGCTTTTGAAAACTACAGGTTCCAACTGTATAAATGCCAATAACATCCAATGTTTTAAAGCAGCTATAGTAAAAAGATCAGATTTTAGCAAGTGCTTTCTAGGCAATACGCCAAATTTCATCTGATTCACTGAAAGGAATAGGAAAAAAAACACCCTGATTAATGTCCTGTTCTGCATTACCAAAGGGGTACCTTTAGGCAAAGAGTACAATATACAATACCAAGCCAGAAAGGCTAGATCAAACTATGAACAATCAAATTTCCAAACCACATTTTATCCAGAAATCAATGCGCTCGCACTTTATAATGTGTATTCCCTGTGTTGCAATACTCTTACTGGCAGCTCAGAATATAGAGTTTCAAAGAATTTCCAACTTATTTTACAATCCGTGCAGTGTTTTAACAAAGTGTTTCAAATGCCACTTAGAAAATCAGCTCTTAAATTACAGCCACTGATGGGTATTACAGAATCGCTCGGCCCCAGCAATCTGGCACATGTCATATCTAGTCTTACTCATACATTTTACACTTATTTTGTACATTACACTTAAATCTCAGATGTCATTAAATAGACAAGTCCAACACGTTCCAACTGAGGTTTTCTCACAGCATGACACCATAGGACTCCAGAGGACAGGGAAGTCTAGTTTTGAACGGCAGGTGTACATAGCGCTTAGCTGGCACCTTGATCTCTCATTCTTAGGAATAGAAAAAAAAAGTGGTCTTGCCGGATTGTGGAAAAGACACGCAAGGATGAAAATGCAAGGGGAGTAATATTGTTGTAAACATCATATCTGCCCCAAAACTAATAGGGGTGAGTAATAAAAGGGTAAAAAAAAACTTTAAGGTTACAAAGGAGTTAAAGAAAAGAATGAATTAAAGTGGTTTAGGCGCCCATGCCACCAGGGCACTGTGAAGTACACATATAGCAGATGTGACAATTGTGTAAGGGACTTCTACCTGCTCGTGCCAGCATTCACCAGTTCAAACAGAGGGTGTGTGCCATGTTAACATTCACGTGTACGAGATGTAGACAGAGAGGGGGAAAAGAACTGCTCATGCCAACAAAATCTTTCAAACATTTGGGTGCATTTTTCACCATGGCTGGAATGTTGCTGCACTATAAATAAGTAGGACTTTTTTTAAAACTCTTCTTCCTGAATGTGCTTACATTTATTTCTTCTTACTTTCAAGTCAACTTTCTTCTGTGGTCACATAATTAAAATCAATTTAGGGAAAAATCTCATCTCCTTTGGAAAGTATAAAAAAAACAAAAAAAAAAAACGGAAAAGGGAGTAGTCTTTCACTGGCAAGAAAAATGTGGATTTTAAGCAAGTTCCTTAGGAAGCAAAGGTTTTTTTTTTTTTCTTTAAAGTACAAAATGAACTGTTCACAAATCAATAGGCGACTATGGTTGACAGAGCGCAAGTTACCCCACAAAACACAGATAAAAAGAGACATGAAGACGGCATGCAGCACACATGTGCGGGCTATGAACCTCAGTCACATACCTGTACCCCAAAGCACAACAGCAGGACGTGTAGACATCTGCAGGAGACAAAGCAATAATGTCACAGTCAAACTCTGCCATACTGAGCGGAGCGTTACATACCGAGAAGAATTTGACAGTTCTTACAGGCAAGTGCCGAGCGAAATAATGGAGTGCATAGCTGAGGAGACCAGTGGCTGCGGTCCAGTTTATGAAACGCTCCTCTTCTGCACAGGACGCGTCAGTGATCCAGTGGATTCCCTGGGATCCCGTCCCGGCTTGCGTTGAGATGAGGTGATAAGTTCACTTGCTCGCTGTGCTGGAGACTGACTCAAAGGCATTAGCTCGTCTCCGGGCTTTTCTATCCCCCTCCTTTTACACACTCTCGCTCACAGACACGCACACCCTCCGCTTGTGGAGAAGTGAAGGTGCTGGGACGGGAGCTGTCACTAATCTCCGATTGGTACTGGATGCAGGAAGGAAAGCCTGAACAAAGAATGCAGCAAGTTCATTCAGTGCGTAGGAGCGCAACTTGTTAAGATGGCGCTTGCCATGAAATCACGGTATCTGTTCATTTTCTTCTATCGGGCGTCCTGTTCTCGGGACTGTCAGGCGTTTCTCTGGAAAAAGCATGTGTCTTCCAGGTCGTGCCGGCCATAGGACGCTGTAGCTGGCCCTCTCCTGTCTGACGTAGGCTTTTCTCACCTCAGACTGCTCTTCTCGACATCTTCATGTACACAAAGTTCTCACCTTTGGAGCAAACCTACCTTCAAGCGCGGTAAATGCTCCCAGCAGGCCCAAGAAGAGAGGCTGCAGAATGCACAGCTAAGGACTAGTGTCTGTCATGTAAAGAGAAACATTCCCACACAAAGGCTGCTATTTACCAAGAAGAAAAGCCAGCCTGGTACTTAATCACCTCTAAATATCTTCAATGCATACAAGGCAGTTCGTCATTCCTGGTCCAGACCAGTGAAATAAAAACAAAAGTTCAAATTTCTAACATAAGGGATGAATCATGTGGAGAAAGTACTCCGCTGAACAAGGTCTGGGAGCTCTTATGCCTCTCCAAAGAAACCTTACAGGGAAACATTCGTTTTCGCCCAACAACAATAATTTGTCTCCATTCATTATCTTATAGAAGCGAAATAACGGCATCAGGCAGTTTAAATCATTACCTAAGATTTTCCTTTGCAGACCTCAAGCTATTTGCATGGGGTTTTGCAATGATCGTAGGACCCTTAATTGTTTGGCATGTGAGCAAGTTACGTAAAATTGCTAATCAAATAATATTTCTCTTGATGCACTGCACTGAAACGGACGGAAATGTTGTAATTGTTACCATAAACGCAAAGATTTGGCAATAATCACATACATGAAAATCATTCCAGCCATTGTAAAATTATTCCAATCTAATGTAGCATTCTCAACTAGATTTCTAAAAGGGTTTTCCCATAATCGATATTTATGACTTATCCACAGGATAGATGATAAATATATTATTGATAGCGGTCCGATCGTTGGGAACACCACCGATACGGAGAATGAGCTTACCTGGCCTACGCTGTGTGCTCCATTTGTTTTCTATGGGGCTGCCAAAGATAGAAGAGTATGTAGAAGAGCTCCATCAATGAAGCAGAATATTTGCCTTTCTTTACCTCTAAACCACTACCGTTTCATTTTTATCTGTGGTGAGGATCCTGTCTGAGGAAAACAAGGCTACTCCCAAAGGAAAGGTTTTAGGGCGCCAGAACGGTATACAGAGTCCATGAGATTCTTTAACATAGAACCGCACAGCCTTCGTGCAGTGCCCCACAGGCTTCACTGGGGGCTGTATGTACATACATACATGCGCAGTCTGGTGGAGCATGGCACAATTTTTTTTAGGCTCGTACGACATCTTGACAGAATATAACCTCTGCATGAAATTTAAGGCATGTTAAGGTACAATAGCTTCCCTAAGTTCCTCTATATCAGCCCTTTCACAGCCATTTGCAGCAGTCTGATGCTCCCATTTTTGGTAAGAATTAAGTGGTCCTCAAATGTGGTGCCAAATATGGTGCCTATTTTCAAAAAGGGCTCTAGATTTTCCCCAGGTAATTATAGACCAGTAAGCTTAATATCCATTGCGGGGAAAATGTTTGAGGGGCTATTGAGGGACTATATACAGAATTATGTGACAATAAATAGTATTATAAGTGACAGCCAGCACGGTTTTACTAAAAACAGAAGTTGTCAAACCAACCTGATTTGTTTTTATGAAGAGGTGAGCAGAAGCCTAGACAGAGGGGCCGCTGTGGATATAGTGTTTTTGGCCTTTGCAAAGGCATTTGACACTGTCCCTCATAGACGTCTAATGGGTAAATGAAGGACTATAGGTTTAGAAAGTATAGTTTGTAATTTGATTGAGAATTGGCTCAAGGACCATATCCAGAGAGTTGTGGTAAATCAGGGGTTTCAAGTACGCGGCCCGCATTCGGCACCTGGGGCTGTCATCTGCGGCCCGCGGTACAGTCTCTGCTCCGGGACTCTGGAATTCTCTGACATCGCTGTCCACATATGGACAGCGATGTCTGGGGCTTCCCCAAAGATGGAGTCCCGTGCAGAGTGCTAGTATCGGCTCTGCTCCGGGACTATGTGGAATCCCCTAACATCGCTGTCCACATATGGACAGCGATGTCATGGTCTTCTCCAGAGCAGAGTTCCGGGCAGATCCCTAGTACAGGCTCTGCTCCGGGACTCTGTGGAATTCCCTGACATCGCTGTCCATATATGGACAGTGTGTCAGGGTCTTCCCCAGAGCGGAGTCCCGTGCAGAGCACTATTATAGGCTCTGCTCCGGGACTCTGTGGAATTCCCTGACATCGCTGTCCATATATGGACAGTGTTGTCAGGGTCTTCCCCAGAGCGGAGTGCTGCGCAGAGCACTAGTATGGGCTCTGCTCCGAGACTCTGTGGAATCTTCTGACATCGCTGTCCACATATGGACTGCGATGTCTGGGGCTTCCCCAGAGCTGGAGTCACGGGCAGAGAGCTAGTATACGCTGGGACTCTGTGGAATCCCCTGACATCGCTGTCCACATATTGACAGCGATGTCTAGGGCTTCCCCAGAGCAGGAGTCCCAGTGATGTTAGGAGAACAGCTGGAGTCCCAGGAAGAGTCTACTAGCGCTCTGCCCGGGACTCCAGCTCTGGGGTTGCCCCCTGACATCCTTCTCCATAAATGGACAGTGATGTCAGGAGCATAGCTGGAATCCCAGGCAGAGTGCTAGAAGCTGTTCTGCTCCGGGACCCCTGCTCTGGGCATGCCCCTGACATCACTGTCCATATATGGACACTGATGTCTATGGCTTTCCCAGAGTTCCGGCGCAGAGCCTATACTAGTGCTCTGCTCCGGGACTCCGGCCCTGGGGTTGCCCCTGATATCACATTCTGGTCCAGGAGGTTCCCCTGACATCAATGTGTAGGAACAGTGACGTCAGGGGCTCCAACAGTAGAGGAATCCCCTGCCAAAGCGTCACCCTAGAGGGGTGTTTGTGGCATTATCTGTAGAGGGCACTGTGGCAGCATCTGCGGAGGGCACTGAGGCAGCATCTACGGAGAGCACTGTGGCAGCATCTACGGAGGGCACGGTGGCAGCATCTACGGAGGGCACTGTGGCAGCATCTACAGAGGGCACTGTGGCAGCATCTACCGAGGGCACTGTGGCAGTATGTACAGAGGACACTGGCATTATCTAGGGATGTGTTGCATTATCTACAGAGGGCACTGTGGCATTTTCTACAGAGGGCACTGTGGCATTATCTACAGAGGGCACTGTGGCATTATCTACAGAGGGCACTGGCATTATCTACAGAGTGCACTGTGGCATTATCTGCAGAGGGCACTGTGGCATCATCTACAGAGGGCACTGTGGCAATATGTACAGAGGACTCTGTGGCATTATCTAGGAGTGTGTTGCATTATCTACAGAGGGCACTGTGACATTATCTACAGAGGACACTGTGGCATTATCTACAGAGGACACTGTGGCATTATCTACAGAGGGCACTGTGGCAGCATCTACAGAGGGCACTGTGGCATTATCTACAGAGGGCACTGTGGCAGCATCCACAGGGAGTACTGTGGCAGCATCCACAGAGGGCACTGTGGCAGCTTCCACAGAGGGCACTGTGGCACTATCTAAAAAGGGGCTGCCCAATCTTGACATGTCTGTCTGCCAAACACTGCTAACTGAGCCGCCGGACTGCATTTAGCGACATTTAAACTGGAAAACTGGATTGTTGAAATAAGCACGTGGAGAAATATCTAAAATTTTAAACATAGCGGTATTATTTTAGTAATATAGTGCTATAGTAGATCAAATAACTAATTGATTAACAAAAATGTTTTATTGTATCAAATTTGAAAGTAATGCGGCCCGTCAACTCCCCATTTTTTCTATATGTGGCCCACTTACCCGGCCGAGTTTCAGACCCCTGTGGTAAAGGATTCCAACTGTGAATGGTCCACGGTTATAAGTGGTGTACCACAGGGTTCAGTGCTGAGACCACTATTATTCAACGTATTTATTAATGATATAGAGGATGGGATTAATAGCACCATTTCTATTTTTGCAGATGACACGAAGCTATGTAATATAGTTCAGACTATGGAAGATGTTCTTGCATTGCAAGCGGATTTAAACAAACTAAGTGTTTGGGCGTCCACTTGGCAAATTAAGTTTAATGTAGATAAATGTAAAGTTATTCACCTGGGTACGAACAACCTGCATGCATCATATGTTCTAGGGGGAGCTACACTGGGAGAGTCACTTGTTGAGAAGGATCTGGGTGTACTTGTAAGTCATAAACTAAATAACAGCATGCAATGTCAATCAGCTGCTTCAAAGGCCAGCAGGATATTTTTGTGTATTAAAAGAGGCATGGGCTCGCGGAACAGGGATGTAATATTACTACTTTACAAAGCATTAGTGAGGCCTCATCTAGAATATGCAGTTCAGTTCTGGGCTCCAGTTCATAGAAAGGATGCCCTGGAGTTGGAAAAAATACAAAGAAGAGCAACGAAGCTAATAAGGGGCATGGAGAATCTAAGTTATGAGGAAAGATTAAAAGAACGAAACCTATTTAGCCTCGAAAAAAGACGACTAAGGGGGACATGATTAACTTATATAAATATATGAATGGAACATGCAAAAAATATGGTGAAATCCTGTTCCATGTAAAACCCCCTATAAAAAACAAGGGGGCACTCCCTCCGTCTGGAGAAAAAAAGGTTCAACCTGCAGAGGCGAGAAGCCTTCTTTACTGTGAGAACTGTGAATCTATGGAATAGTCTACCGCAGGAGCTGGTCACAGCAGGGACAGTAGATGGCTTTAAAAAAGGCTTAGATAATTTCCTAGAACAAAAAAATATTAGCTCCTATGTGTAGAAATTTTTTACTTCCCCTTTCCCATCCCTTGGTTGAACTTGATGGACATGTGTCTTTTTTAAACCGTACAAACTATGTAACTATGTAACACTGACCATATATATGGAAGTGTGAATACATCCTAAGGCCCATACACGGCCGTATCAGGGTGTATTCCCACATTGCACATTTGTTGCAGAATTCCTAGAAGCGTATAGAGACCTACTGTATCTTTATATGGCTCTGATTTTTCATGAGAATACCTCCGCAATTAGGGTATGTTCACACGAGAGCGTCCGTAACGGCTGAAATTACGGGGATGTTTCAGCCTGAAAACATCCCCGTAATTTCAGCCGCAACGGCATGTGCAGGCGCTTGAACGCCGCGTCCATTACGGCCGTAATTAACGCTGCTATTCATTGGAGTCAATGAATAACGGCTCCAATTACGGCCAAAGAAGTGACAGGTCACTTCTTTGACACGGGCGTCTATTTACGCGCCGTCTTTTGACAGCTGCGCGTAAATTACGCCTCGTGTGAACAGACAAACGTCTGCCCATTGCTTTCAATGGGCAGATGTTTGTCAACGCTATTGAGGCGCTATTTTCAGACGTAATTCGGGGCAAAAACGCCCGAATTACGTCCATAAATAGGCCGTATGAACATACCCTAAGGCATCTGACAGCATTCCATATGAATCCAACACAAAAAAAATCATGGCATGCGCCATACAATGTAGTATTGCAGAGCATAGTTGCCAACAGTCCTGGCAAATTACTGTCCTGGACGTGTCCCGTCAACTGCCATATTCAATTGTATCTGCGTCCTCAGGATACAATTGTATATTATGGCAGAGCAGGACACTATCCGCTCCCTGCTGACGCTCCGGCCGGGGATCCTGCCCATAGAGGGAGCCCCTGATGTCACTGATCATATACGGACAGTGAAGTCAGGGGCTCCTCTTGGAGTGGAATCCCTGGCTAGAGCGTTGCTGACTATCCATATATGGACAGTGACGTCAGGGTCTCCTCCAGGAGCTATCTACAGGGGGGTGTGGGACATAATCTACAAGGGTGTGTGGCACTATCTACAGGAGGGTGTTGTGCTATCTACAGGGGGGGAGTGTTTCGCTATTTACAAGGGGTTGTGTGGCACTATCTACAAAGGGGGGTGTGTGGCACTATCTACAGAGGGCAATGTGGCATTATCTACAGATGGCACTGTGGCATTATCTACAGGGGCTTGACACTAACTACAGAGGGCACTGTGGCATTATCTACAGAGAACACAGTGGCATTATCTACAGAGGGCACTGTTGCTTTATCTACAGGGGGTGTGGCACTATGCATTGGACACTGGCATTATCTACAGAGGGCTGTGTGGCACTATCTACAGGGGCTGTGTGGCACTATCTACAGAGAGCACTGTGGCACTATCTATACAGGGAACTGTGGCACTATCTACAGGCGGCCGTGTGGGGCACCACCTAGAAGGGGCACTGAGTGTCGCACTATCTACGCTGTTTGTTACACTACCAGTATTGCTCAGCACATATTGCCTAGCCCTAGTGATAAAGTGAGACTAGGGCTGGCCTTAGGGATGTGCAACCTGTGCTATTGCACAGGGCGCATCACTCCAGCAGGAGGAAGGGGGAGCTGCGCTAGCTCCCTTCCCCTGCTTGTTTCAGAAGTGCCCGAGCCCGGTGACTCAGCAGCCGCCTTTCCGCCCGGGCACTTCTCCACTCACTGGCGTCGCTGCCACTGTAGCAGCCATGACGTCTGCTAGCGTCGACACTAGGCATGAGGGCGCCCGTCGGAACGGGCCCCCTACATGACTGGTGGCGCCGCTGGCTGCTACATCGGTAGCGACGACACTATAGCAGAGCAGGGAGGTATCTTCCTGCTCTGCAATCTAGTAGCACCACTGTAGCTTCCTGAAGGAGCGAATCCCTGTGTGGCCAGGGATTCCGCTCCTGGAGTGCTCCGCTTGATGTCTCTGTCCATATATATATGGACAGTGACATCAGGGGCAACTCCTGGAGCAGAATCCTTGTCCACAGCATTGCCAACTCTGTGACCGGGGATTCCACTCCAGGAGAAGCCCTTGACGTCACTGTCCATAAATGGACACAAACGACAGGGGCTTCTCCTGGAGTGTAATCCCCGACGCTGTGACCGGGGATTCCACTCCAGGAGAAGCCAGTGACGTCACTGTCCGTAAATGGAGATAGATGACAGGGGCATCTCCTGGAGTGGAATCCCCGGTCACGCTGTGGACGGGGATTCTGCTTCAGAAGTTGCCCCTGATGTCCCTGTCCAGCGGAATCTTTGGCCACAGGGGGATTCCGCTCCTTCAAGGAGCTACAGTGGCGCTATCTACAGGAAGGGGGGTGCTATTTACAAGGGGCTGTGTGGCACTACCTACAAGGGGACTGTGTGGCACTACCTACAAGGGGGCTGTGTGGTGTGGCACTACCTACAGAGTGCTGTGTGGCACTACCTACAAGGGGACTGTGTGGCACTACCTACAAGGGGGCTGTGTGGTGTGGCACTACCTACAGAGTGCTGTGTGGCACTACCTTCAAGGGGGCTGTGTGGCACTACATACAGGGGGCTGTGTGGCACTACCTACAAGGGGCTGCATGGCACTACCTACAAGGGGCTGTGTGGCACTATCTACAGGGGGCTGTGTGGCACTACCTACAAGGGGGCTGTTTGGCACCACCTTTAAGGAGGCTGTGTGGCACTACCTACAGGGGGCTGTGTGGCACTACGTACAAGGGACTGTGTGGCACTACCTACGAGGGGCTGTGTGGCACTATCTACAGGGGGTGTGTAGCACTACCTACAAGGGGGCTGTGTGACACTACCTACATTGGGCTGTGTGGCGCTACCTACAGGGGGCTGTGTGGCACTATCTAAAGGGGGCTGTATGGCACTACCTACAATGGGGCTGTGTGACACTATCTACAGGAGGAATCTGTGAGTGGCGGGCTTATGGTTGTTTTACTGTGAGTGGCGGGCTGATGGTCATTTTACTGTGAGTGCTGGGCTGATAGTCATTTTATTGTGAATGCTGGGGTGATGGTCATTTTACTGTGAGTGGTTGGCTGATAGGAGGCAGAAAATACCTGCGGCGCTCGTTTGGTGCTTTTTTGCCTGTGTCCTTTGCATTGGCTTCAACAGCTTAAAGAAACGCCAAAAAAAAAAAGGGCAAACAATGCTGTCAATTCATGAAGGACTTTTGTGGCAGATTATTTTTGCCTTACAAAAAACGCTGTGTGAACATACACAGTGTAGTTATTGTTTTGAGCCGTTTTCTGTCTTTCCTTAAACTATTTTTGGTAGGGGTGCCCTGAGATAATTGTATTTTTCCAGTGGTGCCTCGAGTCCGAAAGGGTTGGGAAACTCTACTAGGCTACAGGATCACGCCAGCCTACGCAAGGATCCCGTAGTGGAGCAGCTCAGTTTGTCGTGGGAACGGGGCCTAGGTCAGTACAATTTATTTGTTTGGCGGCACTATTTACAAGGGGGAGGTGGGGGCTGTATGGCATGATCTACAAGGGGAGGTGGTGGGAAGTATGGCACTGTCTACAGGGCGGCTGTATGGAACAATCTACAGGGGGGAACTATCTACAAGGGGGGCTGTGTGTGGCAGGCAGGGGAGGGGGCATTATACTGTGTGGGGGCCACTAAGTAGACATTATAATGTGTAGGGGTACTACAGGGGGCAATATACTGTGTGTGGCACTCAGGGGGCATAATACGGTGTGGGTACCATTAGAGGACAAAATACTGTGTCCTTGAAGGGGTTATATTATATTATTAAATATTTTTGTTATACTGTACGGGGCACCAAAGGGGCATTATAATGTGTGGGGCACTATATAGGGCATTATACTGTGGGGGGCATTATACTTTTTTTTATGGGGAATTTTTTTTAGGATGGGGTGGGGCACTGAAAGATAATTTTGCACACGGTACCATCTATCCTAAGGCCGGCCCTGAGTGAGACATCACCTGCCTGTGAATAACCGGATAACCAGAGAGATATACTGGCCAACATAAAAGTTGTCAGCCAAACTAGTGTAAAAGTTTTTGTTTGTTTATTTATATGCAGAAATTCTGGAAAGAAAGCCACATCCACCATATAAGTCGCACCCAACAAAGAAATCACACCCTAAGTGTCCCCGGAATAAAATTTCAAATGTTGACAACTATGCAGAGGTGTGCAGGCGCTCATTCAGACTCCATGCATGCAGCTTTGGAAAGTCATGTTACAAAATGTCTTCATGTGGTACCCACCCTAATGAATAAACTTAGGTAGTGTCTTGCTGCAGATGCAGCAATAGCTGGTACTAAGTGAGGCACCTGGGTCAGTCACTAAGGGGATCATCTGTAGCAGTCACTCACTACAGTTGGTATCTTTGGGAAGCACTAAAGGTGTTGCGTGTGGAGCATCTTTACACATGGTTATGTGAACTTTTACTTTCTGAGACTTGGGCCAATGAAAATGGCATAAATATAAATACACATAAAAATGTAGTACAGATGTCTTAAAGATTTTTCTTTGAATGCAAGCACAATTTATCCAATTTATAAAAATTAAATGCACACCTCCACATGAAACTACTGTAAACAACGTAAATCTGTAACCCATTATTGAGGAGCAGAACGCAATGATTTCTTTAGTTTTTTATTGCTGCATTCCAAGAGCTATAATCAATATATGCACTCCAAAACGCATTGGTACTGTGGGCTAGGTCCAAGTCAAAGACCGAACTCCCATGTATAAACAAGATAGGCAACTCTATTTGGGTATATCGAGAACACAGAAGAAAGAGAGCTTGTAGCCAGGGGGATATATTAAACATACAAAATTTATTAATGACATATACAAAAAATACAATTATATAAAAATATATGTATATGATACAATATATTAGAAGGACGAGACTCTAGGAGAAAGTTTCAAGGAACAGGTATCGGCAATATAATTATGCAAATTGGGCAAGCTATATTGTCAAGCGGACAAAATCTCTCAAATATATCTGGATATATCACTTTTCTAAGACATGGTCAAGCTTACAGAATCCCAGTACAAAAAGACATGGTTTGTATGTATCTAGATATTAGGTGCAACATCCAAGTTACCAATATCTAACTAAAAATGGTGACTGAGAGAGAGAGTGTATTGGACAAGGCTTACCCATGTAAGATTGCAGTAAAAGTCCGATAGGTGCTCCAGCACAGAAGCCCCAACACGCGTTTCGCTGTAGTATTGCTTCCTCAGGGGGATGAAAAAAATGCTTTATCATTAAAAAAATAAAAGTAAAAAGTTACACATATTTGGTATCGCCGCGTCCGTAACGACCCCAACTATAAAGTAATTACATTATTTAATCTGCGCGGCGAAAGAAAAAAATAAAAGAAAAAACAATGCAAAAATTGCTGTTTTCTGTGAATCCTGCCTTAAAAAAAATGTGATAAAAAGTGATCAAAGAGTCGCATCTACTCCAAAATGGTACCAAAGCTGCATCGGCGGAAATATAAAAAAGTTATGGCTCTTCAAATATGGAGACACAAAAACAAATGATTTTGAAATAAAAAAAGATTTTAATGTGTAAAAGTAGTAAAACATACAAAATCTATATAAATTATATTGTTGCAATCGTAACAACCCGCTAAATAAAGTTATTGTATTATTTATACCGCACGGTAAACGGCGTAAATTTAGGACACAAAAAAAGTGTGGCGAAATTACAGTTTTTTTCAATTACCAACCAAAAAAAGTTAATAAACGTTAAACAATAAATGATATGTACTCCAAAATGGCGATATTTTAAAACACAACTTGTCCTGCAAAAAACAAGTCCTTATATAGCTATGTCGACGCAAATATAAAAAAGTTAGAGCTCTTGGAATGACATGATGGAAAAACTTAAAAAATAGCTTGGTCATTAAGATTTAAAATAGGCTGGTCATTAAAGGGTTAAAGAGGCTCTGTCACCACATTATAAGTGCCCTATCTCTTACATAATGTGATCTGCGCTGTAATTTAGATCACAGCAGTGGTTTTTGTTCCGAAAAACGATCAATTTTGACGGAGTTATGTCCTATTTTAGATTTATGCTAATTACTTTCTTTATAGACAACTGGGCATGTTTTAACTTTTTGACCAAGTGGGTGTTGTAAAGAGAAGTGTATGACGCTGACCAATCAGCGTCATACACTTTTCTCCCTTCATGTACTGAGATATCGTGATCTGTCACTTACTCACACATTAACATTACTGAAGTGCCTTGAGAGTGAATAGATATCACCTACAGCCAGGACGCGATGTCTATTCACAATCCCGACACTTCGGTAACGTTTGTGTGGGACTTACAGCACAGCACATCGAAATCACGTTGTGCTGTCATTTACAGCGCGATCTGGTGAGATCAAGCTTGCTGTCATTAAGTTGCCCACTGTCCATCTGGAGACGTCTTTGGTTGTTGTCTCGGTTTATGGTCTTCCTCTGCCCGATCCAATTGTGTTTGAGACCAAGTCACTGAAGCTCCAAGTTGGAGCCCTTCATACTGAACTAATTAACTTCCTTTTCTTGCCTAAAGCCATCAATCCGGTTCTACTAGGCCTGCCTTGGCTCCGGTTGCATGCTCCTGTCCTGGATTGGATTTCCGGAGAAGTTCTCCAATGGGGCTCCAAATGTCCCCACCGGTGCCTGTTACAGATCTATACTGTCCAGCCTCCTCTGCCTCATTCATTAGTGGGATTGCCTACTAATTTTTCTCAATTTGCAGATGTTTTTAGCAATAAGGAGTCTGAGATGCTTCCCCCACACCGGTCTGACGACTGTTCGATTGAACTCGTTCCAAATGCTTCTCCTCCCGTGGACGGGTATATCCCTTCTCCTTGCCAGAGACTCAATCTATGTCAGCCTACATCAAGGAGAATCTGGATAGGGGTTTCATACGAAAGTCTCATCCCCAGTCGGGGCCGGGTTCTTCTTCGTTAAGAAGAAAGACGGATCTCTTCGACCCTACATTGACTACCGTGGTCTCAACCAGATCACGGTCAAGAGCAAATACCCGTTACCACTAATATCCGAACTGTTTGACCGTATACGATGAGCCAGGATTTATTCTAAACTAGACTTGCGTGGGGCTTACAATTTGATCCGAATCCGTCAAGGTGACGAGTGGAAGCCGGCATTCAACATTCGAGACAGGCACTACGAATACTTGGTTATGCCCTTCGGTCTATGTAACGCTCCCGCGGTCTTCCAGGAATTCGTCAATGATATTTCCAAGATCTCCTCTATGTCTGTGTAGTGGTCCATCTTGATGATATTTTGATTTTATCTACAGATCCGATGACTCATCGGAGGCATATTCATCAAGTTCTACGGCGATAAAGCTGGAGAAGTGCGTCTTTGAAAAAAATTATCTGCCCTTCCTGGGCTACATTATCTCGGATCAAGGTCTCAAGATGGACCCTGAGAAGGTAAAGTTCATCCTGGAATGGCCACGACCTCAGGGCCTTTGGTCCAAACAGAGGTTTTGGGATTCGCCAACTTCTACCGGCAGTTTATCCCAAACTTCTCATCACTGATGGCTCCCATCTCTACCCTTACCAACAAGGGTGTGAACGCTAAGGTATGGACTTCAGAGGCATTTAACCCCTTAGTGACCAGCCCATTTTAGGCCCTAATGACCAAGCTATTTTATTCGTTTTTCTATAGTCGCATTCAAAGAGCTATAATTTTGTTATTTTTTCATCTACATAGCTGTATGAGGACTTGTTTTTTGCGGGATTAGTTGTACTTTTTAATAGCACCATTTTTGGGTACATATAATTTTTTTATTAACTTTTATTAACTTTTTTTGGGGGGGATTATAAAAAAAAACTGAAATTCCACCATTGTTCAATGCGTTTTTAAATTTACGCCGTTCACTATGCGACGTAAATAACATGTTACCCTTATTCTATGGGTCGGTACGATTACGGCGATACCACATATGTAGAGGTTTTTTATGTTTTACGACTTTTGCACAATAAAAACACTTTTGAACTAAAATTATTTGTTTTTGCATCGTCGCTTTCTAAGAGCCGTAATTTTTTTATTTTTCCATCAATGTAGTAATTTTTTGGGCTTGTTTTCTGCGGGACGAGACGTAGTTTTGATTGGTACTGTTTTGGAGTGCATGGGACTTATTGATTCATTTTTATTATGACTTTTTTGGGGGGCAATGTAAAAAAATAGCAATTTTGCCATTGTTTTTTGCGTTTTTTTTTTACGGTGTTCACCTTGTTTAAATGACATATTAACTTTATTAATGGAGTCATTACGGTCGCGGCGATACCATATATGTGTACTTTTTTTTTTTTTTTACACTTTTACTAAATAAAACCACTTTTTATGGAAAAAAATGGTTTTATTTATTTTTTTACTGTAACTTTTATTATTAATCCTTATTTCACATTTATTATTTATTTCATTAGTCCCACTAGGGGACTTTACTGTGCGATCTTCAGATCGCTGATATACTGCTCTGGTATACTTCGTATACCAGAGCATTATTGCCTGTCAGTGTAAATCTGACAGGCAATCTGTTAGGACGTGCCTCCGGCGCGTCCTAACAGGCATATGTCCAGGGCAGACCTGGGAGCTATTATCAAGCCCCCGGCTGCCATGACACCCCATCGGAGACCCGCGATTGCATTCGCGGGCCGCCGATGGGTGACAGAGGGAGCTAACTCCCTTTGTAAACAAAGTTAAATGCCGCGGTCGCTATTGACGGCGGCATTTAACGGGTTAAATGGCCGCGATCGAAGTAAACTTCGATCGCGGGCGTTGGAGCAGGAGCTCAGCTGTCATCAGACAGCAGAGCCCCGGCTCCAGCCTGCACGGGAGACCCGTGCAGGACTTAGACTAGGCGAACGTTAAAAGGCGTCAGCCTAGCCTAAGGCCCCTTAGTGACCGACGTGAAAAGGCGTATTGGTGGTCACTAAGGGGTTAATAGCCTCAAGAGTGCGTTTACCTCAGCCTCAATCCTCCATCATCCTGACGTCTCTCGACAGTTCTCGGAGATGGACGCTTCCTCTGTTGGTGCAGGTGCACTTCTGTTCCAAAGAAGCTTCAAAGGAAAGGCAATGGTTTGTGGCTATTATTCAAGACTTTTTTCCTCCGCTGAGCGCAATTACTCTATTGGGAATCACGAGTTATTGGCCATCAAATTGGCTCTGGAGGAGTGGAGACATCTGCTTGAGGGCACAGCTCATCCCATCCTGGTATACACCGACCACAAGAACCTCACTTATCTCCAGTCGGCTCAATGGCTAAACCCCCGTCAAGCCAGGGGGTCGCTGTTCCTCACTTGTTTTCAATTTGTGCTCCACTACCATCCTGCTGACAAAAATGTAAGGGTCGATGCCCTATCCAGGTCATTTGAAACAGAGGACATTGTGGAACCCCCGCAATGTATCATAGACCCGTCCTGCATTATCACAGCTAATCCTCTGCAAGTTAGAGACATCCATCCGGGGAGGACTTTTGTGCGGTTGGCAGACAGGGGGACAATCCTTCGCTGGGGACACTGCTCCAAACTGGCTGGCCACGTGGGTGTTCGTAAGACTCGAGACCTGATAACTCGTCATTTCTGGTGGCCCACACTACCCAAGGATGTTGTGGACTTGGTCTTTTCCTGCACTGTGTGTGCTTCTAACAAGGTCGCTCACTCCAAGCCTGCCGGTCTGCTCCAACCTCTGCCTGTGCCCAATGTCCCCTGGCAGCATATTGCAATGGACTTTGTCACTGACATTCCTCCCTCAGCGGGATGCAATACAGTCTGGGTGGTGGTGGATCGGTTCTCCAAGATGGCTCATTTTGTTTCCCTAACTGGCCTACCTTCTGCTCCTCGACTGGCTAATCTCTTCATCCAGCCCATCTTCCACTTGCATGGCTTGCCTCTTCACATCGTGTCTGATCGGGGGTTCAGTTCACCTCAAAATTCTGGAGAGCCTTCTGTAAACTACTGGATGTGAAATTGGACTTTTCCTCAGCCTGCCATCCCCAGTCCAATGGTCAAGTCGAGAGGACTAACCAAATTATCTTCGCACTTCATCTCAATGCAGCATGATGACTGGGTATAGCTTCTTCCATGCGCCGAGTTCTCATACAATAATCACACAAGTGAGTCCACCACTTCCACACCGTTCTACATTGTGTACGGTCAACATCCTAGAATCCCTCTCCCTGTGTCGGCTACATCTCAGGTATCAACTGCTGACTCTGCATTTGGGGACTTTCTGCAAATCTGGCAAAAGACCCGGTTCTCTATTCTGCTAGCAGTTGATAGCATGAAGCCAAAAGCGGATATTAAAAGAAGAGAGCCATCTCAGTATCTTCCAGGTACCAAAGTCTGGCTGTCCTCACGGCAGAGGCGTAGCTAGGTTCTCCTGCACCCGGGGCAAAGATTCAGTTTGGCGCCCCTCCCCCCCAACTTATTTCCCGAAATCTCCTTCCCCCTCGCCATGTTTTCTTTCCCTACCAATCAATGAGGTGTAATTTTTTTCCACGATTTTTTTAATGTAACGCGAGTATAAAAGCATTTCTACATTTTACAAGCGATATAGTTATAATGTAATTAACATAAAATAAATTAAAAGAAAATAAATTAAAGAGGCCACACACAGCCCCCCTTGTAGATAGCGCCACACACAGCCCGCTTCCCCCCTAGTAGATAGCGCCACACTCCCACCCCTTGTACTTAGCGCCACACTGTGAACAGACCAGTGAGCGGTAGCCTACCGCTACCACTCTCCGCTCTGCCTGGTGTGACTTACCGGAGAAGCCGAGGAGGTCATGCGGCGCAGGCAGCGGTGGAGTTCCTTCTGTCTAGGGTTGGTGACAGCCAGGGCCGGCCTTCGCTTGGATGGCGCCCTGTGCGGGACTCTATTGCCGCCCCCTACACAAACCAAAAATTAACCACATATATGGACACGCTGGAACATATATACTGTACATACATAAAGACAGATGTTTAGACATACAGGCAAACATACACACATCAGGAATACATACAAACAGGTAAATATATAGACGTACAAACACATATACACACACACACACACACACACACACACACACTCACACACACACAGATAAATACACAGACAGGAACATATACAAATACATAAAAGGCACAAATATACAAGCACAAAGACCCATTCACAAACAGACCCATATATACCCACACAGGCACATATGTACACAGCACAGATAATGTAGTAGATGTTACCTGCAGTCCTATGTAACACCACAGATAACACAGTGATAACTCTCTGAGTACTGATAATGTAGTTGTGTCCCCTGCAGTCCTATGTAACACCACAGATAACACATTGTGCTAAATTACAATCTCAGCTCTGCTACACAGTACAGATAATGTAATAGATGTTACCTGCGGTCCTATGTAACACTACAGATAGCACCAGGGGCGTAACTAGGAAAGACTGGGCCCCATAGCAAACTTTTGACTGGGGCCCCCCCTCCCCTGGGTGTCACACAACCCCCCCCCTTGTAGATAGTGCCTTTTTTACAGCCCCCCCTGTAGATATCTACAAAGGGGGCTGTATGGCGTTATCTACAGAGGGGGCTGTACGGCGTTATCTACAGTGGGGGCTGTATGGCGTTATCTACAGGAGGGGCTGTATGGCGTTATCTACAGGGGGGGCTGTATGGCGTTATCTACAGGGGGGACAGTATGGCGTTATCTACAGGGGGGCTGTATGGCGTTCCCTACAGGGGGGGCTGTATGGCGTTCTCTAAAGGGGGGGCTGTATGGCGTTCCCTGCAGGGGGGAGTCTGTATGGTGTTCTCTACAGGGGGGGCAGTATGGCGTTCCCTACAAGGGGGGGCAGTATGGCGTTCCCTGCAGGGGGGCTGTATGGCGTTCCCTACAGGGGGGGCTGTATGGCGTTCTCTACAGGGGGGCTGTATGGCGTTCTCTACAGGGGGGGGCTGTATGGTGTTCCCTGCAGGGGGGGCTGTATGGTGTTCCCTGCAGGGTGGGGCTGTATGGCGTTATCTACAGGGGGGCTGTATGGCGTTATCTACAGAGGGGGCTGTATGGCGCTAATGCCAAACAGCCCCCCCTGTAGAGAACGCCATACTGCCCCCCCCCTGTAGGGAACGCCATACAGCGTCCCCCCTCCCAAAAAAATCTGACCTACAGTGTGTCCTACAAAAGACATGTATCCCCTCTCCACAGGATAGGGGATACATGTGTGATCGCTGGCATTGATAGGGAGAACGGGAGACCGAAAGTCCCCTGAAGTTCTACATAACTAACCTCTGACTTCCGGCGTCTGTGTCGGCAGCTCAATAAAAATGAAAGGAGCGCTGGTCACGCATGCGCACATGCGTGACCGGCGCTCCATTCATTTCTACGGAGAAGCCAACACAGACCCCGGAAGTCCGAGGTTTGTGATGGAGAATTTCAGGGGACTTTCAGTCCCCCGTTCTCCCTATCGCTGCCAGCGATCACACATGTATCCCCTATCCTGTGGATATCCTGTAGATAGGGGATACATGTCTTTTGTTTAATGGCAGAGCGGGGAGATACCTCCCTGCTCTGCCGTAGTGTTCAGTGGCGTCGCGCTGTAGCAGCCATAGCGGCAGCTAGCGGAGCCTCCGGCCATGGGGGGGGGGCCCGTGCTACGGCGGTAGTTACGCCACTGGATAGCACACTGATAACTCTCTGAGTACTGATAATGTAGTTGTGTCCCCTGCAGTTCTATGTAAAATCACAGATAACACATTGTGCTAAATTACAATCTCAGCTCTGCTACACAGTACAGATAATGTAGTAGATATAAGAGACAAACACATGCAGAAACACAGACAGACAGAGACACACACATACACACACACACACAGACAGACAGACAGACACTCACCATGTCTCCTTGCTGACAGGTGAGGACAGGCTGTGGGCGGAGCTTCCTCTCTGCTTATCGGCAGAGCACAGATCACAGAGTGGAGGCAGATGCAGGGAGGCTGCAGCACGGGAGTGGACCTGTCCCCTGACCTGAGTTCATCTGACCTCATGTCACTAACGTGAGGTCAGGTGACAGGTCAGGTGACTGGACTGGTCCACTCCATGGCTGTCACAGACCCCAGTCAGAACGCCCTATATTTCCTGGCTCTTCCTAAGCTGCTGCAGGTGTCCGACATACGGGGCGCCTGTCAGCAGCGATCAGCTGCTCTTCGGCGCCCCCCCCTTCCCTTGCACCCGGGGCAAATGCCCCGCCTGCCCCCCCTAGCTACGCCCCTGCCTCACGGAATATCCGTCTGAATATGCCTTCGTACAAATTTGCTCCCAGGTTTCTCGGACCCTTTGAGATACTACAACAGATAAGCTCTGTCTTCTATAAGCTGCTGCCCCTACCTCAGAATCCCCAACTCCTTTCATGTGTCCCTCCTGAAACCGGTGGTCCTAAACGTTACAGTAAGACTCCTAGACCCGCAGTTGCTCCCAGTGGTTCATCTGATGTGTTTGAGGTGAAGGAGATCCTGGATTGCAAGAGGATAAGAGGAAGGACTTTCTATTTGGTGGACTGGAGAGGGTTTGGTCCTGAGGAAAGGTCCTGGGAGCCAGAAGAGAACCTCAATGCCCCTGAACCTCATTAGGAAATATTTCTCTGGCTCTAGACCCAAGAAGAGGGGGCATAAGGGGTGGGTACTGTAACGGCCGCAGTCGCAGACCGCAGACCCCTTTCATCCTGCCGACGTCTTCCTCCCCGAGGATGCCCGCACATGCAGCTATCCTGTCCTGCAGTCACCACTGTGGTGCGCACACAAGCTCATTGCATCAGCGTGCACACATGTTTAGAGTTTACTAATTACTCCCAGATCACCCTGGACTATAAAAAGGGACCTGCCCCTTCACTCTTTGCCTGAGCGTTGTTTGTAATTCCCATGTTAGTCTTTGCAAACATGGGAACCTTTAGGTCCCTCAGTGTTATCCTGTTCCCAAGTGTTCCCGTGTCCTCCTACCTGTTCCTGTATCCTGTGCTGTGTTAGTTCCTGAGCCCTATCGCGTGTTGGAGTTGTATCCTGCTGCACCTACTCTCGTACGCCTTGTCTGTCTCAACCAGCTGCACCTACTGTTAACCTGCCACATCCAGCCCCATACATGCTCAAGCCTCTGCCATTGTCTGGACTATCTGAGGTACTTTCGTGCTATGAACTCATTGTATAGACTTGTGCATGCACTGTGACTTGGCCAGCTGCCTCTCTGCTACGGCGGAGTTGCCTAGTGGTTCCACAAACCCCTAGACCGTGACAGAGGATATTAGATGTTGTTGAGTGGACAAGAATTAAGTCATGGGAAAGATTAGTTGTGGAGTTTGGCTTAACAGAAAAAGATAAATTTTCCTACGTCCAACTGGATCATGCAATATCATATACTGAAAATAAGGACATTTTTAATAACAATCCCAAGAACATAATTTATAAGCGGCTGCGAGAACAGGATATTGGGAAAAAAAATATAGGTCCCTAAAAGAAAGGAAGATAGAAAAATGTTAATTTAAAGAGGCTCTGTCACCAGATTTTGCAACCCCTATCTGCTATTGCAGCAGATAGGCGCTGCAATGTAGATTACAGTAACGTTTTTATTTTTCAAAAACGAGCATTTTTGGCCAAGTTATGACCATTTTCGTATTTATGCAAATGAGGTTTGCAAAAGTACAAGTGGGTGTGTTGAAAAGTAAAAGTACAACTGGGCGTGTATTATGTGCGTACATCGGGGCGTGTTTACTTCTTTTACTAGCTGGGCGTTCTGATGAGAAGTATCATCCACTTCTCTTCAGAACGCCCAGCTTCTGGCAGTGCAGATCTGTGACGTCACTCACAGGTCCTGCATCGTGTCGGCACCAGAGGCTACAGTTGATTCTGCAGCAGCATCAGCGTTTGCAGGTAAGTAGCTACATCGACTTACCTGCAAACGCCGATGCTGCTGCAGAATCATCTGTAGCCTCTGGTGCCGATGTGTCCTCGCTCGTCTGACACGATGCAGGACCTGTGAGTGACGACACAGCGTGATCTCTTGAGAACACGGCTGTGTCTGCACTGCCAGAAGCTGGGCGTTGTGAAGAGAAGTGGATGATACTTCTATACACAACGCCCAGCTAGTAAAAGTAGTAAACACGCCCCGATGTACGCATATATTACACGCCCAGTTGTACTTTTAGTTTTCAACACGCCCAGTTGTACTTTTGCAAGCCTCATTTGCATAAATACGAAAATGGTCATAACTTGGCCAAAAATGCTCGTTTTTTAAAAATAAAAACGTTACTGTAATCTACATTGCAGCGCCTATCTGCTGCAATAGCAGATAGGGGTTGCAAAATCTGGTGACAGAGCCTCTTTAAATGTGTTAATAATTGGGAGGTAGAGTTGAACGCTATAGGGGAGATTAAATGGGAAACTAAGTAAACATGAAAAAAAAACTCACTTCATTTTATTCATCAGTTGATGCAATTCAACTTAATCCACAGATTCTATTATACTCCGCAATTGTTGGGGAAAATATATAATAGTTAGGAAGGCCATTTTTTCCTAGATGTGTAGAAGAAGGGGCTGATTATAATGAAAATTTACTCACCAAAATTTTTGTTTCTTGGAGTTCGTAGGCAGCACAACGCAAATGGGTTTTACTCCCCTAGATACAATTTTATAGAGAACGATTAATTAGCAGTAATTAACTAATAAGCCTCAATCAATTGGACCCCTATAACTAGGTGAAGGATCCTAGACACAGTGTATTGTTATGCAGCAAAAATTTATTAAAAGGGAGGGAAATTTGTGCTGCCTAGGGACTACAGGAAACAAAAATTTTGGTGAGTACATTTTTATTTTCCTGATTGTCCTATGGCAGCACAACACAAATGGGATTTGTAAAGCAGTAATATTTTAAGTGGCGGCAGGAGCCAATGTTGCCAATTGAAGCACTCGTGAGAATGTCAAGTCTATAGTGGTGCATGAAAGTGGAAGAGGAGGACCATGTAGCTGCCCTGCAGATTTAATTTAAAGTAATATGGCCAGCTCAGCCCATGAAGTTGACGTAGAGCGTGTGGAGTGGGCCTGTACATGAAGAGGGAACTGTAAATGACCCTAAAGAATAGGTAAGCTCTATTGTGCTTCTAATCCAGCATGCTAATGTGGATTTGCTGGCCTTATGTCCCTTATTGGGGCCTTGGTGCTGTAAAAATAGACCTTCTGATTTCCTGAAGACCTTAGTTCTTTGCATGTAAGCCAATACTGCTTTTCTAATAGCCAATGTATGCCAACTATGTTGTTTTTCAGTTTGTGGATCATGAAAAAAGACAGGAAGAGACATTTCTTGGTTAATGTTGATGTTGGAGGACACTTAGGGAAGAAAATAGTAAACATTCTCCTAGATCCCTGAAATATGGCTCCCTACAGAATAATGCCTGCAGCTCGCTGATTCGTCGAGCTGAAGTGATTGCCACTAAAAAGAAAGTCTTAAAGGTTAGAAGTCTAATACTGGCTTCTTCCAGGGGTTCAAACGGATCTTTAGTCAAGGACGTTAGGACTATTGCTAAGTCCCAAGATGGGGCTGGAGCATGAAGAGTATGACTCAAATTCTTTATGGCTCTGACAAAAGTTCTGACTAAATGTTGACTAGTAAACTTCCTGTGCAGTTGAGCATTGATTGCAGTAAACTGAACTTTAAGTGTATTTAGTTCAAGACCTTTCTGGAAGCCTACTTTTAGGAATTGCAGTATTGTTTTCAGTGAATAAGACTGCATGGAATTCTCCTCACACCAGGACGTAAAGATTTTCCATACTCTATTATAAACCTTGACTGTATATGGCTAGCTGATAGAAGGGTATTAACGACTTCCGTGGATAAACCCAAGACCGTTAGGTTTTGCTTGTCAGCCTCCAAAGCCATAAGTTCTAACATTTGGGGTCGAGGATGTAGGAGACTTTCTGGGAGAGAAGATTTGGTATGTTGGGAGGTCTCCAGAATCCTTTTGAGAGAGACCACACGCGAGCAAACCATGCCCTGCGGGGCCAAAAGGGAAGAATAGCTATTACTTCTGCTTGGTCTTGGATGATCTTCATCAAGATCCTGGATATTAGGGGGAATGGAGGAAAGACATAAATCAGACCCTTTTCCCAAGGTACTGAAAGGCCGTCTATAACTAGTGTCCTGGGGGAGTGGTATAGGGAGCAGAAGGCTTGAACCTTCAAGTTCTCCTCTGTTGCCATTGTGTCCAGAACTGGTATACCCATCTTCAGAACCGTCTGAGAAAAAAACCGATTTGTTTTAAACTCCATTTTCCTGGATGTAAGGGAGAGGTCTGCCTTGACATTCAAGACTCCTCTGATGTGCAGCACTGATATGCCTGGTGTTGTGCTCTGCCCAGGACAAGAGGTATCTGCAGAGTGCAGACATTTTGAAACTCCTCGTTCCTCCCTGTTTGTTTATATAAAACACTGTGGGGAGATTGTCTGATTGTACCAGCAGATGGAAATTTTGAAAATGTCTCTGAAAATGTGAGGTTGCTCGTTTGACCGCCATTAGTTCTCTCAGATTGGAAGATTGCCTTGTTTCTAGTTTTGACCACTTGGCCTGCGTGAAAAGACTGTCTACATGGGCACCCCAACCCCAAGAGGAGGCATCCATGGTGAGAATCTTCTGAGGTTGGTGAACCAGAGATCTTCCCTGTAGAAGTCGGTCAGAATTGAGCCACCACTTCAGTTCCTGTATTGATGATGGAGATACTATCATTCGATCTTCCAGACTGTGATGATGTCTGTTTCAGGCTTGTAAGATGTTGCTCTGTAAGGTTCTGATGTGGGCTTTGGCCCAGGGGACTGCGTCTATTGCTGATGTTAGGAGCCCGAAGGTCTCTCATAGCTTTCCGAATTGAGACTTTTGGGTGATCTATTAGACACCTCACTCAGGATTGCAGGGATTAGATGACATGAATTTAATACAAATCCTAGAAATATTAGCTCTTGTGAAGGAGTGAGCTGTGATTTTTTTTTGTGATTTATGATGAGGCCGTGATCGTGCAGAAATTGTATAGTGCAATGAAGATCTTGATGTAGGCGCTGTTCTGTAGAAGCTTTTATTAGCCAATCGTCGAGATACGGTATATTGTAGATCCCTCTCAACCTGCCAGCGGCAGTCTTACTACTGAAATTTTTCTGAATACCCAGGGAGCTGATGGCGAATAGATGACCAGTGAACTGCAAGTGGCGTATCTTTCTGGATGTCTAAACTGCTATCCTCAGATATTTCAGATGACTGGGTAGAATAGGGACATGCAAGTAAGCGTCGATGAGATCTATGGTTTCCATAATGTAGCTTAATTCCAGAAGGGATATCACCGAACGAATGTATTCCATTTTGTATCTCTTCTTCTGCAGATGTTTGTTGAGAAAGGTAAGGTCTATGATTAGTCTTAATCTGTTGCCTGGTTTGGGGATGGCAAACAGCATACTCCTTGGCCAACTTCTTCTGATGGTACCTCTTCCAGTGCTGATTTGTGAATAAATTCTTGAAGAAGTTGAAGAATCACCGGATCTTCCCCAGAGTTGAGAAAACAAAAAGATTTATTTGTTTCTTTAAAAATTCTAGTGCATACCCGCTCTGAATTGTTCAAGCAACCCATGCATCTGATGAAGTCATAGACCATAAGGACGAGAAATTCTTTAATCTGGCTCCTACCTGCATAGCGGGAGACCTGGTATAGTTCCGAAGGTTTCTAATTTGGACCCTTTTTCCTGAAAAAAGGGGATGATAATTGCTTATTTGGTCTAAATCATCTCCTTTTGTCAAATAACTTGTTGTTTGCTCTGAATCTTGGAGAGCTTCTCTTTTGACCACGAAAGGACCGCTGAAAGGGCTTTTTCTTAGTTTCTGGAAATTTTGCACCTTTACCTTCTCCAACAGATTCTAGAATCTTGTCCAATTGTGTACCAAAGAGGGTTCCAGGATGAAAGGGCAAACTACAAAAGTTGTTTTTCAATGGAATGTCACCCGCTGACCACAATTTAATCCATAATGCCCTTCTGGCCATGTTAGAGACTGCCATTGCTCTAGAGGAAAATTTCATAACATCTAAAGGAAAATCACATAAAAATTCTGAATCAGATTTCATAATAGGTAGGGTCTGCAGGATTTTTTTTCCTGTAGACCCCTTCTTCCAAGTCGCAACATTTTTGACTCTTAAAACTCTGGCTGCAGGTACTGTAGCTGAGGCTGAAACAGATGTAGCAGAAGAGGCTGAGTAAGATTTTTTAAGGATTGATTCAGTCTTGCGGTCCCTGGGGTCTTTCAAGAGGGATGCTTCTTCAGAGGGAAAAACTGCTTTCTTGGATAACCTGGCCAATGGTAGGTCTACTTTAGGGACCGAATCCCAGGATTGTGAAAAAATTTCTTCCACTTTGTATGTAGATCTGATTTTTATTTTTGGATCTACTCTCTTAGCCGGCTTTTCGCATTCTCTTTCTATCCATTCATTAAGGGTAGGATGGCCTGGAAGCATCTGTTTCTATCGTTTCTTTAACCACTCTTACTAAGGCAGGGAGCTTTTCCTTGAAGAATATATAGAACTCGTCCTGGTGATCTGAATCTGAATCCCCTGAAACTATTTCCCCTTCTGATTTGGATGAATCCTCAAAGGATTATATGTTAGTAGGAGCCTCTGGTGGAGAATTTCTGGGGCGTTTTGCTTTTTAGATGGACCACCTTGATCAAATATAGTAGGCAGCTGATCTTTGAACCCAAAAAAGAAATTCATAAGGATCTTGGGTTTGAGTGTTTATTTCAGGAGGAACACAAATGCCACAGAAATCAGAGGATAAGTGTCATGTCCATGGCCGCGTGCCGTCAGGCTCACTCACCTCCTGACGGCCGCAGCCATGGGTCTGCGAGCGCTGGTCCCAGTCTCCTCCTCAGGAGATGCCAGTGCTCACTTCCGCTCACCTCGGCCGGGTCCCGTAGGGTGCGCGCGCACGCTCGTGCTCGTTCGTAATGGGGCAGCGCGCGCACCGGACTTTGATGTATAATTAGCGCAAGAGTACCCTGGACTATAAGAAGGGCCCAGCCCCTTTTTTCCATGCCTGAGTGTTGTTTGTCGTATCCTAGTTTGCCTATGCAAATGGACTCCTAGTGTTTTCCAGTTCCCAGTGTTCCCCGTACCTGTATCCTGTATCCCGTGCTATCCTGGTCAAGTGCCATGCTGTGCTGTAGTCATGCTGAGCTGTGTTCCATGCCTGTCCTGCTACTCCACACCTGACGTCTACCTGCTGCCTAGTCCCAGTCGAACCTGCCTTGTTACTGTCCGAGCTGCCACAGGTACACTATACGAACTATAGACTGTGACCTGCGCCCTGTTGGCCAGCTGCCATACTGTCAAGGCGGTACGGTCCAATGGGTCCACGAACTCAACATGACAGTACACTCAGGCCATGGACCCCGCTGGTCAATCCAAGACCAAGATTACGTCTCAAGAGATGTGGACAGATATGCTAGACCTCCGGTCTCGACAGGACCAACTTCTCCAGGCCTTGAACATTCTCGCACGTCGGCAGGAGGCACAAGCTGCCGTTCCTCCTACTACACCTCCTGGCCGTATTGAACCTCAGACTACACATCCTGGCAGTGATGATCCTCGTTTTTCTTTGCCACTTCCTGACTGCTATGATGGAGATGCAGGTACCTGTCGTGGATTTTTGAACCAGTGCCAGATCCACTTCAGCCTGTATTCAAGAGCATTTTCATCTGATGGCACAAAGGTTTCTTTCGTCATCTCTCTTCTCACTGGCAAGGCCTTTGCATGGGCGAACCCTATCGGAGAGACAAGAACCAGAGTCCCGTGAGGAGGCTGGACGAGTCTCCGCTGCAGCGGCTTCCTTGCTGGACCTACGCCAAGGAGACATCTCCATGGGCGAGTACGCCATCCACTTACGCACCCTGGCGGGAGAACTGTTGTGGAACAATGAGGCCCTGGTGGCTACATTCTGGCATGGACTGTCTTCTAAAATTAATGACGAACTTGCCGCTCGAGATCTGCCGTCTACCCTGGATGACCTCATCCTTCTGGCCACCCGGATTGATAAAAGGCTTTGAGAACGACTCCAAGAGGCTCGTCGGGAGGGAGGTCTTCCTAGTCCGGTCCCTACCTTGCAGCAACCCCTGCTGTCAAGGGCATTTTCGTCTGCTAGCGCAAAGGTCGCTTTCATCATCTCTCTTCTCACTGGCAAGGCCCTTGCATGGGCGAACCCTATCTGGGAGAGACAAGGACCAGAGTCCCGTGACTTCCAGGGGTTCCTCCGGACATTTTGCACGGTGTTTGAGGAGGCTGGATGAGTCTCCTCTGCAGTGGCATCCTTCCTGAACCTACGCCAAGGAGACATCCCCGTGGGCGAGTACGCCATCCACTTCCGCACCCTGGCGGGAGAACTGTTGTGGAACAATGAGGCCCTGGTGGCTACATTCTGGCATGGACTGTCTTCTAAAATTAAGGACGAACTTGCTGCTCGAGATCTGCCGTCTACCCTGGATGACCTCATCCTTCTGGCCGCCCTGATTGATAGAAGGCTTCGAGAACGACTCCAAGAGGCTCGTCGGGAGGGAGGTCTTCCTAGTCCGGTCCCTACCTTGCAGCAACCCCTGCTGTCCTCAGATGCCGATCCTCCTAAGGAGTCTGTGAGGATGGACCAATGTAAGCTATCTACCCAGGAGAGACAACACAGATGCACTTCGGGGCTCTGTCTATATAGGCTGCCTCGGAGGCCATCTTGTGCGTCTGTGTCTCCAAAAGCCCCAAAGCCTAGGGTTGGTAGGAGAGACCTACATCTTATTGGAAATGTCTTTTTTTGGGGGTTTTTTTCACATCCCAATTATAATAAATTTTGCAAAAACCTGTGGGTTCAAAATGCTCAATATAACCCCAAATTAATTCCTCAAGGGGTGTAGTTTACCAAATGGAGCCACTTTTCAGGGCTTTTCACTGTACTGCTACCTTAGGGGCTCTGTAAATTCAACATGGCGCCCAGGAATCAATCCAACAAAATCTGCTCCTTCCTTTCTGAGCCCTGCCGTTTGCCCAGACAGCAGTTTATGACCACATATGGGGTATTTCCCTACTCTGAAGAAGTTGCTCTACAAATGTTGCAGTGCTTTTCCTCCTTTATATATTAACAAAATGAAATTTTTTTAGCTAAAAGTACGTGTTATTAGAAAAAAAATATTTGTTTAATTTTCACTGCCCAATTCTAATAAAGTTTATGAAATACCTGTGTGGTCAAAATGCTGACTACATCCCTAGATGAATTCCTCAAGCAGTTTAGTTTGCCAAATGGAGTCTTGTTTGGGGAGTTTTTACTGTACTGGTACCTTAGGGGCTTTGCAAAAGCAAAATGGTGTCGCGAAATCAATCCTGCAAAATCTGTGTTCCGAAAGCCAAATGGTGTGCCTTCCCTTCTGAGCCCTGCTGTGTGTCCTAACTGCAGTTTATGACCACATATGGGGTATGAGACTGTCACTATCACGATATACTGCAATACATTTATTGCAGTATATCATGCAAGTGATCCAACTATCGCGTCAAGTCCCATATGGGGACTAATAAAAAAAGCAAAAAAAAACAGTTAAAAAACAGTTAAAAAACAGTTAAAGTTTTTTTATAATGTTCCAAAAAAAATATTAAAAGTTAAAAAAAAAAAGCTTTTCCTTTTTTTTCCTAAAGCAATGTTAAAAAAATAAAAGGTAACATAACTGGTATCGCCACGTCTGTAAAAGTCAGAACCATCACAATATAGTGTTGTTTAACCAGCACGGTGAACACCGTAAAAAATATACAGTATAAAACATGCAAATTGCTGTGTTTTGGTCATCTTACCTCTCCAAAAAAATGGAATTTAAAAGTGATCATTGAGAACTAGAGCTTGCCCTGTAAAATTTAAGCCCTCATACCGCTAAATTGATGGAAAAATACAAAGTTATGGCTCTCAAAATTAAGGCTACTTAAAACCTTTTTTTTTTTATCAAAAAGTTTTATTTTTTTGTGGTAAAACATAAAACAAAACATAAATTTGGTATTGTTGTAATTGTATCAACCTGTAGAATAAGGTGAATATGTAGATTTTATCGGCTAAAGGACGCCATTAAAAAAATCCTTTTTTTTGCCCATTTCACCCAACAAATATTTTTTTTTTTCAGCTTCTCAATACATTATGTGGTACAATAAATGGTGCCATGAAAAACTACAACTTGTCCCACAAAAAACAAGCCCCCATATGGCTCTGTCAACAAGGAAGTAAAAAAGCTATGGCTTCTGAAAGGTGGGGAGGAAAAAACGAAAATGAATAAATGCAAATTGGTCTGGTCTTTAATCCCTTAAGGACGCAGCCTTGTTTTGGCCTTAAAGGGAAGGTGTCATGTTTTTTTTTTATCATATTGCTTTTAATATGATATTAGCATAAATTTTATTTATTCGTGTTCTCGTGTTCTACTTTTTACTTTGTACTTACTTTTACTTCTCTATGGGGACTGCCATTTTTTTTATCTCTGTATGTGTCGATTAACGACACATACAGAGATGGAATACGGCACATACAACCCCATAGAGAATGCGAACGGGAGGCGTTCCATTCTCTGCAGTGTACGCCGTCTGTGTGGGAACGGCGCATGTGCCGCTCCAACACAGACCAAAACGAAGCTCGTTCGTAGAGCGAAATCCAGCACCATTTTCATGTGGACCGGAAGCCATTGCCGGACAGTAAGATGACGACTTCCGGCCGCGGCTTCCGGCCATATGTTCAAGGAAGCAAAGGCGCAAGGAATAGGAGCGGAGGCGGCAACAGCGGCAGGAGCAGGTAATTTATGTCCGTGTATGTGATGTGTGTATTATGTTTGTGTATGTTCGTGTTATACTATCTGCTGAGCACTGTATCTAATCCTCCTACACTGTGCAGTCGCTCAGAAAATGGCGGCACACAGTGTAGGAGGTTTGAAGATTCAAACCCCTCCTTCTCCTGGCACTAGCCAGAATAAGGGAGGGCGGATTGTGTGAGGATACTAGAGAGAGTGTGTCCACCCCAAATTTGCAGCATAAAGCAATGAGGTTGCTTTACCACATTGACCATGCTGCAATTTTGGGAACTGCTCCCTCTAGTGGCCAGCACATAGAAATATTATAAATTAGAATCGAATTTATAATATTTCCTGACTTGTGAAAAAAATTAAAACAATGTGTAATCACTTAAATAATAATTGTTTAACTAAAAAAAAAAAAAATCTATCGACACATTCCCTTTAAGGCTCAGAGCCCATTTTTTAAATCTGACATATTTCACTTTATGTGGTAATAACTTCGGAATGCTTAAATCTATCCAAGCGATTCTGAGATTATTTTCTTGTGAGACATTGGGCTTTATGTTAGTGGTAAAATTTGGTCGATATATTCAGTGTTTATTTGTGAAAAATTGCAAAATTTAGAGAAAATTTCGAAAAAATAGAATTTTTCGGAATTTAAATGCATCTGCTTGTAAAACAGATGGTTATACCACCCAAAATAGTTACAAGTTCGCATTTGCCATATGTCTACTTTAGATTGGCATCGTTATTTGAACATTCTTTTATTTTTCTTGGATGTTACGAGGCTTAGAACATAAACAGCAATTTCTCATATTTTTAAGAAGATTTGAAAAGCCTTTTTTATAAGGTACCTGTTCAGTTCTGAAGTGGCTTTGAGGGGCCTATGTATTAGAAACCCCAATAAAACACCCCATTTTAAAAACTTGACCCCTCAAAGTATTCAAAACAGCATTTAGAAAGTTTTTTATCACTGTTTTAATCCATACATTTCACAGGAATTAAAGCAAAGTGGAGGTGAAATTTGCAAATTTTATTTTTCTTGCTGAATTTCAACTTTATTCCATTTTTTTCTGTAACACAGAAGGTTTTACCAGAGAAACACTGCTAAATAAGTATTGTCCAGATTCTGCAGTTTTTAGAAATGTCCCACATGTGGCTCTAGTGTGCTCGTGGACTAAAACACAGACCTCAGAAGCAATGGAGCACCTAGTGCATTTTGGGGCCTCTTTTTTCTTAGAATATATGTTAGGCAACATGCCAGGTTTGAAGAGGTGTTGAGATGCCAAAACAGTAGGAATCTGTGAAACTACACCCCTCAAGGAATTCATTTATGCGTGTGGTGACCATTTAGACCCACAGTTTTTTCACAGAACTTATTTGAATTGGGCTGTGAATTAAAAAAAATGAAATTTTTCCCAATAATATGTAGTTTTGGCTCAAAATGTCTTATTTTCACAAGAAATAAAATACCCCATTTTTAAGTGGCGTGGTGACTAAAAAACAGCAATTCTACTATTGTTTTTTATTAAACCAGAAAGAGAAGAAAAGTCACGACCAAGTATTTGCAAAATTAAAAACAATCTTTATTTCAGTCAAAAATACACAGAAAAAACACATTACAACTATACACAGTAAAAAGAATGAACCCTCATAAAGAGATGGAATCCGAACATGAAAGCAGCCTGGTCCCCCAGATGTTAAAATGGTCACAAGATCCCACAAAGAGCATAAATCAATATTATTAGGCAGGTGCTAAGCATAGTACATTTGCACAGATAGATACCTAAAAAAATATACATGCAAAGTGCAGTCATAGGCAAACTAATGAGCAGTATACCTACACCTACGTAGTGGAAAAGGAGCAGGAGATCAGGACCGGGAGGGGAGACCGCTGCCAGACCCGACGCGCGTTTCGCTGGTGCTTCGTCAGGGGTGATGTCCAAATGCCCCACATAGCCCTAGATATACTCTCCTCTCAAGTGGTTGAAAATGTAGCAGCAGCTGTTTCCCATCAGGCGATAAGGTGTTACAAAAATAACTTTTTGTGTTGCCATATTCTAAGAGCCAAAACTTTTTTATTTTTCCATCAAGAAAGCCGTGCGAGGACTTGTTTTTTGTGTAACGAACTGTAGTTTCGATCAGAACCATTTTTAGGTACATGCGACTTTTTGATCTCTTTTTATTCAATTTTTTTGGGAGGTGAAGTGACCAAACAATTGTGATTCTGGTATGGTTTATTGTTATTTTCTTTTATGGCGTTCACCGCGCGGGATAAATAACGAAATAATTTTGTAGGTCAGGCCGTTATGGATGTGGCGATACCAATTATGTATGGTTTATTTGTTTATTTATTTATTTTTATTAATAATAAAGGACTGATAAAGTTTTACTTTTAAAACTTTTATTTTCTTATTTTACACAACTTTTTTTAACTTTATTTAGGGGACTTGGGGCAGGAGGCCCTGATCGCAATTCTAATATCGCCATTATTAGGTGTCCGGTTGCCATAGCAACCATCACTGCCCGCTATCATGTAGCGGGCTTTCGATGGTGGTTTAACCCCTAAAAAGCAGAGAACGCTATTGAACGCAGCTTTTAAGGGGTTAATCAGCAGGGACACAGCGATCGGTCCCCGCGATAGGAGCTGCGGAAACTGCTGTACGAGACAGCAGCTGTCACAGCTCCTGTATGTGTCGGGAGGACAGCCGAAATGGCCGTTACTCCCGTGACGTACTATTAGGTCATGGATCGTGAACGATACAGTTACCATGACCTAATAGTACGTCCAGGAGCGGGAAGGGGTTAAGGGGATACAAATTAATTTCTGCAAAACAAATTGTAAAGTTCACATCCACATTGCTTGAATTCCTGCGAAACGCCTAACGGGTTAAGAAACTTTCTAAATGCTGTTTTGAATACTTTGAGGGGTGCAGTTTTTAAAATGAAGTGATTTACGGCGGTATCCCAAAATGTAGGCCCCTCAAAGCCACTTCAGAACTGAACTGATGCCTATAAAAATAGAAATTTCTTGAAAATGTGAGGAATTGCTGCTTTACTTATAAGCCTTGTAACGTCCTAGAAAAATAAAAGGACGATCAAAAAACTATGCCAACATAAAGTAGACATATGGGAAATGTTAATTAGTAACTATTTTGTGTGCCTTACAAGCAGATACATTTAAATGTAGAAAAATGCTAAGTTTTGAAAACGTTCTCAAAATGTTCTCAAAATTTTGGTGTTTTTTACAAATAAACAATGAATTTATCGACCAAATTTTACCCCTGACATAAAGTACAATAGGTAAAAGCATTCCAAAGTTATTACCATATGAAGTGATACATGTCAGATTTGAAAAATGGGGCTCTGTTATTTAGTTAAAGAGGCTCTGTCACCAGATTTTGCAACCCCTATCTGCTATTTCAGCAGATAGGCGCTGCAATGTAGATTACAGTAACGTTTTTATTTTTAAAAAACGATCATTTTTGGCCAAGTTATGACCATTTTTGTATTTATGCAAATGAGGCTTGCAAAAGTACAACTGGGCGTGTTTACTTCTTTTACTAGCTGGGCGTTAGGAATGGGAGTGTATGATGCTGACGAATCAGCATCATCCACTTCTGTTCGTTAACACCCAGCTTCTGGCAGTGCAGACACACAGCGTGTTCTCGAGAGATCACGCTGTGACGTCACTCACTTCCTGCCCCAGGTCCTGCATCGTGTCGGCCACATCGGCACCAGAGGCTACAGTTGATTCTGCAGCAGCATCAGCGTTTGCAGGTAAGTAGCTACATCGACTTACCTGCAAACGCCGATGCTGCTGCAGAATCAACTGTAGCCTCTGGTGCCGATGTGCCCTTGCTCGTCCGACACGATGCAGGACCTGGGGCAGGAAGTGAGTGACGACACAGCGTGATCTCTCGAGAACACGCTGTGTATCTGCACTGCCAGAAGCTGGGCGTTCTGAAGAGAAGTGGATGATACTTCTCGTCAGAACGCCCAGCTAGTAAAAGTAGTAAAAACGCCCCGATGTACGCACATAATACACGCCCAGTTGGACTTTTACTTTAAACACGCCCAGTTGGACTTTAGCAAGCCTCATTTGCATAAATATAAAAATGGTCATAACTTGGCCAAAAATGCTCGTTTTTTTTACAAATAAAAACGTTACTGTAATCTACATTGCAGCGCCGATCTGCTACAATAGCAGATAGGGGTTGCAAAATCTGGTGACAGGGCCTCTTTAAAGGCCTCTAATTAGAATCATGTGAATGTCATATGTGTGCATTCATGTATGCAGTAAGTGCGTGTCCATATGTATGTGTGAATGCATGTAATGAGTGATTCCATATGTGCAGAGAGTATGTTGGCATGTATGTCAAAAGTGTGTATGTGTGCATCCATGTATGTAGGGATGTGATATGTGTGTGTCCATGTATGTAGCAAGTGTGTGTATGTGGGTATACATGTAATGAGTCTTCATCCATGTATGTAGTAAGTGTGTGCGCATGTATTTCATAAGTGTGCAAGTGTATTTGCATTCATGTAAGTGTGCGTATATGCACGTGATTGAATGTGATTACTTATGGTAATATTAGTTGAGCATTTTATGGCAGCATTTTTTGGGTATTGTATGATAGTATTATTTTGGTTCCATGTTGAGGTATTATTTCCAAACTGTTCAGGCATTATTTTTTGGGAACTGTATGTTGGTTTCATTTATGTTGGCACTTTTAGAACATGCAGTGATATTTTCTGGTTGCACAGTATGGCAGTAAGTATTTTTTATGTGTACAGTATGGCGACATTGCTTAGGTATATTATTACTTTATTTATTTGCTTATATCTAAAGGGCACTAAGTGTGAATATGTGTCCAAGTGCATATTCATGGCTGTGAACCCCCTCCTTAACCAAAAAACTATTGAAACATTTTCGTGATGTTCAGAGATTATGGATAAATTATGAACTTCAAGCAACCAACCAGAGTAAAAAGAAGAAAATCCTTACATTTGTTTCCATATAGTCATGTAACAAATTTGATGCTGAATTTTCTGTGACTGAAAATCTGTTTCACACATGTGAATTGGGTTTTTTCTTCAGCATGTGCATGGGTTTTGTCAAAATCCCATTCAGATGTATAGTATGGAAGAGTTGCAGAAATGTTGTTACTTTATTTTGGGAGTTTTCTGCAAAAACCTAGCAGCTTTGTGAAACTACTGCAATTTTAATGAAGCCTCTGCATAATTGAATCCATAGCTTAAAGTAAATGTCCACCATTAAACACGTTATGTTTTAGGGCCAAAATTCTTTAAAAAATAATTTTTAAATGTATTTATAAAATAGGAAACCATAAAATGATGTAATATAAATTAATAAATGACTGCCCACATACCTTTTTTGCCCATGCAATCGACCCATGTTTCTGCATATTCAAATGGTACAGTATAGCCCATGGATAATTCCAGTGTAGTGTATCTATGCAAAAGTGAATAGAAACAAATGTGGAGTCATACAGTTGCAAGAAAGTAAGTAAGTGAACCCTTTGAAATTACCTGTATTTCTACATTGATTTCTCATAAAATGTGTATGTGTGTGTCTGATTGTTATCTAAGTCACAATTATACACAAACACAATGTACACTCAACATTGAAATTGCAACACCAAGAAGGAAAAGTGTTGGAATTGTGAAAATCACAGGATCAATAGACATGTTAATAATATGCAAATTATAAAAAACTGGAAACAAAATATTCCAAACATCTTGATTTATTCAGTATCGAGTATGAGGGCCACACTCAGAATTACAAGCACTTAAACGCCTTGGTGTGCTATCAATGAGGTTATTAATAGTTGTCTGAGGAATGTTATGCCACACTAAATGCTTTGGGCATGCAAATCATCAAGATTGGCTGCTGGCAGCTCCCTTTGCAATTGCCGACCAAAGATGTCCCAGATGTGTTCATTGGGAGACAAGTCTGGAGATGCTGCATGCCATAGCAGGTAGCACGTTTAGACCAGGTAGGCTGCTCACATTAGCACAAGCAACAGCGGCCTGGCGTTGTCCAGTTGAAAAACGGCTTCTGGGACACTTTGGAGAAGTGGCCATACAACTGGTTCCACAACCAAATTAATGTAAGGCCAAGTTGTTAGTGTACCTGAAATGAAGACTAGAGGGGTCCGGCTACCATACATTATGCCACCCTACACAATAATCCCGGGAGTAGGGCAGATGTGACGTTCCCTTGTGAAGACATCTTCATGGCGTTGCCACATGGTCTTCAGACCAATCTCTGGCTATCATTGCGTCCAAGACAAAAGGGGGACTCATCACTGAAGACGATAGACCTCCATTCCACCCTCCATTGCCGTGTTGCTGTGCACCATGATAGCCTTTGAGAGCGGTGTCGTGTGGTCAGTGGAACAGCTGTAGCTGGACATCTGGCTCGTAGCCCAATGTTGTGCAAACGCCTTCTGATGGTATGTGTCAACTGATAAGAAATTCTTAAACAAACGCTCTTGTTTAAATGAGCGCTATATTAAGAAAGAAAACTTACAATAACAAGTTAAGAGAGAGATATAAGAAATAAGAAAGACATGGCCACCAAGGTCCTCTCAAGAGAGTTAGACAAAAGACCTAAAGATTAACTTTTAGGGTATGTGCACACCCAAACTCAAAAACTTCTGAAAATATGGAGCTGTTTTCAGCTCCTGATTTTCAGACTTTTTTTAAGCCACTCGTGTTTTTCGCTGCGTTTTTTACGCCCTTTTTTGGAGCTGTTTTTCTATATAGTCAATGAACAACAGCTCCAAAAATGGCTCAAGAAGTGACATGCCTTTTTACGCGCCGTTTTTAGAAAATGAGGCATATAAAAACGCCCCGTCGGAACAGAACACCAGAATTTCCTATTGAAATCAATGGGCAGATATTTGCAGGCGTTCTGCCTCTGTTTTTCAGGTGTTTTTCGAGGCGTAAACCCCCCGAAATACGCCTGAAACCACTACTTGTACACATACTCTTAGATGAACCTTTTAAAGGTCTTTTCTGGCTAACTGCCATCAAGAAGCCACCCTACAAGTTATTAACTAACAAAAAAATGCATATTAATAATCCGTCATTCTATGTACCAGCTTTATGCTGTCTAAATATCGTGTCTGTCTCCAGAAAACCTGGCAATCTTATATCAGAATAGCCTATTGGTTTGAGATATGAGCTGAAAAACTCACTCAACCAAATTCCTATGAAACACTATCCTATGAGAACGGGTCCCACTTTAGTTTGCCAAACTTTGATGTTAGCCCTTAAAGCTCTTTTACCTTCTGTAAATGCCCTGCTACAATATCAGAGCTATAAGAAATATAAGTACAGCACTCATTCCCCACCAACGCACACCCATCATCTTGCACGGACAGTGAAAAAAAATCATCTGCTATCCTATTTTGTAAAGCTACCCTGCTTGACTGTGCTAGTTCTAAAGAGATCTCTGTAAGTGCATCAGATGTTTCACTAATAACCGGATTTATTAGGTTAGAGTACAGATTTAACTTTTTCATAATGTTAATAACCCATCCTGCCCAACTTGGATTTAAAGGGGTTTTCCCACAAGGGACATTTATGACATATCCACAGGATATGTCATAAATCTAAATCTGAAAAATCAAAGAAGAAAGCGCCTCATGGTGTAGAAATCCCAACAATAAGGATGAAAACGATAGAGGTGTAGGGGTAACCCTCACCAGGGATGGTTGTGCGATGTCCAGGCACAACTCTGAATACTTGAAAGGAATGATGTAGTTGCTGCTACTTCCTATCCGGTGGGACTGCAAGGCTCCACCCAGTGGCGGATTAAGGAGATCATGGGCCCTGGGCTGTTACCCAAACTTGGGCCCCCCTTCTCCACCACCACCCTGCTGCACCGTAACTATTGCTAACACTACCTTTTTGCACAAGCATTAACAAAAGGGTTGTTATGATTCCCCTTTCACAGGGATGTGTCCCTACATACTGACAGTATCACACTGAGCAGGGACACATCCCCCCATATAGACAGCGCCACACACTCCCCCCCCTGTAGATAAAGCCACACACACCCCCCCTGTAGATAAAGCCACACACACAACCCCCCTTTAGATAAAGCCACACACCCCCCCCTTTAGATAAAGCCACACACACACCCCCTGTAGATAAAGCCACACACACACCCCCTGTAGATAAAGCCACACACACCCTGTAGAAAAAGCCACACACACACCCCCTGTAGATAAAGCCACACACACCCCCACCCCTGTAGATAAAGCCACACACACACAACCCCCTGTAGATAAAGCCACACACACACACACACACACACACACACACACACACACACCCCTGTAGAGAGCATCACACAGCCCCCTGTAGAGAGCGTCACACAGCCCCCTGTAGAGAGCGTCACACAGCCCCCTGTAGAGAGCGTCACACAGCCCCCTATAGATAGTATCACCCGGCACTCCCCCTTGTATATAGTGGCACACAGCGCTCCCCCCCCCTTGTATATAGTGCCGCACAGCGCTCCCCCTCTTGTATATAGTGCTACACAGCGCCGCTGCAGCCCTGGGATGACATTTTATCCCATATGACTGCTGCAGCCTGTGATTGGCCTGTGATTGGCTGCAGTGGTCACATGGGGTGAAACGTCATCCCAGGAGGCCGGCCCGGACGAAGAAACAGAATTCTGGGCAAGTGTAAGATTTTTATTTTTTCTAAATTGCGTTTTTACATAAATCTTCTATCTGTTGCGGGTTTTACCTCCCCATTGAGTTAAATGGGGAAAACCCGAAACAAATGAGCAGCGTTTACGAAAATACAATTGACATGCTGCGGAATAAAAAACCGCACCGCAGCTTTTTATTTCCCACTTATCATTTACGCAGCGTGTGGAAGAGAATGGTTCACATCTAATCTACGCTGCTGCTACGGTTTTAGGGCTTGTCCACACTTAACGGAATTGCTGCGCATTTTCCGCCCGGAAAATACACAGAATAAAGTAGTGGCAAAGTGAGTGAGATTTAACAAATCTCATCCTGACGCTGCGTAAAATTTCTGACCAGCATTTTGCCCTGCGGTGCGTATTTCTCGTACTGCAGCATGTCAATTCCTGCTGCGGAAAGTGACTAAATTGCTGCATTTTTTCAGAGGAGACGTCACCATCCCCCAACACTGAGAAAAACGCAGCAAAATACGCACCACTTACTGCAGTAAAAACCACAGGAAATGGTGCTTTTTTTCTGTAGCGGAATTTCTGCTGAAATATATATATATACACACACACACACGTACGTATGTATATATACACTATCTCTATCACAGACAAAGTGACAAAGTACGCACATTATGCACGTAGTACGCACAGTACACACATTATGCACAAAGTACACACATTATGCACAAAGTACGCACATTATGCACAAAGTACGCACATTATGCACAAAGTACACACATTATGCACAAAGTACGCACATTATGCACAAAGTACGCACATTATGCACAAAGTACACAAAGTAGGCACATTATGCACAAAGTACCACATTATGCACAAAGTACGCACATTATGCACAAAGTACACAAAGTAGGCACATTATGCACAAAGTACGCACAGTACACAAAGTACCACATTATGCACAAAGTACGCACATTATGCACAAAGTACGCACATTATGCACAAAGTACGCACAAAGAACGCACAGTACACACATTATGCACAAAGTACGCACAGTACAAAGTACGCACATTATGCACAAAGTACACATATTATGCACAAAGTACACAAAGTAGGCACATTATGCACAAAGTACGCACAGTACACACATTATGCACAAAGTACGCACAGTACAAAGTACGCACATTATGCACAAAGTACAGACATTATGCACAAAGTACACAAAGTAGGCACATTATACACAAAGTATGCACATTATACACAAAGTATGCATAGTACACAAAGTACACACGAGTATGCACATTATACACAAAGTACACCTTGTAAACACATGAATATGGACATTAAACATACATGAATATGGACATTAAACACACATTAATATACACATTAAACACACATGAATATGGACCTTAAACATACATGAATATGGACATTAAACACACATGAATATACACATTAAACACACATGAATATGGACATTAAACATACATGAATATGGACATTAAACATACATGAATATACACATTAAACACATGAATATGGACATTAAACATACATGAATATGGACATTAAACACACATGAATATACACATTAAACACACATGAATATTGACATTAAACATACATGAATATGGACATTAAACATACATGAATATGGACATTAAACACACATGAATATGGACATTAAACATACATGAATATGGACATTAAACATACCTGAATATGGACATTAAACACACATGCACTTACCTTTTATGTCTTCACTGCAGCTCTTCTCCTGCTCACAGCACAGAGCCCGCCGACAGTCTCCCCTCCCCCATGTCCCGACAGCTAGCAGCAGAGGAGAGATGTTTAGAGCAGGGAAGGGGGGCTGGAGGGGGAGCTTCTAAAGCAGCACAGACCACGGCTGCTAAGTAGAAGCGAAGCTCCCCTCGCCTGACAGGTGCGGTCCTGGCACCGGGGCTCCCTCCGGTGCTAGCGACGCCACTGGGCATGAGGGGGTTCGGGCGGTCATGGGCCCCCTGGGAGCCTTGGGCCCCGGGCGGCCGCCCGAAACGCCCTAATGATAATCCGCCACTGCCTCCACCGCATAGTTTTGCATTAGATGCAGGAACATTGGGAAGTCAATTAGCGCTACTTCATCAAGACGAAAGAGGTAATTAATCTCGTTAAGCGCAGTTGTAGTTTTTAATTGGGTGACGCGTTTTGACACTGAACTGGTGTCTTCACCAGACCATTTACACATAACATCAAGACAATGTAGTTTATAAACATAAGGAAACGCAAAAAAAGACCTAATGACGTTATGAGTGGCAGTTAGAACAACCAATCTGGTCTGCAATTAGAAATACAATTTAAAAAAAACGAGCGGTACAGGCAGTGATCCCCTCCTGCAGTGCAACCCACATAGTGAACATAACATACCAAAATTTATATATATATATATATATATATATATATATATAGATATATATAGATATATATAAAAGGATACATATTAAAATCAACTATTTAAAAATAAAACATTATTAAATGTGTCAGGACGGAAGGGGAGATTTGATGTTCACAGCGCTAAGTCAATGGTAAAAAAACAACTGCCCAGCGTTTATTCAAAAGAGACAGTGTCCTGGTTATAAACAATTAGGAAGGAGCAGAGGAAGAGACAGGGATCATGGGACCACAATAACAGGGTGCATCTGTCTGTAACACTGAAGTTCGTGAGCGGCAAGCATTGGAAGAGCAGGGACGGACATCTCCCAATGCTATTGGCCGCAGTGCAGGTGCACATAACCAATCAGAGGCCAGTATTGGACCAGGCCTCCGTAACCATAGCGTCAGGACGTTAACTACCATGATAGCCCATGGGACAGCCAATCAGGGAGTAGCCCTGTACCACACCCCCAGTCACCATGCTGACAAAAGGCTATGGCAAGAAATGGATAAAAGTCGTCAATAGTGACAGATGTGAGATGCCAGCCAGGGTTAATCATTAACAGAGCGGAGGAATCAGTTAAAATACTATGAAAACATAATTGTAATTGCACATATGTGTCACGTACTCTCTGCCTGCGGCTCCCTCGGTCTCCAGGAAATCGAGAGTTACTCGGTCGGGTGACGCCCGGCCTGGCAGACTGAAGCAGTCCGCAGCCAATAGGAGCTTAGGAGCATCAGGCCAATCAAAGCCTGGCTGATGTTCCTGAGCTCCCACCCTCTCCTTATTTAGTTCAGCCTGGGATAGTAGGCCTTTGTCTGTAATTAGAGTTACCTTGCCTGGTGCTTTCCCTTGTTTCAGACTCCCCTGAGCGACTTGCATTTTGACTCCTTGTGACCTGACCCCGGCTGGACTCCTGACTTTTCTTTGCCTTCTGACTTTTGTTTGTTCCGCTCTCTCCCGGTTTCACCATGCCTGCCTGGCTCTGCCTTTTGCGCCCGGACTTGGCCGAGGCGCAATTGCCCTGCCTCTCCCTCCGTGTACTTCCCAGGTGTCCTTTTGTTATTTCGTACTGTCTCTGTCTTATCTGCTTATCAGTTTCACTTGTATCAGAATAGGGAACGCCGCACAGTTGTGCGCCGTCGTTTAGGTCGGATCGTGCAAGTAGGTAGGGACAGAGGTTTGGGAAGAACAGGGACCTCACTGGTCACTGTGTATTTGTTCATGACAATATGAATGTATATGCAGATTACCTGCCAGGAGGGAGGGGGACTTGCAAATTACAAGTTGAGCTATTTGGATTAATGGACCAATAAAACCACTTGATCACTAGATTAGTACATAAATCTGTTATAATAATCTTACAGATAACAGTTGTATGGAAATGATTACATACGCATACACACACATACACATATATGTACAACCATATACACACATACATATATACATATACATATAGACAGATACATAAATATACATGATAGAGAATATATTTCAACCGAGATACATCAGTAAAAAATTTAATGGGTGGTAAGTAAAAGAGGGGGCACCTCATACAAACAATGTATAATGGTTCTCACCGGTTTGTTTGTGGATCCTCTGTGTCATCTGGGAAATGCGTTGCCAGTCGGAAAGATGACGGAAGGCCTGAAAGGGGTACAAAATGCACCATTTTGGAAAAGCGATCCACGACTACCAAGATCACGGTACACCCAGCAGAACTTGGCAGTCCATTAATGAAGTCCATGGCAATGTGTGACCAGGGAGAGTCAGGCACGGGTAGAGGATGCAAAAGGCCGGCAGGTCTTAAATGGGAGACTTTATTCTGAGAGCAGGTGGAGCAGGCTGAAACAAAGTCTTTAGTATCTTGGAACATGGAAGGCCACCAGTACTGATGGCTAATCAAATTGAGAGTCTTTTTGATTCCGGGGTGCCCAGAAAACCTGGAGGCATGACCCCAGCGAAGAAGACTATCCCTTTGTTTAGGGGGTATGTAGGTCTTCCCTAGGGGAATGTGTACCACTTCAGCCGGGGCAGCGATCATAATGCGTTTAGGATCTATAATGAACTGGGGACTGGGCTCTTGATCTGTGGGGTCAAAAGAGCGAGATAAGGCATCAGCCTTGGTATTCTTTCCAGCGGGTCTGTAGTAAAGATGAAAATCAAATCTGGAGAATAATAATGCCCACTGTGCTTGGCGAGGATTCAGGCGTTGAGCAGATTGCAGGTAAAAGAGGTTTTTATGATCTGTGTAGATGATGATAGGATGCCGCGCACCCTCTAATAAATGGCTCCACTCCTCCAGGGCCAATTTAATAGCCAAAAGTTCTTTATCTCCAATACCGTAATTTTTCTCTGCAGGTGTAAATGATTTGGAGAAAAAGCCACAGACCACAAGTCTCCCTCTACAACTCTTTTGTGAAAGAATAGCTCTGACTCCCACAGATGAAGCATCGACCTCCAAAAGAAAGTGTTTGGTGGAATCCATTCTATGTAGGACTGAAGCAGAAAAGGCAATTTTAAGAGCTTGGAATGCAGCTTCGGCCTCCGTTGTCCAGTCTTTGGCATTAACCCCCTTTTTGGTCAGTACAGAAATAGGAGCAGTCATAGAGGAGAAGTGAGGAATAAACTGGCGGTAATAATTTGCGAATCCCAGCAGGCGTTGGACAGCTTTGAGTCCTTGCGTACGAGGCCAGTTGAGAATTGAGGACAGCTTGGCTGGATCCATTTGAAGCCCCTGGTCAGAAATGACATACCCCAGGAAAGGCAGGCTGGTTTTCTCAAAGAGGCATTTCTCCAGTTTAGCAGACAGGGAGTTCTCTCGAAGATGCTGTAACACTTGGCGCACATGCACATGATGAGTCTGAATATTGGGAGAAAAGATTAAAATGTTATCTAGGTATACCACCACGCAGGTGTACAACAGATCTCGAAAAATTTCATTAATAAATGCCTGGAAAACTACAGGAGCATTACTGAGTCCAAAGGGCATGACGAGGTATTTGAAATGCCCATCACAAATGTTGAACGCGGTTTTCCATTCGTCTCCTTCGCGGATACGAATCAGGTTATAAGCTCCACGAAGGTCTAGTTTGGTGAAAATTCTCGCCCCCTGTAAGCAGTCAAAGAGTTCAGAAATCAACGGTAACGGGTACTTAATTTTTAACGTGATATTATTCAACCCACAGTAATCAATGCAAGGACGCAAGGAGCCATCTTTTTTCCCCACAAAGAAAAACCCTGTGCCAGCAGGAGAGGAGGACTTACAGATGAATCCTCTCTCCAGATTCTCTAGGATATACCGAGACATGGCCTCTATCTCGGGTAAAGACAGAGGGTAGACTCTACCTCTGGGAGACGTGGCGTTGGGAACCAGGTCTATGGCACAGTCATATGGCCTGTGACGTGGCAGCGATTCAGCTTGTTGTTTACAGAAAACATCAGAGAAGCTTTTATATGGAGTAGGAAGTCCTGCTGAATTAGGTTCTGTAGGCTGAGGCATGGATGGGCGAATAGGTTGTAATGTTGGTGACAGAAGTCACTCCAGCCGGTAATTTGACCTCCAGTCCAGTCAATAACAGGAGAATGCTTCTGCAACCACGGTGGACCCAGTAGCAAAAGATTCAGAGAGTTCTTTTAAACGTAGAAGGAGATACGTTCCTGGGTCAGTGCCCCTGTTAACATGAAAATGGGCTTGGTAACAAGATAGATAGTCTCCTGTAGAAGCCTGCCATCCTCAGAAGCAATGGACAAAGGTTTGGTTAGTTTTTGAACTGGGATTTGGTAGCGATTTGCCAGGGACTGGCACAGGAAATTCCCAGCGGATCCGGAATCTAGAAAGGCTTGAACGCAGAAAGTGGTTCCTGCAAAGGACAGTTTTCCAGTATGGTCATCTTTTGAGAGGGTGGTACTCCACATAGGGTAGCCTCTCCTACTTGCCCTAGGCATTGGCGTTTTCTGGCCTCACTGGACAGTCCTTGAGGAAGTGGGTTTTTCCACCACAATATAAAGATAAATTCAACTTGCGTCTATTCTGGCGCTCCTCAGGCATGAGTCTTGTTCTCTCCACCTGGATGGGTTCATCCGACCGAGAGGAAGGTGAGGCAAGAAGAGGCCTTTAGAAGGTTGGTGTCAACCGTGATGTCCGATTTCACCCGAGCAGATTCTTGTTGTCTCTCGCGGAAACGTATATCAATCCGATTGGCAAGAGTGATCAAGTCATCCAAGAATGGTGGAAGATCTCGGCCAGCAAGTTCATCCTTGATTCGGCCCGCCAGACCCTACCAGAAGGTAAATACCAAAGCCTCGTTATTCCACTGGCGTTCTGTAGCCAGGGTGCGAAATTGAATGGCGGATTGGCCTACAGTGGAGGTTCATTGCCGGAGCTTGAGAAGAGAGGAAGCAGCTGAAGACGCCCGACCCGGTTCTTTAAACACCTTTTTAAAAGTGGAGTGAAAGTTTTGAATATCATACATTATGGGGTCGTTTCTCTCCCACAAAGACAAGCAAGGACAAGATGTAAGCCACCTTAGCCCTGTCTGAGGAAAGATTATGTGCCATGACCTCAAAATGGATGGTGCATTGATTAACAAATCCCCTGCAGGTCTTGGGGTTACCCTCATAGCGGGCAGGCGTAGGTAAATGTAGTACTGGACTGTAGACAGGAGCTTGCGGTTGTGCTGGCTGTGTCGGAGGCGCCGGAGGCGCTAGTTCGTTCAAACGAGTGGACACATTTTGCAGAAGCTGGAAAAAGCTGGTCTTGGCGGACTCGTTGTTTTGAAAGTTCCTGAGCCATATCAGGCAGGGGATGGTCTGTGTCAAGGGGATCCATGGCTTGTTCAAACTATAACGGTTCTCACCGGTTTGTTTGTGGATTCTCTGTGTTGTCTGGGAGATCGTGCTTCTAACCCAGTGCAACACTTGGCACTGCGGGTTTAGAGGCAGTCAGATAAATAGGCCAGAAGTCCGGACAGGCAGCAGACATCGTAACGGGTATGGAAAGCAATGGGTCAAGGCAGGAGGCATGCAAAGATAGTACAAGTTCAGGCAGAGGTCACAACAGGAAATCCAGATAAAGGTAGAAGGCAAGGTAACAGGGAAACTGGGTACAGGCATCTCACAAGAATAACGTGGGTGAACAAGCAAGGATCTGAGGGGGGAGTACCCTTAAATAGGAAGTCTTAGGATTTTGGCATGCGCTGGCCCTTTAAGAAGGGAAGAGTCAGCGCGTGCGCCCTCTAGTGGCTGCAGCCGCACATCATGGATGACGGCCGTGGAGGGAGGTGAGAGATGCAGTTTCCTGACGACGCCCAGAGCCTACAGAGCGTCCGGATCGGGTGAGTGGAGCTCGGGACGAGCATGAGGGAATGGAGGGTACAGGAACCGGAGTAGAGGCCGTGGACGCTGCGGGGAACGGTGCGGCAGCCGTTACACAATGGGGACAGAAATGTATCTTAGAGTGAGTATCTGGTGTATAGGAGATTGCAGGGACACTGTAATAAATAAATTACAAAATCTGATTCACAATTTAAAAACATTCTGATACGGAAAACTTCACGAATAACCAATGATTGAAAGGAGTTAGATGTATGAGTGATGTTTAGGCAGCATAAACATAATTTAGTCAAGATTCCTCTATTAGGCCTGACCCAGCAACACCCTCTGCTTTGCCTATTCCCTTCAAGCCACCATCAGGCCAGTCTGATAGACCTTTTACAGATAGTGCCTCATCGGCAGTTTCTTTTTTATGGAAAACATATCAGCTGGTAAAAGAGAGCATACACCACCCTGCAGCCGACCACTTAAGAAAATAATACCATCAAAATCCTTGGGTGATATTCCGATACATGCATTTAAAGCTTCTGAGTTAACATTGGCCATAGAACATTTGGAACATGCATGCCAAATGCAATGCATTGTCCCTGAACCTGCGACAACACTTCCGTTTCCCCTGGATAAGGGTACATCTCACCAACCCTCCAATCCCCCTATTACTCCGTGTTCTGAGCCTAGTAACATACATTCACCCACTTCATTATCGCAAATGTCAGCATCAATGGAATTTAGTCAGGAGTCCCCTATTAGGCCTGACCCAGCAACACCCTCTGCTTTGCCTATTCCCTTCGAGCCGCCATCAGGAGAGTCTGATAGCACTTTTACAGATAGTACCTCATCGGCACTTTCTTTTTTAGGTCTCCCATCACAATTAACCATGCCACCACACGTGGCACCTCCCGGGCACTTACACGTCTAACTGTTCAAACAATGTCTGCATTAGTACCTCAACTTACAAGCCCAAAGAGCCAGCCCATCACGCGCTTCTTTCAACCCCTCAAAAAACCCCAGGTAAAAATAAAAATAAAAAGAGATATAGAGGATCCAGAGGTGGTAAAAACAAAAACTCCACAAAACACTCCAGTAAAAGCAAAGAAATACCGAATAAAACAATAAAACTTTTTAATTTGTCCAAATGTGTACTTAGAGACAATTAAATTTCATTACTTTCAAGGGGTCTTTCTTTCTTCTCCACCAATGCTTGCCGCTCACGGGTTGAACTGCAGTGTTACAGACTGCATGTACCCCACTATTGTGGTCCCCTGATCCCTGTCTCTCCCTCTGCTCCTTCCTAATTGTTTATAACCAGGACACTGGCTCTATTGAATAAATGTTGGAGGGAAGGAGAAGAGGAAAGTGTGTGATATATTAATATATAACTTTTATTAATATTCATTAAAATTAACAAATTAGATAAAAATCCAATGGTGCAATCGGGTATATGCGAGTGACCCCCAAACTCACATACCCTTAGGCCATACAAACAGTATAGCCATTTGTATTACTGTGAAATTCACATTAGAATGTGTACTGCCAGCTTGGGTCACTGTGAGAGTCACATTTAGTTCTGTGCTGCCAAGGGTTGGCAAGCAGCACAGTATGAATAGGTTCCAATACAGTGAGCGCTGTGTGACAGGGAGCGAGATATTCTCGCAAGTGAGGCCGGCCGAGACCGCACTGTCTAACAAACAGCCGTGACCGAACCCCCCAAGGATGACCAGTGAACAGTGTGACAAATTTTGTCACTTTGAATTAGCATTCGATTGTGTACTGCCAAGTTATCTCACTCTCAAATTCACATATATTTATAAGTGTGCTGCCATGCGGTTGGCAAGCAGCACAGTGTGAATGGGTACCAGCCAACTAATCTCCCACGATGGTGCTCCCTGTGACCGGAAGCAGTAACGTGGTAGATAGCTTTGGTTAATACACTGCAACGGCACCTGTCAGCTGTGGCAGCGGCGTCAGTGAGTCGTCTGAATATCGGACTATGTTCCCGGCAGTGAGGGACCCGGCATCAGCGCTGTGCCTGGAAGCAGGGCTGATCCAACACTTACCTGCTGCATTAACTGTTGATCCGGTCCAGTCACAGGGAGCACCATCGTGGGAGATTGATGACCTCTTTCCTCTTGATGAAGTAGCACTAATTGACTTCCCAATTTTCCTGCATCTAATGCATGTCATAAATGTCAGATAGATGCGGGTCCCACCTCTGGGACCCGCACCTAGCTCTAGAACGTGGCCCCCTCTTTGTGTGTCGGCTGACTTCCGACCATGAAGGTGAAAACAGCGTTGCTCGCTTATCAAACAGCTAGTAATGTCCTCAGCAAAACAAAATAATATTGCGCACACACGAGATAAGATCCAGGTTTTGTTTCTGATCTCAATTTTCTTTTCTAAAATTTTCCTTTCACAACTAAAAATGTTTTTAAATGTGAATCTATTTCTACTGAGAAGTTATAATTTACTAGTATATTACACATATATTTACAAATATAACACGCAGCTCCACCTATTATCTGACACATGCCTCCAATAGTCCAATTCTAAGGCACACTGATTCAGAACTTTATATCAAACTTTACCCCAGTATATAACCCCTTCCCGCTGCGACCAGTTTTGGCCTTCCTGAGCGCCTAATTTTTTTAAATCTGACATGTGTCACTTCATGTGCTAATAACTTTGGAATACTTTTACCTATCCAAGCGATTCTGAGATTGTTTTCTCGCGACACATTGAACTTTATGTTAGTTGTAAAATTTGGTCATTACATTCAGTACAAAAAATACCCCATTTTGGAAACTACACCACACAAGGAATTTATCTAGCTGTGTAGTGAACATTTTGACCCCACAGGTTTTTCATAGATTTTATTAGAATTGGGCTGTGAAAATGAAAATTTAAAATGTTTTTATTTCCACAAAAACTAAAGGAACACACCCCTACATTTGTAAAACAATTTCTCCCAAGTACAGCAATACCCCATATGTGGTAATAAATGGCTGTATGGACACACGGCAGGGCTAAGAAGCGAATGAGCGCCATTTAGCTTTTGGAGCTAACATTTTGCTGGAATGGTCGCATTTGCAAAGCCCCTAAAGGGTCAAAACAGTGGAAACCCCCCACAAAGTGATTCCATTTGGGAAACTACACCCCTGAAGGAATTCATCTAGGTGTATATTGAGAATTTTGACCCAACAGGTTCTTTGCAGAAATTATTAAAATGAGGCCGTGAAAATGAAAATCTAAATTTTTTTATAAACAAATATAGGTTTAGCTAATTTTTTTTTCATTTCCACAAGAACTAAAGGAGAAAAAGCACCCTAACATTTGTAAAGAAATTTCTCGGAGTACAGCAATACCCCATATGTGGTCATAAATGGCTGTTTGGACACACGGTAGGGATCAGAAGGGAAGATGCACGATTTGACTTTTGCAGTGCAAATTTAGCTGCAATGGTTACGGAGGCCATGTCACAATTACAAAGCCCCTAGGGGACCAAAACACTGTGAACCCCCACAAGTGACCCCATTTGGGAAACTACACCACTGTCACGAAGGGTCTGTTGACCCACTGGGCCGTACCGCCTTGGCGGTAACGCAGCTGGCCAACAGGGAGCAGGTGAATGTCTATAGTTCTATAGGTACCTGTGGCAACTCAGACAGCAGCGGGGCAGGCTCGGCTGGAACTAGGTAGCAGGCGGATGTCAGGCGGGGTGAAGCAGGTCAGACGTGGATGTAGCGCAGCACGACTTTGGCAAAGCTCAGTGCTAGACCAGGAATGTATGGATTGCTAGGAACAGGAACTGGAAAAAGGTATAGGTACAGGGACTGGAACAGGGACTGGAACAGGAAACACACTAGGAGGCCATCACATAGACAAACTATAGGGAACACAACAACGCTCAGGCATAGAACTAGGGGGCTGGACCCCTCTTATAGTCCAGGTTACTCACGGGTGAAAGTTCATCCACGAGGTCCCTTTAAGAGTGGGCACAAGCGTGCGCGTACCCTACGGGTGAGGTGAGTGGAGGCGAGCGCTGCCGTCTCCTGAGGAGGAGGCTGGGGCCAGCGCTTGCCGACACGTGGCTGTGGCTGTCAGGGGGAGGTTGGAGCTGACAGCCCACAGCCACGGACATTACAACCCCTCAAGGAAGTTATCTAGGGATATAGTGAGCATTTTGAACCCACAGGTTTTCAGCACAAATTATTGGAATTAGGCTGTGAAAATGAAAATGTACTATTTTTTTTAATTTCCACAAGAACTAAAGGAGAAAAAGCACCCCATATATTTCACTGAATACTAATTTATATATAAATTATTGTGCTCCCACAATTTTCATTATTTCATTTCACTGATAGCGACTAAGAGTAGAACAATTTTAAATATCTCGTTAAAAACCAGGGAAACAATCCCCTTGTCATAACCCAATGTGCTCAAAATAATAAGAATAACAGACAAAAACTGTATATATTCATCATTTGGTCCAGTTGTGGATCCTATATATGAACAAAAAGTATTGATACTTGGAGATAATTGTGCCTAACAATGTTGCTACAGCCAGGGCCGCCATCAGGGGGGTATTAGGGGTACTGGTGTGAGGGGCCCGGCCAAACCTAATTGAAAGGGGGGCCCAGCAACTGCCGCGACTTGCCTTTGGTAGAAAAAACGGGCCCCTGCAATGGACTACAGAATGTCGTGAGCTGCGGCCCCCCCTCTCGTCATGGGGGCCGTCGAACCGCCCGCCCGCGCACCGATCGCGCACACAAGGAAACCCCCGCGCGTGCGCACTCGCGAGCGTCCGCGAGCGCGCACCCACGAACGCCCGCACTCGAGACCGCCCGCGCGCGCACCCGCGACAGCCCGGGCGCTCCCAGATGGGACAGCCCGGGCGCTCCCAGATGCGACAGCCCGGGGCACTCGCAGCCGCGACTGCACGCGCGCACCCGCGAATGAAGCCACGGACACACATGGACAGAACTTACCTGGAGCCTGGCTGGAGGTGAAGGACTGGACGTCTGGACCGAAGACATCGCCTGGAAGACATCGCCTGAAGAGGACTGGAGTGGGAGCCAGCAGCTCTTCTGACACAGTGAGTAAAGTGTCTCAAAGTGCTGTTTAAGTATGGCCCTGTTCACACAGAGTATTTTGCAGGCAGAAAAAAAATCTGCCTCAAAATTCCTTAAAGAATTTTGAGGCAGATTTTGACCTGCCCACACTATCTTGCCGCGTTTTTTTGCTGCGTTTTATGCCCGCGACGATTGAGGACAGCAGACAAAAAACGCAGCGAAAAATGCATTTTCTGCCTCCCATTGATTTCGATGGGAGGTCAGTGGCGGAACAGTGGAAAGAAAGGACGTGCTGCTTTTTCTTTTTTCCGCGACTGGCTCCCATTGATTTTAGATTAAATCAATGGGAGGCGGTTTTGGAAGTTGTTTGGTGCTGATTCTGACGCAGTGTCCGAGTCAATATCAAGGCCCAAAAACTCTGTGAACTGGGCCTTATTGTTAGGTCTTATTCAGACGAACGTGTAATACCTCCGTTCAACGCGCGTGATTTTCACGCGCCTCGCACGGACCTATGTTACTCTATGGGGCCGTGCAGACTGTCAGTGATTTTCGCGCCTCGCACGGACCTATGTTACTCTAAGGGGCCGTGCAGACTGTCAGTGAGTTTCACGCGCCTCGCACGGACCTATGTTACTCTATGTCAGTGACTTTCACGTAGCGTGTGTCCGCTGCGTAAAACTCACGACATGTCCTATATTTGTGCATTGAAGTCAATGGGTGTGTGAAAATCACGCCCAGCACTTCCGCAGCAGTATAAACTATGAATGAAAAAAGAAAAGCACCACGTGCTACAAACATACAAACAGAGTGTCATCATGATGGCGGCTGCGCGAAAATCACGCAGCCACGCATCATACGCTGCTGACACACGGAGCTGTTATGGACCTTTTGCATGCGTAAAACGCCACGTTTTTTGCGCGCGCAAAAAGCACATGCTCGTGTGAATCCGGCCTTAGGGTAGGAACACACTAGGCATGAACACTGCGGATTTTATGCAACACATTTTATTGTGGAAAATCCGCAGCGTATTACAGTCGCAGCAGAGTGGATGAGATTTAAACAAATCTCATCCACACGCTGCAAAAAAAATTGACCTGCAGTGTGGTTTTTTAAGCCGCAGCATGTCAATGTATTCTGTGGAATCGCTGCTCCTCTGTTGCGGAAATGCTGCGCTTCTGCCGCAAAAATCACAAATGAGAAAAAAAAAAGGTACCTTTTTAAATTGATAAAAAAGTTTAGACTTGCCCCGGCCGTAGTCCTGGTGACGCGATCCTCTATTCTTAGCGTAGCCCGGCCTCCTGTCATGACGTTTCATCCCATGTGACTGCTGCAGCGGTCACATGGTCTACAGCGTTATCCCAGGAGGCGGGGCTACGTTCAGAAGTGCGGTTTTGCTGGCAGAATTCCCTGCGGCTACCGAGGTGGATAAGCTGTGGAGCTTTACTCAGCATATCCGCCTAGTGTGTCCCTTATGATGTCGCTCCTGGAGCTGCTGCCGGTCTCTAAATAGGCAGTTGGTCCAGTAGAATTTGGAATTATTTTTTTTTGTGAACCAGCTTAAAAAAATACAAAACTTTTGTGTTAGGGCCTGTTCACATCACCGTTCGCTTCCGTTCCGGGGTTCCGTCTGAGGTTTCCGTCGGGTGAACCCCGCAACGGAAAGTGAAAGTGACAGCACAGCTTCCGTTTCAGTCACCATTGATCTCAATGGTGACGGAAACAGCGCTAATGGTTTCCGTTCGTCACCATTCCGGCTGCTTTTCGGACGGAATCAATAGCGTAGTCGACTGCACTAATGGTGACGGAAACGGAAGCCCTGGGTACCATGATATAGTGCTGGACGGAGTACCGTTAACAGGTGGTGCCACGGTAGGGGGGCACAGAAAATTTAGCTGTAGGGGGCCCTGAAATTCCTGATGGCGGCCCTGGCTACAGCAGACCCACCCTAACTCTAGTTGGACAGACAGGGCATTCCCTGAATGACAGTGGTAAATTGGCTAAAAGATCTAAATATGCTGTCACCTGCACTTATTCCCTCACTATTTTAACCCAACGCGTTTCTAAATCCTATGTCAGCAGGGGTCTATTCAGTACAAGATTAAACTGAGTATTGTGCCAGCAGAAATTCATAACATTTATTGATAATTGCAACATAGCGTGTTCGCACTTGAAACCAATGACACGCCAAAGCTGGGAATGAGAACTAATATAGAAAATGCTCCTTCCCTCTCGTTCCGACCGTGCCGCCTTGACAGCCAATCCAAAATGCCAACATCACTAGTAATGTGTCGCTATTCAAAGTGATGCGGAACAAATGATTCGCCCCAACCAATCACAGCCACACTGCTCACCACAGGGGCATGGATTTTGCTTTGCATATTATCTGTGCTTAATTTTTTCCTTTGCAGCTTTCTTCATGAGAGGCAGATGTCGGAGGTGGTGGTGATCATGGACGGGACACTATGTTCACTATGTTGCGTCTGGGGTTATTGTTTCTGGGGGATTTACCTCTGTGTAGCTGTAAGTGGCCTGGAGGTCGATACTGCCCACAATAGTTTGACGGTTGGGTCCGGGGTTCCGTTTAGCTCATTTTGATCTTATTAGTTTAATTTGTATTTCCTTGAGGGATTGCTTCTTTTGCACTGCTGTTGTTCTTCGTTTCCCATTAGGGTTTGGTGTTGTTGTGTCGTGGTCAGGGGATATTTTTCCTCCTGAAGAGGACATAACATGCGACGAGTTGGTAAGGGGTTTTGTACTCCGCTACTAGTAGGGCAGTATTTTTCTAATTTCTTGATACTTTTGTCCTGTCTAAGGGGGTCTTTCTCTTTCTCTCCCCCCCCCCCCTTGCCTTCTCTTCTCTGTCTTTCCTTTTCTCCAAATATGTCTAACATCACCGTTGTCTCCCTGAATGCACAGGGCCTGAACATCCCGGAAAAGCGATCCTCCATTCTCCGTCTCCTCTCGAAGAAGAAAGCGCAGGTGGCATTTCTTCAGGAAACCCACTTCCGGGCGGATTGCATACCAAAGTTGATGGACTCCCAATATACGGAGGGGTACCATAGTGTGTCATCTGATTCGAAGACCAAAGGGGTCTCTATCAGGATCTTGCAGTCTCTTCCTTGGGAGCATGTGGAGAATAGGGCGGATGGAGCGGGAAGGTATCTCTTCGTGAAAGTTAGGTTGGCTAATACACTGTTCACACTGGCTTCAAATTATATCCCTAACACTGGTCGGGTTGCCTTCTTGGAGAGGGTTTTGCTTAAGTTGGATGGCTTCCTGGAAGGCATTCTAATACTGGGGGAGGATTTGAATGTCACCTTAGATCCTACATTAGACTCCTCGCGCGGGCACTCGTCTTTACCCAGGTCAGCTCACCGTCGTATATGTCGGTTGTTGCACGAGCACCAATTGGTCGATGCGTGGCGGCTTCTGCACCCATCGACAAAAGACTATACTTTCTTTTCGGCCCCTCACAACACATACTCCAGATTGGACTGTTTCTTCCTACTTCACTCCCACCTCTCCGACCTCTCCTCAGTCTCCATTGATGATATTACCTTCTCAGATCATGCTCTCATCACTCTTTCCCTCTTACTCCCAGCGGCCCACCCTCGCTCCTGGCATTGGCGCTTAAATGACTCGCTCCTGCAGGACTCGACGGTGGTATCGAACATTTGCAGGGATCTCCGGGAGTATTTTTTTTTTCTTTATCAAAGATTATTTTTTTTTAAATATAACAGTATAAAAAACATTTCACATATTTGCAAAAAAATTTGCACGCAGTGCAATATATTAACTTTCATATCATAATAACAATATATAAATATATGAACATCATTAGGAGGTAGCCTCCCAACCATCAAGATTGAGTAGTAATAGAAATGTAACGGTAATAACTGTACCATATTCACATAAAAACAGTGCAATAGTCCCCCTGACCAGTCCCCCAGTGAAATAAGAGTTGGCACGCAGTGGCGTAACTACCGCGGTAGCAGCAGTAGCGGCTGCTACGGGGCCCGGGGCTTGAGGGGGCCCGTGCCGCCAGCCAACACGCACCCGTTATGGCTGCTACAGCGGTAGCGCCGCTACTGTGGGGCCCGCGCCGCCGAGCCTTACACAGGCCCTCTCATGCCTGTAGGTGTCGCTAGCACCGGATGGGGCCCCAGTGCTAGCGGCAGCCAAATACATGTATTAGCACTGAATGGCCGGGCATGTTCCGTGCCTGACCATCCAGTGCCTTACAATGACACTGATTGGCTAGCGGCGCAATGATATCATCGCGCCGCTTCAATGCTTGGAAGGTGCTGATTGGCGGGGCAAGCCATTCTGCCCCGCCAATCAGCGTCATTGGAGGACGCTCGTTCAGCTCCTGCAGACATGCTCAGAAGAGAGCATGTCTGCATCGCCAGTGAACAGCGTGGGAACGGGATCATGTGAGTATGTCAAGTTTATTTATTTTTTTTCCTCATAAAAATGCGAATGGCATTATCTATAATGGGGGGGTCTATCTACAGGGGGGGTCGTCTTTATGTGGGCTATTATATATAGGGGGTCTATATGTGGGGCAGTAGCTACAGGGGGGTCTATATGTGGGGGTGTGGGCCACTATATACAGGGGGCTCTATATGTCGGCCATTATATACAGGGGGCTCTATATGTGGGCCATTATATACAGGGGGGTCTATATGTGGGGGTGTGGGCCACTATATACAGGGGGCTCTATATGTGGGCCATTATATACAGGGGGGTCTATATGTGGGCCACTATATACAGGGGGGTCTATATGTGGGCCACTATATACAGGGGGGTCTATATGTGGGGCACTATATACAGGGGGGTCTATATGTGGGCCACTATATACAGGGGGGTCTATATGTGGGCCATTATATACAGGGGGGTCTATATGTGGGCCACTATATACAGGGGGGTCTATATGTGGGCCACTATATACAGGGGGGGTCTATATGTGGGGCACTATATACAGGGGGTTCTATATGTGGGTCACTATATACAGGGGGGTCTATATGTGGGGCACTATATACAGGGGGGGTCTATATGTGGGCCACTATCTACAGGGGGGTCTATATGTGGGGCACTATATGTGAGACACTATACAGGGGTGGGCTATATGTAGAGCACTATAGGGGAGCTATTTTTTAGGGTACTTTCTATAGGGGTGGGCTATGTGTGGGACACTATATACAGGGGTGGGTTACCTGTGGGGCACTAGCAACAGGGTGGCTATATGTAGTGCACAGTCTACAGGGGTGGGCTATATGTGGGACACTATCTACAGAGGTGGGCTATACGTGGAGCACTAACTATAGGGGAAGCTATATGTAGGGCAGCACGGTGGCTCAGTGGTTAGCACTATTGCCTTGCAGCTCTGGAGTCCATATGTGGACACTATCTACAGGGGCTTCTATGTAGGTCACTATCTACAGGGGGCACGGTGTGTGTGTGTGTGTGTGTGTGTGTGTGTGTGTGTGTGTGTGTGTGTGTGTGTGACAGTTATATTTAGATGTGTTGACAATTTTAACTTTGTTTATAGGTGCAGAAATGTTTTAAAAGTGAGAAGCTGAAGACATCTAAACGGAAAACTGCAGAAATGTGTCATGGCCGGGAGAAATCCATCATAGATGTCTGAACCGGAGGGAGAAGAAAAGAACTAGAATCTGAGACGTCACCGGTGAGTCACTTAATGTAAATGTTTATTCTGCCTCTAATCAGTATTGTAGTCACTGTATGATCTGCAGCGAGATGATGGTGGTATGATTTTTTTTTTGTGAAACCGCATCTCCCAGCATATCCTTACCATTGTTCCGGCCATGCTGGGAGCTGTAGTTTTACGCCGTACAAACCTATACGCAGTGGCGTAACTACCGCTATAGCAGCCGTAGCGACTTCTACGGGGCCTGCAGCATGATGGGGCCCGTGGCACCCGCCGGCACGGCCCCCTCCCATGGCCGCAGGCTCCGCTAGCAGCCGCTATGGCTGCTACAGCGCGACGCCACTGAAGGGGTTGTTCCTACAAAAGACATGCATTCCCTATCCACAGGATAGGGGATACATGTGGGATCGCTGGGACGCCCAGCGATGAGGAGAACGGGGGACCGAAAGTCCCCCCTAAGTTCTCCATGACAAACCTCGGACTTCCGGGGTCTGTGTCGGCAGCTCCGTAGAAATGAATGGAGCGCCGGTCGCGCTTGTGCGCATGCGTGACCAGCGCTCCTTTCATTTTTATTGAACTGCGCAGACGCCGGAAGTCCGAGGTTAGTCATGGAGAACTTCGGGGGACTTTCGGTCCCCCATTCTCCTTATCGCTGCCAGCGATCACACATGTATCCCCTATCCTGTGGAGCTGTATGGTGTTATCTACAGGGGGGGGCTGTATGGCGTTATCTACAGAGGGGGTCTGTATGGCGTTATCTACAGAGGGGGTCTGTATGCCGTTATCTACAGAGGGGGTCTGTATGGCGTTATCTACAGGAGGGGGTCTGTATGGCGTTATCTACAGAGGGGGTCTGTATGGCGTTATCTACAGGAGGGGGTCTGTATGGCGTTATCTACAGAGGGGGCTGTATGGTGTTATCTACAGGGGGGCTGTATGGCGTTATCTACAGAGGGGGCTGTATGGCGTTATCTACAGGGGGCTGTGTATGGTGCTATCTATAGGGGGCGCTGCGTGGTGGAATCTATAGGGAGGCACTATCTACAAGGGGGGGGTTGTGTGATACCCAGCAGAGGGGGGGCCCCAGTCAAAAGTTTGCTATGGGGCCCAGTCTTTCCTAGTTACGCCCCTGTTGGCACGTATAAGTGTACATTTAAATGTAGAGACACACAACACAAGACACCAGACGACAAAGGGAAACACATACAGACAAAGCGCACTCAGTTAGGCTATATAAGCTGTTCAGAACATTCCATCCAACCAGAGAGGTAGATCAGCACCACCCCGGACTCCAGACCATACTGCCCAAGTTTGGACAAAGAGCACTGATTTGCCCCTATCAGCGGACAGCAACTCCTCCATCTTCATAATCCCATTCACCTCCGTTACCCATTCGTTCAGAGTAGGTACAGTATGAGACTTCCAGTGACGAGGTATCACCGTTCTCGCCGCGGTCAGAAAATGCCTAAAGACCCCCTTTTTGAGGTGTGGGAGTGATCCAGGAACCATGGAAAGTAGTCCAATGGAAGCCGAGGTCGGAACCTCAGTATGGAAAAGCTTGTTACCCAGATCAAAAACTTTCCCCCAAAAGGGGCGTAACATGGGACAGTCCCACCAAATATGTAACATAGTTCCAGGAGCCTCCCCACACCTCCAACAGTCAGCAGACACATCAGGAAATATCCTATGCAACAAGGCCGGACAACGGTACCATCTGGTAAGTATCTTATAGTTCTTCTCCTGAGCAAAACAAGACATTGGTAATTTGTGAGCTAAAAAGAAAGAAGTACCCCATTCCTCTTCAGAATGTCCAACCCCCATTTCCTCATCCCATGCAGCAGTGAAGGACAATTGAGAGAAAGAAAACTTAGGCAGAAGGATCCCATGAAAATAGGACAACACATGAGAAGGGGCAGTAGTCAAGGACAAGTAATGTTCCAGAGGAGTCTTATCCTGTAGGAACACAAGACAGTCACCCATGGAAGAAAGATAGGAACGCAACTTCAAATAGGACCACCAGATTGACCGTCTCCCCGAGCAGGCCTCAGAGACAGTATTCATTGATAAGATGGCACCGTCAGGAGTAAGGGTCTCCGCCAAATATCCACCCTCCCCTCTCTCCCAGCAGAGGAATGTATCAACACCCACAGCCAGAGGGAAGGAAGGGTTATGAAAGAGAGGAGTCAAAGGACCCGGGCGATGAACAAGGCCCGAAGTACCAAGGATCCGCTCCCACACCACAAGAAACTGACGTGTGAGGAAAGGCAAATAAATAGTTTGTCGCTGAAGGACAGACAACCACGGCAGAGAGGACAATGCAAGCGGAGACATAGCTCTTTCAATGCGCACCCATTGCTTACCCGTTTCTGAACGGAACCAATCCACTACCCTCATAATCATCGCAGCTTGATGGTATCGTTTAAAGTCTTGAAGACCCGCACCCCCGTCTACTTTTGCTTGACTAAGGACAGCAAAACGGATGCGAGGCTTAGAGGAGCCCCATACAAATTTAGTTATGGCCCTTTGTAAAATCTGGAAAAAAACGGATGGTACGACAATAGGGACGGTCTGGAAGATGTATAGAAATTTGGGCAAGATATCCATTTTGACCGCGTTGATACGCCCAAACCATGACATACGGTACCCACCGTACTCCGCCAATTCCTTCAGAGTACGCTGCAGAATGGGCGTGTAATTCAAAGCAAACAGGTCTGACTGTTGCGTGGGGACATGCACCCCCAAGTATTTTAAGGACGTAGATTGCCACTTGAACGGGAAAACCCGAGCGAGATGGGCAGCCAGAGGAGCATCCAGAGATATATTCAAGGCCTCTGATTTAGAGTAATTGACTTTAAAATTACTTAAATGACCAAAGCGCTCAAACTCCTCCGTCAAAAATGGCAAAGAAATCATGGGAGTTGTAATGTACACAAGGAGATCATCTGCATATAGCGCCAATTTATGATGCTGTGAGCCAACACGTACACCATTAATATTAGGGTTGCTCCGCAGTGCCACGGCCAGGTGTTCCATGACCAGAACGTACAATAGAGGCAAAAGTGGGCACCCCTGTCTTGTGCCATTAGCGATAGACAAAGAGTCAGATAAAAGTCAGTTAACACGAACTCGAGCTGTAGGTCTATGGTATAACGCCATTATCCTATCCACCATAGTGGTGCCAAGGCCAACCTGTGTCAGGACACTGCGGAGGAACACCCAGTGCACTCTGTCAAAAGCCTTTTCGGCATCTACCGAGAGCAAGCACATCGGTATCTTACGGGATTGGCAGAATGAAGTTAAAAGTAGGGTCTTGTTAGTATTATCCCGCGCTTCTCGACCACATACAAACCCACTGTTAAGGATCTGCCAGGCACAGCTTCTGTATCCACGCCCATAGGTAATCAGTCTGCACCTGCTTCTATGTCTGTGAGACTGACTCCATCTTCCACCACTCAGGATGGCAGGCTTAGGAGTGGGAGAGCCTATCACAGCCTGGCCAGACAAAGCTAGCTCCCGCCCTCTGTCTATTTATACCTGCCTTTCCTGTTCCTCCTTGCTTGTGATTCTTGTTTTGTTTCCTGGCCCTGCTGCAGCTTCTCTAACCATTTGACCCTGCTTCATATCGACCCTGGCTTACTGACTACTCTCCTGCTCTGCGTTTGGTACCTCGTACACTCCTGGTTTGACTCGGCTTGTTCACTACTCTCCTGCTCTGCGTTTCGTACCTCATACACTCCTTGTTTGACTCGGCTCGTTCACCACTCTTGTTGCTCGCGGTGTTGCCGTGGGCAACTGCCCCTTTTCCCTTGCTTCTGTGTACCCTTGTCTGTTTGCCTGTCGGGCACTTATTGAGCGTAGGGACCGTCGCCCAGTTGTACCCTGTCGCCTAGGGCGGGTCGTTGCAAGTAGGCAGGGACTGAGTGGCGGGTAGATTAGGGCTCACTTGTCTGTTTCCTTACCCCGACATTACATAATCACAAACCCATATACCTACTCTACCCTGGTCCCTCACACTACTATGGACCCCCTTGAGACCCTGGTACAGCAAATGCAGGGTCTCTCCCTACAGGTCCAGGCCCTGTCTCAGAGGGTCAACCAGCCTGATGCTACCATGGTAGTGCCCCTCACCTCACCTCTTGAACCCCACCTCAAGTTGCCTGACCGGTTCTCAGGGGACCGGAAGACTTTTCTCTCCTTTCGGGAGAGTTGTAGGCTCTATTTTCGTTTAAAGCCCCACTCCTCAGGTTCTGAGAGCTTGCGGGTGGGTATAATTATGTCCCGGCTCCAGGAAGGGCCCCAAGAATGGGCCTTCTCCTGGGCTCCTGACGCCCCTGAACTTTCCTCCGTTGATCTTTTCTTTTCTGCTCTCGGACTCATTTATGACGAGACTGACAGGACTGCCTTGGCCGAGAGTCAGTTGGTGACCTTACGTCAGGGTAAGAGACCTGTTGAGGAGTATTGCTCTGACTTTAGGAAGTGGTGCGTAGCGTCTCGGTGGAATGACCCTGCCTTAAGGTGCCAGTTTAGGTTGGGTCAGTCGAATGCCCTGAACGCCTCTTCTGACTCCCTAGACCAGGTTATGGCTTTAGCGGTACGACTTGACCGACGTCTCAGGGAACGACAACGTGAACGTTTTTGTGTTTTCTCCTCTGACTCCCCCATGATGCCTCCCGAGGTTCCGTTGCTTCGTTCTTCCACGGAAAACTCGGAGGTACCTATGCAACTCGGGGCCTCCGTGTCCCCCAACCAACGTAGAGAGTTCCGCAGGAAGAATGGTCTCTGCTTCTATTGTGGGGATGACACGCATCAAGTGAACACCTGTCCTAGGCGTAAGAATAAGCAGCCGGAAAACTTCCGCGCCTAAGTGATCATCGGGGAGGTCACTTGGGCGCACAGGTATTTCCCGTAAATATGAAACGTAATAAAATCTTGCTTCCCTTTCAGGTCTCTTTTGGTGGTAGGTCTGCTACCGGCAGTGCCTTCGTGGATTCAGGGTCGTCTGCTAATATTATGTCTGTGGAATTTGCTATGTCTCTAGCTATGCCTTTGATTGATTTGCCTAAACCTGTCCCGGTAGTGGGTATCGACTCCACTCCTCTTGCTAATGGTTATTTTACACAGCATACCCCTGTTTTTGAACTCCTTGTGGGCTCCATGCATTTGGAGCAGTGTTCTGTACTGTTGATGCAGGGATTATCGTCCGATTTGGTTTTAGGCCTTCCCTGGTTGCAGTTGCATAATCCCACGTTTGACTGGAATACTGGGGATCTTACCAAATGGGGTAATGAATGCTTGACGTCATGTTTTTCTGAGGAGGTGAACACGCTACCTGAGTTTGTTCAGGACTTCGCTGGTGTTTTCTCTAAGGAGGCTTCCGAAGTGTTACCTCCTCATAGAGAATACGATTGCGCTATCGATTTGGTACCAGGAGCTAAGCTCCCTAAGGGTAGGATATTTAATCTCTCTTGTCCCGAACGTGAAGCCATAAAGGAGTATATCCAGGAATGCCTGGCCAAGGGTTACATTCGCCCCTCTACGTCTCCGGTAGGTGCTGGCTTCTTCTTCGTAGGGAAGAAGGATTGTGGTCTTAGGCCATGCATTGACTACCGTAACTTGAATAAGGTCACTGTAAGTAATCAGTATCCCCTTCCTTTGATTCCTGATCTCTTTAATCAGGTTCAGGGGGCCCAATGGTTCTCTAAGTTTGATCTACGGGGGGCGTATAACCTTATCCGCATCAAAGAGGTGGGATGAGTGGAAGACTGCGTTTAACATGCCCGAAGGTCATTTCGAATACCTCTTCATGCCCTTTGGGTTGTGTAATGCTCCAGCGGTCTTCCAGAATTTCATAAATGAGATCTTAAGAGATTACCTGGGGGTATTTCTTGTAGTGTACCTTGATGACATACTTGTGTTTTCCAAGGACTGGTCCTCCCACATTGAGCATGTTAGGAAGGTGCTCCAGGTCCTTCGGGAATACAAACTGTTTGCGAAGACCGAAAAATGTGTGTTTGGGGTGCAGGAGATACCATTTTTGGGTCAAATCCTCACTCCTCATGAATTCCGCATGGACCCCGCCAAGGTCCAGGCTGTGGCAGAATGGGTCCAACCTGCCTCCCTGAAGGCGTTACAGTGCTTCTTGGGGTTCGATAATTATTACAGGAGATTTATTGCTAACTTCTCGGTCATCGCTAAGCCTCTTACGGACCTCACTCGCAAGGGTGCTGATCTCCTCCGCTGGCCTCCTGAGGCTGTCCAGGCTTTTGAGGTCCTTAAGAAGTGCTTTATCTCGGCCCCGGTGTTGGTTCAGCCCAACCAAATGGAGCCATTTATTGTGGAGGTTGACGTGTCCGAAGTGGGAGTGGGGGCTGTCTTGTCCCAGGGTACCAGGTCCCTCACCCATCTCCGTCCCTGTGCCTACTTCTCCAGGAAGTTTTCGCCCACTGAGAGTAACTATGATATTGGCAACCGCAAACTCTTAGCCATTAAATGGGCATTTGAAGAGTGGCGCCACTTCCTGGAGGGGGCTAGGCACCAGGTAACGGTCCTTACTGACCACAAGAATCTGGTTTTCCTAGAATCTGCCCGGAGGCTAAACCCGAGACAAGCTCGATGGGCGTTATTTTTTACCAGATTCAATTTTTTGGTTACCTATAGGGCTGGGTCTAAAAATATTAAGGCTGATGCACTGTCGCGTAGCTTCATGGCCAGCCCTCCTTCGGAGGAAGATCCTGCTTGTATTTTGCCTCCAGGTATAATCATTTCCTCTATTGATTCTGATTTAGTCTCTGTAATTGCTGCTGATCAAGGTTCAGCTCCCAGGAACCTTCCTGAGAACAAGCTGTTTGTTCCCCTGCAATTCCGGCTAAGGGTACTTAGGGAAAATCATGACTCCGCACTATCTGGTCATCCAGGCATCCTGGGTACCAAGCACCTCATTGCCAGAAACGATTGGTGGCCCGGGTTGTCTAAAGACATTAAGGCCTACGTCGCCGCTTGTGAGGTTTGTGCTAGGTCCAAGACTCCCAGGTCCCGACCAGCGGGCTTACTACGTTCTTTGCCCATTCCCCAGAGACCTTGGACCCATATCTCCATGAATTTTATCACCGATTTGCCTCCATCTCAAGGCAAGTCTTATGTATATATATATATACATAAAGACATCTATCAATGTGATTGGTGCAAGTTTTAATTACTTTTTATTGAAAATTATTGTTATTTTTTTAGATACAGCAGCTTTGTATCCTGTATACAGAGCAGCCGTATGTAGCGCTGAGACCTGAATCCATTAGGTCGCCTATTATCGATCACATCTAAGTTATGAACTTAGATGTGATCGGTAACAGCTCGATCCTGCAGGACCCGCTGACCTGACGCATATAGGCATCAGCGCTATATACAGCTGCTCTGTATACAGGATACAAAGCAGCTGTATCTCAAAAAGTAAAAATAATTTTTAATAAAAAGTAAAAAAGAAAAAAAAGTTGCACCAATCACACTGAACCCCTTGCAGTGTAATAACTACTGAGGGTGCTATGGGGGGATTATACTGCAAGGAGGGTACGGACTCTGACTGCTGTGGGGGAGCTATACTGCGGTCAGCTTCTTGCCCTTGCTAATTTAAAAGGGGGGCCGGGAGTATACTGCAAGGGGGGCTGGGCGTTTTACTGACAGCAGAGGGCTCTATGGGGGGGGGGAATTATCCCCCCCATAGAGCCCTGACTAGCTACTATACTGCAAGGTTAGGGGGGTCTGAGCATCTGACTGACTGCTCTAAAGGGGAGGGCAGAATCCCCCCTACAGAGCCCTCTGCAGTAAGTCAGACGCTCAGAACCCCCCATATCCTTCCATTATAGTGATGTGAGGGCTCTATGGGGTGGATTATTCCAACCTCATAGAGCCCTTTGCTGTCAGTAAAATGCCCAGACCCCCCTTGCAGTGTACTCCCGGCCAACCGATTTAAGACAGGAACGTACCTTGTACGTCTCGTCACTTCTCCTCTTCGCTCGACCGCTCCTCCTGCAGACCTGCTCCTCTTTGGCGGCATGTCTGCTAAGTCTGCATGCCACCTCCCCCCAGTCCGTCCCTGGCTGAAAATGCCGCCCGTCATTTTCGATTAGGTGGCGCCGCCTGAGGCTGTCGGCTCACCTCGCCTAATGGCAGGTGCGGCACTGGGTATGGCTATGCCATATATATGGACGTAAACTGCTGTTTGGGCACAATATATGGCTTAGAAGGAAAGGACTGCCATTTGGAGCACGGATTTTGCTTGTTAGTAGTTTTGTTTGAATTTTACCGGTATTTCAGTTTATAATGTGGGGGCATATGTAATCCGTGCAGAGTATATCAGGGCATAATAAGAGGCTATAATAATGGGGTAAATAATAAAATTATCCATAGATGTGTGGTGTGATATGAAGCAATACGTTATGCGCAGGCCAGTGTCGCACTGATAAACGGTATTCTTTCTTATCCCCCTTTTGTAACACTCTGCACCTTTTGGGGAATTTTCCTCCTTTGTAGTTTGGGAAATTTTGCTGAGAAAGTGTTGCCCTGGTATAATACAGGCGCCCTCGCTTCCATCAGATGTGCTATGTCCCTTTCCTTCCTAGCTCCTGAATACTAGGGCCCTGTAACTGAAGGAATGTTCCCCTCTGGCCTGCACATTGGGAAGTTTTTTCATCACCGCATTACTAGTGCCGTAACTTTTTTATTTTTTGGTTGATGGAGCTGTGTGCAGGTTTGCTTTTTTGCGAGACAAGCTGTCGATTTTATTGGTACCATTTTGGGACACATACGACTTTTTGATCTCTTTTTATTAAAATTTTGGAAGAGGAGTGAGCAAAAACAATCAATTCTAGATTTTTTTGGCATTCACCGTGCGCCATAAATTACATGTTAATAAATTACATGTTAACTGTTTTCTGTGGGTCAGCGACGATACCAAATTTATATAGTTTTTTTTTCATGTATTGCAGCTTTTGCACAATAAAATCACTTTAAAAAAAAAATCATTTGTTTTCTGTGTTGCCATAACTTTTTTATTTTTGCATGGACAAAGCTGTGTTAGGCATTCTCTTTTGCAGGACGGGTTGTTTTGATTGGTACTACTTTGGGGTAACTGTGACTTTTTGATCACTTTTTATTCCATATTTTTTTTGGAGGAGATGTGACCTAAAAACAGAGATTCTGGCGTTGTTTTTCTTCTTTTTTTTTTAGGGTGTTCATGGCGTGGGATAAATTACGTACCAGTTTTATAGTTTGGGTCGTTAAGGACATGGCGATGGCAATTATGTATAGTTTTGTTTTTTTTTTACATTTTTTACAATAATAAAAGATTTACTATGGGAAAACTTTTAGATTAAAATTTTTATACAACATTTTTATTAACTTTTTATAACTTTTTCTTTGTCCGTTTAGGGGACTTGAAGGCCTGTAAAATTGATCGCAATTGTAATACACTGCACTACATACGTAGTGCAGTGTATTAGAGCTGTCAGTTATTTACTGACAGCAAGCCTATGAGGACCTGTCGGAGGCGGGTCCTCATAGGCTTCAGCACAAGGCAGACATGGAAGCCATTATTAGGCCTCCGGTTGTGATACAAACCATCGGCACCCCAGCGATTGCGTCGCTGTGATGCCGGTTGGGTAAAAATCCCTCAGATGCTGTGTTCTCTATTGAGCGCATCATCTGAGGGGTTAATCAGCCGGATCGTCGGAGACTAGCTCTGGTCCTGGCCATTACACGAGTGTGTCAGCTGTAATATACAGCTGACACCCAGCGGTGATGATGCAGGCTCCGCTTCTGAAGTGACGTAACTGTACTGCGGTTTGCGGGAATCCCTTCCTGACAGCACCATTTATATATATATATATCTATATCTATCTATCTATCTATCTATCTATCTATCTATCTATCTATCTATCTATCTATCTATCTATCTATCTATCTATCTATCTATCTATCTATATATATATATATGTATATATATTGTGGATGTCAGGATGGGGTTAATATTCCCACAACATTTCTTGAGTCCGGTTATCAAGCAAAAATTATAACTTTTATTTTGTTTTGGGATAGCATATAGAAAGCGGCTGATAACTTAGCCATTGTGCAAATACCAGTTTAATCCTGGTGTAAAAACTGCTCTGCCTTATAGCCACAAACACAATACCAATTTTGAGGCATTCTATTGTAAACGCACCGGGGAAAACATTAAACTATAAATAGTCTTTTATTCTGAACCACATATGACTACATATAGTCTGGAATTTTATCAAAAGCAAATGTACCACTACAGATATAACAGGTCGTGGTCTGCATTATTTTTCAAACAAAAAGATACCCGGAAGTAATGTCAATAACATAACTTCAGGGTTCTCGTAGCTGCCATGCACTTCTTGCTTTATGAGTGACATCAACTAGTGACCTTCACCTTATAAGACCACATACTAAAACACTTTTTATGACTTTGTAGTTTGCAGTACTCTGCAAAAGAAATCAGCAGCACGACCAAAGTAATGGTCCAGAGGAGAACAAGGTAGATAATCCCAGCAAGGGATGGTGCACGCAGCACAAATGTCCCAGGTCCAGCGGGACAACTTGCATACAGTAGATAGAAGAAAGACTGCAGCACTCAAATATCCAAAAGATGTTGGTCTTTATTCAACATGCAGTAAAAAACTACAACGTTTCAACCCCTGTTGGGCCTTTGTCAAGCAATGATAGTGAATCAGTGCACACTTTATATAACACATGTTGAATGACATCACTTCCTGAACACGTTTAATATCAACAATGGTTAAATACCCTTAAAAATACATAATCACATCATTAACCCCTTTAGGACACAGCCTGTTTTGGCCTTGTGGACACAGATGATTTCTGCAAATCTGACATGTGTCACTTTATGTGGTAATAACTCTGGAATGCTTTTGCCTATCCAAGCGATTCTGAGTTTGTTTTCTCGTGACATATTGTACTTTATGTTAGTGAAAAAATTTGGTCGATAAATTCAATATTTTTTTGTGAAAAACTTCAAATTTTATAAAAAATGAGCAAAAATTAGAATTTTTCTAAATGTAAATGTATTTGCTTGTAAAACAGATAGTAGTACCACACAAAATAGTTAACATCCCCCGTATGTCTACTTTATGTTTGCATAATTATTTTTTTCACGTACGTTACAAAGCTTAGAACTTTAGCAGCAATTTCTCATATTTTCAAGAAAATTTCAATAGGCCATTTTTTCAGGGACCAGTTCAGTTCTGAAGTGGCTTTGAGGGCCTAATATATTAGAAAGTCCCCATAAATCACCCCATTATGAAAACTGCACCCCTCAAGTTATTCAAAACCACATTCAGAAAGTATTTTAACCCTTTAGGTGTTTCACAGGAATTAAGGCAAAGTAGAGGTGAAATTTACAAATTTCATTTTTTTTGCCGAAATTCATTTGTAATAAAAAAAATCTGTAACACAGAAGGTTTTACCAGAGAAACGCAACTCAATATTTATTGCCCAGATTCTGCAGATTTTAGAAATATCCCACATGTGGTTCTAGTGTCCTAATGGACTACTCAGAAGCAAAGGAGCACCTAGAGGATTTTGGGGCCTCCTTTTTTTAGGAATATATTTTAGGCACCAGGTTTGAAGAGGTCTTGTGGTACCTAAACAGTCGAAATCCCCCAAAAGTGACCCCCCGTTTTGGAAAATACACCCCTCAAGGCATTTTTCTAATGGTATAGTGAGCATTTTGACCCCACAGGTTTTATTGCAGAATTTAGTGGAATTAGTCTGTGAAGATGAAAATCACCTTTTTTTCTTTGGAAACATACATTTTTTTCATTTTTACGAGGAATAAAGGAGAAAAAGCACCCCAACATTTGTAAAGCAATTTCTCCCAATTATGGCAATACCCCATATGTGCTCATAAACTGATGTTTGGACCCACAGCAGGGCTCAGGAGGGAAGGAGCGCCTTTTGGATTTTGGAGCACAGATTGTAAAGGATTTACCAGACACAGCTTCTGTGTCGACGCCCGTGATTAATCAGTCTGCATCTGCTCCTAGGTCTGATAGAGGTCTGATAGAGTGACTTGATCTGCTACCACTCAGGCTGGTAGGCTGAGGAGTGGGAGAACCTATCACAGCCTGGCCAGACGGAGCTAGTTCCCGCCCTCGGTCTATTTATACCTTCATTTCCTGCTTTTCCTTTGCCTGTGATTCTGTCTGGGTTCCTGGCTCTGCTGCTCCTGCTAGTACTATTGACCTCTGCTTCAATTTGACCCTGGCTTTACTGACTACTCTCCTGCTCTGTGTTTGGTACTTCGTACACTCCTGGGTTGACTCGGCTCGTTCACTACTCTTGTTGCTCACGGTGTTGCTGTGGGCAACTGCCCCATTTCCCTTAGCTTCTGTGTACTCTCGTCTGTTTGTCTGTCGTGCACTTAGTAAGTGTAGGGACCGTCGCCCAGTTGTACGCCGTCGCTTAGGACGGGCCGTGCAAGTAGGCAGGGACTGAGTGGCAGGTAGATTAGGGCTCATCTGTCTGTCTCCCTTCCCCCGTCGGGTTTGCAACGCCCCGGATGGACCAAAACAGTGGAAACCCCCCAAAAGTCACCCTATTTTGGAAACTATACCCCTCAAGGAATTTTCCTAGGGGTATAGTGAGCATTTTGACCCCACATGATCTTTTTTAGAGCTAAGCTGACCAAAAAATAGCAATTTTTGCGCTTTAAATTCTTTATTTCTTACAGCGTTTACTGTGCGCAATAAATTAGGTTGTACTTTATTCTGCCGGTCGGTACGATTACGGCGATACCATATGTGTATAGTTTTTTTAAGTTTTGCAGCGTTTGCACAATAAAATTATGTTTCTATAAAATAATTTATTTTCTGAGACACCATATTCTGAGCCGTAACTTTTTAATTTTTTCATCAAAAAAGCTGTGTAAGGGCTTGTTTTTTGTGGGACGGGTTGTAGTTTTTATTGGTACTATTTTGGGGTAAATACAACTTTTTGATCACTTTGTATTCTATACCTTGGGAGGGGGGAGAGGTAGTTTTCCATTTATTTTGTTTGCGGCGTTCACCGTGCGGAAAAAATAACATTATAGTTTCATAGTTTGGGTCTTTACGAACACGGTGATACCAAATATGTGTACATTTTTTTTACGTTTTCATTTTTTCCCCATAATAAATGACTTATTATTGGAAAACAAAAACTTTTATTTTTACACTTTTATAAAACATTTTTATTAACTTTTTTTTTACTTTTTACACTTTCTCTTTTTACCTGCAGCTTTGATCGCTATTCCAACTGTCAGTGTGATGTCACAGTCACTCTGACAGTCTACGAGGGCCAGCCTGAGGCTGGTCCTCATAGGCTTCCATACATGTCTTGCCTCCGGATGCCATCACTAGCCTCAGCAGCCCCCCACAATTGCATGGGGGCTGCTGATGTGCTACAAACCTCCTAAATGTGGTGATCGCAATCGAGCACCACATTTATCGGGTTAATTGCCGAAATCAGCGGCAATGAGCCGCTGATCGGCATCACTGGAATGTCAGCTGTCGGGGACAGCTGATCTCCCAGTTCCCGATGCACACCATGTCACCGACAGTGTGTATCGGGAACGACACAGTGACTTCCTGTCACTCTGACAGGAAGCCTATCAGGACCAGCCGAAGGTTGGTCCCGATGGGCTTCCGTCCATGGCAGACACGGAAGCCATTGTTTGGCTTCTATTTGCAATACTAACTATCAGCAAACCCCGCGATTTCGGACCGGGGTCTGCCGATATTCTAGAAACCCCTAAAATTTGGCGATTGCAACCGATCGCCGAATTTAAGGGGTCAATTCACCTAAATCAGCGGCAAAGGACCGCTGGCGACAGCTAACCTCCCGGTTCCCGGTGCACACTGTCGCCGATAGTGTGCACCGGAAAAAACTCAGTAGCTGTACATCCTCGTGCGGGAAGTAACCTCCCGCAGCGACGTACAGTTACTTACTCGTGCGGATAGGGGTTAAAAATCCCCCACATTATCAAAACGAAATACAATCACAAAACATATATAGATCGCCAATGTAGTACCTGGGTATCAGTCGATTCAGACATCTTGTTCTGTCAGCGTCTGCAGTACTCTATTGCGCATGACAGGAAACCCTTATTTCCTCAATATCCGGCGTCTGCCATTTCCATGGTTGCACATCGCAATCTCAATGCGGACCGCGCATGCACGTGCGTGTGCGCACTAGTTAAGATTACGTGATGATACCTAATAATGGACATCACGATAATCAACAGAGAACCGCTTGTCAAAGCAAAACTAAAGACGCTAACACATCACAGATGATCAGTCCTGGAAGTGGATTCTGCGTGCCTCATCAGGAAGATGATAATCAAAATACATTAATCATGCAATATCAATTATAAATGTCCCAAGCATGGGATCAACAGTATTTATTAAATAGCAATTTTATATAGTTATTAAACCACAAAAATTCATGCTTGAAGAGCCTATAACGGTCCAATGCATATAATTTTCAATGAGACAGGCAGAAAATCTCAGAACGAGCAGCAATCCAAAAGACTGATCAGGTCTCTTCAAGGCTTTCTTCACAAATAATTCAAAAGTGATCCCCCATATAGCGTAAATAGCCTAAAAATATATAAGAAAACAAGCAGGTAATATTAAAAAAGTATATGCAATAATACCCACAATCACATGACTCCTGGTCATGCACTCTATCATAAATTTATTACCAATAACGATGTGGCCAAAATTATGTCAAAAGACACAATCCTAACAGATAACCATAGTCCTGAACTCCCTGTTTAACCCCTTAGGCTCCAGGGTGTCCAATTCATAAATCCATTTTAATTCAAGTTTTTTTTAGGGTCTTTTCTCTGTCTCCTCCTCTCCTCATTGGAGCTACCCCATTAATTATTTTAAATCGCAGCTGTGAGATATTATGCCCGAATTTAATTAAATGCTCTGGAATCTGTAAATCTACCTTCTTCCTCCTAATGGTATACTTATGCTGGTTAATTTGTGTTCTACATTCCTGAGTGGTTTCTCCCACATATAATAGTCCACATGGACATTGAATAATATATATAACGTAACTGGAAAGACATAAAGAATTGTTTAATCCCATATATTTTCCCAGTCCTTGGATGTACCATGGTGTTATCCCGCATCATATTGTTGCAATTGCAACATCCAAGGCAGGGAAAACATCCCTTTTTTTTTCATCTTAGTCTTGGTCAGAGAACCAATATCTGCACGTACTAAGCAATCTCTAAGATTGGGAGACCTACGAAAAGACATAATAGGGGGATACTGAAATTCAGTTTTCTCAGGGAATGTATCACTAAGAATAGGCCATTAGTTCCTAAGGATTTTGGAAATGTTCCTACTGACAGGGAAAAATTTCGACACAAATGGGATTCTCTTAAATGCTTTCTTGTGAGGATTTTTCACAAGTAGATCACTACGTTTGCATTTTTTGGCCTCATTAGTAGCCCTTTCGATGACAGATCTAGGATAGCCTCGTCTAAGAAATTTATTACACATAACATTAAGTCTATCCTCCACATTGTTATCATCTGATACAATTCTTGTCACTCTAAGGAGTTGACTAAATGGAAGGGATTCTACCGTTCCCTGTGGATGACAGCTATTATAGTGCAATAAATTGTTACAGTCAGTTGGTTTCACATATAAATCAGTGACAAGACAGTTATCCTACTTAGACACGACTGTATCCAAAAATTGCATGCTGTCCTTAGAATACATCAAAGTAAATTGAAGTTCGGGGAAATGACTGTTAATTTCATCTTGAAATTTCAATAACTGTACTTCACGACTGTGCCATACAAAGAAGATATCATCTACGTACCTCATCCAGCCCCCCAAAAATTGAAAGAAACTGGATGGGTACACAAATTTTTCTTAAAAAAATGCCATGAACATGTTGGCGTACGTTGGAGCGACATTGGACCCCATAGCTGTGCCTTTGCACTGAATATAAAAGGTGTCCTGAAAGAGAAAGTAATTGCACTGTAACACAATCTCTAATAATGTCACTATAAATTCCTTTTGTTCGTTATCAAGGGTTCAATGTCGCAACAATTCAGTAACCGCCAACATCCCCTTCTCATGTTCAATACTGGTATAAAGAGATACCACATCAAAGGACACCAAGAAACAGTCATCCCAAACTTCTATATCTCTCAATTTGTTAATAAATTGGGTTTTGTCCTGGACATAAGACATAAGACCTTGTGTTGGTCGCTCCTTTATGTAACAGCTGGTCAAGAAATGTGGCAATTGGTGTAAATAACTATCCAATCCCTGAGACAATTGGTCTTCCAGGTGGTTTACACATATTCTTATGGATCTTAGGGAGTAGGTATAAAACAGGTGTCCTAGGATGTTCAACCCGTAAATACTCATACAGTTTGACATCTATCAAATCTAAAGCGTATGCATTATCAACAATGATTCTAACTTTTTTCATGATGTCAAATTTTGGATCGTAGTCGAGTTTCTTATACACCTGTATGTCTCCCAATTGTCTAAGAGCTTCATCGATTGCAGTACTTTGGGATATTTACATATGTTATAATTATAAACCTTAAACAATAAATACAATAGAGCTACAACTAATAATATAAAACCTGCTATCACCAAACTCAGGTTTGGGTCCCATCAGTGCCAGAGACAAGTCCAGTACATTTTCATCCTCTTTTGTCTTCTGAACTTCACTGACTGACACCCTTCGGATAACCCACTCAAATGTGGAGTCAGACAGTATGGTGGTGTGCAGTGGGGGATTTATTATTACCCTTCCCTTGGTCACTTACTTGTCTCCTGCTGTGAACAACACTTGGATGCTGCTGACTGGTTCGTCTTTGCTGCCTGGCCCCTTGCTCTTTTCATTCAGGTCTTTGGGCTTTTGCAGTCTTAGATGTGGATCCACGTCGATTCCTCCTTTACCTTGAGGGTGGTTGATGTCAGCCGAACTTAATATGGTCCTTCTCATCTGTCAGACAGTGTGGCTTGTTAGTGTATATCACCAGGCTGTACATAACACCTCATACTGTGAGCCTGGGGTGAGTTCCCTCGTAGGCAGATTAGTGGAGTTTTATTATGACTGCCACAAACCCTCCGCATCCAAGTCCTATTCCTCTGGCAAGTTGCTTTTCTGCAAGGCAGCTTGGAACTGTGACATTGCCTTCAGTTCATGACAAGCACGTTGTATTGGCTCAGGCTGTAACTGCCTAGTGACTCTGTGCATCTCATTGATGAAGTTGATCATTTTATTAAGTCCTAAGATTTTTCTTAAGTCTTGGTTTAAGTTTGTAGGCATTTGCTGAGGACTCAACCTTTGTTAATTTTTCAAATAAATGTTTCTATGGTGGTGACAACAATAACAACATTCCCTATAAGAGTTGTTCTAAGTGCATGCGAAGTGGCAAGCTCTTGGTCTACGTCAAGCCCCTTTATAAAAATGTTTATCATAAATTATATCTTTCCACTGGACGGGGTATCTAGGAAATGTGCAGCTAAAAGTGTTACAACACAAGTACAAAATACAATGTACCCACATTGTATTTTGTACTTGTGTTGTAATACTTTTGAGTGGGATTTGTACCTTGATCTGAGCTGATCCCCGTGACAGCCTCTACCCTCAGAAATCTTCACAGATACTACATATTTTTTTATCTGAAAAGCGGCTAAGGCATATGTTTTTTTACCTACTCTAAGAAAAAATTAACACACACTTATCACACTTATCTTAGGAAGCTCGATGAAAACAATTTGTTTTACCTGGGAAGGTCTTTCCGTGGGAGATAAGTGTGTTGGTAAGGTTGGCACTGGTATTCCAGGATTGTTCTATACAGCTCTAACAGAATTAATCAGCAACAGATGTAAAACCTGGGACATACCAATTAGAGCTCACCAAATCGATCTTTGCAGTCTTGGAGGCATATGTGAGGTCATACACCATGCAAGTGCCATCAAGAGTGCCTTGGGTGCTACCGGTTTACCTTCCTGATTCATCCACATTCCATTCGAATTTGGCTTTCACGCCTTCTGTTCCCAGTTGGACACTTCCTGTGGTGGATAATCTTTTCGCCACTTAATAATTAATTGATCTTTATCAGGTAGTTTAATTGAAGGAAAACATAAAAGAATTATATCTTTAAAGAGGCTCTGTCACCAGATTTTGCAACCCCTATCTGCTATTGCAGCAGATAGGCGCTGCAATATAAATTACAGTAACGTTTTTATTTTTAAAAAACGAGCATTTTTGGCCGAGTTATGACCATTTTTGTTGTTATGCAAATGAGGCTTGCAAAAGTCCAAGTGGGTGTGTTTAAAAGTAAAAGTCCAAGTGGGCGTGTATTATGTGCGTTTTTAATACTTTTACTAGCTGGGCGCTCTGACGAGAAGTATCATCCACTTCTCTTCAGAACGCCCAGCTTCTGCCAGATCACGCTGTGACGTCACTCACAGGTCCTGCATCGTGTCAGACGAGCGAGGACACATCGGCACCAGAGCCTACAGTTGATTCTGCAGCAGCATCGGCGTTAGCAGGTAAGTCGATGTAGCTACTTACCTGCAAACGCTGATGCTGCTGCAGAATCAACTGTAGCCATCCATTGGTAAGGCGGGGCTTAGTGTTAGCCAGATACAACACAGCAGCAGCAGGCAGCATTACCAGGGTGGTAGGTGCCACTGTTTTTGGCCTTCCCCAGCCTAATACTACCAGCCTGCGGCCACCCCGGTGTCTGACCATCCCCCTCAGATGGTCGGGTACTGGTTCGTACCCGGCTCTTCCCAGCACCCCTGGTGGCAGTTAATGTTAGCCTCTGCACCTGCTAACATTAAGCCCCGCCTTAGTAATGGAGGTTGTCAATCAGCCAGCGGCCATTACTAAGGCGGTAATAATAAAGTTTAAAAAGATACAAGCACATAGAAAAAATATTTTATTGAAATAAAAAAACAACCCCCATTAACCATTTTATTGAGAATAAAAAAACGCTGTCATTGAAGTCCTCGTACCCGAAGTACAACAACCGAACCTGTAAAAAAACAATCACACAAAAATAATCAGTAACACATAAAGAAGCAAAATTATTAATCTTACCTTTTCTTGGGTCCAGCACTGGAGCCGCAATGTCAGCGAGCTGAGTCCTGTATCTAATCCGATCATGTGTTATACGGTCTGCTTGGCCCTATATCTAATCCAATCATGTGTGATACTGTCTGCTGAGCCACTGTATCTAATCCTATCATGTGTGATACTGTCTGCTGAGCCACTGTATCTAATCCTATCATGTGTGATACTGCCTTCTGAGCCACTGTATCTAATCCTATCATGTGTGATACTGTCTGCTGAGCCACTGTATCTAATCCTATCATGTGTGATACTGTCTGCTGAGCCACTGTGTCTAATCCTATCATGTGTGATACTGTCTGCTAGGCCCTATATCTAATCCAATCATGTGTGATACTGTCTGCTGAGCCACTGTATCCAATCCTATCATGTATGATACTGCCTTCTGAGCCACTGTATCTAATCCTATCATGTGTGATACTGTCTGCTGAGCCAATGTATCTAATCCTATCATGTGTGATACTGTCTGCTGAGCTGTGTATCTAATCCTATCCATAGCTTATAGGGTCGTAGTGCTATAGATATGCTATGCTGTCTCCTATACACACATTTTTTTTTGGGTGGACACATATGTATCGGGACTATTTCCCCTGACATTTTAAGCCCTTAGTGACGCCCCTGGCTGCTACTGCTGCATTGTTGGGTCACTTAGGAGACACAGCGATGCAGCTGAAAGCTGCGGACCGTCGGCCATGAGAAGTTTGCGGGGGGGGGCCCAATAAGAACTTTTGCATCGGGGCCCATGAGCCTTTAGCTACGCCACTGTCCTCCACCCGTCGTGGGAACGGGGCTAGGTAAGTAACTTTATTATTTTTCTATTATGCAGATATGGAGGAATTATACTGTATAAGGAGGTGGGCTAATATGGTGGCAGCTATGAGGGGTATTATACTGTCTGGGGGGCTGATAAGGTGGCAGCTATGAGGGGCATTATATTGTATGGGGCTGCTATGGGGGCATTATACTGTGTTGGGCAGCTATGATGGACATTATGCCATATGGGGTCTGCTATGGGTGCATTATACTGTCTGGGGGGCTGATATGGTGGCAGCAATATGGGCATTACACTGTAGGGAGACAGCTATGGGGGTTTTATACTGTGTGGGGGCAGCTAAAGGGGGAATTATACTGTATGGGGCTGCTATGTGGGCATTATACTGTATGGGGGCATTATACTGTGTGGGGAAGCTAAGGAGGGCATTATACTGTGTGGGGGTAGCTATGAGGGGCATTATACTGTATGGGGCTGTTATGGAGGGCATTATACTGTATGGGGGACATTATACTGTATGTGGCAGCTATATAGGCATTATACTATATGGGGCTGCTATGGGGGCATTATACTTTATGGGGGCATTATACTGTGTGAGGGCAGCTATGAGGGGCATTATACTGTATGGGGCTGCTATGGGGGCATTATCCTGTAGGGGGGAATTTATGAGGGGCATTATACTGTATGGGGTCTGCTATGGGGGCATTATACTTTATGGGGGCATTATACTATGGGGGGTAGCTATGGGAGCATTATACTGTATGGTGGCAGCTATATATGATACACTGTATGGGGGCATTATACTGTGTGTGGAAGCTATGGAGGCATTATACTGTATGGGGCTGCTATGGGGGCATTATACTTTATGGGGGGCATAATACTGTGTGGGGGCAGCTATAAGGGGCATTATACTGTATGGGGCTGCTATGGGGGCATTCCCTGAGGAGCATTGTACTGTATGGGGTCTGCTATGGGGGCATTATACTGTGGGGGGTATCTATGGGAGCATTATACTGTATGGTGGCAGCTATATATGATATACTGTATGGGGGCATTATACTGTGTGTGGAAGCTATGGAGGCATTATACTGTATGGGGCTGCTATGGGGGCATTATACTTTATGGGTGCATAATACTGTGTGGGGGCAGCTATAAGGGGCATTATACTGTATGGGGCTGCTATGGGGGCATTCCCTGAGGAGCATTATACTGTATGGGGTCTGCTATGGGGGCATTATACTGTGGGGGGTAGCTATGGGAGCATTATACTGTATGGGGGCAGCTATGGGGAGCATTATACTGTATGGGGGCAGCTACGGGGAGCATTATACTGTATGGGGGCAGCTAATGTGGGGCATTATACTGTGAGGGCGGCTATGGGGGGAATTGTACTGGGGGGGCTGTTGGGCAAGGCGGCTGGCGATAGGCGTGGCAGGGGTCTTGTGGTGTTGGGGAGGGTTAGGGGGGCCCAAGCTGAATTCTTGCCCCAGGGCCCATGAGCCTTTAGCTACGCCCTTGACTAGGAATGTACCCGTTTTGTAAATACGTTTGCCACCCCGTTTGGCAGACACAAGAATATCAAGATTGGGCAGCCCCTTTTTAGATAGTGCCACAGTGCACTCTGTAGATAATGCCACAGTGCCCTCTGTAGATAATACCACAGTGCCCTCTGTAGATACTGCCGCACACCCACCTGTAAATAACGCAACAGTGCCCTCTGTAGATAATGCCACAGTGCCCTCTGTAGATAATGCCACAGTGCCTTCTGTAGATAATGCCACAGTTCCCTCTGTAGATACTGCCACAGTGCCGTCTGTAGACAATGCCACACACCCCTAGATAATGCCACAGTGCCCTCTGTAGATAATGCCACAGTGCCCTATGTAGATAATGCCATAGTGCCCATTGTAGATAATGCCACAGTGCCCTCTGTAGATAGTGCCACACACACACACACACACACACACACACCTCTCCGTAGATAGCTCCATTGGGGCTACCTTTAGGAGAGGAATCCCAAGCCAGAGCGCTGCCGATGCTTAGGCCGGGGATTCCTCTGCTGGAGGAACATTTGACGTCACTGTCCATAGACAGTGACGTCAAGGGAATCTCCTGGACCAGAATGTGATGTCAGGGGCAACGCCAGAGCCGGAGTCCCAGAGCAGAGCACTAGTATAGTCTTTCCTCCGGAACTCTGATGAAGCCCCAGACATCACAGTCCATATATGGACAGTGATGTCAGGGGCAAGGCCAGAGCCGGAGTCCCGGGCAGAGCGCTACTAGCGCTCTGCCTGGGACTCCAGCTCTGCTCCTTACATCACTGTCCGTATATGGACAGTGATGTCAGGGGCAACTCCAGAGCTGGAGTCCCAAGCAGAGCGCTACTAGTGCTCTGCCTGGGACTCCATCTCTAGGGAAGTACCTGACATCACTGTCCATATATAAACAGTGATGTCAAGGGCTTCCCCAGCCGGAGTCCCAGGGCAGAGCCGCTTCTAGCACTCTAAATGGGACTCCAGCTCCGCTCCTGACATCACTGTCTATATACGGACATTGGGTTATGTCAGGGGTTATGTCAGAACTGAAATTCTGGCATTATTTTTTTACGGTTTTTTTACGCCGTTCACCGTGTGGAATAAATAACATAATATGTTTATAGCTCGGGCCGTTACGGTCGCAGTGATACCAAATATGTATGGTTTATTTCGTTTTTTTCAATAATAAAAGTACTTGAATAAGGAAAAAGGATGATGTTGTTTTATTTTATTATTTGAAACTTTTATTATATTTTATTAGATTTTTTACAACTTTTTTTCATAGTTTTATTTAGTCCCACTAGGGGACTTGAAGGTCTAACTGTCAGATATTTTTTTTAATACCGTGCACTACCTATGTAGTGCAATGTACTAGATCTGTCAATCATTCACTGACAACAAGACAATTAGGCTTCGCCTCCAGGCGGAGCCTAATCGGCTTCCATAATGGCAGAGCAGGAGGCCATTGTTAGGCCTCCTGTTGCCATAGCAGCAGTCGGCAGCCCTGTAATTGCAGGGCAGAGCTGCCTATCTGCTGCCAACCACAAAGATGCAGCAATCGCTTTCAATCTCTGCATCCAAGGGGTTAATGGCAGGGATCGGAGATAACTTTGGTCCCCGCCATTACAGCAGGGTGTCAGCTGTAAGATACAGCTGACATCCGGGGATGATGGCACCGCCTCAGCTTCTGAGCCGGTGCCATCAATTTGTTGTAAATATACGACAATTTGCGGTAAGCACTGACTTTCCATGACATATACTTACGACAAATGTCGGGAAGGGGTTTAAAATGCAATAAGCACAAAGGGGTGGATGCAGCAAACCAATGCATTTCGAACAAATCACTCGTTCTTAGTCATGGCGTGTCATGTGTTCTACAAAAAACGTATAGGAAAAATGAAAAAACAAAACATACTAGGACATATCCAGCACACAATCGGGTAGAAAAAAAATAATATAGGAATTTATTCAATAAGAGATACAAATACCATTTCTCAAGGCTCTCGCCTAATTAGACAAATACAATATATTTAAAATAAAACAACTCCTGGCCAGGTAGTATAATACAAGAAAAACTTCTATATTTACATGCATATACCTATTTGCAAGCTGACCACGGCTGAAAACAGTCCTTAACCCCTTCCGGCAATTTCACGTACAGTTACGTCATGGGAACTGGTGTTTTCCCGCAATTCCATGTAACTGTACGTGAAACAGATGGAGCTGGCTCAGGAGCTGAACCAGCGACATCACCGCCGGGTGACAGCTGTATGTTACAGCTGGCACCCTGAGGTATCGGCCAGGTCCGGAGCTAGCATCCGATCCGACCGATTAACCCCTCACATGCTGCGTTCAATAGAGATCGCAGCATGTGAGGAGTTTATAGCCACCGGCACCCCAGCAACGTAATCGCTGGGTTGCCGGTGGCTGCAAAGGCGATCGGAGGGGTAATACTTACCTCCCGGTCTGCCAGTAACGAAATCCTCCTATGCCCCGTCGTCGGCGGGGCCCAGGAGGCTTCCGGTACCATCGGCAAGATGGCGCCGGCTCAGCTTCCGGCTCAGAAGCTGAGCCGGCGTCATCAGCAGTGGGTGTCCGCTGTATGTTACAGCGGACACCCCGATCTATCGGCAGGAACCGGAGCTAGCTCCGATTCCTGCCATTAACCCCTTCAATGCAGCGATTCAATGCAATCGCTGCATCAAAGTGGTTTGTATGCAATCGGCAGCCCTGCCATACGATGGCAAGGCTGGCGACTGTTACTATGGCAACAGGATGCCTAACAATGGCTTCCTATTTGTCATTACGTTAGCCGATTAGGCCCCGCCCGGAGGCGGAGCCTGATCGGCTTGCTGTCAGTGAACAACTGACAGTTCCAATACATTGCACTACATAGGTAGTGCAATGTATTAGAACATCAAACAAACAGTTGGACCTTCAAGTCCCCTAGTGGGACTAAAGAAAAGTGTAAAAAAAAGTAAAAATAAAAGTTGTAAAAAATACAATAAAAGTTTCAAATAATAACACAAAACACAAATCGCCCTTTTTCCCTTATTAAGTCATTTATTATTGAAAAAAATAATAAAGCCATACATATTTGGCACAGTGAACGCCGTAAAAAAAATAACTAAAAAATACTGACATAATTGCTATTTTTTGGTCACTTTGTCTTCCAAAAATGTAAATAAAAAGTGATCAAAAAGTCGCATGTACCTAAAAATGGTACCTATAAAAACTATAACTCATCTCGCTAAAAACAAGCCCTCATACAGCTCCGTCGACGAAAAATTTAAAACCGTTATGGCTCTCACAACTTGGCGACAGAAAAAATCCATTCTCTTTACAAAAGTTATTTTATTGTGCAAAAAGTTGTAAAACATAAAAAAGTGCTATAAATTAGGTATTACCGAAATCGGACTGACCTGCAGAATAAAGGTAACATGTAATTTATAACGCGTGGTGAACGCTGTATAAAAAGAACTAAAAAAAATATGCCAGAATTGCTGTTTTTTGGTCACCTTGCCTCCCAAAAAAAAAAAGGATAACAAGTGATCAAAAAGTCGCATGCACCCCAAAATGGTACCAAAAAAAACTACAGCTCATCCCACAAAAAAAAAAAACAACCCTCATACCACTGCGTCTATGAAAAAATAAAATTAGCCAAGGCACCAATAATCCAGGAAATAAAAATATGCAGTTGTGCCGGCCCGGGGGGAACGTTTCTTCTGTTTCAAGTGGCGAATTATCAAGGCCCCTAAAATTAGGGAACCAGGAAGGGGAAGGCCCAAACATATCTGCTGGAAGTGAGGGCGCCCGTATTATACCAGGACAACACTTCCCAGCAAAATTCCTCAAACTGCAAAGATCCCGAGTGTGGACCAAAAGGGGAATAAGTAAGGACCATTTATTAGTCCGACACCGGCCTGTGCAGAAAGGATTGTGTCACAGCGTAACACACATCTATGGATCATTTTATTGTTTTTTTTTACCCCACTATACCACCTGACTATGCCCCTTATATACTCCGCCCGCCTTACATGTACCCCCACATTATAAACGGAAACACCAGTAAGACTCAAAACAAAACTACTACTAGCAAAAATCCACACTCCAAAAGCCAAATGGCGCTACCGCCCTTCTGAACCCTACAGTGTGCCCAAACAGCAGTTTACTTCCACATATATGGCATCGGCATACCCGGGAGAACCCTTTTAACAATTTTTGGGGTGTGTGTCTCCAGTGGCACAAGCTGGGCGCCACATATTGGCATATCTATTGAAAAACCATTTTCACTCTGCAACATCGAGTGCACACCAATTTCTGCCAATCACCTGTGGGGTTAATATGTTCACTACACCCCTAGGTGAATACCTTGAGGGGTTTAATTTCCAAAATGGGGTCACTTCTGGGGGGTTCCCACTGTTTTGGTCCCACAGGGACTTTGCAAATGCGACATAGCGACCAGAAACCAATCCAGCAAAATCTGTACTCCAAAAGCCAAATGGCGCTCTTTCCCTTCTGAGCCCTACTCTGTGCCCAAACAGCAGTTTATGACCACATATGTGGTATTGCCGTACACAGGAGAAGTTGCTTTACAAGTCTTGCGGTGCTTTTTTTCATTTATTTGTTGAGAATATGAAACATTTTCAGCTAAAACTATGTCTTATTGAAGAAAAAGGATTTTTTTTTATTTTCACTGCCCAATTCTAATAAAATCTATGAAACACCTGTGGGGTCAAAATGCTCACTACACCCCTAGATGAATTCCTCAAGGGGTGTAGTTTTGTGAATCGAGTCACTTTTGGGGAGTTTCCACTCTACTGGTACCTTAGGAGCTTTGCAAAAGTGACATGGTGTCAAGAAACCAATCCAGCAAAATCTGTGCTCCAAAAGCCAAATGGCGCTGCTTCTCTTCTGATCCTTGCCGTGTGCCCAAACAGAAGTTTATGACCACAAATGGGTTATTGCCGTACTCCAGAGAAGTTGCTTTACAAATGTTGGGGTTCTTTTATTCCTTTATTTGTTGAGAAAATGAAAAATTTTGAGATAAAGCTACATCTTATTAGAAAAAAATGATTTTTTTTTATCTTCACTGCCCAATTCTAATAAAATCTATGAAACCTCTGTGGGTTCAAAATGTTCACTACACCCATAGATGGATTCTTCAAGGGGTGTAGTTTCCTAAATGGAATCACTTTTTTGGTGTTTTCACTGTTTTGGTCCCTTAGGGGCTTTGCAAATGCGATGTGGTCTCCGCAAACCATTCCTGCTAAATTTGAGCTCCAAAAGCCAAATGGCGCTCTTTCCCTTCTAAGCCCTGCCGTGTGTCCAAACAGCTGTTTATGACCACATGCGGGGTATTGTTTTACTCGGGAGAAATTGCTTTACAAAAGTAGTGGTGCATTTTCTCCTTTTAGTCCTTGTGGAAATTAGAAAAAATTAGCTAAACCTACATTTCCTTTGAAAGAATGTAGATTTTCATTTTCACGGCCTACTTCCAATAATTTCTTCAAAAAACCTGCGGGGTCAAAATGCTCACTATACCCCTAGATAATTTCCTCAAGGTGTATAGTTTACAAAATGGGGTCACTTTTTGGGGGATTTCCACTGTTTTGGTGCCGCAAGACCCTTTCAGACCCGACATGGAGCCTAAAATATTTTCTAATAAAAAGGAGGCCCCAAAATCCTCTAGGTGCTCCTTTGTTTCTGAGGCCTGTGCTTCAGTCAATAAGTGCACTAGGGCCACATGTGGGGTATTTCTAAAAAGTGCAGAATCTGGGCAATAAATATTGAGTTGCGTTTCTCTGGTAAAACCTTCTGCGTTACAAAAAAAATAGATGAAAAATGAATTTCTGCAAAAAAATAAATAAATGTGAAAATTTCACATCTACTTTGCCTTAATTCCTGTGAAACATCTAAAGGGTTAAGAAACTTTCTAAATGCTGTTTTGAATACTTTGAGGGGTGAAGTTTTTAAAATGGGGTGACTTATCGAGGGTTTCTAATATATAAGGCCCAAAAATCCACTTCACAACTGAACTGCCCCCTGTAAAAATTGCCTTTTGAAATTTTCTGGAAAATTTGAGAAATTGCTGCTAAAGTTCTAAGCCTTGTGATGTCATAGAAAAATAAAAGGATGTTCAAAAAACGATGCCAATCTAAAGTAGACATATGGGTGATGTTAATTAGCAACAATTTTGTGTGGTATTACTATCTGTCTTACAAGCAGATACATATAAATTTAGAAAAATGCAAATTTTTGCAATTTTTCTAGAAATTTTGGTGTTTTTCACAATTAAATACTTAATGTATCGAGCAAATTTTGCCAGTAACATAAAGTCCAATGTGTCACGAGAAAACAATCTCAGAATCGCTTGGATAGGTAAAAGCATTCCGAAGTTATTACCACATAAAGTGAAACATGTCAGATTTGAAAAAACAGGCTGTGTCTTGTAGGGGTTAAGATATCATATATTACTCACAATTGGAAAAATGGTGGACAAAGCCATAGTCAAATCCAAACTACAGAGTACGACATTGCGTATGCAGTTCATGCAGCAGACAACTGGCAAATTATGCACTTTTTGTATGCAATACAGTGTACAATACAGCACAAAATGCATATAACCTCTTTATAGCCGACCAAAGACCATATGTTTCCTTGAAGTATGTTTAAATATTGCATCTCAAATTATGCACTTTTTGATGAAAAAGATGGTTTCCAAAGAATAGATATGCAGCTAATGCAACCAGCATCCAGTAGAATATGTAGAACACTTTTGTATTTTTCCTCTTTTTGGCATAAATGTTATTCAAATAAGTGGTATATAATTCCAGCAACAGGTATGAGGTAAATTATGCACATATAGGTAACCTATAGTTTTTTTTTAACTCCTTGATGCATTATCACATACATGCGGGGCCGGCCTTAGAATAGATGGCGCCCCGTGCGAAATTATCTTTCGGCGTCCCGCCCCCAGCATAAAAAAATGGCCCATAAAAAAAATATAATGCCCCCCCACAGTATAATGCCTTTTATAGTGCCCCTACACAGTATATTGCCGCACACATAGTATAATGCCACTTTAGTGCCCCCCACACAGTATAATGCCCCTTTAGTGCCCCCATACAGTATATTGCCCCCACCATAGCTGCCCTATACATTATAATAATAATATTTAATAATATAATATATTATAACCCCTTCAAGGACACAGTCTTTTGTCATCTAATTGTGCCTACACATTATTATGCCCCCCATTGCCCCTGTAGTGCACCAACATAGTATAATGTCCGCTTAGTGGCCCCCACACAGTCCCCTTTGCAGACTGTGCCCCCTGTAGATTGTTTCATACAGCCCCCTGTAGATTGTGCCATGCAGCCTCCCTGTAAATAGTGCCATAATCCCCCACCTCCCCCTTCTAGACAGTGGCATAATCCTCCTTCTCCCCATAATCCCCCACCTCCCTCTTGTAGACAGTGCCATTCTGCCCCACCTCCCCCTTGTAGACAGTGCCATACAGCCCCCTACGTCCCCCTTGAAGACAGTGTCATACAGCCCCACCTCCACCTCGTAGACAGTGCCATACAGCCCCCACCTCCCCTTGTAGACAGTGGCAGACAGCCCCACCTCCCCCTCATAGACAGTGGCAGAGAGCCCCACCTCCCCCTCATAGACAGTGCCATACAGCCCCCACCTCCCCTTGTAGACAGTGCCAGACAGCCCTCCACCTCCCCTTGTAGACAGTGCCATACAGCCTCCCACCTCCCCATTGTACACAATGCCATACATCTCCCCACTTCTGCTTTGTAGACAGTTCCATACAGCCCCCCCCACCTCCCCCTTGTAGACTTCCATACAACCCTCATTTCCCCTTCTAGATTGTGCTCCCCACCTCCACCTTGTAGACAGTGCCATACAGCCCCCACCTCCCCTTGTAGACAGAGCCATACAGCCCCCCACCTTCCCCTTGTGGACAGTGCCCCCACCTCCCCTTTGTAGACAATGCCATACAGCCCCCAACTCCTCTTTTTACACAGTGCCATACAGCCCCCTACCTTCCCCTTGTAGACCGTGCCATACAGCCCGCCACCTCCCCTTGTAGACAGTGTCATACAGCCCCCCACCTTCCCCTTGTAGACAGTGCCCTGCCTTCCCCTTGTAGACAATGCCATACAGGCCCCCACCTCTCCCTTGTACACAGTGCCATACAGCCCCCTACATTCTCCTTATAGACAGTGCTATATAGCCCCCCAGCTCCCACTTGTACACAGCGCCATATAGCCCCCCACCTCCCCATTGTAGACAGTGCCATTCAGGCCCCCACCTTCCCCTTGTAGACAGTGCCTCCCACCTACCCTTTGTAGACAGTGCCCCCCATCTACCCCTTGTAGACAGTGCCCCCACTCCTCTCCCTTGTAGACAGTGCCTCCCACCTCCCCCTTGTAGACAGTGCCACCCAAACAAAAACACTTGTACTCACCTAGGCCCCGTTCCCACAACGAATGGAGCTACTCCATAACGCCGACGACAGGATCCTTGCATTGGCCGGCATGATCATCACATCTGTCCCTAAGCCTGATAGGCTGTAGGCTGAAGGGCCTGTAGCCTAGTAAATGGCAGAGCAGGGAGAAACTTTCCTGCTCTGCCATAGTGTTCAATAGTATCTGCATCCTAAGGACGCAGGTACTATTGAATGTGGCGTCGCTACCACTGTAGCAGTCACAGCGGCTGCTATTGGTGCCACCGGGCATGGGGGTGCCTGCCCCAGTGGGCGGGATGGGCGCCTTCATGCCCGGTGTCGCCTAAAAGCGGTAACGATGCCACTGAGAGAAGAAACGCCCGGGCAGCTGCAGAGTCGCCGGGCACGGTTGCTCCTGAAACACAAGCAGGGGAAGGGAGCCAGAGCAGCGCCCCCTTCTACCTGCTGGAGTGATGCGCCCTGTGGGAAAGCATGGGTCGCACACCCCAGAGGCCGGCCCCGCTTATGTGTACTTGATAAGCGTCATAGAGAAGTATGGCTCCCCAACTGAGTGCGCTCCATACTCAGCGGTTGTCAGCTGTGTTTTACATCTGACACCTGGAACTGACAGCCAGTAACAGCGATAGCGCTGTTCCTGTCCGTTTAACCCCTCAAATGCTGCAGCCAATCACAACCGCATCTGAGGCGTTGAAAAGAGCACAGCCCAGGGGCGTAATAAAGACCCCAAGGACTGCCTTCTTTCTGCCTCTAGCAAGGCTTAACAGAAGTCTGTGAAAACAACAATACACTGCAATACATTAGTGTTGCAGTGTATTGTGCCAGCTATCTAACGATAACTGGTTCAAGTCCCCAAGAGGGACTAATAAAATGTGTAAAAAAAAAGCTTAATATAGTTATAAGTAATGAAAAAAAAACTATTAAAGGTTCAGAAAAACCCCCTTTTCCCATTTTTCCTCAAAAGTAATGTAAAAAATATAAAAAATATACATAATTAGTATCGTTATGCCCCTAAAAGCCCAACCTATTATAATATACCATTATTTAACTCACATGATGAACGACGTAAAAAACTAAAATTGAAACCACTAAAATCGCTGTTTTTTGGTCACCTAAGCTCTCAAATAAAATGTAATTAAAAGTGATGAAAAAGTTGTATGTATCAAACAATGGTACCAATAAAAAATTCAGCTCGGCCCTCATCCCGCTCAATCCACAGAAAAATTTAAAAGTTATGGCTCTCACAATGTGGTGAAATAAAACAATTATTTTATTTAAAGAGGCTCTGTCAAAACATTATAAGTGCCCTATCTCCTACATAAGGAGATGGGCACTATCACTGGCGTAGCTATAGGGGTCGCAGCGGTCGCAGTTGCGACCGGGCCCTTAAGCCTGGGGGGCCCACGGGCCCTCGTTGCCAAACGTAGATTAACAGATTTTTAAAAACAATTATTTGCGGTGAGGAAGGGCCCTCACGTGATATCGCGATCACATGGTGCATGGAACGCCCCTCACGTGATGTACCATGTGACATCACGTGAGGGGCGTTCCATGCATTCAGGAAGAGGACACAGCGTGGTGCGGACGGAGGAAGAGATCCTGGACGCAAGTTGGAGCCGATCACCAGAAAACAGGTGAGGAGGTCATTGTGTGTGTATGTCTGTGTGTATATGTAATGTATTGTATCGTATCGTGCTGTCTGTGTTTAAAATTGTGGTTCATGTGCCAAGTACTGTATCTGTGCAGGACACAGATACAATTTAATTCAATGCTGGAGCAAGGAGCTGACGGCCCCTTGCTCCAGAATTCACTGTGCCCGTGCAGCAATGATGGCCATTATACTGTGTGGGGGCAGCTATGGGGGCCATTATACTGTGTGGAGGCAGCTATGGGGGCCATTATACAGTGTGGGGGCCATTATACTGTGTGGGGGCCATTATACTGTGTGGAGGCCATTATACTGTGTGGGGGCCATTATACTGTTAGGGGGCCATTATACTGTGTGGGGGCCATTATACTGTGTGGAGGCAGCTATGGGGGCATTATACTGTGTGGAGGCAGCTATGGGGGCATTATACTGTGTGGAGGCAGCTGTGGGGGCCATAATACTGTGTGGAGGCCATTATACTGTGTGGGGGCCATTATACTGTGTGAGGGCCATTATAATGTGTGGGGCCATTATACTGTGTGGAGGCCATTATACTGTGTGGGGGCCATTATACTGTGTGAAGGCAGCTATGGGGGCATTATACTGTGTGGAGGCAGCTATGGGGGCATTATACTGTGTGGAGGCAGCTGTGGGGGCCATAATACTGTGTGGGGGCCATTATACTGTGTGGGGGCCATTATACTGTGTGGAGGCCATTATACTGTGTGGGGGCCATTATACTGTGTGAGGGCCATTATACTGTGTGGGGGCCATTATACTGTGTGGAGGCCATTATACTGTGTGGGGGCCATTATACTGTGTGAAGGCAGCTATGGGGGCATTATACTGTGTGGAGGCAGCTATGGGGGCATTATACTGTGTGGAGGCAGCTATGGGGGCATTATACTCTGTGGAGGCAGCTATGGGGGCATTATACTGTGTGGAGGCAGCTATGGGGGTATTATACTGTGTGGAGGCAGCTATGGGGACATTATACTGTGTGGGGGCAGCTATGGGGGCATTATACTGTGTGGGGGCAGCTATGGGGGCATTATACTGTGTGGAGGCAGCTATGGGGGCATTATACTGTGTGGGAGCAGCTATGGGGGCATTATACTGTGTGGAGGCAGCTATGGGGGGCATTATACTGTGTGGAGGCAGCTATAGGGCATTATACTGTGTGGAGGCAGCTATGGGACATTATACTGTGTGGAGGCAGCTATGGGGGCATTATACTGTGTGGAGGCAGCTATGAGACATTTTACTGTGTGGAGGCAGCTATGGGGGCATTATACTGTGTGGGGGCAGCTATGGGGGCATTATACTGTGTGGGGGCAGCTATGGGGCATTATACTGTGTGGATGCATCTATGGGGGTATTAAACTGTGTGGAGGCAGCTATGGGGGCATTATACTGTGTGGAGGCAGCTATGGGGGCATTATACTGTGTGGAGGCAGCTATGGGGGCATTATACTGTGTGGGGGCAGCTATGGGGGCATTATACTGTGTGGAGGCAGCTATGGAGGCATTATACTGTGTGGAGGCAGCTATGGGGGCATTATACTGTGTGGAGGCAGCTGTGGGGGCCATAATACTGTATGGGGGCCATTATACTGTGTGGGGAACATTATACTGTGTGGAGGCCATTATACTGTGTGGGGGCCATTATACTGTGTGAGGGCCATTATACTGTGTGAGGGCCATTATACTGTGTGGAGGCCATTATACTGTGTGGGGGCCATTATACTGTGTGAAGGCAGCTATGGGGGCATTATACTGTGTGGAGGCAGCTATGGGGGCATTATACTGTGTGGAGGCAGCTATGGGGGCATTATACTGTGTGGAGGCAGCTATGGGGGCATTATACTGTGTGGAGGCAGCTATGGGGGTATTATACTGTGTGGAGGCAGCTATGTGGACATTATGCTTTGTGGGGGCAGATATGGGGGGCATTATACTCTGTGGAGGCAGCTATGGGGGCATTATACTGTGTGGAGGCAGCTATGGGGGCATTATAATGTGTGGAGGCAGCTATGGGGGTATTATACTGTGTGGGGGCAGCTATGGGGGCATTATACTGTGTGGGGGCAGCTATGGGGGCATTATACTGTGTGGAGGCAGCTATGGGGGCATTTTACTGTGTGGGGGCAGCTATGGGGGCATTATACTGTGTGGAGGCAGCTATGGGGGGCATTATACTGTGTGGAGGCAGCTATAGGGCATTATACTGTGTGGAGGCAGCTATGGGACATTATACTGTGTGGAGGCAGCTATGGGGGCATTATACTGTGTGGAGGCAGCTATGAGACATTTTACTGTGTGGAGGCAGCTATGGGGGCATTATACTGTGTGGGGGCAGCTATGGGGGCATTATACTGTGTGGGGGCAGCTATGGGGCATTATACTGTGTGGATGCATCTATGTGGGTATTAAACTGCGTGGAGGCAGCTATGGGGGCATTATACTGTTTGGAGGCAGCTATGGGGGCATTATACTGTGTGGAGGCAGCTATGGGGGCATTATACTGTGTGGGGGCAGCTATGGGGGCATTATACTGTGTGGAGGCAGCTATGGGGGCATTATACTGTGGGGGCAGCTATGGGGGCATTATACTGTGTGGAGGCAGCTATGGGGGCATTATACTGTGTGGAGGCAGCTATGGGGACATTATACTGTGTGGGGGCAGCTATGAGGGGCATTATACTGTGTGGAGGCAGCTATGGGGGCATTATACTGTGTGGAGGCAGCTATGGGGGCATTATACTGTGTGGAGGCAGCTATGGGGGCATTATACTGTGTGGAGGCAGCTATGGGGGCATTATACTGTGTGGGGCAGCTATGGGGGCATTATACTGTGTGGAGGCAGCTATGGGGGCATTATACTGTGGGGGCAGCTATGGGGGCATTATGCTGTGTAGAGGCAGCTATGGGGGCATTATACTGTGTGGAGGCAGCTATGGGGGCATTATATTGTGTGGAGGCAGCTATGGGGGCATTATACTGTGTGGAGGCAGCTATGGGGACATTATACTGTGTGGGGGCAGCTATGGGGGCATTATACTGTGTGGGGGCAGCTATGGGGGGCATTATACTGTGTGGAGGCAGCTATGGGGGCATTATACTGTGTGGAGGCAGCTATGGGGGCATTATACTGTGTGGAGGCAGCTATGGGGGCATTATACTGTGTGGAGGGCAGTTATGGGGTATTATACTGTGTGGGGGCAGCTATGGGGGCATTATACTGTGTGGAGGCAGCTATGGGGGCAATATACTGTGTGGGGGCAGCTATGGGGGCATTATACTGTGTGGAGGCAGCTATGGAGGCATTATACTGTGTGGAGGCAGCTATAGGGCATTATACTGTGTGGAAGCAGCTATGGGGCATTATACTGTGTGGAGGCAGCTATGGGGGCATTATACTGTGTGGAGGCAGCTATGGGACATTATACTGTGTGGGGGCAGCTATGAGGGGCATTATACTGTGTGGAGGCAGCTATGGGGGCATTATACTGTGTGGAGGCAGCTATGGGGGCATTATACTGTGTGGAGGCAGCTATGGGGGCATTATACTGTGTGGAGGCAGCTATGGGGGCATTATACTGTGTGGGGCAGCTATGGGGGCATTATACTGTGTGGAGGCAGCTATGGGGGCATTATGCTGTGGGGGCAGCTATGGGGGCATTATGCTGTGTAGAGGCAGCTATGGGGGCATTATACTGTGTGGAGGCAGCTATGGGGTCATTATATTGTGTGGAGGCAGCTATGGGGGCATTATACTGTGTGGAGGCAGCTATGGGGACATTATACTGTGTGGGGGCAGCTATGGGGGGCATTATACTGTGTGGAGGCAGCTATGGGGGCATTATACTGTGTGGAGGCAGCTATGGGGGCATTATACTGTGTGGAGGCAGCTATGGGGGCATTATACTGTGTGGAGGGCAGTTATGGGGTATTATACTGTGTGGGGGCAGCTATGGGGGCATTATACTGTGTGGAGGCAGCTATGGGGGCATTATACTGTGTGGGGGCAGCTATGGGGGCATTATACTGTGTGGAGGCAGCTATGGAGGCATTATACTGTGTGGAGGCAGCTATAGGGCATTATACTGTGTGGAGGCAGCTATGGGGCATTATACTGTGTGGAGGCAGCTATGGGGGCATTATACTGTGTGCAGGCAGCTATGGGACATTATACTGTGTGGAGGCAGCTATGGGGGCATTATACTGTGTGGGGGCAGCTATGGGGGCATTATACTGTGTGGGGGCAGCTATGGGGCATTATATTGTGTGAAGGCAGCTATGGCGGTATTATACTGTGTGGGGGCAGCTATGGGGGCATTATACTGTGTGGGGGCAGCTATGGGGCATTATACTGTATGGAGGCAGCTATGGGGGTATTATACTGTGTGGGGGCAGCTATGGGGCATTATACTGTGTGGAGGCAGCTATCGGACATTATACTGTGTGGAGGCAGCTATGGGGGCATTATACTGTGTGGAGGCAGCTATGGGACATTATACTGTGTGGAGGCAGCTATGGGGGCATTATACTGTGTGGGGCAGCTATGGGGGCATTATACTGTGTGGGGGAAGCTATGGGGCATTATACTGTGTGGAGGCAGCTATGGGGGTATTATACTGTGTGGGGGCAGCTATGGGGGCATTATACTGTGTGGGGGCAGCTATGGGGCATTATACTGTGTGGAGGCAGCTATGGGGGTATTATACTGTGTGGGGGCAGCTATGGGGCCTTATACTGTGTGGAGGCAGCTATGGCTGGCATTATACTGTGTGGGGGTAGGTATGGCTGGCATTATGCTCTAGTACCGGCGTCACTACTTTGGGGCTGGCAACCGCTGTGACCCCTATAGCTATGCCACTGGTCGCTATACAATGTACAGCACTGTGCTTGGTGAGGAGGGAAGAGGCTTTTAACAGCTTATTGGGGGTGGGTCCTGGGTTTTGGACCCTCACCAGTCTGATATGATGATCTATCGTAATTAGGCCATCAATTTTTAAGTCCCAGAAACCCCCTTTAATGTTGTTCTGTGGCTTTGTCAGAAATATCTGAGTTGGGAATAGCTCTTTAAGTGTCAATAAATGGAAGAGAGTCCATGTGCAAAAAAATGACGTGGTTGTTTTTTCTTTCACTAGGACAGAACTTGGAATTGTTTTCATCAGCCAGAAGCAGAAGACTCGCCAGGGATACGCAATTTGGGAGACTTCTCTAAGTGTATAAAAAAAGTAAGTAATATCAGTCCGGAACATTTCACAAATTTGCAGCTGATTGAAGGCACCCGGGAGCTCTGACAAGCACCACTTCATCTACATTGTATACCAGGCACAGCGGCGTACATTCCATACTTTCCTTGAAACAAACATGTCCTACCTTTTTGCGGTCTGGGCTCCCAGCCAATGCACGCGACCGTGGAAACCATGGTCGTGTGCATTAGCCAATAGGATAGAATGTGTCCTATACTATCTGCAATTGTGGATAGTATACGGACAGCACTTTCTTCATATGGGCCTATTGTACATATGCTGCTTTATTATAGATTATATAGTTATTATTCTACCAGAGATATGCATTTTGTCATGCAGTATAAAAAAAAAAGTCTATTTTTATATAACTGCATCATGTCTCACCATGCTTTGAGTGGTGCTCAAAAGCGCAAAAAGAAGAGGGAAGAAGAAGAGAAATATGCCAAACTTCAAAAAATATGTTGTTTCTTTAAAGCAACTGGAGATGCAAGTACATTATCTGCTTCTCACAGTAGAACTGAAGAAACGTCATCAATAGAAGATGTAAATGTAAGTCCTGGCAGTATTGTACAGAGTTCATTGCAGGAGAGTGTAACAAGTGTACATGCAGGCTGTAGCACAAGTACAACAGAGGAACAGATGGAAAGTCAGTCTGTGTCAGAGTCAACTACACAGTCTAGCCTTATTGAAGGTGTTCTATCCGAGGAACACGTAACAGACAGAGGCCATTACCCTATTACCATTCAAGATGGAAATGTTAAAAGATTTATTATAAGTAATGGTCCATGCAGACCACAAGGGCCGTTTCCTAGAGATAAAATAGATGGAAGGTGTTTCTCGGCAAGTTTCTATGAGAGAGTCACTAAAACAGGCCTAAAAATACCTGTTACTTGGCTGTGTTATTCGCCCAGACTCAATGCAGCCTATTGTGAGCCTTGCTGGGTGTTTGGAGATCAGAAGAGACAGGGATTTGAACCAGCATGGGCAAAAGGTATCCAGAAGTGGCAAAGGTTGTCCGCAAAAATCAAAATCCATGAAACTAGTCAATCCCACATAGAGGCATGTATAGTGTATGACCAATGGAGATGTAATAAAACCATAGATGAGGAAAATGAAAAAAAAAATAAGGCGAGAGAGTACATTTTGGAGACAAGCTTTACATAGGATTGTTAATGTTACATTAACAATGGCTATGGCCAACCTTGCTTTTCGTGGTCACAGGGAAAAACTAGGGGAGGTGAACAATGGCAATTTTCTCACCATAATTGAGTTACTCGCTGAATATGATCCTGTACTAAAGGACCTTTTGCAGAGACCCCAAGGAACAGTGAAATATCTTAGTCCACAAATACAGAATGAACTGATTAGTCTTCTTGCGAGCAAAGTGGAGGAGGAGATAATTTCTGAAATCCAGAAGTCACAGTTTTATTCTATCATAATGGATGCAACTCAAGACATTGGGAAAATTGATCAACTCAGTCAGGTGATTAGATACGTCGTTGTTGAGAGAGATGAAAACTTTCGAGCATCCAGTATTAAAATCAAGGAAGCCTTTTTAGGTTTCCAGTCTGTTGAGGATCAATCAGCAGCTGGCCTTGAATAGACAATTATAGAATCCATAGAGAAGAAAGGTCTGGATCTATCAAAATGCAGAGGCCAGGGTTATGATGGAGCTGCCACCATGAGTGACATTTACACTGGTGTTCAGGCTCGCATTCTCAGCAAAGAAAAGAATGCTCTTTATATGCATTGCGCTGCCCATAACCTCAATTTAGTTTTGCATGATGCAGTTTCAAATATACCTGAAATTTCTAGTTTTTTTGACACTGTTCAGTCTCTATATACTTTCTTTGGTGACAGTGTGAAGAGATGGCCATTTTTTTAGCATCCTTTACCTCTGAATCCTCTATAACTTTAAAACAACTTTGCCCAACAAGATGGGCTTTTCGATATGATTCTGTCCTAGCTCTAAGATTTAGGTTTCAGGATATCTTACAGGCTTTGTCTAAAATTATTATTATTTCCACCAAGCCAAAAGAGAGAGATGAGGCTAGCGCATTGAAGGCAAAAATGGAATCCTTCCATTTTATTTTCATAATTGTCCTGCAAGCCAAAGTTTTAGAAAATGTTAATTTGGTTTCTAAAATGTTGCAGTCAAAAGACATGGATCTTTGTACTGCAACCAAACTGGTAGATAATGCGACTTTCGAAATAATTATGACGAGGCAAAAAGGACAGCAGTAACTCTAGCAGAAACATGGGGCATCCAAGCAAAGTTTGTAAATAAAAGAGTGAAGAAAGTTAAGCGACACTTTGATGAGCTGTGTTTGGATGAAAGATTACAGGACCCAGAAGAAAGATTCAAAACCAATGTTTGGATATTGTTATAAATCAGCTGCAAAACCGGTTTTCTGCCATGAATACTGTTCTACAGAGGTTCAAAATTTTGCAACCAGCAACACTTTCAGGAGAATCTGATGATGTAGTCTTCAAAGAAGCAACAAAATTGCAAGACTTCTACCAGGATGACTTATCCAATGATTTTCCTGGTCAGTTGTTAAGTTTCCGGTCTGCGCTTCCAGAGGATATCAAAAGATCTTCATCTGTTCGAGATCTAGCTACTCTCCTGTTGGTTGACAGCTCTGGATTGGCTTCCACTCTACCTGATGTCTGCATAGCACTTCTGCTTTTTCTTACTCTGCCAGTGACCGTAGCATCAGCAGAACGATCATTTTCAAAGTTAAAACTGATCAAAAATTACCTTAGGAGTACAATGTCTCAACAGAGACTAAGTCATCTTGCTCTACTAAGTGTTGAAAATGAGAGGGCTAGAAAGCTTGATATACAGAGCATGATTGACAAGTTTTCTGAGGCCAAAGCACGGAGACATACCTTTCAGTAGGCTTTGTGAGTATACAGTTTACCAGTTCAGTGTGACCAGTTTTATATCGGTTTGGAAGTTTTGAGTTTCACCTAGTTAAACGGTTTATACTAACTCATTTCCTGTTCTCCGTTACATGGTTCCAGTTTACTAATCTTTTGCATGGTTCAGAGTGATACGTTTGTATAGCATCTGCCTAGCTAGAAACCACAAGATAAAACCCTGTATATAGATGTATATTTCACCAGAGATGACTACTGGAAAACTTTTCTTAAACCAGAATAGCATTTTATTGCTCCTGTGTGAATTAAAGGGGTTGTCCCAAGTTGATAAATGGAGCTATAAAGCTCCCCCACGTAAAAATAAGAAGAATTCTAATTACCTGTCCGTCGTCCAGCGATGTAGTTTTCTTGATATCGTTGATTGAAGTTGCGGTCGGTCCCTCTTTGTATCCTGCTCGTTGCCTAGGTTCCCGGCCACCGCTATTTACCTTTAGCGGTGGCCGCGCATGCGTAATGACATCCTCTGCGTCCTGAGCAGAGGATGTCATTTACTCATGAACGCGTATCTCGGCGCATGTCGGCGCATGCGCAGGAGTTGCAAGGAGATGCAGTGGAAGGCACCCGTCGCGAGAAGTCTGCGCTCCACTAAAGGTAAGTGTGTGTGTGTGTGTGTGTGTGTCTGTGTTTGTGTATATATGGGTGTGTTTGTGTATATGTGTTTGTGTATAAGTTTGTGTATATGTGTGTGTGCGTGTTTATGTGTATGTTTGTGTATATATGGGTTTGTTTGTGTACATGTGTTTGTGTATATGTTTGTGTGTATATGTGTATGTTTGTGTATATGTTTGTGTGTGTGTTTGTGTGTTTATGTGTGTGTGTTTGTGTATATGTGGGTGTGTTTGTGCATATGTTTGTGTGTATATGTTTGTGTGTTTTTGTATATGTATATGTGTGTGTGTGTGTGTGTGTGTGTATGTGTGTGTTTGTGTATATATGGGTGTGTTTGTGCATATGTGTATAGGTTTGTGTGTATATGTTTGTGTGTGTTTTTGTATACGTGTGTTTGTGTATATGTGTGTGTGTTTGTGTATATATGTGTGTGTGTTTGTGTATATATGGGTGTGTTTGTGTATATATGGGTGTGTTTGTGTATATATGGGTGTGTTTGTGTATATGTTTGTGTGTATATGTTTGTGTATGTGTTTGTGTGTTTGTGTATATATGGGTGTTTGTGTACATGTGTTTGTGTATATGTTTGTGTGTATATGTGTGTGTTTGTGTGTATATGTGTGTGTTTGTTTATATGTTTGTGTGTATGTGTTTGTGTGTTTATGTGTGTGTTTGTGTAATATATGAATGTGTGTTTATGTGTTTGTGTATATGTTTGTGTGTGGTTGTTTGTGTGTGTGTAGGTGAGTATAAGTATCGGTATTGTTCACATTGATAACTTTTTTTTAATGTTGCTGCAGATTTTGATGTACCAATTGGACTACATCTTCGATTCGTTGGACTACTGCGTAGATCTACGTTTTTTGAAAATGTTAATAAAATGGTTAACGAGGGTTTTGTTGGGGATTTCTTATTTCAATAAAAAAAAATTGTCTTTGTGTTTTTTTTCAAACTTTATTAGTGCCTAGATAATGGTAGTTGGCTGATTGACAGCGTCCATTATTAAGGCGGTACTTAGTGTCCCCCCCATTTTTATAACCAGCCAGATACAACACAGCAGCAGCCTAGCATTACAAGGGTGGGAAGGTCCACTGTTTTTGGCCCTTCCCAGCCTCATAATACCAGACTGCGGCCGCCCCAGAGCCTGACCATCACAACAGATGGTCGGGTACTGGATCGTACCCAGCTCTTCCCCGCACGCCTGGTGGTGGTGGGTACCGGGGTAATAATGGTGTTTAGTGTTAGCCTCTGTAGCGGCTAACACTAAGCCTCCCCTAAAGTAATGGACCTTGTCACTCAGACAGCGGCCATTACTAAAGAGATAGTAATAAAACTTGAAAAGAAAAGACAAAGATATAGATAAAATATTTTATTGAAATAAAGCACCCCCAACACAACCCTCATTAACCATTTTATTGATGAATAAAAAAGCGTCATCTAAGTAGTCCTCGAAACCGACATAGTCCAAACACCAAACCTGTAAAAAATCAAAAATATTAAAAAAAAATGAAATAAAACATGTCGTAGGCTTAGTTTCACTTTCATGTGTGATACTGACTGTTATACCATGTATAGAAGCCTGCGGCAAAGTTGGCTTAGATACAGGGCGCCAGCAGACAGTATCATACATGGCCATGCAGACATTTATACAAACAAACATACATACATACATGCAAACATACATGCACATATACACATACATACAAACATACATACATACATACATACATACATGCAAACATACAACCACATATACACATACAAACATGACAACATACATACAAGCAAACATACATACAAGCAAACATACATACATACAAGCAAACATACATACAAGTAAACATACATACAAGCAAACATACATACAAGCAAACATACATACAAGCAAGCAAACATACAAGCAAGCAAACATACATACATACAAGCCAACATACATACATACAAGCAAGCAAACATACATACATACATACAAGCAAACATACATACATACAAACAAGCAAACATACATACATACATACATACAAGCAAACATACATACAAGCAAACATACATACAAGCAAACATACATACAAGCAAGCATACATACATGCAAACATACATACATGCAAACATACATACATGCAAACATACATGCACATATACACATACATGCACATATACACATACAAGCATGACAACATACATACAAGAAAACATACATACAAGCAAACATACATGCAAACATACATACATGCAAACATACATACATGCAAACATACATACATGCAAACATACATGCATACATACATGCAAACATACATACATACATACATGCAACCATACATACATGCAAACATACATGCACATATACACATAAATGCACATATACAAATACAAACATGACAACATACATACAAGCAAACATAAATACATACAAGCAAACATACATACATGCATACAAGCAAACATACATACATACAAGCAAACATACATACAAGCAAACATACATACAAGCAAACATACATACAAGCAAACATACATACATGCAAACATACATACATGCAAACATACATACATGCAAACATACATAAATGCAAACATACATGCATACATACATGCAAACATACATACATGCAAACATACATACATGAAAACATACATACATGCAAACATACATTCACATATACACATACATGCACATATACACATACAAACATGACAACATACATACATGAAAACATACATACAAACATACATACATGCAAACATACCTACATGAAAACACATACATGAAAACATACACACATACAAACATGACAACATACATACAAGAAAACATACATACATGCAAACATACATACATGAAAACATACATACATACATGAAAACATACATACGTGCAAACATACATGCACATATACACATACAAACATGACAACATACATACATGAAAACACATACATGAAAACATACACACATACAAACATGACAACATACATACAAGAAAACATACATACATGCAAACATACATACATGAAAACATACATACATACATGAAAACATACATACATGCAAACATACATACATGAAAACATACATACATACATACATGAAAACATACATACATGCAAACATACATACATGAAAACATACATACATGAAAACATACATACATGCAAACATACATGCACATATACACATACAAACATGACAACATACATACAAGCAAACATACATACATACATACATACAAGCAAACACATGCAAACATACATACATGCAAACCTAAATACATGCAAACATACATAAAACATACATGCACATATACACATACATGCACATATACACATACAAACATGACAACATACATACATACATGACAACATACATACATGCAAACATACATGAAAACATACATGCACATATACACATACATGCACATATACACATACAAACATGACAACATACATACAAGAAAACATACATACATACATACATGATAACATACATACAAAAATAAACTCACCTAAGACGTTCCCACGAAGAGCTGAACGGTCCCGTCACTTTTCTTCTCCCATTCACAATAACAGAGCGGTGGGCGCAGATGATGTAATCACGTGGGCCTGATATGATTACGTCATCTGCGCCACAACGCATTGTTACTATGAATGCGAGCGGCGCCAAGAAGAAGGAAGATGGCAAGTGACGGGACCGTTCAGAGCGCCGTTAGAACGTCTTAGGTGAGTTTATTTTTTTTATATATTTTTAGTTGTTCGCCGGGTGCTGATGCAGCACCGATGCGGCGGGTACAAAAATGTAGTGACAGGGTGGGGGAGGGAAAAGTGGCTTGCCGAAACGGGGTGAATGTAGTTTAGTGTAGTGTAGTGTAGTGTATTGTACAGTACATTCACGGTAAGTTCGTCTCAATCGGGCTTACCATGCCCGCTTGAGACGAACATTCTCCCGATGTTGCTAGAACTACAGTATCTAGCAACATCGGGAGCGCGCACACTGCAGAGCGGAGCGGCTTGATTGACATCGAGCCGCTCACGCCCCTTTTTAGAAAAGATAACCAGCACTTGCTGAGTTATCAAGTGTAAAAAAAAGGCACTTAGGAAATGAATTTTTTAAATTTTTTAACACCAAATGTTTTCAAATTCATTTCCTGCTTAGAATGTATAAAAAAATTTTTTTGAGTCAACTTGGGACAACCCCTTTAAGTCATGGCAGATGCTTACAAACGTTAGACTGTTTCTAATATATTTAATATATGTTCCAGACTTCATTGTTCCTCTTCTATTTTTACAGGATGACCCTTCAACGTTACTTGTTCAGTTCCCTTGTTTTGTTGACTGTTTTGAGGTTCGTTATCCATGAAAGAAATAGCCGGACACATCATGCAATGATTGGGGGAGGCAAACATGACCAGGGTTGCAGGGGAGAAGGAATGAGGTGAAAAGTTCAAGGGAAGGAGGGGGAGGAAGGTGGAGGGGAGGGGGCGTGGTGGACAGAGGGAATATAGGAAGGGTGAGAGACAGTTTTGCGCCATTCACGCCCCAGGAAAGCAGTTAGACTTGTACTGACCTTGTGAACGATGCAGGCCCTGATGGAGCAAGTGCGGCAGGCTGTGGCGGAACGTGGGCATGGCCTGGCTTGAGGAGGAGCTCGGGAGGACGGGTCCGGTGGCATCAGGGACGGAGTTGTCGGCAGGGCTGGAGGAGGCAGCGGGTTCGAGTGCGGCCGGTACGCAGGCAGCGCCTGATGTGATGACATCCCCCCTCCGGCGGTCGCGGCGGGTGCGGCCGCCAGAACGCCTTAACCCGGACGAATTGCCTAGGGCTCGACGCAGGCTTGGGAGCCCCTCGAGGGACGCTCCGGGCCGGGTTTCCGCTTCCACCACTAGAGGGCGGAGGTCCCGGTCCGGGAGGAATCCCGGTCGCCGGTCAGGCCCTCCGGAGAGTCGAGGGCAGGGTCCCAGGCCAGTGCCTCCCGTCTCCAGGTCAGCACCACGAGGATTTGCGGCGGGCCGTTCTGGCGATGCTCCAGTCGGGCGGCCCGCCTGTCAGCATGAAGATGTCCCCGGACGGTCACGCAGGCCACAATCGGTGGTGCTGCAGAGACCGAGGGAGGGGGCAGCGGTGGAGAGAGAGCGGAGGCCGGAACGGCTCTTGACGTCTGGCGACACTTATGCGGTTCAGGATGGTGTGCACGGCTGCAGAGCCTGCGGTGCGGCTTCAGGCCCCAGATGTCCGGAGGTGGGCGAAAACGGAGGTGTGCCAATGGAGGATGATCGTCAAGGAGATCCCGTCGCCCCGGCTGGTGGGAACTCAGCGCCCATGCAGTCTGGTGAGTCGATGTCACAAGGTTTCCCAAGGGGAGGCAGTTAGGAATGTTGATAATAGTGGGTTGTTGTCTGTTGGGAGAGGGGGGGGAGATGTGCAGGAATTGCTTGGCTGTGTAAAGGCGTTGCTAGCGCGTTGTGAGGAGGGTAGGTTGCCTGCTGCATCCCCGGTTGAGGCGTGGGTTTCGGGAGCGGGGCGGGGGGTGGGAAGCAGTGCAACCCCCGATGACGGTATCCGAGGTGGAGGTCGGGGGAGTGACGGTTGCGGTTCAGACTGATAAAGATAAGGATGTGGATAGGGTGAGGTTAGATGATAAAGCTAAAGGCGAGGTGTACGTTTGTTTTGAGGGGTTGTTGGGGTCGCATTTGAAGACTGAAGTGAAAGAAAAAATTTGGAGGGATGAGTACGTAGAAATCTTTTCGCTTCTTCCTCTGGAAAAGTTTAATTTAGATAAGGGTAAAAGGTGGGAAAGTAAAAAGGAGGAGGAAGAGAAGCGTCGATATCGTTTAATCCCGCAGACGTTTGTGAATTGGTTGCAGGCGTTTGCCATACTGGCCAGTGTTATAGGGGAAAAGGCCCCGGAGAATTGCTCCGCCCTTTTCGGGTACATGGATGCGATCGGTGAGGCGCATCGCTCGTATGGGGGTCAGACTTGGTTGCGGTATGACGAGCAGTTTCGTCAGAGGAAAGCGGTTCGTCCCAACATTAGATGGGATAATAAAGACATTGGGCTTTGGTTAAAAGTAATGGCCCCGGCTAAGTTCGGGCAGTCCTTTCAAGGGGGGGGCTGGGGTTTCCGGCCCCTCAGGACAATCGGGGCAATCGGGGGGAGGGACAGGAGGAAGGGCGGGCTTGTGCTGGCAGTTTAACGACGGTCAATGCAAGTTTGGGGCGGGTTGTAAGTTTAAACACTCTTGCTCCTCTTGCGGCGGGACTTCGCACGGGTCTGCCAAGTGTTTCAAAAAAGGGAAGGGAAAAGGGGGAAGTGGTGGGGGTCATGGGGCTGACGCCGGTGAGGTGGGAAGAGATGGAGCCGTACCTAAATAGGTTCCCGGACAGGGAGAAAGGCGAGTTGTTGTTGCGTGGTTTTCAGTTTGGTTTTGTGATCCCTTCCCCGGTTCATGCGGTCCCCCTTTCCCTACGGAATTTAAAGTTGGCAATGGAGTATCCGGTGGTAGTGTCAGACAAGTTGCGTAAAGAAGTGGGGTTAGGGCGCATGGCGGGGCCGTTCCCGGTGCGGCCCGTTCAGGACATGGTTGTGTCTCCGTTAGGGGTTGTTCCAAAAAAGGAGCCAAATAAATTCCGGCTTATCCATCATTTGTCGCATCCGCGGGGGTTGTCTGTAAATGATGGCATTGCGCCTGAGCTGTGCTCGGTGGTATATACGTCGTTTGACGCGGCAGTTGAGTGGGTGGGACGGTACGGGGCGGGGGCCCTTATGGCAAAGACTGACGTGGAATCGGCTTTCCGGCTTCTCCCGGTTCATCCGGACAGCCAGCGGCTGTTAGGGTGTTACTGGGAGGGGGCTTATTATATGGATCGGTGTCTCCCGATGGGTTGTTCAGTATCTTGCGCGTACTTCGAGGCGTTTAGTTCGTTCCTAGAGTGGGTAATCCGGGAAGTGGCAGGGTTAGAGTCGGTCATACATTATCTAGATGACTTCCTGTGTGTGGGCCCAGTGGGTTCGGAGGTGTGCGCCAATTTGATGGGGGCAATACAGTGGGTCGCTCAGCGATTTGGGGTTCCGTTATCTCCAGAGAAGACCGTGGGTCCCAGTACTTGGATAGTTTTTCTTGGCATTACCCTGCATTCGGTGGCATTGGAGTGTCGACTTCCTAAGGACAAGCTGGAAGCGTTGCGATTGGAAGTGAGCAGGGCGGGTCAGCTTCATAAGATTCAGCTGCGGGAGTTGCAGTCGTTGTTAGGAAAACATAATTTTGCTTGTCGGATAATGCCCATGGGCAGAGTTTTTTGCAGGAGGTTGGCTTCAGCAACGGCGGGGGTTAGAGCCCCACATCATTTTGTGCGGTTGACGCGGGAGCATCGGGATGACTTGGCAGTATGGAGAGAGTTTTTGAATTTGTATAATGGAAAATCGTTGTTGATCTCGCCGGTGGTGGATAATGTGCAATGGGAATTGTTTACCGATGCTGCTGGTAGTGTGGGTTTCGGAATTTATTGTGGAGGACGGTGGTGCGTGGGCCAGTGGCCGGAGGAATGGGTGTCGTTGGGACTGGTTCGTAATCTTGTACTTCTGGAACTATTCCCAATTGTGGTGGCGGTGGAGATTTGGGGGGAGCGTTTCCGTAATAGCAAGGTGCGGTTCCACTGTGATAATATGGGGGTGGTGTTGGCAATCAATAATGTAACGGCTTCTTCACCCCCGGTGGTGAGGTTGTTAAGGCGGCTGGTGTTGCGTTGTTTGGAACTCAATGCGTGGATTGTTGGGGTTCATGTTCCGGGGGTGCAGAATGACATCGCGGATTCTCTCTCTCGCCTACAGTGGGAGCGGTTTCGTCTGTTGGCACCGGAGGCGGATCTGGAAGGGGTCGCGTTCCCGGGATGGCTTTGGGACGTGGTTTAAGAGCAGCACAAGGTTTGATCAAGTCTTCTCTAGCGCCTGGTACATGGTTGGCGTACGACGCGGCGTGGAGGGACTGGGTGTCGTGGTTAACAGGTTCACCCGGAGGCGGGTCGATGGAGGAACAAGTGGTAGCTTTGTTGGGGTTTTTGGGTTTGGTCTCAGTGGAAGGCTGGTCGGTGTCTAAAGTGAATCGGTTCGTGTCAGCTTTGGCCTTTGGTTTTAAACTAAGGGGGTTGGGGGACGTGACGAAAGAGTTCTTGATTGTCCAGGCGTTGAAGGGGTTTTGGAAAAAGGGGGCGGGGTGGCCGGACGGCCGTCGCCCGGTTTCTTTCGCGCTTTTGGCGCAGTTAGGTGGAGCGTTGGGGAAGGTGTGTTTCTCAGGCTATGAGGTAGCATTGTTTCAGTTGGCTTTTTCATGGGCGTTTTTTGGGGCTTTAAGAGTGGGCGAGTTAATTTCCCCTAGTAAGAAGAGGGCGGGGGGTTTGCAAGCGGAAGATGTAACAGGAGGAAGGGGGAGAGTGGAATTCTGGGTAAGGCGGTCGAAATCGGATCAAAGTGGAAAAGGTAAACGAGTGGTTCTGGGGGCGGTGGCAAGGGCGGGGTTGTGCCCGGTGAAATGCTATGAGCGGTACGTCGCGCTGCGAGGGTGTAGGAGGGGGCCGCTGTTATGTCATACGGATGGGGCTTTCTTGTCAAGGTGCCAGTTTACAGCTGTCTTCCGTAGATGTTTGCAGGTGTTGGGTTTGGATAAAGGTATTTATTCACCACACTCCTTTCGTATAGGAGCAGCCACGGAGGCTGGGTCATGGGGGTTGGGGCCTGATGTGGTGAAGCGCATAGGTCGTTGGGAGTCGGGGAGGTATAAGTCCTACGTGCGTCTCCACTTTATGTGATTTGTTTTCTCGTATCAACGTGCTGTTTTGGTGGGTGTTATCGTTGTTATTCTTTTATTTCAGATGGTACGCCGGCGCTGGTGTGGATTCTTGGGCACTCATATGTGCACTGGGGGGCGTTAAGGGCGGATGTGCGGCCAGATGGGCGGCAACTGGGGTTCCAAAGGTCGGCGGTGGTGATACGGTGGCTGGGCACGCGCGGTATGGTGTGGAGTCGAGTTTTGCCGGATTTCCATTGGTATGCGCAGCTGGATCGGGTTCCTGATTTGTTGGTCCTTCATGTAGGGGGAAACGACTTAGGTACTCGCCCGTTTAGAGAATTAATTCGGGATGTGAAGTATGACCTTCTCCGGCTTTGGTCCTGTTTTCCGAAGGTAAAGGTGATTTGGTCGGAAATAGTGCCGCGTAGTGTATGGAGAAATGCGCGTTCGGTAGAGCGTGTGAACAAGGCCCGGGTAAAAGTCAATCGGGCGGTTTCCAGCTTTGTGGTAAAAAACGGGGGATTTTTTGTGCGGCACTACGATTTCGAGGATGGCCAAGGGAAGTTTTGGCTAGGTGATGGAGTGCATCTCAATGCGGTGGGCATTGACCTATGGGCCTTGCGGATTCAGGAAGGAATCGAGCGGGCGATGATGGATGGTGGGGGCTCGCATACTTAAAGGTGGTCTAAGTATGCTTGTGTGGCGGATTGGGGGGTCCTTGGAGTTGGTGGTAATTTGAAGTAGGGGATTCATCAGAGGTATGGTCCCTAACAAATACATAATTGCTCATGGAGATGGGCGTATTTTGGACTCCTGCTGGGTGGCGTCCCGGGGAGTGGTTTTACATACTTGGCAAGCCAACTGCGGAGCAGAAAGGTGCCTCTGAGCCTGTAGGGGACGGCTGGGGGTAAGTAGCTATACAGGGGGCAGTTTGGCGCCAAAGTTTTGGAGCTCCAAGGACTTCCCCTTTCCTAGTAATGTTATTTATAAAGGAATGTTTTATGTTCATGTAAATTTGTTAATAAAATGGCTGCTGTGGCCGAAAATTTCCAACCCACTGTCTCGTGTGTCTCACTGGGGGAGTGGAGAGTGACATGGGAGAAGGGGAAAAAGGCCTGGAAGCAGGAAAAGGGGTGGACAGTATTGATGGTAAGGTTAAGCAATAAGGGTTCGAAATGGAGCGAGCTCTGTAATCCCATGGTCAAGAAATAGCCGGACACATCATGCAATGATTGGGGGAGGCAAACATGACCAGGGTTGCAGGGGAGAAGGAATGAGGTGAAAAGTTCAAGGGAAGGAGGGGGAGGAAGGTGGAGGGGAGGGGGCGTGGTGGACAGAGGGAATATAGGAAGGGTGAGAGACAGTTTCGCGCCATTCACGCCCCAGGAAAGCAGTTAGACTTGTCCCGCCCGCCCTCCGTTAAGATAGGGTTATGTTTTGTTTAGCAATGTGGATTCTTTGTTGCTGCTGCTGTTTTTTCTTTTACAGGAGTCGGCTGGTGGTGACTGGTAGGAGAGGAGTCACGGTGGCTTTGTTGGCGGATTGGGGGGTCCTTGGAGTTGGTGGTAATTTGAAGTAGGGGATTCATCAGAGGTATGGTCCCTAACAAATACAAAATTGCTCATGGAGATGGGCGTATTTTGGACTCCTGCTGGGTGGTGTCCCGGGGAGTGGTTTTACATACTTGGCAAGCCAACTGCGGAGCAGAAAGGTGCCTCTGAGCCTGTAGGGGACGGCTGGGGGTAAGTAGCTATACAGGGGGCAGTTTGGCGCAAAAGTTTTGGAGCTCCAAGGACTTCCCCTTTCCTAGTAATGTTATTTATAAAGGAATGTTTTATGTTCATGTAAATTTGTTAATAAAATGGCTGCTGTGGCCGAAAATTTCCAACCCACTGTCTCGTGTGTCTCACTGGGGGAGTGGAGAGTGACATGGGAGGAGGGGAAAAAGGCCTGGAAGCAGGAAAAGGGGTGGACAGTATTGATGGTAAGGTTAAGCAATAAGGGTTCGAAATGGAGCGAGCTCTGTAATCCCATGGTCATTATATTCAAAGCAAATACGCAGTTCACCTCTTTCAAGTTACCAGTAAGTATCATTTGTTTTGAATGAATTTCATTTTTTATTTTTTTTGTAACATACCTTTATGTTTTTTGACCCAAATGCTGATAATTTCCTTCATTTTGCAGGTGAGTTTGTTTTCCAGTTATTGGTTGATTTGCCAAGATTCAGAATCTAGAAGATCACAGACTGCCGTCTATAGAATTTAGAGCCATATTGAAGGTAAGTGGTGTTTTTTTTTGGCCTTTAATTGTCTCACTCCTAAACACAAAGTAAAATATGGACACTATGTTCAAACAATTACTGTTCTATACTGTCTGAATAACCTGATGCACTAATCATGTGGAATTATGTAAACCCCATTCTTACGTAATAAATATATAATTCCGGCACTTCGTTAATGTTTCTGTGGTAGTTACAGCAGAGCAAGTGTAATCTCGCGAGATCACGCTGTAAATGACAGGTTACAACGAGATTACGCTTGCTCTGCTGTAAATACCAAACAACCGTTAACGAAGTGCAGGGATTGTGAATAGACATCCCGTGGAATGTCTATTCACTGTCTAAACACTTCCGTATCGTTAATGTGTTCGTATAAGACAGCACATACTGATCTAAAAGGATCCCTATGCGCTGACTAAATGAATGGAGAGAAGTGCATGACGCTGATTGGTCAGCGTCATACACTCCTCTGTACAACGCCCACTTGGTCAATAGTAAAATACGCCCAGTTGTCTATTAAGAAACAACTAATTAGCATAAAGCTAAAACCGCTAATAACGTGGTGAAAATAGATAGTTTTTTTTGTAATAAAAAGCTCTGCTGTCACCTACATTATAGAGGAATAGAGGAAAAAAGCACGGCGCCACATGGTGCAGGTAAATCCAAGGCGGTATAGGCAATTAGAAACAGAGGTATGCTCACCAAAGTTCAGATGGATAAAAACGCCAATATATGAACAATCAAGCTGGAAGTGAAAAGTGCTGCTGCCAGGATCCAAAACCGGTTGAACCAATTGGCCACCGCAAATATGAAATTTTAAATGTGGAAAAACATGTATCATGAACGGCGCTGCTACTTAATAATGGAATATATATTACATACATTATTAAGTAGCAGCGCATGATGCATGTTTTTCCACATTTTAAATTACCTACATTATGGTGCCCATCTCCTTATGTAGGAGATAGGGCACTTATAATGTGGTGACAGAGCCTTTTTAACAAAAAATTTTTGTTTTTTTTAAAAGTAGTAAAATATTTAAAAAAACGATACCAATTTGATATCACCGTAATCATATTGAGCCGCAGAATGAAATTTAGTTGTCGATTTTACTGCACGGTGAAAGCCGTAAAAATGAAAACCCCAAAAAATGTAGAATTCAAAGTTTTTTTCCAATGTCAGCACGCAAAGAATTTTTTGGCCAGTTTCCAAGTACATTATATGGTACTTTAAATGGTGCCATTAGAAACTGCCACTCCTCCCGCAAAAAATAAGCCCTCACTTTACTCTGACGAAAAAATTAAAAACTATAGTACTTGGAAGGAGGGGAGTGAAAAACGAAAATTAAAAAAAATAAAAATGGCTCAGTGCTTAAGGGGTTAAATAGACTCCAGGCCTATGATAATGCAGTTCATGCAACAAGTATACGATAATGGCTATGAAGAGTATATTAATCTGATCACTCGGATGTTATCAGTGTTCCTTGTCATAATGGGGTATGGCCATTTCCAAGTAGCATGGTGTGGCATACAACTACGACAGGTCAAACTCACGGTGTGATGACGTTGCTCACGTGCGTGCTCTTTAATTGGCTAACACATTTCATTCCATCCGGGACTTCCTCAGAGCCACTGGGATACATAGGTAACATCTAGGCTTTATATAGTGTCCTAATTAGGGTATGTTCATACGCTGTGTTTTCAGGCGAATTTCAGGGCGCTAGCCTCTCGAAATACACCTGAGAAAAACGGTAGTTAGACTTCTACAAACATCTGCCCATTGAATTGAAAGGGAAAAATAGTGTCATGTAAAAAGAAGAAGCGTGTCAATTCTTGAACTGTTTATGGAGCTGTTTTCATTGTGTCAATGGAAAAACAGCTCCAAAAACGGCTCCAAAAAAACGCCTCAAAAAAACGTTTTCAGCTTCAAAAACGGCTGAAAATCAGAGGATGTTTTCTCTGAAAACAGCTCTCTAATTTTTAGCCGTTTTTACTTGAGCATGTGAACATACCCTTAAAGGAAGGGTGTCGCAAAAAAAAAAAAATTATACCAATTTGCTTTTAGTGTTTTATTAAAAAATGTTTTATTTATTTGTGTGTTTGTGTCTAACTTTTTTTATTTTTGAACTTTTTCTTGTCTATTGGGGCTGCCATTTTTTTTTCATCTCTGTATGTGTCGATTAACGACACATACAGACATGGAATACGGCACATACAGCCCCATAGTGAATGCGAACGGGACCCGTTCCATTCACTATGCTGTACGCCGTCTGTGTGGGAACGGTGCATGTGCCGCTCTCACACAGTCCAAATGGAAGGTCTTCGGCCGAGCGACATCCGGCGCCATTTTCTTGTCCGGAAGCCGCGGCCGGACAGTAAGATTACTGCTTCCGGTCACGGCTTCCGGACATGTGTTCTAATGCAAGCACTAGGAGCGGAGGGAGCAGACGGAGCGGACGGACCGGAGGGAGCGGCGGCGGCAGGAGCAGGTAAGTTATTTCTGTGTATGTACGTGTTTTAATGTGTGATTACTACTGTATGTAGGCCTACTACACTGTGTGTTCGCTCAAAAAATGGCGACACACAGTGTAGGAGGTTTGATCGTTCAATCCCCTCCTTTCTCCTGGCACGAGCCAGGATAAGGGAGGGGGGATTGTTTGAGGACGCTAGAGCGAGTGTGTCTTCTCCAATTTTGCAGCATAAAGCAATGAGGTTGCTTTACTACATGCCAATGCTGCAATTTTGGGAATTGCTCCATCTAGTTACCATCACTGAGAAATGTTATAAATTAGAATCTAATTTATAATATTTCCTGACTCGCGAAAAAAATGTAAAAAATTAGAACAATGTTTAATCATTTATACACTAACTGTTTAACAAAAATAAAATAAAAAAAATTTCTAGCGACACATTCCCTTTAAAGGTAACATACCTCATAAAAAAAAAATACACAAGATTAATTTGATCTTTTAACCTTCAGAACCAAGCTCATTTTTGCCTTCAGGACCAGCCCCATTTTTTCAAATCTGACATGTGTCACTTTATGTGGGAGTGCTTTTACCTATCCAAGCGATTTTGAGATTGCTTTCTCGTGACATATTGTAGTTTATGTTAGTGAAAAAATTTGGTCGATAAATTCAATATTTTTCTAAATTTAAATGCATCTGCTTGTAAAATAGATAGTAATACTGTAATGGCAGGAAGGAGGTGAAGGGAACAAGTGAGCCCTAATCTACCCACCGCCCTGTCCCTGCCTACTTGCAACGACCCGCCCTAGGCGACGGGGTACAACTTGGCGGCGGTCCCTACGCTGTCTAAGTGCAAGGGAGTACAAACAGGGAACACGCAAGGGAAGGGGCAGTAGCCCACGGAACGCCGCAAGGAAACGGAGCGGTGAATGAGTCAGTCAGGATCAGGATGTAGTGGAGTATACCAACGAGAGAACGGAGCAGGAAGCAAGCCAGGGGCAAAGCGAAGCAGGATAAGCGGAACTGAAGCAAGGCAGAAGCACGGCAGAAGCAGGCTGGAGCAAGGCAGCAGTGGGGCCAGGAATCCAAGAAGAATAACAAGCACTGAGGAAGAGAACACGGCAGGTATAAATGGACAGGGGGCGGAGCTAACTCCGACTGACCAGGCCGCGATAGGCTCTCCCACTCCTGAGCCTGCCACCCTGGTTGGTGGGAGCCGGTGTCAGTCTAAGAGGTCTGGCCTCAGGTGTCGACTGATTAATCCCGGGAGTTTACACAGACGTAGTACCTGGCAGATCCTTTACAAATACCATACAAAATAGCTACTATTTCACATATCCCATTTGTCTGCTTTATGTTTGCATCATTTTTTGAACGTCCTTTTATAAACCACAGTCGTGTGCATGGGCTCATAGAAATGAATGGGGCCGCAATTCTCCCGTAGATTTTCGGGGGAATTGCGGCAGCAAAAGCACCTTAAGTGTTATTTAGGTTACTTGTCTTTTTTGTCCCTAAATATTTCATTTGCCTGTACAAATAACTATGTCATGCTAAAAAAGCATATGACCAACAAATGTGTCAGTCCGTAGAGTTAAGAACAGCATCTCACTTTGACATATACAGTGGAGGAAATAAGTATTTGATCCCTTGCTGATTTTGTAAGTTTGCCCACTGTCAAAGTCATGAGCAGTCTAGAATTTTTAGGCTAGGTTAATTTTACCAGTGAGAGATAGATTATATTTAAAAAAAAAAGAAAATCACATAGTCAAAATTATATATATATTTATTTGCATTGTGCACAGAGAAATAAGTATTTGATCCCCTACCAACCATTAAGAGTTCAGCCTCCTCCAGACCAGTTACATGCTCCATATCAACTTGGTGCCTGCATTAAAGACAGCTGTCTTAACTGGTCACCTGTATGAAAAAGACTCCTGTCCACAGACTCAATTAATCAGTCTGACTCTAACCTCTACAACATGGGCAAGACCAAAGAGCTTTCTAAGGATGTCAGAGACAAGATTATAGACCTGCACAAGGCTGGAATGGGCTACAAAACCATAAGTAAGACGCTGGGTGAGAAGGAGACAACTGTTGGTGCAATCGTAAGAAATTGGAAGACATACAAAATGACTGTCAATCGACATCGATCTGGGGCTCCATGCAAAATCTCACCTCGTTGGGTATCCTTTATCCTGAGGAAGGTGAGAGCTCAGCCTAAAACTACACGGGGGAACTTGTTAATGATCTCAAGGCAGCTGGGACCACAGTCACCAAGAAAACCATTGGTAACACATTACGCCGTAATGGATTAAAATCCTGCAGTGCCTGCAATGTCCCCCTGCTCAAGAAGGCACATGTACAGGCCCGTCTGAAGTTTGCAAATGAACATCTGGATGATTCTGAGAGTGATTGGGAGAAGGTGCTGTGGTCAGATGAGACTAAAATTGAGCTCTTTGGCATTAACTCAACTCGCCGTGTTTGGAGTCAGAGAAATGCTGCCTATGACCCAAAGAACACTGTCCCCACTGTCAAGCATGGAGGTAGAAACATTATGTTTTGGGGGTGTTTCTCTGCTAAGGGCACAGGACTACTTCACCGCATCATTGGGAGAATGGATGGAGCCATGTACCGTCAAATCCTGAGTGACAACCTCCTTCCCTCCACCAGGACATTAAAAATGGCTCGTGGCTGGGTCTTCCAGCACGACAATGACCCGAAACATACAGCCAAGGCAACAAAGGAGTGGCTCAAAAAGAAGCACATTAAGGTCATGGAGTGGCCTAGCCAGTCTCCAGACCTTAACCCCTTAAGGACGCAGCCTAGTTTTGGCCTTAAGGCTCAGAGCCCATTTTTCAAATCTGACATATTTCACTTTATGTGGTAATAACGTCGGAATGCTTAAACCTACCCAAGCGATTCTGAGATTGTTTTCTCGTGACACATTGGGCTTCATGTTCGTGGTAAAATTTGGTCGATATATTCAGTGTTTATTGGTGAAAAATTGCAAAATTTAGAGAAAATTTTGAAAAAATTGCATTTTTCAGAATTTAAATGCATCTGCTTGTAAAACAGACGGTTATACCACCCAAAATAGTTACTAGTTCACATTTCCCATATGTCTACTTTAGATTGGCATCGTTTTTTGAACATTCTTTTATTTTTCTAGGACGTTACAAGGCTTAGAACATAAACAGCAATTTCTCATATTTTTAAGAAAATTTCAAAAGCCTTTTTTTTAAGGTACCTCTTGAGTTCTGAAGTGGCTTTGTGGGGCCTATGTATTAGAAACCCTGATAAAACACCCCATTTTAAAAACTAGACCCCTCAAAGTATTCAAAACAGCAGTTATAAAGTTTTTTAACCCTTCAGGCATTTCACAGGAATTAAAGCAAAGTGGAGGTGAAATTTGCAAATTTCATTTTTCTTGCTGAATTTCAATTTTATTCATTTTTTTTTCTGTAACACAGAAGGTTTTACCAGAGAAACACTACTAAATATGTATTTTCCAGATTCTGCAGTTTTTAGAAATGTCCCACATGTGGCCCTACTGCGCTCGTGGACTAAAAGACAAGCCCTAGAAGCAAAGAAGCACCTAGTGCATTTTGAGTCCTCTTTTTTATTAGAATATATTTTAGGCAGCATGCCAGGTTTGAAGAGGTGTTGAGGTGCCAAAACAGTAGGAATCCCCCAATAGTGACCCCATTTTGTAAACTACACCCCTCAAGGAATTCATTTAGGGTTGTTGTTACCATTTTGACCGCACATTTTTTTCACAGCACGTATTTGAATTGGGCTCTGAAATGAAAAAAATGTCATTTTTTCCAATAAAATGTCATTTGTGATCAAAATTTCTTATTTTCACAGGGAACAAAATACCCCATTTTGTTGCCCAATTTGTCCTTAGTGTGGCAGTACCCCATTTGTGGTGATAAACTGCCGTTTGGGCCCATGGGAGGGCTCAGAAGGAAAGGAGCGCTATATGTTTGTTGGAGTCCAGATTTTGTTGGATTGGTTTTCGGGTGCCATGTCGCATTTGCAGAGCCTCAGAGGTATCAAAGCAATGGAAACCCACCAAAAGTGACCCCATTTTGGAAACTACACCCCTCAAGGAATTCATTTATGGTTGTTGTTAGCATTTTGACCGCACAGTTTTTTCACAGCACCTATTTCAATTGGGCTGTGACATTAAAAAAATGTCATTTTTTCCAATAAGATGTAATTTTTTACCAAAATTTCTTATTTTCACAGGGAACAAAATACTCAATTTTGTTGCCCAATTTCTCCTGAGTGCATCAATACCCCATTTGTGGCAATAAACTGCCGTTTGGGCCCATGGGAGGCCTCAGAAGGGAAGGAGCGCTGTGTGTTCTTTGGAGTACGGATTTTGCTGGTTTGGTTTTCGTGTGCCATGTCGCATTTGCAGAGCCCCAGAGGTATCAAAGCAATGGAAACCCACCAGAAGTGACCCCATTTTGGAAACTACACCCCTCAAGGAATTCATTTATGGGTAATGTGACCATTTAGACCCCATAGTTTCTTCACAGAACTTATTTGAATTGGGCTGGGAATTTAAAAAAAATATATTTTTTCCAATAATATGTCATTTTAGCTCAAAAATTCTTATTTTCACAAGAAATAAAATACTCAATTTTGTTGCCCAATTTGTACTGAGTGCGGCAATACCCCATTTGTGGTGATAAACTGCCGTTTGGGCCCATGGGAGGCCTCAGAAGGGAAGGAGCGCTGTGTGTTCTTTGGAGTACAGATTTTGTTGGATTGGTTTTCGGGTGCCATGTCACATTTGCAGAGCCCCAGAGGTATCAAAGCAATGGAAAACCACCAGAAGTGACCCCATTTTGGAAACTACACCCCTCAAGGAATTCATTTATGGGTAATGTGACCATTTAGACCCCATAGTTTCTTCACAGAACTTATTTGAATTGGGCTGGGAATGAAAAGAAAATTATTTTTGTCAAATAATATGTAGTTTTGGCTGAAAATTTCTTATTTTCACAAGAAACAAAATACCCCATTCTGTTGCGCAATTTGTTCTGAGTGCCGCAATACCCCATTTGTTGTGATAAACTGCCGTTTGGGCCCATGGGAGGGCTCCGAAGGAAAGGACCACCATTTGGCCTACTCAGGATTTTCTAGTGCGAAGTCATGTATGCAGAAGCCCCTGAGGTACCAGTACAGTTGAAACCCGCAAGAAGTGACCCCGTTTTAAAAACTACACCCTTAAGGCATTCATCTAGAGGTGTAGTGACCATTTTGACCGGAGACCTACACCCCATAAACTGTAATGTGGGTTCTCCCGGGTATGGCAATACCCTACATGTGGCTGTTATCAGCTGCCTGGACACACAGCAGGGCCCAGAGGGGAAAGACGAGGGGGGATAAGCTGTGCGGAGTGCATCAGGGTAAGTAAAATTGGGGTAAATTATAATCCAAGGGATGTATGATAAATTTTAAAACACTTTCATACAGAGCTCTGGTTATTCGGGACACGTGTCACATTGATATATTGTGTCCTCCCTTATCCCCCTCTTATAGCAGACTTTGCACCTCTTTTGACTTTTTCCCTTCTTGCCAGTTTGGGGAACTTCTCCTGGAAAGTGTTGCCGCCCTGGTACGATGCGTGTGGCCCCGCTTCCAGAAGTACTGGGTGCCCCCCCTTCTTGGTCCCTAAAGATTAGGTTCTTGATAATCACCTCTTGAAATTCCAGGAAAGTTCGCGTCTGGCCTGCACATCGACGTAGCACGTACGCATTGTACAAAGCCATCTATATGATGTTCCCGGCCAGCTTCTTATACCACACCGCATGGCACTGTAGGGCTTCAGGACTTGATCTTACAAGTCCATCACTCCCATGTGCCTATTGTAGTCCAGGATGCAGTCTGGTTTGGGGGTGGCCTTTCCTTCATATATCCTAAACCTGCAGGTATACCCTGATGCACTCTCACAGCTTATACATCTTCACGCCATACCTTGCCCTCTTACCCGGCAGGTACTCGCGGAATTGAACCCTCCCTTTAAAATGTACCAGGGACTCATCAATAGAAATACACTTCTCGGGGGTGTATGCTTGGGAAAACCGGGCACTGGAACGGTCTAATAGGGGTCTCCGTTTAGACAAACGGTCAAAACTGGGGTAATCTCGGGGTGGGCACGGCTCATTATCAGTATAATGTAAGAAGCGAAGTATTGCCTCATTTATTTATTTTTTTAGGTTCCAGTTCAGTTCTGAAGTTGCTTTGAGGGGCCCATATATTAGAAACCCCTATCAAATACCCCATTTTAGAAACTAGACCCCTCAAAGTATCCACAACAGCATGTAGAAAGTTTATGAACCCTTTAGGTGTTTCACAAAAATGTAGAGCAAAGTAGAGGTGAAATTTACATTTTTTTTTTGTCAGAAAATCCTCTTTATACCATTTTTTTTATAACACAAAAGGATTTATCACAGAAACGCAACTTAATACGTATTGCCCAGATTCTGCAGTTTTGAGAAATATCCCACATGTGGCCCTCGGGCGGTAATGGACTGAAGCACCGGCCTCTGAAGCAAAGGAGCACCCAGTGGATTTTGAGGCCTCTTTTTTATTAGGCACCATGTCCGGTTTGAAGAGGTCTTGTGGTGCCAAAACATTGGGAACCCCCCAAAAGTGACCCCAATTTGGAAACTAGACCCCTTGAGGAATCCATTGTAGTTTTCTTGGGGTGCATGCGGCTTTTTGATCAGTTTTTATTCTATTTTTAGGTGGCGTGGTGACTAAAAAACAGCAATTCTACTATTGTTTTTTTTTCGTTTTTTTTTACAGCGTTCACCGTGCGCTATAAATGACATATTCACTTTATTCTGCGGGGCGATACGATTACGGCGATACCAGATGTTTATAGTTTTTTTTTATGTCTTATGGCGTTTGCACAATAAAATACGTTTTGTAAACAATCATTCACTTTTTGTGTTACCTTATTCTAAGAGCCATAACGTTTTTATTTTTCAATCAATAAAGCCGTGCGAGGACTTATTTTTTGCGTAACGAACTGTAGTTTCGATCAGTACCATTTTTAGGTACATGCGACTTTTTGATCTCTTTTTATTCCATTTTTTGGGAGGTGAAGTGACCAAAGAATTGTGATTGTGGTTCGGTTTATTATTATTTTATTTTACGGCGTTCACCGTGCGGGATAAATAATGAAATAATTTTGTAGTTCAGGCCGTTACGGACGCGGCGATACCAATTATGTATAGTTTATTTGTTTGTTTATATATTTTTATTAATAATAAAGGACTGATAAGGGAAAAGGGGGGATTTTTACTTTTAATACTTTTAAATCTTTTATTTTCTTATTTTTACACAACTTTTTTTAACTTTTTTTTAACTTTATTACTTTGTCCCACTAGGGGACATGAGGGCAGGAGGCTCTGATCGCTATTCTAATACACTGCACTACATGCGTAGTGCAGTGTATTAGAACTGTCAGCTACTCACTGACAGCAAGCATAGTGGGTCCTGACGTTGTCAGGACCCACTAGGCTTCCGTCTATGGCATAGCCGGACGCCATTGTTTGGTGTCCGGTTGCCAAAGTCACCATCGCCGGCCGCTATCGCGTAGCAGGCCGGCGATGGCAGCTTAACCCCTAAAAAGCCGCGATCTCTATAGAACGCGGCTTTTAAGGGGTTAATCAGCGGGGACACAGCGATCGGTCCCCGCTGTAGGAGCTGTGACAGCTGCTGAACAAGACAGCAGCGTCACAGCTCCTGTATGTGTCGGGAGGACGGCCGAAACGGCCGTTACTCCCGAGACGTACTATTACGGCATGGAGCGCGAACGATACAGCTGCCATGACGTAATAGTACGTCAAGGAGCGGGAAGGGGTTAATCCCATCGAAAACTTATGGAGGGAGCTCAAGATCCGAGTTGCCAAGCGACAGCCTCGAAATCTTAATGATTTACAGATGATCTGCAAAGAGGAGAGTGCCAAAATTCCATCTAACATGTGTGTAAACCTCATCATCAACTACAAAAAACGTCTGACTGCTGTGCTTGCCAACAAGGGTTTTGCAACCAAGTATTAATTCTTGTTTGCCAAAGGGATCAAATACTTATTTCTCTGTGCACAATGCAAATAAATATATATAATTTTGACAATGTGATTTTCTTTTTTTTTTTTTATATACTCTATCTCTCACTGGTAAAATTAACCTAGCCTAAAAATTCTAGACTGTTTATGTCTTTTACAGTGGGCAAACTTACAAAATCAGCAAGGGATCAAATACTTATTTCCTTCACTGTAGTAAATTAGATTGGGAAGATTTTTAAAAATATATGAAACTACTTTGAAGTGAAAGGCAATATATTTGAAAAGTGGAGGAAATAAATACTGAGCATGTTCGCAGAATAAAAAGACAGCCATTGGGCTATATAATTTAAATTTTTAAAGGGACTGGTTGTACAATGTCTCATTAGCATAATCAATCCCTATATGAGGGACAAACGTGCCAAGTGACGCTGGCACTCCATAACAGATTCCTGCCCGGCAAGGTAGGAACTGAAATGTGCGCAAAACAACCAATCACCTGCAGAATATATAAAGGAGGAGTAGCCAACACCGTATGTATAGATACATTAAATGATCACTAATCCACAAATTATTGTCAGCTTTACCAGCAGTATTATCGGGTAGAACAAGTTACACAAAACCGTAAAACAAGCCCATACTGCACTGATCAGGAACAGCTTGTATATCCTCCAAATAAAAGAACTATGCCCGTATCACCAAAAAGTAAAATAGTACGAAGAATGAAAATAACTGCTTTTTTATGGCAGAACATAATCATAATAACAGGCAGAACAAAAAAAAATAGAACATTTAAAAACTACAACCCCCAATACATTCATCTAGGGGTATAGTGAGAAATTTTAGTTTTGATTTAAGGTTTTACCAGTTATTCTAATTTTGCGTGACCAATTGTAACGCGACACCACCCTAGGTATTCATCTAGGGGTATTGTGAGAATTTTTTGTTTTGTTTTGGGGTTATTCAAATTTTAGTCAATGGGCAGAAAATGGGAAAGTAAATAAAATCACTATAATGGCCAATATGAAGAAAGAGGGGACTGATAAATAAAAAATAAGTTAAAACTCTAATGAGGTGTGATTGAAGTATTCTTTTATGCATAGGCCAGGTTTTGTGGGGCATGTATCGCATTGGTAGGTGGTGTCTCTTCTGATCCCTCTTCTTGTACACACTCGACATTTTTTTGGGGGTCTTCTTTTTTTCTCGGTAGGAGGTATTTCTGTGGGTAAATGCTGGCCTGGAATAATGCGATTTACATTACTTGCAGTACCCTCCCCTTCTGGGTTTCCAAATATTAGGGCCTTGATCACCTTCTCCTGGAATTGCAGGAAGGTTTCACGATTGCCTGCATACCTGGACACCACAAACGCATTATAAAATGTAATTTGGGTGAGGTGGACGAACAGCTTTTTGTACCATGTTTTTCTCTTACGCATGGCACTATATGGTTTGATCACTTGATCGGATAGGTCCACTCCACCCATGAAGCGATTGTAGTCCAGGATGCAGGTAGTCTTGGTGGATCCACGTACTATAACATGTCTGCTGCTAGAATTATAAATGCTGGACAATATATATATATATCCCTTTTGTCCTTAAATTTAAGAAAGAGCAGATTATCGCTGCAGACAGCACTACGTTCCCCTTTCTGCACCGTCTGTCCCAGCAGGGTTTTGGGGAGGTCCTTCTGATTCTTCCGGATAGTGCCACAGGCCACGGTAGATCTGGACGAAAGGGACTTTAGGAGAGGAATACTGTTACAAAAATTGTCCACGTATAGGTGATATCTCTGACAAAGTAAAGGGTGTATCAGGTCCCAAACTATTTTGCCGCTGATACCAAGAAATGAGGGGCAATTTTTAAATCTTTCACCTCGTAAATTTTAAAGCGGTGTGTGTATCCGGTGGCGCTCTCACACACCTATGTATATTTTTATGCCATACCGGGCCCGTTTGTTTGGGAGGTATTGCCTGAAGTGCAGCCTCCCTTTGAAATTTACGAGAGATTCATCAATCGCTATATTTTTTTCAGGGGTGTAATTTTCTGAAAATGTTATATTATAGTGGTCGATGACAGGCCTAATCTTATATAGCCTGTCATAATGGGGGGACCTGGGTGGTGGGCAACGGGAATTGTCATTATAATGCAAGAACTTGAGCAGGGCCTCAAAACGTGTTCTGCTCATCACCGTACTGTAGAGAGACGTATTGTACAATACGTCAGAGGACCAGTAGTCCCGGATACGTGTTTTTTTAATGAGGCCCATGTTTAACAATAGGCCCCAAAATATTCGGAGTTCCACTGGCTCTGTGGGGGTCAAGCTTTGAACTCTGGTATTATATGAGGTGGGATTGCTGGCAATAAACTGCTCTGCATACAAATTGGTCTGCTGGACCATCGCAGAAACAAATTCATCAGAAAAGAACAAATTAAAAAATAGAATTCCCTGAACCCCGCTGTCTCTACTTGGATCTCTGAGGAGGCAGTAAAGTTGGGAACCTGAGGGGTATAATTTACAGCGGGTACCCACAACGCCTTATTTGAATCCGGCTGTGCAGGGCCAACTGCTCTTCTGCGTTGGGGGGGGGGGGCTCATCAGACTTGCTAGATGAAGATAAAGATGAAAGAACAAATTCCATCTCATCATCACTTGCTGAGTCGGTGTCGGAGAATAACAAAGCATATGTCACATCTGGACTATAAAATCTCTGGGCCATATTGGTATGGTACACTTTATAACTATATAACTAATAAAACTGAAAAAAGTGATCCCTAAAAATACCAATGTATAGGTCACAGGTGGTGACAAGACACAGAGGTCAGGTAATGGGCCTATATAAAGTAGCGCTAACCATGACAAGACTCCCTATAATTGCTAAATAACTGTTACAATTTTTTTTATATTATTTTTTAGTTTTATTTGTTTTATTTTTTTTGAACAAGAAAACTAAACTCCCTAAAAATACAGGAGAGGACGGAGTAGGTAGGGACAGAAGTCCGCAAGTAAACGGTCAGCAAGTGACGGAGATCAGCAGGTGACGGACGTCAGCAGGTAAGCAGGATTAATAGGTGACAGAAGCTGGGGCTAAGGGTCAGTATAGGGTAAAATGAGGGAACTTATTAAACAAAATTTACATGGACACTGACAGGGTCTTCAGATCTGACATGGACCTTCACAGATCTGACAGGATCCTTCACAGATCGGACAGGGTCTTTCACACTAGGCAGGGATCAGCTGAAGGGCATGGAGGGTGAGTATAGAGGAGACTTTTTTATATTTTTATCAAGTTTTTCTGTCAGAAACACTCTGACACACAGTACACTACACTACACTACACCACACTACACTACACTGATGACCGGCTCTGAGAAGATCTGACACGAAATTAGCTTCTCAGAGCCGGGAGACGGCACTATGCCGTCATTGACAGCTGTGATTGGTCTGTCACATTTGACCAATCACAGCGATCGCCGACACGGGACCGCTCTGATAGGTCATGTGTCGGCTAACTATGATTGTTAGCTGTCACGGAAAACAACAATCATTGTGATGTCACAAGAAACAAGCAAATATCAGCAGCACTGGACAAAAGAGTATAAGTTGGGTGCAAGCCTCTTAGGTCACAGTCCAATGACCCTTCAATATACACAAAAAGGAAAGTGAGGCAGCACTACCAAATTTGTGAAAATAATGATCCGTTTATTCCACTCGTGTGCGACGTTTCAGCTCAGTGTGAGCCTTTCTCAAGCATGACAGTGAAGTACAAAAAGCACATATATATGCAAGTCACAATCAAAAATCTCATTACATACATTTCGTGAAAAGATAAAAGAACAATACAGCCAATGTACATCAAATCGTGTCAATACAATCCCTTGTGGATATCCTGACATACATATAAATATAAATATATCGAGTAATGTATATAAATAGTGTAAACATCATATAACGTTAATAAGACCAATCAGTGAGATTGGAAAATATCTGTGACAGCATGTGAATAATATCACCACAGGTGTTTAAAACACTTTAAAAACATTCTGACCTCGCTGGATCGGCTGCTAGCGTCCCACACTGTCCACTGCGCATGCCCGTGAGTTACATCACATATGCATCATGACGTCGGACTTCGGCTCGCGTATGCGCTGTTCCCACTATTGATGTGAATCGCCATTTTGGAAGAGGGCACTGTTGTACCGTGTCATGGGTTATCTGGAAAAACTGGGAAAGATCTTAAAATCCACATTGAGACCTTTTGGGGATAGGGTATCTAGTTTGAAGATCTAGCTCTAAACGTTTTAATTTCGAGATCCTATCACCACCACGTCTATCACGGGGTACATGGTCACCTATAAATAACTTAAAATCATTTTCACTGTGGTTTTTCTCCACAAAGTGCTTGGGCAGAGGTAAATCGATTTTTTTAGTGCGAATCGTTGATTTGTGATTATTGATGAGTTTTTTGCATTCCAGGGTAGTTTCACCCACATATAGTAATTTGCAGGGGCATTGTATAATATATATCACATAATCAGATTTGCATGTTAAATGATATTTGATTTTATGTACAGTACCTCTTGTCGGATGAACAAATATCTCACTTTTTATAAGGTTTTTATAATTGTAGCACCCCAGACATGGGAAACACCCTGTTTTTGGAGGTGCTAAAAATGTTTGATAATTTTTAACCGATGATCCTACATCCACATGGACCAGCCGGTCTTTAAGGTTTTTTGCCCTCATCCAAAATGGCGATTCACGTCAATAGTGGGAACAGCGCATGCGTGAGCCGAAGTCCGACGTCATGATGCATATCAATGCCATACCGGATGTGATGTAACTCACGGGCATGCGCAGTGGACAGTGTGGGACGCTAGCAGCCGATCCAGCGAGGTCAGAATGTTTTTAAAGTGTTTTAAACACCTGTGGTAATATTATTCACATGCTGTCACAGATATTTTCCAATCTCACTGATTGGTCTTATTAACGTTATATGATGTTTACACTATTTATATACATTACTCGATATATTTATATTCATATGTATGTCAGGATATCCACAAGGGATTGTATTGACACGATTTGATGTACATTGGCTGTATTGTTCTTTTATCTTTTCACGAAATGTATGTAATGAGATATTTGATTGTGACTTGCATATATATGTGCTTTTTGTACTTCACTGTCATGCTTGAGAAAGGCTCACACTGAACTGAAATGTCGCACACGAGTGGAATAAACGGATCATTATTTTCACAAATTTGGTAGTGCTGCCTCACTTTCCTTTTTACGTATTGTGATGTCAGCATGTCAAGTGACATGGTGACAGTTTGAATGCAGGGCATTACTGTACGCCCTTTTGTGGGACGGCACCGCTAAAAAGGATGTACAGTAACGCCCATTTGCGGGAAGGGGTTAAGAAACCTTATGTCATTAATTTCCACATACATTTCAATGGGAATACATCCTCCATATAGGAGAGCTAAATTATTAAATAGGACTTTTTGTTTTCCAATTTTGTTTATTAAACTTTTTCAATTATGGGGTACAGGAATAAAAAAAGGAGAGAAACTAAAAAATAAAAACAAAAATAAAAGAAGGGGGGATCCCCAGAAGCAAATTTCGTTACAAGAGATTACAGGTGCTTATAGAATACACAACTATCAATCAGGATACCTTATAGTATTAGTCAGGGGGAGGGAGGGAAAAAAACAAACAAACAAGTCAGCCTGTATTAGGAGCAAAATCCCCTGCTGCATTAATGGCATACAAAAAGAGAAAGCATGCCTCTCCTCCTCTTAATCAAAGCCCAATGCAACCATGGACAAAGAGGTGGGACGGGGACCAGCCGACCACCCATCTCCATCCATGCCACTGTAAACTCTGCAGGAGCGTCTGAGAGAAGAGAACACGCCAACTGAGTGCACGACTCCCACCAACACCGCAATCACTCCAGAACCCCTGCACCCTCACACTGGTGTGTTTCCTAGAAGTATGTGTTCGTGAAACCAAATAGTGTGCTGAAAGCAGTTCCTAATATCCGTCCTAACTCTCTGTGGAAGTAGGGAGATGAAGGTTTCCCATGTGGCAAAGAACTGCTCCACTTGGAGTTCTTTATGGAGAGAAGCCTCCGTCCAATCCATCTTGAATAAATATGAGAGTTTATCCAAAAAACAGCTTGGTCGTGCCCGGTCATGTAGCCAGGTCTGTAAGATGGCATTCGCACCCGCTGCTGCCACACAATGTATCAATCTATATTCTCCTTGGGAGCATCTGTGTGTGTCCGGGTTCATATAGCCAAAAATTGCCCAAAGTGCTGTGTCAGGAGTGTAGTTCATGAGGTTCGGAGTTGTGTATGATCGAATACGGGACCAAAAAGTCTGAATATTAGGGCAGGCCCAGAGACAATGATGGAGATTGGCCTCCATGGTGTGGCATTTAAAGCATTGGGAGGTGGGATATAAACCTATTCTGTGGCCTACAAGTGGAGTTAGATATCTGTGTGCTATTTTAAGTCTCATCTCTAAAAATCGGGCTGAGGGCAGGAATTTATGGGCGTGGTCCAAAGCTTTCAAAATGACGGAGTAAGTGAGCGATTGATCATCAATCTGCCATTTAGTCAGTGGTTTTTGAGTTGTGGCATAGTCTAGTGGTAGGTGTAAGAACTGGTAGTTCTGGTTATTTGACCTTTTTGTATGTTTTGTCTGGAGAAGCCTTGGAGAAGGTAGGGATTCCATTCCCGCTCTGGAAATTGTTTCAAGACATTTGTGATATAGCTTTTGGCTTGTGAATAATGGAAGGGATCAATGGGTGCGGTTGGGAACTTCAACCGCATCTCAGACAGCGTAAGTATCCTCCTCTCCAATATGTGAACAAAGTGTTGTATTGAGGTCAGACCCAGTGCATGCCACCTACAAAAGATGCCATGGGGGTTGCCACCCTGGAAATTAGGGTTGCATATTAATGGCAGGTAGAGAGACAGCGAGGAGGAAGGCTGAATATGTGTTCTGATTTTTTGCCATACCCAATAGTTGTTAAAGAGTAAAGGGTTGTTTCTAGTGTCAGTTGATAACTGATTGTAAGGAAGGTGTAGAAGAGCTGCAAGTGCCTGACCTGGGAAGAGATTAGAGTCAAGAGGGATGGATGTGTAACATGAAGTGTCATGGAGCCAGTCAGAGAAAAAAGCATAGCAGTGCCACCAAGTTATATTGCTTGATATTAGGGAAATGATTCCCCCCATTAGCCCTCGGCTGCTGCAGGATGTGGAAGGCTATACGTGATTTTTTCCCTCCCCATATAAAATTCCTATAAAGGAAGTTAATCCGCTTTTTATCTATTTAGGAGATAGAGCTGTCTAGGAAATTCCGACATCTTAAGCAGATTCGCCCTCCCCAAGTAGGAGAGAATGAAGTGTTTACAAGTGCTTAATCTCTTCTCTAATTGGGAAATATATTGGGAAATGTTAATCCTATATAATTTACCCGGATGTTTGGAGATTTGTACCCCCAAATATGATAACGTTGAAGATTGCCACCGAAACGGGAAAGCCGAGGACCACAGCGGTACAGAAGGTCAATTTAGTAAAAGAGATTCAGTTTTGTCCACATTCAACACATAGCTGGACTATCTCCCCAGTCTATCCAGATCCCGAATGAGTGGGGCCAGCACCCACTTGGGATCTGACACCACTAGCAAGATATCATTCGCAAATGTGGCTACCTTTAATTCTATACTGTGTGATTCAATTCCCTGAAAAATCTGAGTTTGCACCAGATGGCGTAACAGGGGATCGATGGAGAGATTAAAAAGTAATGGGGAGGGGGGGGGGTGGCCAGCAAGCAACATGAGCGGTCGCACTGAGTGAGAGCTCCGGCCGGTAACCCATTATACCTGTGATCCTGACAGAATCCTGAGACCGACAGACCTCTTGACAGGCTCACGAGGAGGCACTGAGTCATGGCACCAATGGGTCCCGCAAAAGGTACATCGGCGGCGGAGAAACTGAAGGACTTTGTCCGGGACAGTTCTCAAAATGGCGCCGCAGCGTCTCAGGCACAGAGATCCTGGCTACCACGAGGCCAGAGCACTAGCACGGTGCAACATGAGGAGACGGAGCCTGCGGCGGAGATGACCCTGCAGCAGGTATATGAACTGCTGCAGGCCATTACTGTATCCACGACATCGCTGACAGGGAAGATAGAGGAAGTGAGGGTGGATTTGGGGCTGGTACGCCATGATGTGCAGAAGTTAAGGGAGCGGGTGAAGGACACAGAGCTCTGCCATTGAAGATACTAATATACGCATTCCTGCAAGATTGTCGGCGGTGGAGGCTAAAGTAGAGATGTGGCAGCAGAAATGTGATGATCTGGAAAACCGCTCCCGCAGGAATAATGTCCACATTATCGGCCTACCGGAACTTGTAGAGGGAGCGACACCTGGCACCTTTATTGAGAGATGGTTCCGTACTACCTTTCCTGAGGCGCAATTCTCAGCAGCATTTGCGGTGGAACGCGCACACAGAGTACCCGCAAGACTGCCGCAGCCAGGCATGCCACCAAGACCCTTATTAGCTCGCTTACTCAACTGGAAGGATCGGGATCAGATTCTGCAGATGGCTCGTTTACATCCTAATATTCAGTACGAGAATTCCAAAGTGATGTTGTTTCCAGATTTTTCGGCGGAGTTACAAAAAAAGCGTGCCACATTTATTGCAGTGAAGCGGAAGATGCGGGATCTGAATATATCATATTCCATGGCTTATCCAGCTCGCCTACGTATTACTGAGGGAGGAAAGGCGGTTTTCTTTGGAGATCCGAGAGAAGCGGAGGAATGGCTATCTATGAGACCAGCCGACCGTCGGGATTGAAATAGCCACGTGTAACTCGTCAGGCTGGCCGAGATACCGAAGGTCCAGGTATGCAGTATGGCTTTTCTTCTTGGTGAACGGACTGGCAGATTGGTGACTGAGCCAAGACATTCTGATTTGAATTCCTGAAGCCATGAGAGGGGGCGGCCGATTTATCCTTTTATACTATGGCCTGTCCGGTGTTTCCAGATGAAGTATGAAGAGGTCTGATGGGGAATAGCGGGGGTAACTTGGGCTAATATAGTTGCTGTATTTCTGTGCAGTTTAAAAGTAACATCTTTATTGTATGCACAGATACCCCGAAAAAGTTAGCCATGTAATAACAGTTACAGTTAAGCCTTTACAGGTTGCTGATAAGTTTACCCGTGGGTGGGGAACCATCTCATGGAAGTCCCCAAAGGGGGAAGTTATGTTTTGTTGGATGAAAGTTATAATGCTTGCTAGATTTATTCGGCAATATACGAGATATATGCTAAAGACATACAGATTCCATTATACACAGGGGATAAGGGGGAGAATCCTGGTCAGACATGTGCAGGTAGGCGTACATGGCTGAATTGAAAGTTATGTCCTGGAATATTAGAGGCATGGGCAATCCCCGTAAGAGAATAGCGGTGTTTCAACATGTGAGAGAATATGGGCCGCATATTCTATGCCTCCAGGAGACGCATATAGTGGTTGATACAGCACATCGTCTAAAAAAAACATGGGTTCAATGGGCAGAACACTCGTGGCACACAACGTATTCTTGCGGGGTCTCAATTCTAGTTCATAGATCGGTAAGGTGGAATGCCACGCGGACGGTGCGAGATGCAGAGGGGAGATACGTATTTACACATGCATATATTAACTGTGTCCCATTTGTGATAATAGGGATATATAATCCACCCCCAGCAAATTTGTCCATAATACAGTCAGCAGTTCACTTTGTTTCCAGCTACCTTGACGCTAAGGTCATATGCATGGGAGATTTTAATCTCCTTTTGAATCCGTCCCTTGATAAATTTGTACCTAGGGGCAGGGCCGCCATCAGGAATTTCAGGGCCCCCTACAGCTAAATTTTCTGGGCCCCCCTACCGTGGCACCGCCTGTTAACGGTACTCCGTCCAGCACTATATCATGGTACCCAGGGCCGCCATCAGGGGGGGTATTAGGGGTACTGATGTGAGAGGCCCGGCCAAACCTAATTGAAAGGGGGGCCCGGCAAACTGCCGCGACTTGCCTTTGGTAGAAAAAAAACAGGCCCCCTGCAATGGGGCCTGTTTTTTTCACCAAAAGAATGTCATGAGCTGCGGGCCCCCCTTTCAATTAGGTTTGGCCAGGCCTCTCACATCAGTACCCCTAATACCCCCCCTGATGGCGGCCCTGGGTAGCATGGGGGCCGTCAAACACCGCCGCCCGTGCGACCGATCGCGCGCACCCGCAAACTCCCGCGCATGCGCTCCGGCGACCGCCTGGAACCGCGCACCGAATTTTGAGGCAGATTTTGACCTGCCCACACTATCTTGCCGCGTTTTTTTGCTGCGTTTTTTGCCCGCGGCGATTGAGGACAGCAGACAGAAAACGCAGCGAAAAATGCATTTTCTGCCTCCCATTGATTTCGATGGGAGGTCAGAGGCGGAACCGCGGCAAGAAAGGACGTGCTGCTTTTTCTTTTTTCCGCGTCTGACTCCCATTGATTTCAGATTAAATCAATGGGAGGCGGTTTTGGACGTTTTTTGGTGCTGATTCTGACGCAGTGTCCGAGTCAATATCAAGGCCCAAAAACTCTGTGAACTGGGCCTTATTGTTAGGGCTTATTCAGACGAACGTGTAATACATCCGTGCAACGTGCGTGATTTTCACGCGCCTCGCACGGACCTATGTTACTCTATGGGGCCGTGCAGACTGTCAGTGATTTTCACGCAGCGTGTGTCCGTGTGTCCGCTGCGTAAAACTCACAACATGTCCGATATTTGTGCATTGTTCGTGCATCACGCACCCATTGAAGTCAATGGGTGGGTGAAAATCCCGCCCAGCACTTCCGCAGCAGTATAAACTATGAATGAAAACAGAAAAGCACCACGTGCTACAAACATACAAACAGAGTGTCATAATGATGGCGGCTGCGCGAAAATCACGCAGCCGCGCATCATACGCTGCTGACACACGGAGCTGTTATGGATCTTTTGCAAGCGCAAAATGCCACGTTTTTGCGCGCGCAAAAAGCACATGCTCGTGTAAATCCGGCCTTAGGGTAGGAACACACTAGGCATGAACGCTGCGGATTTTATGCAACACATTTTATTGTGGAAAATCCGCAGCGTATCACAGTCGCAGCAGAGCGGATGAGGTTTAAACAAATCTCATTCACACGCTGCAAAAAAAAATTTACATGCTGCGGCTTTTTGGCTTTTTAAGCCGCAGCGTGTCAATGTATTCTGTGGAATCGCCGCTCCTCTGTTGCGGAAATGCTGCGGTTCTGCCGCAAAAATCACACGAGAGAAAAAAAAAAAAAGGCACTTTTTTAAATTTATAAAAAAGTTTAGACTTGCCCCGGCCGTAGTCCTGGTGACGCGATCCTCTATTATTAGCGCAGCCCCGCCTCCTGTCATGACGTTTCATCCCATGTGACTGCTGCAGCAGTCACATGGTCTACAGCGTCATCCCAGGAGGCGGGGCTACGTTCAGAAGAGAGAGACGCGTCGCCTAAACTACGGCCAGGGCAAGTCTAAACTTTTTTTTCCCTGCAGGATTCCCGCAGCGGACATGCCTCACCAAACCTGCGCCACTATTTGGTGCGGTTTTGCTGGCAGAATTCCCTGCGGCTCCCGGGATAAGCTGTGTAGTCTTACTCAGCATATCCGCCTAGTGTGTCCCTTATGATGTCGCTCCTGGAGCTGCTGCCGCTCTCTAAATAGGCAGTTGGTCCAGTAGAATTTGGAATTATTTTTTTTTGTGAACCAGCTTAAAAAAATACAAAACTTTTGTGTTAGGGCCTGTTCACATAACCGTTCGCTTCCGTTCCGGGGTTCCGTCTGAGGTTTCTGTCGGGTGAACCCCGCAACGGAAAGTGAAAGTGACAGCACAGCTTCCGTTTCCATCACCATTAGCGCAGTCGACTGCGCTATTGATTCCGTCCGAAAACCAGCCGGAATGGTGACGAACGGAAACCATTAGCGATATTTCCGTCACCATTGAGATCAATGGTGACTGAAACGGAAGCTGTGCTATCACTTTCACTTTCCGTTGCGGGGTTCACCCGACGGAAACCTCAGACGGAACCCCGGAACGGAAGTGAACGGTGATGTGAACAGGCCCTAACACAAAAGTTTTGTATTTTTTTAAGCTGGTTCACAAAAGAAAATAATTCCAAATTCCACTGGACCAACTGCCTATTTAGAGACCGGCAGCAGCTCCAGGAGCGACATCATAAGGGACACACTAGGCGGATATGCTGAGTAAAACTACACAGCTTATCCGCCCAGGTAGCCGCAGGGAATTCTGCCAGCAAAACCGCACCAAATAGTGGCGCAGGTTTCGTGAGGCGTGTCCGCTGCGGGAATCCTGCAGGGAAAAAAAAGTTTAGACTTGCCCCGGCCGTAGTTTAGGTGACGCATCTCTCTCTTCTGAACGTAGCCCCGCCTCCTGGGATGACGCTGTAGACCATGTGACCGCTGCAGCAGTCACATGGGATGAAACGTCATGACAGGAGGCGGGGCTGCGCTAAGAATAGAGGATCGCGTCACCAGGACTACGGCCGGGGGAGTCTAAACTTTATCAATTTAAAAAAGTACCTTTTTTTTTTCTCATTTGTGATTTTTGCGGCAGAACCGCAGCATTTCCGCAACAGAGGAGCAGCGATTCCACAGAATAAATTGAATCGCTGCGGCTTAAAAAGTCACACTGCAGGTCCATTTTTTTTGCAGCGTGTGAATGAGATTTGTTTAAACCTCATCCTCTCTGCTGCGACTGTGATACGCTGCGGATTATCCACAATAAAATGTGTTGCATAAAATCCGCAGTGTTCATGCCTAGTGTGTTCCTACCCTAAGGCCGGATTTACACGAGCGTGTGCTTTTTGCACGCGCAAAAAACGTGGCGTTTTGCGCTTGCAAAAGGTCCATAACAGCTCCGTGTGTCAGCAGCGTATGATGCGCGGCTGCGTGATTTTCGCGCAGCCGCCATCATTATGACACTCTGTTTGTATGTTTGTAGCACGTGGTGCTTTTCTGTTTTCATTCATAGTTTATACGGCTGCGGCAGTGCTGGGCGTGATTTTCACGCACCCATTGACTTCAATGGGTGCGTGATGCGCGAACAATGCACAAATATCGGACATGTTGTGAGTTTTACGCAGCGGACACACGGACACACGCTGCATGAAAATCACTGACAGTCTGCACGGCCCCATAGAGTAACATAGGTCCGTGCGAGGCGCGTGAAAATCACGCACGTTGCACGGATGTATTACACGTTCGTCTGAATAAGCCCTAACAATAAGGCCCAGTTAACAGAGTTTTTGGGCCTTGATATTGACTCGGACACGGCGTCAGAATCAGCACCAAAAAACTTCCAAAACCGCCTCCCATTGATTTAATCTGAAATCAATGGGAGCCAGTCGCGGAAAAAAGAAAAAGCAGCGCGTCATTTCTTACCGCGGTTCCGCCTCTGACCTCCCATCGAAATCAATGGGAGGCAGAAAATGCATTTTTCGCTGTGTTTTTTGTCAGCTGTCCTCAATCGCAGCGGGCAAAAAACGCAGCAAAAAAACGCGGCAAGATAGTGTGGGCAGGTCAAAATCTGCCTCAAAATTCTTTAAGGAATTTTGAGGCAGATTTTTTTTTGCCTGCAAAATACTGTGTGAACAGGGCCATAAATGATCAGCACTTTGAGATAATTTACTCACTGTGTCAGAAGAGCTGCTGCTCCCACTCCAGTCCTCTTCCGGCGATGTCTTCCAGGCGAGGTCTTCGGTCCAGACGTCCAGTCCTTCACCTCCAGCCAGGCTCCAGGTAAGTTTTGTCCATGTGTGTCCGCGGCTGCGCACGCTTCGTTCGCGGGTGCGCGCGCGGCCGATCGCGGGTGCGCGCGCGGGCGGTCTCCAGTGCGGCCGTTCGTGGGTGCGCGCTCGGGAGTTTCCTTGGGCGCGCGATCGGGTGCGCGCGCGCGGGCGGACGGTTTGACAGCCCCCCATGACGAGGGGAGGGGGCCCGCAGCAGCAGCAGCAGCTCACGACATTCTTTTAGTGAAAAAAACGGGCCCCATTGCAGGGGCCCGTTTTTTCCTACCAAAAGAATGTCGCGGCAGTTGCCGGGCCCCCCTTTCAATTAGGTTTGGCCGGGCCCCTCACACCACTACCCCTAATACCCCCCTGATGGCGGCCCTGCCTAGGGGTGGGGCTGAGGAATTGACCTCAACCTCCAATCTGCAACGCATGACAGACGAGATGGGGTGGGTGGAGATGTGGAGACTGAAACATCCTCAATCTAGTGAATTTTCATGTTTTACTCCTGCCAGGGGGGCATTGTCTAGAATAGACTATGTGTTTGGATCAGCTTCACTGGGACCTAGGGTGACTGAGGTTGAATATGCCCCTCCTAATGTATCGGATCATGCGCCATTACAAGTGACGTTTCGTTTATATGATAGACAGGCTAGCAAACTCAATTGGAGGGTCCATCCATTCTGGTTGTCGCTGATAGGGACGAATGACCGAATTCCTGATCAGTTAACCCCATTTTTTGAAATTCACGGCGAAGAGACTTCTGCCTTATTGAAGTGGGATACATTTAAGGCATACTTGAGGGGCTGTTTACGGTCCACTATCTCCATTATTAAAAAAACATCCAGGGTGGAGGAAGATAGATTGGCGGGAAACTGGAAGGACAGGGAACAGACATTTATAGAGGAGCCGACCGAGGAGAACAGATTGCAATGGCAGCAGGCGGGCAGGCTGTATCAGATACATCTAAAGGAGAAGGGGGACAGGAAGTTGTTCTTCCTTAAACAAAATGCCTTTGAATTAGGTAATAAGTCTGGTAGGTTATTGTCACACATAGTACATTCTAATAAATCCTCTCCAGCTATTGTGGAAATTTTAGATGAAGGGCGTCAACCTATCCATGACGCTGAGCAGATTGGAGATCGGTTCCGTAGATTCTATATGGATTTATATACATCCCAATGTGATTACTCGTAGGAGTCACTGAAGGAATATCTGGAGGGGATAGAATTTCCGCGGATATCAAGGGAACATAGGGATTATCTGGATGGGGATATAGACATGGAGGAACTACAGACGGCAGTGAAGGATCTTAATAGAGGGAAGGCGCCAGGGCCGGACGGGATCCCGTTGGAAGTGTATTCCCGATATCTGGATATCATTGGTCCTGAGTTGCTCCAGATGTATAAGGCAGCCTTTGAAATGGGGGAATTGCCTACTTCCTTATATGAAGCTACCATTATTATTTTGCTGAAGCCGGAAAAGGATGTTTGGAGTGTGGATATTACAGACCTATCTCCCTGCTCAATCTAGACTATAAGATCTTAACAAAAATTTTAACGAACAGACTTAACCATATTATAACATCAATCATACATGAGGACCAATCTGGCTTCATCCCGGGGAGGTCCACATCTGGGAATATTCGAAGGGTTCAGGCGGTTACACAAGTAGGGAGGCAGCTGAATAAGCAATGGGCGTTGGCATCTCTTGACGCGGCAAAGGCCTTTGACTCGGTAGAATGGAAATACTTACACGCGGTTCTAACAAAATTTGGGTGCGGGCCTGATTTCTCCAAATGGATATCTATCTTATACAAACATCATAGGGCGAATTTATTAGTTAACGGGGTGGGTACGGCTTTATTTGATCTGAGCAGGGGCACTAGGCAAGGATGCCCACTATCTCCTCTTCTCTTTGCAATAGCTATAGAGCCATTGGCCCTCCGCATACGTCAAGACCATATATTTAGGGGGGTGAATATTGGCAATAGAGAGAGTAGGATAGGATTATATGCAGACGATATGGTCCTATATATGTCCGAGGTACACAAAACCCTACCAAGGGCTATTGACATTGTAAATTGTTTTGGTCAGTACTCGGGCCTGCTGATAAATTGGACTAAATCGGCACTGATGCCTCTGTGGGAAGTGGAGTGGCCAGATATATATTATAACCTGCCGGTAGTTGAGATTTTTAAATACCTAGGCATTCACATCACTAGGCTTCCAGAGAAGTCTCATGACAAAAATATATACCCATTGGAGACCCTTTTCATGGAAAAATTTAAGGCTTGGAAAACGCTGCCGTTGTCCGTGACAGGAAGGGTGAACTTAGTAAAGATGATCCTTTTACCAAAGGGATTGTATTTACTGGAACATGTGAACGGACCCATTCTGAGGTACTTCTTTGATAGGTTACACTCACTTACGGCTAGCTTTGTATGGGGGACATCTCGAAGGAAAATAGCACTGACTAAGTTACAGCGTCCATGGGATAGGGGAGGCATGGCACTACCTGACTTCTACATCTATTTTTTAAGTGGCCAACTACGATACTTGAAGGAGTGGATCAGCAAGGGGGAGGAATCCTTTTCCAACTATGCTTTGGGACAGGTGCTGGGCGTTTCAGTCATGTGGCCGGTGTTGGAGAATCCGGCTTTGTTTAGAGGTTAAGAGGCTTTTCTGGACCTGTGCTATAAAGCTGGATTTTCGTCCTGTAAAAAGTGTTGGGACTTGGACTACACTTACAACATAAAGGTACCAGTGAAAAAACCTTGAGAAAAGGGTTTGAAATAATCCTCTCTAAGGAAGCAATTTTTGGTCTAATACAGATATGTGTCATGTGAATATATATTCCCAGAAAAAATAACTGCTCATGACATCTTGCTTAAATATAGGTTATACTTGGCATCTCCTAAAAAAAATCTCTTCCGGATCCTTTGCCACCTGGATCCCGTCCATAACATAAATGTTGAAATCTGGACGATGCCTGTAATTTGAAGGCACGAGTGGAAAATCCCTAGCAGGTAGCTAGACAAAATTTCTCCAAACAGATCTTGGGAGTGTCTGCCTTATCTCCTGTTTAAACGCACAATGTGAACAGCACAGCACAGATCTTGGGAGTGTCTGCCTTATCTCCTGTTTAAACGCATAATGTGAACAGCACAGCACAGATCTTGGGAGTGTCTGCCTTATCTCCTGTTTAAACGCACAATGTGAACAGCACAGCACAGATCTTGGGAGTGTCTGCCTTATCTCCTGTTTAAACGCACAATCTGAACAGCATATAGCCGGCTTTGGGAGGGAATAACCTGCTTATATTCTCTTGTATGTCATTTCTCCTTAAAGGAACAGTGTCATCACAAATTATTTTTTTATATGTTAAAGATGTTAGTGCTTTATTAAAAACGTTTATATTTATTTGTGTGTTTGTGTTTTACTTTTTCTTATTTTTACACTTTTTCTTCCCTATGGGGGCTGCCATTTTTTGTTCCATTTCTGTATGTGTCGATTAACGACACATACAGACATGGAATACGGCAGCCACAGTCCCATAGGGACTGCGAACGGCTCCCGTCCCATTCACTTGTGTGTACGGCGTCTGTGTGGGAACTGCGCATGCGCCGCTCCCACACAGTCCAATTAGAAATTGGCGCCGTCCAGCGCCATTTTCCTGTGGACCGGAAGTCGCGGCCGGACAGTAATATTACTACTTCCGGTCGCGGCTTCCGGACTTGTGCACTTGGACCAGCGGCAGCAGACGGAGCGGACGGGCCGGAGGGAGCCGCGGCGGCAGGAGCAGGTAAGAGATTTATTTGTATGTTCGTGTTTGTGTACGTTTACTACTGTATGTAAACCTACTACACTGTGTGTTAGCTCAAAAAATGGCGACACACAGTGTAGGAGGTTACACCGTTCAAACCCCTCGTTTATCCCGGCACTAGCCAGGATAAAGGAGGGGGGGAAGCTGAGAGCTCACTAGAGCGAGGGCTTTTTACCCAATTTTGCAATGCTGCAATTTTGGGAATAGCTCCATCTAGTGACCAGAAATGGGTAATATTATAAATTAGAATTAATTTATAATATTTCCTGACTCGTGAAAAAAATAAAAAAAATTTGAACAATGTTTAATCACCCACACACTAAATTTTTAATTAAAAAAAACAAAACATGTTTTTCTGGCAACACATTCCCTTTAAACCACATAATGTTAGGGCATGACCACACATGGCGGAATTCCTCCGCAACTGTCCGCATCGATGCCGCACAGAATCTGCGTTGCAGATTCTGCAGCGGATCTGCACAAAATGTGCAGTACATTGATGCGGACTAGCTGCTGCAGACTGCAGGAAAAGTGCTTCTCTTCTCCCTATTCAGTGCAGGATAGAGAGAAGGGACAGCACTTTCCCTAGTGAAAGTAAAAGAAATTCATACTTACCGCCCGTTGTCTTTATGACGCGTCCCTCCTTCGGCATCCAGCCCGACCTCCCTGGATGACGCGCCAGTCCATGTGACCGCTGCAGCCTGTGCTTGGCCTGTGATTGGCTGCAGCCGTCACTTACACTGAAACGTCATCCTGGGAGGCCGGACTGGAGACAGAAACAGGGAGTTCTCGGTAAGTACGAACTTCATTTTTTTTTACAGATACATGTATATTGGGATCGGTAGTCACTGTCCCGGGTGCAGAAACAGTTACTGCCGATCGCGTAACTCTTTCAGCACCCTGGACAGTGACTATTTACTGACGTCTCCTAGCAACGCTCCCGTCATTACGGGAGCCCCATTGACTTCCTCAGTCTGGCTGTAGACCTAGAAATACATAGGTCCAGCCAGAATGAAGAAATGTCAAGTAAAAAAAGCAAGACGCATCCGCAGCACACATGACATGTGCATGACAGCTGCGGACTTCATTGCGGAACTTTGAATCTCCATTGAAGTCAATGGAGAAATTCCGCCATGAGTCCGCCACTGCTCCGCAACAGACAGAGCATGCTGCGGACACCAAATTCCGCTCCGCAGCCTATGCTCCGCAGCGGAATTGTACGCATCGTGTAAACGAACACTGCTAAATTAAAGTGAAAGTCAATGTAGAAACGGCTCCGCTGCGGATTAACGCTGCGGAGTGTCCGCAGCGGAATTTAAGTGCAATTCCGCCATGTGTGAACCCGCCCTTATTGTATCATTTTGTAAAACAATGTTTATATGCATGCAATAATTTGTCGGTATATCGCAATAGCTCTTGCAACTTTGTTAGTAATTCATTTCTATGAATGTTAGTAATCCATTTCTATGCACAATGAATTTCCACCAATCTGACAATTGTGCATGGATAATGTAATTTATATCCAAGTTTTTTCTATATAAAAAAATAAAATTAAAAAAATCTTAATAATAAATACATTTTGTATAAATTGTTTAATACAGTCTTATCTTGTATTTATTTTACCCAAAGTGTGCTGGTTGGTCCATTAGTTTTTCGTTTTCTTTTCTGCCTTGTTTAGAGGTAACCTGCTCCTGCTTCACAGACTAGCACATCAGGTGTGGAAGGCAACAAAATTGATGTGTGACTTTGGGGCTATAGAGGAAGGAACGCCGCTGTGGGATAATCGCATGTTTACACACTTACACATGTTAGAGGGATCTGAGTACTGGAAGGGAAATGGAGTTCAGTGCATGGGGGATGTGTATGATGACAATGTGTTGCTATCGTTACCCAGATGATGGAGAAATTTGGATTAAATCGAACCCAGTTTTACAGGTATCTGCAATTGAGACATGCGTTGACCGCACAGTTCAAAATGCAATCCCTGTCTATTTCAAAATTCCCGCTGATAGGAGTGCTTAAGACACAGGGACCCAAGGGTATCATCTCAGCACTATACACCCATCTCCTAAATGCAAAAATTGAAACGCAAACACTACCCGTGCAGATGGCATGGCAGGAGGTAATTCCTAATATGTCAGAGGAGGACTGGATAGAGGCGTTGGAGTCTCCAATGCTGGTATCTCCGTCAGCCAATAATAGAATGACTCAACTGTACATTTTACACCAGTGCTACCTTACACGACCACTTTACATAAATTCTGAATGCCATAGATGTCACTCCTCTGGGGCTGACTTCATGCATCTCATATGGGGCTGTCCCTGTATTAGCTTATTCTGGGATGGGATATTGGAGGTATTAAATAGCATTGTGACGGTGTCCATATCCAAAACTCCGTAAGTATGCTTGCTGGGCTTGCTGCAGGAGGAAAGATGGATGTTTCATATACGGGTGTTTATAAGGGAGACTTTATTTCTGGCCCGGAAGGCTATAGCCCTGAGATGGATGGCGGATAAATCCCCCACGGTCGAGCAATGGAAATCACTAGTTAATACAGTCATACCGTTTGAGAAAGTTGTATACAGAAATAGGAAATGTGAACAGAAGTTTGGGAAGATTTGGGATGGCTGGCTCGCAACATCAGAAACCTTGGGTACGAGAGGGAGAATGCACTCCTTATTGCAGTAAAATATGTTTAGAACGATTCCTACTAAATATAGGTATAACGGAATAAACTATGATTAAACTTGGATAATTTTGAACATGTGCGGTTAGGATGTACTGTATGATCTGTAATATGTACTGTATGGAAATGTATGGAATGATATGTGCTCAATTTTCATGTACTACGGTTTGATTTACTGTAACATCGTATATTGTTTATTGCAAGCTTGGAGTTCAATAAAACGAGTTTAAAAAAAAAAGTTATGGGGAAAGAGGGCAGCCCTGTTTTGTGCCCCTAAATATATTTATAAGGGTGGAATTCAGCCCATTGACCGTCACACACGTTGCGTAAAAGCGCAGAAACTGTACAAATTGAGAGAAAACCGTGCCAAATTGTAATTTTGAGAGGACCGCGTCTAAAAAAGGCCATGCCACGGTGTCAAAGGCCTTTTCGCCATCCAGGCTCATGAGCATGGTGACCGGTTGTGTCGGGTCCTGCGCCAAAACAGTCGAAGCCACTGCCATTCTAATATATTTAATGCTGGTCCTACCCTATGTGAACCCAGTCTGGGCCTCACCAGAGGAGACCGGGGAGAAAGCACTGGAGTTTGTCCGCCAATATTCTAGCCAAAAGTTTATAATCTTGATTTAATAGTGATATCGGGCGATAAGATTGGGGTAAGGATGGGTCTTTATCTGGTTTCGGTATAAGCACTATGCGAGATTCTGTGAAGCGGTCAATGGGCTTATTTTCTATAAAAGTTTCATCACATAGACTCGTCAGGATCGGTACAGTTTGGGGGCCTAGCAGTTTGTAATATTCTGCTGAAAATCTGTCTGGACCCAGCGTTTTCCCATTAGAGGTCAAAGAAATTGACTGTCTCAGCTCTTCCACCTGTATCTCTGAGTTCAAGAAAAGCTGTTGTTTTGAAGAGAGAGTGGGCAAATGAACCGAGGCCAGAAATAAATCTATGTCAGAAAGAGAAATTATTATTTATTTTTTTTAGTTAAACCATCATTATTTGAGTGATTACACATTGTTTTCATTTTTTAAATTTTTTTCACAAGTCAGGAAATATTATAAATTAGATTCTAATTTCCATGTGCTGGTCACTAGAGGGAGCTGTTCCCAAAATTGCAGCATGGTCAATGTGGTAAAGCAACTTTATTGCTTTATGCTGCAAATTTGGGGTATAGAAAAAACCAAAAGCACTCTATAGATATTGGAAATCTTAATTTTCAAAATTGCTTTATTATATTTTCAAATGAAAATGGTATTTTGAAACAAGCGATTATTCTGTGAACGTTTCGGCCTATCCAAGGCCTTTATCACAATCACTACAATAAATAGAGAAATAAACACACATGATATATATGTCTTTCCGCTACATTAGCATATATAAATTTTAGGCTTAAACAGATATTGACAATGTCAAAAAAATCCACATTCAATACATGAATTGACAAGGCTTAGTATCAAACAAAAGATAAATTTTCAGTGTAGTAAAGAGACAATTTAAAACAGGACAACATTTCCTTCATAATTTTTAAGGCATATCATCACAATGTAAGCAGCATGTAGTATATTCGCACGGACCATGGCAGGAATATTGCTCTGCGGTAAGAAAAGTGAAATACTAGAAATAGGTACACATGCAGTTAATAGACCAATAATTATGTCAATATATATACAAACATACAAAGATCCATTTAAGGAAAAACGAAGGAGGGGTATTGGTAAAATACCGCTCAAGACCATACCATAAGATACCGGTAATCAGGTGCACAGAACAGGAGCAAATAAAGAAGAACAATGGTAGATGGAGTATGGAATCAAGAGCGCAAGGGAGACATACCTTCCTATGATGTTTGACCTGGATCGATGTAACGGCGTCTGCCAGACACTCCACAAGCATTGGTGTAGCTACTGTCTTGGACACAAGCCCCAGATATAGGGCGCTGGTAGAACTTAAATTCACTCTAAATTCAGATGAGGATAGTATTTGTTTTCTTGATACTACTATCATAAAGGATCATGAGGGCTATCTTACTTCTGATCTTTATTCCAAACGAACAGACAGGAATGGATTGCTGCACTACAAGAGTAGTCACTCTAGAAACAATAAAAGTTCATTACCAAAATCACAGTTTACGAGAATTTCCAGGATTGTATCGAACAACGATACCAAAATAACTAGGTTACAAGAAATGTCTAAGAAATTTACACAGAGAGGCTATCCACCAACACTTCTGTCACAAGAATTGGAAAAATTACGCGAAACAAACAGAACAACAACAAAAAAAATCTACTCAGGTCAGATTACCGTTAGTTCTTACTTACCATCCCATAGTACCTAAATTACAACAGATTGTCCGGAAACATTGGTCAACATTACACACTGCTTACCCTCATATTGAGGAGTTTTTTCATCCTGTGATGATGTGTTCAAAGAGATCCCCTAATATTCGTGATCGCCTTGTCAGAGCTGATGTTGGCAGTTTCACTAAAATATCCAGACAAAGTTTCCTGCAAACAAGGCGTAATGGCACGTATCCATGTTTACACTGTTCATGTTGTTCTAATATTATAAAGGGTGATACAGTTCAGCACCCACATAGTAATAGGACTTTCCCCATTAGGAGTTATTTTCCATGTGATTCCAATTTCGTGATTTACTTAATTAAATGTCCATGCGGCCTCACCTATGTAGGTGAGACCACTCAACATATTAGGGACCATCTATCTAGTCATAAATCGACCATAAGATGCAAAAAAACATGGTTACCTCTACCTGATCATTTTATTAAGCTTAACCATAATCTCTCCCAAATGAGATTTCAAATAATCGAACAGGTACCCAGACCCAGGAGAGGTGGCAACCATGTTAATTTATTGAAAAAGAGGGAATCTTATTGGATACATACATTAGAAACCTTAGCTCCTAAGGGTCTAAATAGAGAGTATGATCTATTATCCTAAACTTGTATTACTATTGCAGTTGAGTGTCTCTGTTAATAATATTATGTTCTGTTTCTTTTAGGCATGATAGAAAAAATATGAGATCCATTGTGCGACCAGATACAGGTACCATAAAACCGGTTCACTGAATCCTCTTTGTTCTTTCCCCTTTTTTTTTCCCCCTCCTTTTTCTCCTCTTATCTTTGCATCTGTAATTCTACATACATTTCCTTTATTCTTTCATCTTCTTTTTTTCTTTTATCATTCCAGTATTTATTTATTTTTTCCAGTATGCATTAATCTTTTGTACATCACTATATCCTGATATGGTCACATATTCTTTGATTTAACTATATACATCAGGTTATCACTGACATTATACATACCCTAGAGATACATCAGAGCTTGCGTTCCAGGGACGCCATTCATCACATTGTTCACAACAGCGCACATGCGCAGATTGCGTTTCACACAACACCGGATATCTGGTGTAAATTACCAGCGCCCTATATCTGAGGCTTGTGTTCAAGACAGTAGCTACACCAATGCTTGTGGAGTGTCTGGCAGACGCCATTACATCGATCCAGGTCAAACATCATAGGAAGGTATGTCTCCCTTGCGCTCTTGATTCCATACTCCATCTACCATCGCTCTTTATTTGCTCCTGTTCTGTGCACCTGATTACCGGTATCTTATGGTATGGTCTTGAGGGGTATTTTACCAATACTGTTCCTTCGTTTTTCCTTAAATGGCTCTTTGTATGTTTGTACATATATTGACATAATTATTGGTCTATTGACTGCATGTGTACCAATTTCTAGTATTTCACTTTTCTTACCGCAGAGCAATATACCTGCCATGGTCCCTGCGAATATACTACATGCTGCTTACATTGTGATGAAATGCCTTAAAAATTATGAAGGAAATGTTGTCCTATGTTTTAAATTGTCTCTTTACTACACTGAAAATTTATCTTTTGTTTGATACTAAGCCTTGTCAATTCATGTATTGAATGTGGATTTTTTTGACATTGTCAATATCTGTTTAAGCCTAAAATGTATATATGCTAATGTAGCTGAAAAACATATATATCATGTGTGTTTATTTCTCTATTTCTTGTAGCGATTGTGATAAAGACCTTGGATAGGCCGAAACGTCTACAGAATAATCGCTTGTTTCAAAATACCATTTTCATTTGAAAATATAATAAAGCAATTTTGAAAATTAATATTTCCAATATCTATAGAGTGCTTTTGATTTTTTCTATGGACTGATAGTGTGGGTTCCTAAACCCGAACCTATAGAGCACCAACACAAATCTATCTAGGAGTGCAACTTTACATATATTTTTGTAAGCAAATTTGGGGTAGACACACTTGCTCTAGTGTCCTCACACAATCCCCCCTCCCTTATTCTGGCTAGTGCCAGGAGATGGAGGTGGTTGAATCTTCAAACCTCCTACACTGTGTGCCGCCATTTTCTGAGCGAATGCACAGTGTAGGAGGATTAGATACAGTGCTAAGCAGACAGTATAACACTAACATACACGGACATAATACGCACATCACATACACAAACATAACTTACCTGCTCCTGCCACCGCTGCCGCCTCCGCTCCTATTACTTGCACCTTCGCTTCCTTGAACATATGGCCGGAAACCGCGGCCGGAAGTCGTCATCTGACTGTCCGGCAGCAGCTTCCGGTCCACATGAAAATGGCTCCGGATTTTGCTCTGCTAACGAGCTTAGTTTTGGTCTGCGTGGGAGCAGCGCATGCGCCGTTCCCACTCAAACGGCGTACGCTGCAGTGAATGGAACTGCTCCCGTTCGCATTCTCTTTGGGGATGTATGTGCCGTATTCCATCTCTGTATGTGTCGTTAATCGACACATACAAAGATGAAAAAAAATGGCAGCCCCCATAGAGAAGTAAAAGTAAGAACACAGTAAAAAATAGAACATAAGAACACAAATAAATAACATTTATTTTAATATCACACTAAAAGCAATATTATATAAAAAAAAATCATTTCATGACACCTTCCATTTAAGCAAGGAGAGGAGCGGCCATGAGTTTGCCTGTCTTATTACCCCACCTATAAAACTTATTGTCTGTATTTCTCACCTGCCAGGAAGATTCATCATGGATAAAGGTGTCCATGAGGTGCTTAACTCTCTGATATACGCTAGATGACTTTCCGGGGTAGAATCATTAGCATGGGTCCTTTGGGTCAATAATAGACAGTTATGTAAGGCAGTGAAACGATCTCTTCGTCATTTTCGCCTCAGAGACAGATAACTGATGACATGTCCCCGCGTCACAGCCTTCGATGCAGCCCACAATAGAGGGATATCATCTGACTGAGATATGTTGTCATCCAAGTAATTACCCCAGTGCATTTGAAAGTATTGTTGGAACTCAGAGGAATCTGTCAGGTAGGCAGGAAATCTCCAAATTTTAGCTCTCTCAGTTGAGGAGGACAAGGCCATAGTCAAGGTAATCGGGGCATGGTCCGAAATAGTAATCGGATAGATTCGGGAATTATTATGGGAACCAAACAATGAGGTGGAGATTAGAAAGTCTATTCTTGAAAATGTGCCATGTGAACTCGAGTGACACATATATTCCCTTGCTCCAGTGTCAACTACTCTCCAGGGGTCACACTAATTAAGAGAGTCAATGAAAAACTCTAAGGAAGATGCAGCCATTTGGGTTTGAGGGTTTGGTGCGGAGCGATCCATAAAGACATTTTGGACTAGATTAAAGTCCCCGCCAATTATTAAATTGCAGCGTGGGAGACCCAGAATTATCTGAAGAACCTCTGTGCAAAATACGTGTTGGTCCTGATTAGGGGCGTATATGTTAACCAATAAATAGGGAGTGCCTTCCACCGTGATGTGAAAGCTAATCTATGGGGGTCACTAATGGATTGTTCTAGCTTGAATTGTAGGGTTTTTCTAAAAAGAATCGCCACCCCCCTTGAAGAAGAAGAGTGCAAGGCGGAATTAAGTGAGTCTCCTGCAGAAATATGATATCTGAGGAGAGTCTCTTGAGGTGGTTAAGCACTTTCCGTCTCTTCAGAGGCATGTTTAGGCCTGCAACGTTCCATGAGAAGAATTTTAAATGTGGTGATATGTGATAAGTCTATGTGAGGTACTCATCCTGTATCTAGTAGGAAGTTCTGGATTAGCAGAGATGTGAACCAGTCACCACTTCACGTGGTCCCAGCGAGCCGCATGTGTAGCCTAAATAGAGAGGTGTCAGCAAGTTCAGGAGCCGTGCACCCAGGGGTCTGAAAGAGGAGAGAATACATCAGAGACAGGCAATAACAGCAATAAAGGCAAAACAGGTCAACAATTAGATGAACAACAGTAACAGCAATCTAGGCTAAGAACAGCGATGTTACTGTCATAAAGCAAACTGAACGTTGTCTGCATCAGTTCGCAACCGTTTGCGAAATGTACACATGTCCAATGAAAGTCTGGTATGATATTCCCTGGTAACACAGGTGCATATGACTCGGCATCGTGGTCCTCCAGGTGAAGCTGTCTCCGAGCCAGAACCGGATCTTCAAAAATGCGTATGCGTTCGCCATCTTAAACTCTCAGCCTTGCCGGAAATAAAAGTTGAAAGCGAGTGTTCCTCTCATGAAGCAAGTGGCAAACAGGAGCGAAGGCTTTTCTTTTTTGTGAGACAGCTGCAGAGTAGTCCTGGAAAATCAGGATTTTGGAACTGTTGATCAATAAGTCCATCTGATTCCTGTATGCTGTCAGAACTTTTTCCTTAATTGCCCAATAGTGGTACTTGGCTATGACAGGACTTCTCAATTGGACCTAAGAGGGCCCAGCATATGTGCTCTCTCAATCATGAGGGGGTCACCCCCAAGAACTAGGTTAAGTGCTTGTGGAAGGGATTTGGTGAGATAGTCCATCATGCAATCTGCCGTCACCATTTCAGCGATACCCACAAATCTTATGTTGCTGTGTCTGTCCCTGTTTTATAGATACTCCAGTTCGTCCCTTAGCGCCTGAGTTATAGCTTGGCTCTGGCACAGGGTATCCTCCAGATTTGATATGGTATGTTCAGAGGAGGTGTACCTGGTCTCCTTCAGCAATCTTCTGAGAGTTGGAGGTGATCTGGGCCAGCGCCGAGTTAATAGACATGTGTTGGACATCCAGGCGTTTATCAAAGAGGGGCATCAAAAACTTTGAGACCTCCTGAGCCACCAGGGTAGCCTGAAGTGAGTCCATCGCAGAGCGATGTTGAGGGCTTTTTTGTGAGGACAGCTGAGGGGGGGTCATATCATCTCCTGTAAGTAGCTCCGAAGAGAATTGCGGGTGCGAGTTGAGATAATTTTCCCCCTTTAGCGTTTCCCTTAGTTTTATGGTGTAGGAGCTTGGGGAGTCCAGTACTGGGGCGTTCTGAGAGCGGGTCGACTTTCCTTTTGACGATTTTGTGAGATATCTGTCTATGACACAATTCCCTAAGTCAGGGGTAAGGCGTCAAAAGAGCATATTAGAGCAGAATAACAGAGGGGCAGACGGGGAATTACCTCAACGGCATTCAGACAATCGTTAAAACATCACTGGCTGTATGATCCAGACAGAAGAGATTAGGATGCAAATATAACGTTAGTGTTCCGCCAGAAGCCAGCTCCAGGACCAATATGAGGCAGGGCTAGTCACCATCGTCCGTTCACCAGAGGCGGAGAGGTGGGCACTACGCAGGCCATCTACCACGAAGTGTGGTCGGCGTTTTGGTCAGGGAGAACAGGGTCTCCAGGGAGCCGCACAGATTTCTCTGGGGCCTCCCCAATATTTCCAGGTGTGTGGGGGATGTGTGGTCCCTTGCAGGACTTGTACCCCTCTCCAAAGTGCAGGGCCCTGGGGCATAGATTGGGTCCTCCGGAGTCTATAGGGACATTTCCCCTGTGCGGGTCCACTTACCCAGGCGTGTGGCGGGAAGAGGCTGTCCCGCAGCCTAGCTGGATGGCGGCTGTTCACGGACCTCTGTCAGGGATCACTGCCTGGGTGCGACCGCCGGGGTCGATGGGGACCACCAAAGACTCTGGGGCTGATTACTCAGGGGAGATCCACTCACCCTGGGACGTTGGGGAAAATCACCGCCGTCCCGCGGCTATTTAAGATGGCGGCTGCCGCCGCTTCTTCCTCAGCGTGACACTGCCTGTGATTCCGGGGCTAAAAACAGAGGGGATTCTTCATCACCCCCACTCACCGCCAACCCAGGTGTGGCGGGATGCCAGTGGTCTCCGGGGTCAGGATGCCTCTGATGCAGGGTAGATTGCTGAGGCCGTTAGGAGCCACGGGTAAAAGTGGCCATACGCGATGCTCCGCCCCCTACATAGGTCTTTTAATAGTTTATACAAGAAATTAACCCTGTCAAGATAAAGAGACAAGAAAAAAAAGAGAAAAGGGTGTTTTTAAAAATGAAATTGAAAAAACAGGGCTGGTCCTGAAGGCCAAAATGAGCTCAGTCCTGAAAGGGTTAAGGCTTTGTTATACACATATTCAATCACATTTTTTGTGTATCCCGTAGTCTCAAAGCGTTTTGATAGTTCTGTAGATTCCAATTTAAAGTCATCAAATTTAGAACAGTTCCGACGTATATTCATAGGAATTGACTTACTGGGATTCCCTTAATCTGAGAAGGATAGATTATTTCCTGCCAATGGTTTTTAAAAAGTGGAAGTTTTAAGTTTATTATTTTCCTTATGAATATTAAGATCCAAGAAACTAATTGTTGATTCATTATATGTAAAGTTGAGTAGTAGTTCATGACCTGGACACTGGACACTGGCGAGAGCAGACGTGAGATAGGAGATAATTTACAGCCATCCTCCATTGAAACATCGATTCCCTCGAGGAACTGAACACAGTGGTGCTCCCCATGGATACAGCTAAACCCAGAAGGGTTTTTTACGCCGTTCAGTGGAACTACAGTGTGGAAGTCTAGTATCAGAGTCGGATCCCCGGCCTAAATTTAGAACCGGAAGTGTGCAGACCGCTCTTCCGGTCGGTGGCACAGAGGCCCGGTGAGATATAATAACGGCCCCTGAAGGAGTGGGTTGCTCTAGGACCCTGTCCCAAGAGGTTCCCCTGGGTGCTAGCTCTTTTTCCGGCCTACCATTTGGCCTTCCATCAGTCCATCGCGGTCTCTGGGGACGGAAGGCTTGCCAGCTGGTCTCCTGACTGACTCATACGCTACTTCCAGCTACTGGTGAAGCCCTGAGGGCGCCCCTCATTTTGGTGCTGGCAACCGCAGTCGGAGACACGGCCGCCATTTTGGATTCACTCTGCCTGCCTGCTGAGCACCTTACAGACCTGCCAGATGTGCCGGAGGCGGTGAGTGTATCCTGCAATCTCTCACTCCCATGGGTGTACCCCACCATCAAGATCTGCCAGGGTTACATTTCGAAACATGTGGTACGCTACCACTTCCCTGCTGCCCATCTATACTTTTTACGGATTTAATCTGGACATTATGAAACTGGAGGATCTTCCCCCTTCCCTATGCTTCAACGTATGTTTGGCTGTGCACCAGTCTCAGGTAATTCTTTGCTTTTTCACTATCCTGCTGCTCAGGGTGCTCCCATAATGGCTCCCCCTAAGCAACCTAAAATCACGGACAAGATGGATAAGTCCACCGGTCCTACGTCCGGGGGCCCGTGCATCTTGGCTTTCTGAGCCCTCTGCCTCTCCCTCCACTCCAGATGTCTCCCCACCTGAGCTGTCCATGTTGGACGTGCTGAAGGCCATTACTGAATCTCGCACGGTTCTGACTGAGAAAATTGATTCCCTCCAGACAGACTTTGGCCTCCTCAGAACTGAAGTACACACGCTATGCGAAAGGGCTGCTGAGTCTGAGAGGTGCATTTCTTACAGAAGATGTGGTGATTCCCCTGAGATCGAGAGTCGACACTCTAGAAGCGCAGCAGTCCCCATGGTGTGCTAAAGTTGATGACATAGAGAACCACTTGCGAAGATCTAACATCTGCTTCATTGGCCTCCCTAAAGGTGTGGAAAAACCAGACCCTGCTACATTTTTGGAAACTTGGCTCAGGTCCTTATTTGGAAATACTGCCTTTTCCCCTATGTTCTGTGTGGAACGGGAATATCCACCTGGGGCACCGCCATGCACTTTCATCACCAAGTTTATGAATTTCAAAGACCGAGACAAATTGCTGGAATTAGCAAGAAAGCAGTGGCCTCTAAAACACACTAACCAGGATGTGAGAGTCTTTCCTGATTATTCGTTGGAGGTATAAAAACAATGGCAGCAATTTGAAGAGGCCAAGAAATGTTTGAGGGAGAAAAACATTCTCTTCACTATAGTTTACCCAGCCAAACTCAGATTGATGCACAATGGCTCTGCGGTATTCATTGACAAACCGGAAGAAGTCTTTGTCTGGTTGGAACGTCATGATTTATTTGCCCCTAACATTATAAGAGGTCATTCTAATAGGGTTAACAGTCATCCTGGTATAGACAATAATGAGGAAAATCTTTAAAAGGTGTCTTACTGCTCTCGAGACAGAGGGTGTTCGGACACTGAATATTGACCTGTCAGTGTGCAGCACTTCTCCATGAGGGTTGGCAAAAGGAGGTGAAACTGCTACCGGAGGCTTCCTCCCTGAGCACTAGGAAGAAAATCATCGAATGGGGGAGAGAAGGGTTAGAACATACATTTAAATCAGGTAAACATAGCACGACACAAGTTTATTAACAGCATAAGTCATGATGTCAACATAGAAGGTAATGTCAAGATTCATCATTATAAGTGAGTATAGAGGCAGCCAAGCACATATATGAGTAATTTAAGCAACACGTAACTGTTATTTCAACTTTTACACAACATAGATCTATTCATCTACAGTAAACCATTAAGTAGCGTAAACTATAACCCCAACTAAAGTATCTTATGTAAGGAGGGGGTGACCACTGTCATTTATATCTATTCATTAGCACATATGGCTCAAGACCAGTGGGGAATGTGTAGTAAATAAATGAATTATAGGGTTCCAAATAAACCTCAAGGAAACAATGTGTAGAAACCCATATTACTAAACTGAAGACAGTAAGCCTCATTCGACGTTCATGTGCTGTAAAAACAAGCAGTCACTTATGTCATGATGGAAATATTTTTCCATATAGCAGGTCTGAATAAGAAGCGACTTGGGTTAGAAATGGAAAGTAGGTATCTGAGCTCAGGTCAATGAGTGCTGTCCATATGTATTCTTTTGGGAGTGAGTTTTCCATGTTTCTTGCGGACTTTCGCACCTTTGCTGGAGCCAGCAACTTCCCAGGGTGTTTGAGGAGTGATAGAAGGAAGGGAAGCGACTTGTACTTGCGCCCAGTCTGGGATATTTAGGTCAGTAAGATCCATAAGCGAAAGCGCCTCTTGGAGCTCTTCTCGGTTATTGATAGAGAAGCGTTTGCCTTGGGTCTGAAAAGTAATCCCAAAGGGAAATTGCCACCTGTACGGGATTTTGCGATTATGTAGGGACTCAGTGAAAGGCCTCAAAGCTCTCCTTTTGTTGAGAGTGACCAGGGACAAGTATTGGAAGAAAATGAGTTTGCTACCTTTTATTCTGATGTTATTGCGCCTGCCTCTGTTGTCCTGGTCTTCCAGCCAGTCTGACACTTTATTTAGGTGAGATTGGCATGCATTGAAAGTGGTGGTGGCAGCTTCTGAACAGTTAATAACTTGTGCCTGGGTAGCTTCTAAGTTTTCCACCCTAGCCACAAACTGTTTAATATCTTGTTTAATATCATGTAAGTCTCAGATAATGGGGTCAAGAGCTTTGGTCAGAGCACGATGAATAAATGATCTCGAAATCGGAAGATCTTTTGAGATTAAATTGTCCTGCGTATCACTGTCCTCCTCCTGATTGGGGATTAAGGAGTTCTTAGCAGTCATCTTGTCAGGTATGTCTGTTGGGAGGTCTCCCGCTTGCAATGTAGAGTTAGGTTTGCATACAAAATTGTCTAGGTTTCATGATCTAGGATTGCGAGATGTGTCTCTGGCTTTGTTCAGTCCGATCTTGACCATGTTGTGGGATGAATGCTAAATATGGGTGGCTGCTCCAAATGGTACCAAGGTCTCAAATATTCAAACCTTAGTAGCCTAGGTTAACGTCTTTAGCAAAGTAGATCATGTAGAAAGCTGTTGGTTTTCCAGAAAAATTAGGGCTAGGCCCCCTGAGGAGATGGGGTAGAAATGAGTCAGATATCGTTCCAAGTCTGTTTGAATAAATAGATTTACAGCAAGGCAAATCCAATAAAAATTTAAGCTATGCCTCAGGCAGGAGCGTTGCTGGTATACGAACCGAGTGTTTTTTGGTGTATGAACAGAAAGCATGTGTGCAGGCTTTTGAGGGACTCCCGTAGACACAGGGGATGTTATATAAGAAAGTGTCCTCGGTAGCCGCTGTCACGGCGCGGGGTGTGGACCCACTGGGCCGTACCGCGTAGCGGGGTAGCAGCTGGCCAACAAGGTACAAAACAATGTCTATAGTTCAGGACAGGTAGCTGAGGCAATGTAGACAGTAGCAGAAGCACGACTTGACTTTCTCAGCAGGTGGCACCATGGATGCAGCAGAAGACTCGACTTGACTTTCACTGTAGATACGATAGCACGGGATACAGGGTACAGGCAGCAGGAACGGGTAACACTGGGAACTAGAAAACACTGGGAGACCATTTGCAAGACAAACTTAGGTATACAACAACGCTCATGCAAGGAACCATTGGGCAGAGCCCCTTTTTATAGTCCAGCAGCCATTTGGGCTAATAATTGATGGGTGACAGCTGGACGCATACTGGCCCTTTAAGGCCGTGCACGCGCGGGCGCGTGGGCGCGCGCACCCTGCGGGAATCAGTCCGAGGACCCGGAAGTGAGTGCTGGCGTCTCCCTGGAGGGAGCTGACGCCGTGAAGAGAGATGTCCATGGCCGGGGCCGTCAAGGGGTAAGTCTGAAGGACGACCCCCGGCCATAGACGTTACACCCGCTTCCTATTAGATAATGTGGAGGGATTACTTTTTGCTCGACATTGCTATTGGAAGTGCTAACATCAGGGATAACACCTTCTTGCAGTACACCAGTGAGAAACGCCTTAGAGCAGAGAGTATGCATGGCTCCACGAGGGCCTATGTAACCCCTGCCACCAGAGTGATCCAGTTGTCCCTTTATGTAATTAATATCAAAAACTCATTGCCATTACTGTGATGCTTCTCTATAGGTCTGCAAGTATGTAGCAAGCAGATATATAAGATGGCGGCCGCGTCACCAGGGATTCTTGTTTGTGGGGGCAGTGTGTTCACCCGTGGCCGTCCAGAGATTCCCAGCCAGCTTGGAGAGGGAGCAGAGGGGACCACAGCACTGTTCAGGATGCCCCTGGTCTCCGGAGCTCCGAAGAGCTTGGCACGCTACACGCGCCAGCAGCAATGGCCGCATATTTAGGCTTCAGTCCGGCCGGTAGGTCTCAAATTAAAAATCCTCCGAATGAGCCGATTTTGGGCTCAAAATGTATGGCCGGTAAAGCTGGTGAGAAATATGGTCTCCAACGCCTCAATACAATGTTGTAGAGGGGAGGATGGACCCGGATGGACCCAGATGGTGCCTGGTCGTATGGAGCTCCCTCGAGGTGTGTCCGTCCTGCTCTGCCGCTAGCCACGCCCTGATTTACACAATTTTATGTATTTATATAAAAATATTAGCTTTTTAAAGTATACTATAATTTATATTTATTTTTACTTATGTCTAAGGAAAGTATGGTCAGCGCTGTTTGACATCTAGTGGTGCATTTTTGCTGTTACATCACATTAAATGTTTTCGGATGTCTGGAGGCCAAAGATAAACGAAAATCCACCCAAGATCATTTAAGACATGTCAATCAAAACCTGTTTATATACTGTACCACTGGGACTCCAATTAAGAACAAATGTGTTGTAAAACACTCTAATATTATATTAGCCAGAACAGGTCATGCCTGCCATGGGTCCCTAAAGATCACGAATTCTGGACCGTTTTTACATGTAACGATAAATTCAACAGAGATATACTAGAATGCAGAACCCATGTATTAGGTCATGCACTCAGGGACTTATGAAGAAAATTCAAGGCATTTTAATGCCAATAACAGGGCGTATGTTCTTTCCAACTATTTCATCTAAATGTGGATTTTATTCAGTGGGGAGCTGAGCAATTTTTCTGTTAGAGTTCAAATTAAAAGCAAAATCTGTAAAAAAAATTGTTTTATTTTACACAGATATGCTGAGAGACCACAATAACTAGTCGCTTTCCATGAAAAAATATTTGTCATTGGAAACAAGCCAGAATCTATTAACCTTTATGAACAATGGAGTTCTCAAAAGAGAACATATGTCGTTTAACACCTTATTAAGTGATTAAGTGAGAACATGGTTAATGCTTAAAACCTTCAATTAAAATGAATCTTAAATAATTTTATACATGATTCTGTTTAGCTCTTCCTTATTCAAATAAACACAATAATTTAATACACTTTATATCCACAGCCAAATTAAAATATGTTTATGATGAAATTGAGTCAGTAATGCTAATGTATACTAATATAATACTAAAACAACAAAATATTGTTTTCTTTGGCTTAAGACATTGATCCCTTTTTATGGTACGTGACAACATCAATATAAATATTTTAGGTGGAGTTATGCATATGCATTGATAGGTCAGAACCTTTAAAACTCATACTCTTATTTATTTTTCTTTTAAAATTTATTTTCAACTAAAATGTAATATCAGATTTCTTTTTTTACTGGACAGGCCTGGTGATCAAAATGTCATGGCTGACGGGGAAGTGTAACATGGAACCAGGGGCGTAACTAGGAAAGACTGGGCCCCATTTCAAACTCTTGAACAGGGCCCCCCACCCCCGGATGCCACAAGCAGCCCCCTTATAAATATTGCCCCCTGTCAAATGTGCCATACAGCCCCCCGTGTAGACATTGCAATATAGCCTCACCTATAGACAGTGTCACACCCCGTTTGTAGATAGCGCCCCCACATCCCCCTTGTAGATAGTGCCATACAGCCCACTGTAGATTTTGCCATAAAGCACCTACTGTATATAGCGCTATACAGCTCCCACTGTATATAGTGACACACAGCCCCCCCCTTAGTAGAAAGTGCAGCACAGCCCCCCCTTAGTAGAAAGTGCCACACTCAACCCCCTGTAGATAGAGCCACAGCCATCCCCCTTGTAAATAGTGCCATACAGTTTCCCCTTGTATATAGTGCCACACAGCTCCCCCTTGTGTATAGTTCTACACAGCTCCCCCTTGTGTATAGTGCCACATAGCTCCCCCTTGTGTATAGTGCCACACAGCCCCCCTTGTGTATAGTGCCACAAGGCAATGGTGCAACCGAGAAAGTTGTATCAGCCAGGGAGATGTCACTCAAACATGGAAAGGTGGGTTTGGAGGCAGGACTATGTGACTCTGCAGGATAGCTGCACCGCCCCATGACCCTCTAATGAGTAATTAGCATATAGTGTGCGTCGTTTTAAAAGTGGATTTTAAGAATTTTGCTGTATCTGAAAAAAACATGCAAGGGAATGTTTGGAAATAGTGTCAGGTCATGTATTACCGCATGGTGGCGTTTCAAGGGGTTAAAACTACCTGAGAGATTCCCATTAAATATAAAATGAATTGAGAACAACTCCATCTGCCCTGCAATTTTGTTATTATAAATATATCCTATATAACTACAGATCCAGAACCAAGCTCTGACATATATACAGTACCACATCTGAGCTCAGTACATAAATACAGTACCACAACCAAGATCAGTACATAAATACAGCACTAGAACCAAGCTAAGTACATATAGACAGCACCAGAACAAAGCCCAGTACATAAATACAGGACTGAAACCAAGCTCTGACATATATACAGCATCAGAACAAAGCTCAGTACATATATACAGCACTAGAACAAAGCTCAGTACATAAATACAGCACTAGAACAAAGCCCATACATATATACAGCACCAGAACAAACCTCAGTACATAAATACAGCACCAGAACCAACCTCAGTACATAAAAAAAGAACTAGAACCAAGCTCAGTACATATATACAGCACCAGAACAAACCTCAGTACATAAATACAGCACCAGAACAAACCTCAGTACATAAATACATCCCCTGAACCAAGCTCAGTACATATATACAGCACCAGTATCAAACTCATTACATATATACACAGCACCAAAACCAATCTCATATGTATATACAGCACCAAAACCAAGCTCAGTACTTAGACTACCGTTCAAAAGTTTAGGGTCACTTAGAAATTTCCTTATTTTTTAAAGAAAAGCACAGTTTTTTTCAATGAAGATAACATTAAATTAATCAGAAATACACTCTATACATTGTTAATGTGCTAAATGACTATTCTAGCTGCAAACGTCTGGTTTTTAATGCAATATCTACATAAGTGTATAGAGGCCCATTTCCAGCAACCATCACTCTAGTGTTCTAATGGTACATTGTGTTTGCTAACTGTGTTAGAAGGCTAATGGATGATTAGAAAACACTTGAAAACCCTTGTGCAATTATGTTAGCACCGCTGTAAACAGTTTTGCTGTTTAGAGGAGCTATAAAACTGACCTTCCTTTGAGCTAGTTGAGAATCTGGAGCATTACATTTGTGGGTTCGATTAAACTCTCAAAATGGCTAGAAAAAGAGAGCTTTCATGTGAAACTCGACAGTCTATTCTTGTTCTTAGAAATGAAGGCTATTCCATGCGAGAAATTGCAAAGAAACTGAAGATTTCCTACAACGGTGTGTACTACTCCCTTCAGAGGACAGCACACACAGGCTCTAACCAGAGTAGAAAGAGAAGTGGGAGGCCCCGCTGCACAACTGAGCAACAATTAGTACATTAGAGTCTCTAGTTTGAGAAATAGACGCCTCACAGGTCCTCAACTGGCAGCTTCATTAAATAGTACCCGCAAAATGCCAGTGTCAACGTCTACAGTGAAGAGGAGACTCCGGGATGCTGGCCTTCAGGGCAGAGTGGCAAAGAAAAAGCCATATCTGAGACTGGCTAATAAAAGAAAAAGATTAATATGGGCAAAAGCACACAGACATTGGACAGAGGAAGATTGGAAAAAAGTGTTATGGACAGACGAATCAAAGTTTGAGATGTTTGGATCACACAGAAAAAACATTTGTGAGACGCAGAACAACTGAAAAGATGCTGGAAGAGTGCCTGACGCCATCTGTCAAGCATGGTGGAGGTAATGTGATGGTCTGGGGTTGCTTTGGTGCTGGTAAAGTGGGAGATTTGTACAAGGTAAAAGGGATTTTGAATAAGGAAGGCTATCACTCCATTTTGCAACGCCATGCCATACCCTGTGGACAGCGCTTGATTGGAGCCAATTTCATCCTACAACAGGACAATGACCCAAAGCACACCTCAAAATTATGCAAGAACTATTTAGGGAAGAAGCAGGCAGCTGATATTCTATCTGTAATGGAGTGGCCAACGCAGTCACCAGATCTCAACCCCATAGAGCTGTTGTGGGAGCAGCTTGACCGTATGGTACGTAAGAAGTGCCCATCAAGTCAATCCAACTTGTGGGAGGGCCTTCTGGAAGCATGGGGTGAAATTTCTCCCGATTACCTCAGCAAATTAACAGCTAGAATGCCAAAGGTCTGCAAAGCTGTAATTGCTGCAAATGGAGCATTCTTTGACGAAAGAAAAGTTTGAAGGAGAAAATTATTATTTCAAATAAAAATCATTATTTCTAACCTTGTCAATGTCTTAACTATATTTTCTAGTCATTTTGCAACTCATTTGATAAATATAAGTGTGAGTTTTCATGGAAAACACAAAATTGTCTGCGTGACCCCAAACTTTTGAACGGTAGTGTACATACAGCATCCGAACCAAGATCAGTACATATATACAACACCAGAACAAATACAGCTCAATTTAGTTCAATCCCTGCCGCATAGGTTTGTACGTTGTAAAACTCCAGCTCCCAGCATGGCACTAACAATGGTGAGGATATGCTGGGAGATGCTGTTTCACAAAAAAAAAAAAAATCATATCATAATCATCTCGCTGCAGATCATACAGAGACTACAGTGCTGATTAGAAGCAGAATAAACATTTACATTAAGTGACTCACCAGTGACGTCTCAGATTTTAGTTCTTTTCTTCTCCATCCGTTCCAGACATATATGATGGATTTCTGCGTTTTCCGCTCAGATGTCTTCAGCTTCTCACTTTTAAAACATTTCTGCACCTATAAACAAAGTAAAAATTCTCAACACCTGTTGCACCTCTAACTATAATGGCACCATACACTGTGTCCCTGATTATAATAGTACCATACACTGTCACACACACACACACCATGCCCCCTGTAGATAGTGCCCCCATAGCCACCGTGCTGCCCTACATATAGCATCCCCTATAGGTAGTGCTCCACGTATAGCCCGCCTCTGTAGACAGTGCCCTACATATAGCCACCCTGTTGCTAGTGCCCCACAGGTAACCCACCCCTGTATATAGTGTCACACATATAGCCCACCCCTATAGAATGTGCCCTAAAAAATAGCTCCCCTATAGATAATGCTCTACATATCGCCGACCCCTGTATAGTGTCCCACATATAGCTCCCCCTGTAAATAGTGCCCCACATATAGAACCCCCCTGTAGATAGTGGCCCACATATAGACCCCCTGTATATAGTGGCCCACATCCCCACATATAGACCCCCAGTAGATTGTGCTCCACATCCCCACATACAGACCACCCCTGTAGCTAGTGCCCCACATCCCCACATACAGACCTCCCTGTATATAGTGTCCTACATATAGATGACCCCCCTGTAGATAGAGCCCCAACTATAGATAATGGCATTAACAGTTTTATGAGAAAAAAAAAAAAAAAAAAACGTTACATACTCACATGATCCCGTTCCTGTTCGCTGGCGATGCAGATCTGCTCTCTTCTGAGCGGGTCTGCTGGAGCTGAACGAGCATCGTCCAATGACGCTGATTGGCGGGGCAGAATGACTTGCCCCGTCAATCAGCACCTTTAAAAACATGGAGGCGGCGCAATGACGTCATCGCGCCGCTAGCCAATCAGCGTCATTGTAAGGCGCTGAATGGTGGGGCATGCCCGGCCATTCAGCGCTAATGCATGTATTTAGCTGTCGCTAGCACCGGGGCCCCCTCCGGTGCTAGCGACACCTACAGGCCTGTGTCGCACGGCCCATACTTGTTGGAGGCTCGGCGGCGCGGGCCCTATAGTAGCGACGCTGCTGCTGTAGCAGCCATAACGCCTGCTAGTGGCGCACATGGGGGGGACGTGTCGGCTGGTGGCACGGACCCCCTCAAGCCGCGGGCCCCGTAGCAGCCGCTACGGCTGCTACTGCGGTAGTTGCGCCACTGCATGGAACATTCTATCTTTGACACTGATCAATCATGATCATGATGCTGAAGAGCTTAACCCCTTCCTGACCAGAAGCTTTACCCCCTTCTTGACCAGGCCCATTTTCAAGTATTAGCCATGTGCCAATTCAAAAGCAAATTGTTGTTCTTTTACTCTTCCAACCTACATGTGTTTAGTCTTGTTTTTCTCAAAACATATTGGGCTTCCATATTGTGTAAAAAAAAAAAGTGATATTTTATTTTTTTTTAAATATGGAAGAAAAATGTAAAAAAAAAATTTTATATATGATTTTAGTTGATGTTCTTTTACATCTGGTGCATACCTTTGGGGTAAACACACCTGAAGACATATTTTGCAACTTCTGTTGACTTCAGCGATACCAAATATGTGTACATTTCTTACACGCTGGCCATAAGGCGGAGTTTACAATGAATGCAAACTGGCTTTTCGACAGAAATTTTCCAAAGATGGTTTGTTGACATATGACTATTAGCCCATTTGCACGCTTCCAAGATAGTTTTCAGTCTAGTGGGTGAATCGGGTCTGTGAAAACGGACCTGACTCTCCGATCTGTTGAGAGATAGAACATATCCTATCTCTCTCTGGAACGTCCTTGCAAAGTTAACTCCGGACCGCCCGGAGGTTTATAGTCTATAGGCAGTCCGCAACTGGTTAAACTTTATACTTGCAAGATAATAACCTTATATCAGGTAAAGACATTCTCCCGTGCTCTTCATTTTTATAATGAGTCTTACAGTGTATCTAAATTTTCAAGTGACATTTCAGAATAAGCGGTCATATATGTGTACATGAGGAGTAACACTATTTTTCACCATTATATCACTTGTATATGGTATTTATTTGCAGTTTTCCCCGCTGCAGGCTCTCTCTAATTCTCAGTTGAATCTGAGCTAGTGGGCGGAGCCTAATGGCTATCAGGTTTTTTTTATACACAGCACTCATGGGTAGGGTTTCTGTGTTACTCTGCTCCCGCTTCCTCCCCCTGCTCCCCCCTCCCTTCTCTATAGACTTCTAAGTGTAGGCAGTGAAGAGACATACCCCCACTTCCTGCAGTCCATCAATTCTGCTCTGTAACTAGAAATGGATTTTGCTTGACAACAGAGGTTGGACAGCAGGTTACATGAAGGGAGACATCTAGTGGCAGTAACTTCACACAGAGTTTATATGGATAAAACCAAATTTTAGGGCTGGATTCACACGAGTATGTTCCGTCTGTAAAGGACGGAACGTATTTCGGCCGCAAGTACCGGACCGAACACACTGCAGGGAGCCGGGCTCCTAGCATCATAGTTATGTACCACGCTAGGAGTCCCTGCCTCTCCGTGGAAATACTGTCCCGTACTGAAAACATGATTACAGTACGGGACAGTTGTCTCGCAGCGAGGCAGGAAAGTAGCAAGACCCACAATGTCATGCAAACCACAAGGAGAACCTGTATTAGTAGTCATAATGTACTTGAGTTGCCTTTGTGAAAAAAAGATTGAACAAATCAGCACTTCATAATACTCATTCAATCTGCCCAATCCTTTTGTTCATAGACCGTTTGGTCACAGCTATTCCTTCCGACTCCGCATATACATGCACGCTCAGCCGGGACTTGCGGCCAAAATACGTTCCGTCCTTTACGGACCGAACATGCTCGTGTAAATCCAGCCTTACAGTAAGTAAATTACAAAGTTGATATATATGAGGTATACTATTAGATTAGCATAACTTGTTTGAAAAGTTAGTGCTCATTTGAGGCCCATTTACACGTTTGTACAAACACCTGTTCCAAATTGTCCTATGTAAACAGGGCTGCGATCAGCCAACATACAGCAAACGTTTCTCGAGTGATAACATCTTTTGTGCGGCCCAAAAAATTGTCACTTATTGGCATGACATTGACATGCTGTTATTGTCAATCAGCGCTCCTTATGGGTGTGTTCACACGGCATATTTTCAGACGTAATTCGTCCGTTTTACGCCTTGAATTACGCCTGAAAATATGGCTCCATTACGTCTGCAAACATCTGCCCATTGCTTGCAATGGGTTTTACTATGTTCTGTTCAGACGAGGTGTAATTTTACGCGTCGCTGTCAAAAGACGGCACGTAAAAATACGCCCGCGTCAAAGAAGTGCATGTCACTGCTTGCGCCGTAATTGATGGTCCGTTATCACATTGAAGTCAATGGGAGTCTTCCAAAACACTTTCCAGGCGTTTGGCACACATTTGGAGCATTTAAGCCTGAAAAAAATGCTTCAAATTACGCCTGAAACTTGGCCGACACTCCACCAAGGGGTGTTGCCAAAGCAGCCATTTTTAAAGGCCAGTTTATGGTGCTTGCAAGGTGCTTTAAAAAACAAAATTGAGGAACTTCACCATGGCAGACCGAGCGTACAGGAGGATGCATATAGATGTGGATGCCCTTATCTCCGAGGTAAGGACCACATGAAAGCAATGTTGTTTGTTTTGTGTATGTTTGTTGTTAGGGCTAAAACTTATATTTTCGCATTGCAGACACTATGCAAGTGCAAACATGTGTCTAGCCACTGTTCTTAGTTTAATGTAATGTGTTCCTTAAATGTGCCTGTATTCTTATACATCGCCCAAATCTAGCTTACCCAATGCAATGTATGTAATGTTAGCAACGCTTAGGAAACATGCATTTTGTTTGCAATATGTACAGATGCCATTGTCCACACTCAGAACTGACGGCGTATGTGTACCAGTTATTAACGTTAAACTCTCTGTTTGAAAGTCGTGATTGTATATATGTCAAAATTCTAATCGTGGTTTAGTCTGTGTAGGCACATTTTGTGTAGTATGTTCGCTGCATATTTGTGTCACGTTTATGGTGTGTTAAGGTTTGTCCCAAATGTTCACTCTGTGATTATTTAAATACAGTAGTTTAATTGCGTTCGTTTGATGTGTGTTTTGAGCAGAGCAATGTGCAAACACGACACAATGCACTTCGTTGCGTTTCCTTGCACGTACAACCCCAGCGGCCCACATTACGCACTTTACCACATTAACTAACCTTAGTAGGTTTAAAATGTCTTCCAGTGATTCTGATTTCAAAACAATAGCTTAGCATATTTGTGTTTGTGTTTTGTGCCAGTCCTATAAAGAATCCCTTAGGGAAAAAAAATGCCCTTTCCTTACGCTTGTTGGTGAATATTGATTTTGTGGGCGGTTTTTGTTTTTTCTGTGGTTTTAAGGTGCAGGCCCGCCCCAATCTTTGGGACAAACAGATACGCGGTTACAGCAACCGCAGGCAAAGACAGGCCTCATGGGAGGAAATTTGTGTGGCGCTGTACCTGGACTCGGTGAGGTGCACAAACAAGGAGCAGGGCGAAATTGGTGAGTGTTCCTAATATGCACACATAGGTTATTATAATGATGATGTTTAGTCCTTTGAAAGGCAAATGGTGTGTATCTGCAAAACAATGCTTTCGTCATGACAGTCTGGAACGCCAGTGAGGAGTAAGTAATTTGGACATGCATAGACCCGCATCTTAGGAGTGTTTTGTTTCTGCAACATTTGATTTTCAAACCAAACACCAAAATTAAGTAACGCTTCCTGAAAGGGATAGTATGAAGTTTTGGTACAGAGTTGATTTTTCACCTTTTTTTTCAGAAAAAGACCTTCAGAATAGATGGAAAATTGTCTGGGACCACTTCCAGAGGCACCTGAAAAAGGCTGAGAGCAGTGGGTCCTCTCCCTCACAAGGGACACAATGTCCTTACCATCAGCAGCTGCTGTTCCTCCTGCCCGACGGGGCACTCTGCCAGTAAGTTTTTGTGCATTCATTTGTAAAGCACAAAATGTTGTTATGGTGTCAAGCAGCTCATTTGTAGGCATACATTTACACGAATATGTATTATTCTCATATATGTCAGGTTTATGAAGCACAAAACATTTATGAATGTCAACTTTTCCCACCTTAACACAACTGTTTGCCCTTTTCTGTTTTCTTCCTGATCGCGACCTTGGAACTGTGTCTACCCAACATGCAGTGTGTGTGTGTGTGTGTGTGTGTGTGTGTGTGTGTGTGTGTGTGTGTGTGTGTGTGTGTGTGTGTGTGTGTCTAATCATGTGATATTTGAGATAGCAAACATGCTCATGTCACCCCCTAAATGCCATTCTCACGCGAACCTCGGCATTGACGTGATTAGAAACACCAGGTGTTCCCGCTGTTTACATTGTACTACAACCCTGGCAGTCTCATGAAGGAGCAGAGGATTTCCTTTTTGGAGGCATTCAAACAAATAGTAATTTGTGCAATACATTCGTCATGCAAGTTGTCATGCTAGCAAACTAGCATTTGCTGGTCCGTCTACCCTAGGTGTGTGTTTTCGGATAGTGTTTAATTAGTAATTAAGTTCCATATGTTATGTTTGATTTTGTGTTATGGTGGGTGTGCAAAAATGTAATTGCTGAAATAAACATGTCAGTTGCGGTAAAGGATGAAAGTGATCTCAGCTCGCAATGACCATCATATTCTCTTTGAACATTCTCAGATCCTCAGGAAATGTTGGAAGAAGTATGGAAGAGTGTCCTGCTGAACAAGAGGAACAGCAGCAGAGGGAGAGGGAACCCACTCCATCGACCTCTCAACAAGAACCTCTGGAAGCAACGGCCCACTCACCTAATCAAGCCGGACCTTCATGCGTGTCCACAGCAGCGGAAGGGGCAGAAGAAACCTCAGAGCCACCTGCTGGCGCCACTTTGCCAGTGGCCACACCAACATGTCCGCCACCCCCCACTCGGACACCTTCCACCCGACAGCGATCTCGGAGAACCCTCTGGACAATGGACAGGCAACTCGAAGTAGAGACAGACACCATGTCCTTTATCCTGGGGGTCCACGGCGATGACAAATTTTATTATTTTGGGTATGCAATTGCATCTCGCTGCCGCCGAATGCAACCCCATGTTGGGCAGACTTTAATAAGTTATGTTCACGCCGTGGCGGCAGCCTTCGAGATCGCTGTCCCCCTGCCCCCCCCCCCCCCGCCCTGAAGAACTAGTTTCCAGCCTCCATACGGCCACTGGCCTTAGGGAGCCAAATTCTAGAATGCCCCATAGCCCAAGATGTCTAAACGCCTCCACCCAGAATGAGACACCCAACCCCCCACCCTCCCATTCCATTCCCTTCCCTCTGCTGGATCCCAGTTTCTGGAAACAATGTACCCTTACCCACCCCCCCCCCCCCCCCCCAATACACGACCACTGGTTTTAGGCAAAGTTATCCTCCAAATTTTCCACCAACTTATCCCCCACCCTCAAATTATGACTCTCCTCCCCGTTTTACCCAAATGTAATAGGCAAGTGGTATATATGGAGTTTGTGTCCATATGGCACATAGAATTGTATTTTTTTTATGTTAAAAAATTTTTTGTTGACATTGTGATTGTGAGAGGAGTGGGGGGAAATTGTTTAAATGCAAATCGTGAAAATTATTTCATGCTCTACGCAGTAAAATTATTTTCCGTTCAAAAACATGTGGTTTTTTTTTAATTTAACTACAAGGGACCCAAGAAGAAACCTAACAAACTAAGGTCCAAGGATCAATTGACACAACACATATATTTGGATGTCTGAACATATTTACTGCATTTGTGGTAAATTTTTACAAGAACACTTCCAAAATGTCATCACTTTATAAGTAACATAAGACATGCAAAATAACAACAACACATAGTGTATACAAAGGGGGGGGGGGGGAGAATAAACACTTTTCATTGTGGCCAAAATGTTAGCCAAAATAAATTCAAAACATTTTTCGCCTACTCCTGGATCGGCTGCTGAACACTGTGGCTGGAATCCTGCCGGGGCACTGCACCTTCGGGACTCATAAAGTAGACCGTGAAGGCATCTCTCACCTGTACTCCACGGTTGGATGGTCTTCCTAACCGCCAGTTGATGTGGGGGTCACGGAACATAGTTGTGAAGAACACAGGTAGCTTTAATGACCCTATCTACTGTGGACGCATCCAACTGAAGTGCACAGGTAAAGACCCTCCACTTACCATGATCCCAAAGGTGCACTCCACGAAGCGTTGTGCCCGGCTCAGCCTCTCATTGAAGACTATCCTACAGGCATCTAGTCCCTGTGGGCGCAGAAGGTTGGGCATCAGTGGAAAAGCCTCATCCCATACCATCATGAAGGGGACTGGACGCGTGGTACTCGGAAGAGGTTTGGGAGGAAGTAGAGTTACCTGATCTAGCAGGATTTGCTTCCCTAATGTAGATGTTAGTAGCGCCCGGGAGTCACCAGTGCTTCCATATGCGCCGACGTCAATAGCCACAAACTTGGACGAGGCATCAGCCACCGCCATCAGGACCACAGAAAAAGACTTCTTGTAGTTGAAGTAATGTGATCCTGACCGCGGTGGCTGCTGCACATGTACGTGCTTACTGTCGATGGCGCCTATGCAATTTGGGAAATTGGCCACAGATTGAAAGCCTTCTGCCACCTGCAACCAATTCTCCTGAGACGGACTGGGCATCGCAATGGGCTGCACATACTGCCAGATCACCTGGCATGTGCTCCTGACTATTCCGCTGATGGTTGATTTCCCAACCCGGAATTGCAGGTGCAGGGATGAATAACTCTCCCCTGTTGCAAGAAATCTGTAAAGAAAAGAAAACTAAAATGAGTATCAACTAACTACAAGGAACAACAGCATAACCTTATCATGCATATTAGAAAAACATACATGACTTTTAATTAGATTCCCATCCTCCATACTGCCCAATGTTGAAAACAAGCCTTAAAATATATACAAACACACCGCAACATGATCAGCAGCCTCTCCACAGGAGGAATGGCTGTCCGCATGGCGGTATCCTGCCTCCTAAGGTGAACGCCAATAATCACCTCCAGACTGTCAAATGCCGGGATTGTCATGCGACAGAATTTGTAGAATTTCTCTGGGTACCTGAACAGACATACACATTATAACACATACAGAGACACAAAAGGAGCTGTAACTTCGCGCACCTGGGCGTGCAGTTACGTCCGCACTTTAGCAGTTAACCGCCGCGCGGCGCTAACTGTGCAGGGCGTCTGCCCTGCTCTCCCCGTTGCCGATCAGCGGCCTGTCGACGCTGAAATCAGCAATTAACCCCTTAGATGCGGTGGTCGATTGCGATCACCACATTGAAGAGGTTTACAGCGGATCGGCAGCCCCCCACATGCATTTACGGGGGCTGGCGATCCTTATCACGGCAACCAGAGGCCAGACAATGACCTCCGGGTTTCCATGTACGGAAGCCTCGGAGGAGCAGCCTCCAGCCGGTCCTCCGATGCTTCCTGTCAGTGTGACAGTTACGTCACAATGACAGTTAGAACACATTACACTACGTGTGTAGTGTAATGTGTTCCAGCAGCGATCAGAGCTGCAAGTCTAAGCCTAAGTGTCCCCTAGTGGGACAAGTAAAAAAAGATAATAAAAATGTTTTTAAAAAGTGTGAAAATAAAAGTTAGATGTGACATAAACAAAGAATGCTTTTTTTTCCTATAATAAGTCTTAAAGGAAAAAAATGAACACGTTAAAAAAAGTACACATATTTGGTATTACCGCGTTCGTAACGACCCCAACTATAAAACTGTAATATTATTTTTCCCACACGGTGAAAAAAATAAACGAAAAACAGTGCCCGAATCACAATTTTTTGGTTACCACCCCTCCCAAAATATACAATAAAAAGTGATCAAAAATTTGCATGTACGCCAAAATGGTACCAATACAAACTGCATCCTGTCCCGCAAAAACCAAGCCCTTACACCGCTTTTTTGACTGAAAAATAAAAAAGTTATCGCTCTCAGAATATGGTGACACAAAAAATAATTTATTTTATAAATAAGTTATTTTATTGCACAAACGCTGCAAAACATAAAAAAATGATATACATATGGTATCGCCATAATCGTATCGACCTGCAGAATAAAGTAAAATGGTCATTTATAGCCCAGGGTGAAGGCCATAAAAAAACGAATAAAAAACATTGTCAGAATTGATGGTTTTTGGTCACCTTGCTTGCCAAAAAATGGAATAAAACGTGATAAAAAAAAATTCTGGTACCTCAAAATGGTACCAATGAAGACCTACAGATTGTCCCGCAAAGAATAAACCCTCACACAGCTCCGGTGGAGAAAAAATAAAAAAGTTCTGGCTCTCAGAATATGGCGATGCAAAATGTGCAGAGTGTCCAAAAGCAGGTAAAATCGGGCGCCATTTATCAGTGCGACACCGGCCACATATCTGCGGATTATTATTTATTTACTGCATTATTATACCCTCTTATTATACCCTGATGTACCCCGCACAGATAACATATGCCCCCATATTATAAACTGAAACACCAGTAAAACCCCAAACAGAACAACTACCAAGCTACATTTGCACCCCAAAAGCCAAATGGCGCTCCCTCCGTTCTGAGCCCTGCAGCGTGCCTAAACACCAGTTTACGTCCACAGATATGGCATCGCCATACCCGGGAGAACACGGTTAATATTTTATGAGGTATTTGTCTTCAGTGGCACAAACTGGGCATAACATATAGTGCACTTAAATGGCATATGAGTGGAAAATTGTCATTTTCACTCTGCACCATCCGCTGCACATTAACCCCTTCGCACACCACGACATAGCAAGTCTTAGTGTGGGTGGGTGATATATGGAGCGTCTCACGTGAAAAATAAAGAATTTAAAACGGCAAAATCGCTGTTTTTTGGTCACCTTGGCTCTACCTAAAAATGTAATAAAAAGTGCTCAAAAAGTTGTATGTACCAAAAAAATGGTACCAATAAAAACGACCGCTCGTCCCTCAATAAATAAGCCCTCAAACCGCTCTATTGACTGAAAAATAAAAAAGTTGTGGCTCTTGGAACGCGGGGAGGAAAAAAACGAAAAAGGAAAAGAAAAAAATGGATCAGTCCAGAAAGGGTTAATTACTTTCTAATGAAAAACCATTTATGACCACACGTGGGGTATTGCCGTACTCGGGAGAAATTGCTTTACAAATGTTGGGCAGCTTTTTCCTCCTTTATCCTTTGTGAAATTGAAAAAATGCAACATTTTAGTGGAAGAAATGTTGATATTCATTTTCACGGCCTGATTCTAATAAATCCTGCAAAAGACTTGTGGGGTCTAAATGCCCACTATATCCCTAGATAGATTCTTTAAGTGGTGTAATTTCCACTTTTGGGGGGCTCCCACTGTTTTGGCCTCTCAGGGGCTTTGTAAATGCGACATGGCACCTAAAAACTATTTCAGCTAAATTTGAGCTCCAAAAGCCAAATAGCGCTCCTTCCCTTCTAAGCCTTGCTGTGGGTCCAAACAGCAGTTTATTACCACATTTGTTTTACAAATGTTGGGGTGCTTTTTCTCCTTTATTCCTTGTAAAAATTAAAAATGGCTACCTTTTTTCAGAAAAAAAAGTAGATTTTTACCTTTTACAGAATAATTCCAATGAATTCAGCAAAACAACAAACAACTGTGGGGTCAAAATGCTAACTTTACCCCTAGAAAAATTCCTTGATGAGTGTAGTTTCCAAAATGGGGTCACTTTCCGGGGGGTTTCCAATATTTTGTTCCCTCCAGTGCATTTCAAACGCGACATGGCACTGAAAATTATTCCAGCAAAATCAGAATTTCAAAATCCAAATGGTGCTTCTTCCCTTCTGAGTCCTGCTGTGGGTCCAAACAGCAGTTTATTACCACATATGGGGTATTGCTATAATCAAGAGAAATTGCTTTACATATGTTGGGGTGATTTTTCTCTTTAATTTCTTGAAAAAATTAAACATTTCTACGTTTTTTCAGAAAAAATTTTGATTTTCATCTTCACAAACTAATTCAAATAAATTTAGCAAAAAAACTGTGGCTTCAAAATGCTAACTATACCCCTAGATAAATTTCCTGAGGGGTGTAGTTTCCAAAATGAGGCCACTTTTGGGGGTCTTTATTGTTTTGGCCCCGCAAGACCTCTTCAAACCTGACATGGTACCTAAAATATATGCTAAAAAAAAGGAGGCCCCAAAATCCACTAGGTTAAATTTCTTGGGTAAAACCTTCTGTGGTATAGAAAAAAATGTATTACAAATGAATTTTGTAAAAAAAAAAAAAATGAAATTTGTAACTTTCACCTCTACTTTGCTTTAATCCTGTTAAACGCCTAAAGGGTTAATACCAGTGGTGTAACTACCGCCGTAGCTGAGGGAGCCCGTGTCGCCCTCTGGAACGGGCCCCCACCATGGCCGGAGGCTCCGCTAGCAGCCGCTATGGCGGCTACAGCGGGACGCCACTGAATACTACGGCAGAGCAGGGAGGTATCTCCCCGCTCTGCCATTAAACAAAAGACATGTATCCCCTATCCACAGGATAGGGGATACATGTGTGATCGCTGGCAGCGATAAGGAGAACGGGCGACTGAAAGTCCCCTGAAGTTCTCCATCACAAACCTCGGACTTCCGGGGTCTGTGTCGGCAGCTCAGTAGAAATGAATGGAGCGCCGGTCGCACTTGTGTGCATGCGTGACCAGCGCTCCTTTCATTTTTAGTGAGCTGTGCAGACGCCGGAAGTCCGAGGTTAGTCATGGAGAACTTCAGGGGACTTTCCGTCCCCCGTTCTCCCTATCGCTGCCAGCGATCACACATGTATCCCCTATCCTGTGGATAGGGGATACATGTCTTTTAGTAGGACACACTGTAGGTCAGACTTTTTTGGGAGGGGGGGACGCTGTATGCCGTTCCCTATAGGGGGGGGACGCTGTATGCCGTTCCCTACATTGGGGGACGCTGTATGGCGTTCCCTACAGGAGGGGTATATAGAAAACCTAAAAGCACTCCAAAGATATATGGTTGTATTGATTCCAAGGAAGAATTATTTATTTTTCATTCATTCCACATGGTTTAACCCCTTCCTGACATTTGCCGTAAATATACGTCATGGAAAGCCTGTGCTTCCCGCAAAATGTTGTATATTTACGGCAAATGTTTGGCACCGGCTCAGAGTCGGTGTCATAATCGCCGGATCTCAGCTGTATCTGACAGCTGACATCCGGCTGTAATGGCGGGGACCGAAATTAGCTTAGATCCCCGCCATAAACCCCTTAAGTGCAGCGCTCAAACGCGATCGCTGCATTTAAGGTGTTTGCAGCTCATCGGAACCCCGGCAATAAAATTGCCGGGGTTCCAGTGGCTGCAATGGCAACCGGAGGCCTAATACTGGCCTCCCGGTCTGCCTAGCACCGAAGCCGGTCAAGATCCGCCCGGCGACGGAGCGTGATCGGCTTCCGTAGCTTCCGGCAAGATGGCGCAGGGCCGCCATCAGGGGGGTATTAGGGGTACTGGTGTGAGGGGCCCGGCCAAACCTAATTGAAAGGGGGGCCCGGCAACTGCCACGACTTGCCTTTGGTAGAAAAAAATGGGCCCCTGCAATGGGGCCCGTTTTTTTCACCACAGAATGTCGTGAGCTGCGGGCCCCCCCTCTCGTCATGGGGGCCGTCAAACCGCCCGCGCGCGCGACCGATCGCGCGCACACAAGGAAACTCCCGCGCGTGCGCACTCGCGAGCGCGCACCCACGAACGCCCGCACTCGAGATCGCCCGCGCGCGCACCCGCGAAAGCCCGGAAGCGCGCACCCGCGACAGCCCGGGCGCTCCCAGATGCGACAGCCCGGGCGCTCCTAGATGCGACCGCACGCGTGCACCCGCGAACGAAGCGCGCGCAGCCGCGGACACACATGGACAGAACTTACCTGGAACCTGGCTGGAGGTGAAGGACTGGACGTCTGGACCGAAGACATCGCCTAGAAGACATCGCCTGAAGAGGACTGGAGTGGGAGCAGCTCTTCTGAAACAGTGAGTAAAATGTCTCAAAGTGCTGTTTAAGTATGGCCCTGTTCACACAGAGTATTTTGCAGGCAGAAAAAAAATCTGCCTCAAAATTCCTTAAAGAATTTTGAGGCAGATTTTGACCTGCCCACACTATCTTGCTGCGTTTTTTTGCTGCGTTTTTTGCCCGAGGCGATTGAGGACAGCAGACAAAAAACGCAGCAAAAAATGCATTTTCTGCCTCCCATTGATTTCGATGGGAGGTCAGAGGCGCAACCGCGGCAAGAAAGGACGTGCTGCTTTTTCTTTTTTCCGCGACTGGCTCCCATTGATTTCAGATTAAATCAATGGGAGGCGGTTTTGGAAGTTGTTTGGTGCTGATTCTGACGCAGTGTCCGAGTCAATATCAAGGCCCAAAAACTCTGTGAACTGGGCCTTATTGTTAGGGCTTATTCAGACGAACGTGTAATGCGTCCGTGCAACGTGCGTGATTTTCACGCGCCTCGCACGGACCTATGTTACTCTACGGGGTCGTGCAGACTGTCCGTGAGTTTCATGCAGCGTGTGTCCGTGTGTCCTCTGCGTAAAACTCACGACATGTCCGATATTTGTGCATTGTTCGCGCATCACGCACCCGTTGAAGTCAATGGGTGCGTGAAAATCACGCCCAGCACTTCCGCAGCAGTATAAACTATGAATGAAAACAGAAAAGCACCACGTGCTACAAACATACAAACAGAGTGTCATAATGATGGCGGCTGCGCGAAAATCACGCAGCCACGCATCATACGCTGATGCCACACGGAGCTGTTATGGACCTTTTGCATGCACAAAACGCAAGGTTTTTTGCGCGCGCAAAAAGCACATGCTCGTGTGAATCCGGCCTTAGGGTAGGAACACACTAGGCATGAATACTGCGGATTTTATGCAACACATTTTATTGTGGAAAATCTGCAGCGTATTACAGTAGCAGATTGGATTGAACAAATCTCATCCACACGCTGCAAAACAAATTGATCTGCAGTGTGGCTTTTGGCTTTTTAAGCCGCAGCGTGTTAATTTATTCTGTGGAATCGCTGCTCCTCTGTTGCGGAAATGCTGCGGTTCTGCCGCAAAAATCACAAATGAGAAGAAAAAAAAGGTGACATGTGTCTCTTTATGTGATAATAACTCCGGAATGCTTTTGCCTATCCAAGCGATTCTGAGATTGTTTTCTCGTGACATATTGTACTTTATGTTAGTGGAAAAATTTGGTCAATAAATTCATTGCTTATTTGTGAAAAACACCAAAATGTAGAGAAAATTTGCAAAAATTATGATTTTTCTCATTTTAAATGTATCTGCTTGTAAAACAGATAGTAATACCACACAAAATAGTTACTATTTTATATATTCCATTTGTCTACTTTATATTTGCATAGTTTTTTGAACATTATTTTATTTTTCTAGGACGTTACAAAGTTTAGAACTTTAGCAGCAATTTCTCACATTTTCAAGAAAATTTCAAAAGGCCATTTTTACAGGGACCAGTTCAGTTCTGAAGTGGCTTTGAGGGCCTTATGTACTAGATAGACCCCATAAATCACCCCATATTAAAAACTGCACCCCTCAAAGTATTCAAAATAGCATTCAGAAAGTTTCTTAACCCATTAGGCGCTTCACAGGAATTAAAGCAAAGTAGAGGTGAAATTTACAAATTTTATTTTTTTTGCTGAAATTCATTTGTAATACATTTTTTTCTGTAACACAAAAGGTTTTACCAGAGAAACGCAACTCAATATTTATTGCCCAGATTCTGCAGTTTTTAGAAATATCCCACATGCGGCTCTAGCGTGATAATGGATGGAAATACCGGCCTCCGAAGCAAAGGAGCACCTAGTGCATTTTGGGGCCTCCTTTTTTTAGAATATATTTTAGGCACCATGTCAGGTTTGAAGAGGTCTTGTGGTGCCAAAACAGTGGAAATCCCCCAAAAGTGAGACAGTTTTGGAAACTACACACCTCAAGGAATTTATCTAGGGGTATAGTTAGCATCTTGACCCCACAGGTATTTTGCTATATTTATTGGAGTTTGTCTGTGAAAGTGAAAATCTACTTTTTTTCTGAAAAAATATAAATAAAAATAATATTTGCAAGGAATCAAGATTAAAAAGCACCCCAGAACTTGTAAAGCTACTTCTCCCGATTACGCCAATACCCCATATGTGGTACTAAACTGCTGTTTGGACCCACGGCAGAGCTTAGAAGGGAAGGAGCGCCATTTGGATTTTGAAGCGCAGATTTTGCTGGATTGGTTTTCAGTTCCATGTCGCGTTTGCAACGCCCTGGAGTAAGCAAAACCGTGGAATCCCCCCAAAACTGACCCCATTTTGAAGACTACACCCCTCAAGGAATTGTTCTAGGGGTATAGTTAGCATTTTTACCCCACAGTTTTTTTGCTGAATTTAGTGGAATTAGGCCGTGAAAATGAAAATCTACTTTTTTCTGAAAAAACATAGAAATGTTTAATTTTTACAATGAATAAAGGAGAAAAATTACCCCAAAATTTGTAAAGCAATTTGTCCTGATTACAGCAATACCCCATATGTGGTAATAAACTGCTGTTTGGACCCACGGCAGGACTCCGAAGGGAAGGAACAATATTTGGCTTTTGGAGCTCAAATTTAGCTGTAATGGTTTTCGGGTGTCATGTCGCATATGCAAAGCCCCTGAGGTACCAAAACAGTGGAAACCTCCCAAAAGTCCCTTTAGGGGACTGGAACGAGCGATCATTAGGTTGCTGGTACAATACACTGCAATACTAATGTATTGCAGTATAATGTCATTTTACAGGCTCCTGTAACAGCGCGATCACTGTTCCTGTCCGTTAGTCCCGGGTTTCAGCTGTAATACACAGCGGACACCTGCAGAATATGGAGCGTGCACAGCGCATGAGCCCGCTCCATAAATAACCCCTCGCACCACGACATGCTATTAAGTCGTGGTGCGCCAAGGCGTTAATGCGCAGCGGATGGTGCAAAGTGAAAATTAACATTTTCCACTGATGTGCCATTTTAATGCACAATATATTGTGCCCAGTTTGTGCCACTGAAGACAAATACCTCATACAATGTTGAGCGGGTTCTCCCGGATATAAAATGTCATATATGTGGACGTAAGCTGCTGTTTGGGCACGCTGTGGGGCTCAGAAGGGAGGGAACGCCATTTGGCTTTTGGCGCGCAGATTTTGCTTGGTAACTGTTCTATTTGGGGTTTTGCTGGTATTTCAGTTATGATGTGGGGGTATATGTAAGCTGGGCAGAGAACATCAGGGCATAATAAGAGGGTATAATAATGGGGTACATAAATAATAATTTGCAGATATGTGGCCGGTGTCGCACTGATAAATGGCGCCCGATCTTATCCGCTTTTGGAACACTCTGCACATTTTGCATCGCCATATTCTGAGAGCCAGAACTTTTTTATTTTTTCTCCAACGGAGCTGTGCGATGACTTATTTGTTGCGGGACAATCTGTAGTTTTCATTGGTACCATTTTAGGGTACATGCGATTTTTTTGAATCACTTTTTTTTTATTTTTTTGGAAGCAAAGTGACAAAGAAACATAAATTCTGACAATGTTTTTTGTATTTTTTTTTTACAGTATTCACCGTGCGGTATAAATGACATTGTACTTTATTCTGCGGGTCGGTATGATTACGGCGATACCATATGTATATAGGTTTTTTATGTTTTGTGGCGATTGCGTAATAAAATCACTTTGATAAAATTATTTATTTTCTGTGTCCCCATATTCTGAGAGCCATAGCGTTTTTATTTTTCCGTCAAAAAAGCGGTGTAAGAGCTTGTTTTTTGCGGGACGGTTTTATTGGTACTATTTTGGGGTACATGCGACTTTTTGAGCACTTTTTATTCTATATTTTGGGAGGGTTGATGACCAAAAAAAAAGTGATTCTGACATTGTTTTTTAATTATTTTTTTTGCGCTGTTCACCGTGCGGGAAAAATATTATTATAGTTTTGTAGTTCGGGTCGTTACGAACGCGGTGATACCAAATATGTGTACTCTTTTTTTACATTTTCATTTTTTTCCTATAATAAAAGACTTATTATAGGAAAAAAAGCATTTTTTGTTTTTGTAACTTTTATAACTTGTTTTTACACTTTTATAAAACTTTTTTATTACTTTATTTTTTACTTGTTTTACTTGAAGACTGGCAGCACTGATCGCTGCTATAATACATTACACTACCTAGGTAGTGTAACGTATTATAAACTGTCAGTGTGACGCTGAGAGTCACACTGACAGGAAGCTTATGAGGACCAGCATCCGGCTGGTTCTCATAGGCTGCTGTGCATGGCAGACCCGGGGGCCGTTATATGGCCCCCGGTTCTGCCTTGTAACCGACTGCAGCACCAGCAATCGGTCCCCGGGAAAGTTTGTTGTAGCAACAAACTTTCCAGTTTGTTATAGCAACAAACTTTCCAGTTCGTTGCTACAACACACTTTCCCTGCGATCACATGACCGGGACCTGAACTAATCAGGTCCCGATCATAACTCCGGGACCAGAGGCAGGTGATAACAGCGCGATCCGGGTGTCAGCGCTACTCTGAGGCACCCGGATCGCGCTTTTAACACCCACCGTGAATTCACGTCGGCACTGCACAGAGCCCAGCAAGTGCCGACGTGAATATACAGTGGGCGGTCGGGAAGCGGTTAATGACCTAGCCATTTTTTACGTTTTTCCATCGTCGCATTCCAAGAGCTCTAACTCTTTTATTTTTGCGTCGACATAGCTGTATAAGGTCTTGTTTTTTGCGGGACAAGTTGTACTTATTAATAGCACCATTTTGGGGGACATATTATTTATTGATTAACTTTTATTAACTTTTTTTTGGGGGTGAATAGAAAAAAACCTGAAATTTTGCCACTCTTTTTCGCGTCTTAAATCAACGGCGTTTACCGTGTGATATAAATAACACCATAACTTTATTCAGCGGGTTGTTACGATTGCAACGATACCAAATTTGTATAGTTTTTGTATGTTTTACTACTTTTACACAGTAAAAACGCTTTTTTTTCAAAATTATTTGTTTTTGTGTCTCCATATTTGAAGAGCCGTAACGTTTTTATTTTTTCGCCGATGCGGTTGTATGAGGGCTTTTTTTTTGCGGGAAGACTTGTAGTTTTTATTGGTACCATTTTTGAGTAGATGCGACTTTTTGATCACTTTTTATAAAAATTTTCTAAAGTCAGGATTCACAGAAAACAGCAATTTTTCCATAGTTTTTTATTAAATTTTTTACGGTGTTCACCGTGCGGGTTAAATAATGTTATCGATTTATAGTCGGAGTCGCTACGGACGCGGCGATACCAAATATGTGTAACTTTTTTACTTTATTTTGTTTTTTTAATAGTAAAGCATTGTGTAAGGGGAAAAGCTGGGTTTTTAATTTTTTTTCACATTTTTTTTTTCATTAACTTTATTAAACTTTTTTTTTACTTTTTTACTTGTCCCACTAGGGGAATATAATATGTGATTCTCCGATCGCTATTGTAATACACTGCAATACTTTTGTATTGCAGTGTATTACTGCCTGTCCGTTTAAAACGGACAGGCATCTGCTAGGTCATGCCTTCGGCATGATCTAGCAGGCAGTCGCTCCAGGCAGACCTGGGGGCAGGGGCGTAGCTAGAGGCTCATGGGCCCCGATGCAAAAATTCTTACTGGGCCCCCCCCCCCCCGCAAACTTCTCATGGCCTAAGTGACCCAACAATGCAGCACTAGCAGCTGGGGCGTCACTAAGGCTGGGTTCACACACACTATTTATGGATGTAATTCGGGCGTTTTAGCATTGAATTACGTCCGAAAATGCGGCTCAAAAGCGTCGGCAAACATCTGCCCATTCATTTGAATGGGTCTAACGATGTTCTGTGCCGACTGTCATTTTTTTTTACGCGCCGCTGTCAAAAGGCGGCGCGTAAAAAAGTGCCTGTCACTTCTTCAGACGTAAATGGAGCCGTTTTCCATGGACTCCATGGAAAACCAGCTTCAATTACTTCCGTAATGGACGCAGCAAAAGACGCCTGCACATGCCATTACGGCTGAAATTACGGTGCTGTTTTCTCCTGAAAACAGCACAGTAATTTCAGCCGTAACAGACGCTGCCGTGTGAACATACCCTCAGGGCTTAAAATGTCAGGAGAAATAGCCCCAATACATATGTGTCCGCCCCAAAAAAAAGTGTGTATATGAGACAGCATAGCATATCTATAGCACTACGACCCTATAAACTATGGATAGGATTAGATACAGTGGCTGAGCAGACAGTATCACACATGATATGCTTAGATACAGTGGCTCAGAAGGCAGTATCACACATGATAGGATTAGATACACAGCTCAGCAGACAGTATCACACATGATAGGATTAGATACAGTGGCCCAGCAGACAGTATCACACATGATAGGATTAGATACAGTGGCTCAGCAGACAGTACCACACATGATAGGATTAGATACAGTGGCTCAGCAGACAGTACCACACATGATAGGATTAGATACAGTGGCTCAGCAGACAGTATCACACATGATAGGATTAGATACAGTGGCTCAGCAGACAGTACCACACATGATAGGATTAGATACAGTGGCTCAGCAGACAGTATCACACATGATAGGGTTAGATACAGTGGCTCAGCAGACAGTATCACACATGATAGGATTAGATACAGTGGCTCAGAAGGCAGTATCACACATGATAGGATTAGATACACAGCTCAGCAGACAGTATCACACATGATAGGATTAGATACAGTGGCTCAGCAGACAGTACCACATGATAGGATTAGATACAGTGGCTCAGCAGACAGTATCACACATGATAGGATTAGATACAGTGGCTCAGCAGACAGTACCATACATGATAGGATTAGATACAGTGGCTCAGCAGACAGTACCACACATGATAGGATTAGATACAGTGGCTCAGAAGACAGTATCACACATGATAGGATTAGATACAGTGGCTCAGCAGACAGTATCACACATGATCGGATTAGATATAGGGCCCAGCAGACAGTATCATACATGATTGGATTAGATACACAGCTCAGCAGACTGTATCACACATGATAGGATTAGATACAGGGCCCAGCTCGCTGACATTGCGGATCCAGCGCTGGACCCAGGATAGGTAAGAATAATAATTTTGCTTCTTTATGTGTTACTGATTATTTTTGTGTGTTTGTGTTTTTTTTACAGGTTCGGTTGTTGGACTTCGGATACGAGGACTTCAATGACGGCGTTTTTTTTATTCTCAATAAAATGGTTAATGAGGGTTGTGTTTTTTTATTTCAATAAAATATTTTTTCTATGTGCTTGTATCTTTTTAAACTTTATTATCACCGCCTTAATAATGGCCGCTGGCTGATTAACAACCTCCATTACTAAGGCGGGGCTTAATGTTAGCCGGTGCAGAGGCAAACACTAACCCCCATTATTACCCCGGTACCCACCGCCACCAGGGGTACTGGGAAGAGCCGGGTACGAACCAGTACCCGACCATCTGTAGTGACGGGCAGGCACCGGGGTGGCCGCAGGCTGGTAGTATTAGGCTGGGGAAGGCCAAAAACAGTGGCCCTTCCCACCCTTGTAATGCTGCCTGCTGCTGCTGTGTTGTATCTGGCTGGTTATGAAAATTGGGGGGGACCCGACATCGTTCTTTCCAATTATTTTTATTTTTTTTAAATGACGTGGGGTCCCCCCCATTTTCATAACCAGCCAGATACAATAAAGCAGCAGCAGGCAGCATTACCAGGATGGGAAGGACCACTGTTTTTGGCCTTTCCCCTCCTGATAATACCAGCCTGCCACCACCCCTGTAGCCGACCATCACTACAGATGGTCAGGTACTGGATCGTACCCGGCTCTTCCCAGCACCCCTGGTGGCGGTGGGTACCGGGGTAATAAAGGGGGTTAGTGTTAGCCTCTGCATCCGCTAACACTAAGCCCCGCCTTAGCAATGGATGCTGTCAATCAGCCGGCGGCCATTACTAAGGCGGTAGTAATATAGTTTAAAAAAAAAAACACAAAGACAAAGAAAAAATATTTTATTGAAATAAAAAAAAAACCCACACAACCCTCATTAACCATTTTATTAATAAAAAAAAAGCTGTCATCGAAGTAGTCCTGGAATCCGCCGTAGTCCAACGACCGAACCTGTAAGAAAACACACAAAAAATGATTAGTAACACATGTGTTAGGGTATGTGCACACACACTAATTACGTCCGTAATTGACAACGTATTTCGGCCGCAAGTCCCGGACCGAACACAGTGCAGGGAGCCGGGCTCCTAGCATCATAGTTATGTACGATGCTAGGAGTCCCTGCCTCGCTGCCGGACAACTGTCCCGTACTGAAAACATGATTACACTACGGGACAGTTGTCCTGCAGCGAGCCAGGGACTCCTAGCATCGTACATAACTATGATCCTAGGAGCCTGACTCCCTGCAGTGTGTTCGGTCCGGTACTTGCGGCCGAAATACGTCCGTCAATTATGGACGTAATTAGTGTCTGTGCACATACCCTAAGGCTTAGATACAGGGCCCATGTGTGATACTGTCTGTGGGACCCTGTATCTAAGCCTACCACAAGGTAGGCTTAGATACAGGGTCCAGCAGACAGTAATCTTATACAGTATAAGATTACTGTGTGCTGGGGCCCTGTATCTAAACCTACAGTGTGGTAGGCTTAGATACAGGGCCCAGCAGACAGGATCACGCATGGGCCATGTATCTAAGCCTACCATGTGATTGGCTTAGATACAGGGCCCAGCAGACAGGATCACACAATCTGTGATCCTGTCTCATGGGCCCCCTAAGCCTGCTACATCGTAGGCTTAGGGGTTGTGCAGTCCCTAAACATTGATGGCCTATCCACAGGATAGGCCATCAATAGCTGATGTGTCGCCCGGGACCCGCAAATCAGCTGTTTTGAAGGGGCCGCAGCACTCGTACGAGAGCTGCTTCCCCTTCATTTCACTACTCGCTCACACTGTGAATCGCCGACACCGATTCACAGTGTGACCGGAATGAAGTGACAGGAATGAAGGGGAGCAGCTCTCGTACGAGTGCTGCGGCCCCTTCAAAACAGCTGATTGGCGGGTCCCGGAGTCAGACCCCGCCAGTCAGGGCTAAGCTTACCTTCCTCTTCGGCCGCGGCGGGAGTTCTGTAGTCTCGATGCTGTGCGCGGCGGCATAGCGCTGTGACGTCATGCGCTGCGCACAGCGCTTGACGTCAGGACCTCCGCTGCGATCCGGAACCAGGAAGGTAAGTAAAGTATGTTACTATAGTAACAGGGGCCCGCGGCCCGAGTTACTATAGTAACTTTTTATTGATGTGGTGCGGGAGGGCCGTGGGCCCCCCTGGCTTCGGGGCCCGGTCGCAATTGCGACCGCTGCGACCCCTATAGCTACGCCAGTGCCTGGGGGCCTTTATTAGGCCCCCGGCTGCCATTACAGACACAGACACTCGGCGTTCGTATCGCCGGGTGTCGGTGGGAGAGAGAGGGAGCTCCCTCCCTCTCTCCAAAACCACTCAGATGCGGTGCACGCTATTGCGCACCGCATCTGAAGGGTTAAACGGGTGAGATCGATACTTATATCGATCTCACCCGGCAGAGCAGGGACGCTCCCAGCCCTCAGCTGCCTCTAGCAGCTGAGAGCAGGGAGATTTGACACTCCCTGCTCTGTTTACTTTATCCTGATGCAGCGCCATGAAAAGGCGTATGCATCAGAATAAAGCCCATTAGTGGCCGCCGTTAAAAGGCGTATTGGCGGTCACTAACGGGTTAGATTGATAAAAAAGTTTAGACTTACCCCGACCGTAGTCCTGGTGACGCGATCCTCTATTCTTAGCGCAGCCCGGCCACCTGTCATGACGTTTCATCCCATGTGACTGCTGCAGCGGTCACATGGTCTACAGCGTCATCCCAGGAGGCGGGGCTACGTTCAGAAGAGAGAGATGCGTCACCAGGACTACGGCCGGGGTAAGTCTAAACTTTTTTTCCCTACAGGATTCCCGCAGCGGACATGCCTCACGAAACCTGCGCCACTATTTGGTGCGGTTTTGCTGTCGGAATTCCCTGCAGCTACCGGGGCGGATAAGCTGTGTAATTTTACTCAGCATATCCGCCTTGTGTGTCCCTTATGATGTCACTCCTGGAGCTGCTGCCGGTCTCTAAATAGGCAGTTGGTCCAGTAGAATTTGGAATTATTTTTTTTTGTGAACCAGCTTAAAAAAATACAAAATTTTTGTGTTAGGGCCTGTTCACATCACCGTTCGCTTCCGCTCCGGGGTTCCGTCTGAGGTTTCTCTCGGGTGAACCCCGCAACGGAAAGTGACAGCACAGCTTCCGTTTCAGTCACCATTGATCTCAATGGTGACGGAAACATCGCTAATGGTTTCCGTTCGTCACCATTCCGGCTGGTTTTCGGACAGAATCAATAGCGCAGTCGACTGCGCTAATGGTGACGGAAACGGAAGCTGTGCTGTCACTTTCACTTTCCGTTGCGGGGTTCACCCGATGGAAACCTCAGACGGAACCCCGGAACGGAAGCGAACGGTGATGTGTACAGGCCCTAACAGCCGCCATCATTATGACACTCTGTATGTTTGTAGCACGTGGTGCTTTTCTGTTTTCATTCATAGTTTATATTGATGTGGAAGTGCTGGGCGTGATTTTCACGCACCCAGTGACTTCAATGGGTGTGTGATGCTCGAACAATGCACAAATATAGGACATGTCGTGAGTTTTACGCAGCGGACACACGCTGCGTGAAAATCACTGACAGTCTGCACGGCCCCATAGACTAACATAAGTCTGTGCGAGGAGCGTGAAAATCACTGACAGTCTGCACGGCCCCATAGAGTAACATAAGTCTGTGCGAGGCGCGTGAAAATCACGCACGTTGCACGGATGTATTACACGTTCATCTGAATAAGCCCTAACAATAAGGCCCAGTTCACAGAGTTTTTGGTCCTTGATATTGACTTGAACACTGTATCAGAATCAGCACCAAACAACTTCCAAAACCGCCTCCCATTGATTTAGGGTATGTGCACATGATAGCAGGCATTTACGTGTGAAAAGACAAACTGTTTTCAAGATAAAACAGCTGCCTCGTTTCACACGAAAATGCTCCTCCTCGTATTATGCGAGGCGTTTGTGACGCTCGTAAATCTTGAGCTGCTCTTCATTGAGTTCAATGAAGAACGGCTCAAATTACGTTGCAAAGAAGTGGCCAGCACTTCTTTGCCGAGGCAGTCAATTTACGCGTCGTCGTTTGACAGCTGTCAAACAACGACGCGTAAATTACAGGTCGTCTGCACAGTACGTCGGCAAACCCATTCAAATGAATGGGCAGATGTTTGCCGACGTATTGTAGCCCTATTTTCAGGCGTAAATCGAGGCATAATACGCCTCGTTTACGCCTGAAAATAGGTCGTGTGAACCCAGCCTTAATCTGAAATCAATGGGAGCCAGTCGCGGAAAAAAGAAAAAGCAACACGTCCTTTCTTGCCGCGGTTCTGCCTCTGACCTCCCATCGAAATCAATGGGAGGCAGAAAATGCATTTTTCCCTGCGTTTTTTGTCTGCTGTCCTCAATCGCTGCGGGCAAAAAACGTGGCAAGATAGTGTGGGCAGGTCAAAATCTGCCTCAAAATTCGGTGCGCGGTTCCAGGTGATCGCGGGTGCGCATGCGCGGGAGTTTGCGGGTGCGCGCGATCGGTCGCACGTGCGGCGGTGTTTGACGACCCCCATGCTACCCATGGCCGCCATCAGGGGGGGTATTAGGGGTACTGATGTGAGAGGCCCGGCCAAACCTAATTGAAAGGGGGGCCCGCAGCTCACGTCATTCTTTTGGTGAAAAAAACGGGCCCCATTGCAGGGGCCTCTTTTTTTTCTACCAAAGGCAAGTCGCGGCAGTTTGCCGGGCCCCCCTTTCAATTAGGTTTGGCCGGGCCTCTCACATCAGTACCCCTAATACCCCCCCTGCTGGCGGCCCTGGGTACCATGATATAGTGCTGGACGGAGTACCGTTAACAGGCGGTGCCACGGTAGGGGGGCCCAGAAAATTTAGCTGTAGGGGGCCCTGAAATTCCTGATGATGGCGCCGGGTCAGGAGCTGATCCGGCGTCATCAGCGGTGGAAGTCAGCTGTACTGTACAGCTGACATCCACCTGTAACGGCAGGAACCGGAGCTAGCTCCGATCCCTGCCATTAACCCCTTCGATGCAGCAATCGAAAGCGATTGCTGCATCATAGCGGTTACTAGCAGATCGCCAGCCCTGACAGGCAATCAGGACTGGCGACTGCTGTTATGGCAACAGGAGACACAATGGTCTCCTGCTCTGCCATTACGGAAGCCGATTTAGGTCCCGCCGGGAGGCGACGCCTAATCGGCTTGCTGTCAGTGAATGACTGACAGATCTAATACATTGCACTACATAGGTAGTGCAATGTATTAGAAGAAAAAAATCTGACCGTTGGACCTTCAAGTCCCCTAGCGGGACTTGAGGAAAAGTGTAAAAAAAAGTATAAAAAAGTGTAAAAAAAAGTGCAAAAAATAAAAGTTTGAAAACAATAAAAGTTTCAAGTAATCAAATAAAACACAATCCCCCTTTTACTCTAATCAAGTCCTTTATTATTGAAAAATAATAATAAACCCTATGTATTTGGTATCGCCACGACCGTAACGACCTGAGGTATCAAAATATGATATTATTTATTGCACGCGGTGAACAGCGTAAAAAAAAACGTAAAAAACGTTACCAGAGTTTCTGTTTTTTAGTCACTTTGCCCTACAAATATTAGAATAAAAAGTGATCAAAAAGTCGCACGTATCCAAAAATGGTACCTATAAAAACTATAGCTCGTCCCGCAAAAAACAAGCCCTCATACACCTCCGTCGACAAAAAAATTAAAAAGTTATGGTTCTCACAACTTGGCGACAGAAAAAATACATTGTTTTTACAAAAGTAATTTTATTGTGCAAAAAGTTGTAAAACATAAAAAAGTGCTATAAATTAGATATCGCCGGAATCGTACTGACCCACAGAATAAAGTTAACATGTAATTTATAACGCATGGTGAACGCTGTATAAAAAAAAAACGAAAAAAGCTGTGCCAGAATTGCGTTTTTTTGTTTACCTGGCATCCCAAAAAATAGCCCTCATACCGCTACGTCTATGAAAAATAAAATTAGTTATGGCTCCAATAAGTCAGGAAATAAAAAAATATGCAGTTGTGCCCGAGGGGAACATTTCTTCTGTTTCAAGAGGCGATTTATCAAGGACCTAAAATTAGGGAACCAGGAAGGGGAGAGCCCAAACATATCCGCTGGAAGCGACGGTGCCCGTATTATACCAGGACAACACTTTCCCAGCAAAATTCCCCAAACTACAAAGGCGCGGAGTGTGGACCAAAAGGGGGATAAGAAATGACACCATTTATCAGTGCGACACTGGCCTGTGCAGAAAGGATTGCTTCACAGCGTAACACACATCTATGGATTATTTTATTATTTTTTTTTACCCCATTATTATACCACCTGACTATGCCCCTTATATACTCCGCCCCGCTTACATGTACCCCCACATTATAAATGGAAACACCAGCAATACTCAAACAAATATAGTACCAAGCAAAATCCGCTCTCCAAAAGCCAAATGGTGCTCCCTCAGCTCTGAACCCTACAGCGTGCCCAAACAGCAGTTTCCTTCAACATATATGGCATCGTCATACCCGGGAGAACCCTTTTAACAATTTTTGGGGTGTGTGTCTCAGGCGTCATAAGCTTGGCATGACATATTTGCCACTGAAATGGCATATCTAGGGAAAAATATAAATTTTTAATTTGCACCATCCGCAGTGTATTCATTTATGGAAAAGACCTGTGGGGTGAAAATGCTCACTACACCCCCTTAATAAATGCCTTGAGGGGTGCAGTTTCCATAATGGGGTCACTTCTCAGGGGTTTCTTTTTATTATTTCACATCTGAGCCTCTGCAGTTGTGAACCAATACTTTGTAAATCGCCAAATTAGGCCTCTACTCCGCATGGTACTCTTCACTCCTGAGCCCTGTCATATGTCCAGGCAAAAGATTAGGGTCACATGTAGGGTGTTTCTAAAACCGGGAAACACTGCATGATAATTAGAGAGCTGTCTTGTTATGGTGGCACAAGCCGGGCACCACATATTGGCATATCTATGGAAAAAATCCCATTTTCACTCTGCAACATCGAGTGCACACTAATTTCTACAAAACACCTGCAGGGTTAAAATGCTTACTACACGCCTTGGTAAATGCATTGAGGGGTGTAGTTTCCAAAATGGGGTCACTTCTGGGGGGTTTCCACTGTTTTGGGCTCCCAGGCACCCAGAAACCAATCCAGCAACATCTGCACTCCAAATGGCGGTCCTTCCCTTCTGAGCCCTGCCGTTTGCCCAAACAGCAGTTTATGACCACATATGGGGTATTGCCGTACTTGGGAGAAATTGCTTTACAAATATTGGTTTCTTTTTTTCCTTTATTTGTTGAGAAAATGAAAAAATTTGTGCTAAAGCTACGTCTTATTGAAGAAAAAGGATTGTTTTTATTTTCACTGCCCAATTCTAATAAGTTCTATGAAACATCTGTGGGGTCAAAACGCTCACTACACCCCTAGATGAATTCCTCAAGAGGTGTAGTTTCCTAAATGGAGTCACTTTTTGGGCGTTTTCATTGTTTTGTCCCCTCAGGGTCTTTGCAAATGTGACCTGGCCTCCGCAAGCCATTCCTGCTAAATGTGATCTCCAAAAGCCAAATAGCGCTCTTTCCCTTCTAAGCCTCGCCGTGTGTTCAAACAGCCGGTTATTACCACATGTGGGGTATTATTTTACTCGGCAGAAATTTCTTTACAAATTTTACAGTGCTTTTTCTCCTTCAGTCCTTGTGGAAATGAGAAAAAATTAGCAAAACCTACATTTTATTTGAAAAAATTTAGATTGTCATTTTCAGGGCCTACTTCCAATAATTTATGCAAAAAACCTGTGGTGTCAAAACACTCACTATACCCCTAGATAATTTCCTCAATGGGTGTAGTTTCCAAAATGGGGTCACTTGTGGGGGGTTTCCACTGTTTTGTCCCCTCAGGGGCTTTGTAAATGTGACATGGCCTCCGCAAACCATTCCTGCTAAATTTGAACTCCAAAAGCCAAATAGCGCTCTTTCACTTCTAAGCCCTGCCGTGTGTCCAAACAGCCGTTTATTACCACATGTGGGGTATTGTTTTACTCGGGAGAAATTGCTTTACAAATTTTGCAGTACTTTTTCTCCTTTAGTCCTTGTGGAAGTGAGAAAAAATATCGCTAAACCTACATTTTATTTGAAAAAATTTAGATTTTAATTTTCACGGCCTACTTCCAATAATTTCTGTAAAAAACCTGTGCGGTCAAAATGCTCACTACACCCCTAGATAATTTCCTTGAGGTGTGTAGTTTCCCAGATGGGGTCACTTTTGGGGGATTTTCACTGTTTTGGCACCGCAAGAGCCCTTCAAACCTGACATGGTGCCTAAAATATATTCTAATAATAATAAGGCCCCAAAATCCACTAGGTGCTCCTTTGCTTCTGAGGCCGGTGCTTCAGTCCATTAGCACGCTACGGCCACATGTGGGATATTTTCTAAAACTGCAGAAACTGGGCAACAAATATTGAGTTGCATTTCTCTGGTAAATACTTCTGTGTTATAAAAAAAATTGTATTAAAAATGTATTTCTGCAAAAAAATATTGTAAAAAATAGTGTAGTACCGTGTTAGCCAGAGACAATATGAAATGTTAAATACTTTTGTGTCAAAAAAGACAAAAGTATAATAGGTATGATACCTTTATTGGCTAACCATAAAAGTTCTATATGCAAGCTTTCAGAGCGCAGAGGCTCCTTCTTCAGGCAGTTTACAAATGAATGACTTAGAAAAAAGCACAACATTTAGATGTTACACAAAGACAATTAGTACATGAAGTGATATATCATTAAGATAAGCCGGGGCAATAAAATTGAGGTTATAGGGGTGATGACTTAGGAGTTAAGGCATCTGGAGTCAGTCTGATGGGGGACGTGACGTGTGTCCATGTAGTGGCTCATAAATCCTGGTGTTAGATTGAGGCCTTGTGTCAATGACTGGAATTTTATCATCATCTTGAATTCCCAAATTTTTCTTTCTCTGTTGTTTTTAAAATGACCCTTCAGAATGAGTACCTTTAAATCTGCCAAACTGTGATCAGGTCCAGAGAAATGTTTTCCCACGGGTGTATCCACCTCCTGTTTTATTGTATGTCTGTGAAGATTCTTGCTGGTTTGTAGTTTTTGTATTGTTTCTCCAATGTAGATTCCTTTATTGATGCACCTTGTACACAGGATCATGTAAACTACATTGGAGGATGTACAGGAGAACGAGCCAGTGATTTTATAGTCCTGCTGTGTGTTTGGTATCTGGATGGTGTTTGATGACCAGATGTTGGTACAGGTCTTACATTTTCTACTGTTGCAAGGAAAAGTGCCAGTCTCTGATGGTGGTGAGAGGGCACTTCTGACCAGGAGATTCCTTAGGTTTGGTGGTTGTTTGTAGGCAAGGAGTGGTAAATCTGGGAATATTTCCTTCAGTTTATTGTCTTTGTTAAATATAGGTTGGAGATCAGCAGCAATTTTCCTCAAGATGTTCATTTGTGGGTTGTATATGACCACTAGGGGAACCCTGCTGTTGTCTTCCTTCTTTTTGTACTCCAGAAGATTGCTCCTTGGAATTCTTGTTGCTCTGTAGATCTGATCATCTATAATCCTTGGATGGTATCCCTGTTGTAAGAATGTATTCCTCAGTGATATCAGGTGTTGTTTTGTGTCTTCACAGTCTGAACAGATCCGTATGTATCGCAGAGCCTGGCTGTAGATGATGGATTTCTTTATGTGTCTCGGATGGAAGCTGTTCCATCTCAGATATGCTGGACGGCCTGTAGGTTTATGGTAGATTGTTGTTTGTATGGTATTGTCTCTCATGTATATGGTCATGTCCAGAAAATGTATTTGAGATGTAGAGTAGTTGAGAGTGAGTTTGATGGTAGGATGGAACTTGTTGAAGTTTTTATGGAAAGAAAGCAGTTCATGTTCAGAGCCTGTCCAGATTATCAGATATGAAATTTGTAAATTTCACCTCTACATTGCTTTAATTCCTGTGAAATGTGTAAAGGGTTAAGACATTTTCTAAATGCTGTTTTGAATACTTTGAGTGGTGAAGTTTTTAAAATGGGGTGACTTTTTGGGGGTTTCTAATATATAAGGCCCTCAAAGCAACTTTACAACTGAACAGGCCCCTGTAAAAATAGGCTTTTGAAATTTTCTTGAAAATGTGAGAAATTGCTGCTAAAGTTCTAAGCCTTGTGATGTCATAGAAAAATAAAAGGATGTTCAAAAAACGATGCCAATCTAAAGTATACATATGGGGATGTTAATTAGCAAGAATTTTGCGTATTCTAACTGCCTGTCTTACAAGCAGATACATTTAAATTGAGAAAAATGCAAATTTTTGCAATTTTTCGCAAAATTTTGGTGTTTTTCACAATTAAATACTGAACATATTGAGCAAATTTTGCCAGTAACTTATGTGCAATGTGTCACGAGAAAACAATCTCAGAATCGCTTGGATAGATGAAAGCATTCCGTAGTTATTACCACATAAAGTGAAACATGTCAGATTTGAAAAATGAGGCTCTGTCAGGAAGGTCAAAAGTGGCTAAAGAGGGAAGGGGTTAATATATGTACAGAACAGTAGAAATTTCCATGCAAGCGATAAGTATTTAATGACGTTTCGGCCCAACCAAGGCCTTTCTCACATTCGCTGCAATGAAGATAAAAAATACAAATTCATATATAACAATTTGTATAGGACGGAGAAAAATAATAAACATAAAGGATACAGAAATAATAATATATAAATATATTCAAAACGTTCCAATACGAGAGAATCGTTCATAATAGAAATTAACGATATAAATGACACTCTGCACAGGCAGTAAGACTTATTTAATAAATTTGACCATTTTATCTATGATCCAGTATAGTAAAGATTGTCTCCCTATAGCTAGGTATATAGGTATATATAAGGGATATGACCTAGAAACATGTAGATCTACAGATAGAAATGTATAACATAAATACAATTAAGACATCCAAGCCTGATCTAGTTGGAGAGGTATTGAAAAAATACCTCTCTAGACCATACCATAAAATACCGGTGTGGAAGTCAATTGTGGGTAGGAGTATAGACATAAAGAGAAGGTGAATGGATAGACTGGTACCGTAGGTGCCTGGATACAGTAGCAAATGGTGTCCTACCTGCATACAATCTCGGGGAAGTATAAAGTTATAATGGCGTCTGCCAGACGCTCACGGGTGTGGAGATATTCACTGCAGCGTCTGTTTTTATGGCGCCCGCTTCAAAACCGGAAATCCGGTGTGTGGCGGGCAAAAAGGTGTTGGCGCATGCGCAGTAAGGGGGATAACGTCCCCCAGTGGAACGCAAGCTGTCCTGGTTGTTATGACGCCTAATGCAGGTTGATTACATGGCATGATTATACATAGCGACGGGATACAGCGATGCCTCACTCCTGGAGGTGCAAGTAGCGTAGTGTATATCGAATATATATTAAATATATCAGTTAATGTTTACATTGACTAAACGGCACAGTAGTCTAGACGGCCGACGTGAGTGATTTTTTGACATAATAAGCTAGTGTAATGCGTGAATGGATACGATAGTGACAACGGAAAATGGATTCAATTCATGTAATGAAACGAAATTTATATACGTCTATATTGTATGTCAAAAAGGAAATAAAGATATTATATGTAACTTGAAAATGTATAATGTAAATAGAAAGAGAAATCTATATTTTTTTATTTGTATATAAATTTTGATATATTTTTATATTCCTATTTTTTTATTTTTTATTATTTTGTTCTTATAGTATATGTGTATCATAATACAAGAGAAAGGCGATATGAATTAATAAAATATGTCAGTAAATTATGTCAGAAACTGAGGAAGACTAAACAAAAGATAGAAAGAAAGTGAACCGGTTTTATGGTACCTGTATCTGGTCGCATATAAGCCATATATGCATTTGCATAAGGTGGAGCTATGTTTGAACCCATGGCCGTTCCGCATGTTTGAACATAGAACTCATCTCCAAATAGAATTATTTTTTTATGTAGAATTAGTGTGAGTAATTCAAGGCATAGTGATATTGAATCGGGTGACATAGTAGTGGATTCAAGTAAACGAGTAACAGCCTGAATACCCTTCCAATGTGTAATAGAGGTATATAAACTCGTCACGTCCAAGGTAGCTAAGATACAGTTATGACTAACCCTTGGGAGATCCCTAATTTTCTTTAGAAAGTGTCCCGTATCCAAGATGAAAGAGGGTGTGGTCTTAATCAAAGGAGTAAGAATCTTGGACGTGACGAGTTTATATACCTCTATTACACATCGGAAGGGTATTCAGGCTGTTACTCGTTTACTTGAATCCACTACTATGTCACCCGATTCAATATCACTATGCCTTGAATTACTCACACTAATTCTACATTAAAAAAAAATTCTATTTGGAGATGAGGTATATAAACTCGTCACGTCCAAGGTAGCTAAGACTCCGGTATTTTATATCCTACCCAAGATCCACAAATCTTTACAACATCCACCTGGTAGGCCTATAGTAGCCTCGACAGATTCTATCCTTTCCCCTCTCTCTATCTTTTTGGAAAAGATTCTTACTCCTTTGATTAAGACCACACCCTCTTTCATCTTGGATACGGGACACTTTCTAAAGAAAATTAGGGATCTCCCAAGGGTTAGTCATAACTGTATCTTAGCTACCTTGGACGTGACGAGTTTATATACCTCTATTACACATTGGAAGGGTATTCAGGCTGTTACTCGTTTACTTGAATCCACTACTATGTCACCCGTTTCAATATCACTATGCCTTGAATTACTCACACTAATTCTACATAAAAAAATAATTCTATTTGGAGATGAGTTCTATGTTCAAACATGCGGAACGGCCATGGGTTCAAACATAGCTCCACCTTATGCAAATGCATATATGGCTTTTTTTGAAGAGGAACATGTGTACAACAATCCTCTCTTTATACAACATGCCCTATGCTGGTTTAGATACATATACGACATCTTCTGCATTTGGGATGGACCCGCAGGGTCCCTTGATGATTTCGTCACCCACATTAACCATGTGAGAGATGAATTAAAATTTACTCTTAATTTTAGTAAGGAAAAGATCTCGTTTTTGGATACTATCATTATACTGGATGAGGTGGGATCTCTTAGCTCAGACCTTTACTCGAAACCTACAGATAGAAATAGTTTGCTGCACTATAGCAGTAACCATCCTAGGAACACATTTTGTTCCCTACCACGTTCTCAGTTTATGCGGGTGTGCAGGATTGTGTCTGATGTGGACACTAAAAGAACTAGACTACAGAATATGTCTAAAAAATTTGAGCAGAGAGGCTACCATAGACCACTCTTGTCGAAGGAACTTGATAGGTTTATAGTGACGAATCACGAGACCATGGTGAGAAGACACAAACAAGCTAGATTACCACTAGTTTTGACTTATCATCCTTTAATACCGAAATTATTACAGAGCGTCCGCAGACATTGGTCGGTATTACATACCGCCTACCCGGAGATCGAAGAATTCAATAATCCAGTGATGATGTGCTCAAAGAGGCCCCCTAACGTTCGTGATCGCGTTATTAGAGCTGACATTGGCAGCCTCTCTAGAATACAGAGACAAACTTTTTTGCAGACAAAACGCAATGGCACATTTCCATGTCTGCATTGCTCGTGCTGTTCCAACATTATTAAGGGGGATATGATCCAACACCCCCACACCAACAAAACCTTCTCAGTTAAGGGCTTTTTTACATGCGACTCGAATTTCGTTGTCTACTTAATCAAATGCCCCTGTGGGTTGACCTACGTTGGGGAAACGACCCAACACATTAGAGATCGGATATCGAGCCATAAATCCACAATAAGGTGTAAGAAAACGTGGCTACCGCTCCCCGATCACTTTATCAAATCTAACCATAACATTTCCCAGCTAAGATTTCAAATCATTGAGCAGGTCTCAAGACCTAGGAGGGGTGGCAATCATATACAATTATTAAAACAACGGGAGTCATACTGGATTCACACACTAGATACCCTGACACCCAAAGGTTTAAACAGAGAATTTGATTTATTAAGTTGACAATGTTAATATCCTCTGTCGATCACAGTGTTTTATATAACTAATACAGTATGTTTATCTCTTTCTCAGGCACGCTAGAAAAAGCTTGTAACAGAGACCCAATATGCGACCAGATACAGGTACCATAAAACCGGTTCACTTTCTTTCTATCTTTTCTTTAGTCTTCCTCAGTTTCTGACATAATTTACTGACATATTTTATTAATTCATATCGCCTTTCTCTTGTATTATGATACACATATACTATAAGAACAAAATAATAAAAAATAAAAAAATAGGAATATAAAAATATATCAAAATTTATATAAAAATAAAAAAATATAGATTTCTCTTTCTATTTACATTATACATTTTCAAGTTACATATAATATCTTTATTTCCTTTTTGACATACAATATAGACGTATATAAATTTCGTTTCATTACATGAATTGAATCCATTTTCCGTTGTCACTATCGTATCCATTCACGCATTACACTAGCTTATTATGTCAAAAAATCACTCACGTCGGCCATCTAGACTACTGTGCCGTTTAGTCAATGTAAACATTAACTGATATATTTAATATATATTCGATATACACTACGCTACTTGCACATATGTTTACCTCCAGGAGTGAGGCATCGCTGTATCCCGTCGCTATGTATAATCATGCCATGTAATCAACCTGCATTAGGCGTCATAACTAGAGATGAGCGAACCGGGACAACCGAACCCGGTTTCGGTCCGAACTTCCGGTAAAGTTCGGTTCGCAGCGAATCCGAACTTCACCGGGTTCGGCCGAACCCGTTTTGACCGAACCCGGTCAAAAACATTATACAAATCGGCAGCCACTTATCTCTATCAATCACTGATAGAGAAAAGAGGCTGCTGATTAAAAATAAAATAAAAAGCATTTCATACGTACCCGGTCGTTGTCTTGTTGACGAGTCCCTCTTCTTCCTCCAGTCCGACCTTTTCTGACGCGGCAGCCTGTGATTGGCTGCAGAGGCCTCTGCAGCCTGTGATTGGCTGCAGAGGCCGCGGCAGCCTGTGATTGGCTGCAGCGCTCACAAGGCTGCATCGTCATCAAGGAATGTCGGGCCGGATGTCGAGAGGGACGCGTCACCAAGGCAACGGCCAGGAGACCGGACTGGAGGAAGCAGAAAGTTCTCGGTAAGTATGAACGTCTTTTTTTTTACAGGTACTGTGATCGGTAGTCACTGTCCATGGTACTGAAACAGTTACTGCCGATCAGTTAACTCTTTCAGCACCCTGAACAGTGACTATTTAGTGTATGTGCACACACACTAATTACGTCCGTAAATGACGGACGTATTTCGGCCGCAAGTACCGGACCGAACACAGTGCAGGGAGCCGGGCTCCTAGCATCATACTTATGTACGATGCTAGGAGTCCCTGCCTCTCTGCAGGACAACTGTCCCGTACTGTAATCATGTTTTCAGTACAGGACAGTAGTTCCACGGAGAGGCAGGGACTCCTAGCATCGTACATAAGTATGATGCTAGGAGCCCGGCTCCCTGCAGGGTGTTCGGTCCGGTACTTGCGGCCGAAATACGTCCGTCAATTACGGACGTAATTAGTGTGTGTGCACATACCCTTACTGACGTCGCCTAGCAACGCTGCCGTAATGACGGGTGCACACATGTAGCCACCCGTCATTACGGGGCCTCATGCACACGACCATAAAAACACCCGTTATCACGGGTCGTAATTACGACCCGAAATAGCGGGCCCATAGACTTCTGTTAGCCACGGGTACCTTCCCGTTTTCTCACGGGAAGGTGCCCGTGCCGTTAAAAAGATAGAACATGTTCTATTTTTTTATTTTACGGGCCGTGCTCGTAATTACGACTCGTAAGTACGAGCACGGCCGGCCGGCCACGGGCAGCCGGCCGCTTTTGCGAACCGTGCTGTCATTATAATTATAGCAGCACGGCCCGTAAAATAGAAAAATAGAACATGTTCTATTTTTTTAACGGCACGGGCACCTTCCCGTGAGAATACGGAAAGGTACCCGTGGGTAACAGAAGTCTATGAGCCCGTTATTGCGGGTCGTAATTACGACCCGCAATAACGGGTGTTTTTACGGTCGTGTGCATGATGGGAGCACGGCTCGGAAAAACGAACGGCTGCCCGTGCTCATCTCCTGAAATAATCTGTGCTGCCTTAAACTCTGTGGACAGGTCAGGATCCTGTTTCTTTTAAATGCTGCTAGGGAACCCGCTCGATCCACTATATAAGGCTACGCTACAGTGCAGCATTTAAAAGAAACAGGATCCTGACCTGTCCACAGAGTTTAAGGCAGCACAGAGTATTTCAGGAGATGAGCGTGCAGATTCAGTGCTGTTGTGAACTCTGCTCTTACCATTACGTAGCTCTCAGTCTGTTATCTCTCCTCCACTCCTGTCCTCAAGAACACCTTCACATGATTGGCAAGTCACCACGTAATGGTAAGAGCAGAGTTCACAGCAGCACAGAGTATTTCAGGAGATGAGCGTGCGGATCTTGTGCGTGGTGGTGACTTGCCAATCATGTGAACGTGTTATAGAGGACAGGAGTGGAGGAGATGTAACAGACTGAGCTACGTAATGGTAAGAACAGAGTTCACAGCAGCACAGAGTATTTCAGGAGAGGAGCGTGCAGATTCAGTGCTGCTGTGAACTCTGCTCTTACCATTACGTAGCTCAGTCTGTTACCTCTCCTCCACTCCTGTCCTCAATAACACCTTCACGTGATTGGCAAGTCACCACCCCGCACAAGATCCGCACGCTCATCTCCTGAAATACTCTGTGCTGCTGTGAACTCTGCTCTTACCATTACGTGGTGACTTGCCAATCATGTGAAGGTGTTCTGGAGGACAGGAGTGGAGGAGAGGTAACAGACTGAGAGCTACGTAATGGTAAGAGCAGAGTTCGCAGCAGCACTGAATCTGCACGCTCATCTCCTGAAATACTCTGTGCTGCCTTAAACTCTATGGACAGGTCAGGATCCTGTTTCTTTTAAATGCTGCACTGTAGCGCAGCCGTATATAGTGGATCGAGCGGGTTCCCCAGCAGCATTTAAAAGAAACCGTGTTTGTGTATGTGTGTGTTTGTGTATATATGTGTGTTTGGGTATGTGACTTTGTCTGTTTTTGTTTTTATATGTGTGTGTGTGTATATATGGGTGTGTTTGTGTATATGTGTTTTGTGTATATGTTTGTGTATATATGGGTGTATTTGTGTATATGTTTGTGTGTAGATGTTTGTGTGTGTTTTTGTATGTGTATATGGGTGTGTGTTTGTGTGTATATATGGGTGTGTTTGTGTATATGTGTTTGTGTATATGTGTTCGTGTATGTGTGTATAACTGTGTGTGTGTGTGTTTGGATATGTGTGTTTTTGTTTGTATATGTGTGAGTTTGTGTATATGTGCGTGTTTGTCTGTTTATGTGTGTGTGTATATCTTGTTGTGTTTGTGTATATATGTGTGTGTCTGTGTATGGTTGTTTGTTTGTGTGTGCGTGTATATATGTGTGTAGGTGAGTAGAAGTATTGGTATTGTTCACATTGATAACTGTTTTTTTATGTTGTTGCAGATTTTGATGTACCGATTGGACTACATCTACGATTCGTTGGACTACTGCGTAGATCTGCGTTTTTTCAAATTTTAATAAAATGGTTAACGAGGGTTTTGTTGGGGATTTCTTATTTCAATAAAAAAGAATTGTCTTTGTGTTTTTTTTTTCAAACTTTATTAGTGCCTAGATAATGGCAGTTGGCTGATTGACAGCGTCCATTATTAAGGCGGTACTTAGTGTTAGCCGGTGCAGAGGCTAGCACTAACCACCCATTATTACCCCGGTACCCACCACCACCAGGGGTGCCGGGAAGAGCTTGGTACGATCCAGTACCCGACCATCTGTTGTGATGGTCGGGTACTGGGGCGGCCGTAGGCTGGTATTATGAGGCTGGGAAGGGCCAAAATCAGTGGACCTTCCCACCCTTGTAATGCTAGGCTGCTGCTGCTGTGTTGTATCGGGCTGGTTATAAAAATGGGGGGGACCCCCACGTCGTTTTTTTTTTGGAATTTAACAAATTTAGCAATAGACGGGTCCCCCACATTTTTAATAACCAGCCATATACAAGGCTGCAGCAGTCTGGCATTACATGGGTGGGAAGGGCCACTGGTTTTGTCCATTCCCAGGCTAATAACACTGTGTTGTATGTGGCTGGTTATGATAAATTGGGTGGAACCCCATGTCTTTTTTAAAAAAAAAATGTAAATAAATAAATAATTTAAAAAAATGACGTGGGGTCCCCCCCACTTTTATAACCAGCCAGATACAACACAGCAGCAGCAGCCTAGCATTACAAGGGTGGGAAGGTCCACTGTTTTTGGCCCTTCCCAGCCTCATAATACCAGCCTGCGGCCGCCCCAGGGCCCGACCATCACAACAGATGGTCGGGTACTGGATCGTACCTGGCTCTTCCCGGCACCCCTGGTGGTTTTGGGTACCGGGGTAATAATGGTGGTTAGTGTTAGCCTCTGCACCGGCTAACACTAAGCCTCGCATTAGTAATGGATGTTGTCACTCAGACAGCGGCCATTACTAAAGTGGTAATAATAAAATTTGAAAAGAAAAAGACAAAGATATAGATAAAATATTTTATTGAAATAAAGCACCCCCAACACAACCCTCATTAACCATTTTATTGTAGAAAAAAAACCGTCATCGAAGTAGTCCTCGAAACCGACGTAGTCCAAACACCAAACCTGTAAAAAAATAAAATAATGAAATAAAACATGTCGTAGGCTTAGATTCAGTTTAATGTGTGATACTGACTGTTATACCATGTATAGAAGCCTGCCGCAAAGTTGACTTAGATACAGGGCGCCAGCAGACAGTATCATACATGGCCATACATACATATATACAAATATACATACATATATACAAACATACATACATACAAGCATGCACATATATACATGCAAATATACATACATGCAAACATACACACATATATACATGCAAACTATCATACATACATGCATACATACACACATGAAAACATACATACATACAAACAAACATGCAAAGATACATACATACATATATACAAGCATGCACAAATATACATGCAAACATAAATACATGCAAACATAATTACATACATGCACATATATATAAACATACATGCAAACATACATGCAAAAATAAAAACATGCAAACATACATACATGCACATATATACATACATACATGACAACATACATACAAACATACATGACAACATACATACATGCAAACATACATACATGCAAACATACATACACACATGCAAACATATATACATGCAAATATACATACAAACATGCACATGTATACATACATGCCAACATACATGCAAACATACATGCACAGATATACATACATACATACATGCCAACATACATACATGCCAAAAAATAATAATAATACGTTCATACTTACTTTCCTCCTGTCCGGCCTCCAGCGATGACGTTTCATTCATGTCGCCGCTGCAGCCTGTGATTGGCTGCAGAGGCGGTCACGTGGGATGAAGCGTCATCCTGACGTGCGTGACCGCCACTACAGCCTGTGATTGGCTGCATCGGCGAAAGGGATGAAACGTCATCGCTGGAGGCCGGACAGGAGGAAAGTAAGTACGAACGTATAATTTTTATTTTTTTATTACATTTAAATGGTATTTTCCGCGCGCCGAGCATGTACTGTGAAGGTTGCTGAAAGAGTTAGTGCAGCCCATTAACTCTATCAGCACCCTGGACAGTAGCATGCTCGGCGCACGTAAGTGACAGGTTCGGTCAGAACTAGTTCGGTCCGAACCGAACTTTTTTGTGAAATTCGGCGAACTAGCCGAACCGAACTTTTGATAAGTTCGCTCATCTCTAGTCATAACAACCAGGACAGCTTGCGTTCCATTGGGGGACGTTATCCCCCTTACTGTGCATGCGCCAACACCTTTTTGCGCGCCACACACCGGATTTCCGGTTTTGAAGCGGGCGCCATAAAAACAGACGCTGCAGTGAATATCTCCACACCCGCGAGCGTCTGGCAGACGCCATTATAACTTTATACTTCCCCGAGATTGTATGCAGGTATGACACCATTTGCTACTGTATCCAGGCACCTACGGTACCAGTCTATCCCTTCACCTTCTCTTTATGTCTATACTCCTACCCACCATTGACTTCCACACCGGTATTTTATGGTATGGTCTAGAGAGGTATTTTTTCAATACCTCTCTAACTAGATCAGGCTTGGATGTCTTAATTGTATTTATGTTATACATTTCTATCTGTAGATCTACATGTTTCTAGGTCATATCCCTTATATATACCTATATACCTAGCTATAGGGAGACAATCTTTACTATACTGGATCATAGATAAAATGGTCAAATTTATTAAATAAGTCTTACTGCCTGTGCAGAGTGTCATTTATATCGTTAATTTCTATTATGAACGATTCTCTCGTATTGGAACGTTTTGAATATATTTATATATTATTATTTCTGTATCCTTTATGTTTATTATTTTTCTCCGTCCTATACAAACTGTTATATATGAATTTGTATTTTTTATCTTCATTGCAGCGAATGTGAGAAAGGCCTTGGTTGGGCCGAAACGTCATTAAATACTTATCGCTTGCATGGAAATTTCTACTGTTCTGTACATATATTAAACCATGTGGAATGAATGCAAAATAAATAATTCTTCCTTGGAATCAATACAACCATATGTCTTTGGAGTGCTTTTAGGTTTTCTATCTATCTATTAGTGGGGTACAACCCGAACCTGAATAGCACCAACGAATTGGAGTGCATCCTTACTACTTTGTTTGTAGGGTTACTACAGGGGGGGGGCTGTATGGCGTTCCCTACAGGGGGAACGCTGTATGGCATTCGCTACAGGGGAGGCTGCATGGCGTTCCCTACAGGGGGGGGCTGCATGGCGTTCCCTACAGGGGGCGCTGTATGGCGTTCCCTACAGGGGGGTCTGTATGGCGTTCTCTACAGCGGGGCTGTATGGCGTTAGCGCCATACAGCTCCCTCTGTAGATAACGCCATACAGCCCCCCTGTAGAGAACGGCATACAGCCCCCTGTAGAGAACGCCATACAGCCCCCCCCTGTAGGGAACGCCATGCAGCCCCCCCCTGTAGGGAACGCCATGCAGCCCCTCGCCTGTAGGGAACGCCATACAGCCTCCCCCCTGTAGGGAACGCCATACAGCCCCCCCCCCCTTGTAGGGAACGCCATACAGCCAACCCCCTGTAGGAAACGACATACAGTCCCCCCTGTAGGGAACGCCATACAGCCCCCTTTGTAGATATCTACAGGGGGGGCTGTAAAAAAGGCACTATCTACAAGGGGGGGGGGGTTGTGTGACACCCAGGGGAGGGGGGCCCCAGTCAAAAGTTTGCTATGGGGCCCAGTCTTTCCTAGTTACGCCCCTGGTTAATACACTTTCTGAATGTTGTTTTGAATACTTTGAGGGGTGCAGTTTTCAAAATGGGGTGATTTATGGGGACTTTCTAATATATAAGGCCCTCAAAGCCACTTCAGAACTGAACTGGTCCTTGTAAAAATCGCCTTTTGAAATTTTCTTGAAAATATGAGAAATCGCTGCTAAAGTTCTAAGTCTTGTAACGTCCTAGAAAAATAAAAGAATGTTCAAAAAACTATACCAAGCTAAAGTAAACATATGGAAAATGTTAACTAGTAACTATTTTGTGTGGTATTACTATATGTTTTACAAGCAGATACATTTAAATTTAGAAAAATGCAAATTTTTGCAAATTTTCTCCAAATCTTGGTGTTTTTTACAAATAAATATAAAATTTATCAAACAAATTTTTTCACTAACAAAAAGTACAATATGTCACGAGAAAACAATCTCAGAATCGCTTGGATAGGTAAAAGCATTCCGGAGTTATTACCACATAAATTGACACATGTCAGATTTGAAAAATCGGCTTCGTCCTGAAGGCCAAAACAGGCTCAGTCCTGAAGGGGTTAGAAACCAAATACAATAACATAGCATGAGCAACATACATACATACATGAATGGTTACAAAATGAGCCATATGTAGGCACAATTTGAAAAGAGAATATATATATAGATAAAAGCAAGGGACATTTATACATTATAGTTAAGGCAAAAAAAAAAGATATTGGAGAATAACCACTGTTGTAAGCCAAAAAATTAAGCTGCATTTCTTACACATTTGTCTTTCTAATCAAAAACACTGTCTGATGCAACAATTGTAGGCTGATGCAACACACTTTACCAGAGAAATTAAACCAATATGTGCATTAGCAAATATTATTTTGCGAAGATATATCATCAATGTACTTTTGTTTCAAACAACCCAAAACAAACTCACCGTCTTAATTCTTGGTAAAGGTGCCCAATGTGTCCCCTTGCATTCCCGAGCAGATTAATGGGGTGCACCCAATACCTCCGACGCCTTTTATGCTCCAAATGTGCAAGAACAAGCCTTCTAAAAACAGTCACAACAAAATTCATTAATTTCAAAACCTACCTCACAAATTCTCTGTCGAATCACATTGAGGACTACTTCCATCAATACCACCATATGGCGGCGGTGAACTTTAATGTGACTTTCTCCTACTTGTTCTCCCTGCTGCTTCTGCTGGAATGGCCCTTCTAAGGTCGGTGAACTCATTTTTGAGACAGAAAACACTCACCAACCACAGCTTAGGCAAAAAAGGGAAGTTGCTGTTTTTGGAATGAGTTTTTATAGGCCTGGAATAGAAGTACAGCCCCTAGTGGGCTGGTTTTTGATACGCCTGGAATACGCCTGAAAAAACACCTAAAAAACGCCTGAAAAAACACCTAAAAAAGTCTCCAAAACGGCTCTGAGCAATAACGCCCCAAAATATGCCTCGACACGAAAAACGCCTCAAATTCAGAGGCTGATTTTCTCAAAACAGCTTCGTATTTTACGGACGTATTTGGTTAAAGAGGCTCTGTCACCAGATTTTGCAACCCTTATCTGCTATTGCAGAAGATAGGCGCTGCAATGTAGATTACAGTAACGTTTTTATTTTTAAAAAACGAGCATTTTTGGCCAAGTTATGACCATTTTTGTAGTTATGCAAATGAGGCTTGCAAAAGTCCAAGTGGGTGTGTTTAAAAGTAAAAGTCCAAGTGGGCGTGTATTATGTGCGTACATCGGGGCGTTTTTAATACTTTTACTAGCTGGGCGCTCTGAAGAGAAGTAACATGCTCTTCTCTTCAGAACGCCCAGCTTCTGACAGTGCAGATCTGTGACGTCACTCACAGGTCCTGCATCGTGACGGCCACATCGGCACCAGAGGCTACAGTTGATTCTGCAGCAGCATCAGCGTTTGCAGGTAAGTCGATCTTACCTGCAAACGCTGATGCTGCTGCAGAATCAACTGTAGCCTCTGGTGCCGATGGGGCCGACACGATGCAGGACCTGTGAGTGACGTCACAGATCTGCACTGTCAGAAGCTGGGCGTTCTGAAGAGAAGAGGATGTTACTTCTCTTCAGAGCGCCCAGCTAGTAAAAGTATTAAAAACGCCCCGATGTACGCACATAATACACGCCCACTTGGACTTTTACTTTTAAACACACCCACTTGGACTTTTGCAAGCCTCATTTGCATAACTACAAAAATGGTCATAACTTGGCCAAAAATGCTCGTTTTTTAAAAATAAAAACGTTACTGTAATCTACATTGCAGCGCCTATCTGCTGCAATAGCAGATAGGGGTTGCAAAATCTGGTGACAGAGCCTCTTTAAGCGTGTGAACATACCCTAACCGGGCAAAAGTAGAACCAGCTCAACTTCTCCAAATTAAACCATCAAAAACGCTTTATTTAAAAGTTAAATATATCATAGTTTTAATAACAAATCATTTAAATTAAACTACATCTTCCAGTGATAAACAATGGAAATTCTCTTAATTTCTCAGCAGGCTCATAATCCTTGAGATAACTGGAGTAAAATTATAAAAACGACAAAGCAAAGCAAATCTATGACATGAAAAAAACTAATTTTTGAATAATTAAAACTGATAAAACTTATCCGTGTCAGGCCATAATTAGAATATAATTTCAATCTACATTTTTATTCAGCATGAGCACATCAGACTTGGTGTATTATTTTATAATCTGAACAGCTGCTGAAATTGTTTAATAAATTAAAAAAATATGCACTTTAGTAATTCATTTGTGGACATATTGTTTGCGTATTTGTAGATTTTCACCCTAAAGGGTTTATCCGGAGAGATAAAATTGATGGCCTATCCTCAGGACAGGCCATCAATTTGTGATAGGTGGGTGTCCGACTCTTGGCTGCATGAAGGGGCCACAGCTCACCAGGGAGCTCCACTTCCCTTTCATTGTTTAGGCACAAAGAAAAAAAGAGTAGATCCGGAGTACTAAAATATAACTTTTACTGGTATAGGTAAAAAATAATGAACAAACATGTAAGACAACATGAGGATCCTATCTGCCAATACTGCATACAGATATTTATTGATTTTCCATCATTTCGGAATATTGTCAAGATTTCTATTGACAGCGATGAACAGCAATAAATCAGTCCGCCTTTTGTATGGTTTCCTAATATGAATGGTGCTTGATTTTTGGATCACATGTGGAAAAAATGTAAAAAACAACAGTGGGGCAATTGCCCTCCTACCCCGTGTTTGGTTGGTAGTCCTCCACGTAAATGTGTCCAGCGAAATATATTGAATCCTCTCTTTGGATGGTGGAAAACAACAGGTAATTCTCCCTACGCGTTTCCTGCTGACCAGGCAATTCCTCAGGGGAGATAGGTCGATAAAGCAGTGATGTCCAAAGTCAGTGCTTGCTGCTTGAAATGTGGCTGTCAATCTTAATGGAGAGGAATGCTCAATAACTTAGAGCATGTTGAATCAGAGCAGCAGTTGTTTTCAATGTGCTGCTCGGCTGTCATTTCTTGCACGAGGGAAAGCTCGATTAGAGCAAGTTTGCAGTGGCAAAAGGAATCCTTAAGTTAGAACAATCTTGCAGTGGCAACGATTATATCCTTCCTGGTAGGAGGTAAACAAAGAACGCCTGTCCCTGGCGTGTGCCGTCAGTGTACTGAGGGAATCCCTGCTTTTTATGCTAGATTATTACCCCTGGCCCATCCCACACAACACACCCCCTTGTGACGTATCAAGGGAGGTGTGTGTTTGAAGTGACAGATCTCTCCTCCCCGCGACTGAACGCACGCCGGGCATGAAAATCATGCCACGGCTGTGCGAGCAGCCGCGCCGAGAACGAGTGCCACTATTTACCCCCGGCGGACTTACCCAAATCTATTTACTGCAGATATTACTGCATCCCCTGGTTGCGATCAAGTGCAGACAGGAGATGTATGAAGGAAAAAATATCCCTTATGGTGACGTAGCAGCCAATGATTGGCTGTGACGTACCCAGTGTATTTCTCTTGCATCAGGTCCGTGTGCCTATACAGGCATCACGGGTCTGTGTTAGAGAACATGGATGATATCCATGCTTAGAGATGAGGAGCATGGCCAGGGAGTAATTGGTGGGATGAAAAGAGGGGAAGTGTCAGAATGGAACAAATGCCGTGTGCGTGGGACAGTGGTGCCGACATAAGCATGTCAGCACTCAATGAACCAGGCACACAGCATTATGTCTGAGCATAATCAAAAAAGCTATGTTTAATTTAGGGTAATCCATTTATAAATAGTCATGTGACTAAAATTCTTGATATTTAAGTAGCAAACTTAGTTTGATATTTTTAAAGCTATTATCAGAGGTTGAAAAAATTCAATATGTATTTAGAGATACTTAGCAGAAATATTATTTAATACTTGAATATTGGATATAAAGTGGATTTAGATGAAACAACCAAAGTCCAGTTGTTCATTTAGACCATTTGGTACCATAGTACCTAGTTTAAAAATCCACTTGGATTCTCTTTGTAACAGAGTTCTATCCAGATCTCCACCCCTTATGGATGGTCGTAGTTGTTCAATTACCATAAATTTAAGACAATTTGGATCTCCTTTATGTTTCAAGTGTACATGACGGGAAACAGGTTTATCTCTTTTATGACGCACATCACCTATATGTTCTAAAATTCTCTTTCTGAATTCTCTTGTTGTTTTTCCAATGTAGTCCAAGGGGCATGGGCAGGTGATTTTATATACCACATTATTGGAACTACAATTTGAGAAGCTTTTAATCGGGTAGTGAATTCCTGTTTGTGCACTGTTGAACATTTTAGTGATTAGTATAAATGTACATGCTCTGCAGTGCCCACATTTAAAGGATCCATTTATTTTACGATCTAACCAACAGCCTTCACTTTTTGTGGTTTCTAGATGGCTATGCATTAGTTGGTCCCCGATGCTTCTGCCTTTTCGGTAGGTAACTTGTGCTTTAGGTGTAACTATCCCCCTAAGATCTGTATCCATCTGGAGAATTCTCCAATGTTTGTCTAGTATACTCCTGATCGTATAGTTTGCCATATCAAATGTGCCTATTAGTCGTATAGGTTGTTGTGTAATTACTTTCTTTTTAGGTATAAGTAATTCCTCCCTTTTTGATGAGTGTGCATGTAGAAATGATTCTTTCAAAATTTTTGATGGGTAGCCTCTCTCTAAGCATGGATATCATCCATGTTCTCTAACACAGACCCGTGATGCCTGTATAGGCACACGGACCTGATGCAAGAGAAATACACTGGGTACGTCACAGCCAATCATTGGCTGCTACGTCACCATAAGGGATATTTTTTCCTTCATACATCTCCTGTCTGCACTTGATCGCAACCAGGGGATGCAGTAATATCTGCAGTAAATAGATTTGGGTAAGTCCGCCGGGGGTAAATAGTGGCACTCGTTCTCGGCGCGGCTGCTCGCACAGCCGTGGCATGATTTTCATGCCCGGCGTGCGTTCAGTCGCGGGGAGGAGAGATCTGTCACTTCAAACACACACCTCCCTTGATACGTCACAAGGGGGTGTGTTGGATGGGATGGGCCAGGGGTAATAATCTAGCATAAAAAGCAGGGATTCCCTCAGTACACTGACGGCACACGCCAGGGACAGGCGTTCTTTGTTTACCTCCTACCAGGAAGGATATAATCGTTGCCACTGCAAGATTGTTCTAACTTAACCCCTTCCCCCTGCTGGCATTCTGGGCCCTAATGTCCAAGCCATTTTTTAGATTTTTCCATTGTCACATTCGAAGAGCTGTAAATTTTTTATTTTTGCGTCGGCATAGCTGTATAAGGTCTTGTATTTTGCGGGACGACTTGCAGTTTTTATTGGTACCATTTGAGAGTAGATGCGACTTTTTGATCACTTTCTATCACATTTTTTTTAAGTCAGGATTAACAGAAAACAGCAATTTTTCCATTGTTTTTTATTTTATTTTTTACGGCGTTCACAGTGCGGGTTAAATAATGTAACAGCTTTATAGTCGGGGTCGTTACGGACGCGGCGATACCAAATATGTGTAACTTTTTTGCTTTATTGTAGTTTTTTTTAATAGTAAAGCATTTTGTAAGGGGAAAAGCTGGGTTTTTCACTTTTTTTTTTAATTAACTTTATTAAACTTTTTTTACTTTTTTACTAGTCCCACTAGGGGACTTCCCTATCCTCCGATCGCTATTATAATACACTGCAATACTTTTGTATTGCAGTGTATTACTGCCTGTCCGTTTAAAACGGACAGGCATCTGCTAGGTCATGCCTGCGGCATGATCTAGCAGGCATTCGCTGCAGGCAGACCTGGGGGTCTTTATTAGACCCCCGGCTGCCATAGAAGACACAGACACTCGGCGATTTTATCGCCGGGTGTCAGTGAGATGAGAGGGAGCTCCCTCCCTCTCTCCAAAACCATTCAGATGCGGTGCTCGCTATTGTGCACCGCATCTGAAGGGTTAAACAGGTGAGATCGATACTAATATCGATCTCACCCGGCAGAGCAGGGACGCCCCCAGCCCTCAGCTGCTTCTGGCAGCTGAGAGCAGGGAGATTTCACGGCTCCCTGCTCTGTTTACTTTATTCTACAGCAGCGACGTAGTTTGGCGGCGCTCTAGAATAAAGCCCACTAATGACCGCCGTAAAAAGACGTATCGGCGGTCATTAAGGGGTTAAGGATTCCTTTTGCCACTGCAAACTTGCTCTAATCGAGCTTTCCCTCGTGCAAGAAATGACAGCTGAGCAGCACATTGAAAACAACTGCTGCTCTGATTCAACATGCTCTAAGTTATTGAGCATTCCTCTCCATTAAGACTGCAAGGACCCATTATCCACTTTACCTGCCCAGGACCTTAACCATCCTTCTTTGAATTAACACACCAACACCTTCTTTATGGAAATGTGGAAGTGGCCACAGCTTTATTCTTATTTACAAACATCGGCATGAAGACATATATATATATATTTATTTCTCTCTCCTCCTGAATTGCCGATGCTCCCTGTCTCCATCAGGCATGTAGGGTGCTACCTCCGTCTTCATCTGCCGTACTTTCCGCCAAGAAGGGGGAACTGAGAAACCTACTCAGTCCCCCGACCACCCCCACCAAGCAACGCCAACCCTCTCTCGGCACCATCCAAGAGATCCAATAAAAAGATATCGAGCCCGATATCATTCAGATGCACTCCATCCGGCGCCAGCAAATCTGCATTATCCCCCTCCAGGGATTGGTGTCGCAACCCGATCCCCCCTATAGAGCGAATGAACCGCGACACCCGCACATTAATTAGCCTGCGCACTCTCTCCAACGCTGCCATGTTCCTCGCTCCTCGCCACACCGTGCGCGCCACTATCTCGGACCACTCTACCACGCAACGGGCGAACAGGTCCTGAAAACGCGCCAAATCAGTCCGTATAATTGACAATAACTCGGCCATTTTTACTTGGCCGATATCATTTCCACCAACATGTATGATCAGGACAACAGGTCCGTACGTGTGCCTTGTAACTGCCACTACTTCTGGCAGTAACTGCACCCACCGTAATCCCCGGACACCTCTCCAATGGACGTCGGCCTGTGAGAGGCCCAAATTCGGACCTAATGGCCTTCGACCCGCTCGAACCGCTGCCCAATGCACGTACGAATGCCCCAAGATCCACACTTGGGGGCGCCGCGACCCTAACAAAGAAATTAAGCTACATTCCGGTCAAATGAAGATACAGGCAGGATTAACATAACACTCCATATAAAACAAGGAAGGAAAACAGGGGGGGGGGGGAGGGGCGACATTTTTACTATAAAATTTCCAGCTTACACACTCTTTAAAACCAAATCAGGTCGCACATATGACTTATAGCTATTAGACCGCCATCTACCCAGACTCATGATAGCCGCCGAATCCAAGCCCAAGGCATCCGCCTCAGTTGCCGCCCCTATCCTAAACGAATGTGTACCAAACTCGCCCGGTGGCAAACCCAGGTACTTCAAACCGGCCTTAAAAATCGCCTCAAATTGAAAACGCGACATTGCGGATCCATCCTGATGGATCAAGAATTGAGCCCCGGGCACTCGGACCAACACGAATTCCTGGACCCATTTTACCGGGCAATACTGCCCCCCAATCCTCCCAATCGACAGCCAAGCCCCCCTCCCTACCATGTCAGTCTTTGACCTCCGCACACAGACCCTGAGAGAATCTCCCAACGTCACTACATCCGATCCGAGAAGACCACCGCTTGCCCCCACGCTGTGCGGAACCAGCTCACTAACCCGTAATGCGGCAAAGAAAGCCAAAGAAAACGGCGCGCCGAACAAGGACACTTCATATTCATCCCGACACACAAAACATAAAACGGCTAGAAGCCGACCCAAAAGCGAAAAAGATACTGGCCGCCTCGTGTCCCTGGAACACGCCTCTTTTTTCCACCCTTTTAAAGACTGCCGAACTACAAATTCATTTGTAACATCTCTGCATCCCCACAATTTTAACATAAAGGCCACCCCTGCTAAAAACTTGCTCGCCGTGGCCGCACTACCCCCTTCCTGACGTATTTGTACCAAACTTGCTAACGTGACGTCCAGGTGACACCCATCCTGTGATGGGAAGTTATTCCCCGCAATCTCCAACCACCGATCCCACGCTCTGCAATGACTCTTCCAAGTCGCCGGTACCACCGAACCCCTCAACAGCCTCATAAGTTGTCCTCGACCAGGGCCCATAAGTGAAGGGGGGGGGGACACCCCTTCTGCCAAAGCTGCTGGGTGCAATTCCCGAAACCGGGACATCTGTGAACGAGACAAAGCATCAGCCATCACATTACGGACTCCCGGAACATGTTTTGCATGAAACCACACATTCAAACGCAAACACTTCAAAACCAACCGTCTTAATAAAGCTAATACCGGCAATGAACTAGACGACAACCCGTTCACCGCATGCACCACCGCCATGTTGTCTGTCCAAAATACAATCCTCTTATTCACCATCACGCTACCCCACAACTCTATTGCAACTATAATAGGAAACAATTCCAATAGCGTCAAATTACTTAAAACTCCCAAATCACTCCAATGCAAGGGCCAAGGGGACCTACACCAACTTCGGCCCAAAATTGCTCCAAAACCATCACTTCCGGCTGCATCCGTAAACAATTCCAAGTCTATATTAGACAACTCCGCGTCCTGACACACCGACCTCCCATTAAACGAACTCAAAAACGAATGCCAGACAAACAAATCCTTCTTCATCCAAGAGGTTACCCGGATAAATTGATTTGGCTTCGAGATACCTCTAGTGGCTAAAGACAAACGCCTAGAGAAAACACGACCCATTGGAATTATACGACAAGCAAACACCAGCAATCCCATTAACGACTGTAACTGTTTTAACGTCACTTTTTTCGACCCCATGACCTGGTCAACTTGCGTCACTGGCCTTGCCAATTTATCATCGGGCAAGCGAAAAATCATCCGCTCGCTATCTATTTCGATACCCAAAAATGACAAAACAGTTAAAGGACCTTCCGTCTTATCTTCGGAAATAGGTACACCGAAACGCGACATCACCTGTCGAAACACTCTCAGCAACGTGCTGCACAACCCAGAGCCCCCCGGGCCTACAAAGAGAAAATCATCCAGATAATGAATGACCGAGTCACAACCTGACTCCAAACGAACTACCCATTCTAAAAATGACGCAAACATCTCAAAGTAACTGCATGATATTGAACAACCCATGGGAAGGCACATATCCACGTAAAACCCTTTATCTAAACAACAACCCAGCAGGTGAAAACACTCCGGATGAACCGGCAGCAAACGAAAGGCCGCTTCAATATCAGATTTAGCTAACAACGCCCCCTGTCCAGCCGCCTGTACCAGCCTTACTGCAACATCGAAAGACGTGTACGAAACCGCCGCCTCCGCCCTAGAAATACCGTCATTAACAGAACCACCGCGAGGAAAGGAAAGGTGATGAATCAGCCTAAACTTTCCTCGTTCCTTCTTTGGAACTAAACCAAGGGGGGAAACTCGCAGATTCGTATACGGCGGCTCGCTGAATGGACCTGCCATTCTCCCTAATTCCACTTCTTTTGCCAATTTTAGCCGCGCAATGCCCACATTCTCATTGATCGACTTCAAATTGTCAGCCAATGACAATGTCGCAGAATATTCAAAAGGAATCTCAAAACCAAACGAAAACCCGCTAGTGAGCACCTCTGCTTCCCGCCTCCTGTGGTACCGCTCTAACCATGGGCCCATCTCGAGAACGTTCACCGGCGTTCTCCGCTGCGCCGGGAGGAGGTGCCTTAACCGGCTGCTTACCTCTCCGGAAACACCGGAGCGCCGCATGAGCGCCCCCACAGATGGAGCATTCATGTCGGAATTTGCACGTGGCAAAGAAACGACAGTGGCCCTCGTTGTAGAGTCAACAGGCACCCGTGGGCCTAGCGGCCGCAACTCCAGGGGCGGGACCCGGAGCTGCGGCCGCACTGGGAAAGGGGCGTTGTTGCCTGCTCCCTTGCGCTAAGATAAGCTGCAACCACACGTCCGTTGCCTTCGTCGCCCAACTAATATCAGGCGACAAAGCCAAACGACGCCGAAATTCTTCATCATATCGCCACCAGGCCGCACCACCGTGCAGCCTGTGGGCGCTGAAAATTGTGTCAAAATAGACAAACAACTCGGCCCCTTTCCCAGGATAGCGTTGGCAAATAACATGAGCCAGTGTAGCGTAACACTGTACCCAGTTGCCAAATGTTTTCGCGACTTTCGCTTTCCTATCTGAACCTCTCTCAAAACCCCGCTCCTTGTCGACAGTCACCTGCTCCACCGAGACCAAGGACCAAATATCCACAAATTCATTCCTCCAAATCTTGTCCTTGATCTCAGCTGACAAATGAGTCCCGAGAGGAGCGACTCCACAAAACAATGAATCTCTAAACGTCAAACTAGTTAAAGCATTCTCTTTCTCAGACGGGGGCATAGCTCCCTCTGGTGGCACCGAGGGACACGACGTTCCCTCATTCACTTTTAACCCAGCCACCACAGCTTTTAAAACAGAAATCAAATCCGCACCCGCTGCATTAGATTTATTAAGCCATGCGTCACCGCAGGCCGACTCACCGCTCCCAGAGGTCCCACCGACTCCAGAGGGTCCTTCAGCCACTTGCCGCGGCACTGGAACCACGGCCTGCACCTCCTCCACCGGCCCGGCGGGAGGGACAACCTGGGACAGCTGCTCCTGATCAACCGACAAGCGCTGCACCTCCCGGCGTCGACTGCGTCTCTGCGGCCGTGATGATCTCCTCGACGACCTCCTCCACGATCCTGATGATGCAGACGTCGTCGACGACGAGGAGGAGAATCCATCGCTGGAAGACGAGGAATACCGCCGACCATGCCTCTTCACGTCACCTGACCTGCGACGTCTATGATGGCCGTGCCGGCGATGTCCTCCAGCCCGGCGTTTCCTCCCTCGCCTGGAACGCTCCCTCCTCGGACCTGCAGGAGAAAAAGATGACAAGGCAGGAGAAGGGCAAATCGAGTCCAAAACACCTTCAACCCTATCTTTCCTAGCACACTCCCCCCCTGGCCTTGACCCATGCTGACAGGGGCCCGGGGGGGACCGGGGTGGAGAAGCGACAGGCACCGCAGAAGCCCCCGCCCCCTGGCTGGGCTGTTTGCTCACCGCCCGCTTCCCCGAACCCGCCGCCATCTTCTTTTTATGTGAGCCGCCATCTTGTTTCCTGGCCGCACTGCGTCTGCCAGGACGTCCCGCCCCTGTTCCCCCCGCCGCCAATTCTGGCTGCGCAGAGAACAGCACTGGGAAAGATGGCGCCGACCCCGGCTGCACACAGGCACCGGAAGCAAGTCCCAGCTCCTGTGAACATGCCGCATGGTAAGCGACCATGTCGGACCAATCACCTGAGTCCGCCATATTCACCCCACTGTCACGAAAGTCGACCGCTGCCTCCGCGCCCGCATCAGCAGCTCAAGGCGGGTTGTACCGTGCCCGTGCCGGTTTAACAGCCGCCCTCTTACCGCCATAGGGAAGGACGCCAGCGCGACGAGTGGGCGGGGGGAGGGGGGCACTATGTCGACCGACGAAGCGCCCGTCGACATAGGCCTAGGGGACCTGCTGGGACCACCGCATGACTGTGCAGCAGTCACAGCACCCCTCATAGCAACGGGGCTAGGGCTCAGTCGAACCGGAGGGCGTGTAACGCGCTGCGGCCTACCTCGGGTAGCCGCTCCCGACTGTTCCGTGCCCCGCTCAGATCCTCGCTTCTCTCCTTCCTCCAACAGGGATTCCAGCCAGGCAGGTCCCTCCGACGCTACCCGCTGTGCCACCTTCCGCAACAGTTCTTCTGCCATCTTCTTGAAAAGAACACGCTCTGAATCTCCACAGCAGCAGCAAAGGTGTTTCTTCCACTGCAGCATGAAGGTAAGAGGGCTTTCTGCTCCAAACCCCTGCCTTATATCTTCTTAACCACGCCCCTCTTACCCCTTGTTAACCAATCCTGGTCCTGGGCATTATTTTAAAACGTTCCATCCTTTCTTAACCTCTTGCAGTCCCTGACACTCTCCCTAGGTGCTTCAGTGTCTGCAAGATTGACAGCCACATTTCAAGCAGCAAGCACTGACTTTGGACATCACTGCTTCATCGACCTATCTCCCCTGAGGAATTGCCTGGTCAGCAGGAAACGCGTAGGGAGAATTACCTGTTGTTTTCCACCATCCAAAGAGAGGATTCAATATATTTCGCTGGACACATTTACGTGGAGGACTACCAACCAAACACGGGGTAGGAGGGCAATTGCCCCACTGTTGTTTTTTACATTTTTTCCACATGTGATCCAAAAATCAAGCACCATTCATATTAGGAAACCATACAAAAGGCGGACTGATTTATTGCTGTTCATCGCTGTCAATAGAAATCTTGACAATATTCCGAAATGATGGAAAATCAATAAATATCTGTATGCAGTATTGGCAGATAGGATCCTCATGTTGTCTTACATGTTTGTTCATTATTTTTTACCTATACCAGTAAAAGTTATATTTTAGTACTCCGGATCTACTCTTTCTTTATTCTGATACTACGGAGAAGTGAATTTACAATAATCCAGGTGGGGGATATACAACACCACGAATAATCTATTGAATTGTTTAGGCACAGTCATATACATTTAGTTGTGGCTATGCCTGGTACTGCAGCTCAGTCCAATTCACTTAAATGGGACTGAGCTGCTGTGAGTTGTAGTATGTGTTTCTTTGTTCTGAATAAAGTGCAGTTCCTCCTGGCTGACATTGAAGCTGTACCTCAGACATTTGTGTGGTGTACTTCTCTCCAGGCATGCCTTCAGCTTTCAATTTACAGAGGTGGTTATTCGGTGTGAAATACGGACCTGACATTTGGTGCCGAAACCCGGGATCTCACTCGAGGAAAAATCAAAATCCGGACAGTCGACAATCACAGGGTGAAACAGAGGACTCAAAGTTGCCCACTGAAGGAATTTGATCACCTCCGCAATAACACGGTAAGCGAATTGATTTTATAAATCTTCGTCTTATCTGTGTTAGTGGGCAGTCTTGTAGCGATCTGTAGAACCCTTTTGTTGATTTCCTGGACTATCTCAGGCGACAGAGGTGATATTTTCCGCTGTGAGGTAAAAAACCTGTGAGACCTTAGTCGCGCCCGACTAACCATCCTCTGGGTAATTAGGGACTAGATAGAAAATACGCGGACACAATATATATATGTGTGATAAGTCGTGGATAGTATTATAACCTGTCTTATACAGGGGCACGCGGGCATAAGTACATGTGTGATAAGTCGTGGATAGGCACGCGGGCATAAGTACATGTGTGATAAGACGTGAGACGCGGGCACGCGGGGTGCAATGATGCACTGATAAGACGTGTGATAAGACGTGAGACAAAAACACTGATAAGTCGTGTGATAAGGCATATGCGGGGTGTATAAACTGAAAAAATAAAAAAATAAAACTGTTAAGTTGTGTATTAAATTGTAAGTAATATAGTGGCCAGACAAGAGAGTTGTAGACCGAAAATTGTTATATAAGTTACGTGTATAATATAGACTGTTAGAATGGATGGTTTATGGTCCATATTCAAATCATCAGGATCACCCGATCCTATTCATGATTTGGTGAAGTGAATGGAAGTTAGGAATAAGAAAGATATTGTATGTTATATGTATTAGAAAACACAGGACCAGCCGACGCCCGGTAATGGCTTCCGTACCTCATGTTGAGTGTGTCCTCATTGTTGGTGGGAACCCCCCCCCCCCCTCACAGCTGCGCACTGTGTTTCCAATGGGAGAGGCTGCCCCCCCTGCCCCTGATGTGGCCACGCCCGGCCCAACCAAATCAGTATGAAATAATCACCTTGTTAATTTTGTCATTTGTAGTGTTTTTTCTATTTACAGAAGTTCCAGTCTAGTTCACTGATGAAGCAACACGTCATCATAATATAGAGATGGTGGCCGACAGATTGTACGGTTACAAATTATATGTTTGATGTTTTGAACGTAGATAATTCCTATACAATGGTGTGATGAATGATTGCAGATACGTATGTTGTTTTGCCGGCATTGAAAGTGTTAAGATTGTGAGACTAGAAGTTGTGAGAAATGAGTGTGTGACCCCCCTCCCTCTCCCCTGTAGTGTACTATGCTGTGTTTGGGAGGAGGAGGAGGGGGGGCTGACTGGGTGCAGTCTGCAGGGCTGATGAGACAAAGGGATTTCAATATGCACTGCAGAGATATATATATATATCAGTAATGTGTACAAACCTAAATAAATTTCTTCTCTTTTGCGCATGCGCTGTTGTTTATAAAAGTTACGATATTTATGTGTTCTGATGTGATCAGATTTCATGTGTTTTGATGTTAATTCAGATGTATTAAACTTTAGATACTGTGAGACACAGGGTTTTGAAAATGTATGTGCCCCCACCGTTCCCTATTTATATATACAGTTTATTGGTTTGCAGTAATTAATGTTATCAGAGATAATATTTTTTTTGTTTTATTGAATAACTAACTACAATTGTTTTGTTTTTGATTTCACACATGAGTTATGTCATTGTAAAGATCAAATGTATTTTCGTCAGGAAAAAGTCATTTTTGTTTCAGGCTGTTGTACATTACAGGGGGTTAAATTAGTGTTATGTTGAGATGTAGTTTTGAACTCTGCTACATTACTTTCGCAGAGTCCACAAAGGGGGGAAGGGTGAAGGAACTGATCAGGTACAATTTTGGTTTGATCAGGTACAATTTTGGTTTGTTTTGAGTTAATTAATTTGGTTTCAGAAGATCTAAAAATGTGTAAGAGACCCCAATGAGTAATCCAGATTAAATGTGTATGAGAGTAACCTACATTTTGAGGTTTGTGTAGATGGTTGTGTAAGAGACCATCCCCCTCCAGCAAATTTACACAGGAGGCAGAGGTGATGTCACTCAAACGAGTCTTTATGGATTTAGATGAGGGAGAAGGCAAAACAAAAATTGTCTGGACATTGTTAATTTGATGTAAAGTTTTTAGGAATGTTTTCTTTTTATTTGTTTTTGTATTAAGCAAGTATTTGCAGAACCTGATAAAAGTGAGATTCTCAAAGTGCTCGTAATTATCAGATGAGTGTGGAGAAGTGTATAACATTTGGTTTTATTTTAGAGAATGAAGACGCCACCCCTTTGAGATGTTCTATCTATATGTGACATGAGTTTTTAATGTAAATTTGTAATAAAGAGATATTTTATTATACAATATGTACAAGACAGGATACGAGGCACCAGGTAAATTACCCAGAAACCACTCTCACCTTCTTGTTCATCTCAAGGAGCGGAGCTGGAGGTGCTCGCTGAGGCTTGTAACCTGGCAGAAGGTAAGACGGCCGACATTTACACTGACTCTAGGTACGCTTTTGGCATCGCCCACAATTATGGGCCCATTGGTAGTAGGAACTTTATTGGATCATCGGGTAAGCCAATTGAGAGAGCGAGAGAAGACAGACCTGACAACAAGAGTATGTGCGGCCAGGTGTCAGTAAATTGGCTTGTCCCTGAATACAATAATGCCACCACTAGGTTTGTAGCAGCCGGCATTATGTGCGCACGGCATGACATAGGTAAAACATAAAAGGTACCTGTGAAAAGTGCAGCCCGGCCAGATTACCTGTCCCAGCGACTGCAGAACATACAACTACCCGAGGTAGAAGTGTATGACAAAGTCCTCATGTGTGTAGACCTGTTCTCAGGGGGGCCTGAAGCCCGGCCTGTATTTTTCCCACTGCAGACCTTGTGTGTAAGTGACAGGGGAACAATGTTATCCCAAGTATTGAACTGGTGTTTGTACAATGATAAGATGTCAGCAGTTCTCTAGACATTGTCCCAAGGTTAGTTTGTTTAATAACTGTATTTAAGAAGGGCTGTGGGAATATTAAATACTGAGGTTAAGTTTTATGTAAAGATCTAGACCAGCCTTAGCATTGGACTATTAGAGTCATGTGTCAGATAAAAGGTACAGAAGTGTAATATTCCCATTAGAAAACATTTTTATTTGTTTATTTTTTTATTTTTGTTGTGAAAGGGAAATTCTAGAGCAGAGAATTCTGTGCAGTGTATATGTGTATGTATATATATATATATATATATATATATAAAGAAGAAGAATCAGTTTGTAAGTTTATTTACTGACCAGTGTGAACGTTTGATGTAAAGATGCTATTTGTTAATGTTTTTCTTCAAATTAATTATTTGATTAAGATCTAAGTGGATGATACTTCTCATCAGAACGCCCAGCTAGTAAAAGTATTAAAAACGCCCCGATGTACGCACATAATACACGCCCACTTGGACTTTTACTTTTAAACACACCCACTTGGACTTTTGCAAGCCTCATTTGCATAACTACAAAAATGGTCATAACTTGGCCAAAAATGCTCGTTTTTTAAAAATAAAAACGTTACTGTAATCTACATTGCAGCGCCTATCTGCTGCAATAGCAGATAGGGGCTGCAAAATCTGGTGACAGAGCCTCTTTAATGAACCAATAAAATCTATACCTACAATAATTGACAAAGACAAAATGTAAAGTTTTTTTTCTCAACCCATTGGATGGCAGTACAAAACTTAAAAGGAAAAAAAAAAACGCACATCTGTAATGGGCTGTCAGACCAGACCAGATAATGTTGGGGAAAAAAACTGCTATTTTAGTGTGTGATATGGAAAAGGTATTTGATAGCCTGGTCCTACCTTGGTGGAATCATTGATGTATTTGCTTTTCTGGGTACATTTTTTCCTTTCCATTTCATCTCTTTAATCCCTTCCCGCTCCTTGACGTACTATTACGTCATGGCAGCTGTATCGTTCGCGCTCCATGACGTAATAGTACGTCTCGGGAGTAACGGCCATTTCGGCCGTCCTCCCGACACATACAGGAGCTGTGACGCTGCTGTCTTGTACAGCAACTGTCACAGCTCCTACAGCGGGGACCGATCGCTGTGTCCCCGCTGATTAACCCCTTAAAAGCCGCGTTCTATAGAGATCGCGGCTTTTTAGGGGTTAAGCTGCCATCGCCGGCCTGCTACGCGATAGCGGCCGTCGATGGTGACTATGGCAACCGGACACCAAACAATGGCGTCCGGCTATGCCATAGACGGAAGCCTAGTGGGTCCTGACAACGTCAGGACCCACTATGCTTGCTGTCAGTGAGTAGCTGACAGTTCTAATACACTGCACTACGCATGTAGTGCAGTGTATTAGAATAGCGATCAGGGCCTCCTGCCCTCATGTCCCAAAGTGGGACAAAGTAATAAAGTTAAAAAAAAGTTAAAAAAAGATGTGTAAAAATAAGAAAATAAAAGATTTAAAAGTAATAAAAGTAAAAATCCCCCATTTTCCCTTATCAGTCCTTTATTATTAATAAAAATATATAAACAAACAAATAAACTATACATAATTGGTATCGCCGCGTCCGTAACGGCCTGAACTACAAAATTATTTCATTATTTATCCCGCACGGTGAACGCCGTAAAATAAAATAATAATAAACCGTACCACAATCACAATTCTTTGGTCACTTCACCTCCCAAAAAATGGAATAAAAAGAGATCAAAAAGTCGCATGTACCGAAAAATGGTACTGATCGAAACTACAGTTCGTTACGCAAAAAATAAGTCCTCGCACGGCTTTATTGATTGAAAAATAAAAACGTTATGGCACTTAGAATAAGGTAACACAAAAAGTGAATGATTGTTTACAAAACGTATTTTATTGTGCAAACGCCATAAGACATAAAAAAAACTATAAACATCTGGTATCGCCGTAATCGTATCGCCCCGCAGAATAAAGTGAATATGTCATTTATAGCGCACGGTGAACGCTGTAAAAAAAAAAGAAAAAAAAAACAATAGTAGAATTGCTGTTTTTTAGTCACCACGCCACCTAAAAATAGAATAAAAACTGATCAAAAAGCTGCATGCACCCCAAGAAAACTACAATGGATTCCTCAAGGGGTCTAGTTTCCAAATTGGGGTCACTTTTGGGGGGTTCCCAATGTTTTGGCACCACAAGACCTCTTTAAATCGGACATGGTGCCTAATAAAAAAGAGGCCTCAAAATCCACTAAGTGCTCCTTTGCTTCTGAAGCCATTACCGCACTAGGGCCACATGTCGGATATTTCTAAAAACTGCAGAATCTGGGCAATACGTATTAATTTGCGTTTCACTGATAAATCCTTTTGTGTTATAAAAAAAATGGTATAAAGAGGATTTTCTGACCAAAAAAAACCTCTACTTTGCTCTAAATTTTTGTGAAACACCTAAAGAGTTCATAAACTTTCTAAATGCTGTTGTGAATACTTTGAGGGGTCTAGTTTCTAAAATGGGGTATTTGATAGGGGTTTCTAATATATGGGCCCCTCAAAGCAACTTCAGAACTGAACTGGAACCTAAAAAAATAAATAAATGAGGCAATACTTCGCTTCTTACATTATACTGATAATGAGCCGTGCCCACCCCGAGATGACCCCAGTTTTGACCGTTTGTATAAACGGAGACCCATATTAGACCGTTCCAGTGCCCGGTTTTCCCAAGCATTCACCCCCGAGAAGTGTATTTCTATTGATGAGTCCCTGGTACATTTTAAAGGGAGGGTTCAATTCCGCGAGTACCTGCCGGGTAAGAGGGCAAGGTATGGCGTGAAGATGTATAAGCTGTGCGAGAGTGCATCAGGGTATACCTACAGGTTTAGGATATATGAAGGAAAGGCCACCCCCAAACCAGACTGCATCCTGGACTACAATAGGTACATGGGAGGGATGGACTTGTAAGATCAAGTCCTGAAGCCCTACAGCGCCATGCGGTGTGGTATAAGAAGCTGGCCGGGCACATCATACAGATGGCTTTGTACATTGCGTACGTGCTACGTCGATGTGCAGGCCAGACGGGAACTTTCCTGGAATTTCAAGAGGTGATTATCAAGAACCTAATCTTTAGGGACCAAGAAGGGGGGGCACCCAGTACTTCTGGAAGCGAGCCCACACGCATCGTACCAGGGCAACACTTTCCAGGAGAAGTTCCCCAAACTGGCAAGAAGGGAAAAAGTCAAAAGAGGTGCAAAGTCTGCTATAAGAGGGCGATAATGGATGACACAATATATCAATGTGACACGTGTCCCGAATAACCAGAGCTCTGTATGAAAGTGTTTTAAAATTTATCATACATCCCTTGGTTTATAATTTACCACAATTTTACTTACCCTGATGCACTCCACACAGCTTATCCCCCCTCGTCTTTCCCCTCTGAGCCCTGCTGTGTGTCCAGGCAGCTGATAACAGCCACATGTAGGGTATTGCCATACCCGGGAGAACCCACATTACAGTTTATGGGGTGTAGGTCTCCGGTCAAAATGCTCACTACACCTCTAGATGAATGCCTTAAGGGTGTAGTTTTTAAAACGGGGTCACTTCTTGCGGGTTTCAACTGTACTGGTACCTCAGGGGCTTCTGCATACATGACTTCGCACTAGAAAATCCCCAGTAGGCCAAATGGTGGTCCTTTCCTTCTGAGCCCTCCCATGGGCCCAAACGGCAGTTTATCACAACAAATGGGGTATTGCGGCACTCAGAACAAATTGCGCAACAGAATGGGGTATTTTGTTTCTTGTGAAAATAAGAAATTTTCAGCCAAAACTACATATTATTTGAAAAAAATAATTTTGTTTTCATTCCCAGCCCAATTCAAATAAGTTCTGTGAAAAAACTATGGGGTCAAAATGGTCACAAAACCCATAAATTAATTCCTTGAGGGGTGTAGTTTCCAAAATGGGGTCATTTGTGGTTGGTTTCTATTGCTTTGATACCTCTGGGGCTCTGCAAATGCGACATGGCACCCGAAAACCAATCCAGCAAAATCTGTACTCCAAAGAACACACAGCGCTCCTTTCCTTCTGAGCCCTCCCATGGGCCCAAACGAAAGTTTATCACCACAAATGGGGTATTGCCGCACTCAGGACAAATTGGGCAACAAAATGGAGTATTTTATTTCTTGTGAAAATAAGAATTTTTGAGCTAAAATGACATATTATTGGAAAAAATATATTATTTTTTTAATTCCCAGCCCAATTCAAATAAGTTCTGTGAAGAAACTATGGAGTCTAAATAGTCACATTACCCATAAATGAATTCCTTGAGGGGTGTAGTTTCCAAAATGGGGTCACTTCTGGTGGGTTTCCATTGCTTTGATACCTCTGGGGCTCTGCAAATGCGACATGGCACCCGAAAACCAAACCACAAAAATCTGTACTCCAAAGAACACACAGCGCTCCTTCCCTTCTGAGGCCTCCCATGGGCCCAAACGGCAGTTTATTGCCACAAATGGGGTATTGATGCACTCAGGAGAAATTGGGCAACAAAATTGAGTATTTTGTTCCCTGTGAAAATAAGAAATTTTGGTAAAAAATTACATCTTATTGGAAAAAATTTAATTTTTTTAATGTCACAGCCCAATTGAAATAGGTGCTGTGAAAAAACTGTGTGGTCAAAATGCTAACAACAACCATAAATTAATTCCTTGAGGGGTGTAGTTTCCAAAATGGGGTCACTTTTGGTGGGTTTCCATTGCTTTGATACCTCTGAGGCTCTGCAAATGCGACATGGCACCCGAAAACCAATCCAACAAAATCTGGACTCCAACAAACATATAGCGCTCCTTTCCTTCTGAGCCCACCCATGGGCCCAAACGGCAGTTTATCACCACAAATGGGGTATTGCCACACTAAGGACAAATTGGGCAACAAAATGGGGTATTTTGTTCCCTGTGAAAATAAGAAATTTTGATCACAAATGACATTTTATTGGAAAAAATGACATTTTTTTCATTTCAGAGCCCAATTCAAATACGTGCTGTGAAAAAACTGTGCGGTCAAAATGGTAACAACAACCCTAAATGAATTCCCTGAGGGGTGTAGTTTCCAAAATGGGGTCACTATTGGTGGATTCCTACTGTTTTGGCACCTCAACACCTCTTCAAACCTGGCATGCTGCCTAAAATATATTCTAATAAAAAAAGAGGACTCAAAATGCACTAGGTGCTTCTTTGCTTCTAGGGCTTGTGTTTTAGTCCACGAGCGCAGTAGGGCCACATGTGGGACATTTCTAAAAACTGCAGAATCTGGACAATACATATTTAGTAGTGTTTCTCTGGTAAAACCTTCTGTATTACAGAAAAAAAAATGAATAAAATTGAAATTCAGCAAGAAAAATGAAATTTGCAAATTTCACCTCCACTTTGCTTTAATTCCTGTGAAATGCCTGAAGGGTTAAAAAACTTTCTAAATGCTGTTTTGAATACTTTGAGGGGTCTAGTTTTTAAAATGGGGTGTTTTATCAGTGTTTCTAATACATAGGCCCCACAAAGCCACTTCAGAACTCAAGAGGTACCTTAAAAAAAAGGCTTTTGACATTTTCTTAAAGCACAGTAAAAAATAGTGTAGTACCGTGTTAGCCAGAGACAATATGAAATGTTAAATACTTTTGTGTCAAAAAAGACAAAAGTATAATAGGTATGATACCTATCATACCAGAGAAAGAAAAATTTGGGAATTCAAGATGATGATAAAATTCCAGTCATTGACACAAGGCCTCAATCTAACACCAGGATTTATGAGCCACTACATGGACACACTGTCAAGTCCCCCATCAGACTGACTCCAGATGCCTTAACTCCTAAGTCATCACCCCTATAACCTCAGTTTTATTGCCCCGGCTTATCTTAATGATGTATCACCTCATGTACTAATTGTCTTTGTGTAACATCTAAATGTTGTGCTTTTTTCTAAGTCATTCATTTGTAAACTGCCTGAAGAAGGGGCCTCTGTGCTCTGAAAGCTTGCATATAGAACTTTTATGGTTAGCCAATAAAGGTATCATACCTATTATACTTTTGTCTTTTTTGACACAAAAGTATTTAACATTTGACATTTTCTTAAAAATATGAGAAATTGCTGTTTATGTTCTAAGCCTTGTAACGTCCAAGAAAAATAAAAGAATGTTCAAAAAATGATGCCAATCTAAAGTAGACATATGGGAAATGTGAACTAGTAACTATTTTGGGTGGTATAACCGTCTGTTTTACAAGCAGATGCATTTAAATTCTGAAAAATGCAATTTTTTCAAAATTTTCTCTAAATTTTGACATTTTTCACCAATAAACACTGAATATATCGACCAAATTTTACCACGAACATGAAGCCCAATGTGTCACGAGAAAACAATCTCAGAATCGCTTGGGTAGGTTTAAGCATTCCGACGTTATTACCACATAAAGTGAAATATGTCAGATTTGAAAAATGGGCTCTGAGCCTTAAAGGGAATGTGTTGCCAGAAAAACATGGTTTTTTTTTAAAAATTAAACATTTAGTGTGTGGGTGATTAAACATTGTTCAAATTTTTTTTATTTTTTTGCACGAGTCCATGTAATATTATAAATTATTTCTAATTTATAATACTACCCATTTTTGGTCACTAGATGGAGCTGTTCCCAAAATTGCAGCATTGCAACATTGGGTTAAAAGCCCTCGCTCTAGTGAGCTCTCAGCATCCCCCCCTCCTTTATCCTGGCTAGTGCCGGGATAAACGAGGGGTTTGAAAGGTTTAACCTCCTACACTGTGTGTCGCCATTTTTTGAGGTAACCCACAGTGTAGTAGGTTTACATACAGTAGTAAACACACACAAACACTAACATACATTGAAATCTCTTACCTGCTCCTGCCGCCGCGGCTCCCTCCGGCCCGTCCGCTCCCTTTGCTGCCGCTGTTCCATGTGCACAAGTCCGGAAGCCGCGACCGGAAATAGTAATATTACTGTCCGGCCGCGACTTCCGGTCCACAGGAAAATGGCGCCGGACGGCGCCAATTTCGAATAGGACTGTGTGGGAGCGGCGCATGCGCAGTTCCCACACAGACGCCGTACACGGCAGTCAATGGGACGGGAGCCGTTCACAGTCCCTATGGGACTGTGGCTGCCGTATTCCATGTCTGTGTGTGTCGTTAATCGACACACACAGAAATGGAACAAAAAATGGCAGCCCCCATAGGGAAGAAAAAGTGTAAAAATAAGAAACAGTAAAACACAAACACACAAATGAAAATAAACATTTTTATTAAAGCACTAACATCTTTAACATATAAAAAAATTATTTGTGATGACACTGTTCCTTTAAGGCCAAAACTAGGCTGTGTCCTTAAGGGGTTAAGAGCACCTGGCAAGGTTGTCTCTTGTTTTCTTTATTGCTCAACTTAGCAGTAGAACAATTGTTGAGAATACAAACACTCGCAAGTCACCTATAGTAAAATATCAACAATTCCAAACAGGACTATATAAAAAACATCCCCATCACTCAGCTTAAATGGAAACCAGTGAATCAGAAACTGATTCTAGGAAAGTAGCAAGACTCACTATGTCATGCAAACCACAAGGACAACCTGTAGTAGTAGTCATAATGTACTTGAGTTGCCTTTGTGAAAAGAAAGATTGAACAAATCAGCACTTCATAATACTCATTCAATCTGCCCAATCCTTTTGTTCATAGACCGTTTGGTCACAGCTATTCCTTTCCGACTCCCCATATACATTCACACTCAGCCGTGCGTGCATGTCTTTTCAATAAAGAGAAGGGACAAAGCCAACGAACAAAAGGATCAGGCATGTTGAAATTCAGATGTCAGGGGAGAGTTAGGATGCTATCATACACATTAGATGATTGACTGATCCCGCTGATATCGGCGGGCCTAGTCAACATATATCTCATGTGTATGGATAGCTTAAGATTCTTTGTACCTAGCCAAGGTTGCGTTGGGTGCGTGGACCCACTGGGCCGTACCGCCTTGACGGTATAGCAGCTGGCCAACAGGGTACAAGTCAAAGTCAATAGTTTGGATAGGTGTACCTGTGGTAACCTCTGACAGTAGCAAAGACAGGCTCGGATGGGACCTTGGCAGCAGGCGAACACCAGGCGTGGTGTAACCAGGAAGGCGTAGTACACAGCACGACACAACTCCAACTCTAAATGAAACTTGATGCAGGATAGCACGAGACATAGGATACAAGTAGCAGGAACGGGAACACTGGGAACTAGGAAACACTTAAGGGACCATTTGCAGAGACAAAGATAGGTAAACGACAACAACGTTCAGGCAATGCAGGAAGGGGCAGGGCTCTTTTTATAGTCCAGGGTGCTCATGGGATAATTTTGTTCTCTAATTCAGGTGCGCGCGCTGGCCCTTTGAGAGCGGGCACGACCGTGCGTGCGCACCCTACGGGACACAGCAGAGTGAAGCGGAAGTGAGCGCTGGCGTCTCCTGAGGAGGAGATGCGGGCCAGCGCTCACTGATCCATGGCTGCGGCCGTCAGGAGGTGAGTAAACCTGGCAGTCCGCGGCCATGGGTATTACAGCATCCCCACTCTTACGCACCCTCTTTGTGGGACCAGAGCGAGAGAGAAACTTCTTCAGGAAGGTAGGAGCATTGAGGTTCTCCTCTGGTTCCCAGGACCTCTCTTCAGGGCCAAACCCCCTGCAGTCCACAAAATAAAAGGTTCTTCCACCCACTCTTGTTGTCCAGGATCTCCTTAACCTCAAATGTATCTGATGAACCGCTGTGAGCCACTGCAGGACTAGGAATCTTGGAGTGGCGGTTCAGGACCACAGGCTTCAGAAGGGAGACATGGAAGGAGTTGGGGATCTTGAGGGTAGGAGGCAGCCGAAGCTTGTAGAAGACAGGGTTGATCTGTTGCAAGTTTTCGAAGGGTCCGAGGAACCTGGGAGCAAACTTGTATGATGGCACCCTCAGCCGGATATTTCTGGATGACAGCTAGACCTTGATACCTGGAAGAAACTGGGGAGGTTCTCTTCTCCTTGTGTCTGCCTTATGCTTCATGCGGTCGACCGCCAGCAGAATGGAGGATCGTGTCTGCTGCCAGATCTGCAGAAAATCCCTAAAAGCAGAATCAGCTGTGGGCACTTCGGCCACAACAGATACCGGGAGAGCTATTAGTTAGCTATTCCTCTTCTGACTCTCTAGATCAGGTTATGGCTTTAGCGGTACGTCTTGACCGACGTCTCAGGGAACGACGACTTGAATGTTTTTGTGCCTTCTCCTCTGGCTCCCCCATGATGGCTCCCGAGGTTCCGTTGCTTCGTTCTTCCACGGGAATCTCAGATGAACATATGCAACTCGGGGCCTCCGTGTCTCTCCAACAACGTAGAGAGCTCCGCAGGAAGAATGGTCCCTGCTTCTACTGTGGGGTGGACAAGCATCAAGTGCTTGGGCGCACAGGTATTTCCCGTAAAGATGAAACCTAATAAGATCTTGCTTCCATTTCAGGTCTCTTTTGAGGGTAGGTCTGCCACCGGCAGTGCCTTCGTGGATTCAGGGTCTTATGTCTGTGGAATTTGCTATGTCTTTAGCTATGTCAATGATTGATTTGCCTAAACCTGTCCCGGTAGTGGGTATCGACTCCACTCCACTTACTAATGGTTATTTTACGCAGCATACCCCTGTTTTTTAACTCATTGTTGGCTCCATTCATTTGGAGCAGTGCTCTGTACTGGTGATGCAGGGATAATCGTTTTAGGCCTTCCCTGGTTGCAGATGCATAATCCCACGTTTAACTGGAATACTGGGGATCTTACCAAATGGGGTAATGAATGCATAACGTCCTGTTTTTCTGTTAATTTTATTTCTCTCCCTGAGGAGGTGAACACTCTACCCGAGTTTATTCAGGACTTCGCTGATGTTTTTTCTAAAAAAAAGGCCTCCGAAGTGTTACCTCCTCATAGAGAATACGATTGCGCAATCGATTCGGAGCCAGGAGCTAAGCTCCCTAAGGGTAGGATTTTTAATCTCTCTTGTCCCGAACATGAGGCCATGAGAGAATATATCCAGGAAAGCCTGGCCAAGGGTTACATTCGCCCCTCTAATTCTCCGGTAGGTGCTGGCTTCTTCTTCGTAGGGAAGAAGGATGATGGTCTTAGGCCGTGCATCGATTACCGAAACTTGAATAAGGTCACTGTAAGGAACCAGTATCCCCTTCCTTTGATTCCTGATCTCTTCAATCAGGTTCAGGGGGCCCAATGGTTCTCTAAGTTTGATCTTCAGGGGGGCTTATAACCTTATCCGAATCAGAGAAGGGGATGAGTGGAAGACTGCGTTTAATACGCCCGAAGGTCATTTCGAATACCATGTCATGCCCTTTGGGTTGTGTAATGCTCCCGCGGTCTTCCAGAATTTCATAAATGAGATTTTAAGAGACTACCTGGGGGTATTTCTTGTAGTGTACCTTGATGACATACTTGTGTTTTCCAAGGACTGGTCTTCCCACATTAAGCATGTCAGGAAGGTGCTCCAGGCCCTTCGGGAAAACAAACTCTTTGCTAAATCCGAAAAATGTGTGTTTGGGGTGCAGGAGATACCATTTTTGGGTCAAATCCTCACTCCTAATGAATTCCGCATGGACCCTGCCAAGGTTCAGGCTGTGGCTGAATGGGTCCAACCTTCTGTAAAAAGTTGGAGATTGATCTGTCCTTCTCCTCGGCCTTCCATCCTGAAACTAATGGCCAAACTGAGAGGCATAATCAGTCTATAGAACAATATTTAAGGTGTTTTATCTCCGACTTTCAATATAATTGGGTCTCCTTCATTCCCCTCGCCAAATTTTCCCTTAATAACCGGGTCAGTAACTCGTCAGGGGTCTCCCCCTTTTTCTGTAATTTTGGGTTTAATCCACGGTTCTCCTCCGTTTCACCTGGTGGTTCCAACAATCCCGAGGTAGATGTCGTTCATCGGGAACTGTGCACAGTCTGGGCCCAGGTTCAGAAGAACCTAGAGGCATCCCAGAGCATACAAAAGACTCAGGCAGATAGAAGACGTTCTGCTAACCCCTTGTTTGTGGTCGGGGATCTGGTGTGGCTGTCTTCAAAAAATTTGCATCTTAAAGTTCCGTCCAAAAAATTTGCTCCCCGGTATATAGGGCCGTACAAGGTTATTGAGGTCCTTAACCCTGTCTCCTTCCGGCTGGAGTTACCCCCGTCTTTTCAAATACACGACGTGTTTCATGCCTCCCTCCTGAAACGCTGCTCCCCGTCCTTGGCTACCTCGAGGAAACCTCCCGTCCCTGTTCTTACCCCTGAAGGGGTAGAATTCGAGGTGGCCAAGATTGTGGACAGCAGGATGGTCCAAGGCTCCCTCCAGTACCTGGTCCATTGGAGAGGATACGGGCCTGAGGAGATAACTTGGCTACTCGCCCCGGGATGTTCACGCTGGGGTATTGCTCAGGAGGTTCCATCTTCGGTTCCCCAATAAGCCAGGTCCACCTAGGAAGGGTCCAGTGGCCCCTCATAAAAGGGGGATACTGTAAAGGATCTGCCAGACACAGCTTCTGTGTCGACGCCCGTGGTTAATCAGTGTGCATTAGCTTCTAGGTCTGATAGTGTGACTCGATCTGCTACCACTCAGGCTGGTAGGCTGAGGAGTGGAAAAACCTATCACAGCCTGGCCAGGCGGAGCTAGCTCCCGCCCTAGGTCTATTTATACCTTAATTTCCTGTTCTTCCTTTGCCTGTGATTCTGTCTGGTTTCCTGGCTCTGCTGTTACTGCTAGTACTATTGACCTCTGCTGCAAATTGACCCTGGCTTTACTGACTACGCTCCTGCTCTGCGTTTGGTACCTCGTACACTCCCGGTTTGACTCGGCTCGTTCACTACTCTTGTTGCTCACCGTGTTGTCGTGGGCAACTGCCCCATTTCCCTTAGCTTCTGTGTACCCTTGTCTGTTTGTCTGTCGTGCACTTATTAAGCGTAGGAACCGTCGCCCAGTTGTACGCCGTCGCCTAGGACGGGCCGTGCATGTAGGCAGGGACTGAGTGGCGGGTAGATTAGGGCTCACCTGTCTGTCTCCCTACCCCGACATTACAGATTTGTTGGATGAAGAGTTTGGCCAGTCGAGAAGCAGAAGGAAGACCAGTCAATGGAACGAAGTGAGCCATCTTCGAAAATCAGTCCACCATTACCCAGACCGTACTGCATCCCGCAGCGGTCGGCAGATCCATAACAAAGTCCATTGCTATATGCTGCCAGGGAGCATCGGGCACAGGCAGTGGCTGGAGCAGGCCAGCCAGTTTGGAGTGAGCAACCTTGTTAGCTGCGCACACCGAGCAGGATGAAACAAAGTCCATGATGTCCTTGGGCAGCGTGGGCCATTAGAAATGACGGGCAATAAGGTCACGGGTCTTACGGGTAGCCACCTGACCTGCCATTTTGGAGCTTTGTCCCCAGCAGAGGATTTTCCCTCTCTCTGCCAGGCGCACAAAAGTCTTCTAACTAAAAGTCTCTAACTTGCAGGGGGTTGACAGAGACAATGCAAGGCGAATCAATAATATTTTGTGGAGACTCCATGGTGTCCTCTGTCTCGAACGACCTGGATAAGGCATCGGCCCTCACATTCTTGTCGGCCGGATGGTAGTGGAGCTCAAACTGGAACCGAGCAAAGAACAGCGACCACCTGGCCTGATGAGGGTTCAGCCTTTGGGCCGTCTGGAGATAGGTGAGTTTCTTGTGGTCAGTGAATATCAGGATGGGATGAACTGCGCCCTCTAGTAGATGTCTCCACTCCTCCAGGGCCAATTTGATGGCCAGTAACTCCCGATCCCTTGCGTTCTACGGAAGAGAAGAGTTTAGAGTAATAGCCACATACCACTGCCTTGCCCTTGGAACCTCTCTGGAACAGAAGTACACCGGCACCAACAGAGGAGGCGTCCACCTCCAACGAAAACTGTCGAGATACGTCTGGATGATGGAGGATAGAGGCTGACATGAAGGCACTCTTCAGACTATTAAATGCAGATTCCGCCTCTGGCGTTCACACCTTGGCATTCATGCCTTTTTTGGTGAGGGTAGAGATGTTAGATGTCAGTGAGGAGAAGTTTGAATAAACTGTCTGTAGAAATTGGCGAATCCCAGAAAACTCTGTATGGACCTCTAGCCTTGAGGACGTGGCCATTCCAGGATGGCCTTTACCTTCTCAGGATCCATCTTGAGGCCTTGATCTGAGATGATGTAGCCCAGGAAGGGTGGAGCATTACTTTCAAACATGCACTTCTCCAACTTTGGGTACAGGCGATTCTCCCTTAATCACAGCAAAACTTGATGGACATATCTCTGATGAGTCATCGGATCTTGAGAAAAAATCAAGATGTCATCAAAATAGACCACAACACAAACATAGAGGAGGTCACGGAAGATGTCGTTAATGAACTATTGGAAGACCGCGGGAGCGTTACACAGGCCGAAGGGCATTACTAGGTATTCATAGTGTCCGTCATGGGTGCTAAATGCCGTCTTCCCCGGTAAATCCAGATTAGGTTATAAGCCCCCTCAGGTTTAGCTTAGAAAAAATGTTCGCTCCTCGTATGCGATCAAACAGTTAAAAAATCAATGGCAACGGATATCTATTATTTTACCGTGAACTGGTTGAGACCCCGGTAGTCGATGCAGGGTCACAGAGAATCATCCTTTTTCTTGATAAAGAAGAACCCGGCCCCTGCCGGGGAGGAGGACTTCCATATGAAGCCCCTCTCCAGATTCTCCTTAATATAGGCTGACATAGACTGAGTCTCTGGCAAGGAGAGAGGATATACTCTACCATGGGGAAGGGATGCACCAGGAATCAGCTCGAAAGGACAGTCATACACCCGGAGTGGGGGAAGCGTCTCCGCCTCTCTCTGGCGGAAGACATCCGAGAACGTAGCATAATGACAAGGCAATCCTGCCAAGGACTGAGGCAGAGGAGGCTGGGCCAGATGAATCTGTACCAGGCAGCGGTTGAGACATTCGGGACCTCACTGGAGGACCTCTCCCAAATTTCAGTCCAGGACTGGGGCATGTAGTCGGAGCCAGGGCAGGCCCAGCAGCACAGAGTTGATGGCCAAAGACAGGTCAAAAAATGAGATGAGCTCGGAATGAAGGGTTCCCTCTTGGAGCTTCAGTGGCTTGGTCACAGCTCCAAACGGGTCTGGCAGAGGTAGTCCATTCACCGATGAAACAATCAAAGGCCTCTCCAGGGGGTTTGTGGGCAACTGGAGATAAGTCACTAGGTCTTTCCGAATGAAGTTAGCGGATCCAGAGTCCAGATAGGCAGAGACCCGGTGCGTCTTTTCGCACAAGATGGCCTCCGAGGCCGCAACACAGACAGAGTCCCGAAAATGCGTCTTCGTTGTCTCTCCTGGACAGACAGCTTGAAATGGTCCATCCACAAAGACTCCTTTGGAGGAATATCTGATGAGGACATCAGGGGTTGCTGCAAAGTAGGAGCCGGGCTAGGGAGTTCTCCCTCCTGACGGGCCTCTTGGAACCGTTCTCGGATCCTTATGTCAATCTGGGTGGCCAGAAGGATGAGGTCATCCAGGGTAGAAGGCAGATCTCGGGTGGCAAGCTCGTCCTTAATCTCAGGAGACAGTAACTGCCAGAATGTAGCTACCAAGGCCTCATTGTTCCACAACAACTCTCCCACCAGGGTGCGGAAGCGGATGGCGTACTCGCCCATGGAAGTGTCTCCCTGGCAAAGGTCCAGCAAGGAGGTAACTGCCGACGAGACTCGTCCAGGCTCCTCAAACACTGTGCGAAATGTCCGTAGGAACCCCTGGAAGTGACAGGTCTCTGGTCCTTATCTCTCCCAGATAGGGTTCGCCCATACTAGGACCCTGGCAGTGAGGAGAGAGACGATGAAAGCAACCCTTGCGCCATCAGTAGAAAATGATCTAGCATACAGACTGAAGTGGCACTGGTTCAAAGATCCCCTGCAGGTCTTCACGTCTTATCATAGCGATGAGGTAGCGGCAGAGTAAATTGGGGATCAGCACTGCCAGGAGGTGTAGTCGGAGGGTCTGTACTGCCAGGAGGTATAGTAGGAATGGCAGCTTGCACATCCAGCCGATGTGTAATAATGTTCAATGCCTGGAGGAGTTGGTCCTGCCGAGACCGGAGGTCTAGCATATCTTCCCGCATCACTTGTGACGTCGTCATGGTCTTGGATTGACCAGCGGGGACAATGGCCTGAGTGTACTGTCACGTTGGGTGCATTGACCCACTGGGCCGTACCGCCTTGACGGTATAGCAGCTGGCCAACAGGGTAAAAGTCAATAGTTCAGATAGGTGTACATGTGTTAACCTCTGACATTTGCAAAGACAGACTTGAATGGGACCTTGGCAGCAGGCGGACACCAGGCTTTGTGTAACCAGGAAGGCATAGTACACAGCACGACACCACTCCAACTCTAAATGACACTTGATCCAAGATAGCACAGGATACAGGTAGCAGGAACAGGAACACTGCGAACTAGGAAACACTTAAGGGACAATTTGCAGAGACGAACATAGGTAAATGACACCAACGCTCAGGCACTGCAGGAAGGGGCAGGGCCCTTCTTATAGTCCAAAGTGCTCATGAGCTAATTCAGTTCTCTAATTCAGGTGCAAAACCTATGGGACACAGCAGAGTGAAGCGGAAGTTAGCGCTGGCGTCTCCTGAGGAGGAGATGTGGGCCAGCGCTCACTGATATCCATGGCTGCGGCCGTCAGGAGGTGAGTAAACATGACATCCCGCGGCCATGGGTATTACAGCCAACACCAAACCCACGACCTAGCGAGCCTCTTTAATTTGATGCCCTTTCTTGTCTATCAGCAGCCTGACACAAATTTAATGGCACTTCTAAGTAGACTGATTTCAAATGATCCATGACCAATTCCACCTCAGTAGTATCCACCTCAAATGAAGGCAATGAACAAAAATGGGGATGAAAACCATAAATTGCAATTGTTAAAGGCAAATTTAGCGGGTTATGGGAAATAAACCCAATCAATATATTGGCTAAAAAAGCCTAACCAAATACTGGGAGTTAGTTAGTTGTGGCGAAGGAGCAAAGGGACACGGTTTACTAAAACACTACCACCCAAATAACAGTTTTACCATCAGACATTAGGAGATCTGTGATAAAGTCCATGGATATTTGAGTCCACGGTCTCTTGGGTACAGGAAAGTACTGTAGAAGACCTAAAGGCAAAGTGCAGGGCTTTTTAGAATTAGCACATATTTCATAAGTTGATACACAGGCCTTGGTGTTTTTCAGGTATGAAAACAACCAAAACTTACGCAACACTAATCTGAAGGTCCATGATGCCCAGCTAAGACTGAATCATGAACGTTCAGAAAAATTGTCATCTGAGCTGAACAGGAACAAACATTCTCCCAGCAGGGATAGACTCAGGGGCACGTTGTTGACTGGCCTGAATCTCAATGGCTAGATCAGCGGAAACTGCAGGAACAACAATCCGCTCTGTCAGAATAGGAACCAGCTTACAACAATCTGACTGCATCGGAACAAAACTTCTTGACAATGCTTCTGCCTTTACATTTTAGAAATACAACACATGGATATTCGGAAAGTACCAAAAAAGCATAAAGGTATTGCTCAAGAAAATTGGCAACTCGTTTCAACATAGGACTAATGTCTCCATCGGACCATACAGTTACATAGCTAAAGCAGGAGAATACACACACACGCACATTTTTTTTGTACGTATGTGTATGTATGTATATATATATATATATATATATATATATATATAAATTTATATATATATATATATATATATATATATAAATATAGAAGTTTACACATACAGTACATACAAAACAATGTCAATAAAGCACACAGTACTGGTATGAGATCAATAGGGGTTGTAGTTACAATCAAGTAAAATCATGTGAAGAAAAAAAAAGACTGGAAGAATAAACCTATAGTGTATGTTTGGAGTATTCAAACGAGACATAGGAATACTGTGCTGGTTGAGTACAAAGTAGTACTGATGGCAGTATGTGGCAATAATTTTTTTTTAAAAGATGTAAGAACGGTCTAAGTCAGGGTGAAGGCAATCCCAGAGGGTGGGGCGGTAGAGAAGGAAAGGGTAGTTTAAAAAGAATGAATATTGCTGAGGAGAAGTTGAATCAATGTACGTGGAATGGAGATTACTTCATTGCGCCATGTGTGCAAGGCTGTGTGCTGCGGCTGGAGAGTGTATGAGTGCTGTCAAGATAGCTGGACGCCAGGGGAGGAGACATGGAAGGCAGGATGAGACAAGCCTGAAAGAGGTCGATCATAATGGCCGGGGGCATTTGCCATGAAAAAAGGACCCTGAAAGAGGTGAATATGATGGTTGGTTGCTGGAGGAGATTATGGTTGCGTGTGGTGGAATAAGGATAGGCAGGGGAGGAAAAAGGGAGTTTGTACACTGGTTGGAAGGAATTACATAGTTTGTACGGTTGAAAAAAGACACATGTCCATCAAGTTCAACCAAGGGATGGGAAAGGGGAAGTAAAAAATTTCTACACATAGCAGTTAATATTTTTTTGTTCTAGGAAATTATCTAAGCCTTTTTTAAAGCCATCTACTGTCCCTGCTGTGACCAGCTCCAGAGGTAGGCTATTCCATAGATTCACAGTTCTCACAGTAAAGAAGGCTTGTCGCCTCTGCAGGTTGAACCTTTTTTTCTCCAGACGGAGGGAGTGTCCCCTTGTTTTTTTAGGGGGTTTTACATGGAACAGGATTTCACCATATTTTTTGTATGCGCCATTCATATATTTATATAAGTTAATCATGTCCCCCCTTAGTCGTCTTTTCTCAAGGCTAAATAGGTTTAGTTCTTTTAATCTTTCCTCATAACTTAGATTCTCCATGCCCCTTATTAGCTTCGTTGCTCTTCTTTGTATTTTTTCCAACTCCAGGGCATCCTTTCTATGAACTGGAGCCCAGAACTGGACTGCATATTCTAGATGAGGCCTCACTAATGCTTTGTAAAGTGGTAATATTACATCCCTGTCCCGCGAGTCCATGTCTCTTTTGATACACAACAATATTTTGCTGGCCTTTGAAGCAGCTGATTGACACTGCATGCTGAAATTTAGTTTATGATTTACAAGTACACCCAGATCCTTCTCAACAATTGACTCCCCCAGTGTAGCTCCCCCTAGGACATATGATGCTTGCAGGTGTTTCGTACCCAGATGCATAACTTTACATTTATCTACATTAAACTTCATTTGCCAAGTGGACGCCCAAACACTTAGTTTGTTTAAATCTGCCTGCAATTCACAAACATCTTCCATAGTCTGAACTATATTGCATAGCTTGGTGTCATCTGCAAAAATAGAAATAGTGCTATTAATCCCATCCTCTATATCATTAATAAATAAGTTGAATAATAGTGGTCCCAGCACTGAACCCTGGGGTACACCACTTATAACTGGGGACCATTCAGAGTAGGAATCATTGACCACAACTCTCTGGATACGGTCCTTGAGCCAATTCTCAATCCAATTACAAACTATACTTTCTAAACCTATAGTCCTTAATTTACCCATTAGATGTCTATGAGGGACAGTGTCAAATGCCTTTGCAAAGTCCAAAAACACTATATCCACAGCGGCCCCTCTGTCTAGGCTTCTGCTTACCTCTTCATAAAAACAAATCAGGTTGGTTTGACAGTTTCTGTCCTTTGTAAAACCATGCTGGCTGTCACTTATAATACTATTTATTGTCACATAATTCTGTATATAGTCCCTCAATAGCCCCTCAAACATTTTCCCCACAATTGATGTTAAGCTTACTGGTCTATAATTACCCGGCGAAGACCTAGAGCCCTTTTTGAAAATAGGCACCACATTTGCCCTGCGCCAGTCCCTTGGCACTATACCACTCATGAGAGACTCTCTAAATATTATGAAGAGGGGGACAGAAATAACTGAACTAAGCTCTTTAAGAACTCTAGGGTGTAACCCATCTGGTCCCGGGGCCTTGTGTACATTTATTTTATTTAATTTAGCTTGGACCATATCTACATTCATCCAATTCAGTATATCAACTGATATATTAACAGCACTGGCACCGGCTACATCCGTTGCTCTTTCTTCTGTTGTATATACAGAGCGGAAGAACCCATTTAGTAACTCTGCCTTCTCTTGATCCCCTGTGACCAACTCCCCATTACCACTATCTAAGGGTCCTACATGTTCGGACCTGGGCTTTTTTGCATTTATATGCTTGAAGAATTTTTTAGGATTTGTTTTACTATCCTTGGCCACCTGCCTTTCATTTTGTATTTTTGCTGATTTTATTACATTTTTACAGATTTTATTAAGCTCTTTATATTTTACAAAGGCTGCAGATGTACCCTCAGATTTGTATTTTTTAAATGCCCTTTTTTTGTCATGTATTGCCCCTTTCACAGAAGGTGTGAGCCATGTGGGGTTTAATTTTAGTCGTTTATACTTGTTACCTGTAGGAATACATTTTGCACTATAATTACCCAAAGTAGATTTGAAAATCTCCCATTTATCATTTGTCCCATTATTTGACATTAGTTCTTCCCCAGTCTATATCCTGAATTGCCGCCCTCATCCTGGGGAAATTGGCTTTCTTAAAATTAAATGTTTTTGCCCTCCCAGCCTGCGTTTGTTTTTTACAGTATAGGTAAAATGTAACTATATTATGATCACTGTTACCAAGGTTTTCACGAACATTGACATTCCCAACAAGCTCTGCATTATTAGAAATGACCAGATCCAACAGAGCTTCACCTCTAGTCGGGTCTTCCACAAACTGGCACATAAAATTTTCCTGCAACAGGTTGAGGAAATGTCTCCCCTTTGCAGTTGAAGCCGAACCATGACACCAATTAATATCCCGATAATTAAAATCTCCCATTATCACAACAGTACCCGCCTGTGCAGCCCGCTCCATTTGTTTATATATTTGACCTTCTATCTCTTCAGTTATATTGGGGGGTCTATAGATTACACCAAAAGTAATTTTTTCAGTGTTTACTTCCCTTTGTAATTCCACCCACAAGGTTTCAACCTCCTCACAGTCTTCACCCTCTAATGTCTCATTTACACTCACCTTCATATCGCTTCTCACATACAGACATACACCACCACCTTTCCTATTTGCCCTGTCTTTCCGAAACAGTGTAAAACCCTGTAGATTTACAGCCCAGTCATGTGAAGAGTCCAGCCATGTTTCAGCAACACCAACTATATCTATATTTTCTTCCAGTATCAAGGCCTCCAGCTCCCCCATTTTGCTTGCTAGACTTCTGGCATTTGTGAACATACACTTTAACTTGCCTTTAAATGTTTCACTTTCACTATCAGAAATGTGATTATTTGACATTTGGGCCTTTTTATTTTCACTGCTGTTTTGTAACGAAAGGATCTCCTTATCTTGTTGCCTAGTCCTCTCCCCACCGTCTGTTTCTCCCCCCACCAATATAGTCTGACCCCTCTCTAACCTAACTACCCCTTTATTTCCTACATTGGCCTCCCTCCTCAGCCCTAGTTTAAACACTCCGCCACCCCAGCTAGAATTCTCTCCCCCAGCACAGCGGACCCCCTTCCATTTAGGTGCAAATCATCTGCAGAATACAGTTTGTACCCCAATGAAAAGTCAGCCCAGTGCTCTAGGAACCCAAATCCTTCTCCTCTACACCAAGACTTAAGCCATGCATTTAACTCCCTGAGCTCCCGCTGTCTTTCCTGTGATGCGCATGGCACAGGCAGTATTCCTGAGAGTACAACCTTGGAGGTCCTTCCCTTCAGCTTGTAGCCTAGTTCTTTAAAATTATTCTTAAGGCTCCTCCACCTACCATTTATTCTGTCATTGGTACCGACATGGACCACAACAGCTGGATCATCACCAGCCCCTCCCAGCAATTTGTCCACCCGTTCCACCACATGCCGAACCCTGGCACCAGGGAGACAGCAAACCATTCGGTTGAGGCGGTCTTGGCGACAAATTATTCTATCCGTCTTCTTGATTATAGAATCCCCTACAACAATCAATTGTCTTGGCTTACCTGCATTACCATCCCGCCGACTACTAGCTGGGCTGTTCTCCCGGCTGTTAGGGAGATCAGTATCCACTAGGGCTGCCTTTTCTGAGACTGACACCCTCGCATCATCACCCAACCTGGCAATTTTGCTTGGAATGCCAGAAACCGGATCGGCCTTCCTTGTCTTTGACCCCTTTCTACTGCCCCTAACTACATTAACCCAGCTACTTACCTGATCCTGCTCACCCATGTCTTCACCCTCCAGTTCTAACCCACTAACTGCATGCTCCGTGAGCAGCAAGCTCAGCTCAAGATTGTCTATCCTCCTCAGTGTTGCATTCTGCTCCTCCAGATCTCTAATGCGAGCTTCCAGGTGAACAACATGCTCACATCTGCCACAGAGATATTCACCCTGGAACTCCGGCTCCAGTCGTGTATACATATGACAAACTGTGCACTGAAGAAAACCTCCAATCTTGCTATCCATTATCCAAGTTACACCAAAACAGCGAACAATTGTCAAAGTAAAAGAAAAGAAGAGTACTTACTGGGGCTTCAACTCCTCTTTTCAACTCCGGTTTTAGAACTCCACTTAGTTCACAAGCCACTTAAACCACCAAGCTCAGAAAGAGCAAGCTCAAAATGAGGTCTGCTGACTAATGTATACCACCTGTGTCCAGTTAACCCCTTCCCCCTCGTCAGCTGCTCAGCTGGAACGAATCTGCAAGGGAAAAAAATAAAATAAAAATTAAACATATTTTTTTTTTTTAAATTGTGTGAGTTTTTGCTATCTTCTATTTGCTAGCAATCAAAACAGATTCACAAACACAGAAATACAGCAACACAATACAGAAGTACAACAACACAATCCGGTTTTAGAACTCCACTTAGTTCACAAGCCACTTAAACCACCAAGCTCAGAAAGAGCAAAGGAGGAGTTCAAAACTTATACATACCCTCCTCTAACCACCAACCATTTATTTTATTTCTTATATTACAATTTTAACCTATTCGGTAAGGTTATTAGCCCCTTCCCTCCAGCACAAAGAAGGTGCAGTAGCTTAGGACCACCACAATCCATCGTTATGTGACTACCAGGGTTGTGCCTGTATTAGCACAACCCAAAAAGGTGAGCCTAATACCACTCACCCATCACTGACACTTTGCTAATCTTTGTCTGGACACCTGCACAATGAGGCGCCGTTGTTTTTCTTTCCCAGATTCATAAATGTGAGAATGAAATTAAACCATGTGAAGAACAGTGCCCACCTTTTCTGTCTGGGATTCAGTCTCTTAGCAGATTCTGAATATAAAATGGCTCTTATGATCAGTGAGTGGTGCTGGTGCTTTGCCCACTACAGACAAGTTCCCAACTTCACAAAAGCACACTAAAAGAATTTTGAGGCAGATTTTTCAGCCTACAAAAATCTCAGTGTGAACAGGGCCTAATACTACCCCTAGATGTTCACTAAAGCCCACCGCAAGGAGGGATGGACTTGGTTGCTGGGGACCCTGGTTGCATCTGCAGAGTGTGGGGGCAGAGTACAGGTGCAGCTTGAAGGCAATGACCAAAACAGGAAACCCAGGAGAAGCAGGGAGAGAATTTAATAAACCTACCGGGGTAAAAAAAATACAGGATAAAACTGAGGTATTTCCAGTAGTCGGAGCCGGGGTCAAATCCAAGAGAGCACCAATATAGCCAAGTCAGCAAGCAAGGGTTAAGCCAGGAATGTATCAACAATCAGAAGCAAAGACTAAGAGTAGAACCAGGTTTAAATACCCCACCTTAGCTTAGCATTGGACACAGAGTCAGAGCCAGTGGCGTAGCTATAGGGGTCGCAATGGTCGCAAATCCGACCGGGCCCCTAAGTCTGGGGTGGCAGGTGCGATGTAGTGCTGTCATCGCGCCTGTCTGCGCCGAGTCACTCAGTGCAAAGGAGGAGAAGGATCTCCTCCACCTGTCGTGGGAACGGGGATAGGTAAGTAATCATATTTTCTATGTGGTACATACATATGGTGGCATTATACTGGGTATGTGAGGGGGGCTCATATGGTAGCTGCTGAGGGGGCATTATACCGTATGGGGTCATTATACTGGCTATGGGACAGCTAAGGCGGGCATTATACTGTATGGGGGCATTATACTGTATGGAACAGCTATGGGGGCATTATACTGAATGGGGCAGCTATGGGGGGCATTATACTATATGGGGCATTATAATTTATGGGGCATCTATGGGGCATTAAAATGTATGCAGCAGCTATGAGTGGCAATATACTGTGGGGGCAGCTATGGGGGCATTATACTGTGTGTGTGGGGCAGCTATGGGGGGATTATACTGTGTGGGGGGCAGCTATGGGGGGCATTATACTGTGTGGTGGCATTGTACTGTGGGGGCAGCTATAGGAGCACTCATGGGGTCTGTGGGCAAGTCAGCTGGGCATTGGCAAACACAGGGGTCTGGTGGTGTTGGGAAAGGTAGGGGGGCCCAAGCTGAATTCTTGCACCAGGGCCCATGAGCCTTTAGCTACGTCCCTGGTCAGAGCCCTGATTGGCTCTGCATCTAACTCCTCTGGCTGACTACACAGAGCTGACCAAAGCTTGTCTGGTAGGCATGGCAGCCTTAAAGCAACAGACCTTTAGATTCCTAAGACAAACTATGTAACCCAAAAAGGTAACCTCCTGCCCTACAAACACACTTTCTCAAACTAGGCAAACAAGTGATTTACAGTTTCAGTTACACAAATCTACCATGCTAAACATGACTGGTTAAATCGGTTAAAAAAAACAGTATGTTATCTAGAAGCACCACCATGAATCTGCTAATAAATTATCTGAAGATGTCATTGACAAAATCCTGAAAATCTCCTGGGGCATTACTAAATATTCGTACTGTCCCCGGTGCTTTTTTTAAAGGCGACTTTCCATAATATGCTCCTAAGGAAAATATTGGGTGCTCTGATTTTTTCATTTTACATTTTTCCTCCCCGCATTCCAAACATTTTTTATTATATTGTCGACATAGCCATATGAGAGCTTGTTTTTTTGCGGGACAAGTTGTAGTTTTTCATGGCACAATTTATTGTACTGCATAATTTATTGGGAAGCGGAAAAAAAAATATTTGTGGGGTGAAATGTGCGAAAAAACAGCGATTTCGCCATTTTTTGGGGGGTTTTGTTTTTATGGAGTCCATCAGGTGATAAAAACTACATGTGCACCTTATTCTACAGGTTGATATGATTACTGTGATACCAAATTTAAATGTTTTGTTTTATGTTTTACCACTTTAAAAAAAATAAAACTATTTGCTAAAAAAAACAATGTTTTGTGTCACCATATTCTGAGAGCCATAACTTTATTTTTCCATCAATTTAGTGGTGTGAGGGCTTTAATTTTGCGGGGCAAGCTGTAGTTTTCACCAATACCATTTTGGGGTACATGCGACTTTTTGATCACTTTTTATTCTATTTTTTTGGAGAGCTAAGGTGACGAAAAAACAGCAATTTGCATGTTTTATATATTTTGTTTTTTTACGGCATTCACCGAGCGGGTTAAACAACAATTATATTGTGATAGTTCGGACTTTTATGGACGCGGCAATATCAGTTATGTTAACGTTTATTTTTTTTAACATTAAATGGGGGAAATGGGAAAAGGTTTTTTTTTGTTGCTTTCAACCCTTTCAGGACCGTGCTAATTTTGGCTTTTTCAAATCTGACATGTGTCATTTTATGTGGTAATAACTCTGGAATACTTTTGTCTATCCAAGCGATTCTGAGACTGTTTTCTCGTGACATATTTACTTTATGTTAGTGGAAAAATTTGGTCAATAAATTCATTGTTTATTTGTGAAAAACACCAAAACACCAAAATGTAAAGAAAATTTACAAAAATCATGATTTTTCGAATTTTACATTTATCTGCTTGTAAAACAGATAGTAATATCACACAAAATTGTTACAATTTCACATATTCCATATGTCTACTTTATATTTGCATCGTTTTTTTTTTAACATTATTTAATTTTTCTAGGACGTTACAAGGCTTAGAACTTTAGCAGCAATTTCTCACATTTTCAATAAAATTTCAAAAGGCTATTTTTCAAGGACCAGTTCAGATCTGAAGTGGCATTGGGGGCCTTATGTACTAGATAGACACCATAAATCACCCCAATTTAAAAACAGCACCCCTCAAAGTATTCAAAATAGAATTCAGAAAGTTTCTTAAACCTTTAGGCGTTTCACAGGAATTAAAGCAAAGGAATGGGGAAATGCACAAATTAAATTTTTTTTGCCGAAATGTATTTGTAATAAAAAATTTTCTGTAACACAGAAAGTTTCACCAGGGAAATGCAACACAATATTTATTGCCCAGATTCTGCAGTTTTTAGAAATATCACATACATGGCTCTAGTGTGATAATTGACTGAAACACAGGCCTCAGAAGCAAAGGAGCACCTATTGGATTTTGGGGCCTCCTTTTTTTAGAATATATTTTAGGCATCATGTCAGGTTTGAAGAGGTCTTGTGATGCCACAACAGTGGAAACTCCCAAAAGTGACATGGTTTTGGAAATGACACACCTCAAGAAATTTATCTAGGGGTATAGTTAGCATCTTGACCCCACAGGCCTTTTGCTTTATTTATTGGAGTTGGTCTGTGAAAATGAAAATTTCCATTTTTTCTTAAAAAATATTAAAAAAAATAATTTTCACAAGGAATAAAGATTAAAAAGCACTACAAAACTTGTAAAGCTATTTCTACCGATTACGGCAATACCCCATATGTGGTATTAAACTGCCGTTTAGACCCATGGCAGAGCTGGGAAGGGAAGGGGCACCATTTTCATTTTGGAGCGCAGATTTTGCTGGATTGGTTCTCAGTGCCATGTCGCGTTTCAAATGCCCTGTAGGGACCAAAACAGTGGAAACAGCTCAAAAGTGACCCCATTTTGGAAACTACACCCCTCAAGGAATTTTTCTAGGGGTATAGTTAGCATTTTGACCCCACCAATTTTTGCTGAATGTAGTGGAATTAGACCGTGAAAAAGAAAATCTACTTTTTTTCTGAATAAACATAGAAATGTTTAATTTTTGCAATGAATAAAGGAGAAAAAGAACCCCAAAATTTGTAAAGCAATTTCTCCTGATTAAGACAATACACCACATGTGGTAATGAACTGCTGTTTGGACCCACGACAGGACTCAGAAGAGAAGGAGCGCTATTTGGCTTATGGAGCTCAAATTTAGCTGGTATGGTTTTTGGGTGTCATGTCGCATTTACAAAGCCCCTGAGGTACCAAAACAGTGGAAACACCCCAAAACGGACCCCATTTGGGAAACTACATCACTTAAGAAATCTATCTAGGGGTATAGTGAGCATATAGACCCCACAGGCCTTTTGCAGAATTTATTAGAATTAGGCCATGAAAATTAATATCAACATTTTTTCCACAAAAATGTTTAATTTTTTCATTTTCACAAAGGATAAAGGAGAAAAAGCACCCCAACATTTGTAAAGCAATTTTTCCCAAGTACGGAAATACCCAACGTGGTCATAAATGTTTTTTCATTAGAAATGAATTAACCCATTCAGGACTGATCCATTTTTTGCTTTTTCATTTTAGTTTTTCCCTCCCCGCTTTCCAAGAGCCATAACTTTTTTTATTTTTCCGTCAGGAGAGTAGTGTGGGGGCTTATTTTTTGCGGGAGGAGTTGTAGTTTCCAGTGACAACATTTAAAGTACCATTTAATATACTGGGAAACTGAAAATAAAATTCTTTGCAGGCTGAAATTGGAAAAAGCTGCGATTTCTCCATTGTTTTTTGGGTTTAGTTTTTACGGCTTTCAAAGTGCGGTAAAAATGACAACTTTTTCTGAGACTTAATACGATTAAGGTGATAACAAATTTATACAGTTTTTTTTAATATATATTTTAATACTTTTACAAAGAAAAAACTATTGGTCAAAAAAACCAAAAACTTTTTGTTTCATCACATTCCGAGAGCCATAACTTTTTTTATTTTTTTTGGTCGATTGAGAGGTGTGCGGCCTTTTTTTTTGCGGGACGAGCTATAGTTTTTATTGGTACCATTTTTTGGTACATACAACTTCTTGATCACGTTTTATTCCTTTTTTAAAAAGCTAAGGTGACCAAATAACAGCGATTTTGGCATTTTAAATTCTTTATTTTTACGGCGTTCACCATGCGAGTTAAATAATGGTATATTGTAATAGTTCTGACTTTTACGGATGTAGAGATACCAATTTTGTTTATTTTTTTACATTACTTTGGAGGAAAAAAGGTAGAGGTTTTTTTTTTTGGACTTTAAATATATTATATGTTTTTTACTAATAATAACTTTATTTACTTTTTTTTTTACACATTTTACTAGTCCCCCTAGGGGACTTGAACCAGAAATCATTAGATCGCAATAATTACAGTAAAATTTCATTTTTACAGGCTCCTGTAACAGCGCGATCGCTGTTCCTGTCCGTTTGTCCTGGGTGTCAGCTGTAATACACAGCTGACATTGTAAGGGCGGATTTACACGAGTGTGTGCGTTTTGCGCACGCAAAAAATGTGGCGTTTTGCACGCGCATAAGGCACTTAACAGCTCCGTGTGTCATCGCCATATGATGCGCAGCTGCGTGATTTTCGCGCAGCCGCCATCATTATGACACTCTGTTTGTATGTTTGTAAACAGAAAAGCATGTGGTGCTTTTCTGTTTTCAATCATACCTTTTACTGCTCTTGCGCGAATCCCGCGCATCCCACGGAAGTGCTTCCGTGTGGTGCGCGTGATTTTCCCGCACCCATTGACTTCAATGGGTGCGTGATGTGCGAGAAATGCAGAAATATAGGACATGTCGTGAGTTTTACGCAGCGGACCCTCGCTCGTAAAAATCACGGACTGTCTGCACGGCCCCATAGACTAATATAGGTCCGTGCGAGGCGCGTTAAAATCACGCGCGTTGCACGGACGTATATCACATTCGTGTAAATCCGCCCTAATACACAGCTGACACCTGCAGTATGCGCTGAGCCCGCTCCATATATAAACCCCGAAGGTTGTCAAACGGGTTAATGCGCAGCGAATGGTGCAAAGTGAAAATTAACATTTTCCACTGATATGCCAATTTAATGCACAATATGTTGTGCCCAGTTTGTACCACTGAAGACAAATACCTCATACAATGTTGAGGGGGTTCTCCCGGGTATAAAATGTCATACATGTGCATGTAAGCTAGTGTTTGGGCACGCTATAGGGCTCAGAATCGAGGGAGTGCCACTTGGCTTTTGGAGCGCAGGTTTTGCTTGGTAATAGTTCTGTTTGGGGTTTTGCTGGTATTTAAGTTTATAAAGTGGGGGCATATGTAAGCTGGGCAGAATACATCAGGGCATAATAAGAGGGTATAATAATGCAGTAAATAAATAATAATTCATAGATATGTGGCCAGTGTCGCACTGATAAATGGTGTCCAATCTTATCTGCTTTTGGAACGCTCTGCACAAATTCTGTCGCTATATTCTGAGAGCCAGAACTTTTTTATTTTTTCCTCCACCAGAGCTGTGTTAAGGCTTAGGCCTCATTCACACGACCGTAGTGTTTTCTGTTCCGCAAATTCCAGGACCGTGTTCCGTGAAATGTCATCCGCAGTTCATCCGTATGTACTCCGCAGTTCATCCGTTTGTAATCCGCAAAATGCGGATGAAAAAAAAAGGCTAATTTAAACAGGATGTCAAAAGCTTGCTCCAACCCCTTTAGAAGGTCACATGATCGCTCAGGAGCCATTTCCTTGTGCATTTTTCCTGATCTTTGCTTTGTGCGAGTTCTGTGAGATTGCGCTGCTGATTTAGCTGTGTTTTTTGTCAGTTCCTCACTGCGAAGATGTTTTCTGATGATGTGGATGATGTACTCCTGTACTGGCTCCTCTCCAGGCGATTTGGACAGCAACCACCAATGCTGGACGAAGAACCGAGGAGGAGGAGGAGATATTGGGTTCACCCCATTGTCTCCCAACGGCTTAGGAAGGGGCATTTTAACATGCTGTACTCAGACCTGCGGCAGCACCCGGACAATTTCCTCAGCTACTGCCGTATGTCCGTTCAAACTTTTGACTGTCTGCTGGCGGACCTTCGTCCTGGACTCATCTTCCAGGACACCACCATGAGACGTTGCATTTCTCCAGAGGAACGCCTGATCGTCACTCTGAGGTAAGAAAACCTAATCCCCTTCTACGACATGTCTGTACCCTGCAAACAATATTAGTATACTTGTCCCCTGTTCATATTGCCGCCATGTCACCGTGCTGCAGATATTTTTCCTGTATGTGCATATTTTTATATATATATTTTTTTTTCTTTACAGATTTCTTGCCACCGGCAACTCCTTTGCATCGCTACATTTCCATTTTCTGCTGGGGTGCTCCACTATTTCTAAGATTGTCAAGCTTACCTGCGAAGTCATCTGGCAGCAACTTCGAGCAGCAGTGATGCCAAAGCCCAAGCCTGAGGACTGGATTCGGATTGCCGATGGCTTCTTAGAATCAGCACAGTTTCCCAACTGTGTTGGTGCGCTGGATGGTAAGCACATCCGCGTAAAAAAGCCTGCTCACTCAGGGTCTCAGTATTTCAATTATAAACAGTTTTTCTCGGTGGTGCTGTTGGCCTTGGCTGACAGTGACTATCGGTTTATAATTGTCGATATTGGGGCCTATGGAAGCTCTGCGGATGCTGGCATCTTCAGGGCTTCCAGAATGGGTGAACGGCTTGCATCTAACCAGCTCGACCTTCCGGAACCTAGACACCTTCCAGGATCTACAGGACCACCAGCACCCTTTGTCATTGTGGGTGATGAAGGTTTCGGACTGTCCCCTCACCTGATGCGTCCATTCCCTAGGCATGGCTTAGATGAACGGAGGCGCATTTTTAACTACCGCCTTACCCGTGCGAGACGGTATGTGGAGTGCGCCTTCGGAATTCTAAGCAGCAAGTGGCGTGTGTTCCAGAGCTCCATTCAGATGAATCCTGAAAATGTGACAAAGGTTATCCAAGCCTGTGTTGTCCTCCACAATTTTCTGAGGATTCATGAGTCGGCAGTGGACGCAGAGCTGAACCATTTCTCAACTAATTCCATCGCTTTGGACTACACACAACATGGAAGACCTGGAGTGTCTGGACTGGCAGTCCGTAATTTGTATACAGACTATTTTGTATCACCTGAGGGAGCAGTTCATTGGCAAAGGGATGTGCTTCGTCTGCCAAATTAAAATTTAATAGGGACTGTTGAATTTACTGTTTTTATGTTACAAATGTTAGTAGTTAAAGTTGCAGTAGTAGAGTAGGGACTCGCAAGAGAATGAGGACCCTTGACGCGGGTTGCGAGCTAATGTATTTCTGTCTGGTTTTTTTTAAATTATGTATTAATTTAAAAAAAAAAAAAATGTGATTCTTTGCATTCGGCCGAAATGCAAACCAATACCTCATTATGTTTTTCAATAATAAGAAATACAAACACATAATTAACTATAAACTTCTTTTATTCTTTGCACAAAACAGTGTCATGAAACAAAAACAAAACTATATAATTTTAACAAATTATAAATTATAAAATGATTGAGAAGGTGCAGGGTCATAATGGGGTCGTGGAACAGCCTCCCCCTGCTGCATGTGCCGATATTGCTGTTGCGAAGGTCCAGGCATGCCATACCCTGGACGATCTTCACTGAATAGTGGCATTGAGCCTTCATATGGTGACTGCCGACTGGCTTGAGCGGTTGCTGCAGATGCTGGAGGGACAGAGCGGAAGGTGCTTCCATCACACCCCCGCCTATGAAACTCTATGGCATGATGGATTTCACGTGGGTCAGGATGTGTTGCAAAAATTTCGACCACTTCCATTAGGGCTGTTTGGCACCTGATCTGCCTCTCAATTGGCACTCTTTTTAGAATATTTGAAAGAGCGCGACAGAAGGTGCCCTCTTCGGTTTCTGTCGCTCTTTTCTCCAGGTGTTCTAAAACCCGCAAGTCGACCGCCTGCCTTGGCTCTGTACATGTTGGACCTTTATTGGCAGAACGTCTGCGTTTACCTCGGGGTATAATTTCGTCTTCCGGTTCCGTGGCACAGACTGGATTATCCACTGTTGTATTTTCAGCAGGCACTGGAGTGGAAGTGGACCTAGCAATCCCCAAACCTACGTCAGCCTCTTCTATTTGAGTCGCATCAGAGTCTTCTGCCTCCAGATTATCCTTGGTTCTGTTGGAAAATGAAAACATAATGTTAGGGAATTTTAGTAGTAATTTAACGTCATGTCTACAGCAGGGCAAATACACTATGTAAACATATGCAGCTTATCCGATGGGCTGCCCAGAGGGAATTATGTGCTTGAATAGACCGTATAATTGGCCACACCAATACGTACTCTTTTAACATACTCACATGCATCACTACATGCAGGGGCGTAACTAGGAAAGACTGGGCCGCCTAGCAAACTTTTGACTGGGGCCCACCCTACACTGGGTGTCACACAACCCCCCCCCCTTGTAGATAGTGCCTTTTTTACAGCCCCCCCACCCCTGTAGATAACGCCATATGGCATTATCTACCGGGGGACTGTATGGCGTTATCTATAGGGGGACTGTCATGCGTTATCTACAGAGGGGGCTGTATGGCGCTAACGCCATACAGGCCCCCCTCCCCCCCCCATAAAAAATGCGACCTATAGTGTGTCCTACAAATACATGTGTGATCGCTGGCAGCGATAGGGAGAACGGGGGACTGAAAGTCCCCTGAAGTTCTACATGACTAACCTCTGAGTTCCGGCGTCTGCACAGCTCAATAAAAGAGAAAGGAGCGCTCGTTACGCATGCGCACAAGCGCAACCCTCTCTCCATTCATTTCTACGGAGCTGCAGACACAGGCCGGAAGTACGAGGTTTGTGATGGAGAAGTTCAGGGTTCTTTCAGTCCCCCGTTCTCCCTGTCAATGCCAGCGATAACACATGTATCCCCTATCCTGCGGATAGGGGATACATGTCTTTTGTTTAATGACAGAGCGGGGAGATACCTACCTGCTCTGCCATAGTGTTCAGTGGCGTCCCGCTGTAGCAGCCATAGCGGCTGCTAGCGGAGCCTCCGGACATGGTGGAGCCCCCTCATGCCGCGGTCCCCGTAGCAGTCGCTACGGCTGCTACGGCGGTAGTTACGCCACTGACTACATGGCCAGACGACAATGATCAAAGTATATAAGCAATACTTACAGGCCAACCTGCATGACATCCAGAAGGAATGACAGCTGTTTTGTGTACAGGTATGGTCGTTTTTTCTGCCGTCCGTCTCCGCTCTTCCCCTTGTCATTCAGCTCACGCTTAAATTGGTCACGGCATGTGTTCCATCGTGTTTTCACGTATTCAACTATGATATAAAATAAAACAATCACAGATCAACATATTTGAAGTGTACATTACTAGATCTTAGGAAATGTTGTTTTTTTGCTGAAAATGTTGGTGCAGATTTGGGGCGTTTACGCAACAAATCTGCACCAACATTTGCAAATTTGACAGGTAATTGAGACGTTGCAGAAACGACTGCGTACTTGCCACAGTTTTCTGTTTTCTCATTTAATTCAACATCAATTCAACCACGTCTGCCCATGCCCACACGACAGCTGAACGGCTGAAATTACGTTGATGTGTTCAGGAGAAAACATCCACGTAATTTCAGCCATAAAGGCATGTGCAGGCGCTTGAACGGGCGTAATTGGCGCTGCTTTTAATTGGAGTCAATGAATAACGTCTCCAATTACGGCACAAGAAGTGACAGGTCACTTCTTTGACGCGGGCGTATATTTACGCGCCGTAATTTGACAGCGGCGGGTAAATATACACCTCGCTTGAACACACAAACGTCAGCCCATTGCTTTCAATGGGCAGATGTTTGTCCACGCTACTGCGGCGTATTTAGCTGACGTACTTCAGGGCAAAAACCCCCGAATTACGTCCGTAATTAGTGTGTGTGTGAACATACCCTCATAGTGACATGTCACGTTTTGATCGGTGGTGGTCCGAGCCATGAGACCCCCACAATCTCACGTGCACTTCTGCAGCTTCATTTCAGAGATTGGTGGGTGTTTCAGTGATCCAACCCCCACCAATCAAAACTTCAGGCATTTCATTATGACATGACATGACAGGAGTACTCAGAAAACGCATCAAGGTGTGAAACTTACCCATGCGTTTCCTTTGCACGTTCGTTGCCTTCTCCCACTCAGGATGCACCTCACTGCAGACCTCCTGCCAGGTAAGATCTTTCAGATTCCTGTCAGCATACTCTTCAAGGCGCTTATTCCATAGACAGGGCTTGTGCTGGACCAGGATGATTAGCTTCTCCACGCTAATTGAAGCCATGCTGCTCTCTGCTGCTCTCTGCTGCTTTCCTGCACTGTCTCCAGCCTTCACGATGACGGAACTCATTCCCGGTCGTCGCCTAGCAACACTTCCGCAAATCCGCAAACTGCGGATGACACACGGAGGTGTATCCGCATTTTCCACGGGCCCATTGACTTCTATTGGCATGTCCGCATCGAATTTGCGGCCCGTAATAAGACATGTCCTGAGTTTCTGCGGCACGGATGTGCGGACAAGCGGAGACCCGTGAAAACACGGATAGTGTGTATGGGCCCATTGAAATGAATGGGTCCGCAATTCTCCCGTGGATTTGCGGGTGAATTGCGGACGCAAAAACACGGTCGTGTGCATGGGGCCTTAGTTGTTGCGTTGCAATCTGTAGTTTTCTTTGGTACAATTTTAGGCTACATGCGATTTTTTGATCACTTTTTATTAGATTTTATGACAAGCTAGGGGACAAAAAAACTGTCAATGTTTTTTGTCCTTTTTATTTTTTACAGTGTTCACCGTGCGCTATATATGACATTTTACTTTATTCTGCGGGTCGATACGATTACGGCGATACCATATGTATATAGTTTTTTTTATGTTTTGTGGCGTTTGCGCAATAAAATCACTTTTTTATAAAATGATTTATATTTTGTGTCACCATATTGTGAGAGACATAACGTATTTATTTTTCAGTCAAAAAAGTTGTGTCGGGACTTGTTTTTTGTGGAATGGGTTGTAGTTTTTATTGGTACTATTTAGGAGTACATGTGACTTTTTGATCACTTTTTATTCCATATCTTGTGAGGGATGCTGACCAAAAACATAGTTATTCTGGCATTGTTTTTTTAATAAAAAAATTGGCGGTGTTCACAGTACGGGTAAAAATAATATTATATTTTTATAGTTTGGGTCATTACGAACGCGGTGATACCAAATAAGTGTACTTTTTTAATGTTTTCATTTTTTCCTAGGGAAAAAAGCATTTTTTGTAACTTATAAAGTGTAATTTCTACTCAGCGTAAATTCTCTTTCCTTTAGTCCAAGCAGCAGCACCGATGGGGATTATATCCTCCTGGAAAATAGGACAGACGGTATCAATTAACTAATTATTTAATTAGCCACCCTATATGGGATATCTGCTACTTAGCCGCATTGTGTACTACCAAGTAATGACAAAATAAAATCTCAAAGCTTGCTGAACATAACATAACAACCTTGATTGGGCGGGAAAGCAGTGCTGGTGCTTGGACTAAAGGAAAGAAAATTTACGGTGAGTAGAAATGACACTTTCCTTGACGTCCACAGCAGCAGCACCAATGGGGATTTAGCAATTAATCAATTTAGGGTGGGTTACTATTAACCGTGGACTCTAACACCACTTGACCAAAGGCTGCTTCCCCAGCCCTTCTGATGTCTAGTTGTAATAATTTACAAACGTATGAGGTGTACTCCATGAGGCCGTCCTGCAGATCTGGTCCATTGGAACATGATTTCTCACGGCCCAAGATGTTGCATTTGCTCGAGTTGAATGGGTTCTAATAGGTCATGGGGCCTGAAAACCTGCTTGGTTATAGCAGAGGGTAATCACTTCTCTTATACATTTGGACAGGGTTGCCCTAGAGACCTTCTGGCCACTACTTCTGCCATGGAAGGAGATAAAAAGATGATTCGACCTCCTAAACGCTTCAGTGCGATTCAGATAAACTTCCAAAGCCCTACTGACATCCAAGGAATGGAGTTTGTCCTCTTCCTCTGAGGAGGGATCTGGGTAAAAGATGGGCAGTTCAATCTGCTAGTTAATATTCTGCAGTGAAGGCACCTTAAGGATGGAAGTAGAGTAGGGCTCTGAGCAAGCTTCGGTCTTGAAGAAAAATGAGATAAGGGTCAACAGTGCCCAATGCTTGGATCTCACTAACACGTTTCGCTAACGTTATAGCCACCAGGAAACAGACATTGAGAGCTAGATGTTTCAGGTCAATGTTCTTCAAGGGTTCAAAGGGGGCTAACAAAGCCTGTCCAAGATAAGAGCAAGATCCCATTTTAGGACCGGATCGGAAATGGTAGGCCTGATTTTCTGGACGGCTTTGACAAACCTTTGTAATAAGGGTTCACTTGACAATTTCTTCCCCAGAACTGCTGACAAGGCAGAAATCTGCACTCTGATTGTGGCTGGTTTAAGGCCCCTGTCAAATCCATTTTGCATAAAGCTCAGGGTATCTCGGATAGAAGAATGTTCAGAAGAGACCAGTTTGTTTCTGCACCACCTGACAAAAGCTATTCTAATCCTTAGATAGATTTTGTTTGTGTTCCTACCTCTGGACTGCAGGAGAGTATTAAGGGCCGCCTCGGACAAGCCGGATCCCACCAAAAGGGAGCTGTTAACCTCCATGCTGTCAGATAGAGACGATCGAGGTGTGAACTGCATCGGCCATTCTGTCACCAGGTGCGGAATCAGGGGTAGTCTCCAGAAGACTCCCGTGCTCATGGTCAACAATTGGGCAAACCAGGCTCTCTTCGACTAGTAGGGGCAAATGTCAATTACCGAGACTTGTTCCCGTCTGATCTTCTAAAAGAACTTTGGGAACATAGTGACTGGTGGAAATACATAAGCAAGGTGAAACTCCCAAGTTATGGAGAGGGCATCCAGAACCCATGGTTTGTCATTCCTGAATAGGGATCAAAACCGAGTCACCTTTGCATTGTGCCATGTGGCCATTAGGTCCACTTGAGGCTGACCCCAGCGTGCTGTGATCCTCTTGAAGATCATTGGATCCAGAGATCACTTTTCCGGTAAAGGAAGATCGCGACTCAATCTGTCCACTATGGTGTTGTTGGTCCCTTTGATATGGACAGCTGAGCGTTGCCGTTCGTGGGTCTCCACACAAATCATGATCGGTTCCACTTCTACAAGAAGGGCTGTGGTTCGTGTTCCTCCCTGGTGGTTTATATAGGAGACTGTCGTGACATTGTCAGACTTTATCCTAATTGCTCTCCAATGGATGACATGGTGAAAGTGTATCAGGGCCGTCTGAACTTCTCACAACTCCCTGAGATTTAAGGACAAGAGTCTCTCTGTTGGAGACCAGGACCCTTTCACCATCTTACCTTGTATTTGAGCTCCCCATCCGGTGAGGAATGCGTCGGTCGAGAGGGGAGCAAAGGACCTGCCATTGTTGAGGCAGCACCACCACCTCAGGAAATCTCTTGTATCTCTGGTGACGATGACCAGTTTGTCTAGAAATGATATGCCTCGATCCCATACGCGCCGGATTTCCTGTGGCAAGGGACGTATATGCCACTTTGCCCATTCTATTGCATCGCTGGCCACTGTCATAAGGCCTAGGACCTTCATCATGACATGGATAGATACCCATTAGGGCTGACTGAGATCTTTGGCAGAATCTTTCTCAGTCTGTCCAGAGGAAGAGATATCACCATCGACTTGGTGTCCAAGATAAAACCAAGAAACTGTTTTGTCTGCGAGGGAAGAATATGGGATTTCTTCCCATTTACGAGCCACACTAGAGACTGGATGAAGGTAAATATGGTGTGCAGATGTGTCTTCAAAATCTCTGCAGATCTGGCCTTCACTAGCCAGTCATCTAGGTAGGGAACAATCGTGATCCCTTTTTCTCTCAGACCAGCTACCACTGCGACAACAATCTTTGTGAAGGTGTGCGGAGCTGATGAAATTCCGAACCGGAGCTAGGTGAACTGGAGATGACGCAGCTCCCCTTTTATCCACACAGCAATATGCAGAAAACTTCTGTGATCTAGATGGATAGGAACATGCAGATATGCATCCTTCAAGTCTATGATGGCAAGGAAATCTCCCTCGTCCAGAAGTACTAAGGCAGACCGAACTGTCTCCAATAGTTGCCTGTCTTGGGCACAAGAAACACCCGTGAGTAAACACCCCTTCCTATGTCAGGGGATGACACTTCTTCTAAGACCCTCATATCTATGAAGTATTGAATTGACCTTTCTAGGAGGACTTGTTTTTTGGGGAAGAATTTGGGAGTGTAGAGAAAACCTATCTGGAGGTCTGGAGGAAAATTATATCCAATAGCCCCATCTTTGGTGTTCAGCACCCAAGGATCCTTTATTGATGACAACCATTGGGGTAGAAGGATACTCTCCCTCCCACAGGAATCTTGTTGGCATTAGAAATCCATCTTCCCAGAACATGGGTTTCCCCTTCCCCGACATCTGTAGCCTAATCTTTGGACACCAGAAGATGAACTACCGCCTCTTCCTTGTTTACTGGATCTAAAATTCCTAGATGAGCCACGAAAACTAGACCTCCCCTTACATTTGCCTGTCTGTGGAAGGGATTTCCCCTTTTTGTCGATAAAGTTCTCCATCAAGGAGTCCAACTCTCGCCAAAAAAGCCTATTAGACTTATACTCCATGGCACAGAGGGAATTCTTTGAGTGAGCATCTGCCCCCCCCCCCCCCCACGGTTTAATAGAAAGAGCTCTTCTCCCAGCAGAGGAGAGAGCCATAGCACGAGATGCAAATCTCGCCTTCTCGATTGCTGCATCACACGAGAAATCAGATGCTAAAGAGACCTGACTAAAAGATTTAAGAATGACATCTCTGGACACCCCATTTTCGATTACTTCCTCCATCTGGAGTAGGCATGACGCATGTTTTAGCAACAACTGATGACGATAGGGCAGAAGCCGAAAGGTACCCTCGTCGGAACGCACTATTAATGTGCCAATCCATGGGGTCATGGAAGTTTGACCCATTCTCACTTGGAACCACTGTACGCTTCTAGAGTTTTGCAGTGGCTATGTCCACCTTGGGGGGCTCATCACACTCCTTCTCTTGCTCCTCATCAAGGACAAGCATGGTCTTAAATATTTTATTTAAAATAGGACCCTTGTCAGGTGATTTCCATTCATTGGACATTCAGATCTTTACTACTGAGTCCACCTTGAAAGCTCTGACTTTTCTAGGGAAGAACATCATCCCACACAATCTCAGTCTGAACCCGCTCAACCGATCTAATCGCCTTAGACAGACGAGACATCTTCTCCAATGGAAAGCGACTAATCCTCTGGTCATCATCCGACTCGGAGGTAGAGGTATTAACCTCGTCAATAATTTAGTATTCTTCCCAAAACAATAATTCCTGAGAAGGAGATCTTGTATCAAAAGGATAAGGCTCCATGCACACGACCGTATTTTCATCTATCCCGAAATACTCTCCGTAAATACTGGTCCGTAAGCACCCGTATTTCACCCGTATATATGGAATGGTGTCCGTAAATTCGGTCCGAATTGTATCCGTATTCCATCTGTATTTACAGATCCGTAAAAAATAAAGAGGGAGGATGCAAATTATGTCATTAGCATGTTGCATAGCAACGCTTCCGTAAAAACGGATGTTATATACGGATACACATCCGTAGCCATCCGTATTTATGGAAGCTCCCATAGACTTCTATGGGAGAGTCCTTGCTGTAATTGCTGACTAGAATAGGACAGGTTCTAATTTTTTCAGCACCGGACACCCATTAGTAAAAATACTGAATGGTGTCCGTGGCCAATAGAAATGAATGGGTCCGTAATTACTGATGAAAACTAGGATCGTGTGCATGGAGTCTTAGACTGTGCTATGAGAGCAATGTCAGAATAAATAAACATTAAAGTACCCTTTAACATCCCCTTTATTAGTACTTCTATTACTAACCAGGTCATTTGGGGAACTGAACCTACAATCTTAACATACAAAACAGAGGCACTAACCAGTAGGCTACAGAAAAAACATGTTTTGAAGTACTTAAACACATGCACTAAAGGTTTGAAACACAGTGATACTCCTCTTACAAAACCCTCATCCCCCTCCTCTTCCTGCTCCCTGACAGTCCACAGAGCAGGAGAAAAAAAGACAGCAACCATACCTTACTGCTGAACAGAGGCGTAGCTAGGTACTCCAGCACCCGGGGCAAAGCAAAGATTCAGTTTGGCGCCCCCCCCCCAACCTCTTTTCCGACATCTCCTTCTCCCTTGCCATGTTTGTTTTCTCTACCAATCAATGATGTGTCATTTCTTTTCCACATTTTTTTTTATGTAACTCGAGCATAAAAACATTTCTACATTTTACAAGCAATATAGTTCTATACACAACACCAGAACCAAGCTCAGTACATATATACAGCACCAGAACCAAGCTCTGTACATAAATACAACACCAGCACAAATACAGCTAAATTTAGTGCAACCCCTGCCGTATAGGTTTGCACTAATTTGTTAAGGATATGCTGGGAGATGCTGTTTCACATATCATAATCATACCACCCATCATCTCGCTGCAGATCAGACAGTAACTACATTACTGATTAGAGGCAGAATAAACATTTACATTAAGTGACTCACCGGTGACATCTCAGATTCTAGTTCTTTTTCTCCATCCGTTTCAGACCTCTATGATGACTTCTCCAGGTCACAGCCCATTTCTGAAGTTTGCCGCTCAGATGTCTTCAGCTTCTCACTTTTCCAACATTTCTACACCTATAAACAATGTTCTCATTATACCACACACTACGCCCCTAAATATAATAGTGTACCATACACCATACCATGTGTCCCACACAAACACACACACACACACACACACACACACACACGCACGCACACACCTTGCCCCCTGTAGATGGTGCCTGCCATAGAGTCCCCTGTAGATAGTGCCCCCACAGAGTCCCCTGTAGATAGTGCCACCATATAGCCCACCCCTGTATATAGTGTTCCACAAATAGCTCCCCCTATAGTGCTCCACAGATAGCCCACCCCTGTATATAGCCCCCCTGTAGATATAGCCCAGCCCTGTATAAAGTGCTCCACATATAGTCCACCCCTGTATATAGTGCTCCACAGATAGCCCATCCCTGTATATAGCCCCCCTGTAGATATAGCCCACCCCTGTATATAGTGCTCCACATATAGTCCACCCCTGTATATAGTGCTCCACAAATATCTCCCCCTATAGTGCTCCACAGATAGCCCACCCCTATATATAGCCCCCTGTAGATATAACCCACCCCTGTATATAGTGCTCCACATATAGTCCACCCCTGTATATAGTGCTCCACAGATAGCCCACACCCGTATATAGCCTGCCCCCTGTACATATAGCCCACCCCTGTATATAGTACTCCACATATAGTCCAGCCCTGTATATAGTGCTCCACAGATAGCCCACCCCTGTATATAGCCCACTGTAGATATAGCACACCCATGTATATAGTGCCCATAGATAGCCCACCCCAGTATATAGCCAACCCAGTAGATAGAGCCCCCTTGTAGCTAAAGCCCCCCTGGTAGATAAAGCCCCCCCCATAGATAAAGCCCCCCTGGTAGATAAAGCCCCCATAGATAAAGCCCCCCCGTAGATAAAAACCCCCCCTGTAGATAAAGCCCCCCTGTAGATAAAGCCACCCCCATAGATAAAGCCACACACTTTTTTATTACAATAAAATAACAAACTATTCAAACTCACCTTAATCCCGTTCCCACGCCGTCTGGTAGCAATGGAGACCTGAGACAATTATAATGCAGTAGGGGATGGCGCAGGCGCCCCCCTCTAAGTTGCGCCCGGGGCACATGTCCCACCTGCCCCCCTCCCCTAGCTACACCCCTGCTGCTGAAACCATAATAGTAGAAACAACAGCCTGGCCAGTGGGGAAGGTGGATACCACAGATGGCTTTTAAAAATACTGGCGCCCACTATACGTCACAGGATGCCAGACAGACTCCAGGGAGTGTCAGGATGGGCAGGAAAGACTCTGGCAACCAAAATGTCAGGGAGACCAGGATTTAAACACCATTGCAGCTCCTGTGGGGTTGTCACCCAGATTTCCCAAACTCCTGCATAGTTCTGCAGTTATGCGTCCATATTGCTCTATAACTAGGCCAAGGAGGTGGATGCTGCAAGAAGGAGGTGGGGGTGAGAAAACTCAGACCAGCTACCAAGGAGTCTGAAAATCCAGCCTGCATACACCTGGACCCATGTTGTAAAGGATCTGCCAGGCACAACTTCTGTGGATACGCCCATAGGTAATCAGTCTGCACCTGAGTCTATGTCTCTGAGACTGACTCCATCTTCCACCACTCAGGATGGCAGGCTTAGGAGTGGGAGAGCCTATCGCAGCCTGGCCAGACGGAGCTAGCTCCCGCCCTCTGCCTTTCCTGTTCCTCCTTTGCTTGTGATTCTTCTTGTGTGGTTTCCTGGCCCAGCTACAGCTTCTGACCATTTGATCCTGCTCCATACTGACCCCGGCTTACTAACTACTCTCCTGCTCTGCGTTTGGTACCTCGTGCACTCCTGGTTTGACTCGGCTCGTTCACCACTCTTGTTGCTCACGGTGTTGCCGTGGGCAACTGCCCCATTTCCCTTAGCTTTGTGTTCCCTTGTCTGTTTGTCTCGTGCACTTACTGAGCGTAGGGACCGCCGCCCAGTTGTACCCCGTCGCCTAGGGCGGGTTGTTGCAAGTAGGCAGGGACAGAGTGGTGGGTAGATTAGGGCTCACTTGTCCGTTTCCCTACCCCCATCATTACATAATCACAAGCCTATATACCTAGTCTACCCTGGTCCCTGTCACTACTATGGACCCCCTTGAGACCCTGGCCCAGCAAATGCAGGGTCTCTCTCTACAGGTCCAGGCCCTGGCTCAGAGGGTCAACCAGCCTGATGCTACCATGGTAGTGCCCCTCACCTCACCTCTTGAACCCCACCTCAAGCTGCCTGACCGGTTCTCAGGGGACCGGAGGACTTTTCTCTCCTTTCGGGAGAGTTGTAGGCTTTACTTTCGCTTAAAGCCTCACTCCTCAGGTTCTGAGAGCCAGCGGGTGGGTATAATTATGTCCCGGCTGCAGGAAGGGCCCCAAGAGTGGGCCTTCTCCTTGGCTCCTGACGCCCCTGAACTTACCTCCATTGATCGTTTATTTTCTGCTCTCGGACTCATTTATGACGAGACTGACAGGACTGCCTTTGCCGAGAGTCAGCTGGTGACCTTACGTCAGGGTAAGAGACCTGTTGAGGAGTATTGTTCTGACTTTAGGAAGTGGTGCGTAGCTTCTCGGTGGAATGACCCTGCCTTAAGGTGCCAGTTTAAGTTGGGTCTGTCGAACGCCCTGAAAGACCTGCTAGTTAGCTATCCCTCTTCTGACTCCCTAGACCAGGTTATGGCTTTAGCGGTACGACTTGACCGACGTCTCAGGGAACGACAACTTGAACGTTTTTGTGTTTTCCCCTCTGACTCCCCCATGATGCCTCCCGAGGTCCCGTTGCTTCGCTCTTCCACTGAAGACTCGGAGGTACCTATGCAACTCGGGGCCTCCGTGTCCCCCCGACAACGTAGAGAGTTCTGCAGGAAGAATGGTCTCTGCTTCTATTGTGGGGATGACAAGTATCAAGTGAACACCTGTCCTAGGCGTAAGAATAAGCAGCCGGAAAACTTCCGCGCCTAAGTGATCATCGGGGAGGTCACTTGGGCGCACAGGTATTTCCCGTAAATATGAAACGTAATAAAATCTTGCTTCCCTTTCAGGTCTCTTTTGGTGGTAGGTCTGCTACCGGCAGTGCCTTCATGGATTCAGGGTCTTCTGCTAATATCATGTCTGTGGAATTTGCTATGTCTCTAGCTATGCCTTTGATTGATTTGCCTAAACCTGTCCCGGTAGTGGGTATCGACTCCACTCCTCTTGCTAATGGTTATTTTACACAGCATACCCCTGTTTTTGAACTCCTTGTTGGCTCCATGCATTTGGAGCAGTGCTCTGTACTGTTGATGCAGGGATTATCGTCTGATTTGGTTTTAGGCCTTCCCTGGTTGCAGTTGCATAATCCCATATTTGACTGGAATACTGGGGAGCTCACCAAATGGGGTAATGAATGCTTGACGTCATGCTTTTCTGTTAATTCTATTTCTCCCCCTGAGGAGGTGAACACGCTACCTGAGTTTGTTCAGGACTTCGCTGATGTTTTCTCTAAGGAGGCCTCCGAAGTGTTACCTCCTCATAGAGAATACGATTGCGCTATCGAATTGGTACCAGGAGCTAAGCTCCCTAAGAGTAGGATATTTAATCTTTCTTGTCCCGAACGTGAAGCCATGAGAGAGTATATCCAGGAATGCCTGGCCAAGGGTTACATTCGCCCCTCTACTTCTCCGGTAGGTGCTGGCTTCTTCTTTGTAGGGAAGAAGGATGGTGGTCTTAGGCCATGCATTGACTACCGTAACTTGAATAAGGTCACTGTAAGGAACCAGTATCCCCTTCCTTTGATTCCTGATCTCTTTAATCAGGTTCAGGGGGCCCAATGGTTCTCTAAGTTTGATATACGGGGGGCGTATAACCTTATCCGCATCAAAGAGGGGGATGAGTGGAAGACTGCGTTTAACACGCCCGAAGGTCATTTCGAACACCTTGTCATGCCCTTTGGGTTGTGTAATGCTCCTGCGGTCTTCCAGAATTTCATAAATGAGATTTTAAGAGATTACCTGGGGCTATTTCTTGTAGTGTACCTTGATGACATACTTGTGTTTTCCAAGGACTGGTCCTCCCACATTGAGCATGTCAGGAAGGTGCTCCAGGTCCTTCGGGAAAATAAACTGTTTGTGAAAACCGAAAAATGTTTGTTTGGGGTACAGGAGATACCATTTTTGGGTCAAATCCTCACTCCTCATGAATTCCGCATGGACCCCGCCAAGGTCCAAGCTGTGGCGGAATGGGTCCAACCTGCCTCCCTGAAGGCGTTACAGTGTTTCTTGGGGTTCGCTAATTATTACAGGAGATTTATTGCTAACTTCTCGGTCATTGCTAAAACTCTTACGGACCTCACTCGCAAAGGTGCTGATCTCCTCCACTGGCCTCCTGAGGCTGTCCAGGCTTTTGAGGTCCTTAAGAAGTGCTTTATCTCGGCCCCGGTGCTGGTTCAGCCCAACCAAATGGAGCCATTTATCGTGGAAGTTGACGCATCCGAGGTGGGAGTGGGGGCTGTCTTGTCCCAGGGTACCAGGTCCCTCACCCATCTCCGTCCCTGTGCCTACTTCTCCAGGAAGTTTTCGCCCACTGAGAGTAACTATGATATTGGCAACCGCGAACTCTTAGCCATTAAATGGGCATTTGAAGAGTGGTGCCACTTCCTGGAGGGGGCTAGGCACCAGGTAACGGTCCTTACCGACCACAAGAATCTGGTTTTCCTAAAATCTGCCCGGAGGCTAAACCCGAGACAAGCTCGATGGGCGCTATTTTTTACCAGATTCAACTTTTTGGTTACTTATAGGGCTGGGTCTAAAAATATTAAGGCCGATGCACTGTCGCGTAGCTTCATGGCCAGCCCTCTTTCGGAGGAAGATCCTGCTTGTATTTTGCCTCCTGGTATAATCATTTCTTAGATTGATTCTGATTTAGTCTCTGAAATTGCGGCTGATCAAGGTTCAGCTCCCGGGAACCTTCCTGAGGACAAGCTGTTTGTTCCCCTGCAATTCCGGCTAAGGGTACTTAGGGAAAATCATGACTCCGCACTATCTGGTCATCCAGGCGTCCTGGGTACCAAACACCTCATTGCCAGAAACTATTGGTGGCCTGGGTTGCCTAAAGACGTCAAGGCCTACGTCGCCGCTTGTGAGGTTTGTGCTAGGTCCAAGACTCCCAGGTACCGACCAGCGGGCTTACTACGTTCTTTGCCCATTCCCCAGAGACATTGGACCCATATCTCCATGGATTTTATCACCGATTTGCCTCCATCTCAAGGCAAGTCGGTGGTGTGGGTTGTAGTAGACCGCTTCAGTAAGATGTGCCACTTTGTGCCCCTCAAGAAACTACCCAATGCCAAGACGTTAGCTACCTTGTTTGTCAAACACATCCTGCGTCTCCATGGGGTCCCTGTCAATATTGTTTCGGACAGAGGGGTACAATTTTTTTCATTGTTTTGGAGAGCCTTCTGTAAAAAGTTGGAGATTGATCTGTCCTTCTCCTCTGCCTTCCATCCTGAAACTAATGGCCAAACTGAGAGGACTAATCAATCTCTAGAACAATATTTAAGGTGTTTTATCTCTGATTGTCAATATGATTGGGTCTCATTCATTCCCCTCGCCGAATTTTCCCTTAATAACCGGGTCAGTAACTCGTAAGGGGTCTCCCCCTTTTTCTGTAATTTTGGGTTTAATCCACGGTTCTCTTCCGTTTCACCTGGTAGTTCCAACAATCCCGAGGTAGAGGTCGTTCATCGGGAACTGTGCACAGTCTGGGGCCAGGTTCAGAAGAACCTAGAGGCGTCCCAGAGCGTACAAAAAACTCAGGCTGATAGAAGACGTTCTGCTAACCCCTTGTTTATGGTCGGGGATCTGGTGTGGTTATCGTTTAGGAACTTGCGCCTTAAGGTCCCGTCCAAGAAGTTTGCTCCCCGGTTTATTGGGCCGTATAAGGTCTTTGAAGTCCTCAATCCTGTCTCCTTCCGACTGGAGTTGCCCCCATCTTTTCGAATACACAACGTTTTTCATGCCTCCCTCCTTAAACGCTGCTCCCCGTCCTCGGCTCCCTCGAGGAAACCTCCTGTTCCCGTTCTCACCCCTGAGGGGGTGGAATTCGAGGTGGCCAAGATTGTGGACAGCAAGATGGTCCAAGACTCCAAAAGTGTTAGTGAACAGTGAAAAAAATGTGAAAAAAATAATAAAAAATAAATGAATAAATAATAATAATAATAAATAATTATTATTTATTATTTATTCATTTATTTTTTATTCTTTTTTTCAACTTTTTTTTATTATTCACATTTATTATTTTTTATTTATTATTCTTTATTTATCTAATATTTTATATTTTTTATTGTTTACTTTTCATTTTTTATTTTTCATTTTTTATTTTCTATAATGATTTTCGTTCTAAATATAAATGTAAATATTGCTTTATTCTTTCACATATTTATTCATTATAATTGCTCTCTATATTAAATTTCTTTAATTCATAGCACTGTGTTGCACATGTTCATATATTTTTGTTTTTGTTTTTTTTTGTTTTTTATATATTGTCGATATTTAACTTTAGTACATATGTTATTCATTTAATTTATACTATTATTGTTTTATTTACATATCTACTATCTGTTATCTATATGTGATGTATTTTGTACAAATACAGAATTTATTGATAAATATATTGAATAGTGATATAGTGTATATTTGTACTGTATCTATTCAGTTATTCTTCTGTATTTCTCTATCTCCCCTCTGGGTATGTTCACCATATAGTTCTCTCATTTTATGGCCATTTCTTGTACGAATTTTGCAGCATTTCCTTTCTGTATTCCCTGATGGTTACTGTGGCGTATTTGCAACAGACGCTTCTCGGCGCATGCGCTGTAGGCACTGCATCTCGGAGTGCCTGATTCTGTCTGTCTACGTTACCATGGTGACGTGCGTCTCAGCTCGTGAGACGCATCGTCACGCCATGGACAGTTTGGCGCTTTCTGATGATGCAGTGGTCGCATCATGGCTTTGAAGCGCCGCTCATACGTGCACCCCACAGATGCCACCAATGAATTATTAATTATCTTTTCACTCATGGCTGCATATAAACCCCCGGTCTTTTAAATATGTTAGCCTCCTGACGAAGCCGGTCGTAGGCAAAACGCGCGTCAAGGCGTTCCTGTGCCATTCCTCCACGTCCCCTGCTTCCATCATGTCTACAGGTATCTGAACCATTCATTGTTTGCATTTTGGCATTCATTATATATGCCTGTCTGTATGCATGGTATATAGCATATTGTATATCCAGCATATTTGCGATATGCACTCTTTATATACAGGCATCATTGTATCTACAAAGTCATATACCTGTTTCTTTTTTGATACTCTAATTTAACTGTACCCCTGGTATGTTAGCATTGGGATGTGTTTTTGAGGTTAACTTTTTTTCTTGTGTTCCTTATGGTATGTTGCCATCTTTACCAGACTGCTACTCCTTTTTGATATATGATCCGCCATATTTTTACTATATCTGATATTGTCATACCATGTATTGTTATATATTAATAAAGTTATATATTTTCTTACTATCCATGGTATTCATTTTCATATTCTATTGGGATGTTATGTCCCCCACGCTGGGGTATTGGTCAGGAAGTTCCACCTTCGTTTCCCCAATAAACCAGGTCCACTTAGAAAGGGTCCGGTGGCCCCTCATAAAAGGTGGGGTACTGTAAAGGATCTGCCAGGCACAACTTCTGTGGATACGCCCATAGGTAATCAGTCTGCACCTGAGTCTATGTCTCTGAGACTGACTCCATCTTCCACCACTCAGGATGGCAGGCTTAGGAGTGGGAGAGCCTATCGCAGCCTGGCCAGACGGAGCTAGCTCCCGCCCTCTGTCTATTTATACCTGCCTTTCCTGTTCCTCCTTTGCTTGTGATTCTTCTTGTGTGGTTTCCTGGCCCAGCTACAGCTTCTGACCATTTGATCCTGCTCCATACTGACCCCGGCTTACTGACTACTCTCCTGCTCTGCGTTTGGTACCTTGTGCACTCCTGGTTTGACTCAGCTCGTTCACCACTCTTGTTGCTCACGGTTTTGCCGTGGGCAACTGCCCCATTTCCCTTAGCTTTGTGTTCCCTTGTCTGTTTGTCTCGTGCACTTACTGAGCGTAGGGACCGCCGCCCAGTTGTACCCCGTCGCCTAGGGCGGGTCGTTGCAAGTAGGCAGGGACAGAGTGGTGGGTAGATTAGGGCTCACTTGTCCGTTTCCCTACACCCATCATTACACAGGTGTACACGAGATGGAAAGAAAACCCAGAAGAAGGAAATAAAGAAAAAAGAGATAATTCCCAACATATCCTGGATCTTCACTGTCTGACCTTCCAAGGAAGACAGAAGAAAAAAACACAATGCGGCTATCCGATACAGGGTGCCTAATTAAATAATTTGTTAATTAATACTGTCTGTCCTATTTTCAAGGAGTATAAAAATCCCCATTGGTTCTGCTGCTGTGGACGTCAAGGAACTTATTTTACACTTTTATAAAACATTTTTATTAACTTTTTTTTACTTTTTACTTTTTTACTTGAAGACCTGCAGTACTGATAGCTGCTATAATACAGTACACTACCTAAGTAGTCTAATGTATTATAAACGGTCAGTGTGATGCTGAGAGCCACACTGACAGTAAGACTATAAGGACCAGTCGGAGGCTTCCGTGCATGGTAGACCCGGAGGCCATTGTATGACCTTTGGTTTTGCCATGACAACTGTAAAAACGGGTGTGGGAATGGTGGGGTAACCGTTTAGTGAGCACACTATTACTACCTCCTTTATAATCTGGGTCACTAGGGTTATGTCTAGTTCCCCTACTTTTCCTTTATACTAACGTCGATCTAATTGCTTTTGCTGCTAAATAAGGGAATAAGACCGTACAGTAAATAAAGGTAATATTTATTAACATACTGTTATCACTCTAACACAGTAACTAATCACAGTACAGTATAAACACAGTATTACAATCCTAATCTATACTGCCACCCACTTGCCTAAACATACATAGTGGTTACGTTACAATACAATACACATACGTTACTCAGGGACAGCAAGGGTTACTTAGGGACAGCAAGGGTTACTCAGGGAACTCAGGACAGCAAGGGTTAACTTAGGGACTCAGGGTAAGCAAGGGTTACTCAGGGACAGCAAGGGTTACTCAGGGCAGCAAGAGTTAATTTAGGGAGTATGGGGAAGCAAGGGTTACTCAGGGCAGCAAGGGTTAACTTAGGGAGGGTTAACTTCAGGGACAGCAATGGTTAACTTCCTGCTGAGCAGCTGACTAGGGGGAGGGGTTAACTGGTCCCAGGTGGTATAAATTAGCCCTCAGGTCTCTGGAGAGCCTTCTCTGGTGGGCGTGCTAAACAAGTGGCTTGTATATCAAGTGGAGTTACAAAACCGGAGTTACAGCCCCTGTAAGTACTCTTCTTTTCTTTTACTTTAACAACTGTTCACTGTTTTTCTTTTTGGTAACTGGGATAATGGATAGCAGGATTGGAGGTTTTCTTCAGTGCACAGTTTGCCATATGTGTGCACGACTGGAGCCTGAGTTCCAGGGTGAATATCTCTGTGGCAGATGTGAGCATAGAAGATAGACAATCTTGAGCGGAGCATGCAGTTAGTGGGGTAGAACTGGAGGATGAAGACATGGAACAGCAGGATCAGGAAAGCAGCTGGGTTAATGTAGTTAGGGGCAGTAGAAAGGGGTCCAAGAAAAGGAAGGCCAATCCTGTTTCTGATATTCCAAGCACAATTGCCAAGTTGGGTGATGATGCGAGGGTGTCTGTCTCAGAAATGGCAGCCCTAGTGGATACTGATCGCCCTAACAGCCGGGAGAACAGCCCAGCTAGGAGTCGGGGGGATGGTAATGCAGGTAAGGCAAGACAATTGATAGTTGTAGGGGATTCTATAATCAGGAAGACGGCTAGAATAATTTGTCGCCAAGAGCGCCTCAACCGAATGGTTTGGTGTCTCCCCGGTGCCAGGGTTCGGCATGTGGTGGAACAGATGGACAAATTGCTGGGAGGGGCTGGTGATGATCCAGCTGTTGTGGTCCATGTCGGTACCAACGACAGAATAAATGGTAGGTGGAGGAGCCTTAAGAATAATTTTAAAGAACTAGGCTACAAGCTGAAGAGAAGGACCTCCAAGGTTGTATTCTCAGGAATACTGCCTGTGTCATGCATATCACAGGAAAGACAGCAGGAGCTCAGGAAGTTAAATGCATGGCTTAAGTCTTGGTGTAGAGGAGAAGGCTTTGGGTTCCTAGAGCACTGGGCTGACTTTTCATTGGGGTACAAACTGTATTCTGCAGATGATTTGCACCTAAATTGAAGGGGGTCCGCTGTGCTGGGGGAGAGAATTCTAGCTGGAGTGGTGGAGTATTTAAACTAGGGCTGAGGAGGGAGGTCAATGTTGAAAATAAAGGGGTAGTTAGGTTAGACAGGGGTCAGTCTTTATTGGTGGGGGGAGAAACAGACTGTGGGGAGAGGACTAGACAACAGGATAAGGAGATCCTTTTGTTACAAAACAGCAATGTAAATAAAAATGCCCAAATAATGTCAAATAATCAAATTTCTGCTAATAAAAGTGAAAAACTGAAAGACAAGTTAAAGTGAATGTTCACAAATGCCAGAAGTCTAGCAAGCAAAATGGGGGAGCTGGAGGCCTTGATACTGAAAGAAAATATAGATATAGTTGGTGTTGCTGAAACATGGCCGTACTCTTCCCATGACTGGGCTGTAAATCTACAGGGTTTTACACTTTTTCGGAAAGACAGGACAAATAGGAAAGGTGGTGGTGTATGTCTGTATGTGATAAGTGATATGAAGGCGAGTGTGAAAGAGACAATAGTGGGTGAAGACTGTGAGGAGGTTGAAATCTTGTGGGTGGAACTAGAAAGGGAGGTAATCACAGAAAAAATTACTTTTGGTCTAATCTTTAGACCCCCAATATAACTGAAGAGATGGAAGGTCAGCTATAAACAGATGGAGCGGGCTGCACAGGCGGGTACTGTAGTAATAATGGGAGATTTTAATTACCGGGATATTAATTGGTGTCACGGTTCGGCTTCAACTGCATAGGGGAGACATTTCCTCAACCTGTTGCAGGAAATTTTTATGGGCCAGTTTGTGGAAGACCCGACCAGAGGTGAAGCTCTGTTTGATCTGGTAATTTCTAATAATGCAGATCTTGTTGGGAATGTCAATGTTCGTGAAAACCTCGGTAACAGTGATCACAATATACATTGAAGGAAATAAGTATTTGATCCCTTGCTGATTTTGTAAGTTTGCCCACTGTCAGGCTGGATTCACACGACCTATTTTCAGACGTAAACGAGGCGTTTTATGCCTCGTTTTACGTCTGAAAATAGGGCTACAATACGTCGGCAAACATCTGCCCATTCATTTGAATGGGTTTGCCGACGTACTGTGCAGACAACCTGTCATTTACGCGTCGTCAAAAGAAGTGCAGGACACTTCTTTCAGACGTAATTTGAGCCATTCTTCATTGAACTCAATGAAGCACAGCTCAAAATTTACGGCTGTCAGAGAAGCCTCGCAAAATGCGAGGAGCAATTACGTCTGAAACGAGGCAGCTGTTTTCTTCTGAAAACAGGCTGTCTTTTCAGACGTAAAAGCCTGCTACCGTGTGCACATACCCTCAAAGACATGAACAGTCTGGAATTTTTAGGCTAGATTAATTTTACCAGTGAGAGATAGATTATATAACTAAAAAACAGAAAATCACATAGTCAAAATTATATATATTTATTTGCATTGTGCACGGAGAAATAAGTATTTGATCCCTTTGGCAAACAAGACTTAATACTTGGTGGCAAAACCCTTGTTGGCAAGCACAGCAGTCAGACGTTTTTTGTAGTTGATGATGAGGTTTGCACACATGTTAGTTGGCCCACTCCTCTTTGCAGATCATCTGTAAATCATTAAAATTTCGAGGCTGTCGCTTGGCAACTCGGATCTTCAGCTCCCTCCATAAGTTTTCGATGGGATTAAGGTCTGGAGCCTGGCTAGGCCACTCCATGACCTTAATGTGCTTCTTTTTGAGCCACTCCTTTGTTGCCTTGGCTGTATGTTTCGGGTCATTGTCGTGCTGGAAGACCCAGCCACGAGCCATTTTTAATGTCCTGGTGGAGGGAAGGAGGTTGGCACTCAGGATTTGACGGTACATGGCTCCATCCATTCTCCCATTGATGCAGTGAAGTAGTCCTGTGCCCTTAGCAGAGAAACACCCCCAAAACATAATGTTTCCACCTCCATTCTTGACAGTGGGGACAGTGTTCTTTGGGTCATAGGCAGCATTTCTCTTCCTCCAAACACGGTGAGTTGAGTTAATGCCAAAGAGCTACATTTTAGTCTCATTTGACCACAGCACATTCTCCCAATCACTCTCAGAATCATCCAGATGTTCATTTGAAAACTTCAGACGGGCCTGTACATGTGCCTTCTTGAGCAGGGGGACCTTGCGGGCACTGCAGGATTTTAATCCCTTACGGCGTAATGTGTTACCAATGGTTTTCTTGGTGACTGTGGTCCCAGCTGCCTTGAGATCATTAACAAGTTCCCCCCGTGTAGTTTTCGGCTGAGCTCTCACCTTCCTCAGGATCAAGGATACCCCACGAGGTGAGATTTTGCATCGAGCCCCAGATCGATGTCGATTGACAGTCATTTTTTATGTCTTCCATTTTCTTACTATTGCACCAACAGTTGTCTCCTTTTCACCCAGCGTCTTACTTATGGCTTTGTAGGCCATTCCAGCCTTGTGCAGGTCTATGATCTTGTCCCTGACATCCTTAGAAAACTCTTTGGTCTTGCCCATGTTGTAGAGGTTAGAGTCAGACTGATTAATTTAGTCTGTGGACAGGAGTCTTTTATACAGGTGACCATTTAAGACAGCTGTCTTTAATGCAGGCACCAAGTTGATTTGCACAATGCAAACAAACATATATAATTTTGACTATGTGATTTTCTGTTTGTTTTTTTTAAAATATAATCTATCTCTCACTGGTAAAATTAACCTAGCCTAAAAATTCTAGACTGTTCATGTCTTTGACAGTGGGCAAACGTACAAAATCAGCAAGGGATCAAATACTTATTTCCTTCACTGTAGTTACATTTTACCTACAGTATACTGTAAAAGACAAACACAGGCTGGGAGGGCAAAAACACTTAATTTTAAGAAAGTCAATTTCCCCAGGATGAGGGCTGCAATTCAATATATAGACTGCGAAGAACTAATGTCAAATAATGGTACAAATGATAAATGGGAGATTTTCAAATCTACTTTGGGTAATTATAGTGCAAAATTTATTCCTATAGGTAACAAGTATAAACAACTAAAATTAAATCCCACATGGCTTACACCTTCTGTAAAAAGGGCAATATATGACAAAAAAAGGGCATTTAAAAAATACAAATCTGAGGGTACAGCTGTAGCCTTTTTAAATTATAAAGAGCATAATAAAATCTGTAAAAATTTAATAAAATTAGCAAAAATACAAAATGAAAGGCAGGTGGCCAAAGATAGTAAAACAAATCCCAAAAAATTCTTCAAGTGTATAAATGCAAAAAAGCCAAGGTCTGAACATGTAGGACCCATAGATTGTGGTAATGGGGAGTTGGTCACAGGGGATCAAAAGAAGGCAGAGTTACTAAATTAGTTCTTTAGCTCTGTATATACAACAGAAGAAAGAGCAGCTGATGTAGCCGATGCCAGTGCTGTTAATATATCAGTTGATATACTGAATTGGATGAATGTAGATATGGTACAAGCTAAATTTAATAAAATAAATGTGCACAAGGCCCCGGGACCAGATGGGATACACCCTAGAATTCTTAATTAAAATAATTTTTATTGAAGTTTTTCAGCCATATAAAACAGTACAACAATACAACAAGGCATCACTGCAAGCCTGTCTTGTCAAAACAAAAATATAGTTGTAAAGGGATTCAGAATATAATCTTGTATAACATACAATAAATCAATGCAGAGTATGATAATATTAAAGGTCCACTGCAACACAACCCATAAGCATATGGACTCGACACATCGCAGTGAACCAATCGGCCTCGTAAACCCCTTCAAATCTCAATGCAGACAGATCAGAGCAGAGTATACCAACAGCAGCGGTAACAATAACAGAAAATAACAAAACAAGAAATAACCAAGGGAAACTAGTCTATTTACCCTGAACAGAGTGATTAGATATGTTTCTTTTATGGGGGACATGTACAGAAAGGTGATCCGACCCATGCTGCCCAGTATTCATTAAACGAGAGGATTGAGAAATTACCGAACGCTATTGCTCTTTCATACGTAAAAGTGGTGTTGATTAATGCAATGAGTTCTGCTATAGGGGGGACTTCAGGTTTTTTCCAGTATCTCGTTATCACCAGTTTAGATGTAACTAGGATTTTGCAGGCAAGTCTCCTGTTTTTCCAGGGTATACTATCTAAGTCTAGGAATAGCAAGGGCGTATGCGGCGTACGAGGTAAGCTCATGGAGAATATCTTTGCCAGTAGCTTGTACACTCCCCCCCAATATTGTTGAATAATGGGGCAGTCCCACAATATATGGTTAAGTGAACCCCTGTAACCGCAGTTCCGCCAACATAGTGCGCTAGATGCGGGGTACATTTTATGTAAGCGTTCCGGTGTGTAGTACCACCTAAACAGAGTTTTATTTGCGGCTTCCAAATGAGAAACACACTTGAACGACATATGTATCCATTTCAGGGCCCGAGACCACTGGACTTGTGTGAAAGAGGTCTCCAACTCTCTTTCCCAAGCAACTATCGGGTTCGTTTTCTCAAAGACCAAGTGGGAAGACATTGAACAGTATAAGTGTTTTAAGCCCCTCGTACCTTTAATGAAGCTGTTCATTAGTAATAAGTTCCCCTGGAACAGGAGGCCTGTATGACTCTGGATAGAATGTTTAACCCTGATATACCTGAATAATTCATTTTGTGGGAGAGAAGAGGACTTGGTCAGGTCAACAAAGCTCATAAATGTTTCCTCATGAAACAATTGTTCACACGTCTTGATGCTGTGTGCTTTCCATTTACCTAGATCTAAATTGACATTTGCTAATTCTAGAAAATCTATCGGAATGTATGATCTAGGTATGTATAATATGTCAGAGGCTTTCATGTGCATATGCGCCCAACATTTCACAGTTGCTTTGGTGAGAGGGGACAATCCCCCTGGAAGTGGTAAGCCTGCTAGTGGTAAGTACAATAAGGCCTTCAGGTGTTTTGAGCCTAGATATGATGCTTCAATCTGCACCCAGTACTTCGAAAGGTCTTCTCTCCACCAATGTATGGCTTGTGCGGTTAACGTCGCCACATAATAGCTATATAAGTGAGACGCCCAAACCCCCCGAGGCCTGAGTTTTATACATGACTTGCGTGGAAATTCTTGGCCTCCTCTTCTCCCAAATGAAGGACATTAATAGGCGTTGAGTGCATTTAAAGTATGAGGCAGGGATCGCAATAGGGAGTGTCCTGAAAAGATACAAAAGTTTTGGTAGAACCATCATCTTAAACGCCGCTATTCTACCCAACCAAGAGACCTCCACCTTCAGCATTCTATCAATATCCGCCTGGGTCACCTTGTTGATAGGTATATAATTTGCTTCAAATAAATCTTTGTGGTGTTTAGTCAAACGCAGACCCAAATAGGTTATCTCCTTCATGTTTCATACAAAATTATATCTGGACTGCAGAAAATGCAGGGAAGAAGAGAAGATATTCAAGGGGAGGATCTGAGATTTCGTAGTATTAAGTTTGTACAAAGAGACCCTGCTGAAGTGTAGTAAGCTATCCATCACCGCTTCTAAGAATGTCTCCGGGTTAGATAATGATAGAATTACATCATTGCATAGAGTGATATGGTGTGAGTTTTTGATCCTATTTTAATACCCTGGACTGCCTGGTGTAATCTGAGAAGTTGAGCCAATGGTTCCATAGAGAGAACGAATAAGAGGGGCGACAGAGGGCACCCTTGTCTAGTGCCATTGGTAATTTTAAAGTCTTGGGACAAAACCCCATTAGTATAGATTTTTGCAGAGGGGTCCGAATACAGAGCCCGGATAACCGCCATTATAGTCCCCGAAAACCCCATTCTCTGTAGTGTTGCAAAGGCATAGGACCAGGAAATACGATCGAAGGCTTTTTCAGCGTCCAATGCAAGCAATACAGAAGGAATCTGGTGTTGTTCAATGTGATGTAGCAGCCCCACTACCCGTCTTGTGTTGTCAGAGCCTTGTCTCCCCTTTATAAAGCCAGTCTGGTCATCTGCTATGAGGAGGGGTAATAGAGGGGCCAGTCTGTTAGCAAGGGTGGAGGCATACATTTTCAGGTCAATGTTAAGTAAAGAGATTGGCCTAAAATTCTGGGGTTGATCAGTGGTTTTCCCAGGTTTTGGAAGTGTGATTATTAAAGCCTCTTGGTTTTCTTTGGGGAAAGAACCAGACACCTGTGCTGATTGAAAGAGTTTGCATAAGTAAGGAGTGAGGGTCTCTCTAAAAGCTTTATAATATGCATTCGTGAGGCCATCTGGCCCAGGTGCTTTGTCCGGGGCTAGGTTAAGGATAACTTTATGTACTTCAGCGTCAGAAAATGGGGCATTCAGACTCAGACTGTATTTGGTCCTCCGTGAGTTTAGACAAGGGAATGTCTTGTAAGAAGGTTTGAATGTCCTCCATGGTAGGGTGTGTAACAAATGGGTCTGATTTTAGATTATATAAGGATTCGTAGAAGATCTTAAATTGGTGTGCGATTTGTAGCGGATGTTCAATATGGGCCCGAGAGGTAGGATCAAGTAAAAAGGGGATTTTCATTTTTTGCCTCTGTTGTTTAAGACGGGAAGCTAATAGTTTGCCGGCTTTGTTATTTTGTGAATAGTAACGAATTTTAGTTTTGCGCAGTGTCTTCTCGTATTCAGATACCATCGCTAGACGTAACTCTTGACGGACGCTATGTAGGTTCTCAGCTTGTTGGGCTGAAGGAGAGGCCTTGTTTAACACCTCTAATGCATACAATCGCTCCGTGAGGTCGGTAATTATGGCTGCCCTTTGCTTCCGTTCGCTATATCCCATGCGGATTAAGGACCCACGAATATATGCCTTATGTGCATTCCACAGTCTGCTAGCCTGTACATCTCCCGTATCGTTACTCCTAAAGTATTCTTTCAGGTCTCTCAAGATGTCCTGTTTATATTTAGAGTGAGCAAGAAGATATGGATTACATCTCCAGACATAGGCGTTATTAGCAGTATTGTGTTCTTGTAATGTGAGGGTTATGGCTGCGTGGTCTGACCAAGTAATCCCTTCGATCGTACAATTCACTAGACGAAGCAAGGAGTTCTTGTCAGTAAGGAACATGTCTATCCTAGAATAACAGTTGTGTGGACTAGAATAGAACGTGTAGTCCCGTTCTGTGCCATGTTGTAGTCTCCAACTGTCATACAGGTCTTCCCTCTGGATTAAGGTTTTTAAAAGGGGTTGTCCCAATCTAGCACTAGAGGTGGAATCTAAAGTTGCATCCATCACCACATTAAAGTCCCCACATACGATTACCTTACCATCTTTGTGTTTGTTTAGGGCTCTAAATACTTTATGCATGAAACTCAACCGCGTATTAGGGGCATATAGGTTAACCAGAGTAGTTTTTACGTTGTTAATGAGGCACACCAACAAAATGTAGCGACCGTTAGGGTCTGTCTGGACGTGAACCAAGTGAAATGCTACAGTGTTCCTAACAGCAATCATTACCCCTTTGGATTTATTGTGGAAGTGGGAATGAAAAACATGCGGGAAAGCCGGGCACTTAACACGGTGTGCGTCCTTAGCAAGGAGTTGCATTTCTTGTATAACACAGGATATCGCAGGCCTGTGATTTGGCCTCTTTCCACATATAATTACGTTTTTGAGGGGTATTCAACCCATTCACATTTAAAGACACTAGTTTAAGCGGCATTGGTACATTGAAATGAACATGCTAGGACTCCTCCTCCCTCGCCCCGACATCATGAGCCCTGACCGACCCATCGGAATCGCATACCAACAAACCCAAGAAAAAGGCAGCCTATGAATCCATTGACCCACGTTTAGATAAGGGGGAAAAATCAAGATTAGGATTAGTAGTTTCAAAAGAACATACAATCTGCCCATAAGTACAAGGTAAAGCTTAGTCATATATGAAGCATAGTTTCCAACACAGAAATCATACATAACAGAGAACAAAACTGCAGCCAAGGCTGCCAAACATACGTGTACATGGGGGAAAAAAGTCATTGTGAAGTGGAATCCAAGATGGACGTCCTGTGCATCAAGTGTGGTAGTGCTGAGCCCTTTCCAAACGACATCCAAACCCCATTAATTGTGCTTGCGGGTTTTCCGGGAGACCTGTTGCCAATCAGCCAGCAGTTGGCGTGGAGGGTTTGTCCCTGATGTGGTCGGGAGGTGAATCTTCATATTCCACTGTTGTAACAACCGCAGACCTTCTTCCAGTGTTCCAATGACGTGGATATTGTTGTGGCGTTTCACCAAAAGCTTCACCGGGAACCCCCAACGATACATTATTTGATTTCCCTAAGTGCTGCTGTAATGGGTGTCAGATTTCTTCGTAGTTGCAGAGTTGCGGCCGACAGGTCTGTGAAGACCGAGATCTGATCTTTTCTCCTGGTGGCCTGCATCAAATTTTCTTTGACATGAAAAAAGTGAATGCGCGCAATGACATCTCGCGGGACATCCTCAGAAAGGTGTTTGGGCCGAGGGAGACGATGTATTCTGTCAATGATCAAGTCCCTTTGTGAGCACTCGGGTAGCATGCTTTTTATAAAATCCTGCACAAATGCATTAAGGACTTGAGGGTTAACTTCTTCAGGGATGCCCCTAAACTTGACATTATTACGCCTCGATCTGTCCTCCATGTCCGCCATTTTGGCCTTAACTTGGGCTAAATCATCCGCCATATCATAATGCGCATCGATTAATTCGTTATGTGATGATGTGACTTCACCCATTTTGTGTTCTAGGTGTTGTACTCTGTGTTCCACTTCTTGCACAGAGGCAGACAGAGGGTTAATAAGGCTTGCCATTAGAGATGAGCGAACTTATCAAAAGTTCGGTTCGGCTAGTTTGCCGAATTTCACAAAAAAGTTCGATTCGGACCGAACTAGTTCGGACCGAACCTGTCACTTCCGTGTGCCGAGCATGCTACTGTCCAGGGTGCTGATAGAGTTAATGGGCTGCACTAACTCTTTCAGCAACCTTGACAGTACATGCTCGGCGCGCGGAAAATACAATTTAAATGTAATAAAAAAAAAAAAATTATACGTTCGTACTTACTTTCCTCCTGTCCGGCCTCCAGCGATGACGTTTCATCCCTTTCGCCGCTGCAGCCAATCACAGCCTGTAGTGACGGTCACGCACGTCAGGATGACGCTTCATCCCACGTGACCGCCTCTGCAGCCAATCACAGGCTGCAGCGGCGACATGGATGAAACGTCATCGCTGGAGGCCGGACAGGAGGAAAGTAAGTATGAACGTATTATTATTATTTTTTGGCATGTATGTATGTTGGCATGTATGTATGTATGTATGTATGTATGTTGGCATGTATGTATGTATATATATATATATATGTGCATGTATGTTTGCATGTATGTTCGCATGTATGTATATATGTGCATGTTTTTATGTATATTTGCATGTATATATTTGCATGTATGTATGTTTGCATGTTTTTATTTTTGCATGTATGTTTGCATGTATGTTTATATATATGTGCATATATGTAATTATGTTTGCATGTATTTATGTTTGCATGTATATTTGTGCATGCTTGTATATATGTATGTATGTATGTTTTCATGTGTGTGTGTATGCATGTATGTATGTATGTATGATAGTTTGCATGTATGTATGTATATATGTGTGTATGTTTGCATGTATGTATATTTGCATGTATATATGTGCATGCTTGTATGTATGTATGTATGTTTGTATATATGTATGTATGTATGTTTGCATGTATGTTTGTTTGTTTGTATATATGTCTGTATGGCCATGTATGATACGGTCTGCTGGCGCCCTGTATCTAAGTCAACTTCGCGGCAGGCTTCTATACATGGTATAACAGTCAGTATCACACATTAAACTGAATCTAAGCCTACGACATGTTTTATTTCATTATTATTTTTTTTTACAGGTTTGGTGTTTGGACTACGTCGGTTTCGAGGACTACTTAGATGACATTTTTTTTCTACAATAAAATACACACACACATACACACACATATACACAAACACATATACACAAACACACCCATATATACACAAACACACATAAACACACACACACACATATACACAAACACACATATAAAAACAAAAACAGACAAAGACACATACCCAAACACACATATATACACAAACACACACATACACAAACACGCACACGGTTTCTTTTAAATGCTGCTGGGGAACCCGCTCGATCCACTATATAAGGCTGCGCTACAGTGCAGCATTTAAAAGAAACAGGATCCTGAACTGTCCATAGAGTTTAAGGCAGCATAGAGTATTTCAGGAGATGAGCGTGCAGATTCAGTGCTGCTGTGAACTCTGCTCTTACCATTACGTAGCTCTCAGTCTGTTACCTCTCCTCCACTCCTGTCCTCAAGAACACCTTCACATGATTGGCAAGTCACCACGTAATGGTAAGAGCAGAGTTCACAGCAGCACAGAGTATTTCAGGAGAAGAGCGTGCGGATCTTGTGCGGGGTGGTGACTTGCCAATCATGTGAAGGTGTTATTGAGGACAGGAGTGGAGGAGAGGTAACAGACTGAGCTACGTAATGGTAAGAGCAGAGTTCACAGCAGCACAGAGTATTTCAGGAGAGGAGCGTGCAGATTCAGTGCTGCTGTGAAATCTGCTCTTACCATTACGTAGCTCTCAGTCTGTTACCTCTCCTCCACTCCTGTCCTCAATAACACCTTCACATGATTGGCAAGTCACCACGTAATGGTAAGAGCAGAGTTCACAGCAGCACAGAGTATTTCAGGAGATGAGCGTGCGGATCTTGTGCGGGGTGGTGACTTGCCAATCATGTGAAGGTGTTATTGAGGACAGGAGTGGAGGAGAGGTAACATATGTCTATGGGCCCGCTATTTCGGGTCGTAATTATGACCCGTAATAACGGGTGTTTTTACGGTCGTGTGCATGAGGCCCCGTAATGACGGGTGGCTACATGTGTGCACCCGTCATTACGGCAGTGTTGCTAGGCGACGTCAGTAAATAGTCACTGTCCAGGGTGCTGAAAGAGTTAACTGATCGGCAGTAACTGTTTCAGCACCCTGGACAGTGACTACCGATCACAGTACCTGTAAAAAAAAAAAGACGTTCTTACTTACCGGGAACTCCCTGCTTCCTCCAGTCCGGTCTCCTGGCCGTTGCCTTGGTGACGTGTCCCTCTCGACATCCGGCCCGACATTCCTTGATGACGATGCAGCCCATGTGAGCGCTGCAGCCAATCACAGGCTGCATAGGCCTCTGCAGCCAATCACAGGCTGCAGAGGCCTCTGCAGCCAATCACAGGCTGCCGCGTCAGAAAAGAAGGTCGGACTGGAGGAAGAAGAGGGACTCGTCACCAAGACAACGACCGGGTACGTATGAAATGCTTTTTATTTTATTTTTAATCAGCAGCCTCTTTTCTCTATCAGTGATTGATAGAGATAAGTGGCTGCCGATTTGTATAATGTTTTTGACCGGGTTCGGTCAAAACGGGTTCGGCCGAACCCGGTGAAGTTCGGATTCGCTGCGAACCGAACTTTTCCGGAAGTTCGGACCGAAACCGGGTTCGGTTGTCCCGGTTCGCTCATCTCTACTTGCCATTCCTGCATGCAGGGATTGCTGTAAGGCTATTAACATATTCTTCAAAATCAGCTCAGTAACTGGATTTGCAGAGGACGGTAAACTACCCAACATATCACACGAGGCCTCTAGAGGTGTCTGAGGTGTAAAAACTGCAGTGAAGGAAGAGTGTCTTACCCCATCTGAGGGCTGAGCAGAGCTGACCAGGTTGCTTCTCTGTGAGCCAGGGCTCTTTCCTGAGGGAGAATATGGCGCCGAAACAGTTGGCCCACGTGGAGCGTAGAGAGCGGGTGTCGGCGTCCTCATTATGCGACCCGGGACTCGCTACCAGGAAGTTCCCCTTCAACAGGGGTGAGTTCAAAGTCCCCACCGGGTCCGAACTGCACCGTTTGTGCGCTGCTAGCCAGCGGCAGGTCCGAGGTAAGTGATCCGGCCTGGGAGCCGGCGTCTGCAGCGTCTCCGTCTTCCAGCGGTATGAGGGGGTAAAAGTTGGTGAGTTTCACCGGTTTGGGGACCGGACGTCTCCTCCTCGGCATCTCCAGGGTTCAGCTGCACACCATACGGGTGGAAGGTTCGGATGTAAGGCAGTCAGCCGTCGCTTTATGTCGCTGGGTGCAGGAGCTCGTCTATCAGGCGTCCATCTCTCTCCACAGCCAAGCCACGCCCCCCACCCTAGAATTCTTAAAGAGCTTAGTTCAGTTATTTCTGTCCCCCTTTTCATAATATTCAGAGATTCTTTAGTGACTGGTATAGTGCCAAGGGACTGGCGCAGGGCAAGTGTGGTGCCTATTTTCAAAAAGGGCTCTAGGTTTTCCCTGCGTAATTATAGACCAGTAAGCTTAACACCCATCGTGGGGAAAATATTTGAGGGGCTATTGAGGGACTATATACAGGATTATGTGACAAAAAATAGTATTATACGTGACAGCCAGCACGGTTTTACGAAGGACAGAAGTTGTCAAACCAACCTGATCTGTTTTTATGAAGAGGTGAGCAGAAGCCTAGACAGCTGTGGATATAGTGTTTTTGGACTTTGCAAAGGCATTTGACACTGTCCCTCATAGACGTCTAATGGGTAAATTAAGGACTATAGGTTTAGAAAATATAGTTTGTAATTGGAAGGGAGAATTGGCTCAAGGACCGTATCCATAGAGTTGTGGTCAATTATTCTTACTCTGAATGGTCCCCGGTTATAAGTGGTGTACCCTAGGGTTCGGTGCTGGGACCACTATTATTCAACTTATGTATTAATGATATAGAGGATGGGATTAATAGCACTATTTCTATTTTTGCAGATGACACGAAGCTATGTAATATAGTTCAGTCTATGGAAGATGTTCGTGAATTGCAAGCGGATTTAAACATAAGTGTTTGGGCATCCAGTTGGCAAATTAAGTTTAATGTAGATAAATGTAATTTATGCATCTGGGTACCAACAACCTGCATGCATCATATGTCCTAGGGGAGCTACACTGGGGGATTCACTTGTTGAGAAGGATCTGGGTGTACTTGTAAATCATAAACTAAATAACAGCATGCAATGTCAATCAGCTGCTTCTAAGGCCAGCAGGATATCGTCGTGTATTAAAAGAGGCATGGACTCGTGGGAGAGGGATGTAATATTGCCACTTTACAAAGCATTAGTGAGGCCTCATCTAGAATATGCAGTTCAGTTCTGGGCTCCAGTTCATAGAAAGGATGTCCTGGAGTTGTAAAAAATAAAAAGAAGAGCAACGAAGCTAATAAGGGGCATGGAGAATCTAAGTTATGAGTAAAGATTAAAAGAATTCAACTTATTTAGCCTAGAAAAAAGACGACTAATGGGGGACATGATTCATTTATATAAATATATTAATGGCACATACAAAAAATATGATGAAATCCTGTTCCATGTAAAACCCCCTCAAAAAACAAGGGGGCACTCCTTGGTTCAAAAGGTTCAACCTGCAGAGGCGACAAGCCTTCTTTACTGTGAGAACTGTGAATCTATGTAGAATAGTCTTACTACACTTGATACTTAGCATGTCGTTGGTGGAGCAGGGAAGCAGAGGTAGGAGCCGGAGCAGGAGAGAGGAGCAGGTCGTTGTTGGAGAGATGCAGGCAGGAAAGGAGAGGTGAGCCGGTCCATAGTGGAGCAGGTAGGTAGCTCTCGTTGATGTGGTGGTGTAGTCTCTGCTGCTGAGCGTACAGACGCAGGGCTATTTAACCCTGCCAGTATGCTCGCAGCGGGGGACGAGTGGCGCTCGCCCCTGGCTAACATCTGTTGGCATGGTGATAATGTATCACCGGCCGATTCATGAGCAAACGCGCGTAATCCCACGTGCGCGCGTAATCCCGCAAAATCGCGCGTGCGTGAGACCGTCTGTGCGTGCGGGAGATTTGAAATGGAGACAGGAACTCAACAGTATCTCCTGTCTCCATCGTTACCAAACAGAGCAGGACAATACTAATTGTCCTGCTTTGTTTATACTGTATTCATGACCACGGCTGTGTCTCTACAGCCCTGGCTCATGAGACATATATATAAATAGGGACACTTCCCTTTACAACAACCGACGACAGCAGCCACAATCGGTCCACAGGAAAGTTTGTTGTAGCAACAAACTTTCCCTGCAATCACATGATCGGGACCTGAACCAATCAGGTCCCGATCATGTCTCTGGGAACAGAGGCAGGGGTTAACAGGGCAATCCTGTTGTCAGAGCTACTCTGAGACACCCGATCGCGCTTTTAACACCCACCGTGTATTCACGTCGGCGCTGCACAGAGCCCAGCAGGCGCCAACAGTGGGTGGTCGAGAAGCGGTTAATACTTTTTTTGGGGGAAAAAAAACGTTATTTAACTGTTTTTTACTTTTTTTATTAGTCCCTCTAGGGGATTTGAAGCAGCGAACGTTGGATCGCTTGCATGATATACTGCAATTCTAATGTATTGCAGTATATTGTGATTCTAACAGTCTCCAAAGAGGAGTGCAAAGATAGCAGACCTGGGGGCCATCATTAGCCCCCCAGGCTGCGATGACAACAATTGTCACCAGTCAATCGCATTGATGGTGTGTTGGAGAGGAAGCCCCCCTGATTCTAACAATTTAAATGCGGTATTTAAGGTGTTAAACGGGCGGAATCAAAGTGACCTTTGATTCCGCCCGTTGCAGTGAGGTGTCGGCTGTATAACACAGCCGTCACCCACTGAGTATGGAGCGAGCTCAGCCCGCTCCATACTTCCCCTTAACGTACTAGTAACGTACTTCCCCATACTAGTACGTGACATGTTGTTAAGGGGTTAAACAGATCTGGATGACGGGTAGAGGATACTGTTTTTTTTTGTTTTTTTATAATTATATATTTTTATTTTTCGTATAAACAAAACATACATGGTATCAATACAATACAATACAGAGTATAAGCCGTGACAGGGGTAATATGGAGGTATAACATGGTGAATATCAAGAATATCATACATTCTACATTGATCATCATAAGGACAATCAGTCCTGCCAATAACAAGTAATTTGGTAATATGTGGGCCCCTTCTTTTTTCTATCATTCACATAGACTCTGCTTTCATAGAAGTCATAAAAAGAAAGAAATAAAAATAAAACTAGCTAACACCTACAACATATACGACAAGACAATAGAAGGGGGAGGGAAAAAAGGCAAAGAGATATCCTGGCTTGATCTGAGTGCATCAGTACGAGGTTAGAACTAGTGTTATGTGTTCAGGCCGGTCTAGATGAATCATATACATCCCATGGTGACCAGACTTCATGGAAGCGTGTTAGGCTATTGTTTATAGAGGCTGTCAAAGACTCCATTCTTCTGACCTCCCTTATTCTAGAGTATAAGTCAGCTACTACAGGGGGATCAGTTCTCTTCCACCGAGCCGCAATGAGACACTTAGCTGCAGTGAGCACATGTAATAATAGTCTAGAGGAAACCTTACGGAGCCCTTTCGGCGGTACATTAAGCAGAAAAGTTAGCGCAGACAATGGAACATAGACCCCCAGCAGTGCCTGAAGTAGTCCCGCAACCTCCCTCCAGAAGGGGTGAATCAAACGGCAGTCCCAGAAGATATGAGGAAGCGTCGCCCTCTCGCTGCAGCACCTCCAACATCTATCCGAAAGAAGAGGATATATGTGATTGAGAAAGTCCGGGGTATGATACCAATACATCAGAATTTTATATTGGTTCTCCCTATAGGCAGCACAAAGAGAGGACTTCGCAGCTTGCGACCATATGATTTACCACAGCGACAGGAGAATCTCCCTCTCCATATAAGTCTCCCACTTAGTCATATAGCTATGCTTGGGATTCTCATTACTTCCTGAAGATGAGAGGATACTGTATATGTCAGAGATTAGACCGCTAGTGGAGGTGATAGTCTTGCAGAGAATTTCAAAGGGCGTAGGTTTAGAGAAACTGCTATCCCCAGGGAAAGAATTGGCATAGTGGGTGATCTGTAGGTAGCTAAAGTATGTGTTGGGCGGCAAGTTATATTTAGACTGCAGTGTCGAGAACAGTAAAACCGTTCTCAACATGGGTCCAATATGTCCGCAAAATAAAACAATCCAGCTTGTGCCCATGGTTTAGTCACCCTCGCAGTGAGCCCATCAGGTAGGGCCGGGTTAAATAAGAAAGAGGTCATTGGTGATTTGGGAGAGGACAAGGGATATAAGGCTTTAGCTAGCTTCCATATGTTCTTAGTGAACAACATGGGACCTAATAGGGATTTTGGCCAAGCCTCCACTTTCCCAGACCACAGCAGCGAATTCGGGTGAATGGGAGCGATCCACAACTTCTCAATCTCTGCCCATTTAGTATATGCCCACCTTGAAGTCTAGCCAGGAATTCTACGGAGATGCACAGCTAAATAGTATCGATATACATCAGGGACAGCTAGGCCTCCTAATGCAGTGGTAGAAAGTAGGACTGATTTTTGTATTCTGTGGCGTTTCCCTGCCCAAATGTATTTCAATAGGGCTGATTGAAACCTACGAATTTCGCTACGTGGTATAGGCACCGGGAGGGTCTCCAAAAGGTACAAATACTTTGGCAGAATAGTCATTTTAACTGCAGATATTCTACCAAAGAAGGACAGCGAGAGGGAAGACCATTTAGACAGTAGTGTATTCATTTCTTGAAAGAAGGGGGAGAAGTTACTTTTATAGAGGGAGGCGTATGTGCGGGTGATATGAACACCTAAATATTTGATCGCCTCTTCCTTCCATGTGTATTTAAATGCTGCTTGTAATGCCGAAGTGATCTGTGGGGGAATATTAAGTGGCAGGGCTTCCGTCTTAGAGTTATTAAGCTTATATCCCGAGTGTAGACTATATTCTGTCAGTACTGCATGTAAGTTTGGCAGAGTAATTTGTGGGTTGCGTAGAGTCAAGAGAACATCATCTGCAAATAAGGAGATCTTAAATTCCCGATCCCGCACTAAAAAGCCTTGGATATCCGCATTAATTCTGATACGGGCAGCTAGAGGTTCTATGCATAGCACATAGAGCAGGGGGGAGAGGGGGCAACCTTGACGAGTCCCGTTGGAAATGTTAAATAGTTTAGAAGTCGCGTGTGGTAACTTAACCACTGCATTCGGTGAGGTATATAACGAATGTAAAGCGGTAAGAAAGGGACCTGAGATGCCTACCGTTCTTAGTGTAGCAAAAAGGAAGGACCAGTCCAATCGGTCAAAGGCTTTTTCAGCGTCCAGGCTGAGGAGTATGCCAGGAGATTCTGTTTTATTAAGAGCATCTACCAAATCAATGGTCCGTCTAGTGTTGTCTCCTGCCTGCCTATGCATAACAAAGCCCACTTGATCTTTATGAATCAAGCCCGGGAGCAATGTGCCAAGTCTATTGGCCAGAATTTTAGTAAATATTTTCAGATCTGCATTCAACAAAGAAATTGGCCGATAGTTGGAACAATCAGACTGGTCCTTCCCTGGTTTGGGAATAACCGTGATGAAAGAATGAAGCATGGAAGGGGGGATGTCAGCCCCTGACAGAAAGGAATTAAAAAGGGTTACTAAGTGTGGTGTTAACACATCTTTAAAGACCTTATAGTATAGATATGGGAATCCGTCAGGTCCTGGGGATTTTCCGTTAGGTAAGTCTTGTATAGTAGTCTGTAATTCCTCTTCTGTGATGGGGGCATTGAGCATAAGGCCATCGTCTGAAGCGATAGTGGGAAGGGGGCAGGACTTTAAGTATTCCATCAATTGCTGATCCCGTGTGGAAGGGTCTGTAGGGAGCTGGGATGTGAGAGACTATAACTTTGAGTAATATTGGTAAAACATGTCCGCCTGTAGATTAGGATCATAGATCAATTGACCTCCTGCATCCCGGAGAGCAGATGGGGTCGATTGAGCCTTTTTGTCTCTTAGCTGAGCAGCAAGTAAAGAATGCGCCTTATTCCCTCTCTCGTAGTATCTTTGTTTAGTATATAAAAGCATCTTCTCTACATTAGCAATAGAAAGATCTTTTAATTTTCCTCGCGTGGCAATGATTTGTCGAAGAGTAGACGTCGAAGGAGAGAGGGTCATTTTACGTTCTAGTTTAGTAAGAGTCGTCGTTAGCTCTAATCGCTGCTGGGTTTTGTCCCGCTTAATGTGAGAGGAGAGGGAGATACATTGCCCTCTAAGAACCGCTTTGTGTGCTTCCCAAATTCTGGCCAACGAAGGGACTGAATCTTTATTAAGGGCAAAATAAGATTCAATGTGCGTTTTAAGTGTCTCCCTATGCTCCGGGGATTTAATCAATCGTTCGTTCAACCTCCAGTGACATATCCGGGTCGTTCGTAAGTCAGACTATAGGTCCAACATAATTGGAACATGGTCCGACCATGTAATAACCCCTACTTCAGCCGATGAGGTTGAACGAAGTCCTGGTACGTTGCCAAGGAATAGATCTATTCAAGTATGAGTTTTATGTGGGTGTGAGTAGAAGGTATATTGTTTAGCCGACGGATTTGAGATTCGCCATAGATCAGGATACTGTTTTTTAACCCCTTAATGACCGGACCTGACCAGCTAAATTATTCTGTTTTTGCCTCTCTGCGTTTCAGCGGTAGAACTTTTTCAGACTGTGACGACTCAAGTTCTACTTCTACCTCTGGACAGAGAAACCTACAAACAAAGAGAAGATCAATACTAGCACAAAGGTAATGGGTATAAAAAATATATATATTTTATTATAGATAGATACAACGCATTTAAAAAAGATGAGTCACACAATGAAAAAGGCGTCAACCAGTGCAGGACAGGATATAATGTAATCAAGGCATGAACATATGTAAATGTACAGGCATAGTATGACAAGTGTTTAGGAAAACGCTGGCTGTGTCTAATTAATGGTTATTGTGTACCAATAGCAGTGTAATATAAAGTGCTAAATGCAGGTAGGAAAAATGAACCACTGCAATGTGCATAGATTAAGAAAACATGTAAAGCGCATGCAGCAAGTTAGAAGGCGAGATACCGCCAGTATTCACAGGCCTATAGACAGGGGTGAACCTAGCCCCTTTGCTGCCTGAGGCGAACTATAGAAAGGCACCACCCCCCCCCCCTATCCAAGTAACCCCAGCCGAATGCTCTGACTTTCCACTGAGTTCATCGGCCCAGCGCGGATGGCATGATGCAGTAACATAATTGCGTTAGGCAGCTGACGTCAATAGCGTGCTCTTGGACTGTTGTAGACTGCAAGGCCTACAAGACAAAACGGTGGGGCAGGGAGCCAACGGCCCAGGGCTGGCTGGCAAATTTTAACCTGGAGGCAAGCACACAGCACTTGCCTAAGAGTAGCGGCCCATTTTTGGGGCACTGTGCAATTGCTGAGTTTGCCCTCCCTAACACCACCCCTATAGAACTGCTACATGTCAATGGAAAAATCTTCCACCAGAGGAATAAATGGCCACTATCTGATTGACAGGATCCATTACTAAGGCTGGGGATTACTGTTAACCAGTAAAAAGGCTAGCACCAACCTCCCATTATTAGCCCGGTATCCAACGCCGCCAGGGGAACCGGGAAGAGCCGGGTACGATCCAATACCTGAACATCTGAAGTGACGGCCGGACACTGTCATCCCTTCAAACGGTCGGGTCCTGGATTGTACCTGGCTCTTCCTGGTACCCCTGATACCGGTGGGTACTGGGGTAATAATGGGACGTTGGTGCTAGCCTTTTTACTGGCTAAAACTAAGCCCCAACCTTAGTAATGGATGCTGACAGACAGTGGCTATTAGGAAGACGGTAATAAAGTATAAAAAAAAGACATAATAAACCATTTTTTTAATTGAAATAAAAACTCCCTCACATAACCCTCTGACCATTTTATTTAAAAAAAATGTAGATCATCGAAGTAATCCAACGAATCTACAACGTCCAAATGGTCCAGCGGAACCTGCAAAACAAAACATAACCAGTATGAAAAATAAAAATACTAGAGGTCAATGAACTGTAGTTCCTATTGTGGCACACAGGAACTAGAGATCTGGCAGAAATATTAATCGTTATTAATAATTCTGACACATCTGGTAGGTCCTATGCACCAGGAAATGGTAATGCATGGACTCCTAAAGTGACAGAAGAGTCCCAGTATTAGCTATGTGACGGGGTTACTATCAGTCACATTGAAGTGTTAGGTAAGGCTATATTCACACGACAATGAATAAAATGTCCATTAAAAACTGATCAACTGTCAGTATTTCATGGCCATTTTGCGTCAGTGTCTCCAAATTTTCATCCATTTCAGGTCGATCTGTCTGTTTTTAATCACCATTAAAAAAGCTGATGAATTTGATTGGTCAGGCTTTTTTTGTCCCAACCCCCTGAAAACACTCAAAAGAAGGTCACATGTTCACCTAGACACTATTTACAGCCTCCCTGTATATGATGCCACACACCTCCCTGTCAGTGGCGGAAGAGGTAGACCATAGGCCCTGGGCTGCAGTGCCGCATCTACCATTAGGCGATGTGAGCCGACAGCCTCAGGCGGCGCAGCCCAGCTGAAAGTGGGGGGCGGCATTTTGAGCCAGAGACGGACTGGACCGGGGAGGGGGATTATTTTACTTAGCAGACGTGCCCGTCTGTGAGAACACTCCTGCTCCTCTCTGACGCTGTATGAAGCACGAGCCACCAGAGAGGAGCAGGTCTGCAGGAGGAGCGGTCCTCTCCTCAAGCAAGTGACCAGACGAATGAGGTGAGCGGTGGACTGCTGTGCATACAAGCTACGTCCTCTCCCTCTCTGTCCCTTTCCTCTGAAGTAGTCGGTACAGAGAAGAGGAGGAGGGGAGAGTTCACAGCCTCAGCGTCTGCAGAGAGAAAGCTCCGTGTCTAGTCCTCCCCTGTGTCCTTCTCATGTGCCCTCCTCCTCTCCTGTGCACTCCTCCTCTCCTGTGTCCCCCTCTCTCCTCTGCCCCTCCTCTTCTGTGTCCCCTTGCTTCCCTCTACTCTGCCCCCCTCCTCTCGTGTGCTGTGTCCCCCTATTTGTCTAACAGACCAGCTACTTCTGCAGCTGGTTATATCTGCTGACCTGGGATGCCTCCGCTGCTTCAAGAGACTGCATGAGAGATCCTACATAGAAGGTAAGTGTGTGTATGAGTGTGTAAATGTGTGTGTATGTGTGTGTGTGTGTGTGTATATATGATTCTCGTCTATATATGAGACTGTGCATTAGAGATCCTACATAGAAGGTAAGTGTGTGTATGAGTGTGTAAATGTGTGATGATTATATATATATATATATATATATATATATATATATATATATATATATATATATATATAATCTGTGTGTATGTGGAAATATGATTCTCGTGTACATATGATACTGTAAGGACATTCACACATTGTAGTTTTGCAGCAATAATTTAGAAACTGTTTTTGCTGTGCTTTTGTGTAAATAGTGGGAAACTGATGTGTAGAGTATATAGTGTATATACTGGTATTGTGTGTGTAGACTGTGTAGCAGTATTGTGCGTAGTGTATGTTGCAATATTATAGGCAGTGGCGTAGCTATAGGGGTCGCAGCGGTCGCAATTGTGACCGGGCCCCGAAGCCAGGGGGGCCCGCAGCCCCCCGCACCACATCAATAAAAAGTTACTATAGTAACTCGGGCCGTAGGCCCCTGTTACTATAGTAACTGACGGTACTTACCCTCCTGGTTCTGGAGCGCAGCGGAGGTCCTGACGTCACAGCACTGTGCGCAGCGCATGACGCCACAACGCTATGCGCCGCGCACAACATCGTGATCCTGGATAGAGCTAGGACAGAGCTTCCGCCGCGGCTGAAGAGGAGGGTAAGATTAATATCCGTCTGCTGAAGCTGATTGGCGGGGTCCGACTCCCGGGAGCCGGCCAATCAGCTGTTTTGAAGGGGCCGCATGGTTCGTACGAGAGCTGCTTCCCCTTCATTCCGGTCACTTCATTCCGGTCACCTTGTGAATCAGTGTCGGCGATTCACAGTGTGAGCAAGTAAGGGAAATGAAGGGGAAGCAGTTCTCGTACGAAAACAGCTGATTGGCGGGTCCCGGGAGACGGACCCCGACACATCAGCTATTGATGGCCTATCCTGAGGATAGGCCATCAATGTTTAGGGACTGGACAAGTCCTTTAAGCCTACGATGTAGCAGGTTTAGAGGGTCCATGAGACAGGATCACAGATTGTGTGATGCTGTCTGCAGGGCCCTGTATCTAAGCCAATCACATGGTAGGCTTAGATACATGGCCCATGTGTGATCCTGTCTGATGGGCCCTGTATTACTGTATAAGATTACTGTCTGCCTGACCCTGTATCTAAGCCTACCTTGTGGTAGGCTTAGATACAGGGTCCCACAGACAGTATCACACATGGGCCCTGTATCTAAGCCTAACACATGTGTTACTAATAGTTTTTTGTGTGTTTTCTTACACAAGATTTTAGATTCCAGGACTACTTCGATGAAGGCTTTTTTATTATCAATAAAATGGTTAATGAGGGTTGTGTGGTTTATTTTTATTTCAATAAAATATTTTTTCTATGTCTTTGTGTTTTTTTTAAAACTTTATTACTACCGCCTAAGGCCTCATTCACACGGCAGGGTTTCCCGGCCGGGTGCCGGCCGTTCATAAATCGGCCGGCACCCGGCTGCATTAGGAATAATAGACTCCTAATGGGGCTATTCACACGGCCGATTTTTTGACGGCCGGGAAAACCGCCCGTCAAAAAATAGGACATGCTCTATTTTCGCCCGGGTACCCGGCCGCCCGGCTCCCATAGAAGTCTATGGGGCCGGGTAATACCCGGCCATCACCGGGATGTGTCCCGAGTGACGGCCGGGTTTTCCGGCTCTTGCGCTCTATCTCCTCCTCCTCACAGCGCAGAGTGCATGTGAGGAGGAGGAGTTGATGCCATTCTGACGAATGGCATCGCTGTACACGGTGTGGCAGGGCCGGGGTGTACAGCAGGTGGAAGGGAGCGCTGCGCTGGCTCCCTTCTCCTGCTTGTTAAAAGCACCCTGGCTCGGCGACACCTTCGATGGCGCCGCTAGTAGTAGTAGCAGCAGCAGCTGCTGCTGCGGCTGCTGCTACTACTACTGCAGCGACGCCACTATAGCAGAGCAGGGAGGTATCTCCCCGCTCTGCTATGTGCTAGCCGCACTTAGCTCCTTGAAGGAGCGGAATCCCCGTGTGTTCGGGGATTCCGCTCCTGGACAGAGCGCTTGATGTCTCTGTCCATATCTGGGCAGTGACATCAGGGGAAACTCCAGAAGCGGAATCCCCAAACACATGGGGATTCCCCTTCAGGAGTTGCCGATGATGTCACTGTCCGGATCTGCCCGGCCCGGCACGGATGCATAACTTTATGCAAACCGGCCGGGCAGAATGGCCGATTTTACCGGCCGGCACTCGGGCTCGGACGCGACCCGGTCGTGTGAATCCCGCCTTAGTAATGGCCGCCGGCTGAGTGACAGCGTCCATTGCTAAGGCGGGGCTTAGTGTTAGCCGGTGCAGAGGCTAACACTAACCCCCTTTATTACCCCGGTACCCACCGCCACCAGGGGTGCTGGGAAGATCCGGGTACGATCCAGTACTTGACCATCTGTAGTGATGGTCGGGCAATGGGGCGGCCGCAGGCTGTGGAAGGCCTTATACAGTGAGCCTTCCCACCCTGGTAATGCTAGGCTGCTGCTGCTTTATTGTATCTGGCTGGTTATGAAAAATGGGGGGGACCCCACGTCTTTAAAAAAAAATAAAATACAAAATAATTGGAAAGAACTATGTGGGGTCCCCCCTAATTTTCATAACCAGCCAGATAGAATACAGCAGCAGCAGGCAGCATTACCAGGGTGGTAGGGGCCACTGTTTTTGGCCTTCTCCAGCCTAATACTACGAGCCTGCGGCCGCCCCGGTGTCTGGCCGTCACTGCAGATGGTCGGGTATTTGTTCGTACCCGGCTCTTCCCAGTACCTCTGGTGGCGGTGGGTACCGGGGTAATAATGGGGGTTAGTGTTAGCCTCTGCACCGGCTAACATTAAGCCCCACCTTAGTAATGGAGGTTGTCAATCAGCCAGCGGCCATTACTAAGGCGGTAATAATAAAGTTTAAAAAAGCACAAGCACATAGAAAAAATATTTTATTGAAATAAAAAAACACAACCCCCATTAACCATTTTATTGAGAATAAAAAAACGCTGTCATTGAAATTGTCCTCGAATCCTAAGTCCAACAACCGAACCTGTAAAAAAACACAAACACACAAAAATAATCAGTAACATATAAAGAAGCAAAATTATTATTCTTACCTTTCCTGGGTCCAGCGCTGGAGCCGCAATGTCAGCGTGCTGGGCCCTGTATCTAATCCTATCATGTGTGAAACTGTCTGCTGGGGCTCTGTATCTAATCCTATCATGTGTGATACTGTCTGCTGGGGCTCTGTATCTAATCCTATCATGTGTGATACTGTCTGCTGGGCCAATGTATCCTATCCATAGTTTATAGGGTCGTAGTGCTATACACACACACACACACACACACACACACACATTTTTTGGCCAGACACATAAATATTGGGGCTATTTCCCCTGACATTTTAAGCCCTTAGTGACGCCCCTGGCTGCTAGTCCTGCATTGTTGGGTCACTTAGGAGACCCAGCGATGCAACTGAAAGCTGCAGACTGTCAGCCATGAGTTGTTTGTGGGTGGGGGGGACCCAATAAGAACTTTTGCATCAGGGCCCATGAGCCTTTACCTATGCCCCTGATTATAGGTGTATGCAGTATATAGCGGTATTATATGTGAGTGTAGTATATAGCAGTATAATAGGTGTGCAGTGAATATAATGGTACTATATGTATACAGTTATAGCAGTATTTTTTATACAAACAATATGTAGTGGTATTATATGTGTACACACCTATAACACCGCTATTTAATGTACAGAGTATAAAGTGATTTGATTAATTATACTTGCAGCATATGTTGGACTCTATATGTACAATATATGGCAGCATTTTATATATATATATATATATATATATATATATATACAGTACATGAGGGTATTATTCAGTCACTATGTGGTTATGGTGTGGCGGTATTATTCAGTAACAGTATGGGGGTATTATTCAGTCACTATGTGGTTATGTTGTGGTGGTATTATTCAGTATCAGTATGGGGGTATTATTCAGTCACTATGTGGTTATGTTGTGGCGGTATTATTCAGTAACTGTATGGGGGTATTATTCAGTTACTGTGTGGTTATGATGTGGCAGTATTATTCAGTAACAGTATGGGGGTATTATTCAGTCACTGTGGTTATGGTGTAGTGGTATTATTCAGTATCAGTACGGGGGTATTATTCAGTCACTATGTGGTTATGTTGTGGCAGTATTATTCAGTAACAGTATGGGGGTATTATTCAGTCATTATGTGGTTATGATGTGGCGGTATTATTCAGTAACAGTATGGGGGTATTATTCAGTAACAGTATTGGGGGTATTATTCAGTCACTATGTGGTTATGGTGTGGTGGTATTATTCAGTAACATTATGGGGGGTATTATTCAGTCACTATGGTTATAGTGTGGTGGTATTATTCAGTAACAGTATGGGGTATTATTCAGTAATGGTATGGGGGTATTATTCAGTAACAGTATGTGGTATTATTCAGTCACTATGTGGTTATGGTGTGGCGGTACATTCAGTAACAGTACGGGGGTATTATTCAGTCACTATGTGGTTATGGTGTGGGGGTATTATTCAGTAACAGTATGGGGGTATTATTCAGTCACTGTGGTTATGGTAAGGGGGTATTATTCAGTAACAGTATGGGGTAATATTGGTAATGTTGGTGTTACAATCTATGTAAATTACTGTGGTGGGGGCTGTGGGGAAGTGTGAGTGTGGCAGCAGATGATCAGGCTAAGAGACAGTCTGCAGAGTGGCATGTGATGTACTTTGACATGTAGGTGAGACTTACGTGTGGGATGTGGGCCCATAACTTGTGTACAGCCCAGGGCCTAAGATCATATTAATCCACCACTTGCATCAAGTCAGCACAGGCAGACCACTACAATACAGCAGGTAGAGCAAAGAAACCAGCCCAGGACGTGCCGCTTCAAAACAGCGCTAAGCGCGATCCCTCCTGGACTGGCCTGAATGTAATTGCAGAGAGTGACGCCGCAAATGAGACTGGCTGCCGAGGAGAGATATGGGGCAGTGCAGACTGTACTATTTTCACTGCACTGATTGGCAGTAAGAAGAATTCTTTAAATATTTTCCATACTTCAAACAGCACTTTAAGGCCCTGTTCACACAGAGTTTTTTGCAGGAGGAAAATTCTGCCTCAAAATTCAGTTTGAGATTTTGAGGCAGATTTTGTCCCTTCCTGCACGTCGTTTGCCGAATTTTTCGCCGCGTTTTTCGCTGCATTTTTCGCTTGCGCCCATTGAGTGCTACGGGCAAAAAACTCAGCGAAATACGCTTTCTCTGCCTCCCATTGATGTCAATGGGAGGTCAGAGGCGTAAACGCGTGAAGATAGGGCATGTCCCTTCTTTATCGGGAGGCATTTTCAGCTTTCTTGACGAGTTTTGCGGAGCGGTTTCCGCGCCAAAAAACTCGTCAAAATACTCCATGTGAACAGGGCCTAACAAATAAACATCAAATGTTTTCCTATTTAAAAAATTTATATATTGCGTGTTTGTGTAAAGCTAGTAATATGAAAACTCTGATAGATTTGGTGGGGGGGCGCCTTTTTATAGTCCGCCTCAGGCAGCAGAGGTGCTAGCTTCACCCCTGCTGGGCTGTTACCCAAACTTGGGCCCCGGTTCCGCACCACCTCCCTGCCGCGCCGTAAACTATTGTTAACACTACTTTTTTGGGCAAGCATTAACAAATGGGTGTTACGATTCCCCTTGTCATAGGGCTGTGTCCCTACATACTGACAGTATCACACTGTGCAGGGACATATCCTCCTGACAAGGGGAATTGTCTATCAGTCCTGGACTGCAGACAGACTTTTTGTGAAATACAAGGATTTCCTATAATAAACATGTCAGGAGAGGTGACAGATTTTCTATTAATCTAGTGACCCAAAGGTGACGACGTCTCAGATTCTAGTAGCTTTTTTCCTCTTTTCTTCTCCATCCGGTCCAGAGCTCATGACGAGTTCTCCCGGCCATGACCCATCACACATCCCCCTATAGCTAGCACCATGCACATCCCCACTTAGAGAGCGTTACACACAGCCCCCTATAGATAGCGCCATACAGCCCTCCTCCTCTTGTAAATAGCGCTACAGAGTTCCCACTGTAAAGAGAGCCACACATATACCGCTGTGGACAGCACCACACAGCCCTTCCTCTTGTAATTAGTGCTACACAGCCTTTCCCCTTTGTACATAGTGTCACACAGCGCTCCCCCCTTGTATATAGTGTCACACAGCGCTGCACCCGTTGCATATAGGGCCACTTAGCGCTCCCCCCTTGTATATGGTGCACACAGCGCTCCTCCCCTTGTATATGTTACACACAGCGCTCCACCCTTTGTAGATAGGGCCACACAGCGCTCCCCGCCCCCTTGTATATAGTCACACAGCACTACCCCCTTGTATATAGGGCCACATAGCTCTTCCCCTTGTATATAGTGCACACAGCGCTCCCCCTTTGTATATAGGGCCAAACAGCACTCCCCCTTATATAAAGTGTCACAGAGCACTCCCCCCTTTGTACACAGGCCCACACAGCGCTACCCTCCCCCTTGTATATAGGGACACCCAGCGCTCCCCCTTGTATATAGTGTAGCGGAGCAATCCCCCCCCCCCCTCCTTGAATATCTACACAGCGAAAGTCCCCACCTAAAAAAATATATACAGTTTACTTACCTTACCCCGTGGCGGCCGCTCCAGCTGGACGCGTGTGAATCAGGACTCAGATACAAATGAATGTGGCTGCCGCTAGCACCGGGGGCCCCCTCCGGTGCTAGCAATGCCACCGTGCATGAGGGGGCCCATGCGATCATGTGCGGTTCGGCCAGCCATAGGCCCCCCAGTGGCATTCGGCCCCGGGCGGCCGCCTGAACCGCCACTGCTCCCTGTATATGATGCCACACACCTCCCTGTATATGATGCCACGCACCTCCCTGTATATGATGCCACACACCTACCTGTATATGATGCCATGCACACCTACCTGTATATGGTGCCACACACCTCCCTGTATATGATGCCACGCACCTCCCTGTATATGATGCCACGCACCTTCCTGTATATGATGCCACACAGCCGCCCTGTATATGGTGCCACACACCTCCCTGTATATGATGCCACGCACCTCCCTGTATATGATGCCACGCACCTCCCTGTATGTGATGCCACGCACCTCCCTGTATATGATGCCACGCACCTCCCTGTATATGATGCCACGCACCTCCCTTTATATGATTCCACACAGCCTCCCTGTATATGATTCCACACAGCCTCCCTGTATATGATTCCACACAGCCTCCCTCTATATGATGCCACACAGTCTCCCTGTATATGATGCCACACAGACCCCCTGTATATGATGCCACAAAGCCTCCCTGTATGATGCCCCACGCCTCCCTGTATATGATGCCACACGCCTCCCTGTATATGATGCCACACACCTCCCTGTATATGATGCCACACACCTCCCTGTATATGATGCCACACACCTCCCTGTATATGCTGCCACACACCTCCCTGTATATGGTGCCACGCACCTCCCTGTATATGATGCCACGCACCTCCCTGTTTATGATGCCATGCAGCTCCCTGTATATGATGCCACACAGACCCCTGTATATGATGCCACAAAGCCTCCCTGTATGATGCCCCACGCCTCCCTGTATATGATGCCACACAGCCTCCCTATATATGCTGCCACGCACCTCCCTGTATATGGTGCCACGCATCTCCCTGTATATGGTGCCATGCATCTCCCTGTATATGGTGCCACGCACCTCCCTGTATATGATGCCACACAGCTCCCTGTATATGATGCCACACAGCTCCCTGTATAAGATGCCACACACCTCCCTGTATATGATGCCACGCACTTCCCTGTATATGATGCCACACACTTCCCTGTATATGATGCCACGCACTTCCCTGTATATGCCACGCACCCCCCTATATTTGGTGCCATGCACCTCCCTGTATATGATGCCCCACAGCCTCCCTGTTTATGATGCCACACAGCCTCCCTGTATTTGATGCCACACAGCCTCCCTGTATATGATGCCACACAGCCTTCCTGTATATGCCACACACCTCCCTGTATATGATGCCACACAGCCTCACTGTAGATGCCACACAGGCCCCCTGTATTTGCCACACAGCCCTCCTGTATGTGATGCCACACAGCCCGAAATGAATGCCGTACATACTCACCGATGCTGCGCTCTCCTCTTCAGGTAAGGTCTCTCGTCTTCATGGGATCTGTGAAGGCGACGCGATGACACTCACTGATGCAGCGCTGTCTTCTTCTGGTGTGGTTGCTAGTCTCACAGGATCTGCGAAGACGACGCGATGACGCCATTGCGTTTCCTTCGCAGAACCCGTGGGACTAGCGACCACACGAGAAGAAGACATCGCTGCATTGGTGAGTGTCTGCATTGGTGAGTATGTCATCGCGCCGCCGATAGCCAGCGAGGGAACTAGTAGTTCCCTTGCAAACCCCATGTCAGAGATCCGTTTTTAACGCTTGTTACATGTGTTGACAGCCGTTAAAAACTGATCCATTGACTTCTATGGGGGCTGTCAGGCCGTTAAAACGGCCAAAAATAGGACATGTCCTATTTTTTTACGCCCATTATTCACCCATAGAACATCATTGTTCTGAAAATGTCCGTGTGACGGCCGTTAAAAGAACAGCCGTCACACGACCATTTTTCACTGTCGTGTCAATAAGGCCTTAAGGGTGTGGGACAGGAGGAGGTGGCAATTCAAATGAATTGACGGGCGGTCCTGCATTCACAGCAGGCAGGGCCTGGCAGTTAATTTCAATTTGACAGACAACTCCTGCGATGACTGCAGTAGCTGACGCTCTTATATAAAATGGCGCCCATCTTCCCCATAGAAGCGAGGGTCGCTGTGGGTCCCTGTGAACCGTACATGCCGCAGAGCATGCACAGTCCAAAGCTAGAACGGCTCCAGCAGGAGATAGGAAAGTAGGGATGGGAGCCGACCCTATGCCCTGGGTGCGCCATATAGCACCTGTATATGTGTCATGCAGAAACACATACACAGATGATAATAAAAATGGCTGCCCCATTTTTATTAGTACAAATATATGAATAAATACAGTTACATTAGGGAACATATTAAAATAGTTAGAAAAAATAGATTCATAACTTAAAACACATAAAAAAATAATACCTTTCCCTTAAAGTGTAATTAAACTTTTAAAAAAAACGTTGACATGCCATAGTAAAATGTCAGAAGTTTTGATCATTGGGGTCTGAGCACTTAGCACCCCCTGATCGCTAAAATGAAACAGCAGAAGTGCTCGGGTGAGCGCTGTGCCCCTTCACTTCTTATCGCCTTGCGTGTGTGTGTGTGTGTGTGTGTATGCGTGTATGTATATATATATATATATATATATATATATATACATACGCACACACGCACACACGCACATTACACACACTATGGCCTCATGCACACGACCGCACCGGTTAGTTGTGCATTCGTGTATCATTAGGATTCACGGATCCACAACAATTCACCATTATTGGTAAATCCACAAATCCGGACCGTAAAATTCCTTGTTTTGAGTTTTTGCGGTCCGGATTTGCGTCCCCCACACGGATCCGTGTAAACTACGGTTGTGTGTATAGGGCCATAGAAATGAATGGATCCGCAATTTATCCGTAAATATGCGGATAAATTATGGGCGCGAATAAATGGTGCTGTGCGTGAGGCCATACTGTACATACATACATACATACATACACTACACAAATATACACATACAGCAGAGGCGTAGCTAGGTTCTCCAGCACCCGGGGCAAAGATTCAGTTTGGCGCCCCCCCCCCCCCCACATCTCCTTCCCCCTCGCCGTGTTTGTTTTCTCTACCAATCGACGTGTCATTTCTTTTTATGTAACGCGAGCATAAAATTATTTGTACATTTCACAAGCAATATGGTTCTATACACAACACCAGAACCAAGCTCACTACATATATACAACACCAGCACAAATACAGCTCAATTTAGTGCAACCCCTGCCGTATAGGTGTGTACGGCGTAAAACTACAGCTCCCAGCATGGCCCGAACAATGGTAAGTATATGCTGGGAGATGCCGTTTCACATAAGTAAATCCTATCATAATCATACCACCCATCATCTCGCTGCAGATCATACAGTGACTACAGTGCTGATTACAGGCAGAATAAACATTTACATTAAGTGACTCACCGGTGACATCTCAGATTCTAGTTCTTTCTCTCCATCCGGTCCAGACCTCTATGACGACTTCACCCGGTCACAGCCCATTTCTGCAGTTTGCCGCTCAGATGTCTTCAGCTTCTCACTTTTCCAACATTTCTGCACCTATAAATAAATATAAAGTTCTCATTATACCACACACTACGCCCCTAAATATAATAGCGCCAAACACTGCACCTCTAATTATAATAGCACCATACACCGTCACACACACACTGTGCCCCCTGTAGATAGTGCCTGCCATAGAGCCCCTGTAGATAGTGCCCCCATATAGACCACCCCTGTATATAGTGTCCCACAAATAACTCCCCCTATAGTGCTCTACAGATAGCCCACCCTGTATATAGCCCCCTGTAGATATAGCCCACACCTGTATATAGAGCTCTAAAGATAGCCCAACCATGTATGTAGCCCCCCTGTAGATATAGCCCACCCCTGTATATAGTGCTCCACATATAGTCCACCCCTGTATATAGTGTTTCACAGATAGCCCACCCCTGTATATAGCCCCCCCTTGTACATATAGTCCACCCCTGTATATAGTGCTCCACTAGATAGTCCACGCCTGTATATAGTGCTCCACAGATAGCCCACCCCTGTATATACTATATACAAGGGTGGGCTATCTGTGGAGCACTATATACAGGGGTGGACTATATGTACAAGGGGGCTATATACAGGGGTGGGCTTTCTGTGGAGCACTATATACAGGGGTGGGCTATCTGTGGAGCAATATATACAGGGGTGGGCTATCTGTGGAGCACTATATACAGGGGTGGGCTATCTGTGGAGCACTATATACAGGGGTGGACTATATGTACAAGGGGGCTATATACAGGGGTGGACTATATGTACAAGGGGGCTATATACAGGGGTGGGCTTTCTGTGGAGCACTATAGGGGGAGCTATTTGTGGGATACTATATACAGGGGTGGGCTATATCTACAGGGGGACTATATACAGGGGTGGGCTATATCTACAGGGGGACTATATCTACAGGGGGACTATATACAGGGGTGGGCTATCTACAGGGGGACCATACCTACAGAGGGACCATATCTACAGGGGGACCATATCTACAGGGGGACCATATCTACAGGGGGACCATATCTACAGGGCTGGGCTATACACAGGGCTGGGCTATACACAGGGCTGGGATATACACAGGGCTGGGATATACACGGGGGCTATATCTACAGGGGTGGGCTATACACAGGGGGCTATATCTACAGAGTGGGGCTATATACAGGGGTGGGCTATACACAGGGGGGCTATATCTACAGGGGTGGGCTATACACAGGGGGGGCGATATACTGGGGTGGGCTATCTATGGAGCACCATATACTGGGGTGGGCTATATCTACAGGGGGCTATATACTATATAGCCCACCCCTGTATATAGTGCTCTATAGACAGCCCACTCCAGTATTTAGCCCAGCCCTGTAGATATAGTCCCCCTGTATATAGCCCAGCCCTGTAGATATAGTCCCCTTGTATATAGCCCAGCCCTGTAGATATAGTCCCCCTGTATATAGCCCAGCCCTGTAGATATAGTCCCCCTGTATATAGCCCAGCCCTGTAGATATAGTCCCCCTGTATATAGCCCAGCCCTGTAGATATAGTCCCCCTGTATATAGCCCAGCCCTGTAGATATAGTCCCCCTGTATATAGCCCAGCCCTGTAGATATAGTCCCCCTGTATATAGCCCAGCCCTGTAGATATAGTCCCCGTGTATATAGCCCAGCCCTGTAGATATAGTCCCCCTGTATATAGCCCAGCCCTGTAGATATAGTCCCCCTGTATATAGCCCAGCCCTGTAGATATAGTCCCACTGTATATAGCCCAGCCCTGTAGATATAGTCCCCCTGTAGATAGACACCCCCGTAGATAAAGTCCCCCTGTATATAGCCCAGCCCTGTAGATATAGTCCCCCTGTATATAGCCCAGCCCTGTAGATATAGTCCCCCTGTAAATAGACACCCCGTAGATAAAGTCCCCCTGTATATAGCCCAGCCCTGTAGATATAGTCCCCCTGTATATAGCCCAGCCCTGTAGATATAGTCCCCCTGTAGATAGAGACCCCCGTAGATAAAGTCCCCCGTGTAGACAAAGTCCCCCCCCGCAGATACAGCCACACACTTCTATTACAATTAAAAAAAAAAATGTAAACTCACCTTATTCCCGCTCCCATGCCGTCCGGCAGCCATGGAGACCTGCTCTCTTCTGCGCAGGTCTCCAGGGGGTTGAACGCGGCGTCTATGAAAGGCGCTGATTGGCTGGGCAGGATGACTTTCCCTGTCAGTCAGTCAGCGCCTTTCATCGACGGAAGCGTCACTGGTACAAAAGGTACCAGTCGCTTCATTCGTGGAAAGGCGCTGAATGCCCGGTCATTCATTGCTTCTAATTGTACCTGTGTCCTTGCGACACAGGTACAATTATAGTGCAGGAGGTGGTGGCGCTGGCGCCCCCCTCTGAACTGCGCCCGGGGCAAGTGCCCCGCCTGCCCCACCCTAGCTACGCCCCTGCATACAGTACATACATTACATCCTAACATATATATATATATATATATATATATACATATATGTGTGTGTGATTTCCCCTCAGCCTCTACATGCCGGCAGCAGTGCAGTGCAGACACGCTGCGCCATCCTCTCCATCCCGACACTGAGCAGGATCATGTTACAATAGAGACAGAAGAGTGGAGAGTTGGGGGGGGAGTCAGGGGGGCTATTAAGGTGGCACAGGAGAAATTTTCTATTAAGGAGGCGTCACATCTTGCAGCTGCTGCAAATTGTTGTAAATGTGGGCCAGCAGCTCTGTAATGCCGCACCCTCTGAGAATCTGCAGTGTGCCGCCTGAAGCCAGAGGCTCAACTCACCTCATGGTAGGTGCGGCCCTGCCTATAGAGTGAAAGACAGACACATGTCCATAAAATTTGTACGTACCAGGGTTCATAATCCTGCTGGGGAAAGACGCCAGTGCCCGACGCGCGTTTCGGCGGATGCCTTTTATCCGGGGGTGGCTTGTCATACTATGCCTGTACATTTACATATGTTCATGCCTTGATTACATTATATCCTGTCCTACACAGGTTGATGACTTTTTGAATGTGTGACTCATCTTTTTTAAATACGTTGTATCTATCTATAATAAAATATATATTTTTTTATACTCATTACCTTTGTGCTAGTATTGATCTTCTCTTTGTTTGTAGGTTTCTCTATTCATTTTCGGTCAATGCACCAAGTCATGCTTGGTTCTATATTGTGGATGTCTCTAAGTGATATAGATGCTTAATAACTTTGTCTAAATATGCATTATCATACGATTTAACTCACCATATCACCACATACAGAGTCAATCCCTTCAGCCCTTCATGTGTACAATTGGTTATATTCTACCTCTGGACACCTCAGCCCTATGGTGGTGGAATCAGTCATCGCTTTCGAATCCCCAGGTGCAGGGCCTAGTGGTGCAGTTCCTCCCGTGTTCTGGGATTCCGCAATTTCATATTCCCCCCCAGGTAGCGCAACTGTCAGAAACTCCAGGAATAAAAGTGAATGTTGCTAATTATACCCCTTTTGAATTCTTCCACTTATTTGTCAGTGACCAAGTCCTGGAGTTAATTGTCCAACAGACAAATATCTATGCAAGACAATTTATTTTTAGGCTAAACTCTAATATGGGGTTGGTCAAAAAAAACAACTATCCGCTCCTACTGGGCATCAAGAGCTGTCCACACTACCACTGTATTTGCAGCAGTTATGTCCCGACGCCGATATGAATCCATAATGCGCTTCATGCATTTTACAGATAACTCCCAAGTCCCCCAAAGAAATGACCCAGGCTACGATTGCCTTAATAAATTGAGACCTTTAATTTCCCTCCTACAAGAATCTTTTCTTAAATCCTAAACCCGAGATCAAAATTTATCGGTGGGTGAATCCCTGAATAGCTACAAAGGCCGTCTTTCATTCCGGCAGTTCATCCCCTCCAAACCTGCCAAATATGGTGTTAAACTATATAAGGTGTGCGAGAGCACAGCAGGGTACACCTGCGGTTTCTAGATTTATGAAGGCAAGGACCGCCAAATGAATCCCCCAGGCTGCCCACAGACAATTGGCACATCTGGCAAAATTGTGTGGGACCTAATGGTGCCATTCCTGCACCAAGGGTACCATGTGTACATAGATAATTTTTATAGCAGTGTCCCCCTTTTTAAATCCCTCCTGCAAATACAGGGGCCTGCGGGACAGTCTGTAAAAACAGGGTGGGATTCCCAAAACAGTTGGTGTCCAGACGTGCGGAAAGGGGGGCCTCATTTGCACTGGCAAGCGAGCAGTTACTTGTAGTAAAGTGGAATGACTAGAAGGACTAAGAGGAGTAACAAAAACACAAGGCGCCATAGTGGTAAAGATCTCTAGGAAGATTTTAGATAAAATCTTGCGGTTGTACAGCCGAGAACACAATGTTAGTATAATTATGGAAAGTTCAAAAAAAACGCTGCAGCCAGGTACACAAAAAACAGAAACTGGGAATAGTTACCGCTGGGGGGGATTTAAAAAATGTAGTGGACCATAGTGGCGCTGCTGGTATAAAGCTTAAAAAGAAAATAAGAAATATATGGATATAAGCTTTAAAGTAAGTGGCTACACGTTTAAACACCGAAACAGCGTCATCATCAGGCCAAAAATACAGAACAGTAAAAAGGAAACACTTTAAATACAAGTAGTGTGGTTGCAAAAGACAAAGGTTTTGAAAAAAAAAACGCCAAAACAGGGGTCAAACTCCGACTGTGACGTTACATGTAATCAAAGAGATCTAAACAAGATAGTAAAATGCAATACTCATTGTAGTAGCAGATACAGATGTGCATCAAATATAGTTATTCAAAAATACACAAAAAAGCAGCATGGAAAAGATGAGTAAGGAGTAAATAATACATTCGGCAATTGATATGGTGACATTGGGGGAAACACATAGCCACTTACATTAAAGCTTATGATATCCATATATCTCTTATTTTCGTTTTAACCTTTATACCAGCAGCGCCACTATGGTCCAATACTTTTTTTTTTTTAAATTACACGTTTTTGCCAAGAAGGATGTCTATATGTTGTCCACTCTGCGTCCAAACACCACGGTGGCATTTAGAGGGAGGGCACCGTGGAAAAGCGTACGCCTATCTGTGTGATAGACTATAATAAATTCATGGGGGGTGTAGATCTGTCGGACCAGGTGCCCCAACGTTATTTGGTCAAGCGTAAGACTAGGGCATAGTACAAAAAGGTAGCAATCTACCTGATTCAGATTGCTACCTATAATGGATTTGTACTTTATAAAAAAAAAACAAGGCACGCTCACCGTCCTCCAGTTCCAGGAGGAGGTTATTGAGCGTCTCCTATTTTACTCCAATGCCCCTGCACAACCCTACGAGTCTGAGGATGTGCAAAGACTTGCAGAGCGCCACTTTCTTCCCCCCGTCCCTTCCACTGAGACGCAAAGATATCCCCAAAAAAGGTGCCAGGTTTGTAGTAAGCATGGAAAGAGGAGGGATAGTTGATTCTACTGCCCAATGTGCCCATCTCAACGAGGACTCTGCAACTATCCCTTTTTTGAAACGTACCACACAGTTTACGATTATACATTTTATTTAGGGAATGACAAAATGGGGGAGGGGGTTCTTTTTAGGAAGTCAATTTTCATTTATATTTTCATTTTGGTTTGTGGGCTTTCCAAGTGAGGAGGAATTCTTTTGGGAGAGGTAGTAGGGTTTCTTTTTTCAGAAAAATATTTTACCCCTTTCATATTTTTTATTATTTTATTTCTTTTGACTGTTTTTATGACTGTCCTGCCGAACAAAACAGTTTTTTTTTTGTAATATTTCTGTATGGTGATACGGGCATGATCTTTTTTTTTTATTTGGAGGACCACTAATAATCGACCTATTCCTAATCAATACACTATGGGCTTTACTACATTAGGGTTTTTGCAGGACTTCTGGAACTACTGACATCATTTTGGGGACTAGTGATCCTTTACTGTTCCTATAGATGGTTTTGGACACTGTTCCTTTATATATTTAGTTGGTGAATGGTTGTTTTGTGCACATAGCGGTTCTTACCTTGCCGGGCAGGGGCCTGTTATGGTGTACCACGTCGCTTGGCACGTTTGTCCCTTATATATGGATTGATGGGGGTAAAAAGATGTTGTATGACCAGTCACTATGAAAAATAACTTGTCATTATAGCCCTATCGCTGTTTTTCATCTTGTGAATAAGCTTGTGTTTGCCGCATAGTTGCATACTTTTTAGTTGGATATTAGTTGGATATATTGCCCTTCACTCCAGTACAGTTTATTTTTTTCCGCTATAATTTATTATATATAAGATCAGAATGCTGTTCACAACGGCATCAGAGTGTGAAGGATGATTTATTTGCTTATATTCTCTGTATGAAATTACATTGTGAATTATCAAGCAGGATGCCGAATTACTAAGATATGTATTATGTGAAAGTGATGATAATGTTTAAATGATTTAGTTTCGTGCAGCAGCCATCTTGTCTGGAGTTCCCATCTTGGTTCTTTTGTAGTGAATAGGAAAGTCATTGTTCCTTTAATACAAGTAATGTTGATTTCGTATGTTTTATCTTTGACCTTGGTTCCCATGCGAAGTTGGGAAGGGAGTGAGATGGGAGTGAGATGGGAGGATGGCAAGTATGCGTGAAGAAAGGTCTCCCCCCATCTCCACGAGGACATTCTGTCCAAAAGAGTGATAAGACATTTGTAAACATAATGTGTGAAGAATTATAATGATGTATCTGGGATGTACGTTATTATATGCTTTTTACTGAATAACAAATATTGTTACATTGTCTCTGATTGGTTTACCTCAAGCCTACACCCCTTCTGAATTTCAGTTTAACAGTTTGAGTTTGGTAATAAATCCTTCAGAGGAGAATTTTGAACATATAAGCGTGTCTGTGTGTTTTCTTCTCCTCTCTCGATATATATCGGTGAAATATCCTAATTAGGATACTGACTAATGGAGTCTGGCCTTGAGAGTCTGTTGGGACTCGTATAAATTTCAGTCTAATATATTTTGAGCGATGGATTTCCACGACAGTAATGGTGCCGAAACCCGGGAAGATTGCACGTCTGATAAGCTGTCACTGGAGAGGTCTGGCTTTGCATCTGTGAATTACAAAAAAACCGCGGTAGGTAAGGAGCTTATTCTTACACCATTCACACATGTATTGCGGAAGCCTTGGAATCCAGCTGTCAGAACGTCACTTCTTTATGGACGAGACTCCTTAGTCAGAACGGGTTGAAAGATGGATCCAAAAAGGTATGTTGAAGCTTTTTGTGTGATGAAGGACTGCAGGTGTGTACGTGATCTTAAACTATTGATATGAAAGACATGAGAGAATTTTTGCCAGCAATTACATTGTTAACAATTGTGAGAAGCCTTTGGAATGCAGTGACGTAGCGCATGCTAGAGAGAAGTCGTAACTCACATGTGAAGTATTTGAAATGCAAAGATTGTAGTTTGGACTGTGATGAAAAAAAACAAAACTTGTGCTTGCTGCTTTGTTGTAGCGTTATTTGTTATTTAGTTGTGTAAAATTGTTGAGGATTAATAGTTGATCTGTTACCCATTTGTCTGGGATTAGAGTTGGGAGGTACTGACTGGTATTGGCTCAGACCCATAGAAAGTTGGATAGTTATGAGTAATATCATGTAGTACCACAGGGGCTTCAATGGTTAAGTCCTGATAATGTAGAATCCAGTGCAAGGAGGAGCAATTGTGTCTATATTGAATTTGCACTCAATACCATTACCCAGTGCAATAGGGAAAAACTTTGAATACTGTATTAGAAAATCATTTATATTTTCCTGGCTCATTGCCAGCCAGTGATATTGTGTGTAAGGGTCCATAAACCAGTTGTATGCATTGCCAGACTGGCATAAGGTGGGAATCAGTACAGACTGATTTCTAGCACATGATAATCCGGCATATACACTTTGATGTAAAATAACATCCAAGTAATTAAGTCTGTAATAGTATAACATCAGACCGCTGGATTGAATACCGTTGTAATATAACATCCTGTATTCATTGAATGACTCTGACACTTATCCCAGGTGCCACCTGTGTCGTAGTAGTAATTACAGTGAAGAACATTGGTATTGGATCAGACCCATAGCCCGTAAAGAAATTATCACCAACATACATAACAGCCCCCTAAACTACAACCTACAGAGTGAACGGCTGAGCGGGGAGGATAATATATATGTGAAACCATTGCAAAGTGCTAGAGGAAAGAGTTTGGGATATATATGCTACATCACAGGCTGTATGAACCGAAAGACACCCCCCGGCAGCAAGTGTTCTGCATAAGTGAAGTGACCAACTCCTGCTTGAATCAATGGAGGTTCATGAATGTCGATTGTGTTGAAGAATTTGCTCTTGTAATTGTTGATTGGCAGCATTTTGTCTGTTCTTGATGTTCAATCCAGTGAGGGATCAGAGGATCCTACTGCTAGAATGTCTGGAGGAACGACTTTTGATATCGTATTGGTAAGACAGTCTAGGAGATAGACTGGTCTGAGATATCTGTCGGCAAACGTGGCGTAGCCTGTTTGCCTGGAGGTAGGGGATTTACCGGAAATCACCCTACTGCTCTCCAACCATGGGGTCAGGAGGAAGTTGGACAAAGATGCTTTGGGGCACTGGTCCCGGCCAACATTAGAATGAGCAAAAGGAGCTGGGGCTTTAATTATAAAGTATGTGAAGGCAAAATAACACACTGAAAAAAATTGTTGAAGAGGCTGGCAGCCGTAAGAAGGATGTTTGCATGTGATCAGGTGATTACAGGTAGTTACAAGTAAGATGATGTGAGAAAGAACAATTTAAATACAGGTGTAAATTTTCATTGGAAGAGGGAAGAAAACGGAGCAGCCAGGTACATTGCAGTGACTAACGTGGGTCAGAACGGGGGGAGTGTAATGTGAACATGTGTGATGTGATGAGACATCTGTGTGATGTGTGTAATGTAAGGGTATGTTCACACGGCCTATTTACGGACGTAATTCGGGCGTTTTTGCCCCGAATTACGTCTGAAAATAGCGCCTCAATAGCGCTGACAAACATCTGCCCATTGAAAGCAATGGGCAGACGTTTGTCTGTTCACACGAGGCGTATATTTACGCGCCGCTGTCAAATGACGGCGCGTAAATAGACGCCCGCGTAGAAGAAGTGACCTGTCACTTCTTTGGCCGTAATTGGAGCCGCTATTCATTGACTCCAATGAATAGCAGCGCTAATTACGGCCGTAATTGACGCGGCGTTCATGCGCCTGCACATGCCGGTACGGCTGAAATTACGGGGATGTTTTCAGGCTGAAACATCCCCGTAATTTCAGCCGTTACGGACCCCCGCCGTGTGAACATACCCTTACATGTCTGAAGTTTGAAACTAATGGCCACAATAAAAGCAGAACCATATTGTATGTTTCCTATTTTTAACAGCAGTAATGTCTAAAAATGTTAGTGTTTTGTGTATAGGGTTAAAATCAGTTCCACTTTTTTTTCATTTTTTTTATGCAACGTGTTTTATTTTCGCGCAGCGCAGTCGTCTATAACTACACCAAGCGAGAAAAATATTACAGCCGGCTGGATCTGTTTGTAAAAAGATAAAAGCTATACTGCAGATTTATGTGTTATAATGTGATAAGATTTAATGTTGGAATGTTTTGATGTTGATTCAAATGAATTAACCCCTATCCGCACCAGGACGTAACTGTCCGTCGTTGCGGGAAGTTACTTCCCGCACGAGGATGTACAGTTACTGAGTTAATCCCGGTGCACACTGTCGGCGACAGTGTGCACCGGGAACCAGGAGGTCAGCTGTCGCCGACAGCTGACACTCCCCTCTTGCCGGCCAGCGGTCCTTTGCCGCTGATTTCGGCGCATTAACCCCTTAAATTCGGCGATCGGGTGCAATCGCCGAATTTTAGGGGTTTCTAACATATCGGCAGACCCCCGTCCGAAATCGCGGGGTCTGACGATAGTTAGTATGGCAAATGGAAGCCAAACAATGGCTTCCGGGTCTGCCATGGACAGAAGCCCATCAGGACCAACCTTCGGCTGGTCCTGATAGGCTTCCTGTCAGAGTGTGCATCGGGACAGTGTGCATCGGGAACTTGGAGATCAGCTGTCCCCGACAGCTGACACTCTCCAGTGTTGCCGATCAGCGGCTCATTGCCGCTGATTTCGGCAATTAACCCGTTACATGCGGGGCTCGATTGCGATCTCCGCATGTATCGGGTTTGTAGCGCATCAGCAGCCCCCATGCAATCGTGGGGGCTTCTGATGCTTGTGATGGCACCCGGGGGCCAGACAACGGCCCCCAGGTCTGCCATCTATGTCAGCCTATGAGGATCAGCCTCTGCTGATCCTCGTAGACCAACTGTCAGAGTGACTGTGACGTCACACTGACAGTTGGAATACATTACACTACCTAGGTAGTGTAATGTATTCTAGCAGCGACCAGAGCTGCAGGTCAAAAAAAGAAAGTGTAAAAAGTAAAAAAAAAAGTTAATAAACAAAAATATAAAGTGTAAAAAGTAAAAAAAAGTTAATAAAAATGTTTTATAAAAGTGTAAAAATAAAAGGTTTTGTTCTCCTATAATAAGTCATTTATTATAGGGAAAAAATGAAAACGTTAAAAAAAAGTACACCTATTTGGTATCGCCGCGTTCGTAACGACCCAATCTATGAAACTATAATGTTAATTTTTCCGCACGGTGAACGCCGCAAACAAAATAAACGGAAAACTGTCAGCATCGCTATTTTTTGGTCACCACCCCTCCCAAGATATAGAATAAAAAGTGATCAAAAAGTCGCATTTACCCCAAAATAGTACCAATAAAAACTACAACCAGTCCCGCAAAAAACAAGACCTCCCACAGCTTTTTTGACGAAAAAATAAAAAAGTTACGACTCAGAATAGCGTGTCCCAGAAAATAAATTATTTTATAGAAACTTAATTTTATTGTGCAAACGCTGCAAAACGTAAAAAAAACTTTACACATATGGTATCGGCGTAATCGTACCGACCGGCAGAATAAATTAAAACTTAATTTATTGCGCACGGTGAACGCTGTAATAAATAAAGAATTTAAAGCGCCAAAATCGCTGTTTTTTGGTCACCCTAGCTCTAAAAAAGATCCTGAGGGGCCAAAATGCTCACTATACCACTAGAAAAATTCCTTTTGGCGGGTTTCCACTGTTTTGGTCCCTCCGGGGCATTGCAAACCCGACATGGCACTGAAAACCAATCCAGCAAAATCTGCGCTCCAAAATCCAAAAGGCGCTCCCTCCCTTCTGAGCCCTGCTGTGGGTCCAAACATCAGTTTACGACCACATATGGGGTATTGCCGTAATCGGGAGAAATTGCTTTACAAATTTTGGGGTGCTTTTTCTCCTTTATTCCTTGTAAAAATGAAAAAATTCTATGTTTCCACAGAAAAATAGGTGATTTTCATCTTCACAGACTAATTCCACTAAATTCTGCTAAAAAACTGTGGGGTCAAAATTCTAACTATACCCCTAGAAAAATGCCTTGAGGGGTGTAGGTTCCAAAATGGGGTCACTTTGGGGGGTTTCGGCTGTTTAGGTACCACAAGACCTCCTCAAACCTGACATGGTGCCTAAAATATATTCCTAAAAAAAGGAGGCCCCGAAATCCACTAGCTGCTCCTTTGCTTCTGAGGCCTGTGTTTCAGTCCATTAGGACACTAGGGCCACATGTTGGATATTTCTAAAATCTGCAGAATCTGGGCAATAAATATTGAGTTGCGTTTCCCTGGTAAAACCTTCTGTGTTACAGATTTTTTTTTATTACAAATGAATTTCGGCAAAAAAAATGAAATTTGTAAATTTCACCTCTACTTTGCCTTAATTCCTGTGAAACGCCTAAAGGGTTAAAATATTTTCTGAATGTGGTTTTGAATACCTTGAGGGGTACAGTTTTCAAAATGGGGTGATTTATGGGGACTTTCTAATATATAAGGCCCTCAAAGCCACTTCAGAACTGAACTGGTCCCTGAAAAAATAGCCTTTTGAAATTTTATTGAAAATATGAGAAATTGCTGCTAAAGTTCTAAGCCTCGTAACGTCCTAGAAAAATAAAAGTACGTGAAAAAAAATGATGCAAACATAAAGTAGACATATAGGGGATGTTAACTAGTAACTATTTTGTGTGGTATTACTATCTGTTTCACAAGTTTTTCACAAATAAATATTGAATTTATCGACCACATTTTTTCACTAACATAAAGTACAATATGTCACGAGAAAACAATCTCAGAATCGCTTGGATAGGTAAAAGCATTCCGGAGTTATTACCACATAAAGTGACACATGTCAGATTTGAAAAAATAGGCTGTGTCCACAAGGCCAAAACAGGCTGTGTCCTAAAGGGGTTAAAATACAGATATTGTGAGACACGGGGTCTTGAACATGTATGTGCCCCCTCTGTTCCCTATTCTTATGTACAGCTTATTGGTTTGCAGTAATTAATATTACCAGATATATTATTTTCTGTGTTATTGAATAACTAATTACATTTGTCTTGTTTTTGTTTTCACACATGAGGCACGTGCTATGGGGCTGCCTAAATGTTATTTTTGAAAATGTGAGATGTTTTACAGGTAAATGTTTGCAGGTCATTTTAAAGATAAAATGTATTTTTGTCAGGAGAAAGTAATCTTTTTTGTTCCAGGCTGTTGTGTATTACAGGGGGTTAAACTAGTGTCCCCCCCCCCCCCAATAGAGTGTCTAATTTTATTATGTTGATATGTAGTTTTGAACCCTGCTACATTACTTTCGCAGAGTCCAAATAGGAGGGAATGGTGAAGGGACTGATCAGGTAGTTTTGTTTTGTGTTTTATTTTGTTTTGAATTAATGAATTTGGTTCTAGGAGATCTACAAAATGTGTATGAGCTTCAAGGAGTAATCCAGATTAAATGTGTATGACAGTAACCTACATTTTGAGGTTTTTCTGTGTAGATGGTTCCAGATCCTTCCAGAGCGGTGAATGTGGCACTGGGTGGGCTGTGCTGTGGTCTCCACCCAATGTGGGGTATTGTGTAAGAGACCATCCCCCTCCAGCGAATTTACACAGGAGGCAGAGGTGACGTCACTCACAGATGAGTCTTTACAGATTTAGATGGGGAGAAGGCAAAACAAAAAAATGTTTGAATAGTGTTTATTTTATGCCAGATTTCAGTAACATATTTTGTTTGTTTTTGTATTAATCAGGTATTTACAGGACCTGGTGGGTGGGATTTACAAGTGTTCTGGATCGTCAGATAAATGTGGAACAATAAAACTCCACCCTTTTGAAATGTTCTATCTATATGTGACATGGGTTTCCAATGTAAATTTGTAATGTAGAAATACTTTATATGATAAAGTATGTGTAGAACAGGATACGAGGCACAAGGTAAATTACCCAGAAACCACTCTCACCTTCTTGTTCATCTCAAGGAGCGGAGCTGGAGGTGCCCGCTGAGGCTTGTAACCTGGCAGAAGGTAAGACGGCCGACATATACACTGACTCTAGGTACGCTTTTGGCATCGCCCACAATTATAAGCCCATTGGTAGTAGGAACTTTATTGGATCATTGGGTAAGCCAATTGAGAGACCAAGAGAAAACAGAACTGACAATAAGGGTATGTGCAGCCAGGTGTCAGTAAATTGGCTTGTCCCTGGATACAATAATGCCACCACTAGGTTTGTAGCAGCCGGCATGATGTGCGCACGGCATGACATAGGTAAAACAGCAAAGGTACCTGTGAAAAGTGAAGCCCGGCCAGATTAACAGTCCCAGCGACTGCAGAACATACAACTACCCGAGGTAGAAGTGTATGACAATGTGCTCGTGTGTGTAGACCTGTTCTCAGGGAGGCCTGAAGCCCGGCCTGTATTTTCCCCACTGCAGACGTTGTGTGTAAGTGACAGAGGAACAATGTTATCCCAAGTATTGACCTGATGTTTGTACAATAAGATATCAGCAGTTCTCCAGATGTCATCCCAAAGTTAGTTTGTTTAATAATTGTATTTAAGAAGTGTTGTGGGAATATTAAATACTGAAGTTAAGTTTTATGTAAAGTTCTGGACCAGCCTTAGCATTGGACTATTAGAGTCATGTGTCAGATAAAAGGTACAGAAGTGGAATATTCCCATTTGAAAATATTTTTAGTTATTTGTTTTTTGTCGTTGTTATTGTGAAAGGAAAATTCTGTGCAGTGTTTGTGTGTGTGTGTATATATATATGTATATATATATATATATATATATATATATAAAGAAGAAAAATGAGTTTGCATGTATTATTTTTAGTTATTGCTCAATGTGAACGTTTGATGTAAAGATATTATTTGTTAATGTTTTTCTTCAAATTAATTATTTGATTAAGATCAATTAATGTTTATACAATGAAAAAGTTTGTTCTCCACAGGAAGAGTCCAACTGGGAGCGGAAGGCGTGAGAACCAGATTCTAACAGAATGTGGACGGATAAGAGAACGTGAACCGGTAAGACCCAAGGCACTCTTGATGGCTTTTGCATTGATGGTGTATGACCTCACATATGCCCCAAGACTGCAAGGATCGATGTGGTAAGATCTAATTGGTATGTCCCAGGCTTTACAGCTGATGCTGCTAACTTCTGTTAGAGCTGTTTGATTTGCCTACAGAACAGTCCTGGCAAACCGGTGCCAACCTTATCATACCCGCCTCCCACGAAGAGAACAGACCTTGAGAGGCCTTCCCATGCAATACAAATTAGAGTAAGAAAAATTGGTTTGCGACATTTGTCAGATAAACATGTGGAATCTGTGTATATTTTGGTGAGCTGGAAATGTTCCAGGCAATCAGCTCAGATCAAGGTACAAATCCTGCTTGAAAGCGTGACACCAAGTGCAAATGAAATGTACCCAATAATTACACATCTTCTAGGTGCCCTGTCCATTGGAACAGAGAAGTTTTTCTTATATGAAAGGTGTTTGTTTGATTTAGTTTAAGGGCCTGACATTGTTATTGTATAATGAAAACAGGGAGAGAACCTCCAGCTCACCAAATCGTTTACTTACACGAGAGGCATTCTGGATCTATAATTTAGATACTCGTTTTCCGACAGGACTCAACCTTAAGAAGGATCTTATGTTTCACTACTAATTTATAAACATCCAACATCCATTCCGTATTCCAGAATGCCAATCCCACCCATGTTAATGATATATAATATATACAGTAATATCCAGTTTTAGTTACATGTCTTGCTGATTAACACAATATATATTTTTTTAGTCCATTCTAAACTATACAAACAGGTTCTTTGAAAATCATATCAATATCTATATCTGCCACCAAATCTTGCCATATTTTGGTTTTCCTTCTCACATCACAGATACAAAAATGTATTGGTGTCCAAAAAACTAATAATACGAACAAAATATTAACTAAGCATCAATATACATATTCCTTTCAGTAACACATCATCCAGCTTTTAGAATACATCCATGTTTTGGAACAGAATATTGCCATTTGTGTTAACATTTCCATCATATCAGGCTTAATGCAACAATTTTTCCAACTATTCTAGGGTGATATTTTCACATTCAAACAATTCCAGCATCAACCACACTATATAGATTTTTTGACTAATTATATCATCATTCTACACACACGGTATTCACCTGGTGTTGCTGGGTGCCTTGGCCGGGGTCGCAGTGATTTTTCTGCGGGGCGTGGTGTCTCTGCGGTTTTGTCGCCGTTCGGGGGTGAGGTTTTTCCACGCGGCGGTTTTTTCGCCCTGACTGTTCATTTTACATAATATTAATTTCCTTACAAAATATATATAGGATATATTGCATGCAGACCTCATCAGACCTACTGGTTGCAATTGTTTTGCATGGGTTTCTTGTGTATACCTCATATATTGGGGCGCACTGTCTTATGTTCAGCGATTTCCATTGTACATTGATATGGACGCATTCCAAACCGGATCTATGTAACTAGATTATACATGTTCGTATATAATTAAATCTCACAATCATTCAGATCATTTTTTCTATTATCTTGTATCTTATTGTAGAAATTAAAATGTTTTTTCATTCTCATTCTGATATTACGATATTCTCTTTTGTACTTAGATTCGCACTAATGTTGTTATCTATTTAGTAGCGGCCTAATTTAGAAGTGGTCTATTTTCTAAATAAACGGATTCTACCCATACACAGCATTGGACTCAATCCACACTTCACATAATGCGTCAGTACATATATATTTTTTATCAGCATGACACTTTAATATTTATTTATGCCAATACAATAATATCCTTATGTGCAGTTCATATACGTACCTCATACGCTCGTGTAGATAGATGGTTGGATGTATGTGTGGACGCATGTTTTCCACTCGCAGTTTTCCACTCGCGGGTTTCTGTTGGTCATGGGACTCAGCATTCATTTTTCTGTCTGCCATCATGTTTTTCCTCCTTCGAAACATATTCAACTGATCATTTTGAATTTAATATTTTAACATTTTTCTTTTCATAATAGTATTAATATTCAATATTCAATATTTCAGCATATGTATTTCAATATACTACACTGCCATTTCGATACAAACTTTATAGATCTATAAGCTTCTTTTCATTTGACAGATTAGATCATTATTAATATCCAAATATGATATTTCTTTGACATATTGCATTATATTATAATTCAATTACTTATCTCAACATATACCAAATTTTACAAACAAGAGATTTCTTTTGTATAAACACTGATCTTGAACAGGCCGTTACCCCACAATAATACAGATGTATTTGTCGTTTCTTCATTATCTTTTTTAATTGTCTGTACATATTAATGTTATGATTATTCAACATATACTGTTTTTTATGTATGCACAAGTATTTTCAGGGCCGTGTGTCTCAATTTTCCTATATGAGCTTAACAAATTATAGACGGGCTTATTTTATATCAACAATATTGCCGTTACTTTTATACATTCTATTTATGTAACAGAATTGTATCAACATCATACACTAGAAGTATACACAATGTCGATGTGTGGATATGTTATACACTCATTCAAAACTTACCTGCCAGACGATCGCCAGTCAGTCTCCAACTGACGTAGTTCACCAATTACCGACATTTGCATATTTTTTCACAACACCTGATTGCCCAGCTTATACAGGAAGCTCAGACACACGGTCATTACCTTACTTGCCATGATTAAGAACGCAGCTCGCGTTCGAAACGCGTAGGCTCAGGTTCCAAGCCTGACTACTTGCACTTTGGGACTGCGTCTCCCTTTCGATTTTACTTACTTTCTCCAATAAATATGGGACTTCCAATTCCCTTTTAAACACCATCATCAGCGCTGGATCATTTCTTTCTCCTCATTCGATTGTTATTGTATGTACTTAGAACAACTTTTATAGTACGTAGATGTTATCACCAGATTAGTAACAATTGACAAGGGTTGGGGTTCCCCAGCAAGTGAACTAAAAGATTTTTAATACAATGAACTCCATCACTGAGGTGCGGCAGGCGCAGCCGAAGCCAGTACAACGCGTTTGTCATGAACTGACGGCAGTGTCACAGTTCCAAGCAGCCGCCCAGACAAGTAAGAAGACAGCTGAGTGGAGGGTTTGTGGGGTCACAATAACACCCCACTAATCCGCCTACGTGGGATCTCACACCAGGCTCACAGCATGAGGTGTTGTGTATAGCCCGGTGACGTAAACTAAAAGAGACAGTGTCTGACAGATGAAAAGGACCAAATCAAATCCTGATGACATCAGCAAAGTTCCAAGTAAAGACCAAAGACCTGAGTGAATCCGTCAGCAGTATCAAGTGTTCTAATCAGAAGACAGGAGAGGACGATGATGTACATGACTTGTCAATACACTGGTGGGACCCCATACCCTAACCGGACATTGGTGAGGGCATCATATTAGTTGTGGCCCTATTGATATATTGTTTGAGTTTCATAATCATAATATTTAATTTCTGTAATTTAATATGAGAAAAAGGGAGGTTTGTGAGGCATGGCCTAATAGAGTGCCTGTCAGTTTTACACTGACAGGCAATAATGCTTTGGTATACTAAGTATACCAAAGCATTATATCTGCGATCTAAAGATCGCAAAGTAAAGTCCCCTAGTGGGACAAAAAAAAAATTGTTAAATAAAGTTCATGAAAAAAAAAAAAAGATTACAGTAAAATTAAAATAAAACCACTTTTTTTCCCCAAAAAGTGGTTTTATTTAGTTAAAGTGTCAATACAAATAACACATACACATATAAGGTATCGCCACGATCGTAATGACTGGAACAATCAAATTAACCCATTAATTAAACCACCAGATAAACGGTGTCCAAAAAAAAAAAAAACAATGGCAAAAATTTTTTTTCTCCCATTCCCCCCATAAAAAATAAAATCAAAGTTAATCAATAAGTCCCATGTACCCCATAATAGTACTAATGAAAACTACACCTTTCCCTGCAAAAATCAAGCCCACATACGACCACATTGACGGAAAAATAAAGAAGTTACGGCTCTTGGAATGCGACGATGCAAAAACAAGTAAATTTTTTCTAAAAGGGGTTTTATTGTGCAAACATAGGAAAACATATAAAACCTTTACATATTTGGTATCCCCGTAATCGTGCCGACCCATAGAATAAAGGTAATATGTTATTTATGCTGCATAGTAAACAGCGTAAATTTATAACGTGAAAATCAATGCTGGAATAGCTGCTTATTTTCAGTTCTCTCCTAAAATAAAGTTAATAAAAGTTAATTGATATGTTATATGCATCCAAAAATGGTGCAATTGCAAAATACAACTAGTCCCTCAAAAAACAATCCTTATAAGGCTATGTCGACGGAATAAAAAAAAAAACTTACGACTGTTGTACATGCGCGTTACGGGCTGTACAGCAGAACAGCCCATACACGGCATGTCACAAGTGACGTGTCGTATACCCGGAAAAGAATTGAAGATCAACACAGCGGTCAGAGAGTGGCGTCACCCGTGAAGTACCCCACGACAGGATCTCGAAACTTTGGAAAATGTAAGTATATTACAAATGTATTCAAATTAATAAATTACAAACATTAACACTGTAAAGGGAAGTGTCCATGTATCTATATATATATATATATATATATATATATATATATATATATATATGTATATATTTATGTATATATGTATGTATAGTGTAACATATATGTGTATGTATAATACATATAATGTATCATGAGCCAGGGCTGTAACAACAACAGCCCTGGTCATGAATGCGGTTGTAAGCAAAGCGGGACAATTAGCATTGCCCTGCTTTGTTTGGAAACCATGGAGACAAGGGATATTTATCCCCTGTCTCTATTTCAAGTCTCCTGCGTGCACGGACTGTCTCGTGCGGGCGCTCATGAGTCGGCTGGTGATAGATTATCACCATGCCGATGCATGCTAGCCGGGGGCAAGCGCCACATCCCCCGCTGCGAGCGTACCGACAGGGTTAAATAGCCCTGCGTCGGTACGCTCAGGAGCCGAAGCTAGCTGGAGCTAGCAGAAGACCAGCTGAGAGCTGTCTGCCTGCCTCACCACCACGAACGAACGAGCTCCTGCTTCTGCCTCTCTGCTCCCGCCACAAGAGTCACGCTAAGTATCAAGTGTAGCAATAGCTACACTTAACCCTGTCTCTCCCTGTCTCCTCCTGCTGTAATCCTTACTCCCCCTGAGTTAACCCCTTGCTCTCCCTGAGTTAACCCCTTGCTGTCCCTGAGTACTGTCCCTACTCCCCCTGAGTCCCTGAGTTAACCCCTTGCTCTCCCTGAGTACTGTCCCTACTCCCCCTGAGTAAGTTAACCCTTGCTTCCCTGAGTCCCTGAGTTAACCCCTTGCTCTCCCAGAGTTAACCCTTGCTTCTCTGAGTAACCCTGTGTTCCCTAAGTTCACCCTTGCTGCCCTAAGTACCCTGCAGTGACCCTTGACCTACACATCCCCAGGTACACAGAAACCCATTCCCCTTGTTCCTCCTTATCCCGTATTAACCCTTAGTGTATAGGGAAAGTTATATTAGGAGGGAGTGGGATAGAGATAGTGAGCGTGTGAGAATCACAAGTAACTTATGTGTATTGTGTTGTAACGTAACTGTATTCATATGTATGTTTAGGTAAGTGGGTGGCAGTATAATCAGGATTGTGATACCGTGTTTATACTGTACTGTGATTAGTTACTGTATTATATATATGAGAGTGATTATTGTATGTTAATAAATATTACCTTTATTTACTATACGGTCTTATTCCCTTGAGTAGCCGCTAAAGCAATTAGATCGACGTTAGTATAAGGAAAAGGTAGGGGAACTAGACATAACTCTAGTGACCCTGTTTATAAAGGCGGTAGTAATAGTGGGTGTCACTAACCAGTGAATCCCGCTATTACCCCACCCCCTTTAACATTGGCGAGCCAGCCCGAACTGTTGTCAATTTATTTCTGTATTTTTGTACAATAAATTTGTGTCAAAACGTGAACTGAAAATAGGTGGAGAGGCGTGGACAGGTAACGTACGTAAACGGTGTAGTGTTGAGTTATCCTGTGCGCCTAGACCTTTTTGAAGTTCAGACAAGTAACACAATTTTATTTAAGGCTTGATACAGGATACAATTGATCAGCGAACCTATTGTTTTTTGTTTATTTTCTGAGGTATTAACGTCTTTTATTTTGCTTTGCGGCGTGCTGCTCTACGGCAACGAATCGTCAGGTGAGCAAGTAACTTATACAAAAGAGTTTGCAGAAGTATCAATGTCGGTGTTCTTCCGGTGAAGTCCAGCTGATCGGGAAAAGGCGTTCCGGAAGAAAAGGACCTTTTTCAAAAGAGCGGGTGACAAGGAGGACAACGCAGACGGAGATGACTTCTGGAACAGTGAGTATGGACTTCTCCACACTTAAACACCTTGCCAAAAACAGTAAATTTAATCCAGTAACACCCACGACATACAAGTCAGCAGGAATGCTGTGGTCCACTCTGCTGGACGAGGCTTATGCACATGATAAGTTGTGTATTAGCAAGAGGAGTGTTCTTAACAAAACCTCCAAACGTCTCCACATGCTCGCTAAATTAATCTGTGTGTATGAGGAGACGTGGAAGCCTGATCACTCAGAAATGAAGAGTGATTCCCCAAATCTTCACTGCCAGTGTTGTGCCAACAATGTGAAGCGGGTTTGTGACTTGCAGACACAACTGGCAGAGAATGCCCAATGTATAGATCAGCAAATTTGCATGCTGGAATCGCAGGTGATAGATTTGAGAAATCATGGTGATGATATTGATGCACAGCTGACTGGGTCTTATGCTGTGATCAATGCATTTAAGGTTCAGGCAGCATCTACGGATGCCATCATTGCCAAGTTGAATGATGAGCTTGCTACTAGGTCACAATTGGTTGCCAGTATGCAAAACATCATAAAAGATTTCTCAAAAATTTTACCGGCTTTGTCTTTTTCAAGGCCTGATTCTGCTGTAAGTTTGCCCTCTACAGGGCAAAAAGGGGGGAGTAGTAAGAGTGATGGATCAGATGTCACAAATCGTGATCCCATCCGGAATCCTGAAGGTAACATTGTTACGAAAGTGTTACGCAGATGTAAGCGTACGATATTTAGAAGTGCGTCCCTAGCCATGCAGAACTTTAAGAGATCATGCACTGGTGACTGCCCTAAGTCAAGCAGAGCATGTACTGTTAAATGTTTTGCATGTGCCGGATCAGGCCACATTGCGAAGTACAGCGAGTCTTTGAGTACTAAGAAATGTGGTCCTGTTAAATGCTTTAAATGTGGTCAGATAGGACATATTGCGAGGAACTGCCACATCATAAGCAACCATGGAAAGCCCAGTGAAATGGCAATAGAAAATGGCCACGTCAGAACAAAACGTGGGTTTAGACAAAATGGCTGCATAAGAGTCTCCTTACAGCCTTATGTGCTCCGCCACGTGCTCAAGGGTCTAAATGACCAACCACAACTAGGGAGGAGTTTAGGAAGTTGGCCATAAATTGCATGTTCAGTCTGGTGTTATGTCTGTAATGGTTGTTTATTGTCTGTTGTGTTTGTCCCCAGTTGTCCGTTTGTTTTCATTTGTGTTTTTATTTTGTGGTTCTTTCACATATTCTATTGTGGTATATTCCTGGTTATCGGTAATATGTATTTATACTATATGGGTGTTGCCTGTATTTATAATGCATAATTAGAAAACCACTCCAGGAAAACAACTGGAGAATCAACCATTGGATAGTGGTGTATTTGCGCCCAATGTTTTAATTGCTCTCTATTAGGATAAAGTTGAAGTTGTTATTATACTGTGAACTCAGGTTGGGCGGTGCGAACAGGTAACATAAGTTCACGGTGTAGTGTTTTATGTTATTTTTGTGCACCTAGACCTGGGGGGTTCAGACAGGTAACACAACTTCATCTGAGGCCTAATGCGAGTGCAATTAAATACAGCGAATAACAGTATGGCTGATTCTTTTGTATTTAACTGGAGTTAGGAAACTTTGGACAGGGGGAGGTAACCCTGGCATTACACCCATATCTTGATTTTAAGATAATGGGTTTGGTAAGACAGGGATATAGTTCCACAAACCTGAGAATTGTGAGGAAACACAAAAACAGTGCTTCATCCACAGCTCCCCTCGGATATCCTGACCTACACCAGTGTTGGGATACCGAGGGGTCCTGTGATATGAAGGCTAATCCAATGCCCTCCTCAAGACATGGGTCAAGGATATTGGTGCTGGTATCTAATGCAGAATCCCACGCGAGTAACTGCTCTGAAAGAGGCATACTTCTCCCAGAAGCACACTGTACCCTTAATCCCGTATTAGGCGTTGATGTGGCGGATCAGAAGGGAAGAACTCCGGTGACACCTGAAAAAAGGCTCGACATCCATCCAGACACCCCTGTGAGACTCCAGACGATTCCCCTTGGGTTTGGCATCGAACTAAGAAATCTCCTGCTAGACTTCAATGAGGAAGAGGATGTCGTGGAGAAACTGAAAGATTCCCAACACCAAGCCACTATTCAGTTGGAACATGACACTAAAAAGATCACAGGAATTGTGAACAACCTTGTGGCGGACGCGGAAGTGTCTTGGTGGGAGAGCTTGTTCGGATATAGTCCCAAGGCCACTTCCTTCTTCAACTTGCTCATCCACCCAATGATAATCCTTCTCACTCTTGTGGCGATTATGTACGTTGGACTGCTCTGCGTGTACCGACGAATGAAAGGACTGGTTGACCAAATACAACGAAGTCAAGCAGAAAGCCACGAATACATTCGTAGACGGGGTCTAAGGACATAGTGATACAGTCCTGCGACCCAGAATTGTTTATTATTGTATGTGTATATATATTTGTAAAGTGTAAATCTTAATCAATGGGTCGTACAAAATTTTCAAGGTGTACATATAGACATTCTAGGTGTTGATATGTGTCCGCAACATAGGCATACTCAGTGAGGACGTGCCCGTCCCACAGTGAGTGAGTGTGTACGTGTAGGCGGGCATATATTTACAGCCTGTAGTCACACCATTTACATGTGGACCTTTCACGTTTTTATAGAGGAGTAGTGAGAGATGCTGTTTGAGCATGAATCTCTATATGTACATATACCTATGGTTTGGGGGGGAATATTTTTGTATGTTTGGTTATTTTTCACTTTGTTTGTATGATTGGGTAGTGTGTAGGAATCCTTAGGGACAGGTAAGGTATTCACACACCCTTGTAGGTATTTGCCACCTCAACCTAAGAACTGGTATGGTCAATATGATGATGGATTGAATGTCAGAGGGGAAATGGAAGGCCATGCTCCACCCCACAGTAGATTCCTGGGTACCAAGACATCACCTCCTCCTCGGGGATGATAACCTGCCATGATAGAGACCTGGATATCGGCCCACAAAGATTGTTTCATCTTCAATCAAGATGCTGGGAAAAGTTGGAAAAGTAATGGATCACGTACAAAAGGTTGTTGAAAGGCGGGCTAAGCCATTCCAAGGCTAACCATGTGAAGGCACAAGTAGCCTTACATGGGTCGGCATGCTAAAATTGGATCGGCCACTGGAAAGACCTGCTGACGCCACTCAAGAGGAAGAAACTCCAAGCAAGAAAGAACAAGAAATCTGCGGTTCATGGACATTGAGGTTTTTGTCTTCGTTCTATAGACTATGAAGGTTTCTTCGTTCTATGGACTATGAAGGTTTAATTTCAAATTCGTCTGATGAGCTTCGAGGCTTCGTTCTATGGACTGTGAGTTTTATCTCAATTTCGTTCTATGGACTAGGAGATTTAATTTCATCTTCATTCTTTGAACTTTGAGGTTTCGTTTCCTTGGACACTAGACTCCAAAGTCAGAGGACTTGCGGGAAGGTGTCCTTGAGGAGATAGCTGATGTCGAGTATCTAGGTCCAATAGTATACTTCCTTCCAGCTCAGACCATTACCAGTAACCAGGGAGGTTGAGGGGGTAAATAGAACCCCACAAACACTTCCCTAAATTGCATTGTCGAGTCCCCGACAACAGGGGGATTGTAAAGGGAAGTGTCAATGTATATATATATATATATATATATATATATGTATACATGTATGTATAGTGTGTATGTATACGTATATAGCATATATGTGTATGTATAATACATATAATGTATCATGAGCCAGGGCTGTAACGACAACAGCCCTGGTCATGAATGCAGTTGTAAGCGAAGCGGGACAATTAGCATTGCCCTGCTTTGTTTGGAAACCATGGAGACAAGGGATAGTTATCCTCTGTCTCCATTTCAAGTCTCCCGCGCGCACGGACTGTCTCGTGCGGGCGCTCATGAGTCGGCTGGTGATAGATTATCACCATGCCGACGCATGCTAGCCGGGGGCAAGCGCCACATCCCCCGCTGCGAGCGTACCGACAGGGTTAAATAGCCCTGCGTCGGTACGCTCAGGAGCCGAAGCTAGCTGGAGCTAGCAGAAGACCAGCTGAGAGCTGCCTGCCTGCCTCACCACCACGAACGAACGAGCTCCTGCTTCTGCCTCTCTGCTCCACCAACAAGAGTCACGCTAAGTATCAAGTGTAGCAATAGCTACACTTAACCCTGTCTCTCCCTGTCTCCTCCTGCTGTAATCCTTACTCCCCCTGAGTTAACCCTTGCTTCCCTGAGTTAACCCCTTGCTGTCCCGGAGTACTGTCCCTACTCCCCCTGAGTCCCTGAGTTAACCCCTTGCTCTCCCTGAGTACTGTCCCAGAGTTAACCCTTGCTTCCCTGAGTCCCTGAGTTAACCCCTTGCTCTCCCTAAGTACTGTCCCTACTACCCCTGAGTAAGTTAACCCTTGCTTCCCTGAGTCCCTGAGTTAACCCCTTGCTGTCCCTGAGTACTGTCCCTACTCCCCCTGAGTCCCTGAGTTAACCCCTTGCTCTCCCTGAGTACTGTCCCTACTGTCCCAGAGTTAACCCTTGCTTCCCTGAGTCCCTGAGTTAATCCCTTGCTCTCCCAGAGTTAACCCTGGCTTCTCTGAGTAACCCTGTGTTCCCTAAGTTCACCCTTGCTGCTCTAAGTACCCTGCAGTGACCCTTGACCTGCACATCCCCAGGTACACAGAAACCCATTCCCCTTGTTCCTCCTTATCCCGTATTAACCCTTAGTGTATAGGGAAAGTTATATTAGGAGGGAGTGGGATAGAGATAGTGAGCGTGTGTAACTTATGTGTATTGTGTTGTAACGTAACTGTATTCATATGTATGTTTAGGTAAGTGGGTGGCGGTATAATCAGGATTGTGATACCGTGTTTATACTGTACTGTGATTAGTTACTGTATTATATATATGAGAGTGATTATTGTATGTTAATAAATATTACCTTTATTTACTATACGGTCTTATTCCCTTGAGTAGCCGCTAAAGCAATTAGATCGACGTTAGTATAAGGAAAAGTTAGGGGAACTAGGCATAACTCTAGTGACCCTGTTTATAAAGGCGGTAGTAATAGTGGGTGTCACTAACCAGTGAATCCCGCTATTACCCCACCCCCTTTAACAAACACATAGTCATTTCATCTCGGACAACCCCTTTAAGGGGTCTACTTTTCTAAATTGGGTCATTTATGTGGAGTTTCGATCGTTCTGGCAGCTCAAAGCCTCTCCAAATGTGCAGTTGGGCCTAAAACATTGAGCAACACAAGCAAAATATGTGTCCTTAAAGTCACCAGGTGCTCTCTTCCTTTTGTGCTGTGCCGTGTGTCCAGGCAGCGCATTAGGGCCACAATGGGGACAATATAATACATTTGTTAAAAAATGTAAATTATATTTTTTTACACATGCTTTGCATTAATTCTTACAAAAAATCTGTGGGGTCAAAATACTAACAAGACTTCTTAATAGATACCTGAAGTGTGCAGTTTTCAAATTGGGGTCATTTATGGGGTTTTCCATCATTCTGACACCTATGAGCCTATGAAAATCTGACTTGGTGAGGAAAACAAAATGTACTTCAAAAAATTATGATTACATTTGTAAGTCTTCTAAATTGTTAAAAAAAATAAATAAATTCAAAACGGCTGCCAAAATAAAGTAAAGAGATGGAAATATATATTTCATTAAAAAAATGTGTACAGTATGTACATATGTAACATTGCAGTTCAAATTTTGTAAAAATGTAAAATTTTTACAAAATTTCAACCATTTTTGTACTTTTTAATTAATTTACGCAAATCGTATCCATCTACTTTTACAACCTAAATAAAGTACATGTGACAAAAAAACAATGTCAGAATTACTTGTATATGTAAAACAATTGCAGAGTTATCGTCTGATAAATTCAGACATACCAGATTTGAGAAATCTGGCTTGGTCATTTAAGGTCCAAACAAGCTTGGTCATTAAGGGGTTAATCCCATTAAGAGAGAATTTTACTTACAAATGTATCCTTTACTTGTAATGTATTAGTATACTGTATGCTAATACATTAAACTGTGTCACTTTGACACAGGCTGCTGTTAGGGCAGCACATAGAATGCCCTAACAGCAGGCAAACTGAACAGACAGCCCTAGGGTCTTTTCTAGCTCCCCAGGGCTGACTGCAGAGGAATTCCCCAGTCTTTGATCACGGTGACGCGATCAGAGAGGGGAGTTCCCTTTGATCATGCCTCGGTCACGGATCGGGGCGATTTGGGGTCGGAATGTTTTCTGACCCCAGCTGTATTTAGTTGTCTGCTCTAATATCAGGAGCTGTATGTTACAGCTCCTGCTTAGAGGATCAGCGCTCACAGGAGCGCTCATCAGCCTTTTCTACAGCAACGCCAAAAGACTTCACTGTAGACGAAGCCCCTGCACTGCCTGCCATCAAAAGACGGTGGGCGGTCGTTAAGGAGTTAATAGTGATCTTATTGAGTTCCTGAATATCTATACATGGCCTTAAAGAGGTTTTCCAGCCAGTAAAAATTGATGCCCTATACGCAGGATAGGCCATCAATAGCTGATGCATCGGGGTACGACTCCAGAAACCCCCGCCGATCAGCTGATTTGAAGGGGCTGCAGCACTCGTTGAAGTGAATGGGAAAAAAGGCTGTAATACCTGTGAATTGTCATTAAATGCCTGTCGAAGATTCACAGTGAGCAAGAAGAAATGAAGGGGGAGCAGCGCTCGTCTGAGCGCCATGGCCCCTTCAAAACAGCTGCTCGGCGAGAGTTGGACCCCGAACCATCAGCTATTGATGAACTACTATCCTTCTTTACCACAAATAAATATCTTGCCCCTACCTAAGAGGTAGAAGGTCTAATAAATTCTTTCAACAAACTATCAGCAATATAATCTTTTAAAGACTGACGCTCAGAAGGTGAGAGGTTATAAATTTGCCCCTTGGGAAGACAGAACCAGAAATAAAGTCAATGGAGCAATTATAATCTGAGGTGGTAATTTATCACATCCTTTTTTAGAGAACACATTAGAAATGTCTTTGTCACGTAGGGTGCATGGACCCACTGGGCCTGTGGTAGCTTCAGACAGTAGCAAGACATGCTCGAATGGGACTAGGCAGCAGGCAGGCACCAGGCGTGGTGTAGCAGGACAGGCTTTGAGCACAGCGCAGCACGCTTCCAACTCAATATGGCACTTGGACCTGGATACCACGGGATACAGGTTACAGGTAGCAGGAATGAGAAACACTGGGAACTGGAAGACACTTAGGAGACCATTTGAGGAGACAAATTAGGGTAATGACAACAACGCTCAGGCAATGTGGGAAGGGGCAGAGCCCTTCTTATAGTCCAGGGTGCTCATGGGCTAATTTGGTCTATAATTAAGAGCGGGCATGACCATGCGCAGGCACCCTACGGGACACAGCAGAGCGAAGCAGAAGTGAGCGCTGGCATCTCCTGAGGATGAGATGGGGACCAGCGTTCACAGATCCATGGCTGCGGCCGTTAGGAGGTAAGCAAACCTGGCGGCCCGCAGCCATGGGCATGACAGTATCCCCCCTCTTACACCCCCCCTCTTGGGGCCAGAATGAGAGATAAACTACTTCAGGAGGGCAGGAGCATAGAGGTTCTCTTCTGGCTCCCAGGACCTCTCTTCAGGACCAAACCCCCTCCAATCCACCAAATAAAAGGTTTTTCCACCCACTCTTTTGGTGTCCAGAATCTCCTTAACCTCAATAGTATCTGATGAATCGCTGGGAGCCACTGCAGGAGTAGAAATCTTGGAATAGCGGTTCAAGACCACAGGCTTCATAAGAGACATTGAAGGAGTTGGGGATCTTGAGGGTAGGAGGCAGCCATAGCTTGTAGGAGACTGGGTTGATCTGTTGCAAGATCTCGAAGGGTCTGAGGAACCTGGGAGCAAACCTTTAAGATGGCACCCTCAGCCGGATATTTCTGGAGGACAGCCAGACCTTGGTACCTGGAGAAAACTGGGGAGGTTCTCTTCTCCTTGTGTCTGCCTTACATTTCATCTGGTCCACCGCCAGCAGAATGGAGGATCGGTTCTGCTGCCAGAACCGCAGGAAGTCCCTAAAAGCAGAATCAGCTGCGGGCACTTTGGACATAACGGACAGCGGTAGAGAAATTTGTGGGTGTTGGCCGTAGACTATGAAGAACGGTGTGTTTCTTCTGTACTCGCTAGTATAATTATTATACGAGAACTCGACCCAAGGAAGATGCTGCACCCAGTCATCATGCTGCTTGGAGATGAAGTGTCGTAGGTAGTTCTCCATGATTTGGTTGATCCTCTCGACTTGATCGTTGGACTGAGGATGGTAGGCTGAGGAAAAATTCAACTTTACATTGAGGAGATTACAGAGGGCTCTCCAGAACTTTAAGGTGAACTGAACCCCCCGATCAGACATGATATGCCGAGGCAAGCCATGCAGGCTGAAGATATGTTGGATGAAGAGGGCGGACAGTCAAGAAGCAGAAGGTAGACCGGTCAGCAGAACGGTGACCCATCTGTGAAAATCGGTCCACCACCACCCAGACCACACTGCATCCCGCAGAGGGAGACAGGTCCGTAACAAAGTGCATTGCTATATGCTGCAAGAGAGCATCAGGCACAGGCAGCAGCAGGAGCAGGCCAGCAGGTTTGGAGTGAGCAACCTTGTTAGCTGCGCACACCGAGCAGGAAGAAACAAAGTCCATGATGTCTTTGGGCAGCGTGGGCCACCAAAAATCACGGGCAATCGGGTCTCTGGTTTTACGGGTACCCGCGTGACCTGCCAGTCTGGAGCTGTGGCCCCAGTGGAGGAGTCTCCCTCTGTCTGCCAGGCGCACAAAAGTCCTCCCTGGAGGGATGTCTCTTAAGGCCTTGATCCAAGATGATGTAGCCCAGGAAGGGTAGAGCATTTTTCTCAAACACACACTTCTCCAACTTGGTGTACAGGCGATTCTCCCTTAACCGCACTAAAACTTGATGGACATGTCTCTGATGAGTCATTGGATCTGGAGAAATAATCAAGATGTCATCAAGATAGACCATAACACAGACATAGAGGAGGTCATGGAAGATGTCATTAACGAACTCTTGGAAGACCACGGGAGCATTATCTAGGTCGAAGGGCATTACTAGATATTCATAGTGTCCGTCACAGGTGTTAAAGGCTGTCTTCCATTTGTCACCCCCGGCCAATCCGGATTAGGTTATAAGCCCCCAGAAAGGTCTAGCTTCGAAAAAATTTTGGCTCCTCGTATGCAATCAAACAGTTCAGAAATCAATGGCAATGGATATCTATTTTTTACCGTGATCTGGTTGAGATCCCTGTAGTCGATGCAGGGGCGCAGAGAACTTTCCTTTTTCTTGACAAAGAAGAACCCGGCTCCTGCCGGGGAGGAAAACTTCCAAATGAAGCCCCTCTCCAAGTATTCCTTAACATAGGCAGACATGGACAGAGTCTCTGGCAAGAAGAGAGGATATACCCTACCACGGGGAAGGGCGTCTCTGCCTCTTTCTAGCTGAAGACATCTGAGAATGCAGAATAATGACAAGGCAATCCTGCCAAGGACTGAGGCAGAGGAGGCTGAGCAGGACGAACCTGTACCAGGCAGCGGTTGAGACACTTGGAACCCCACTGGATAACCTCTCCAGAATTCCAGTCCAGAACTGGGGCATGTAGTCGGAGCCAGGGCAGGCCCAGCAGCACAGGGTTGATGGCCTTAGACAGGAAAAAAAATTAGATGAGCTCGGAATGAAGGGCTCCCACTTGGAGCTTCAGCGGCTTGGTCACAGCGACAATAAGGTCAGGCAGAGGTAGTCCATTCATCGAGGCAACAATCAATGGCCTCTCCAGAGGGGTTGTGGGCAACTTGAGAAGATCCACCAGGTCTCTCTGAATGAAATTGGCTGCGGATCCTGAGTCCAGATAGTCAGAGACCCGATGCGTCTTTTCACCTTACACTATGGTCACAGGAATGGACAATTTAGAAGAAAGACCTCCTTCACCCAAGGTTGTCTCTTCAACCAACCCAAGGCTCTGGGGCTTTTGGGGGCACAGACGCACAAGATGGCCTCCGAGCCCGCAATACAGACAGAGTCCCGAAGTGCGTCTGCGTTGTTTCTCCTGGGTAGACCGCTTGAAACGGTCCATCCCAAAAGACTCCTTTGGCGGAACAGCTGATGAGGACAGCAGGGGTTGCTGCAAAGTAGAAACCGGGCTAGGGAGTCCTCCCTCCCGACGAGCCTCTTCTCGGATCCTTATGTCAATTCGGGCTGCCAGAAGGATGAGGTCATCCAGAGTAGACGGCAGATATCGGGCGGCAAGCTCATCCTTAATTTCAGGAGACAGTCCCTGCCAGAATGTGGCCACCAAGGCCTCATTGTTTCACAACAATTCTCCCACCAGGGTGTGTAAGTGGATGGCGTAGTCGCTCACGGATGTGTCTCCCTGGTGTAGGTTCAGCAAGAAGGCGGCTGCCGAGGAGACACATCCAGGCTCCTCAAACACCGTGCAAAATGTCTGTAGGAAACCCTGGAGGTCATGGGTCTCTGGTCCTTGTCTTTCCCAGATAGGGTTCGCTCATGCAAGGGCCCTGCCAGTGAGGAGAGAGACGATGAAAGCGACCTTTTGCGCCATCAGTCGAAAATGCCCTTGAATACAGGCTAAAGTGGATCTGGCACAGGTTCAGAAATCCCCTGCAGGTCCTCGCCATCATAGCGGGGAGGTAGCGGCAAAGAAAATCGGGGATCAGCACTGCCAGGAGGTGTAGTCGGAGGTTCTGTACTGCCAAGAGATGTAGTAGGAGGAACGGCAGTTCGCACATCTTGCCGATGTGCAATGATGTTCAATGCCTGGAGGAGTTGGTCCTGTCGGGACCGGAGGGCTAGCATCTCCACCCACATAACTTGTGACGTCATCACGGTCTTGGATTGACCAGCAGGGTGCATGGCCTGAGCATACTGTCACGTATGGTGTGTGTCCCCACTGGGCCGTACCGCCTTAACCGTATGGCAGCTGGCCAACAGGACAGAGGTGAAAGTCTATAGCTTGTATAGATGTACCTGTGATAGCTTCAGACAGTAGCAAGACAGGCTCGGATGGGACTAGGCAGCACGCAGGCACCAGGCGTGGTGTAGCAGGACAGGCGTGGAATACAGCGCAGCACGACTCACCCTACGGGACAGAGCAGAGCAAAGCGGAAGTCAGCGCAGGCATCTCCTGAGGAGGAGATGGGGACCAGCACTCACGGATCCATGGCTGCGGCCATCAGAAGGTATGCAAACCTGGCGGCCCACGGCCATGGGCATGACAGTTTTTAAAAGGTTGAGACAAATCTCCCAGGGGGGTTTCACTGAAAATACATTACTAGGACAAATAATGATTGTGACATTCTAAATTCCACTTATATCCCCCAAATGCCAAACCACCGAGATATTGTGTTAGTGCAACCCAAAACCACTTCAGCACACAAGGAGATAAAAAAAAAATGACAAACTCAAAATGTAATGAGCCCACCAAGACTCAGATTAACATAATTCTCTATTAACAAGAGTCTCTTAAGACAGAGCTGTGTTATCTACTGCAGTTACACGATGGTACACTGCAATATAGTTGAAGGTCATTTTAACTTTTTGACAACCTTTTGATTAATAAAGTCCACTATCAAGAAAAGACCCAACCCCAATCATACTGAAGTGATGAACAAATGTCATCACCCATAAGACAATTGGATGAATCAAAAGGGAATACCTGTGCACCTAGATGAGCTTCTCGGAACTTACCTAGGCACTGAAGTTTTCAGGCTGTTGTTTCTTAGGGCAGGTATTAACTTGATGACTGGACCCACCACAGTAGAAACCGAGGCCAATAATCCTGTATCTAGTCTGTTCTTTAGGAGAGGGTCTAGTTGCCCCAATCTGCACAGACTATGTGAAAGTGATTAGAATATGCTTAATAAATTACATTTTGCGTGGACTCCATCTAGTATGGTTGACGTCCATTTCCGTTGGAATCCATCTTGTGGCCTATAGGAGCCATTTTGAGATTAATAAGTCATGGTTGCTTTAAAACTAATATATCTGTGAGCATTGTCTGAAACAATTTTATATTGTTTTTAGTTCCTAAGCCAAGACCCTATTCACATGACAGGGATTCACGGCCGTGTGACAGACGTTTTTTGAACGGCTGTCACACGGTCGCATTAGGAACAATACACCCCAAATGGGGCTATTCGCACGGCCGATTTTTTGAAGGCCCGGTAAATGGGGGCATCAAAAAATGGAACATGCCCTATTTTGGGCTGTTCTCCCGGCCGCACGGCTCCCATAGAAGTGTATGGGGCCGTGTAAAACACGGCTGTCACTTGGATGTGATCCGAGTGACGGCCGTGCTTTCTGCCGCTCGCTCTCTTCTCCTCACAGTGCGAAATGCATGTGAGGAGGAGAAGGAGATATTTTTTGCTCGCTGTAGGAGTGGAATCCCTAACCCCCAGCCACAGCATTGCAGAAGCTGTGGCCGGACATTTCGCACCAGGAGATGTCCCTGACTTCACTGTCCATATAGGAAAAGAGTGTGGGCATCACAGCAGAACAAGAGAACTCTTCAGGGCCCAGATGGGTGCCGACCTCCAGGGATCTGACTTGTAAATCTCACAATGTCCAAACAAGAAGAAGAAAAGAGAGGCAGCACTCCAAATAGATGTCATCAGAAAAGTGGATTTATTCTCCCATCCGTGCAGTAAACAGTGCAACGTTTCAGCTGCTCAATAAAGCCTCTGTCAAGCATCAATATACAGGTGAAGCATAGCCTTTCAAACACACCCTTGTGGGTGGGATTACAACAAAAATTAACATAGTGATCAAAATAAAATACATAGTATCAAATAGTTTTAGACAAACAACATTGTCATAATAGTAGTTCAAAGTGTTCCAGTAACAAATGAACAACGGATCAAAGGTACAAGTGGATAAAGGTGCAAAAAACATTATATCCCTAGAAATCAAATGGAAATCACCTGTCGTCATTAAATATATAAAATAGGTGTTAAGTATTTAAATGAACCTGGCAGTCATCCAAATTAAGTGTCCATCAGCATGGTCAGCTATGTAAATAATAGCATACATCCGATTGCGAAAACACGTGATCAGGATCCGGTCATGTGGAGGCCACAACACATCAAGAACGGCAGCATAGTACATTGCCTAAGCAACCATCAAAGTCATGCGGTTCTCAGAGAACACATGACCGCAACGTCATAGACAGTCATCATTATCACCAAGGGAACCCTGTTAAACAAAACAGTGTGTGCGTGCAAGTGTATAAAGCATCGCTCCGCTGATAGCTGATGACAACCTAATGTCGTATTATGGGTGAAAATGAAATTAATTAATGTCAAGGCGTGCCTGCAAATAGATATACTACAAATAGGCTATGTGGCACTACATTGACTACAAAATTCAAAACCAATAATCACAGGTTGTCAAACTAAATATCGGGTAACCACAAGGTAAATGAAATAGAAATGAAAAAAGACTTTTACGATCTAAAAAAAAAGTAGAAAAATTGTATTAGATACAAAAATATAGATAATACAGATGATCCCTTAAACACAAAAATAGTGGCAATATGTTACCAATATAAAAACCAATAAAAACCAATAAAAAAATAAAAATGCAAAATATTAATCGTGTATAAAAATGGTAAGGAAAAATAACCTCACCACTACTGAAAGAACCAAGATCTAGAAATGTTGAGTGGGAACCACCAGGCCTACAAAGCCAATTGAACCCTAAAACTTAGCTAAATGCTTTCAAGACATATTCAAAGTTAAGTCCACAAGGTTGAAGAGTATTAAGCTTACTGATCCACTCAATCTCACGCCTTTTCATCAATTTTTCCCTATCTCCACCATGTCTTAATACAGGTACATGATCAACAATCCAGAATCTGAGTTGGTTGACCCTATGTGATAATTCACAAAAATGTCTAGGTATCGACAATTAGAATTTTTGGGTATATATAGTAGATTTTTGAATGTTCAATCTGACCCTGCATTCAGTTGTGGTTTCTCCCACATAAAGGACCTTACAAGGGCACATCAAGACACAAATTACAAATTCAGACCTGCATGTCAAATAATGACATCTTATATGTCTTACTAGTTTTGGGGTTAGTAAAAACATGCCCCTTACACATCAAGCCACAGTTAGCACAAGCTAGGCATGATAACACCTTGCGAACAGTCAATTAATGGGGTTGTCTACCTCCATCCTTAGGGCCAATGTCGTTGCTCACTAATCTATCCTTGAGGTTCAAAGACCTCCTATAAGAAAATAGAGAGGGTAAATGGGAAAAAAGGGATGTCATAAAAATTACTAAGTATTGGCCAATGTTTCCGTATGACCTGGGCAATTTGTGGGCTGTGTTCATTGAAGGTCGTAACACGTGAGATACGTCTCACTTTAGAGTGATCAACTACCTTCTTGCTGAACCTATCTGAGTCCCTAACCCTAGCTATTTGTGTTTCAATAAATTTATTTGGCTAACCCCTCTTACAAAATTTATGCCCCATATCATTTAGTCGATCAGTCAAATCTGACTCATCATCGACAATTCTCTTTACTCTTAGCATCTGGATATATGGTAGAGATCTAATCATATTTCTTGGATGTTGACTGTTATACATAAGCAAGTTGTTACGATCTGTAGACTTGATGAAAATGTCCGTCAACAGGCGGTGTTGTTTAATATAAACTGTAGTGTCCAAAAATTGAATGGACTCACAAGACTTCACCATGGTGAATTTGATGTCACGGTCAGCCGAGTTCAAAAATTCAAAAAAGACATCTAAATTTTCAGATGAACTGGTCCAAATGAGGAATATGTCGTCTATGTATCGCCACCACCCCAAAACATTCGAGAAGTGGTGGGACACATAGACGACAGACTCCTCAAAATCGTGTATATAAATAGCTGAACATAAAATTGATCACCAAATGGAAAATAATTACAGCTCAAGATGACCTCTAACAGACCCAAGGCAAATTCTTTACTTTCCAAGGAATAATCAGTGGTATCCAGAGCTCTCTTGACAAACTGAAGAACCCCCATCATGACTGATAGAGGTGTACAGAGAAACAACATCAAAGGAGACCAAAAAGGTCTGGTATAACCAAATCATGTATTTTAGAAAGAAAATCCACAGTATCCTTGATATGGGATTTTGCTGAAACAGAGAGTGTAGGTAGACAACCACATGATTTGACTGTTCGCAAAGGGTGTTATTCATGCCTAGCTTGTGCTAACTGTGGCTTGATGTGTAAGGGGGATGTTTTTACTCACCCCACAACTGGTAAGACATATAAGATCCGTCATTATTTGACATGCAGGTCTGAATCTGTAACTTGTCTTGATGTGTCCTTGTAAGCTTCCCTATGTGGGAGAAACCACCACTGAATGCAGGGTTAGATTGAACACGCATAAATTGGAATTGCCGATACCTAGACATTTTTGTGAATTATCACATAGGGTCAACCAACTCAGATTCTGGATTGTTGATCATGTACCTGTATTAAGACGTGGTGGAGATAGGGAAAAATTGCTGAAAAGGCGGAGATTGAGTGGATCAGTAAGCTTAATACTCCTCAACCTAGTGGACTTAACTTTGAATATAGTTTTAGGGTTCCATTGGCTCTGTAGGCTTGGTGGTTCCCACTCAATATTTCTAGATCTTGGTTTTTTCAGTAGTAGTGAGGTTATTTTTCTTTACCATTATTATACACAATTAATATTTTGCATTGGTAACACATTGTTACTATTTTTATGTTGGAGGGATCAACTGTATTGTCGATATTTTTGTATCTAATTGTAAAGGGAAGTGTCCCTATTTTTTATATATGTATGTATATATATATATGTGTATTGTGTATGTGTATATATATGTATGTGTGTGTGTATATATATATATATATATATATATGTGTGTGTGTATATGTGTGAGTGTGAATGTGTGTGTGTGTGTGTGTGTGTGTGTGTGTGTGTGTGTGTGTGTGTGTGTGTGTGTGTGTATTATATATAATGAAACATGAATCGAATAATGAACAATGGTCATGAATACAGTTATAAAAAAAAGCAGGACAATTAGTATTGTCTTGCTCTGTTTTGGAAACGATGGTACTGTTGATGTCCTGTCTCCATGTCAAACTTTCCACGCGCGTGGGATTACGCGCGGGCGCTCATGATCCGGCCGGTGATACTTTATCACCATGCCGACCCAAGTTAGTCGAGGCGAGCGCCACTCGTGACCCGCTGCGAGCGTACCAGCAGGGTTAAATAGCCCTGCGTAGGTACGCTCAGTAGCTGAGTTCTACCTCCCACACAACCAATGAAGCTCACCTCTCCAGCTGGGACCTCACCAAACCACCAACGACCTGCTCCGGCTCCTGCCTCTGCTCCCCTTCTCTACGCTAAGTATTATAGTGTAGCCACGGCTACACTTTACCTCTCCCTCTCCCCCTGTTTGTCCCTGGGTTCTGTCCCTGAGTTCCCTGAGTTAACCCTTACTACCCCTTGCAGTCCCTGAGTTAACCCCTTGCTGACCTGCTCATCCCCTGTTGTATACATGATTAACCCTTTGCGTACAGGACAGTTATATTAGGAGGGAGTGGGACAGAGATAGTGAGTGTGTGAGAATTACAAGTAACTTATGTGTATTGTATTGTAACATAACTTCTATGTATGTTTAGGTAAGTGGGTGGCGGTATAGATGGAGGTCGGGCGGAATTAAAACAGTGGAAAAAAACAAAAACGCCCGGTACGTAAGAAGCTTATTCTTACAAAACCTTTTTCACTTATGTTTTGCTGGGGCTGGAATTAGCTGCCAATCTACTGAACATAGTAATTTTATCCAGCAGTATGAGGTACTGTATGTTACAGCTTTTTGTGTGATGAACGATTGCAGATGCGTACGTTATCTTGTGGTTCATGGTATGAAAGGATGTATTTTGCCAGCATTGAAACTTAAGATTGTATGAAACAGAAGCTGTGAGAAGTGAGTGCGTGATACTCTCCTTTGGCATATGATGATATAGCGGACTGTGCAGAGGAAACTTTTAAAGTGACAGTGAAGAAACTTGTGCAGAGATAAAAAATTTGTGCATTGCGTCCAATTATCTGCGTGTAAAGTGGGAAAGAAAGGATTTGTACAAAAAACCTGCAATGAACTGTGCTGTTTGGATTTATGTATTATTATAGGTCTGTTGTAAATTTCATTTATTAACTGGCTGTTGTGTAGAAACTATTAAAGGGAATCTGTCGCTAGAAAAACATTTATTTTTTTTTTAGTTAAACTGTTAGTATATAAATGATTACACATTGTTCTAATTTTTTTAATTTTTTCACAAGTCAGGAAATATTATATATTACATTCTAATTTATAACATTTCCATGTGCTGGTCACTAGAGGGAGCAATTCCCAAAATTGCAGCATTGGCATGAGGTAAAGCAACCTCATTGCTTTATGCTGCAAAATTGGAGAAGACACACTCGCTCTAGTGTCCTCAAACAATCCCCACTCCTTTATCCCGGCTAGTGCCAGGATAAAGGAGGGGGTTGAATGTTCAAACTTCCTACACTGTGTGCCGCCATTTTTTGAGCGAATGCACAGTGTAAGAGGATTAGATACAGTGGTAATCACACAGTATAACACGAACATACACACACATCACATACACAAACATAACTTACCTGCTCCTGCCGCCGCCGCTGTCGCTGCCGCTGCCTCCGCTCCCAGACCTTGCTTCTGAACATATGGACGGAAGCTGCGACCGGAAATAGTCATCTTACTGTCCGGCCGCGGCTTCAGGTCCACATGAAAATGGCGCCGGATGTCGCTCTGCCGAAGACCTTCCTTTTGGACTGTGTAGGAGTGGCGCATGCGCCGTTCCCACACAGACGACGTATGCTATAGTGAATGGAACGGCTCCCATTCGCATTCTCTATGGGGATGTATGTGCCGTATTCCATCTCTGTATGTTTCGTTAATCGACACATACAGAGATGAAAAAAAAAATGGCATGCCCCATAGAGAAGTAAAAGAAAGAAAAAAGAAAAAAGTACAACACAAAAACACAAATAAATAAAATTTATTTTAATGACATACTAAAAGCAATAACATACTTTTTTTTTTTTTTTCGTGACACCTTCCCTTTAAGGATCAAAGGAAATGTGAGTGTCAGGGACGCCTGGCTCAGCGAGGTACTATGTGCCCGTAGGTGACACAGTCTGCCCGTAGATGGCAGAGTCTGTTCGTAGGTGGCAGAGCTGAGAGCCAGAGACAACTGACCAGAGTTACAGGCAACTAACCCAGCAGCGATAAAGACTGTCCGTAGGTGACAGAGGTTGGATATTCGTATGTAATATCCCGTAGTACTTGTAGTACCGTCAAGGACTTCTGTGGTAGTCCTGATAATGGAGAACTCAGCGAGCAGAGCAGCAGGGGAAGCCCCATAGTGTGGTATACAGCCAAAGATTATTATGACAAACAGGGGAAGAAAGACTCTAAAACAGCTACAGAGGGGTCCCGTAATAATCAGGTCCTTTGTCAGGATAGTAACGGTCGAATTAATATATATGAAAGTGCATGTGAGAAGTGTGATAAATGCGTATGTACCATTATCCAGTGTAATAGGGAAAACTTTGAATGTTAGGGTATGTGCACACACACTAATTACGTCCGTAATTTACGGACGTATTTCGGCCGCAAGTTCCGGACCGAACTCAGTGCAGGGAGCCGGGCTCCTAGCATCATAGTTATGTACGACGCTAGGAGTCCCTGCCTCTCTGCAGGACAATTGTCCTGTACTGTAATCATGTTTTCAGTACAGGACAGTTGTCCTGCAGCGAGGCAGGGACTCCTAGCATCGTACATAACTATGATGCTAGGAGCCCGGCTCCCTGCACTGAGTTCGGTCCGGTACTTGCGGCCGAAATACGTCCGTCAATTACGTACGTAATTAGTGTGTGTGCACATACCCTTATATTGAATAATCATTGATACGCTTCTAGTACACAATGCCAGCTTGTATTATGTGTAAGGGTCCTTAAAAACCATCAGTTGTATGCATTGTCAGACTGACATAAGATACGAATTAGTACAGACTGATTTCTAGCACGCATTTGATAATCTGGCATAGATTTTGATGTAGCATAACATACAAATCAGCGTCGGACTGGCCCACCTGAGGACCCTCCGGTGGGCCCTGGCAACGAGCTGCTTTTATCTGGCAGTGGAGCAGAAACACATGGTCTCCCTGTCCCTTTGCTTACTCTTGTAGGCTGGGCCGGCGTTAGGGTCCCCTGCCGACTATAGCAGTTATAGCGGCTGCTACAGGGCCTGCGGCATGAGGCGGCCCGGCAGGTGGCATCGTTAGCACCGGAGGGGGCCCTGGTGCTAGCGACTGCCACATTCACTTGTATCTGCGTCCGCAGATACACTTGAATTGTATAGGCTGCAGGCCACATTAGGCCCGCAGCCTATAAGCTGCTGGGACAGAGTCCCTGCGCACGCCGGCGTGATGACGTCATTGCATCATGCTGGCCTATGACATCTGAAACGGTGGAGCGCTCTGTCCGTCGTAGGAATGGGGCTAGGTTAATACAATTTTTTTTGGGGGGTGTGAAGCTATCTACTGAGGGGGCTGCGTGACGCTATCTACTGAGGGGGCTGTGTGACACTATCGACTGAGGGGGCTGTGTGGCATTATCTACTATGCGGGGTGTGGGATTATATAAGGGAGGGTTGTGTGGCACTATCTGCTAGGGGGGCTGTGTGGCACTATATCGGGGGAGAGCTGTATGGCACTACCTACTATGGGCTGTGTGGCACTATACAGATGGGACGGCTGTGTAGCGCTATCTATTAGGGGGGCTGTGTGGCACTATGCAGGGGAGAGGGCTGTGTGACACTATACAGGGGGAGGGCTCTGTGGCAATATGCAGGGGAGGGCTGTCTGGCACTATACAGGGGGAGCTGTGTGACTATACACTATACAGGAGGGCTTTGTAGCACTATCTACTTGGGGGGCTGTGTGGCACTATACAGGGGGAGCGCTGTGTGGCGCTATCTACTAGGGGGGCTGTGTGGTGCTATCTACTAGGGGGGCTGTGTGGCACTATACATGGGGAGGGCTGTTTGGTGCTACACAGGGGGCAGGGCTGTGTGGCACTATACAGGGGGAAGGCTGTGTGGTACTATTTACAAGAGGGGGGCTGTGTGTGGCACTATCTACAAGACAGAGTCTGTTTGTGGCACTATCTACAAGAGGGAGGCTGTGTGTGGCATTATTTTCAGGAGGGGTGCTGTGTGTGGCACTATGTACAAGAGATGGGGCTGTGTGTGGCACCATCTACAAGAGAAGGGGCTGTGTGTGGCACTATCTACAAGAGGGGGGGGTCTGTGTGTGGCAATTTTTTTTATTGTGGGGCCTAAAGGGGCTATTATTATAGTGTGTGGCACCAATGGGGCATTATTTCCACCTGGAGCATTATAGGTGGCATTATAGATGGTGAGGGTTTTGTAGAGGGTGGGGAGGTGCTACAAAGATGTTTGTGTTTCAAATTCTGCAGAGGAGATTTGTAGTTGGGAGAAGGCGTCAGGGCAACCTGGGCCGGATGAAGAAGAAAAGGAAAAGTGAGCGACTCCAATCTGAAAAGACGTCACTGGTAAAACACTGGATTTCACTATATTGTATTAAAGGAATTTTTCCCATCTTAGACATTTATGGCACGTCCAGAGGAAATGCCAAAAATGTTTGATTGATGTGGGCCCCAGCTCTGGTACCTGCAGCTATATCTAGAACTGGCCGCAAAATCCAGGCGGAGACCAGTGGAGAGAGGGACGCGCATGCGCGCAGCTCTCTCTATTCTGTTGTATGGTTGTTATGGAAACAGCGCAGCAGGTCTTGCTCAGCTGTTTCCGTAACTCCCATTGAACAGAAAGGAGAGAGCTGCGTGCAGGCGTGACCCTCACTCCACTGGACTCCGCCTGGATTCTGCGGTCAGTTCTAGATATAGCTGTGGGTACCAGAGCTGGGACCCGCATCTATCAGACATTTTTGGCATTTCCTGTGGATATGCCATAAATGTCTAGGATGGGAAAACTCCTCTAACTTATATGGTCTGCACAACGCTTGGTCACTGTATGCTGGTAATATTGGTCTTTGGTTTAGTACACACGATTTACTATGCAATTAAGAGTGGTCATAATTATTTCTATATATCTGGTGGGTGGGCCACAAGAATTATTTCCTCTGGTGGGCCAAAGTACATCTGTAGTAGTAAAACATCAGACCATCCAGGACTGAATACCACTGTAAAATAACAACCAGTGTTCAAAGAATGACCCACATGTGTCGCAGTATTATAACTACCTACACAAATTACAGTGAAGGAAATTAGTATTGGCTCACACCCAGGGCCCCTATAGAAATCAGCACTAAAATACACAAGCAAACCCCTAGACCCAGATGTGAATAGCAAACTGTCAAACTGTGGTTAGAAAAAAAAACATTTTAAAAAGGCTGGCAGCCAAAAGATGGTTGTTTGCTTGTAATAAATAGAATAGTTTGTGGAGAGATGAAGAAGGGATGGTGGATGACCAGAAGTTAACAGAATTAACCAGGTGTAGTTTGAATTGCAAAGTAAGTGATTACAGGTGGTTACATGTAAGTGGGTGTGAGGGAGATGTGACTAATGTCGATTTTGACAGGAAGAGTGAAGAATACAGAGCAGCCAGGTACATTTCTATATTGCATGCTCTCATTCTTAACAGCGGTACTGTGCATCTTGTGTTTGGGGTTAAAGAGGCCCTGTCACCAGATTATAAGTGCCCTATCATCTCTATTGCATGAGATCGGCGCTGCAATGTAGATAACAGTAAAGTTTTTTTTTTTTGGGGAAAACGATCATTTTTGGCCAAGTTATGAGCAATTTTATATTTATGCAAATGAGCCTTCCTAATGGACAACTAGGCGTGTTTTCTCTTATTTTCAACTGGGCGTATATTGTGTTTTTACCAACTGGGCATTGTGAATAGAAGTGTATGACCGCTGACAAATCAGCATCATACACTTCTCATCGTTCCCACCCAGCTTCTTTCACTAAAGACACACAGCGTGACGTCACACACAGGTCCTTCAACCTTGTCGTCGGACAAAGAAGATACATCGGCTCCCTGTCCAAAAGGTTAATATGCTCGTCTCTAGGGAGTTTAATATGCTTAAGAACAACAACCTAAAAGAATTGAGTCAAAGACCAAATTTAAATAAAGAATTATAATTTTTATTATTGCACAACACAAGAAATAAATATATTTACTCACAAGTTTAAAAAGACAAGGATGACTACCACAGTGTGGAAAAAGAAGCCAGACACATGTATATAATGGGGCTACTGTAATAGCATATGCATAGAAAGGATATATATAAGAGACCAAGGTACATAAATAGATTAATAAATAAATAAATTGATTACTAACACCTGGGTATACTTATCAAAAAAAGCTTGTGTAAGGTCCCAAATGATGGTATATGGTTATACTCATTAATGTAGCCTAACATTTGATAATGCATAAATCATTAGTATAAAGTGCACATGTAGTTGAGTGAGAGCAGCTTACCCATATTATAACACACTGCTGTCTTACATTACACCCGACGCGTGTTTCGGCGAGGAATGCCTTCATCCGGACAAATAGGCGTGTTTTCTCTTATTTTCAACTGGGCGTATATTGTGTTTTTACCAACTGGGCGTTGTGAATAGAAGTGTATGACCGCTGACAAATCAGCATCATACACTTCTCATCGTTCCCACCCAGCTTCTTTCCCTAAAGACACACAGCATGACGTCACACACAGGTCCTTCAACCTTGTCGTCGGACAAAGAAGATACATCGGCTCCCTGTCCAAAAGGTCAATATGCTCGTCTCTAGGGAGTTTAATATGTTTACCTGCACATGGTGATGCTGCTGCAAATTCAACTGTACGCCTGGAGCTGATCTGTCTTCTCTCTTCCGACGCCAAGGTTGAAGGACCTGTGGGTGACGTCATCATTCCCATTGTCTGCAGTGAAAGAAGCTGGCTGGGAATGATGACGTCACCCACAGGTCCTTCAACCTTGGCGTCGGAAGAGATAAGACACATCAGCTCCAGTTAAATTTGCAGCAGCATCACCACGTGCAGTTAAGCATAGTAATCGTGTTTTTACTGTCGGTCTATGGATTATTTTACCATTGTGTGACTTATTGTATGTTAATAAAGTATTTTTGTATTTTTGAAAATGTATGTTGGTTTTAAAAGTATGCAACTGTGAGTTATCTTAAAAGATAAAATGCTGTTTTGTCCGGAGAAAGACATTTTTGTTCTATGCTTTTGCGCATTACAGGGGGCCAAACTAGTGCCCCCCAGATAGTGCCCAACCTCACTATGTTGAGATATGCGATTTTGAACTCTGCTACATTGCTTCCGCAGAGTCCAAAAAGGGGGGGGTAGTGATGAGACTGATCAAGAACAATTTTGTTTTGTTTTGAATCTGGTTTAGTTTTGAATTTGGTTTAACTTTAATGAACTAGGAGGTCTACAAAATGTGTGTGAGACCCCAATAAGTATGTGTATAAGAGTAACCCAGATTTTTGAGTTTTTCTGTGCATATGGTTTTAGATTCTTTCAGAACGGCAAATATGGCACTGGGTATGCTGTGCTGTAGTCACTACGAATTGTGTAGGAGACCATCCCCCTCCAGCAAATCTGCAGAGGAGGCCGAGGTGACGTCACTCACAGATGAGTCTTTACAGATTTAGATGAGCAGGAGGTGAAAACTACCCGAACATTGTTGATTTTAGTAAAGCTTTAAGTAAAAATAATTTATTTTGTTGTGGTGTTAATTTGTGGTATTAATTTAGGTATCTATAGGACCTGATGGGGGTGGGATTCTCAAGTGTTCTAGGTTATTAGATGAGTGTGGAGAAGTGTATAACGTTTGGTTTTTATTTTTGAGAATAAATAAGACTACACACTTTTGAAATAGTCTATATGGAACATGGGTTTCCAATGTAAATTTCTAATGAAGAAATACTTCATCATATACAGTATGTACAAGGCAGGTTACAATGCACGAGGTAAATCATCCAGAGACCACGCCCTCCTTCTTGTTCTGCTCAAGAAGTTCTGCTCAAGAAGCGGAGATGGAGGTGCTCGCTGAGGCTTGTAACCTGGCAAAAGGTAAGACAGCCAACATTTACACTGACTCTAGGTACGTTTTTGGAATCGCCCACGATTATGCGCCCATTGGTAGTAGGAGCTTTTTTGGATCATCGGGTAAGCCAATTGAGAGAGCAAGAGATGACAGACCTGCCAATGAGAGCATGTGCAGCCAGGTATCAGCAAATTGGCTTGTCGCTGTATTCAATAATGCCACCACTAGGTCTGTAGAAGCCTGCATGGAATGCGCACAGCATGACATAGGTAAAACAGCAAAGGTACCTATGAAAAGTGCACCCCAGCAAGATTACCCATTCCAGCGACTGCAGAATATACAACTACCCGAGGTAGGTGTGCATGGAAATGTGCTCGTATGTGTAGACCTGTTCTCAGGGTGGCCTGAAGCCTGCCCACTATTTTCCCCACTGCAGAAGTTGTGTGTAGTGACAGGGGAATAGTTTTTACCCCAAGTATTGAACTGGTGTTTGTACAATAACTAAGATATTAGCAGTTCTCTAGATGCTATGCCAAAGTTAGTCTCTTTGATAACGGTATTCAAGAAGTGGGAATATTAAAAACTAAGGTTAAGATTTATATTAGGTTCTGGACCAGCATGCCTTAGCTTTGGACTATTGGAGGCATGTGTCAGTATTATGATTGTGTAAATGATAACTTCTCAGTGGAAGTAGATTCCCATTTGAAAATATTTTTGTTGTGGAAGGAACATTTTAGAGCAGAATATTCTGTGCAATATATATAAAAAGAAGAAGAATCAGTTTGCTTGTATCAGTTTCAGTTACTACCTAATGTGAATGTTTAATGTAAAGATGTCATTTGTTAATGTTTTCTTTCAATTGTATTTTCTGAATAAGATCAATTAATGATTATGCGATGAAAAGATAGTTCTCCACAGGAAGTGTCCAACTGGGAGCAGGAGGCGTGAAAACCAGAATCTAATGGAATGTGGATGGATAAGGAAGGTAAACCGGCAACATCCAAAGCACTCTTGATGGAACTTGCATTGATGATATGTGGCCTCACATATGCCTCCAAGACTGCAAGGATCAATTTGGTAAGATCTAATTGGTATGTCCACGGTTTTACAGCTGTTGCTGCTAAATTCTATTAAAACGGTTTGATTTGCTTACAGAACAGTCCTGGGAGACTGGTACCAACCTTATCATCATGCCCACCTCCCAAAAGAGACTTTCCCAGGTAATACAAATCAGAGTTAGGGAAAAATAGGTCAGATAAACGTATGGTATCTGTGAATATTTCTGTGAGTAGGAGCTGTTACAGGTAATCAGCTCCGTACAAGGTACAAATCCCGCTAAAAAGAGCAGACCGGCAGTCCCCACATGCATTTGCGGGGGCTGGCGATCTTCGTCACGGCAACCGGAGGCCGGACAATGGCCTTCGGCAGCCATGTATGAAAGCCTAGGAGGACCAGTCGGAGGCTGGTCCTCCAAGGCTTCCTGTCAGAGTGACTGTCACGTCACAATGACAGTTAGAACACATTACACTACATAGGTAGTGTAATGTGTTCTAGCAGCGATCAGCACTGCAAGTGTAAATGTCCCCTAGTGGGACAAGTAAAAAAAGTAAAAAAAAGTTGTAAAAATGTTTTAAAAAAGTGTAAAAATAAAAGTTATAAGTTACATAAACCAAAAATGCTTTTTTTCCCCTATAATAAGTCTTCTATTATAGGAAAAAAATGAACACATTAAAAAAAGTACACATATTTGGTATGACCGCGTTCGTAACGACCCCAACTATAAAACGATCATATTATTTTTCCTGCCTGTTCAACACCGCAAAACACAATAAGTAAAAAAACAACAATGCTAGAATCACTATTTTTGGTCAGCACCCCTCCAAAAATATACAATAAAAAGTGATCAAAAAGTCGCATATATGCCAAAATAGTACCAATAAAAACTACAACCCGTCCCGCAAAAAGACAAGCCCTTACACTGCGTTTTTGACTGAAAAATAAAAAAGTTTAGCTCTCAGAATATGGGGACACAAGAAATAATTTATTTTATAAATAAGTGAATTTATTGCGCAAACGCTGCAAAAAACCCAAAAAACTATATACATATAGTATCGCCATAATCGTACGGACACGCAGAATAAAGTAAAATGGCCATCTATAGCCCACGCTGAACGCCATAAAAAAAAAAAAGAATAAAAAACATTGTCAGAATTAACGGTTTTTGGTCACCTTGCTTGCCAAAAAATGGAATAAAAAGTGATAAAACAAATCGCATGTACCCTAAAATGGTACCAATGAAAACTACAGATTGTCCTCCAACAAATAAGCCCTCACACAGCTCTGGTGAAGAAAAATAAAGAAGTTATGCCTCTCAGAATATGGCGATGCAAAATGTGCAGTGTTCCAAAAGCGGATAAGATTGGGCACCATTTATCAGTGCGACACTGGCCACATATCTGCGGATTGTTATTTATTTACCCCATTATTATATTCTCTTATTATGCCCTGATGTTCTACGCTCAGATTACATATGCCCCACATTATAAACTGAAATATCAGCAAAACGCCAAACAGAACTACTACCAAGCTAAATCTGCACTCCAAAAGCCAAATGGTGCTCCCACCCGTCTGAGCCCTACAGCGTGCCCAAACGGCAGTTTACGCCCACCGATATGGCATCGCGATACCCGGGAGAACCAGGTTAATATTTTATGAGGTATTTGTCTTCAGTGGCACAAACTGGGCAAAACATATAGTGCACTAAAATGGCATATCAGTGGAAAATTGTAATTTTCACGCGCATTAACCCGACATTAACTTCGCGCACCACGACTTAATAGCATGTTGTGGTGTGGGGGGTGATGTATGGAGCGGGCTCACACGCTGAGCCAGCGCCATATGCTGTGGGTGTCAACTGTGTATTACAGCTGACACCCAGGACTACCCGACAGGAACAGCGATCGCGCTATTACAGGAGCCTGTAAAAATTACAATATACTGCAATACATTAGTATTGCAGTGTATTGTACAGGCTATCTTCTGATTGCTGGTTCAAGTCCCCTAGGGGGACTAATAAAATGTGTAAAAACAAAAGTAAATAGTTATTATTAGTGAAAAAAAATTAAATAAATATTTAACTGGTTGCCGACACAGGACGAAAATGCTCAAGTACTTGACGCATTAGGATGAGCATTAGGATGTGGCAGCCATCTGTGCGCACGATTGAGAACGGGGCAATGGTTGTAATACACAGCCACGGCCCCGCTCCGACAGCGGAGAGTAGAGAAACATCTTCTCTCCGCCGTTAACCCTTTGAATACCGCGATGAAAGCTGATCGTGGCGTTCAAGGAGAGGGCACTGCACTTTGATCTCGTCACAGAAGATAACTGTGACGCGATCAAAGCCCACAACTTGTATGGCCAGACAGCCCAGGGTCCATTGAAGGACCCCAGGGCTGTCTGAACATATTTCCTGTTGTTATGGCAAACTGAGGTATGCCCTAACAACTGCCTGTGTACAATCAGTACACAGGCTAATATACTAGCATATAGAGCTATGCCAGTACATTACAGTTACAAAATCAAAATCAAAATGATAAATCCCTTTATGGGATTAAAAAAAAAAGTTAAATGAATGTAAAAACAAATTAATGATAAATAAATAAAAAGTAAAAAAATACACAGAAACACACATTTTTAATAATAAACTTTTTAAAATATAAGTCCCAAAACATGAAATAATATAGACATATTTGGTTTTGCCATGACTGTAACAACCTGTACAACAAATTTATAACATTATTTATGATTATCGGTGTATGATGTAAAAAACTAAATATTAAAACTGTTGCGGAACTGTTTTTTTTCTGCATTTTCGCCAAAATATAAAATTTATATAAATGAAACGATAATGCCTTTGTACCAAAAATGGATACTTACATAAAGTACAACTCGTCCCGCAAAAAACAAAGTCTCATACAACTACGTCGTACAAAAAATAAAAGAGTTATGAGCGTCGGGTTGCAAAGTGGGAAATATAAAAAAATTGTTCTGTCAAGGTCAAAGTTGTCCGTGTCCTTAACCCCTTCCCGCTCCTGGACGTACTATTAGGTCATGGTAGCTGTATCGTTCGCGCTCCATGACCTAATAGTACGTCTCGGGAGTAACGGCCGTTTCGGCCATCCTCCCGACACATACAGGAGCTGTGACAGCTGCTATCTCGTACAGCAGCTGCCGCAGCTCCTACAGCGGGTACCGATCACTGTGTCCCCGCTGATTAACCCCTTAAAAGCCGCGTTCAATAGCGATCGCGGCTTTTTAGGGGTTAAGTAACAATCGCCGGCCTGCTACACGATAGCGGCCGGCGATTGTAACTATGGCAACCGGACACCAAACAATGGCGTCCGACTATGCCATCGACGGAAGCCTAGTGGGTCCTGACGAAGTCAGGACCCACTATGCTTGCTGTCAGTGAGTAACTGACAGCTCTAATACACTGCACTACGCATGTAGTGCAGTGTATTAGAATAGCGATCAGGGCCTCCTGCCCTCAAGTCCCCTAGTGGGACAAATTAATAAAGTTAAAAAAAAGTTGTGTAAAAATAAGAAAATAAAAGTTTTAAAAGTAATAAAAGTAAAAATCCCACCTTTTCCCTTATCAGTCTTTTATTATTAATAAAAATAGATAAATAAACAAATAAACTATACATAATTGGTATCGCCGCATCCGTAATGGCCTGAACTACAAAATGATTTCGTTATTTATCCCGCACGGTGAATGCCGTAAAAGAAAATAATAATAAACCGTACCAAAATCACAATTGTTTGGTCACTTCACCTCCCAAAAAATGGAATAAAAAGAGATCAAAAAGTCGCATGTACCTAAATAGGGTACTGATCGAAACTACAGTTCGTTACGCAAAAAATAAGTCCTCGCACGGCTTTATTGATGGAAAAATAAAAAAGTTCTGGCTCTTAGAATAAGGTAACACAAAAAGTGAATGATTTTTTACAAAACTTATTTTATTGTGCAAACGCCATAAGACATAAAAAAAACTATAAACATCTGGTATCGCCATAATCGTATCGCCCCGCAGAATAAAGTAAATGTGTAATTTATAGCGCACGGTGAATTCTGTAAAAAAAAATAGAATAAAAAAACAATAGTAGAATTGCTGCTTTTTAGTCACCACGTCACCTAAAAATAGAATAAAAACTGATCAAACAGTCGCATGCACCCCATGAAAACTACAATGAATTCCTCAAGGGGTCTAGTTTCCAAAATGGGGTCACTTTTGGGGGGTTTCCACTGTTTTGGCACCACAAGACCTCTTCAAACCGGACATGGTGCCTAATAAAAAAGGGGGCTCAAAATCCACTAGGTGCTCCTTTGCTTCGGAGGCCGGTGCTTCAGTCCATTACCGCACTAGGGCCACATGTGGGATATTTAGAAAAACTGCAGAATCTGGCCAACAAATATTAAGTTGCGTTTCTCTGGTAAAACCTTTTGTGTTATAGAAAAAAATGCTATAAAAAGGATTTTCTGACAAAACTAAATATGTAAATTTCACCTCTACTTTGCTCTAAATTCCTGTGAAACACCTAAAGAGTTCATAAACTTTCTAAATGCTGTTGTGAATACTTTGAGGGGTCTAGTTTCTAAAATGGGGTGTTTCATAGGGGTGTCTAATATATGGGCCCCTCAAAGCAACTTCAGAACTGAACTGGAACCTAAAAAAAAATAAAAATGAGGCAATACTTCGCTTCTCCTAATGAGCATTGCCTACTCCAAGATGACCCCAGTTTTGACCGTTTGCATAAATGGAGACCCCTATTAGACCGTTTCAGTGCCCGGTTTTCCCAAGCATACACCACCGAGACGTGTATTTATATTCATGAGTCCTTGGTACATTTTAAAGGGAGGCTTCAATTCCGCCAGTACCTGCCGGGTAAGAGGGCAAGGTATGGTGTTAAGATGTATAAGCTGTGCGAGAGTGCATCAGGGTATACCTACAAATTTAGGATATATGAAGGGAAAGGACACCAGTATTCAGCCCCCAGAATGCCCCCCCCCATACTGGGAGTTAATGCAAAAATTGTGTGTGATTTGGTGCTGCTGGACCAGGGTTACCACCTCTACCTGGATAATTTTTATACCAGCGTCCCACTCTTCAACTGCCTCGCTTCCATAAGTCCTGCGGCATGCGGCACCGCTAGAAGAAATCTGAGAGGCCTCCCTAAGACTCTTTTTGGGCAAACACTCAGAAGGGGTGAGAGCAGGGCACAATCTAGCAGCAACATATTGTGTGTCAAGTACAAGACAAGAGAGATCTCACACCAGTACCCATGTACCTGTACGAGGTACCAGTACTGAGACCCCCAAACCAGACTGCATCCTGGATTCCAATAGGTACATGGGAGGGGTGGACTTGTCAGATCAAGTCCTGAAGCCCTACAGACCATGCGGTGTGGTATAAGGAGCTGGCCGTGCACATCATAAAGATGGCATTGTACAATGTGTACATGCTACGTCGATGTACAGGCCAGACGGGAACTTTCCTGGAACTTCAAGAGGTAGTTATCAAGAAACTAATTTTTAGGGACCAAGAAGGGGGGACACCCAGTACTTCTAGAAGCGAGGCCACACGCATCGTACCAGGGCAACACTTTCCAGGAGAAGTTCCCCAAAAAGGCAAGAAGGGAAAAAGTCAAAAGAGGTGCGAAGTCTGCTATAAGAGGGGGATAAGGAAGGACACAATATATCAATGTGACACGTGTCCCGAAAAACTAAGGCTCCGTATGAAAGAGTGCTTCAAAATGTATCATACATCCCTTGATTTTTAATCTACCCCAGTTTTACTTACCCTGATGCACTCCGCACATCTTATCCCCCTCATCTTTCCCTTCTGAGCCCTACCGTGTGCCCAGGCAGCTGATAACAGCCACATGTAGGGTATTGCCATACCCGTGAGAACCCACATTAGAGTTTATGGGGTGTATGTCTCCTGTCAAAATGCTCACTACACCTCTAGATGAATGCCTTAAGGGTGTAGTTTTTAAAACGGGGTCACTTCTTGCGGGTTTCAACTGTACTGGTACCTCAGGGGCTTCTGCCTACATGACTTCGCACCAGAAAATCCCCAGTAGGCCAAATGGTGGTCCTTTCCTTCTGAGCCCTCCCATGGGTCCAAATGTCAGTTTATCACCACAAATTGGGCAACTAAATGGGGTACTTTATTTCTTGTGAAAATAAGACATTTTGAGCTAAAACTACATATTATTGGAAAAAAAAATATTATTTTAAATTCCCAGCCCAATTCAAATAAGTTCTGTGAAGAAACTGTGGGGTCTAAATGGTCACATTACCCATCAATTAATTCCTTGAGGGGTGTTGTTTCCAAAATGGGGTCACTTCTGGTGGGTTTCTATTGCTTTGATACCTCTGGGGCTCTGCAAATGCGACATGGCACTCGAAAACCAATCCAGCAAAATCTGCACTCTAAAGAACACACAGCGCTCCTTCCCTTCTGAGGCCACCCATGGGCCCAAACGGCAGTTTATCGCCACAAATGAGGTATTGCTGCACTCAGGACAAATGGGGCAACAAAATGGGGTATTTTGTTCCCTGTGAAAATAAGACATTTTTATCAAAAATGACATCTTATTGGAAAAAATGTCATTTTTTAAATTTCACAGCCCAATTCAAATAGGTGCTGTGTAAAAACTGTGGGGTCAAAATGGTAACAACAACCATAAATGAATTCCTTGAGGGGTGTAGTTTCTGAAATGGTGTCACTTTTGGGGGATTCCTACTGTTTTAGCACCTCAACATGCTGCCTAAAATATATTCTAATAAAAAAGAGGCCTCAAAATGCACTAGGTGCTTCTTTGCTTCTAGTGCTTGTGTTTTGGTCCACGAGCACACTAGAGACACATGTGGGACATTTCTAGAAACTGCAGAATCTGGACAATACATATTTAGTAGTGTTTCTCTGGTAAAACCCTCTGTGTTACAGAATTTTTTTTAATACAATTGAAATTCAGCAAGAAAAGTCACATTTGCAAATTTCACCTCTACTTTTCTTTAATTTCTGTGAAATGCCTGAAGGGTTAAATAAACTTTCTAAATGCTGTTTTGAATACTTTGAGGGGTCTAGTTTTCAAAATGGGGTGTTTTATGGGGGTTTCTAATACATAGGCCCCTCAAAGCCTCTTCGGAACTGAACAGGTGCCTTAAAAAAAAAGGCTTTTGAAATTTTCTTAAAAATATGAGAAATTGCTGTTTATGTCCTAAGCCTTGTAATGTCCAAGAAAAATAAAAGAATGTTCAAAAGCGATGCCAATCTAAAGTAGACATATGGGAAATGTGAACTAGTAACTATTTTGGGTGGTATAACCGTCTGTTTTACAAGCAGATGCATTTAAATTCTGAAAAATTATATTTTTTATAAATTTTCTCTAAATTTAGCAGTTTTTCACCAATAAACACTGAATATATCGTCCAAATTTTACCACTATCATAAAGCCCAATGTGTCACGAGAAAACAATCTCAGAATCGCTTGGATAGGTTTAAGCATTCCGACGTTATTACCACATAAAGTGAAATATGTCAGATTTGAAAAATGGGCTCTGAGCCTTAAGGCCAAAACGAGGCTGCGTCCTTAAGGGGTTAAGGAGTTAAAGTCCAAATAAAAACATTTTCACATTTTTTTCTCTAAAGTAATGTAAAAAAAATTATTACAATATACCATTATTTAACTCGCATGGCGAACGCCATGAAAAATAAGGAATTTAAAACGGCAAAATCACTGTTTTGTGGTCACCTTGGCTCTACCAAAAAATGTAATAAGAAGTGCTCAAAAAGTTGTATGTACCAAAAAATGGTACCAATGAAAACTACAGCTCGTCCCACAGAAAATAAGTCCTCACACCACTCTATTGACGGAAAAATAAAAAAGTTATGGCTTTTGGAAAGCGGGCAGGGAAAAAACGAAAAAGAAAAAGCAAAAAATGGATGAGTCCGGAAAGGTTTAATTAATTTCTAATGAAAAAAACATTTATGACCACATGTGGGGTATTGCCGTATTCGGGAAAATTTGCTTTACAAATGTTGGAGTGCTTTTTCCTCCTTTATCATTCGTGAAATTCAAAAAATGCAACATTTATTGGAAATAATGTTGATATTCATTTTCACGGCGTAATTCTAATAGTTTCTGCAAAAGACCTGTGGGGTCTAAATGCTCACTATACACCTAGATAGATTCCTTAAGGGGTGTAGTTTCCCAAATGGAGTAACTTTTGTATGGTTTCCACTGTTTTGGCCTCTCAGGGGCTTTGCAAATGCGACATGTCACCCAAAAACCATTTCAGCTAAATTTGAGCTCCAAAAGCCAAATAGCGCTCCTTCCCTTCTAAGGCCTGCTGTTGGTCCAAACAGCAGTTTATTACCACATATGGCATATTTCCGTAATCGGGAGAAATTGTTTTACAATTGTTGGTGTGCTTTTTCTCCTTTATTCCTTGTAAAAATTAAAAATGTGTCTGTTTTTTCTGAAAAAAAGTAGATTTTTACCTTTACAGACTAATTCCAATGAATTCAGCAAAACAACTGTGGGGTCAAAATGCTAACTTTACCCCTAGAAAAATTCATTGAGGAGTGCAGTTTCCAAAATGGGGTCACTTTTGGGGGGTTCACTGTTTTGGTCCCTCCAGTGCATTGCAAACACGACACGGCACTGAAAACTATTCCATCAAAATCCGAAATCCGAATGGTGCTCCTTCTCTTCTGAGCCCTGCTGTGGGTCCAAACAGCTGTTTATTACCACATATGGGGTATTCCTATAATCAGCAGGAAATTGCTTTACATATTTTGGGGTGTTTTTCTCCTTTATTCCTTGTAAAAATTAAAAATTTCTACGTTTTTTCAGAAAAAGTAGATTTTCATCTTCACATACTAATTCAAAGAAATTTAGCAAAAAAAAACAACTGTGGGTTCAAAATGCTAACTATACCCATAGATAAATTCCTTGAGGGGTGTAGTTTCCAAAATGGGGACACTTTTGGGGGGTCTTTACTGTTTTGGCACCACAAGGTCTCTTCAAACCTGACATGGTGCCTAAAATATATTCTTCAAAAAAAGAGGCCCCAAAATCCAATAGGTGCTCCTTTGCTTCTGAGGCCTGTGCTTCAGTCCATTAGTACTTTAGGGCAACATGTAGGATATTTAGAAAAACTGCAGAATCTGGGCAATAAATATTGAGTTGCGTTTCTCTGGTAAAAGTTTCTGTGTTACAGAAATTTTTTTATTCCAAATTAATTTTGGCAAAAAAAATAACATTTGTAAATTCCCTCTCTACTTTGCTTTAATTCCTGTGAAACCCCTAAAGGGTTAAAACACTTCTGAATGCTGTTTTGAATACTTTTAGGGGTGCAGTTTTCAAAATGGGGTGATTTATGGGGACTTTCTAATATATAAGGTCCTTAAAGCCACTTCAGAACTGAACTGGTTCCTGAAAAAATAGCTTTTTGAAATTTTCTTGAAAATAAGAGAAATTGCTGCTCAAGTTCTAAGCCTTGTAACGTCCTAAAAAAATAAAAGAATGTTCAAAAAATGATGCAAACATAAAGTAGACATATGGTAAATACTAGAAAAGAAGAAAAAACACACGGCGCCACATAGTGCAATTATCCGGAGGTCAAAAAACAACAAATGATGCTAGGGTAATTTGCACTCACCTAGTTGGGTTATGCTGACCAGGCATAACACTGTTGGAGGGTGTGGAACGATCTCCAGGGAGCACACTGCTGTGGAGATGCGAAGTAAGGAGACACACCCAGGGTGTGTACAGCCAAATGCGATCTGTAGCTGCTGCCAAGGTCCAAGGGCCGGTGAACGCGAATTCACCGTCAGAGTGAAGGTAAAGGATAGAAAAAAAGGGACCGATGCAAGGCGCTGCTAATAACAAATTAGGTGTTTATTGAAGATGGGATAATGGTAGGCTACGCGTTTCGACGCAGGAATTGCGTCTTCATCAGGCCATGAACATACACAAAAAAACATCTCATATATATATATACACATGTCAGTAATCAAAAACCGACCAATCACCAGGGGGAAATAGGGAGGGGACACAGGGTGTTTGCTACGAGGAATAGGACAAAAACCCGCTAAAAGAACAACCACGTTTGATTAAAAAAGTGTGTGCCAATTAGATAAAAGAGCGATATGATAATTGAATTTGACATATAGGAAAAAATAACAGAACATAATAATATAAGCCCAATTGATAGGATATATAAAAAATTTGACATACAAGCCGTATTAATAACACAAAAGCCGGCAAATAGGACAAGCGGTAAGATAAAATACCATATAATTCTCAAATGGAAAGGAATAGTGCTCGGTCTATTAAAAACGAAAATAACATTTAATAATTAAATCTGACGATTCTGAATAAAAATTACGATATTATAACCATGAATAGATTCATAGGAGACCAGAATACTAATCAGCGCAAAAAAGGAAAGGTCAGTGGCGTCTTCGTAGTCATAACAACACCACTATTATGATAATACATCGGTGCACGAGGACTATGTTGAATGAGTAAAACGATTTATATAAAATACAAATTAAACAAATTATCATTATGCCTACATAAAACGATGTGTTAGAAAAAACAGTCACGAATTATTGACTAGAAAATTGCAAAGGGCGATCAAGCATTTATAACTAAAATAAAATCTATATTCGATGGAACATCAGAACCAATAAAAAGATATGTAAATTTAGCTATAACTCATAATAAAAAATTCCAAACCACGTCTAAAAAACCGGATGCTATAATTACTCTAGTAACCAAAGGAAGGATGACATCTATGATGCTTTAATGCCATAGATATAAGTTAATTATAAGTTATATTAATATTAATAATACCAATAATAACACGGATTTCCAACCCAAAATATAAAGCAATATATATATTACGGGAAATATGGACGACATTACCGCAATGCAAGAAAAACAATTATATAACAGAAAATCTGATTATGAAAAATAAGCCTGATGTTAGAATAAAACATTACAATTGCCAATGAGATATAATAAACCTATATTGGATTTGTGACTTTTTTTGTACGTTTTTTTGTATCTAAGAGGACAATTACTAGTTATATGTGTATACGGGAGACAAAACTGTTTATGATTTGGAACTAATCTAAAGAGGACTCACTAATATCATTCAAGCCTTCAGGGTGAAGTGTACACAATTTGTAGATCCAATAATTCTCACGCTGTTTTAAGCATAAAAATCTATTAGTGTAGTCTGCAGGTATTTGCTCAATGGGAGTAATGCTTATACAGTCAAAATTGCAATTATGTCTATATAGGCAATGTCGGGATACACTATGTTTAGAAAAACCTCTGCTAACATTTGACCTGTGATTATTAATCCTTTTACGTAGGGTTTGGGTAGTACGTCCTATATACTGTAATTTACAGGTGCATTGTAGCAGGTAAACTACATATTCACTGCCACAATTTAAAAAACTTTTAATGCCAAATGATTCTGATGTTACTATAGACGTAAAATTGGTGACCTTATGTGTAATGTTGGAACAACACATACACCTGGGCAATCCGCAACGAAATGAGCCTAATAGTGATGGTTGTAGCCTTGAGATGCATGAATTACCTTGGTTTTGCAGTTTACTTGGGGCCAATAAATTTTTAAGAGTTTTGGACCTTCTAAAAGTGACCTTAGGTAGAGGGGGGAGTAACCCCTTGAGAACCGGATCGTTACAAAGGATATGCCAATGCTTACACAGGATTGACCTAATCGATTTGCTCCCAGCATTAAAGGTCGTAATAAAATTATATTTATAATCAAAATGATCAACTTTCTTATCCACTACTTTTACACATTCTTCTTGAGTCATTTCTGTTGCTCTGGATTGTGCTCCTTCAATAAGACTAATCGGGAAATGTTTCTCCCTAAATCTTTTCCTTAGAATCAAACATTCATTTTTAAAATCAACCGGATTGGAGCAGTTTTTCCTAATTCTCCGAAATTGTCCAAACGGGACATTCCGGAGCCACGGGGGATAGTGGGCACTTGTAAAATCCAGATAGCTATTTACATCCACTGTCTTGAAATGTGTTCTGGTTGTGAATGTGTCACCATTTCTACAGATAGTTAGATCTAGAAAATCAATTGTGTCTTCCGAATATGTGTGCGTAAAATTCAAACCATAGGAATTTGTATTTAAAAATTCAATAAAGGAAATAGCAAAGGCCTCGTCGCCACTCCATACAAAAAACAAATCGTCAATAAAACGTTTATAAAATAGTATATTCTTGCGAAATGGATGCTCGCACCAAATATGATTGTTTTCAAACCGGCCCATATAGAGGTTTGCATAAGATGGGGCAAACCTGGAACCCATTGCGCATCCCTTGATTTGACGATAATATTTATTTTCGAACCTAAAAGTATTGTGTTGTAAGATAAAATCAATACATTGTATTAGAAAATTATTTTGTTCAGTTGGTATGCGGACTTCCATAGACAAAAAGTGAGAAATAGCTTCAATCCCTAAAGTGTGTGGAATATTAGAATATAGTGCAGATACGTCTGCTGTAAGGAAACTCACTTTGCTAAACTTATAACCATCATTGAAAACCTTGAGATCCCTTATGAGCTGTGAAGAATCCTTCAGAAAGGAGGGTAAATCTAGGACGAAGGGCTGGAGATGTAAATCTAAATAATGAGACAGGTTACTCGTGAGAGAACCTATACCTGAGATAATAGGCCGACCAGGTGGGGAAGAAATGGATTTATGAATTTTCGGTAAGTGATATCAAAATGGTGTATTTGGAAATGAAACCGATAGAAACTTTTTTTCTTTTTTTGATAAAAGACACTTAGTAAATGCTGACCCTATCAAATAGTTATATTCAATGAGATCGGATGGTATGGTATTTGTTGACAATTTTTCATAGAATGTAACATCAGATAGAATTCTATATGCCTCATTTATATATTCTGAACGATCCTGGATGACAATACCCCCTCCCTTATCAGCTGAGCGTATCACAATCAGATGATTATTTTGGAGGGATTTCAATGCCCTTCTTTCACAAAAAGAAAGATTGTCAATTATCATATTGGGTTTTTCCAAAGCTTTAAATTCGTTACCAACTAAAGTGGAAAATGTATCCAAATAAGGACCTCTATGGTGTAGAGGATAAAATGATGACTTGGAATGTACCTCCACCTGGACGGGTGGTGGTGCACCTATAGGGGAGCTGTCGCCAGGGGGGCCTGGCACAGCAACCGCATGAGGTATTAACGAAAAATGCCTAAGTAAAGTCAATTTTCTGATGAATCTATTTAAATCCATAAACAAATTAAAACCGTCAGGCATGGAAGTAGGGCAAAAGGACAACCCCTTGGATAAAAGTGCATTTTCATTATCCTTGAGAATATAACTAGAAAGATTGAATATTTTTATTGTCTTAGTCTGTGTTTTTTCGATAGTTTGGATTGATTTACTATATCTATTTTTCCCACCTTTACATCCTCTAAATCTATTTCTAGCTTTCTTTTGGTTGAAATTTTTTGAATTTTTGGAAAGAAGGATGTTATTGCTTGGGATTTGGGGCTTTTTAGGTAAGGTAGAAGGAATTCCTGTGAATGTGAAATGGGAGTGACCGGAGGCACCGTGATGTGTAGGGGTAGCCCTAAAAAAGAGACCGTAGCTAAAGTATTATCCATGAATTGTGAATGTTCACTTGGGTTATTGATGGGCTGTAACAAAGATTTATCCGGACTATCAATAATTAACTGTGTTTCATGTAGGGATAATTCTAATAAAGTTGGGGGGATATAGTTTGTGACCGAAAAATCAATGGAATCATTGAAGAGGGGAGACTGCATAGGTGATGAAGGGGGAGTATCAGGTGTAAGATTAAGGAGTTTGAGATGAGCTTGAAGATCTGTGGATTTGAATGCATGTACTGGAATAGAACCCAAGGGGAGACTGTTGTGGGTAGGTGTATGTTTGGGAAGGGAGATAATAGGAATGGGGGTCAATGCTAGCAAATTTTTGGCAATTTTGACTGGAATAGATATGGGTGTAGTTTTGGTAGTTCTAGTTACAGGGCCTCTATTTTTGAAAAAAGTGCTATTTTTAATCAAAGCTCCTGACTTAGCATTGGGGTCAGCATGGTTGAAGTGAACCTTATTAGCAGTAGTAACCATGGGCGTTTGTGCGATTTGGACGGACTTGCTAGCCCTCCAATCGCCTGATATATCAGTCTGATAATCCTGTCTATCCCTCTTCAGTTTTTTGGTTTTTCTAATAATTAAATCCTTTTCAAAGGCATTTAATCTATTTTTGGTTGATACCTCCAGATTGTTAAAATCTGGGTGCTCAAAAAAAGTCTTAAGTTGTTCACAAATTGATATAATGTTGTGGGTCAATAAATTACAACTAGCTTGTCTTTTGGCAAGCAATAATTTCAAAAAACCAATGGAACAGTTTTTTGCATGATCCAGCCAGGTATGACTGAATTGTGGATCATTTTGGTAGGGTGTGTAGAATAAAATTCTCAAACCCCTAGGTGTAATATTCTCAGTAATGTACATTTCCAAAAAACAACAATCAATATTCTGGAATGCTTCATCTTTCAGATTATTCTCAAGTGTGAGATACAAGTCAGTCATTTCCTTTGTTCTTTCAATCGAGAAACCATTACTCACTGTTGGAGGGAAATCGTCCAAAGTGTCTACTCCAATGGAACTAGAAATTAAAAGCTCCCGAGAGCGTTTCCTTTCCGTGACAAAATCCAACATTATGGAGAAGCAAATGCAAAGATCCAAGGTCCAATCCTTTGTAAATCAAGAGGCAGGACAGAGAAGTCAATCACAATGATTTGTAGATGGAAAACGCTGGGTAAGGATGATAATGCAATAATAAAGGCTGCCTGTGACGAGAGGATCTCAATTAGACCTTGTGAAGATCACCAAAGGAATCCCTCGATAGCGGGAGTGTGGCTCTGTAGGAATATACCACAACCCGAATGTGGATACTAGAAAAGAAGAAAAAACACACGGCGCCACATAGTGCAATTATCCGGAGGTCAAAAAACAACAAATGATGCTAGGGTAATTTGCACTCACCTAGTTGGGTTATGCTGACCAGGCATAACACTGTTGGAGGGTGTGGAACGATCTCCAGGGAGCACACTGCTGTGGAGATGCGAAGTAAGGAGACACACCCAGGGTGTGTACAGCCAAATGCGATCTGTAGCTGCTGCCAAGGTCCAAGGGCCAGTGAACGCGAATTCACCGTCAGAGTGAAGGTAAAGGATAGAAAAAAAGGGACCGATGCAAGGCGCTGCTAATAACAAATTAGGTGTTTATTGAAGATGGGATAATGGTAGGCTACGCGTTTCGACGCAGGAATTGCGTCTTCATCAGGCCATGAACATACACAAAAAAACATCTCATATATATATACACATGTCAGTAATCAAAAACCGACCAATCACCAGGGGGAAATAGGGAGGGGACACAGGGTGTTTGCTACGAGGAATAGGACAAAAACCCGCTAAAAGAACAACCATGTTTGATTAAAAAAGTGTGTGCCAATTAGCATCATAGATGTGATCCTTCCTTTGGTTACTAGAGTAATTATAGCATCCGGTTTTTTAGACGTGGTTTGGAATTTTTTATTATGAGTTATAGCTATATTTACATATCTTTTTATTGGTTCTGATGTTCCATCGAATATAGATTTTATTTTAGTTTTAAATTCTTGATCGCCCTTTGCAATTTTCTAGTCAATAATTCGTGACTGTTTTTTCTAACACATCGTTTTATGTAGGCATAATGATAATTTGTTTAATTTGTATTTTATATAAATCGTTTTACTCATTCAACATAGTCCTCGTGCACCGATGTATTATCATAATAGTGGTGTTGTTATGACTACGAAGACGCCACTGACCTTTCCTTTTTTGCGCTGATTAGTATTCTGGTCTCCTATGAATCTATTCATGGTTATAATATCGTAATTTTTATTCAGAATCGTCAGATTTAATTATTAAATGTTATTTTAGTTTTTAATAGTATTTAATAGTTTTTAATAGTATTTTATCTTACCGCTGTAATGGCAGGAAGGAGGTGAAGGGAAAGTGAGCCCTAATCTACCCACCGCCCTGTCCCTGCCTACTTGCAACGACCCGCCCTAGGCGACGAGGTACAACTGGGCGGCGGTCCCTACGCTGTCTAAGTGCACAGGAAAACAAACAGGGAACACGCAGGGGAAGGGGCAGTAGCCACGGAACGCCATGAGGAAACGGAGCGGCGAACGAACAGTCAGGACCAGGACGAAGTGAGTACACCCGAGCGGGCACGGAGACAGAAGCAAGCCAGGGGCAAAGCAAAGCAGGTCAAGCAGAACTGCAGCAAGGCAGAAGCACGGCAGAAGCAGGCTGGAGCAAGCAGCAGTGGGGCCAGGAATCCAAAAGAATTACAAGCACTGAAGGAGAGAACAGGGCAGGTAATAAAGGACAGGGGGCGGAGCTAACTCCGACAGACCAGGCCGCGATAGGCTCTCCCACTCCTGAGCCTGCCACCCTGGTTGGTGGGAGATGGTGTCAGTCGAACAGGTCTGGCCTCAGGTGTGGACTGATTAATCCCAGGAGTATACCTAGATGAAGTACCTGGCAGATCCCTAACAACCGCTTGTCCTATTTGCCGGCTTTTGTGTTATTAATACGGCTTGTATGTCAAATTTTTTATATATCCTATCAATTGGGCTTATATTATTATGTTCTGTTATTTTTTCCTATATGTCAAATTCAATTATCATATCGCTCTTTTATCTAATTGGCACACACTTTTTTAATCAAACTTGGTTGTTCTTTTAGCGGGTTTTTGTCCTATTCCTCGTATCAAACACCCTGTGTCCCCTCCCTATTTCCCCCTGGTGATTGGTCGGTTTTTGATTACTGACATGTGTATATATATATGAGATGTTTTTTTTGTGTATGTTCATGGCCTGATGAAGACGCAATTCCTGCGTCGAAACGCGTAGCCTACCATTATCCCATCTTCAATAAACACCTAATTTGTTATTAGCAGCGCCTTGCATCGGTCCCTTTTTTTCTATCCTTTACATATGGTAAATGTAAACTAGTAACTATTTTGTGTGGCATTACTATCTGTTTTACAAGCAGATACATTAAAATTTAGAAAAATGCTAATTTTTGCTAATTTTCTCAAAATCTTGTTGATTTTTTACAAATAAATATTCAATTTATTGACCAACTTTTTTCACTAACAAAGTACAATATGTCAAGAGAAAACAATCTCAGAAACACTTGGATAGGTAAAAGTATTCCGAAGTTATTACCACATGTCAAATTTGAAAAATCGGCTTCGTCCTGAAGGCCAAAACAGGCACAGTCCTGAAGGGGTTTAGGGCCTGTCATTGTTATTGTATGTACTTAGAACAACTTTTATATTATAAAACCACCGAAAAAGGCCATACTTACAAATGGACACAGCCAGGTCAGAAACGCTGATGAAGGAGTGAGCAGGTGCTTTAAATAATAATAGCCACTCCCACTGGTCTTGAGGGGAGTGGTGTGTGGTGCATGGGATGTGTGGTAAGGAATAATAAATGAATGATAAAAATGATGTTCTAACTTTTATATTATGTAGATGTTGTTATCACCAGATGAGCATTTATGTTAACAATTGATAAAGGTTGGGTCCCCAGCAAGTGCCAAAAAACTTGAACGAAAAGACTTTTTAACATCATTACTGAGAGGCATTTTGAACTTCATTACTGAGAGGTGGCAAATTACAATCTGAGGTGTTTTATGTGGAGTTATGAGGTGAAGGTCACTGGTCGGTGTCACTGATAAGTAAGAAGTACATGGCAGTAATGGGAACCCTGAGATTATGTTATCTGGGCGTCTTCAGGTTTGAGAAAGATGCTGCCCACAACCTGTTATATCGGCAGTGGTAAAAGTTCCATTAGTACAGTAAGTGACAGTGCAACACAATTATGAGCAATACATGTACCGTGGCAGGAGAATTTGGATTATTGCCAACATTAGTAGGTTTAGCAGTACAGAATGCTCATAAGGCTTTATTCAGACGAACGTAAAATACGCGCGTGCAACGCGCGTGATTTTCACGTGCGTTGCCCGTAGCTATATTTGTCAATGGGGCCGTGCAGACATGGCAGCGTTTTTTGCGCAGCGTTGCTCCGTTGCCAAAAACTCACGACATGTCCGTTGATTCAGCGTTTTCAACGCATCACGCACCCATTGAAGTCAATGGGTGCGTGAAAACCACGCATGTCGCACGGAAGCACTTCCGTGCGAACTGCGTGTTTGCGCAACAGCTGTCAAAAGGATGAATGTAAACAGAAAAGCACCACGTGCTTTTCTGTTTCCGAACATCCAACCGGAGTGTCTTTGCGATTAGCGAACCCCGACAACCGAAGCTAACTTCACCGGGTTCGGCCAAACTCGTTTTGGCCGAACCCGGCAAAAAAAATTCCGGTCCGCGACGTCGGGAGACATTCACTGTGCATGGTGCGGAAAGAGTTAAATTGTTTCAGCACCATGGACAGTGACTTGGGATCCCAAAATACATGAACCTGTAAAAAAAAACGAAGTTCTAACTTACCGATTACTTCTGTCTCCTTCCTGCAGTCCGACCTCCCGGGATGACACTTCAGTTCAAGTGACAGCTCCAGCCAATCACAGGCCAAGCACAGGCTGCAGCCAATCACAGGCTGCAGCGGTCACTTGGACTGCCGCGTCATCCAGGGAGGTGGGGCCCGATGTCAAGAGAGGCGCGTCACCAAGGACGCGTCACCAAGGCAACGGCCGGGAAGTTCTCGGTAAGTAGGAACTTTATCTTTTTTTTTACAGGTTTTTCGCTGTTGTGTTCGGCATTCACTGTCGAGGGTGCTGAAAGATTTAGCTCTTTCAGCACCTTGGACAGTGACGGGCGTCGACAAGCCTCATCTCTATGATGCCGGCTGCGCGAAAATCACGCAGCCGCGCATCAGACACGGATGACACACGCAGCTGTCAAATGGTTTTTGCGCGCGCAAAACGCTGCGTTGTTTGCGCGCGCAAAAACGCAACGCTCGTGTGAATCCAGCCTAATATAGAGAAAGTGGCTGACAGATTTGACTATATTACAGATTATGATTGTGTTTGATGTTTTGATAGCTACCCAAGTAGTTGGCCCAGCATGTTGCCATTATAAAGAAATTTTTGGGGCATTATACCAAGTATAATGGAGTTCAAATATGACGTAGAGCAAGTTAAGAAAATAAAGTCTGTGAGGGGGATAAGCCCTCTTTTAAGTGCCTAGCTTGGATACAAAATGTCCTCATATAAACAAAAGATAGGAAATGTAAAAGTGATCAGAATATGTTTAATCCAGGGGTCTCAAGCACGCGGCCCGCGGGCCGCATGCGGCCCCTGAGGCTGTCATCTGCGGCCCACGGGACACAGAGCCGCTAGTATCGGCTCTGCTCCGAGACTCTGGAATTCCCTGACATTGCTGCCCAAATATGGACAGTGTGTCAGGGTCTTGCCCAGAGCGGAGTAGAGCTCTGGTGTCGGCTCTGCTCCTGGACTCTGTGGAATTCCCTGACATCGCTGTCCACATATGAACAGCGATGTCTGGGGCTTCCCCAGAGCCGGAGTCCCGAGCAGAGCGCTGGTGTCGGCTCTGCTCCGGGACTCTGTGGAATTCCCTGACATCGCTGTCCACATATGAACAGCGATGTCTGGGGCTTCCCCAGAGTCGGAGTCCCCAGCGGAGCGCTGGTGTCGGCTCTGCTCCGGGACTCTGTGGAATTCCCTGACATCGCTGCCCATATATGGACAGTGTGTCAGGGTCTTGCCCAGAGCGGAGCAGAGCGCTGGTGTCGGCTCTGCTCCTGGACTCTGTGGAATTCCCTGACATCGCTGTCCACATATGAACAGCGATGTCTGGGGCTTCCCCAGAGCCGGAGTCCCGAGCAGAGCGCTGGTGTCGGCTCTGCTCCGGGACTCTGTGGAATTCCCTGACATCGCTGCCCACATATGAACAGCGATGTCTGGGGCTTCCCCAGAGCCGGAGTCCCGGGCAGAGCGCTAGTACAGGCTCTGCTCCGGGACTCTGTGGAATTCCCTGACATCGCTGCCCATATGTGGACAGTGTGTTAGGGTCTTCCCCATAGCGGAGTCCCGGTCAGAGCGCTAGTATAGGCTCTGCTCCGGGACGCTGCGGAATTCCCTGACATATCTGCCCATATATGGACAGTGTGTCAGGGTCTTCCCCAGAGCAGAGTCCCGGGCAGAGCGCTATTATCGGCTCTGCTCCGGGACTCTGGGGAAGCCTCTTACATCGCTGTCCATACATCGACAATGATGTCAGGGGCTTCCCCATAGCAGGAGTCCCAGTGATGTCAGGAGCACAGCTGGAGTCCCAGGAAGAGCCTACTAGCGCTCTGCCTGGGACTCCAGCTCTGGGCAAGCCCCTGACATCACTGGGGCAGCCTCTACAGAGGGCACTGGGGCAGCCTCTACAGAGGGCACTCGGGCAGCCTCTACAGAGGGCACTGGGGCAGCCTCTACAGAGGGCACTTTGGCAGCCTCTACAGAGGGCACTTTGGCAGCCTCTACAGAGGGCACTGTGGCAGCCTCTACAGAGGGCACTGTGGCAGCCTCTACAGAGGGCACTGTGGCAGCCTCTACAGAGGGCACTGTGGCAGCCTCTACAAGTGGGTGTGTGACAGTATCTGAAGAGGACACTGGCATTATCAAGGGGTGTGTTGCATTATCTACAGAGGGCACAGTGGCCTTATCTACAGAGGGCACTGTGGCCTTATCTACAGAGGGCACTGTGGCCTTATCTACAGAGGGCACTGTGGCCTTATCTACAGAGGGAACTGTGGCCTTATCTACAGAGGGCACTGTGGCCTTATCTACAGAGGGCACTGTGGCCTTATCTACAGAGGGCACTGTGGCCTTATCTACAGAGGGCACTGTGGCCTTATCTAGGGGTGTGTTGCATTATCCACAGAGGGCACTGCGGCAGCATCCACAGAGGGCACTGCGGCAGCATCCACAGAGGGCACTGCGGCACTATCTAAAAAGGGGCTGCCCAATCTTGACATGTGTGCTAACTGAGCCGCCGGACTGCATTTGGCGACACTTAAACTGGAAAGCTGGATTGTTGAAATAAGCACGTGGAGAAATATCTCAAATTTTAAACCTAGCGCTATTATTATAGTAATGTAGTATTATTATTCTAGTAATATAGTGTTATAGTAGTTCAAATAACTAATTGATTAACAATAATTTTGTATTGTATCAAATTTGAAAGTAATGCGGCCCATCAATTTTCCATTTTTTCTATATGCGGCCCACTTACCCAGCCGAGTTTGAGACCCCTGGTTTAATCCCTTCCCGCTTTGGCCACTTTTGACCTTCCTGACAGAGCCTCATTTTTCAAATCTCACATGTTTCACTTTATGTGGTAATAACTTCTGCTTTTACCTATCCAAGCGATTCCGAGATTGTTTTTTCATGACACATTTAACTTTATGTTACTGTTAAAATTTGCTCGGTACATTTAGTAATTAATTGTGAAGAACACCAACATTTTGTGAAAAATTCCAAAAATTCGCATTTTTCTAAATTTAAATGAATCATCTTGTAAGTTAGGCAGTTATAACACACAAAATTGTTGCTAATTAACATCCCCTATATGTCTACTTTATATTGGCATAGTATTTTGAACATGCTTTTATTTTTCTAGGACGTTACAAGGCTTAGAACTTTACCAACGATTTCTCACATTTTCAAGGAATTTTCAACCTGTCTATTTTTTCAGGGGCCAGTTCAGTTGTGAAGTGGCTTTTAGGGCCTTATGTATTAAAAACCCGCAAAAAGTCACCCCATTTTAAAAACTTCACCCCTCAAAGTATTCAAAACAGCATTTAGAACGTTTCTTAACCCTTTAGACGTTTCACAGGAATTAAACCAAAGTATAGGTGAAACTTACAAATGTCTTTTTTTTTTTGTTTTTGCAGAAATTATTTTTTTAATCAATTTTTTTTTTGTAACACAAAGTTTTACCAGAGAAACGCAACTCAATATTTATTGTCCAGGTTCTGCAGTTTTAGGAAATAGCCCACATGTGGCCCTAGTGTGCTTATGGACTAAAGCCCCAGCATCAGAAGCAAAGGAGCACGTAGAGGATTTTCGGCCTCTTTTTTATTAGAATATATTTTAGGCACCATTTCAGGTTTGAAGGGTTCTTGAGGTGCCAAAACAGTGGAAATCCCCCAAAAGGAAGCCCATTTGTAAAACTACACCCCTCAAGGAAATTATCTAAGGGTATAGTGAGCATTTTCACCAACAGGTTTATTGCAGAAATTATTGAAAGTAGGCCATGAAAATTAAAATCTACATTCTTTCAAAGAAAATGTAGCTTTAGCTAATTTTTTTCTCATTTCCACAAGGACTAAAGGAGAAAAAGCACCACAACATTTGTAAAGCAATTTCTCCAGAGTAAAACAATACCCAACATGTGGTCATAAACAACTGTTTGGATACACAGCAGGGCATAGAAAGGAAAGAGCGCCATTTGGCTTTTGGAGCTCAAATTTAGCAGGAATGGTTTGCGGAGGCCGTGTCGCATTTGAAAAGCCCCTGAGGGACGAAAACAGTGAAAACACCCAAAAAGTGACTCCATTTAGGAAACTACACCCCTTGAGGAATTCATATATAATACTACAGTTTGTCACATAAAAAACAAGCCCTCACACAGCTTGCTCCATCGACAAAAAATAAAAAAGTTATGGCTCTCAGGATATAGTGACACGAAAAACATTTTATTTAGTAAAAAGTGTTTTTATTGTATAAAAGTAGTAAAACATATAAAAACTATATAAATGTGGTATTGCCATAATCGTATTGAACCGCAGAATCAAGTAAACATGTTTATACTGCACAGAGAACGCCTTTAAAAATTTATAAAAAACAGTGAGAGAATTTATGTTTTATGGTCTCCTCACCTCCCAAAAAATGTAATGAAAACCGATCCAAAAAATCACATTTATCCCAAAATGATACTAATAAAAACTACAGCTCGTCCCATGAATATCAAGCACTCACAAAACTCGTCAACGGAAAAATAAAAAGTTATGACTCGGAACGCAATAATGCAAAACGACGGCCCAGACTAATTTATATGTGCAGCAGTTCTTCACCTAAAACCCCACATCATCATTTTCTATCCCCCATTGGTAGACCCTGTAAGTGCAGTGGAAACTATGACATTTTGGGGTCTGTGCTACATACGGGGCTAGTGAAGAAGTCAAAGATTAGTCAATACTGGAGTGCGGATATTTTGTACAATACCACGGACACTCTTTAGAAGTGTGACTCCTGAACCCAAAAAACTGGCCTGTGCATAAAGGATTGGGTCAAAGCATACCTCACTATCCATGGATAATTAATTGTATTATTCATTTACCCCATTATTACATTATCCTATTATGAGATGATACACTCCACCCATCTTACATATACTCTGCACAGCTTAGATATACCCTGATGTACTCATCACAGCTTACATATACCCTGATGTACTCCACACAGCTTACATATACCCTGATGTACTCCGCACATCTTACATATACCCTGATGTACTCCACACAGCTTACATATACCCTGATGTACTCCGCACATCTTACATATATCCTGATGTACTCCTCACAGCTTTCATATACACTGATGTACTCCGCACAGCTTACATATAACCTGATGTACTCCGCACAGCTTAGATATACCCTGATGTACTCCACACAGTTTAAAGATTCAGACTACACTGAGGTTTGCTACTGTCTACGCAGTCACCTGCAAACAGGCAAAACGGCGATCTCTACTTTGTCACGAAGCCAGACATCTTCTCTCAAGACAAGATCACATGTCAGTTCCTCCAAGGCATCATCTGTTGGTAATGCAGCAGCCATCGCCCGCAAAGGCTGAAGCAGCAAAGACACGGGCCACCTTTGCTGAGCAAGAGATGCAACTGAAATTACAACAATCAGAGAGGGCACAACAACAAGCATCCTTGGAAGCAGAGAGGGCACAACAGCAAGCATCCTTGAAAGCAGAGAGGGCACAACAGCAAGCATCCTTGGAAGCAGAGAGGGCACAACAACAAGTATCCTTGGAAGCAGGGAGGGTGTCAGGGATCATTACTATGTATATTGTCTGAAAAATATTATCCTCACACATATGTATATACATTTCAGTTCTTTGTGTAATATACTGATATATATAACAAGTTCTTTGTTCATGTCGGACACACCTATGGAAGACACCGCCCCCTGGAATGCAAAGAGGAGTGTGCAGAAGAATGTATAGGAAAACTTATAGGGAGGGGCATGTGTCTTCTCTGTGTGTGTTTCTTTGTTCTGAATAAAGTTCAGTTCCTCCTGGCTGACATTGAAGCTGTACCTCAGACATTTGTGTGGTGTACTTCTCTCCAGGCATGCCTTCAGCTTTCAATTTACAGAGGTGGTTATTCGGTGTGAAATATGGACCTGACATTTGGTGCCGAAACCCGGATCTCACTCGAGGAAAAATCAAAATCCGGACAATCGACAATCACAGGGTGAAACAGAGGACTCAAAGTTGCCCACTGAAGGAATTTGATCACCTCCGCAATAACATTGTAAGCAAATTGATTTGATAAATCTTCGTCTTATCTGTGTTAGTGGGCAGTCTTGTGGCGATCTGTAGAACCCTTTTGTTGATTTCCTGGATTATCTCAGGCGACAGAGGTGATATTTTCCGCTGTGAGGTTGAAAACCTGTGAGACCTTAGTCGCGCCCGACTAACCATCCTCTGGGTAATTAGAGTCTAAATAAAAGATTATATAACCGACCAGAGAGCTGCAGACTGTGGAATTTTAATATTTCCAGCGAGGCCAGAGAGTCTAATTAAATATTTTTATATCCTAGCGAGACGTAATAAATTACATTGCAGACTAGAGATGATACTATTTCGGCGAGACTTAGCGTTGGAGACTGTGAAATTATATTATTTCCTGCCAGACCAAGAGTTGCAGATCGAAAATTGTTATATAAATTACGTGTATAATATGGACTGTTAGAATGGATGGTTTACGGTCCATATTCAAATCATCAGGATCACCCGATCCTATTCATGATTTGGTGAAGTGAATGGAAGTTAGGAATAAGAAAGGTATTGTATGTATTAGAAAACACAGGACCAGCCGACGCCCGGTAATGGTGTCCGTACCTCATGTTGAGTGTGTCCTCATTGTGGGTGGGAAACCACCCGCCCTCACAGCTGCGCACTGTGTTTCCAATGGGAGAGGCTGCCCCCCCCCCTGCCCCTGATGTGGCCACGCCCGGCCCAACCAAATCAGTATGAAATAATCACCTTGTTAATTTTGTCATTTGTAGTGTTTTTTTCTATTTACAGAAGTTCCAGTCTAGTTCACTGATGAAACAACACGTCATCATAATATAGAGATGGTGGCCGACAGATTGTACGGTTACAAATGATATGTTTGATGTTTTGAACGTAGATAATTCCTATACAATGGTGTGATGAATGATTGCAGATACGTATGTTGTTTTGCCGGCATTGAAAGTGTTAAGATTGTGAGACTAGAAGTTGTGAGAAATGAGTGTGTGACCCCCCTCCCTCTCCCCTGTAGTGTACTATGCTGTGTTTGGGAGGAGGAGGAGGGGGGGCTGACTGGGTGCAGTCTGCAGGGCTGATGAGACAAAGGGATTTCAATATGCACTGCAGAGATATATATATATATCAGTACAAACCTAAATAAATTTCTTCTCTTTTGCGCATGCGCTGTTGTTTATAAAAGTTACGATATTTATGTGTTCTGATGTGAATCAGATTTCATGTGTTTTGATGTTAATTCAGATGTATTAAACTTTAGATACTGTGAGACACGGGGTTTTGAAAATGTATGTGCCCCCACCGTTCCCTATTTATATATACAGTTTATTGGTTTGCAGTAATTAATGTTATCAGATATAATATTTTCTGTTTTATTGAATAACTAACTACAATTGTTTTGTTTTTGATTTCACACATGAGTTATGTCATTGTAAAGATCAAATGTATTTTCGTCAGGAAAAAGTCATTTTTGTTTCAGGCTGTTGCACATTACAGGGGGTTAAACTAGTGCCGCACAGATAGAGTGCCAGACTTTGTTATGTTGAGATGTAGTTTTGAACTCTGCTACATTAGTTTCGCAGAGTCCACAAAGGGGGGAAGGGTGAAGGAACTGATCAGGTACAATTTTGGTTTGATCAGGTACAATTTTGGTTTGTTTTGAGTTAATTAATTTGGTTTCAGAAGATCTAAAAATGTGTAAGAGACCCCAATGAGTAATCCAGATTAAATGTGTATGAGAGTAACCTACATTTTGAGGTTTGTGTAGATGGTTGTGTAAGAGACCATCCCCCTCCAGCAAATTTACACAGGAGGCAGAGGTGACGTCACTCACACGAGTCTTTATGGATTTAGATGAGGGAGAAGGCAAAACAAAAATTGTCTGGACATTGTTAATTTGATGTAAAGTTTTTAGGAATGTTTTCTTTTTATTTGTTTTTGTATTAATCAAGTATTTGCAGAACCTGATAAAAGTGAGATTCTCAAAGTGCTCGTGATTATCAGATAAGTGTGGAGAAGTGTATAACATTTGGTTTTATTTTAGAGAATGAAGACGCCACCCCTTTGAGATGTTCTATCTATATGTGACATGGGTTTTTAATGTAAATTTGTAATAAAGAGATTTTATTATACAGTATGTACAAGACAGGATACGAGGCACCAGGTAAATTACCCAGAAACCACTCTCACCTTCTTGTTCATCTCAAGGAGCGGAGCTGGAGGTGCTCGCTGAGGCTTGTAACCTGGCAGAAGGTAAGACGGCCGACATTTACACTGACTCTAGGTACGCTTTTGGCATCGCCCACAATTATGGGCCCATTGGTAGTAGGAACTTTATTGGATCATCGGGTAAGCCAATTGAGAGAGCGAGAGAAGACAGAACTGACAACAAGAGTATATGCAGCCAAGTGTCAGTAAATTGGTTTGTCCCTGGATACAATAATGCCACCACTAGGTTTGTAGCAGCCGGCGTGATGTGCGCATGGCATGACATAGGTGAAACTGCAAAGGTACCTGTGAAAAGTGCAGCCCGGCCAGATTACCCGTCCCAGCGACTGCAGAACATACAACTACCCGAGGTAGAAGTGTATGACAAAGTTTGTTTAATAACTGTATTTAACAAGGGTTGTGGGATTAAATATTGAGGTTAAGTTTTATGTAAAGTTCTGGACCAGCCTTAGCATTGGACTATTAGAGTCATGCGTCAGATAAAAGGTACAGAAGCGGAATATTCCCATTAGAAAACATTTTTATTTGTTTATTTTTGTTGTGAAAGGGAAATTTTAGAGCAGAGAATTCTGTGCAGTGTATATGTGTAAGTATAGATATGTATATAAAGAAGAAGAATCAGTTTGTAAGTTTTAGTTACTTACCAGTGTGAACGTTTAAAATAAATCTGTCATTGTTAATGTTCTCCTTCAAGTTAATTATCTGATTAAGATCAATTACTGATTAGGCTATGAAAAGCTTGTTCTTCACAGGAAGAGTCCAACTGGGAGTGTAAGGCGTGAGAACCAGATTCTAACAGAATGTGGACGGATAAGGGAAGATGAACCGGTAACACCCAAGGCACTCTTGATGGCACTTGCATTGATGGTGCATGACCTCACATATGCCCCAAGACTGCAAGGATCGATTTGGTAAGATCTAATTGGTATGTCCCAGGTTTTACAGCTGTTGCTGCTAAATTCTGTTAGAGCTGTTTGATTTGCCTACAGAACAGTCCTGGCAGACCGGTGCCAACCTTATCATACCCGCCTCCCACGAAGAGAACAGACCTTGAGAGGCCTTCCCAGGTAGAACGAACCAGATTAGAGTAAGAAAAATTGGTTTGAGACACTTGTCAGATAAACATGTGGAATCTGTGTATGTTTCTGTGAGGTGGAGATGTTCTAGGCGATCAGCTGAGATCAAGGTACAAATCCTGCTGAAAGAGTATCACCAAGTGCGAATGAAATGTACCCAGTAATCACACATCTTCTAGGTGCCCTGTCCATTGTAACAGAGAAGTTTTTCCTTATATATATATATATATAAAGGTGTTTGATGTTGTTTAAGGGCCTGACATTATTGTATGTACTTAGAACAACGTTTATAATGTATGCGGATGATGTTATCACCAGATTAGTATTTATTTTAACAATTGACAATAGTTGGGGGTCCCCAGCAAGTGCCAGTAAATATGAACTAAAAGACTTTTAACACGATGAACTCCATCACTGAGATGCGGCAGGCGCAGCCTGAGCCAGTACAAAGCGTTTATCATGAACTGACGGCAGTGTCACAATTCTAAGCGGCCGCCCAGACAAGTAACTTGCCAGAGGAAGAGTACAGATGCGGAGGGTTTGATAGTCACAATACAACTCCACTAATCCGCCTACGTGGGATCTCACCCCAGGCTCACAACATGAGGTGCTATGTACAGCCTGATGACGTAAACTAAAGGAGACGGTGTCGGACAGATGAGAAGGACAAAACCAAGTCCTGATGACATCAGCAAAGTAAAGACCAAAGACCTGAGTGAATCCGTCAGCAGGATCAAGTGTTTTGATAATTAAGTGACCAGGAGGGGGTAATAATAACTCCCCCACTGGACACCAACGTAGTCTGACTCCACAATTGTGTGGGTTACCCTGAGGGTGACAGTCAGTGAAGAGCAGAAGACAGGAGAAGAAGAAGACGATGGTGTACAGGACTGGCAATGAACTGATGGGACCCGAGACCTGAGGGTGATAGCATGAGATTGGTGATAGCATTATGTTATTAGCTGAGGCCCTATTGTTTATAATGTCTGAGGTTTATAATTATAATGTGTGTAAATATGCCACGGTACTGCAAATTACAATCTGAGGAGTTTTATGTGAAGGTGTGAGGTGAAGGTCACTGTGCTGCACATGACCTGTCATATCTGCTGGGGGAAAGAGTCCCATCAGGACAGTAAGTGACAGTGCGACAGTTGTTACCATTAATAAAATGTAGACTAATAGATTAATATATATATATTACAACCAGCAGCGGTTTGTAGATTATATCAAGACAACCATCCTGTATCCAGAGGAGAATAGGGAAAGTTAGGACCACTCTGACACCTTGGAAGTCCAGGTACAAAGGGGGGTTACTCATCAGGAGTAGCTCGTCTCAAGCTGGTGAAGAAATCCAAAACCCCTACCCGCCTGGTTCGAGTGGTCAGTGGTAGGTTGCTAGGCAAGACTCAGGGATAGAATAATATTTTTAGGGGGGACTGTCAGGGATCATTACTATGTATATTGTCTGAAAAATATTATCCTCACACATATGTATATACATTTCAGTTCTTTGTGTAATATACTGATATATATAACAAGTTCTTTGTTCATGTCGGACACACCTATGGAAGACACCGCCCCCTGGAATGCAAAGAGGAGTGTGCAGAAGAATGTATAGGAAAACTTATAGGGAGGGGCATGTGTCTTCTCTGTGTGTGTTTCTTTGTTCTGAATAAAGTTCAGTTCCTCCTGGCTGACATTGAAGCTGTACCTCAGACATTTGTGTGGTGTACTTCTCTCCAGGCATGCCTTCATCTTTCAATTTACAGAGGTGGTTATTCGGTGTGAAATACGGACCTGACAAGGGCACAACAACAAGCATCCTTGGAAGCAGAGAGGGCACAACAACAAGCCTTGCTAGACCTGGAAAGGGCGCGCCTGGAAGCGACACTTGCAAAGCTCACCATTGAAAAGGAAGCAGCAGCTGCCATAGCTGAAGCAGAAGTCTTAGAAGCAGCGGCATACCCTGACAGTGAGCACAGCAGACATAGCAATGTGCTAGGCATAGAACAGGATCTCAATGATGCACTGCACTTCAGAATATGTCCTTCAACACTCCATCAGTAACCCTCAGACTGCACAAGAAACAAAAGAGATCATCAGAGAGCGAAGTCAAACACACCAGACCTTGTGTCAGGAAGCTGACCTCAGACCACAGTTCTACAAGCTAGAGAATGACACAGCTCAAGTCAACGTCCCTACTCACCAAAGAACCCAACCTCCATTCCAGTATACAGGAAGTTTCTTCACCCCAAAACGGTATCGCACGGGCGAGCCTGAAGCAGAGACTCCTATCAGGTATGCCACACACCACACTCTCACCATGGTAATGCTCCGCCAACCTGTCTCAGTACTAACCAAGCCACAATAGACTTTGCTACGTAATTTGCTCGACGTGGGCTAGTCACCAAGGGACTTATAAAGTTTAGCGATCGTCCTGAGAACTATAGAGCTTGGCTATCCTCTTTCCAGAATGTTATCAGAGACTTAGACTTGTCTAGCAGAGAAGAGCTAGATCTCCTAGTGAAATGGCTTGGAAATTAATCTGCTGAGCATGCTAAGAGGATCAGGGCCATCAACATAAACTACCCAGAAACAGGTCTTAAGATGATATGGGACAGACTTGATGAATGTTATGGCTCAGCAGAGGTGATAGAAAATGCATTATTCAAAAGAATTGATGACTTCCCTAAAATAGCTAGTAAGGGCTACCAAAAACTTAGGGAACTAAGTGACCTTTTAATGGAACTACAGGTCGCCAAGGCAGAAGGAGATTTATTGGGACTTGCATTCCTTGACACAGCCAAAGGTGTCAACCCTATAATCCAAAAACTTCCCTACAACCTGCAGGAGAAGAGGGTCACACATGGCTCTTGGTACAATTGTAGTGTCCCAGTACACTCCCTACTTCCATAATAGGAGTAGTTGTCGTATGGTAGTAGGTTTGTCCCAATGTAACAGTACTGTGTGTCAGTATGCCTCTGTATATCATGTATATCCTGTGCATACACTGTGCATATTATCATTTGCTGCCATCTATGGTTGACCCACTGTAAGTGCATGCAAGTGTAGGATTTCAATTACTGCTGAGTCATAACCAGTTTTCCCTCCAGAAACTTCTAGTATTCTCTGGGTGGAGACTGCAGCCCAGCCTACCTCTTAGCAGAGGGCAGGAAAACTAGTGCAGACGAGTTCTGGGGAGTCTAGTGTGAGGTGGCAGGAACCCATGCTGTGCAAGAGATGGCAGGGAATCTACAGCTACCTACCTGCCACGCCTAGGAGCTGCATGGTGAATCTCATGGCCCATGCAAAGCACATATATTCCTAGGACCCTTCACCAGTCTATACAGAGGGGATAAAATATACATTCCTACCACCTCCAAGAAGGAGAGAATCTATCTGCCAGAAAGGAGCAGTTTCAAGTAGGCCTCCGGTCAAGTCCAGTGCTCCGTGGTTTCCAAGCCACGTGTCTTAGGTTCGTGTCCTGCTGTCGGATACCGCGGCCCAGTAAGGCCTCATTCCCACGACAGGGTTTCCCGGCCAGGTGCCGGCCGTTCATAAATCGGCCGTCAAAAAATAGGACATGCTCTATCTTCGGCCGGGTACCCGGCCGCCCGGCTCCCATAGAAGTCTATGGGGCCGGGTAGTACATGGCCATCACCGGGATGTGTCCCGAGTGATGGCCGGGTTTTCCGGCACTTGCGCTCTATCTCCTCCTCCTCACAGCGCAGAGTGCATGTGAGGAGGAGGAGTTGATGCCATTCTGACGAATGGCTGTGCGCTGTACACTGTGTGGCAGGGCCGGGGTGTACAGCAGGTGGAAGGGAGCGCTGCGCTGGCTCCCTTCCCCCGCTTGTTTTAAATGGTGCCGCTAGCAGCTGCTGCTGCTGCGGCTGCTACTACTGCAGCGATGCCACTATAGCAGAGCAGGGAGGTATCTCCCCGCTCTACTATGTGCTAGCCGCACTTTAGCTCCTTGAAGGAGCGGAATCCTCCTTGATGTCTCTGACCATATCTGGGCAGTGACATCAGGGGAAACTCCTGAAGCGGAATCCCCGAACACATGGGGATTCCCCATCAGGAGTTGCCGCTGATGTCACTGTCCAGATCTGCCCGGCCTGGCACGGATGCAAAACTTTATGCAAACCGGCCGGGCAAAATGACTTTACCGGCCGGCACTCGGGCTCGGGCGGGACCCGGTCGTGTGAATCCCGCCTAACCGTGAGTAACTACATTTCCCTCAAGTTAGTCACCCGCCGGGAGCCAACTGGTGCAGATCCCTTCTGTAAGGACTGTGTCTCCCCCAAAACCATAAACTGCATAATCTGAGGAAAGTACTCTGTCAGCATCACTCCTCACAAGCATATCCCTGCAAGTCAGCTAACAAGGGGTCCTCCTCACATGCACACTCCATTATACTTGTAATGAGAGACTGCATTGCTGTGAATTATTGCTGCACTTTATAGAAGTTCTCCTCAGTAAAGAGACTTTTGGTTAGCAGACAACTGTGTCTGATTTTGCTTTCCATTTTTTTGACAATTGACTTGGTGTGTGTCCTAAGAGAGGTGCCCAGGGTAGGACCCCACTGCCGCGACATCACTAATAAACCAGCCGTTAGGGGAACTACTACACACATCAGGTCCTCTCATAACATCTGCATCCTCTGGGATACCACACAATCAAATTAACAATGTAATATTCCCTCCTTTCAGTGTGTTTGTGGAATTCATTACACAGCAAGCAATAATTAGCAATGATCCCAGCTTTGATCTTACACTATCCTGTGCCACTCCTTCTGGTTTCAAACAGCATAAAACACCAGTGGCAGTTGTCTTAAAGGACGAGAGTCACGAAAAAAAAATTTTTTGTGTTTGTGTTTTACTTTTTTATATTTTTTTACTTTTTCTTCTCTATGGAGGCTGCCATTTTTTTTGCCATCTCTGTATGTGTCGATTAACGACACATACAGTGATGGAATACGCGGTCTGTGGGTATGCGCCGGTCTGCGCCGTCTGTGGGCATGCGCCGCTCCCACACAGACCAAAAGTCAGGTCTTCGCTAGAGCGAAATCCGGCGCCATGTTCATGTCGACCGGAAGCCGCGGCCAGACTGTGAGATGACGACTTCCGGTCGCGGCTTCCGGACTTGTGTTCTGAAGCAAGCACGAGGAGCGGAGGGAGCAGACCGGAGCGGACGGACCAGAGGGAGCGGCGGCGGCAGGAGCAGGTAAGTTAGGACTGTGTATGTACGTGTTTTACTGTGTGTTTACTACTGTATGTAAACCTACTACACTGTGCGTTAGCTCAAAAAATGGCGACACACAGTGTAGGAGGTTTGACCGTTCAATCCCCTCCTTTCTCCTGGCACTAGCCAGGATAAAGGAGGGGGGATTCTGTGAGCTCACTAGAGCGAGTGTGTTTACACCAAATTTGCAGCATAAAGCAATGTGGTTGCTTTACCACATGCAATGCTGCAATTTTGGGAATTGCTCCATCTAGTGTCCAGCACTGGGAAATGTTATAAATTAGAATCTAATTTATAATATTTCCTGACTCGTGAAAAAATTAAAAAAATTTGGACAGTGTTTAAGCATTCATACACTAACTGTTTAACTAAAATAGAAAACATTTTCTAGCGACACATTCCCTTTAAAGGTTATCCCTACAGGTCTTCAAGCTCCTCTCACCAAGAGGACAGATTCCAGGATCCCAGTAAGCAGTGTCCCCTGCACAGGAAGCCACATTCCCTACTGAAATGTAAAGCCTTCAGTCCATAGAGGACCGCAAAGTCTTCCTCAGAGAAAACAAGATCTGCTACAAATGCTGCTTAGCGACATCACATTTCGCCAAGGACTGTAAGGTCAGTGTAAAATGTACAGAATGTGACAGCACAGATCACAACACAGCTTTACACCCTGGGCTACCACTATGGACACATGCAGTAAGTGCCCAGGAGCGGGGCGGAGAGGAAAGGAACACTGATACAGAGACACCAGCAGTTACTTCTCAATGTACTGAGGTCTGCAAAGGACTTATAGGTGGCAGGTCCTGCTCAAAAATCTGCTTAATCAGAGTTTACCCAACAGGCCGCAAAGACAAAGCTATTAAAGTCTATGCAATTCTCGATGACCAAAGTAACAAGTCTCTAGCCAGATCTACCTTCTTTGAAAGTTTCAACATTAAAGGACTCAGCTCTCCTTACTCCCTAAAGACTTGTGCAGGCACTGTTGAGACGGCGGGGAGGAGAGCTACTGGTTACCAAGTCGAGTCTGTAGAGGGTTACACATCCTTGCCTTTACCAACTATAATTGAGTGTAACCAGATAACCCGGATAACAGTTTTGAAATCCCTACACCGGATGCTGCAAAACACCAAGCCCATTTGAGGTGTATAAGTTATCTCATACCAGAATTAGATCCACAGGCTCAGATAATCCTGCTTCTTGGGAGAGATATTTTACGAGTTCACAAAGCTAGAGATCAAATCAATGGTCCTCACAATGATCCATATGTCCAGAGACTTGACCTAGGATGGCTGATTATAGGAGATGTTTGTCTAGGAAGTGTGCACAAACCACCCTCAGTTAAAGGAACAGTGTCATCACAAATTTATTTTTCATATGTTAAAGATGTTAGTGCTTTATTAAAAACGTTTATATTTATTTGTGTGTTTGTGTTTTACTTTTTCTTATTTTTACACTTTTTCTTCCCTATGGGGGCTGCCATTTTTTGTTCCATTTCTGTATGTGTCGATTAACGACACATACAGACATGGAATACGGCAGCCACAGTCCCATAGGGACTGCGAACGGCTCCCGTCCCATCCACTTCTGTGTACGCCGTCTGTGTGGGAACTGCGCATGCGCCGCTCCCACACAGTCCAATTTGAAATTGGCGCCGCCCGGCGCCATTTTCCTGTGGACCGGAAGTCGCGGCCGGACAGTAACATTACTACTTCCGGTCGCGGCTTCCGGACTTGTGCACTTGGACCAGCGGCAGCAGACGGAGCGGACGGGCCGGAGGGAGCCGCGGCGGCAGGAGCAGGTAAGAGATTTCAATGTATGTTCGTGTTTGTGTACGTTTACTACTGTATGTTAACCTTCTACACTGTGTGTTAGCTCAAAAAATGGCGACACACAGTGTAGGAGGTTAGACCGTCGTTCAAACCCCTCGTTTATCCCGGCACTAGCCAGGATAAAGGAGGGGGGATGCTGAGAGCTCACTAGAGCGAGGGCTTTTTACCCAATTTTGCAATGCTGCAATTTTGGGAATAGCTCCATCTAGTGACCAGCAATGGGAAATATTATAAATTAGAATCTAATTTATAATATTTCATGACTCATGAAAAAAATAAAAAAAATTTGAACAATGTTTAATCACCTACACACTAAATGTTTAATTAAAAAAACAAAACATGTTTTTCTGGCAACACATTCCTTTTAACAACATGCTTACTAGTACACTAGACAATGGACACCCTTCTCTTTTTCAACCGTGTCAAAGTAATTTCCATATAAAAGAGCTGCCTCACAGCATCCATCTGCCCTGTCCCTCCATAGGCAACTCCTGTGACAACCATGCCTGTGACAGTGACCAATCCCACTTAGGATGCACAGTCTTCCAGAGAACAAAGGAAGACAATCAGGTGGCAATGTCACATGAGGCTAGACTGTTCTTAGCAATAATGGAGCAGGAAATAGTCAAAGATAAATCAAATAGCTGGGTTTCACCACTCCCCTTCAGGCCCAAGAGGCAACGCTTGCCTAACAACCGAGAACAAGTCTATAAACGCTTCACTTCCCTTAGACGTAATTTTCAGAGAAAGCCGGATATGAGAGACCACTTCCTTACATTGATGGAAAAAATATTTGAGAATGGTCATGCAGAGATAGCTCCTATCTTAAAGGACACAGAGGAGTGCTGGTACCTACCCATATTTGGGGTATACAACACATAAAATATATTTATAATATAGACATTATTTTGTCTTGTACACAACTTTTTGAATTTTTCACTTTAATGTATCATGTGTAGATGGACAATTCGCTATATCTACATGTTTTTCACATTTTTTCATATATTTTTTTGCATCCACCTTTTTGCACTTTACAAAATTGATATGACTTTTTTGTGTTCAAAATATACGTATCTTTATTTTTGTGATATTATGTCACTACACACCATTTATGCACTACGAAATCCTTTTTATGATTTGATATGTGCAGATCTATATACTGGAAGATACTTTTTGGTTTTACCCATGTGTTCCAAAGATTTGGGCATTGAGACAGTTGTTATTTCATCATAGGCATTTAACGACATACTTTATGATTACCATCGTGTTGCTTAAATACATCATGTATCCCTAGATCTGGTTGTGTATATCTTTGGATCTTCACGCATGTTTATATTGTTCAAAATTGACAGCTAGAAATGATATAGGAATGAACAAATTTATATGAAGTTTTTGTCACATGACCTATTTATGTATCTTTGTATCAGTATATATGCAATGCTCTCCTTCCTGTACGAAGACAGAGATACTGTGAGCACCATTCAGTATAAAAACACTCATTTGCATACTGTCTATGGACATGTGAAAAGATCTCGAAACGAAATGAATATAAGCACGTACTTGTGTCAAGTGCGCAGGCGTCCATGGCGACTCACTATCAGCCGGTATCTGAATGTACACGTGGTAGTGATGCATTGCGATGATGTAATCACGCACGCATTCCACGTGTGACACATGATGCCCATACTATGTGATGAGCTGCCATGGACAAACGCGGTCATGACGCCGACGAATGACAGAGTTACTTTGGGTAATAGCTTTCTGCAGATGAGCAGAGTACTTTGTAATTGGCTAGGACACAGGATAAATAGGAAGTAGAAACTAGTAAGTGCCACCCCCAGACGAAGGCAGAAGCCGAAAGGCCCATCGGGGGGTTTCTATTGGATTTCCTGTGGAGGCTGGTAACAGCGTAGTTCTCATATCTCTATAACCAGACACATAAAATGTTCAATATTCACTTTGCACTATGCACTTTTGTATTATATTTTATACCAACGTATATGTGGATATATGACTGATATTTGAACCCTCGTATGATAATTGTCTTATGTTTGGCGGTCTTTTTCTGTCATCTGTGGAGATTAATTTTTTAAATAGTTCATGTACTGATTTTTTACAATTTATGAAATAAGATTTATGTTTTACCCTTTGACTTATATACTCTGTGGTTTCTCTTTTTGGTACAAATTGTAAACGATTGGTTGGAATCAAGCTGCTCCTACGTCGAAAGATATTATTGTAATTGTTTGATGAATAAACATCAGAGAAGGATTTTGAGCATACAAGCAATGAATCTGTGTTCTTCTCTCTGATATATCGATAAAACATGATTGGAACATGGATAAAATCACTGGAGGGCGGCCATCAGGGCAGTACTAGGGGTACTGGTGTAAGGGGCCCAGCCAAAGCTAATTGAAAGGGGGGCCCGGCAACTGCCGCGACTTGCCTTTGGTAGAAAAAAAACAGGCCCCTGCAATGGGGCACGTTCTTTTCATCAAAAGAATGTCGTGAGCTGCGGGCCCCCCCCCCCTCTTGTCATGGGGGCCTGGCCGTCAAACACCGCCCGCTCGCGCGTACCCGCGGGCACATACGGACACCGGCGCACACACAACTTACCTGGGCCTCCTCGTCCTTCTCCAGAGCGTAGCTGCGTAAGGAGAGGGAGAGGAGTCAAGTTGTAGCGCGACGGCAGGCGTTCTCCGATCCCCGCCATTTTCTGGAGCCTGGCTGGAGGTGAAGGACTGGACCTGGAAGACTGGACCTGGAAGATATCGCCTGACAACGGGGACTGGAGTGGGAGCCAGCAGCTCTTCTGACACAGTAAGTAAAGTGTCTGAAAGTGCTGATTATGTTTGGCCCTGTTTACACTGAGTATTTTGCAGGCAGAAAAAATCTACCTCAAAATTCCTTAAAGAATTTTTACTGCGTTTTTTTGCCCGCGGCGATTGAGGACAGCAGACAAAAAACGCAGCGAAAAATGCATTTTCTGCCTCCCATTGACTTGGATGGGAGGTCAGAGGCGGAACTGCGGCAAGAAAGGACATGCTGCTTTTTATTTTTTCCGCGACTGGCTCCCATTGATTTCAGATGAAATCAATGGGAGGCGGTTTTGGAAGTTTTTTGGCACTGATTCTGACGCAGTGTCCGATTCAATATCAAGGCCCAAAAACTCTGTGATCTGGGCCTTATTGTTAGGGTAGGAACACACTAGGCATGAACACTGCGGATTTTATGCAACACATTTTACTGAGGAAAATCTGCAGCGTATTACAGTAGCAGCAGAGTGGATGAGATTTGAACAAATCTCATGCACACACATTAAAAAAAATTGACCTGCAGTGTGGTTTTTTTAAGCCACAGCATGTCAATTTATTCTGCGGAATCGCTGTTCCTTTGTTGCGGAAATGCTGCGGTTCTGCTGCAAAAATCACAAATGAGAAAAAAAAAGGTATTTATTTAATTTAAAATTTATAAAAAAGTTTAGACTTACCCCGGCCGTAGTCTAGGCGACACGATCCTCTATTCTTAGCGCAGCCCGGCCTCCTGTCATGACGTTTCATCCCATGTGACTGCTGCAGTGGTCACATGGTCTACAGCGTCATCCCAGGACACGGGGCTACGTTCAGAAGAGAGAGATGCGTCACCTAAACTAAGGCCGGGGCATGTCTAAACTTTTTTTTTCCCCCTGCAGGATTCCCGCATGCCTCACAAACCTGTGCCACTATTTGGTGTGGTTTTGCTGGTGGAATTCCTTGTGGCTACCGGGGTGGATAAGCTGTGTAGTTTTACTCAGCATATCCGCCTAGTGTGTTCCTACCCTTATGATGCGCTCCTGAAGCTGCTGCCTGTCTCTAAATAGGCAGTTGGTCCAATGGAATTTGTAATTATTTTTTTTTGTGAACCAGCTTCAAAAAATAAAAAACTTTTGTTTTAGGCCTTGTTCACATCTGCGTTGGAGGCTCCGTTACAGATATGACCAAGGATACCGGATACAATAGTGCAGCATGCTGCACTATTGTTTTTGCTAAAACCACTGACACCCCAACGGAAATCCGAAAAAACCCATTAAAGTCAATGGGTTTTGTTGGTGGCAGGTGTTGTCCGTTGTGCAACGGAACAGGCGCTTCTTATTATTCCGTTGCTCTGCTCTGACAGAGGAGAATAACGGAAAGCTGAACGCAGGTGTGAACCCAGCCTAACATTTTGGGCATTTTGAGTAAAATAAAACTTGCACTCCCATGCAGGCGGAGCTTGTATGGAGCGGCGGTCAAGCATGTACTCTGGTGTTTCCGTCATTCCCATACACTTTGAATGAAATGGAAGCGTGCACGCTTGACCGCCGCTCAATTCAATGTCCCCCTCACTGTGGGGGGTGCAGTGAGGAGGATCTGGGGGTTTGGGACCCTCGTTCTTATGAACACAAAAAAAAAATTACTAAACTGTAAAATTATTGTTAACCTACCTGTTGGCCTCACTTTCTTGCTTCCCGCTCCTTTCCCTCGTTCTGGTCCCAGTTGTCCGGGATCCAAGATGGCTGCTACTGTTTCAGACTTGCATATAGAAAGCGTTGCCTGCCAGTCTGAGACATGCCCCCACCTCCTTCACTGGTCTCAGAATTGCTGTGTCCATCTCTTCTGACACTTGTCCTGCTGGCTTCTTGACAGGGTTTCCGGCTGCAGCAACATCCTCACTGACAGCGTGTCAGTGGAGGACGGAGGAAGATAGCGGCAGGGTTGTCATGAATCATCTTCTGTATGTAAGTATATCACATTGTATGCTTGTAACGGTCTTATATGTTTTATTGTCTGTGTTTTTTTACAGGTTTCAGTATCTTGGACTACGTAAGATCGTCGTAGGATCGAATTTTTACCAATAAAATGATCAAAGCGGGCTGTAGGAGGGCACAGTTTATTTCAATAAAGTATTTTTTATACATTTTTCCACTGTATAACAGAACTAGTAATCGAGGTGTCTGACTGACACCCATGGCTCGCCTTAGCTATGTCCGACACGTGCGGTCACACAGGGCGCCGGCCGCCATGCTGTAAGGGGGGCGCCAGCGGGTCAGGTGTCACTCACTGACCTCACTACTGGCTTCCCCGCGTCGCGATGTGGCCGGGGATTCCGCTCCAGGAGAAGTCCCTGGATTCACTGTCCATATATGAACATAGTGACGTCAGCGACTTCTGAAGCGGAATCCCCGGTGATGTGGTCGGAGATTCCGCTCCAGGAGAAGTCCCTGACTTCACTGTGTCCATACATGGACACAGTGACGTCAGGCACTTCGGAAGGACATTGAAGTCAGGGACTTCTCCAGGAACGGTGGCGTTATCTACAGACAGGTAGGGGGGGGGCTGTGTGGCATTACCTACAGGGGGCTGTGTTGCATTACCTACAGGGAGCTGTGTGCCACTACCTACAGGGGGCTGTGTGCCACTACCTACAGGGGGCTGTGTGGCATTACCTACAGGGGGCTGTTTGGCATTACCTACAGGGGGCTGTGTGCCACTACATACAAGGGGCTGTGTGCCACTACCTACAGGGGGCTGTGTGCCACTACCTACAGGGGGCTGTGTGCCACTACCTACAGGGGGCTGTGTGCCACTACCTACAGGGGGCTGTGTGCCACTACCTACAGGGGTCTTTGTGGCATTACCTACAGGGGCTGTGTGGCACTATTTACAGGGGGGCTGTGTGGCACTACCTACAGGGGGGCTGTGTGGCACTACCTAAAGGGGGGCTGTGTGGCACTACCTACAGGGGGGCTGTGTGGCACTACCTACAGGGGGGCTGTGGCAGTATCTACAGAGGGCAGTGTGTGGCATTATCTACAGAGGGAAGTGTGTGGCAAAAATTTACAAATGAAATTCATCCGATTTTAAAACGCATGCAAAACGGGTCAAAATCAGCCGTTAAAAACGGCAACACGGCCCGGCACGGAATCGGAATTGATGCAAAACTGATGCAAACTGGCTGGGAAAAACGGCCCAAAACGGCCGATTTTATCGGCCCACACTGGGACCCTGTCGTGTGAATAAGGCCTATCTTACCATGCGGTCCTCCTCTGGCTATTTCTCCAGGGCTCCATTCCAGCACTCCATTCAGCGGACGCAGTACACTGTAAGAAGCCCAGCAGATCAGTCAGACTGTGGGCTTTGGTTGTATGGGGACACTGATGGGGGTCTAAAAATGGCAAATGGGCAGAGGATTCAGTGCCACCTTGGTGCCCATTTGCCATTTATTGCCCCTTTAGTGTCCTGTTCAGTGCCCCATTCGATGCCCATTTGCCATTTATTGCTCATTTATTGTTCTTCTGTGACAGAGGGTGCTAAAAGGGGCAGTAAATGGCAAATATGCATCAGGGGGGAATGAATATAAGGACACTAAAGGGGCAATAAGTGGAAAATGGGCACCAAGGTGGCACTGAACGAATGTTAATAAATGGCAGATGGGCACATTGTTCAGTTGCTCCATAGTGCACATTTGCCATTTGTTGCCTTTTTAGACCCTGTGCACATTACATTAAAGGGGTTAAAAAGAAATTCTGTTGAAGCAGTAGAGGAGAAGTTAAAATAAAAAAGAACTTATACTTACCTCTCTCTTCACAGACGTTCCTGCGCTGGGGGCTCCCGTCACCTCTGTTCACTGTTTATATACAGAGCAGCTGCAGCGGTGATGTACTGTCGACGTGATGTCACCACTGCAGCCACTCTGTATACAAACCGAGAACAGAGGTGACGGGAGCCCCCAACGCAGGAACGTCTGGTAAGAGAGAGGTAAGAATGGGCTGCTTTCTTATTTTAACCCTTTCAGGCCTGAGACATTTATTGCTTTTTCAAACGTTTTTCACTACCCGCTTTCCTAGAGCCATAATTTTTTATTTTTCCGTCAATAGGGTGGTCGTCATTTTTTGCGGCATGAGTTGTAGTTTCTATTGGCACCATTTAAAGTACCATATAATGTACTGGGAAACTGAAAAAAAATCTTTGTGGTCTGAAATGAGAAAAAAACTGATTCCTCCATAGTTTTTTGGGTTTCGATTTCACGGCTTTCATCATGCGGTAAAAACGACAACTTAACTTTATTCTGCGGCTCAATAAGATTACGTAGATACCAAATTTAAATAGGTTTTTCAAAAATGTTACTACTTTTACAAAGAACTATTTGTTAAAAAAAAAAAAGTTGTTTCACCGCATTCTAAGAGACAGAACTTTTTTTAATATTTTTGTCTAAGCAGTGTGAGGGCTTATTTTTTGCGGGACGAGCTGTAGCTTTTATTGGTACAATATTTTGGTACATGCAACATTTTGATAATTTTTTATTCCATTATTTTACTTCTAATGTGAACAAAAAACAGCGATTTTGGCTATTTCCTTTTTTTTTTTTTTTTTTACAGCCTTCACAGTGAGTTAAATAAGAAGTAATAAAAAGTGCCAACATAGCCCACGTGGACAGCAGTTTTAATATTTTTTCCTGTTATACAAAAGATAGCCTTTGAGTAATCGGAGTAAGGGCCAGTTCACACGTCCCGCAACGGAATTTGTTGCAGAAAATCCGCAGCAAATACAGTAGCAGCAAAGTGGATGAGATAAAACAATCTCATCCACACGCTGTGTAAATACTGAGCGGAAAAAACTGAACTGCGCTGAAGAGTTTTATTCTGCAGCATGTCAATTGTATTTGCGTAAACGCACCTTATTTGTTGCGGGTTTTCCCCGTTGTATTCAATGGGATGTAAATTCCGCAACAAATAGCTGTTGTGTTTTTTGCGGCGGGTTCGCAGCGAATCTGCCGCAAAAAACGCCACTCAGAAAACAAACAATATATTATACTTACCTAGGGATCTGTGTCTTATCCTACTGGGATGACGCTTCATCTCATGTGACCTCCGCTGCAGCCAATCACAGGCTGTAACGGCAGTCACATGGATGAAACGTCATCCTAGGAGGCCGGCTTGCAAGCAGTTTTTTGCAGCAGACATTCCAGGCGAGAAACTGCCACACAGTTTGGTGCGGTTTTTCACCACAAATTCCCCTGTGTTCTTTTGCGCAGCGTATCTGCCCCGTGTGAACTCAGCCTAAGGCCTCATTTACACGAGCGTGTGCATTTTGCGCACGCAAAAAAACGCAGCGTTTTGCGTGCGCAAAAGGCACTTGACAGCTCCGTGTGTCATCAGTGTATGATGCGCGGCTGCGTGATTTTCGCCAGCCGCCATCATAGAGATGAGGCTAGTCGATGTCAGTCACTGTCCAGGGTGCTGAAAGAGTTAACTGATCGGCAGTAACTCTTTCAGCACCCTCGACAGTGAATTCCGATCACAATAAACAGCAACCTATGAATAAAAAAAAGACGTTCATACTTACCAAGAACTTCCTGCTTACTCCAGTCCGGTCTCCCGGCCGTTGCCTTGATGACGCGTCCCTCTCTTGACATCCGGCCCCACCTCCCTGGATGACGCGGCAGTCCATGTGACCGCTGCAGCCTGTGATTGGCTGCAGCCTGTGCTTGGCCTGTGATTGGCCGCAGTTGTCACTTGGACTGAATCGTCATCCCGGGAAGTCAGACTGGAGGAAGAAGCCGGGAGTTATCGGTAAGTCAGAACTTCTTTTTTTTTTTTTTACACGTTCATGTATATTGTGATCGGAAGTCACTGTCCAGGGTGCTGAACCCGTTTAACTCTTTCAGCACCCTGGACAGTGACTGTCTCCTGACGTCGCGTACCGGAACATTTTTTGCCGGGTTCGGTCAAAACGAGTTCGGCCGAACCCGGTGAAGTTCGGTTCGGTTCGCTCATCTCTAAGACACTCTGTTTGGATGTTAGTAAACAGAAAAGCACGTGGTGCTTTTCTGTTTGCATTCAGAGTTTGACAGCTCTTGCGCGAATCACGCAGTTCGCACGGAAGTGCTTCCGTGCGACCTGCGTGGTTTTCACGCACCCATTGACCTCAATGGGTGCGTGATGCGCGAAAAACGCAGAAATTTAGAACATGTCGTGAGTTTTTTTCAGCGCACTCACGCTGAGCAAAACTCACGGACTGTCTGCATGCCCCCATAGACTTGTATAGGTCCGTGCGACCCGCATGAAAAGCACGCGCATCGCACGGACGTATATCACGTTCGTGTAAAGGAGGCCTAAAGGTAATTTCACATTACATCCTGCCCATCCGTGTAATGTATGCACCGGGAAAGCTCCCAGAAAACAGCTCTGTATTTTGAGATGTTTTTTACTTTGTTCGTGCACATACCCTTAAAACACTAGTGTTTTTGTAAAGTTCTTTTTAAAATACAGGCGCTTTTGTCACGCAATCAGAGCTCCTATTGACTATAGAATTAGGTTTGATTTTGGCGCATTTTCGGCGCCTTTTATGTGCCGAAAAATTGACGTGACACTACTTTTTTTACGTGTCACATTTTTTAACAAAACGTGTCGTATGCACTATACCATTGATTTCAATGGGACTCTTAAACCAAGCATTTTTTATGCGTTTTTCGGCATTACAAATGCACAAACAAAAGCACTAAATGCCTTCAATACATAACAATGACAAATGGAGTGGGAGGCACCAAAGGGCAATTCCGCACAGGGCACCCTTTAGCCTAAGGCCGGCCCTGCTGACACCTCTCCATTACAATTGCTAGGGTTTGGCGTCAGCCAGAGGTGTGCTATCTCCACTTCTGGCTGACACCAACCCCTTCAATCTATTACCCCAGTACCCAACGCACCAGGGGTACTGGGAAGAGCCGAGGACTATCAGGAGCGGCCAATCTAATGTGATGGGTGGCCCCTGGGACGGCCGCAGGCTGGCGTTTTAGGATGGGAGGGAACCAATAGCCAGGGACCTTACCATCCTGAGAATTTCAAACTGCGGTTGTTGGTTTTTCTTGACTGGATAGAGAAATAGGAGGACCCCACATGATTTTTTTGTTTAATCATTTACTTATTGTTTTTATATTTTTTTAAGAAAGGCATTACACTATGCTATAAATACAAAAGTATATATTAAAAAAAAAAAAAAAACATGGAGAAAATCAATAGCTGCAGTCTGATTATCCAGATGGGAAGGTCCATGGCTATTGGTCCCCGCCCATCCTAAAAAAAACAGCCTGTGGCTGCCCATTACGTTGGTTGGGCCGCTCCTGATGGTTCTCGCCTCTTCCCAGTACCCCTGGTGTGTTGGGTACTGAATTAATTGGAGGGATTAGTGTCAGCCATAGGTGCACATCACTGACTGACACCAAGCCCTAGCTATTGTAATGGAGAGATGTCAGTCAGACACCTCGATTACTAGCGCTGTTACACAGTTGGAAAAAATATAAAAAAACAATTGAAATAAACTGCCCCCCCCCCCCCTACAGCCCGCTTTGACCATTTTATTGGTAAAAATGCGATCCCACGACAATACAACGTAGTCCAAGACACGGAAACCTTTAAAAAAAAACAGACACTAAAACATATAAGACCGTTACAAGCATACAATGTGATATACTTAAAGAGGCTCTGTCACCACATTATAAGTGCCCTATCTCCTACATAATAAGATCGGCGCTGTAATGTAGATAACAACAGTGGTTTTTATTTTTAAAAACGATCATTTTTGACCAAGTTATGAACAATTTTAGATTTATGCTAATTCGTTTCTTAATAGACAACTGGGCGCTTTTTAACTTTTTACCAACTGAGCATTGTAAAGAGAAGTGTATGACGTTGACCAATCAGTGACCAATCAGCGTCATACACTTCTCATCGTTCCAGCCCAGCTACTTTCACTGCACAGCGTGATGTCGCGAGATCACACTGTGCTGTCACATACTCCCACATTAACTTTACCGAAGTGTCTTGAGAGTGAATAGACATCACCTCCAGCCAGGACGCGATGTCTATTCACACTGCCACAACTTCGGTAAAGTTTCTGTGGGACTTACTCACAGCACAGCACAGCGTGATCTCGCAAGGTCTCGCTGTGCAGTGAAAGAAGCTGGGCTGTAACGATAAGAAGTGTATGACGCTTATTGGTCACTGATTGGTCAGCGTCATACACTTCTCTTTACAATGCCCAGTTGGTAAAAAGTTAAAAAGTGCCTAGTTGTCTATTAAGAAACTAATTAGCATAAATTTAAAATTGTTCATAACTTGGTCAAAAATTATCGTTTTTAAAAATAAAAACCACTGTTGTTATCTACATTACAGCGCCGATCAGATTATGTAGGAGATAGGGCACTTATAATGTGGTGACAGAGCCTCTTTAAATACAGAATATGATTCATGCCAACCCTGGCGCTGTCTTCCTCCGTCCTTCACTGACGCGCTGTCAATGAGGATGTTGCTGCAGCCGGAACCCCTGTCAAGAAGCCAGCAGGACAAGTGTTAAAAGAGATGGACACAGCGCTGAGATCATCGGTGCTTGTCCTTTTGAGAGCAGTGAAGAAGGTGGGGCCATGTCTCAGACTTGCAGGTAATGCTTTCTATATACAAGTTTGAGACAGCACCAGAAATCTTGGATTCCGGGAAACGGGGACCGGAATGAGGAAGCAGAACCAGAAGCAAGTGAGGCCAGCAGGTAAGTTAACAATAATTTTGCAGTATTTAATTTGTTGTTTTTTTTGGACTGAATGGTTGCTTTTTAACCAGTAAGCAGCAGTTGCAATGTGAGTCTAGCTGGGGTGTATTTACGTTGCTCAGCGGTCTCAATCTAGCACAATCTCAAGCTGCAATCTAGCACATCTTGACATCACGCTCAACATCATAAGTAGAGATGAGCGAACCGGGACAACCGAACCCGGTTTCGGTCCGAACTTCAGGAAAAGTTCGGTTCGCAGCGAATCCGAACTTTACCGGGTTCGGCCGAACCCGTTTTGACCGAACCCGGCTACATTTTGGCGCCTGCCACATGTTACATCTAAAATGGAGGATTACAGAAGATCACCTGACATCAGGCTACCCCATAATGCCTTGCAAACGGCTCTCCCAGCCAATCGGGAGGCAGCATAGGGGCGGGCTCAAGCCTGCAATAAAAGTCTATGCACGGAGCTCAGCGGCCATTTTACAGACAGGAGCTGTAGGGATAGCATCTCTGTGCAGTAAGGGAAAGCTTTAGGAATCTAAAAGGCAGGAATTTAGAAATCGAAGGGGCTCATCCACTACTCACTACTCAGCCAGTGTGTGAATACGCTTTTATAAGGGGCTCATCCCCATTGCATCCAACTTGCAATACAGGCAGCCTTTGTAGTAGTGGTAGTAGTAGTACTACAAGGCCCAGCATTCCCTGAGTGCACTGCAGCGAGGCTGATTGAAATTCTCATTGATTGCCATTTGCCAAGCCAGTGTCCGTGTGTGAATACGCTTTTAAAAGGGGCTCATCCCTGGCCGTTATTAACAGGAATAACAATCCAACTTGCCATACAGGCAGCCTAGAAGTACTACAAGGCCCAGCATTCCCTGAGTGCACTGCCGCGAGGCTGATTGAAATTCTCATTCATTGCCATTTGCCAAGCCAGTATCCGTGTGTGAATACGCTTTTAAAAGGGGCTCATCCCTGGCCATTATTAACAGGATAACAATCCAACTTGCCATACAGGCAGCCTAGTAGTACTACAAGGCCCAGCATTCCCTGAGTGCACTGCAGCGAGGCTGATTGAAATTCTCATTCATTGCCATTTGCCAAGCCAGTGTCCGTGTGTGAATACGCTTTTAAAAGGGGCTCATCCCTGGCCGTTATTAACAGGAATAACAATCCAACTTGCCATACAGGCAGCCTAGTAGTACTACAACGCCCAGCATTCCCTGAGTGCACTGCAGCGAGGCTGATTGAAATTCTCATTCATTGCCATTTGCCAAGCCAGTGTCAGTGTGTGAATACGCTTTTAGAAGGGGCTCTGAAATGTCTGGGAAAAAAAAGGTTGTGAAAGGATGGGGTAGAGGAAGAAACACCCATGCCGTCTCCTCTTCCAGTCCAAATGTTGGATCTGTTGGTGCCAGACCCAGTAGCAGCATTTGTGGCACAAGACATGTGCCCAGTTCCACTAGTAGCAGCTGCCATGTGCCTGCTCGTAGTAGTATCAGCAAGCCAGACTTGTCCATCTCCTCCGGTGGGCGGGTTACTTTAGACAATACGGCCATTGTGAACTGGTTGGCTGGCTCGCGGTCATCTCAGCAGGAAGACTCTGACGATCTGGCTTCAAGCCAGGTTTCGTTGGATTCCAGATCCTCTACAGTTCCTTGGCACGGTGACAGTAGTAATATAGGTATTTCTAGCGTTTCCATTCCATCATCTATGTCTTCGCTCCCCCTTCCTAGCGGGAAGCCATCTTTCCTGAGAGTCCTAAGAGACATCTCCTCGGGTGCGAAGGAAGATACTGAACAACATAGTGATGATGATGATGATTTGTTTTCCGCGAGTCAGCCAACGGAGTGTGTTGCGGCGGTGGTGGAGGTGGAAGCGGTGACCGAGACGCATAGCTGCGGTAGTGGGGGTGTTGGTGGTGGTAGCCGTGGTGGCAGACGCAGTAATGAGGGGGGGCATGGAGCCCGCCATGATGTCACATCACATTCACAACACAGTGACAGAAGTGGCGGGGATGATGAGGAAGGCTATGATGATGATGTTGTTTTAGACAGGACGTGGGAACCAGGTGACGAGGTGATGACGGCGTCAGAGGAGGAGGGTAGTAGTGGCGGCACTGGATGTGATAAACAGCCAAGCCGAGGTAGGGGCAGAAGTCAATCTGCAAAACGTTGCAGCGGTAGGGTCAGCTCAGGAGCCGGTGACGGCGACACAGATGCTGGTGTAGGCTCCCGAAAAAAGCCTGCCAGACAAGGGGCAAGCTCGGGTGGTTGCGGTGGTGGTGGTGGTGGTGGTGGACGTGGTACTACCTCTTTACGGTACTCTGCCGTGTGGCAATTTTTCTGTACCTTCCCGGAGGAGGAAAACATGGCACAGTGCCATATCTGCAAGCAGAAAGTAAGGCGTGGGCAGGGCAGCAATGTAGGAACTACTGCTCTACGTAAACACATGGAACGGCATCACAAGGCCATGTGGGACAATCAACATGCCCCACCATCATGTACATCTAATGAAGACCCCTCTTCCGCTGCTGCTGCTGCTCCGAGTCCCTGTCATCTAAGTAGTAGCCAGGCCTTATCCACCATGTCGTTGTCATCATCATCATCACTGTCATCTAGTGCTCCTCCTATGTCCCGTCAGTTATCCATTACGGAATCGTTGTCCAATAAGCAACAATATATACACAGTAATCCACTTGTCGTGCGGCTTAATTCACACCTGGCTAAGTTGTTGGTGGTGCAGTCGCTGCCGTACCACCTGGTCGACTCCGCCGGCTTCAAGCAATTGATGGCGTGCGCTCAGCCTAGGTGGCGAATACCTAGCCGACATTACTTCTCCAAAACAGCTGTCCCTGCCTTGCACAAGCATGTGGAGGAAAAGGTGTCCAAGTCCTTGCAATTATCCGTGTGCAGCAGGGTACATGCCACCGTCGACACGTGGAGCAGCAACTATGGGCAGGGACAGTACATGTCTTTCACGGCCCACTGGGTCAATATTTTGCAGTCCGATGCACCACCGCAGCAATGCCAGGCATTACCACCTCCACGCTTGTATGTTTCTAGTTCAACTCCGGACACCAGGCGCCTACCATCCTTCTCCTCCTACTCCTCCTCCTCCTCCTCCTTGCCTTCCTCCTTGGAGGTCTTCCCGTCCCCGACAGGACACAGCGTATCTTCCACTCCTCCTCCCTCCTCTTTTCATAGGTGCAAGGTGAAGCGCCACAACGCTGTCTTACACCTGCTGAGCCTGGGCGAGAAAAGCCACACAGGGCAGGAGCTGCTGCTGTCCATCAAGGAGGAAATCGCACGCTGCCTGTCTCCTCTGAAACTCACTCACACTGGGCAATGTTGTCTCTGATAACGGCAAGAACGTTGTGGCTGCACTGTGTCTAGGTCACCTGACACACGCTCCTTGCATGGCACATGTGATCAATCTGGTCATAACACGCTTCTTAAAGTCTTATGTTGGTTTGAAGGGTGTGCTGGCCATGTCCAGGAGGGTTTGCGTTCGCTTTAGACGTTCGTATGCATTTAAGCACGCCCTCCTGGACTTGCAGCGTCAAAACAATCTCCCAGAACACAGCCTGATTTGCGACGTTCCAACACGATGGAATTCCACCCTGCACATGTTGGACCGTCTGTACGAACAGCGGAAAGCCGTGAATGATTTCCTGATGCAGCAGACGGGCAGCGTTTGGAGCCAGTGTAATTTCGAGCTCAGGCACTGGCAGCTGGTTAGAGACGCATGTCGCGTTTTGAGGCTCTTTGAAGAGGCCACACGATTTGTGAGCCGTGACGCTAGCGTAATGAACGATGTTATGCCGCTGATATTCATTATGGAGCAAACGCTCACAGCGATGATTCAGCAAAGGATGGAGGAAGGATCACATCTGGCTATGGATGTTGAGGAGGAGGAGGAGGAGGAGGATGAGGAAACAGGACCTGAAGAGGAGCTGGATTTGGAGATGGAATCACAGGAAGGGATAGGGGACGAGGCAGCCGCACAACATGACAGTGATGGTGGTGATGACGAGTCTGACGACGACCTTGATGATGGACAACCATGGCAGTATGGGGCGGAGATGGAACCAACCGGGCCCTCTGAAACGCTGGCCAGGATGGCGAGCTGTATGCTTTGTTACTTGCGCGCTGACTGTCGTATTGTTAGCATGAAGCAAAGAGATGACTACTGGATAGCCACACTTTTAGACCCTCGGTATAAAGCCAGAATGGGGGAGTTTTTTGCGCCTTCCGAGAGGGAGGCAAAATTGGCTTATTATAGAGAGAAGCTATGCAGCCAGCTTGTCACGGCTTTCAAACGGCAGACACCCGCTGCAAGCATGTCTGACCGGGGGGCCACTCTCCGCTCCCCACTGTCTCATCGTTCCACCGCCTCTGGCAGAGCTACCTCTGCAATAGGTGGCAGCCGTGGCAGCAGCGGCAGCAGCAGCAGCCAATTCAGTTTGGAAAATATGATGACAACATTTTTACATCCAATACCCCGACCTGACACACATCGTAGTACTAGTCACCAAAGGGATGTTCACCATCTCCAGGTGCAGCACCTAAACAACCAGGTTCACTCGTACCTGGACTGTGCCCTTTCTCCGTCAGAAATGCTGATCCCAGACCCCATGGACTTCTGGGTCAGCAGATTGGATCATTGGCAAGAACTGGCCCAGTTTGCCATGGGTGTACTGTCTTGTCCACCCTCCAGTGTAGCGTCAGAGAGGGTATTCAGCGCAGCAGGGGGCTTCGTCACCCCTAAGCGAACAAGATTGTCCGCCAACAGCTTGGAAAATCTCACGTTTCTGAAAATGAATCAAGCGTGGATCGGTGAGGATTTTAAAACCCCTGTGCCTGATGCCACTGATTAGATCTGACATTGCTGCTGCTGCTGCCGCTGCCGCCTGCTACTGCCGCCTGCTACTACGGGATTCTGTCCTGTCCACTCTTTTTTTAATGTGCCGCTGTTGGTGCTGCAGCTGCTACTACTTCTACCACCAATCCACCCCAGTGCCGTCTGCTACAAGCAGGCCTGCCCCACCAGAGGGCTTTGTCCTGTGACTCTCCAGTCTCTTTTTTTAATGTGCTGCTACTACTGCTACTACTGCTTGCACCCTTGCTGTCTGTGTTGGCTACCTCTACTACCACCAATACACCTACACTGCCGTCTGCTACAAGCAGGCCTGAGGCCTGCCCCACCACAGGGCTTTGTCCTCCTGTGACTGTCCAGTCTCTTTTTTTAATGTGCTGCTACTACTGCTACTACTGCTTGCACCCTTGCTGTCTGTGTTGGCTACCTCGACTACTACCACCAATACACCTCCACTGCCGCCCGTCTGCTACAAGCAGGCCTGCCCCACCACAGGGCTTTGTCCTGTGACTGTCGTCCAGTATCTTTTAATGTGCTGCTACTACTGCTACTACTGCTTGCACCCTTGCTGTCTGTGTTGGCTACCTCGACTACTACCACCAATACACCTCCACTGCCGCCCGTCTGCTACAAGCAGGCCTGAGGCCTGCCCCACCACAGGGCTTTGTCCTCCTCTGACTGTCCAGTCTCTTTTTTTAATGTGCTGCTACTACTGCTACTACTGCTTGCACCCTTGATGTCTGTGTTGGCTACCTCGACTACTACCACCAATACACCTCCACTGCCGCCCGTCTGCTACAAGCAGGCCTGAGGCCTGCCCCACCACAGGGCTTTGTCCTCCTGTGACTGTCCAGTCTCTTTTTTTAATGTGCTACTACTACTACTACTACTACTACTACTACTACTACTACTACCACCCTTGCTGTCTGTGTTGGCTACCTCTACTACCACCAATACACCTCCACTGCCGCCCGTCTGCTACAAGCAGGCCTAACCCACCACAGGGCTTTGTCCTGTGACTGTCGTCCAGTCTCTTTTTTTAATGTGCTGCTGCTACTACCAGTCTACCACCCTTGCTGTCTGTGTTGGCTAGTCTACCTCTACTACCACCAATACACCTCCACTGCCGTCTGCTACAAGCAGGCCTGAGGCCTGCCCCACTACAGGGCTTTGTCCTCCTGTGACTGTCCAGTCTCTTTTTTTTAATGTGCTGCTACTACTGCTACTACTGCTTGCACCCTTGCTGTCTGTGTTGGCTAGTACCTCTACTACCACCAATACACCTACACTGCCGCCCGTCTGCTACAAGCAGGCCTACCCCACCACAGGGCTATGTCCTTTGACTGTCGTCCAGTCTCTTTTTTTAATGTGCTGCTGCTACTACCAGTCTACCACCCTTGCTGTCTGTGTTGGCTAGTCTACCTCTACTACCACCAATACACCTCCACTGCCGTCTGCTACAAGCAGGCCTGAGGCCTGCCCCACTACAGGGCTTTGTCCTCCTGTGACTGTCCAGTCTCTTTTTTTTAATGTGCTGCTACTACTGCTTGCACCCTTGCTGTCTGTGTTGGCTAGTACCTCTACTACCACCAATACACCTACACTGCCGCCCGTCTGCTACAAGCAGGCCTACCCCACCACAGGGCTATGTCCTGTGACTGTCGTCCAGTCTCTTTTTTTAATGTGCTGCTGCTACTACCAGTCTACCACCCTTGCTGTCTGTGTTGGCTAGTCTACCTCTACTACCACCAATACACCTCCACTGCCGTCTGCTACAAGCAGGCCTGAGGCCTGCCCCACCACAGGGCTATGTCCTCCTGTGACTGTCCAGTCTCTTTTTTTAATGTGCTGCTACTACTGCTTGCACCCTTGCTGTCTGTGTTGGCTACCTCGACTACTACCACCAATACACCTCCACTGCCGCCCGTCTGCTACAAGCAGGCCTGCCCCACCACAGGGCTTTGTCCTGTGACTGTCGTCCAGTGTCTTTTAATGTGCTGCTACTACTCACCCTTGCCAATAAAAAGGGTCAATTTTTGGAGGGCTTGTGAAAAGCCATTGCTTGTTGCTTTTACATCCATGTATGGAAGAACCCCGGCAGGCATCTGCCAATAAAAAGGGTCAATTTTTGGAGGGCTTGTGAAAAGCCATTGCTTGTTGCTTTAATGCTTTTACATCCATGTATGGAAGAACCCCGGCAGGCATCTGCCAATAAAAAGGGTCAATTTTTGGAGGGCTTGTCAAAAGCCATTGCTTGTTGCTTTTACATCCATGTATGGAAGAACCCCGGCAGGCATCTGGCAATAAAAAGGGTCAATTTTTGGAGGGCTTGTGAAAAGCCATTGCTTGTTGCTTTAATGCTTTTACATCCATGTATGGAAGAACCCCGGCAGGCATCTGCCAATAAAAAGGGTCAATTTTTGGAGGGCTTGTGAAAAGCCATTGCTTGTTGCTTTAATGCTTTTACATCCATGTATGGAAGAACCCCGGCAGGCATCTGCCAATAAAAAGGGTAAATTTTTGGAGGGCTTGTGAAAAGCCATTGCTTGTTGCTTTAATGCTTTTACATCCATGTATGGAACTCTTATTATAAAAGCAAAAAAACATAACAACAACATCAGCCGATGTAAACCATAACCAAAATACAACATATACAAACATAAACATAAGACATTATATACATATTTTTAAATACATCACTGTATTCCTCCATGTTCCCGGACTTGGCCAATTCCTCAACCAGCTACACTCATCCACATTCAACTTTTATCGTATCCCCCCCCCCCCCCACCTCTCAGTATCCATTTGCCCCCACTCACTCCCTTCCGTACTCATTTGAAACAATCAGCCGGAATGTGTCAAACCCCCCAACGTTCATACCCATATTTATATACACCATACTTTAATCTTTACACCCACATATACATAAGAATATATATACACCTATACTTTTTTTTACACCTCCACCTATATACCTATATATATATATATATATATATTTATTTATTTATTTTTTATTATTTTTTTTTCTATTTTTTTTATATATATATATATATTTTTTTTCTTCTCAATGTATATACTAACCCTAACTCTAACTAACCTAACCCTTCACCACACCAGGCCAACACCCCGCCTCATGTCCCCTCATGTCCGCTTAGTCCTGATGCTGGCCTCCGCCACCACACCGTAGACCTCCCACTCAGACCCTCGCCCCATGTCCTCTCATGTTCTGCATAGTCCGGGCCCGAGCGGGAGAAAAAAAGAAAACAATATAATCCTCCCCACACCCCCCCATTCCCCCACCCAACCTATCTAAACCCCTGTCACTCTCCCTCGCATATACATAACAACAAAAACACAACCCGAAAGCACCAAGTTCGGTTCCTGTAAGCCTTTATACTGCCTTTATGTACAGAAAACAAAAAACTCTGCCGTGCACAATCCCAGCCTACCACCAGAAAGAGGAGAAAGAGACCCACCCGACCCCCCCGAGGATAGGATCCACCCACGCCGACACCTCCCTATCGCTTCCCCTATCGCTTTCCCCTAAAGCTGTCCCTTCTCTTACCCTTTGTTTGATCTAGCCCTAAACTCGCCCTCCTTTCCCTATTGTTTTCCCTATCGCTTAATTTTTTAGTGCCTAAGCGAGGGCGGACCCCCCCCCCAGACGAGCCAGATGAGCCCCCCATCCCCCTGAAGGTCAATACCCTAAGGCACCCCAAAAGAAAAGCCCCTCCATAGGCGAGAGGCTTTGGATGCTCCCAGTCTATCAACCTCCAAAGAACGTACCTTCACCAGGCCACCGATGATGTTCCCTACAACTTCTTCCACCAGAAGGATTTTGCTCTGCGTAGATACTAAACACCGTGCGTTCCAGGTAAAGTGCCTAACCACTATGCTAACTAAAAAAGAAGTGTTACGGTCTCTACCACCTAGGTCTCCGAACATCCCATAAGCCCACCCGGCGTAGGAGAGGTTGGCTAAGCCGAGCCAGCCGATGGAGGCACCCACCCTTTTGTACACCTCTGCATTAAAGGAGCAATGAAGCAGGAAATGCTCCATACTCTCTAGTGTATCGCTACACTCCTCCTGAGGACATCCTCTGTCATCAGTGTTTCTGTACTTCAAATTGCCCCTCACGTACAGTCTCCCGTGGAAGCAGCGCCAAGCCAGATCCCAAAACTTCTGGGGAATCCTCACTGAATTTAAAAGTTTTAATCCCTCCCTGAGGTCACTACTTGGGCAGTCTTTGAGAGCCAGGGGCTTCTGGAAGTGGGTCATCAGAACCCTTCTGTCGAGGAATTTCCTCGGCATGATCCTGATCTCCCACACCTCCAGACCCCACCAGCGTACCATCTTCAAGACCAGGGCGGCATAAGCTGGGAGATGTCCATGGGGTGTACGCAGGTCTTTCACTTGGCCTCCTCTCTCCCATTCCTGGAAGAAGGGCTGAAACCACTCCCTGTAGGAGAGAATCCACCAAGGAGCCCTCTCTTGCCAGAGGTTTGCCATATTGATCTTAACAAAGGTGTTCACTAGGAACACCACTGGGTTAACCATACCTAACCCTCCTAGTTTCCTTGGTAGATACGTAACTTCTCTCTTAATTAGGTTGAGCCTGTTCCCCCATAACAGTTGGAAGAACAGGCTATAGACCCGAGCCCAGAGAGGTTCTGGCAAGATGCACACACTGCCGAGGTAGAGCAACATGGGCACCAGGTAAGCTTTGGCCAAGTGAACCCTTTCTCTAAGGGTTAAGGACCAACCCTTCCATTGACCGACCTTCTGGGCAACTAACTTTAGCCTGTCATCCCAGTTTTTCTTGGGATAATCACCCGGGCCAAATTCCACTCCTAAGATCTTTGCAGACCCCTGAGGCTCTGGAAGGGTGTCCAGGAGACCAAAACTAGGATCTCCTCCTCCCAGCCAGAGACTCACGCACTTGTCACGGTTAACCTTGGACCCAGATGCCCGTGAGTAACATTCCACTTCTGACATCACCCACTCCGCCTCCCCTTGAGAGGAGACGAAAATGGAGACGTCATCCGCGTATGCAACCACCCTCTGAGTGGCTTCCGGCCCTTCCAAGCCGACCCCGATCCCCGCCAATGGTCCACGGTCAACCCTTCTTAAAAAAGGGTCAATCGCAAACACATATAGCAGGGGACTCAGAGGACAGCCCTGGCGGACACCAGACCCAACCTCAAAGGGGGTTCCAACCCAACCGTTAACCAGCGCGAAAGTCTCTGACCCAGTGTATAAGGTCTGGAGCCAATTGACAAACCTTCCCGGCAGACCATACCTCAGAAGGACCGACCATATATACTCATGATTCACTCGGTCAAACGCTTTGGCCTGGTCCAAGGACAGGACGTACCCCTTCCACTGGCCAGAATTTCCCCGCTCCACTGCCTCTCTGACACTGAGGACAGCACTAAAAGTGCTGCGGCCTGGAACGGAACAATGCTGGACCGGCGAAAGAAGCCGGGGTGCAAATTTCACCAACCGATTAAACAGCACCTTTGCGAGAACCTTTCTGTCCGTATTGAGGAGCGCTATGGGACGCCAATTCTCAATACGGGTCGAATCCTTACCCTTTGATAGAACAATCAAAGCTGACCTCCTCATTGACTTTGGCAGAGTGCCCGAGGATAGACACTCATTAAATACCGCTGTCAAGAGAGGAACTAGGGTTCCTTTAAAGGTCTTATAGAACTCGGATGTTAAGCCATCCGGCCCTGGCGATTTTTTCAGACCTAGTCCGTCAATCGCCAGCATTACTTCCTCTTCTTTGATTGGATCCATCAAAACATTAAGGGAGGAGTCCTCTCCCGGCTCAGGGATAGTTTCAGCCAGGAAAGCCAACATCTCCTCCCGGTCTGGATCCTGGCTACCCAAAAGGTGAGAGTAGAAGGATCTAACGACCTCCAGAATCCCTGACTTGGATCTCCGCAGGGACCCTGTACTGTCTATTAGTCCTGTCACTATTTTACGACTCACTGACATCTTACAGTTCCTGTAGGGGTCGGGCGAGCGGTACCTCCCGAAATCCCTCTCAAGAACCAAAGATGCGTGCCTATCATACTGACACCTCTTGAGCAACGCTTTCACCCCGGAGATCTCCTCCTGGCTACCTCCGTCCGAGACCAGACGTTCGAGTTTCCTCCTCAGCTCCTGATACAGGCGGTACCTGCTCATGGACCTGAGGCCTGAAAGCCGGCGGAAAAATCCTGCCACCTGATATTTAAACAACTCCCACCACTCAGACTTAGTGCCACCTAGATCCAACAAAGGTACCTGGCCCTGGAGAAAATCTTCAAAGGCCTGTCTTATTTCCGCTTCTTCCAGGAGAGTAGAATTCAGCCTCCATATACCTCGACCCATCCGAAGGGATTCTGCAATGTTCAGAGAAAACAAAATCATACAGTGGTCGGAGAATTCCACCTCAACAACGGACACTGGTGAAGAGATGGCTTCCTCCTTCAAAAAAAACCTATCTATCCTAGACCTACAGCTTCCTCTTTGATAGGTGAACCCGGGGTGACCTGGGGTATGCCTGATGTGGATATCCACCAGGCGAGCCTCGCTAGCTATGCTATTTAAGGCTATACTATCGTAGGCCAGTCTGTCTATGGAACCTCCTCTATCGCGGGGTCTAACGACAGTGTTAAAATCCCCTCCAAAGATGACCTGTCGCCTAGAAAAAAGGAAAGGCTTAATCCTCATAAAGAGACTTTTCCGGTCCCACTTAGTTTGGGGACCATAGATGTTGATTAATCGCAATTCTTGTCCCTTTATGAGAACATCTAAAATCAGGCACCTTCCCATTTCTAATTCTATCATCCGTCGGCATTTTACAGGTGCGGTGAAAAGAACCGCCACACCGCTATATGGCTCGGCCGCAAGAGACCAGTAGGAGGGCCCGCGTCGCCAATCCCTCCTGGCTTTTACGACGTCTGCCAAAAGCGCCAGCCTGGTCTCTTGCAAAAACAAAATGTCAGCTTCAACTCAGCTGAGAAAATCAAAGGCCATAAATTTAGCCATATCTGACTTAATGCTGGCGACATTAATGGAAGCCAGCGTCAACGGTGTGGGTACCGCCATCCTGGATGATAAAATTAGATGGCTTTCTTCTTCCCACCCCTGTCATGGTCTGAGGAGGACCCCCCAGACTCTCTCCCTTTCTTAGCACGTTTTTTGGAGGTGGTGGAGTCCATCCCCTCCTGGCGGACCTCCCCCCCCTCACTCACACTCCCATCCTCGTCCCCCTGCCCCAGGTTGACCCCTGCCCCAGAGGCCTTTGTACCTCTCGGGTGAAGGGGTCCGGCGCCCTCTGAGACCCCTACCTCACCCTCCTCTTCACTTTGCTGAAGAGCTGCAAAATCCATGAGGGCTTGGTAGCGGTTGGGGGAGAGCACCAGAGGGGTGCAGATGTTGCCTTCCGTGGCCGGGGCATGGCCAGATGACTTTGGCCCGCTCAAGATCTTGCCCTGTGTCCCAGGTGTTTTTTTAGGCTGTACCCTCTCTTCCTCACCAACACTTTCATATTGGGAGGATTGAGAGTCCTCAGCCGCTTGCTCCCTCTGGATCCTCCTGACCTCCTCATCCAATTCAGTGTCCCCAAGGGCATCCGTCTCCAGGGCAGGCTCCGGGTTCAGGCCAGAGGTCCGCCCAGTTGCCTGGGCTTCCCTCAGCTCCCTCTCCTTTTGCCTTTTCTCCAGCCTTCGATGGTAGGAAGGCTGGAGCCCTCTCCTTGATATCTTCACTTGCCCTTTTGCCCCGCCGTCTCTGCACGCCCCCTCACCCACAGGAGCCACCCCACTTTCTTCTCCTGCAGGCTTGGCGACAACATTGACCACGGAGCGAGGACACCTACTGAATGGGTGACCTAAGTCACCACACAGGTGACACCTAATCTGGTCACACGATGCGGCCAGATGACCTACCCCCCCACAATGAGCGCACTTCTGCACCGTGCAGCCTGCGCTCAAGTGTGAGGGGTCGCCACACCGGTGACACAGCCTCGGCTGCCCCTGGTAGAAGACCAGGATGCGATCCCTCCCAAGGAAAGCAGAGGATGGAATGTGGGACACAGTTTGCCCCAGACGTTTAAGTTTCACCATAAACGTCCAGGCCCCTGACCAGATGCCAAACTCATCCAGATTCTTCCTGGGCATCTCCGCCACCTCTCCAAAACGACTTAACCAGGTCATGATGTCAATGCAAGAAAGTGACTCGCTACGGGTGAGAACGGTCACCTTCTTGAGACCATTCTGGCGGGATATCGCTTGTGCAGCAAAATCCCGCCAGCCGGGCTCGTCCTTCACCAGCTCATAATTCCCCCAGAAGACCTCCAGGCCTCCTGGTTGAACAAAGCTGATGTCGAACTCAGTTGAGCCATGAGGGTGTATCAGGGCAAAGATGTCACGTGGTTCACTGAAGTGACAACTGAGTAAAATATACCTTTTAATAGTAACTCGTTTTAAAAACAGGGGTAACACATCACTGTGAAATGAGCCCCACCGTGAAAATAAAAAATGTATTAAACAGAAAACACTGAGTCATTATGATAAATATATCTCAGTGTTTGTAACAATGTTTGTCTGGAACCAGCATATATCCTGGGCACAACAATAGTACAATCCCCAAAAGAAGCACCAGTGTCCGAAATAAATCACCGGATCTACTAGCGCTGGGTGTAACACAATGTTACTGTCCCCAATGCAGACATTCCATATACAATAAACGACCCTACGCGTTTCAGATACTCATCCTCAGGGGTCCGTATCTTGGTAACTCTGGCCTCATCACCAGCGATAATAATATTCAACAGCAGATATTCTGCTGTGCGTCACGGGAAGATGCACGTATCGATGTCAACGGCATACTTCATTGCAGGCGCTGGGTTACTATAAACACCTAAACTCCACCCCTCGTATTTGGCGGCGATACCTGAACTGACCAATCACAACACCCTCTCGATTCGTGACACCTGCCCATGTGACCCCCCGCCGTCAGCTGACAGCCAGGGGTCATCATCGACCGCATCATGCCGAACGCGCAGGCGCAGTAGAAGCCAAGGACGTGTCGCCCGGACTGCCAAGCAAGAGGAAGGTAAGCGCAAAACGATAATTAATTTTGTAAGTATGTCTTGCGGGACAGTTACCCACCGCAAGTGGACTACCTCACAAAGCAACTCTTAGGTTAATAAACACATATTAGGTGGACAAGATTACTGAGTCCCTCCCATTTGAAAAAACTGACAAAAGATCTCTTTATATGTTGGCTGGCCAATATGGCTATATCGAACATAGTGCACTATGCAAATGGAATCCACCCACCCACAAAGGCAACCCAAGGTGAAATTTGGCCACCTTAAGGGGAATGGTATTGCATATTAAATAAAACACGTATAATTAGTCTGCTCGTTTAAACCCGCTGGTTGTATGCATGCCAGTCTATGGATCCATTGGGCTTCATTGCGTAGAATTAGGTTGTCCCAGTCACCTCCTCTTTTTGGGGGTCTAATGAGTTCAATTGCTTGAAACTTTAAACATGCTGCATGGCCTTGGTGTTTAGCATGCACATGCTTAGATATTGGGGTGTCCCTAACATGGATAATATCTCCAACATGCTCCCTTATCCGGCGTCGAAATTGTCGTGCTGTTTTGCCCACATAATTTAGGGGGCATGTAATTAGGTAAACCACCCCCGCTGTTTTGCAATTGACAAAATCCCGAATGTTGTATTTTTCCTGTGTTGCAACACTGGTGAAGCTATTCCCTTTGAGAATGAAATCACACGCTTTACAGCTACCACATCTAAAAGTGCCTGGTATTTGTCTATCCAGCCACGTACCCCTAGGTGTAATGGGGTCAAAACAACTGTGCATGACTCTGTCCCTAATGTTTTTCCCTCTCCGATACGTGACAGAAGGCCACTGTGTGATCTGATCTACCAAATCTATATCAGAACTGAGAATACGCCAGTACCTTTTCAGGATCTGCATAATATCATTTTGTTTAGAATCATAGGTGCCTATGAGTCTCGTAACTTGTTCTTCTTTACGTTTTTTAGGAACCAGGAGACATTGCCTGTCTGCGTCCCTTGCTCCCTCATAGGCCTTCCTAATTACACTCTTGGGGAAACCTCTATCCTTCAATCTTGTTTTGAGTTCCTGGGCCTGGCACTCAAAATCACCCATAGAGCTACAATTCCTACGTACTCTCATAAATTGGCCTTTCGGAATGCCATGTTTGAGGGGATAAGGATGACAGCTATTCCATTGCAAGAAACTATTGGTTGCTGTTTCTTTCCGGTGTACCTTGGTACGAATTGTGCCTTCTTCTGTTTTTATAATTTTCAAATCCAGAAAAGACAATTCTTTTTCACTGATCTCACATGTGAACTTTAGCCCTACATCATTTGTATTGAGGGCTGCTACAAAACTATGGAACTCCTCTGCTGTAGAGTTCCAGAGAAGCAGCACGTCATCAATATATCTAATCCATAATCCAACGGATGAAGTCCATTTGGCAAAGTTGTCCCCAAAGACAATTGTCTCCTCCCACCAGCCAAGAAATAAATTTGCATAGGTGGGAGCAGCAGGACTCCCCATTGCAGTGCCACATTGCTGATGAAAGATCTTGTCTTCAAAGATAAATATATTTTTTTCAAGAACAAATTGTAATAACTGCAAAACAAACTGGTTATGGGCTGCAAACTGAGTGCCTCTTGATCGCCTTATAACCCAATTTGTGAGGTATGGATGAATACAACGCCTCAACATCCAGGCTAGCCAGGAGTGTATCTTTCTCCAAAGAAATACCGTCAATCTGTTTCAAGACATCCATAGTGTCACGTACATATGATGTGAGACTCAAGACAAAAGGGCGCAACACCTGATCAACATATGTACTCACATTTTGAGTTAAATTATTAATGCCTGAAACAATGGGTCTGCCACGTAAGGGGGGATACCCTTTGTGGATTTTGGGCAGGCTATAAAAACACGCCATGATGGGAAATTGTGGGAACAGGAACCCAAACTCACTCGCACTAATCAAAGATCTGCTCTTTGCATCACTCAGAATGCCCAGCAATTCTTTCTTGAATAGTGCTGTGGGGTTGTCCTTTAAAATGGTGTAACAGTCAGGGTTGAGTAAAATGTCCTCACACATTTTTTTATAATCATCCCTACTCATGACCACGATGTTCCCACCTTTATCAGATGCCTTTAGAACAATATTTTGTTTTTTCTCTAAAGTGGTCAGAGCTACTCGTTCGGACCAAGACAAGTTGTTATCTATGCCCCTAATATCCTGACTAAGATTTTTGATCTCATCTCACACCATCTCCACAAATAAATCCACATTGGTAAAATCTCCTATAGGTGGCAACTTTCTACTCTTCATTTTTAGATTGGTGAAAGGACCTAGACCTGGGGTTCTACCAGATTCCTCTAGTAATCCCTCTAAGGCCACAAGGCCTTCCATATCAGATTCTTCTAACCCCAATTCCATGCATTTTTTTCTATTATGGTGTTTGAAGAATTTGATCCATTTGAGCTTACGAGCAAATAAATTGAGATCCTTTATCCAAGAAAATGAGTCAAATTTAACTGTGGGGACAAAGGAAAGTCCCTTTTCTAATAATGTACTCTCTGATGCACTCAAAATGTATTCAGATAGGTTTATGATTTGTAGCCTATCCATATTACTTCCCTTCACTAATCCTTTTGTCCCCTCAGCATGTAGCGGGAAATGGGGGGATTGTTGGCTAAAAAATTATTGCCACTATTAGAAGAGGCTCTAGCACGGCCTCTATTTCTACCTCTAGCTCCTCCCCTATATTTTTGTTTCCCACCACTACCGCCAAAGAAAGGGCCCACTCTTTCAGAGTCTGTTGTTTCACTCTCTGATGTGGAAGGGTCAGATTCCCTCGGCCCCCTATTGGTCTGTTGATATTGCTGTTGTTGGGTATTAACAAAGTCGTAAGCTTTTTTCTCCCTAAATTCCTGTAGGTCTCTCTGGAATTGGAAGTGTTTACGTTCCTTTAAATGATTAGTGAACCTTTCTAGAGTTTGTTGAAGGATTTTGTCTTTTTTATCAAAACCAGGGGTATCTACCAAAGACTTAACTGCCTCAATTTCTTTTTTAAGCTCAGCACTAATAGAGTCAAACTGGACTTTCTCTTCCTCCACTAAAATCTGCATCAGCCTAAGTGAACTCCCTGTGATCTCCTGTTCCCACCTTTCTTTTATATTAGTGGTTTTTAATCTTGATGCTGGAACAATGGGGACCCTAAGGCCTCTGGGAACTATATTGTTTTTTAAATAGTTTTCCAGACTCTGAATCTCCCACCAACTTCTAGTGTAATCCTTATGCAATCTATTAAGGTTTTTAAAGGTAGATTTGAGAGATGCACCCTGTGCTGTATACACCAGTTCACATTCAGAAAATACACTTTTTGCCTCACTCATCCACCCTTCTGTGTTTAAATCAGAGAGTGCAAAGGCTGCCATACCCAGATATAATGAGATTATTAACTGTATGGACTAAATATAAATTCACTGTATAAATTGATATAAATATAATTGTGCTCCCACAATATGAAAAAATTAAAGGGTTCACTGAAGTGACAACTGAGTAAAATATACCTTTTAATAGTAACTCGTTTTAAAAACAGGGGTAACACACCACTGTGAAATGAGCCCCACCGTGAAAATAAAAAATGTATTAAACAGAAAACACTGAGTCATTATGATAAATATATCTCAGTGTTTGTAACAATGTTTGTCTGGAACCAGCATATATCCTGGGCACAACAATAGTACAATCCCCAAAAGAAGCACCAGTGTCCGAAATAAATCACCGGATCTACTAGCGCTGGGTGTAACACAATGTTACTGTCCCCAATGCAGACATTCCATATACAATAAACGACCCTACGCGTTTCAGATACTCATCCTCAGGGGTCCGTATCTTGGTAACTCTGGCCTCATCACCAGCGATAATAATATTCAACAGCAGATATTCTGCTGTGCGTCACGGGAAGATGCACGTATCGATGTCAACGGCATACTTCATTGCAGGCGCTGGGTTACTATAAACACCTAAACTCCACCCCTCGTATTTGGCGGCGATACCTGAACTGACCAATCACAACACCCTCTCGATTCGTGACACCTGCCCATGTGACCCCCCGCCGTCAGCTGACAGCCAGGGGTCATCATCGACCGCATCATGCCGAACGCGCAGGCGCAGTAGAAGCCAAGGACGTGTCGCCCGGACTGCCAAGCAAGAGGAAGGTAAGCGCAAAACGATAATTAATTTTGTAAGTATGTCTTGCGGGACAGTTACCCACCGCAAGTGGACTACCTCACAAAGCAACTCTTAGGTTAATAAACACATATTAGGTGGACAAGATTACTGAGTCCCTCCCATTTGAAAAAACTGACAAAAGATCTCTTTATATGTTGGCTGGCCAATATGGCTATATCGAACATAGTGCACTATGCAAATGGAATCCACCCACCCACAAAGGCAACCCAAGGTGAAATTTGGCCACCTTAAGGGGAATGGTATTGCATATTAAATAAAACACGTATAATTAGTCTGCTCGTTTAAACCCGCTGGTTGTATGCATGCCAGTCTATGGATCCATTGGGCTTCTTTGCGTAGAATTAGGTTGTCCCAGTCACCTCCTCTTTTTGGGGGTCTAATGAGTTCAATTGCTTGAAACTTACCTTCCTCTTGCTTGGCAGTCCGGGCGACACGTCCTTGGCTTTTACTGCGCCTGCGCGTTCGGCATGATGCGGTCGATGATGACCCCTGGCTGTCAGCTGACGGCGGGGGGTCACATGGGCAGGTGTCACGAATCGAGAGGGTGTTGTGATTGGTCAGTTCAGGTATCGCCGCCAAATACGAGGGGTGGAGTTTAGGTGTTTATAGTAACCCAGCGCCTGCAATGAAGTATGCCGTTGACATCGATACGTGCATCTTCCCGTGACGCACAGCAGAATATCTGCTGTTGAATATTATTATCGCTGGTGATGAGGCCAGAGTTACCAAGATACGGACCCCTGAGGATGAGTATCTGAAACGCGTAGGGTCGTTTATTGTATATGGAATGTCTGCATTGGGGACAGTAACATTGTGTTACACCCAGCGCTAGTAGATCCGGTGATTTATTTCGGACACTGGTGCTTCTTTTGGGGATTGTACTATTGTTGTGCCCAGGATATATGCTGGTTCCAGACAAACATTGTTACAAACACTGAGATATATTTATCATAATGACTCAGTGTTTTCTGTTTAATACATTTTTTATTTTCACGGTGGGGCTCATTTCACAGTGGTGTGTTACCCCTGTTTTTAAAACGAGTTACTATTAAAAGGTATATTTTACTCAGTTGTCACTTCAGTGAACCCTTTAATTTTTTCATATTGTGGGAGCACAATTATATTTATATCAATTTATACAGTGAATTTTCAAAGATGTCACGTGCCCTGAAGCCCATCCCCAGCAGCAGCTCCACCACCGTTTTCCTGGGGGGACAGATCTCATTGCCACGCCACCGGAGACGGACCACATTCCTCCTGACCACAGCCTGCCCGGTTGTCGGGAGCGACCACTGATCTCCTCTTTTCTCTCGGAAGGCCTCCAACCCGTACCTATCTATCCAAAATGATAGGTCCCTCTGCACACCCACTACAGTCAGGGACTGCTTCCCCTCCCTTAAGGCCTGCAGGAGGCGCTGTTTCAAGTGACCTTCCCCAGGGCCGGAGGACGAGGGTGGGTGGGCTGGTGGTCCCCCCCCCCCCCACTACCCCAGCATAAGTCCTGCTTGGGGCACTGGGAAGAGGAGCACCAGGCCCCCCCACATTTCCGGCTGATACTTTCTCTCGCAACCCTGTCATTCCCTTGGCCAAGCCAGGCTCAACATTTTTTTTCTTTTCACTCGCTTTCCCTGCCCTGACTCCAACTCCCACCTCTGCATCATCAGGTGCAGCTACGGAGGGGCCGCCAGATGACATAAGCGGCACCTCCAAGCAACCCTCCGCATCATCGGTGTCCATATCACTTGCCAGGGCAGGAAAAGACACTTCTCTATTTACATCACTATATACTTCATTAATCACCTCTTTATTTACATCATTGCTCTTTTCTTTACCTTCTTCATTCATTTTTATTTTACGCTCTTCATTAACTTTTATTTTACACTTTTCATTTACTGGTACTGTCACTTTAATTTCTGAGCTGCTTTTCAGCAGCAACTCTGGATTTACATTTGCCAAGCCACTCCCCTCCTCCACTCCGGAGTGACTGGCTCTGCCTCTGCCAGAGGCATTGGCTCCGCCCTTATCCGAGGCATCGGGTGCCTGCAGACCTATTACGCTGACCGGTCGCGGTGTGACAGTACCGGCCACGTTACAGGCACCCGATCCACGGGACCGCGCCGCCGCTGACTTCCGGTCCGCCCCCTCCTCCGATACTCGGCTCACGCCAAGCACCGGTCTCTGGGGCTCGCCGTCAGCCTGCTCTGGGACCACGCCCCCTGCTGCGCTCTGGCCGCCAGTGCCGCCCACTTCACAGCGAGCGCCGTCCGGCGCCATTTTGCCCGTCCTCGCTGCGATCTTCCCGCTTTCCCGCCCCGACCCCACTGCAGGAGCCGGGGCTGGGGGGTTTGCGGGTTCTGCACTCCGAACCAGAATCTCTTGTGACCCGGAGTGCAGGGGAGACCCATGGACATACACGAGTCTCACCTCTTTCAGCCGCCTCTCCTCTCTCAGCTTCTGCCGCATCTTTTTCTTCCTCCGTTTCTCTGCTGCTGCACTTTTTTCCTCTTCCTCTGGGGGAAGCTCCGAGCCGAAACTGAACCCCTCCAGCGACACAGGGGATTCCTGGTCGCAGATCTGTGTCAGTAGACCAGGGGGGTGCTCCTCCTCTGACCCGGAGCTGCTCCCCGGTAAACGTACCATATTCGGTGAAATAGTCCTTGCCGTTAAATCCCCCGACTCGCGCGGCGCCTCTGCGTCCGACTCCTCCCGTGCTGGGACAGGCACCGGCTCGACAGGGGTTTCCTCCATGGCAGCTTCCATGCTTGCTGCCGAGGTTCCTTGACCGCTTCCTCTAACCGCCATTTCCGTAAAACGGTCCTCATTTTTTAACTTTTCAGCGAAAACGCCTCCTCCTTTTAGGATGGTCGCTCTCCTCTCCTCCACTTCCTTCACCTCCCGGAGCAGGGAGCGGACCTGCGCCGAAAACTTGGCTCTCCTGCCGCCAGAGGATTTCGCTACCCTCTGCCGGGCTACCGCTAGCTCTCCACGGAGGCGCTGCAGGGACCTACCCAGGTCTTTATACTCCTCGAGGTGGGCCACCAGGCGGGAGCCAAAAGTGGTAGCCTCCTCTCCCGGCCTCAGTGACCCCCACTCCGCGGGGTCCCTGCAGCCATGGTCTTCCGGGCCCGATCTTGCTGGTCCCTCTCCTGGAGAGTGCTCCATCGCCTCTGCTCTCTTTGCAGCATGCTGCGATGCCCCAGCCCTGGGGGGCGACGAGGCCACATTGCTGCAGCCCCGAGATGACCTTCTCTCCCCCAGGGCTGGCTCCACTTTCCCAGCCGGCTGGGATGTCCCTCCACCCCCCACCGGCCTACTCCGGAGGGTGGAGGACCGGGACTCCATCTCCGAATGGAGCCCCCCTCAGGGCACTCTGCAAGCCCAGACAGGTGTAACAAACCTGGGCAGGTAATAAAGCAGAGTCCCTGGGAAGGTATATACAAAAAAAAACCACACCCAAAACCAAAGCACCTCCTCACTCCTCAGAGAGCAAGTCGCATCTGCCAAGAAAATGGGTCAATTTTTGGAGGGCTTGTGAAAAGCCATTGATTGTTGCTTTTACATCCATGTATGGAAGAACCCCGGCAGGCATCTGCCAATAAAAAGGGTCAATTTTTGGAGGGCTTGTGAAAAGCCATTGATTGTTGCTTTTACATCAATGTATGGAAGAACCCCGGCAGGCATCTGCCAATAAAAAGGGTCAATTTTTGGAGGGCTTGTGAAAAGCCATTGCTTGTTGCTTTTACATCCATGTATGGAAGAACCCCGGCAGGCATCTGCCAATAAAAAGGGTCAATTTTTGGAGGGCTTGTGAAAAGCCATTGCTTGTTGCTTTTACATCCATGTATGGAAGAACCCCGGCAGGCATCTGCCAATAAAAAGGGTCAATTTTTGGAGGGCTTGTGAAAAGCCATTGCTTGTTGCTTTTACATCCATGTATGGAAGAACCCCGGCAGGCATCTGCCAATAAAAAGGGTCAATTTTTGGAGGGCTTGTCAAAAGCCATTGCTTGTTGCTTTAACATCCATGTATGGAAGAACCCCGGCAGGCATCTGCCAATAAAAAGGGTCAATTTTTGGAGGGCTTGTGAAAAGCCATTGCTTGTTGATTTAATGCTTTTACATCCATGTATGGAAGAACCCCGGCAGGCATCTGCCAATAAAAAGGGTCAATTTTTGGAGGGCTTGTGAAAAGCCATTGCTTGTTGCTTTAATGCTTTTACATCCATGTATGGAAGAACCCCGGCAGGCATCTGCCAATAAAAAGGGTCAATTTTTGGAGGGCTTGTGAAAAGCCATTGCTTGTTGCTTTTACATCCATGTATGGAAGAACCCCGGCAGGCATCTGCCAATAAAAAGGGTCAATTTTTGGAGGGCTTGTGAAAAGCCATTGCTTGTTGCTTTTACATCCATGTATGGAAGAACCCCGGCAGGCATCTGCCAATAAAAAGGGTCAATTTTTGGAGGGCTTGTGAAAAGCCATTGCTTGTTGCTTTAATGCTTTTACATCCATGTATGGAAGAACCCCGGCAGGCATCTGCCAATAAAAAGGGTCAATTTTTGGAGGGCTTGTGAAAAGCCATTGCTTGTTGCTTTTACATCCATGTATGGAAGAACCCCGGCAGGCATCTGCCAATAAAAAGGGTCAATTTTTGGAGGGCTTGTGAAAAGCCATTGCTTGTTGCTTTTACATCCATGTATGGAAGAACCCCGGCAGGCATCTGCCAATAAAAAGGGTCAATTTTTGGAGGGCTTGTCAAAAGCCATTGCTTGTTGCTTTTACATCCATGTATGGAAGAACCCCGGCAGGCATCTGCCAATAAAAAGGGTCAATTTTTGGAGGGCTTGTGAAAAGCCATTGCTTGTTGATTTAATGCTTTTACATCCATGTATGGAAGAACCCCGGCAGGCATCTGCCAATAAAAAGGGTCAATTTTTGGAGGGCTTGTGAAAAGCCATTGCTTGTTGCTTTAATGCTTTTACATCCATGTATGGAAGAACCCCGGCAGGCATCTGCCAATAAAAAGGGTAAATTTTTCGAGGGCTTGTGAAAAGCCATTGCTTGTTGCTTTTACATCCATGTATGGAAGAACCCCGGCAGGCATCTGCCAATAAAAAGGGTCAATTTTTGGAGGGCTTGTGAAAAGCCATTGCTTGTTGCTTTTACATCCATGTATGGAAGAACCCCGGCAGGCATCTGCCAATAAAAAGGGTCAATTTTTGGAGGGCTTGTGAAAAGCCATTGCTTGTTGCTTTTACATCCATGTATGGAAGAACCCCGGCAGGCATCTGCCAATAAAAAGGGTCAATTTTTGGAGGGCTTGTCAAAAGCCATTGCTTGTTGTTTTTACATCCATGTATGGAAGAACCCCGGCAGGCATCTGCCAATAAAAAGGGTCAATTTTTGGAGGGCTTGTGAAAAGCCATTGCTTGTTGCTTTAATGCTTTTACATCCATGTATGGAAGAACCCCGGCAGGCATCTGCCAATAAAAAGGGTCAATTTTTGGAGGGCTTGTGAAAAGCCATTGCTTGTTGCTTTAATGCTTTTACATCCATGTATGGAAGAACCCCGGCAGGCATCTGCCAATAAAAAGGGTCAATTTTTGGAGGGCTTGTCAAAAGCCATTGCTTCTTCTTTTACCACCTTATATGTATGAACCCTGGCAGGCATCAGCCGCCTAAAATGGTTAATTTTTGTACCTTTTTTAACAATGCATTAAGCATACAACATGCACAAGTGCAGTGGTTTCTGTTAGTTATCTCCGTGTCCCATCCGTTTTCCTAGAGCCATACATGTTGGCGTAACTTTGACACCAACTTTGCATTAAAGACAGCTCAAAAGTACTTGGATACACTCATGGGTGACCTAAGAGTGTTATACAGGGCTTCTAGGGCTTTAAAACAGTGTTATACACGATTTTTAGGGGCTTTCTTGTATTACAGGTTCGGTCAGAACTAGTTCGGTCCGAATCGAACTTTTGCACGAAATTCGGCGAACTTGCCGAACCGAACTTTTCATAAGTTCGCTCATCTCTAATCATAAGTATTAAGCCTAAAGTTTAAAACTCTGTAGAACTAATGACGAAGCTCTTTACAAAATTTATATATATTAATTTTTTCTTTCACTTAATAATTTTTATTATTGCTAAAGGTCCAAAGCGCTGAAGAGCAATCCCAGCGACGCCAACTGCTGTGTCTGGATAGGGCAGAGGGAGCGGCTCAGCCTCAGTGTATGGTAAGCACTTGTGAGCTTGATGCCGCCCTGCTGAAGAGAAGAGAAGACTGCAAAGGCAGAGGCGTAGCTAGGTTCTCCAGCACCCGGGGCAAAGATTCAGTTTGGCGCCCCCCCCCCCCAACCTCTTTCCCGACATCTCCTTCCCCCTCGCCGTGTTTGTTTTCTCTACCAATCGACGTGTCATTTCTTTTTATGTAACGCGAGCATAAAATTATTTGTACATTTCACAAGCAATATGGTTCTATAGACAACACCAGAACCAAGCTCGGCACATATATACAGCCCCAGAACAAATACAGCTCAATTTAGTGCAACCCCTGCCGTATAGGTGTGTACGGAGTAAAACTACAGCTCCCAGCATAGCCCGAACAATGGTAAGGATATGCTGGGAGATGCCGTTTCACAAAAAATAAATCCTATCATAATCACACCACCCATCATCTCGCTGCAGATCATACATTGACTACAGTGCTGATTAGAGGCAGAATAAACATTCACATTAAGTGACTCACCGGTGACGTCTCAGATTCTAGTTATTTTTCTCCATTTGGTCCAGACCTCTATGACGACTTCTCCCGGTCCATTTCTGCAGTTTGCCGCTCACATGTCTTCAGCTTCTCACTTTTCCAACATTTCTGCACCTATAAATAAATATAAAGTTCTCATTATACCACACACTACGCCCCTAAATATAATAGCGCCATACACTGCACCTCTAATTATAATAGCACCATACACCGTGTCCCACACACACACCGTGACCCCTGTAGATAGTGCCTGCCATAGAGCCCCCTGTAGATAGTGCCTGCCATAGAGCCCCTGTAGATAGTGCCCCCATATAGACCACTCCTGTATATAGTGTCCCACAAATAACTCCCCCTATAGTGCTCTACAGATAGCCCACCCCTGTATATAGCCCCCTGTAGATATAGCCCACCCCTGTATATAGAGCTCTACAGATAGCCCAACCATGTATGTAGCCCCCCTGTAGATGTAGCACACCCCTGTATATAGTGCTCCACATATAGTCCACCCCTGTATATAGTGTTTCACAGATAGCCCACCCCTGTATATAGCCCCCCCTTGTACATATAGTACACCCTTGTATATAGTGCTCCACTAGATAGTCCACCCCTGTATATAGTGCTCCACAGATAGCCCACCCCTGTATATACTATATACAAGGGTGGGCTATCTGTGCAGCACTATATACAGCGGTGGACTATATGTACAAGGGGGCTATATACAGGGGTGGACTATACACAGGGCTGGGATATACACAGGGCTGGGATATACACAGGGCTGGGATATATCTACAGGGGTGGCCTATACACAGGGGGTCTATATCTACAGAGGGGGGCTATACACAGGGGGGGCTATATCTACAGGGGTGGGCTATATACAGGGGTGGGCTATATACAGGGGTGGGCTATATACAGGGGGAATATATCCACAGGGGGCTATATCTACAGGGCTGGGCTATATACAGGGTGACTATATCTACAGGGGGGGCTATATAATTGGGTGGGCTATCTATGGAGCACCATATACAGGGGTGGGCTATATCTACAGGGGGCTATATACTATATAGCCCACCCCTGTATATGGTGGTGCTCTATAGACAGCCCACTCCAGTATATAGCCCCCCTGTATATATAGTCCCCCTGTATATAGCCCCCCTGTAGATATAGTCCCCCCCTGTAGATATAGTCCCCCTGTATATAGCCCAGCCCTGTAGATATAGTCCCCCTGTATATAGCCCCCCTGTAGATATAGTCCCCCTGTATATAGCCCAGCAGATATAGTCCCCCTGTATATAGCCCAGCCCAGTAGATATAGTCCCTCTGTATATAGCCCCCCTGTAGATATAGTCCCCCTGTATATAGCCCAGCAGATATAGTCCAACTGTATATAGCCCAGCCCTGTAGATATAGTCCCCCTGTATATAGCCCAGCCCTGTAGATATAGTCCCCCTGTATATAGCCCAGCCCTGTAGATATAGTCCCCCTGTATATAGCCCAGCAGATATAGTCCCCCTGTATATAGCCCAGCAGATATAGTCCCCCTGTATATAGCCCAGCAGATATAGTCCCCCTGTATATAGCCCAACCCTGTAGATATAGTCCCCCTGTATATAGCCCAGCTCTGTAGATATAGTCCCCCTGTATATAGCCCAGCCCTGTAGATATAGTCCCCCTGTATATAGCCCAGCCCTGTAGATATAGTCCCCCTGTATATAGCCCAGCAGATATAGTCCCCCTGTATATAGCCCAGCCCTGTAGATATAGTCCCCCTGTATATAGCCCAGCCCTGTAGATATAGTCCCCCTGTAGATAGATACCCCCCGTAGATAAAGTCCCCCGTGTAGACAAAGTCCCGTCCCCCCCGCAGATACAGCCACAATTCTATTACAATTAAAAAAAATAAAAAATTTCAAACTCACCTTATTCCAGCTCCCACGCCGTCTGGCAGCCATGGAGACCTGCTCTCTTCTGCGCAGGTCTCCAGGGGGTTGAACACAGCGTCTATGAAAGGCGCTGATTGGCTGGGCAGGATGACTTTCCCTGTCAGTCAGCGCCTTTCATCGACGGAAGCGTCACTGGTACAAAAGGTACCAGTCGCTTCATTCGTGGAAAGGCGCTGAATGGCCGGGCACGGAACGTGCCCGGTCATTCATTGCTTCTAATTGTACCGGTGTCCTTGCGACACACGTACAATTATAGTGCAGGAGGAGGGGGCGCTGGCGCCCCCCTCTGAACTGCGCCCGGGGCACATGCCCCGCTTGCCCCCCCCTAGCTACGCCCCTGGCAAAGGTAAGTGTAAAATGAATAAATGGGTTACATAGAGAATTAGAATAATATTTACACACAGGGGTGTAACTACATTGTGCTGCGCCCCATGCCACACTTTTGAATAGCCTCGTCCACCTAAAGCATGGACCCCAGAACCAACATAAAAATATAAAAAAATGTACTCCCCACTACTTGCTCCTCTTGCCTTCATGGCCTGGTACACAAGGCCCACTGCCACATCCGGCCGGGCAGCATCAGGAAATTATATGAGACGCAGCATACACCGTCCTAACGCTTCGTTAAATACGTGGATCCAGTTTTAAGTGGGGATTACCCATTCCAGTTCGACCCACCCCCCTGTGACTGCAATTGTTATGTCACTGTTTTAACAACCTTTTTCTCCTTTGCTCTTATGCATCTATTTTTGATCATAGATGGGGTTTTAGGATTGTACCAAATCAAATCCTGTATCTTCTATTTTGTTTATGTGAACCTGTCGGCCTGTTAATGTTGCCCTAACAGCGGGCAGTATGATATACTGACAGGTGCACGGATCCTCCGGATAGGCCATTAATAGCTGATGGGTCGGGTTCCAACTATCAAGACCGATCAGCTGTTTTGAAGGGAGTGCAGTGCTGCTTCCCCTTCACTTCTACTTGCTTACTTGTGAATCGTCGACCCGGATGTAGCGGCAATTCACAGTATTGCAGCCTTCTCAAATTGAAGTGAATATGAGAAGGCTGCAAAACTCTGAATTGCGCTACATCTGTGTCGACGATTCACAGTGAGCAAGTAGAAATAAGGGGAAGCAGCGCTCGTACGACCCTGACCCGTCAGCTATTGATGACCTATCCTGAGGATAGGTCATCAATTTTTAGAGGCTGAGAAACACCTTTAAGTATTATATTCATTAAATCTGCAGAAAAAGGAATAAAGTCTATATATTTTTAAGTTAGAGTAGAGTAGGACCCTGCCAAAAGAGTCGACTTTGTCGTGGTGGCAGGCTTCAAAGTCTTTCGGCCAAATAAAAAGTTATTAGTTATGTAACACACAAAGTGAGTGATATGGTGCTGGACGGAGTACCGTTAACAGGCGGTGCCACGGTAGGGGGGTCCACACAATTTAGCTGTATGGGGCCCTGAAATTCCTGATGGTGGCCCTGGACATACCCATTACCAATTTCAGTCTAATATACTTTTGCTCAGTTGTTGCGTCAACAGACTCCTATGTAGAAGAAGACACCAGTAGTAGTGGGGACTGGAGCCAAGGCACATTCCTGGTGATGTACCCGCAATCTTCAATCTAACTTAATTGATAAGGACAAGGTTGCGCTATAGTTTCCGCCAAAAAATGGAAACTTTACTGAACGGAAACCATTTGCAACGTAAATATTACCATTGAAATCAATGGTAACTCAAACAGAAGCTATGGTTTCCATTTGCCTTTCCGTTGATGGGTTCTTCCGATGGAAAGGTCTAGTAGAACCCATCAACGGCACCTAACGCTGATGTGAACACACCCTTACTGTGAACTGCCGCTACAAGTGTGTCGGCCTTTGACAGTATTTAGCAGGAAAGGACGTGTAGGGGGAAAAAGCGCTTGCACGAGTGCCGCAGCTCCTTCAAAATAACTGATCGACAGTTGTGCTTAGAGTCAGACCACCACTGATCAGATATTGATGACCTATCCTAAAGATAGGCCATCAATTTTCTCTCTCCAGAAAACCCCTTTAACCCCTTCCCGACATTTGCCATATGAATACGTCATGGAAAGCTAGTGCTTCCCGCATTTTGCCGTATCCATACGACAAATGGTGGACACCGGCTGAGAAGCTGAGTCGATGCCACCATCACCGATTGTCAGTGGTATCTTACAGCAGACATCCGGCTGTAATGGCGGGGACCAAAATTAGCTTCGATCCCTGCCCTTAACCCCTTAAATGCGATCGCTGCATTTAAGCTGTTTGCAACTCATCGGAACCCCAGCAATAAAATTGCTGGGGCTCCGGTGGATGCAATGGCAACTGGAGGCCGAATACTGGCGTCCCGGTCTGCCTAGCACGGAAAACTTATAGCCCCCGCCCAGCGGCGGGGCCTGAAAGGCTTTCGTAGCCGACGGCAAGATGGCGTCGGCTCAGGAGCTGAGCCGGCATCATCAGCAGTGGATGTCAGCTGTATGTTACAGCTGACATCCACCTGTAATGGCAGGAACGGGAGCTAGCTCCGATCCCTGCCATTAACCCCTTCGATGCAGCGATAGCTGCATCTTAGAGGTTGCTAGCAGACCGCCAGCCCTGCCATGCATTAAGAGCTGCCGATGCTGCTATGGCAACAGGAGACCTAACAATGGCCTCCTGCTCTGCCACTATGGAAGCCGATTAGGCCCTGCCGGGAGGTGAGGCCTAATCGGCTTGCTGTCAGTGAATGACTGACATATCTAATACATTGCACTACATAGGTAGTGCAATGTATTACGAAAAAAAAACATCTGACAGTTGGACCTTCAAAAAAGTTTTAAAACACATAATAAAAGTTTCAAGTAATAAAATAAAACACAATCGCCTTGTTCCCTTATCAAGTCCCTTATTATTGAAAAAAATAAATAAACCATACATATTTGGTATCGCCGCGTCCATAACCGCCTGAACTATAAAACTATAATGTTATTTATTCCACGCGGTGAACGGTGTAAAAAAAACCTGTGAAAAACTATACCAGAATTTCTGTTTTTTGGTCACTTTGCCCTACAAATATTGGAATAAAAAGTGATCAAAAAGTCACATGTATCCAAAAATGGTACCTATAAAAACTATAGCTCGTCTCGCAAAAAACAAGCCCTCATACCACTATGTCTATGAAAAAATAAAATTAGTTATGGCATCCATAAGTCAGGAAATAAAAAATATGTAGTTGTGCTGGCCCGTGGGGACCTTTCTTCTGTTTCAAGAGGCAGTGCCACATCTGCCATGAGGCCAGGTGAGCCGACGGCCTCAGGCGGCACCACCTACCCAAATGGGGGGGGGCGGCATTTTCAGCCCGGGACGGACTGGACCAGGGAGAGACGTGCCGAACGTCTGTAATACTCCTCCTCCTCTCTGACGCTGCACACAGCACATGCAGGCAGAGAGGAGCAAGTCTGCAGGAGGAGCGACGAGCAGCAGAGGTAAGTTCCTGCCTTGCTGGGACCGGGACCCGTGACGTGAGTATACTACAAGGGGGGGTTTGGGCATTTTACCGACAGCAGAGAGCTCTATGGGGCTGGAATAATCCTCCCCATAGAGCCCTCACATCACTATAATGAAAGGATTAGTGTGGGTGGGGGAGGGTCTGAGCGTCTGACTTACTGCAGAGAGCTCTATAGGGGGGGATTCTGCCCCCCCCCCTTTAGAGCAGTCAGTCAGATGCTCAGACCCCCCTAACCTTTCAGTATAGTAACTAGTCAGGGCTCTATAGAGCCCTCTGCTGTCAGTAAAACGCCCAGACCCCCCCCCCCCCCCCCCCCCCCCCCCCCCCCCCTTGCAGTATACTCCTGGCTTTGTAGCTTTCCTGTGCTTAATTAGCGTGGGAAAGCTACAAACAGGGCTGTGACTGGTGAGTCTCACAGTCACTCACAGTGCACACTGAATGCGGCAGCTGCGGCAGCTGCGGCAGCCAGCCTGAGTCTCTGACCAGTCACCACCCACACGCAGCAGAGAGACAGGAGAGACTAACAGTAAACCCTCAACTACTACAGTTTCACAGGGCTTATCTATCACAGCTTCTATAGTGTAGTGGTTAGCTTGTCAGCCTTACACATGGAAGGTTGCTGGTTCAAATCCCAGCTCGGGGTTTGTTTTTTTTATATTAATATCTTGTATTTGGCTTTGTTCACACTAGCATTAATATACGTTTACCTCTCTTCCGTCAGAGGAAGAGAGGATCAATACGTTAAACAGAAAGCAACGGTTCCATTAGAATTACCATTGCTTTCAATGGTAATTCTTTTGTATCAGTTGCTTTCCGTTTGTCTCCGTTCACTAGGTTTCCGTTCTTTTGAATGGAAATAAAAGTTCTGCAGACTGCACTTTTGTTTCCTTTAAAAAAAGGAAACTTAGCGAACGGAGACAAACGGAAAGCAACTGATACAAAAGAATTACCATTGAAAGCAATGGTAATTCTAATGGAACCGTTGCTTTCCGTTTAACGTATCGATCCTCTCTTCCTCTGACGGAAGAGAGGTAAACGTATATTAATGCTAGTGTGAAAGAAGCCTTAGGGCCTGTTCACATCAGCTTTGGCTTTCCGTTCTGGGGTTCCGTCGGAGGTAACCCCGCAACGGAAAGTCAAACAAACCACAGCTTCCGTTTCCGGCACCATTAGCACAGTCGACTGCGCTATTGATTCCATCACAAAAACGGAAACCTGCCGGAATGGTGACGAACGGAAACCATTAGCAATGTTTCCGTCACCATTGATTTCAATGGTGACTGAAACGGAAGCTGTGGTTTCAGTTTGACTTTCCGTTGCGGGGTTCACCCGACGGAAACCTCCCACGGAACCCCGGAACGGAAAGCCAACGCTGATGTGAACAGGCCCTAATCCTTCCCCATAAACCTGCGCCCGCTAATTAAAATAAATATATTATATAATGTATATAGCGCTGTATCCTGTATCCGTCAGGTCAGCGGGTCCTGCAGGATCGAGCTGTTACCAATCACATCTAAGTTCATAATTTAGATGTGATCGGTAATAGGCGACCTAATGGATTCAGGTCTCAGCGCTATATACAGCTGCTCTGTATACAGGATACAAAGCAGCTGTATCTCAAAAAGTACAAAACATTTTCAATAAAAAGTAATTAAAACTTGCACCAATCGCAGTAATAGATATCTTTATATATCATAGGGACATGTCCAAAGTTTTCATCGGTGGGGGACCGAGCACTGAGGCCCCCACCGATCGCTAAAACGAAGCAGCAGAAGTGCTCGGGTGAGCGCTGTGCCACTTCATTTATGATCGACTTTCAGCCGAGTGAGCGGTGTACGGACTCCTAGACTTTCTATTGAGCCCGTACACTGCTCCAAGGAAAGCCAAACAGAATTGAAGCGGCACACCGCTCACCCGAGCACTTCTGTTGCTTCGTTTTAGCGACTAGTGGGGGGTCTCAGTGTTCGGACCCCACTGATCAAAACTTCTGACATGTCAAAAGTTTTTTAAAAAGTTGTTACACTTTAAAGAGAATATTTCACCTGCCCACAGATTTGCATTTGAGTGCAGCATGTAATGGTCAGGGCTGCACAAACTCTGGGGCACTTTACATTTTTTTTTCCTACCCTCATTCCTTACTTAGATATCGGTGCCGTAATGTTTGGCGCCGATATTTAAATAACACCATGAACTGCCAATGGGGCGGTAATTGGCAAGGGTGCGTGTAACATCGCTGTGACACTGTCCAATCAGCTACGGACAATGTCAACAGCAAGAGCTGGAGAGAGGAGAGCATGTGGGCACGCACGCTCTCACTCTTCAGCTCTCGGCAGGCAAGTACAAGACTGTGATCTCAGGTGAGAGATCAGTCTTGTCGTCCTTGTCTGCCGAGAGCTAAAGAGTGAGAGCGTGCGTGCGCGCACAGCTCCGATGCCATGAAACAGAAGAAGAAGAATTCACACTCTTCTTCTGTTCCTTAGTGGTGGCGGAGCTGCGCGCTCGCGCCCACGCGCTGTCTGTCCAGCTCTTGCTCTGAAACTGTCTGTAGCTGATTGGACAGTGTCACAGCGATGTTACACACCCCCTTGCCAATTACCTCCCCATTGACAGTTCAGGGGGTTATTTAAATATCGGGCACCAAATATTACAGCACCGATATCTAAATAACGAAGGAGGCTAGGAAAAAAATGTAAAGTGCCCCAGAGTTTGTGCGGCCCTCCCCATTACATGCTGCACTCAGCTGCACATGTATGGGGAGGTGAAAGGTTCTCTTTAAAAGAAAGGTGTTATAATTTATTTTTTTATTATTTGATATGTTTTATTTTATGGGCCTAATTTTTCTAATTATTTTAATATGTTCCCGAAGGTAGCTATTTATTCATATGTTTGTACGTCTGTGGGGACAGCCAACTTTATTTTTATTTTTCATACTGCAAATTTTTGTTTTGCAGGTTCCGCTGGACCATTTGGACTACGTCGTAGATTCGTTGGACTACTTCGCTGATGTAAGCTTTTTTTCTTTTTTTTTTTTATAAAATGGTTAAAGTGGATTCTGTGGAAGAGTTGTCATTTCAATAAAATAAATTACTTTATGTCTCTGTTTTTTAATACTTCATTACCGCCTTAGTAATGGCTGCTGTCTGATCGAGAGTGTCCATTACTAAGAAGGGGCTTAGTGTTAGCCAGTAATAAGGCCGTCACTAACCCCTATAATTACCCCGGTACCCACCGCCACCAGGAGTACCGGGAAGAGCTGGGTACGATCCAGCACCCGACCATCTGAAGTGAAGGGTACTTGGGTGGCCGCAGGCTGGTACTATCAGGCTAGGAAGGGCCAAAAACCATCTCACGTAATTTTTTTTTCAATTTATTTTTAAAAAATGACGAGGGGTTTCCCCAATTTTTCATAACCAGCCAGATACAATAAAGCAGCTGCAGCCTAGCATCCCCAGGGTGGGAAGGGCCACTTTTTTGGCCCTTCCCAGCCTGATAATACCAGCCTGCGGCCTAACAGTCGTTTCAGATGGCCAGGTACTGAATTGTACTCGACTCTTCCCGGTATCCCTGGCGGCAGTGGGAACCGGGGTAATAATAGGGGTTAGTGATAGCCTTTTTACTGGCTAATGCTAAGCCCCAGCCTTAGTAATTGAACGCTGTCAATCAGACAGCTGCCATTACTAAGGCCATAATAAAGTATTTAAAAAAAACAGACATAAGAATTTTTTTTTATTGAAATCAAAACTCCCCCATGCAACCCTCTTTCACAATTTTTTTTTTTTTAAAGTAGATCATTGAAGTAGTCCAATGAATCTACGACGTAATCCAAACGGTCCAGCGGAACCTACCAAAAAAAAGTTAGCAGTATAAAACGTAAAAAAAAAAATAATTTGCCACAATAGAAACCCCTGCTCCGCTGTTTGCTCTTGTAGGCCACAGCCTGGTTTAGGCCTGAGGCCTACAAGAGATCGGGAGCACGCTGATGACGTCAACTGCCCGGCACGATGACGTCACTGCATCATGCCGACCACGCCGGGCCACTGAACTCGGTTAAAAATCATAAGTCAATTAGGTAATAAAAAGGGGGCATAGAAGATGTTAAACCATTTTCAGTGTTAATGCTGCGTTGCTGATCCATGATACTAAAGTAATATAGTAAAAAGAGTTCTTTAAATCTTCTCTATACATTAAACAGCACTTTACAAATAAACAACAAATGTTTCCTATTTAATTTTTTTTTATATATATATTGCGTGTTTGATGTGTAAAGGTAGTAATGAGAAAACTCAGATAGATTGGGGGGGGGGGCGCCTTTTTATAGTTCGCCTCAGGCAGCAGAGGGGCTAGGTTCACCCCTGTCAAGAGGCGTATTATCAAGGCCCTAAAATTAGGGAACCAGGAAGGGTAGGGCACAAACATATCTGCTGGAAGCGAGGGCGCCCGTATTATACCAGGGCAACACTTTCCAGCAAAATTCCCCAAACTGCAAAGGTGCGGAGTGTGGGCCAAAAGGGGGATAAGGAGGGACATTTATTAGTGCGACACCGGCCTGTGCAGAAAGGATTGAGCATAGCGTAACACACATGTATGGATTATTTTATTGTTTTTTTTAACCCAATTATTGTACCACCTGACTATGACCCTGATGTACTCTGCCCGGCTTACATGTGCCCCCACATTATAAACGGAATCACCAGCAATATTCAAACAAATCTACTACCAAGCAAATCCACGGTCCAAAAGCCAATGTTGCTTCTAGAGATGAGCGAACCGGGACAACCGAACCCGGTTTCGGTCCGAACTTCCGGTAAAGTTCGGTTCGCAGCGAATCCGAACTTCACCGGGTTCGGCCGAACCCGTTTTGACCGAACCCGGTCAAAAACATTATACAAATCGGGAGCCACTTATCTCTATCAATCACTGATAGAGAAAAGAGGCTGCTGATTAAAAATAAAATAAAAAGCATTTCATACGTACCCGGTCGTTGTCTTGTTGACGAGTCCCTCTTCTTCCTCCAGTCCGACCTTTTCTGACGCGGCAGCCTGTGATTGGCTGCAGAGGCCTCTGCAGCCTGTGATTGGCTGCAGAGGCCGCGGCAGCCTGTGATTGGCTGCAGCGCTCACAAGGCTGCATCGTCATCAAGGAATGTCGGGCCGGATGTCGAGAGGGACGCGTCACCAAGGCAACGGCCAGGAGACCGGACTGGAGGAAGCAGAAAGTTCTCGGTAAGTATGAACGTCTTTTTTTTTACAGGTACTGTGATCGGTAGTCACTGTCCAGGGTACTGAAACAGTTACTGCCGATCAGTTAACTCTTTCAGCACCCTGAACAGTGACTATTTAGGGTATGTTCACACGGCGGGGGTCCGTAACGGCTGAAATTACGGGGATGTTTCAGCCTGAAAACATCCCCGTAATTTCAGCCGTAACGGCATGTGCAGGCGCTTGAACGCCGCGTCAATTACGGCCGTAATTAGCGCTGCTATTCATTGGAGTCAATGAATAGCGGCTCCAATTACGGCCAAAGAAGTGACAGGTCACTTCTTTGACGCGGGCGTCTATTTGCGCGCCGTCATTTGACAGCGGCGCGTAAATATACGCCTCGTGTGAACAGACAAACGTCTGCCCATTGCTTTCAATGGGCAGATGTTTGTCAGCGCTATTGAGGCGCTATTTTCAGACGTAATTCGGGGCAAAAACGCCCGAATTACGTCCGTAAATAGGCCGTGTGAACATACCCTTAGTGTATGTGCACACACACTAATTACGTCCGTAAATGACGGACGTATTTCGGCCGCAAGTACCGGACCGAACACCGTGCAGGGAGCCGGGCTCCTAGCATCATACTTATGTACGATGCTAGGAGTCCCTGCCTCTCTGCAGGACAACTGTCCCGTACTGTAATCATGTTTTCAGTACGGGACAGTAGTTCCACGGAGAGGCAGGGACTCCTAGCATCGTACATAAATATGATGCTAGGAGCCCGGCTCCCTGCAGGGTGTTCGGTCCGGTACTTGCGGCCGAAATACGTCCGTCAATTACGGACGTAATTAGTGTGTGTGCACATACCCTTACTGACGTCGCCTAGCAACGCTGCCGTAATGACTGGTGCACACATGTAGCCACCCATCATTACGGGGCCTCATGCACACGACCATAAAAACACCCGTTATCACGGGTCGTAATTACGACCCGAAATAGCGGGCCCATAGACTTCTGTTAGCCACGGGTACCTTCCCGTTTTCTCACGGGAAGGTGCCCGTGCCGTTAAAAAGATAGAACATGTTCTATTTTTTTATTTTACGGGCCGTGCTCGTAATTACGACTCGTAAGTACGAGCACGGCCGGCCGGCCACGGGCAGCCGGCCGCTTTTGCGAACCGTGCTGTCATTATAATTATAGCAGCACGGCCCGTAAAATAGAACATGTTCTATTTTTTTAACGGCACGGGCACCTTCCCGTGAGAATACGGAAAGGTACCCGTGGGTAACAGAAGTCTATGAGCCCGTTATTGCGGGTCGTAATTACGACCCGCAATAACGGGTGTTTTTACGGTCGTGTGCATGATGGGAGCACGGCTCGGAAAAACGAACGGCTGCCCGTGCTCATCTCCTGAAATAATCTGTGCTGCCTTAAACTCTGTGGACAGGTCAGGATCCTGTTTCTTTTAAATGCTGCTAGGGAACCCGCTCGATCCACTATATAAGGCTACGCTACAGTGCAGCATTTAAAAGAAACAGGATCCTGACCTGTCCACAGAGTTTAAGGCAGCACAGAGTATTTCAGGAGATGAGCGTGCAGATTCAGTGCTGTTGTGAACTCTGCTCTTACCATTACGTAGCTCTCAGTCTGTTATCTCTCCTCCACTCCTGTCCTCAAGAACACCTTCACATGATTGGCAAGTCACCACGTAATGGTAAGAGCAGAGTTCACAACAGCACAGATTATTTCAGGAGATGAGCGTGCGGATCTTGTGCGTGGTGGTGACTTGCCAATCATGTGAACGTGTTATAGAGGACAGGAGTGGAGGAGATGTAACAGACTGAGCTACGTAATGGTAAGAACAGAGTTCACAGCAGCACAGAGTATTTCAGGAGAGGAGCGTGCAGATTCAGTGCTGCTGTGAACTCTGCTCTTACCATTACGTAGCTCAGTCTGTTACCTCTCCTCCACTCCTGTCCTCAATAACACCTTCACGTGATTGGCAAGTCACCACCCCGCACAAGATCCGCACGCTCATCTCCTGAAATACTCTGTGCTGCTGTGAACTCTGCTCTTACCATTACGTGGTGACTTGCCAATCATGTGAAGGTGTTCTGGAGGACAGGAGTGGAGGAGAGGTAACAGACTGAGAGCTACGTAATGGTAAGAGCAGAGTTCGCAGCAGCACTGAATCTGCACGCTCATCTCCTGAAATACTCTGTGCTGCCTTAAACTCTATGGACAGGTCAGGATCCTGTTTCTTTTAAATGCTGCACTGTAGCGCAGCCGTATATAGTGGATCGAGCGGGTTCCCCAGCAGCATTTAAAAGAAACCGTGTTTGTGTATGTGTGTGTTTGTGTATATATGTGTGTTTGGGTATGTGACTTTGTCTGTTTTTGTTTTTATATGTGTGTGTGTATATATGGGTGTGTTTGTGTATATGTGTTTTGTGTATATGTTTGTGTATATATGGGTGTATTTGTGTATATGTTTGTGTGTAGATGTTTGTGTGTGTTTTTGTATATGTGTGTATATGGGTGTGTGTTTGTGTGTATATATGGGTGTGTTTGTGTATATGTGTTTGTGTATACGTGTGTTTGGGTATGTGTGTTTTTGTTTGTATATGTGTTTGTGTATATGTGTTCGTGTATGTGTGTATAACTGTGTGTGTGTGTGTTTGGATGTGTGTTTTTGTTTGTATATGTGTGAGTTCGTGTATATGTGTGTGTATGTGTGTGTGTGTGTATGTGTGTATATCTTGTTGTGTTTTTGTGTATATGTGTGTGTTTGTGTATGGTTGTTTGTTTGTGTGTGCGTGTATATATGTGTGTAGGTGAGTAGAAGTATTGGTATTGTTCACATTGATAACTGTTTTTTTATGTTGTTGCAGATTTTGATGTACCGATTGGACTACATCTACGATTCGTTGGACTACTGCGTAGATCTACGTTTTTTCAAATTTTAATAAAATGGTTAACGAGGGTTTTGTTGGGGATTTCTTATTTCAATAAAAAAGAATTGTCTTTGTGTTTTTTTTTTCAAACTTTATTAGTGCCTAGATAATGGTAGTTGGCTGATTGACAGCGTCCATTATTAAGGCGGTACTTAGTGTTAGCCGGTGCAGAGGCTAGCACTAACCACCCATTATTACCCCGGTACCCACCACCACCAGGGGTGCCGGGAAGAGCTTGGTACGATCCAGTACCCGACCATCTGTTGTGATGGTCGGGTACTGGGGCGGCCGTAGGCTGGTATTATGAGGCTGGGAAGGGCCAAAATCAGTGGACCTTCCCACCCTTGTAATGCTAGGCTGCTGCTGTTGTGTTGTATCGGGCTGGTTATAAAAATGGGGGGGACCCCCACGTCGTTTTTTTTTTGGAATTTAACAAATTTAGCAATAGACGGGTCCCCCACATTTTTAATAACCAGCCATATACAAGGCCGCAGCAGTCTGGCATTACATGGGTGGGAAGGGCCACTGGTTTTGTCCATTCCCAGGCTAACACTGTGTTGTATGTGGCTGGTTATGATAAATTGGGTGGAACCCCATGTCTTTTTTAAAAAAAAAATGTAAATAAATAAATAATTTAAAAAAATGACGTGGGGTCCCCCCCACTTTTATAACCAGCCAGATACAACACAGCAGCAGCAGCCTAGCATTACAAGGGTGGGAAGGTCCACTGTTTTTGGCCCTTCCCAGCCTCATAATACCAGCCTGCGGCCGCCCCAGGGCCCGACCATCACAACAGATGGTCGGGTACTGGATCGTACCTGGCTCTTCCCGGCACCCCTGGTGGTGGTGGGTACCGGGGTAATAATGGTGGTTAGTGTTAGCCTCTGCACCGGCTAACACTAAGCCTCGCCTTAGTAATGGATGTTGTCACTCAGACAGCGGCCATTACTAAAGTGGTAATAATAAAATTTGAAAAGAAAAAGACAAAGATATAGATAAAATATTTTATTGAAATAAAGCACCCCCAACACAACCCTCATTAACCATTTTATTGTAGAAAAAAAACCGTCATCGAAGTAGTCCTCGAAACCGACGTAGTCCAAACACCAAACCTGTAAAAAAATAAAATAATGAAATAAAACATGTTGTAGGCTTAGATTCAGTTTAATGTGTGATACTGACTGTTATACCATGTATAGAAGCCTGCCACGAAGTTGACTTAGATACAGGGCGCCAGCAGACAGTATCATACATGGCCATACATACATATATACAAATATACATACATATATACAAACATACATACATATATACAAGCATGCACATATATACATGCAAATATACATACATGCAAACATACACACATATATACATGCAAACTATCATACATACATGCATACACACACACATGAAAACATACATACATACAAACAAACATGCAAAGATACATACATACATATATACAAGCATGCACAAATATACATGCAAACATAAATACATGCAAACATAATTACATACATGCACATATATAAACATACATGCAAACATACATGCAAAAATAAAAACATGCAAACATACATACATGCACATATATACATACATACATGACAACATACATACAAACATACATGACAACATACATACATGCAAACATACATACATGCAAACATACATACATACACACATGCAAACATATATACATGCAAATATACATACAAACATGCACATGTATACATACATGCCAACATACATGCAAACATACATGCACATATATACATACATACATGACAACATACATACATGCAAATATACATACATACACACACACATGCACATATATACATACATGCCAACATACATGCACATATATACATACATGACACCATACATACATACATGACAACATACATACATATATATATATATATATACACACATGCAAACATACATGCAAACATACATGCAAACATACATACATACATACAAATATACATACACACATGCACATATATACATACATGACAACATACATACATACATACATGACAACATACATGCAAAAATACATACATGCAAACATACATACATGCAAATATATACATGCAAATATACATACAAACATGCACATATATACATACATGCCAACATACATGCAAACATACATGCACAGATATACATACATACATACATACATGCCAACATACATACATGCCAAAAAATAATAATAATACGTTCATACTTACTTTCCTCCTGTCCGGCCTCCAGCGATGACGTTTCATTCATGTCGCCGCTGCAGCCTGTGATTGGCTGCAGAGGCGGTCACGTGGGATGAAGCGTCATCCTGACGTGCGTGACCGCCACTACAGCCTGTGATTGGCTGCAGCGGCGAAAGGGATGAAACGTCATCGCTGGAGGCCGGACAGGAGGAAAGTAAGTACGAACGTATAATTTTTATTTTTTTATTACATTTAAAATGGTATTTTCCGCGCGCCGAGCATGTACTGTGAAGGTTGCTGAAAGAGTTAGTGCAGCCCATTAACTCTATCAGCACCCTGGACAGTAGCATGCTCGGCGCACGTAAGTGACAGGTTCGGTCAGAACTAGTTCGGTCCGAACCGAACTTTTTTGTGAAATTCGGCGAACTAGCCGAACCGAACTTTTGATAAGTTCGCTCATCTCTAGTTGCTTCCTCCCCTCTGAAACCTACAGCGTGCCCAAACAGCAGTTTACTTCCACATATATGGCATCATCATACGCGGGAGAACTCTTTTAACAATTTTTGGGGTGTGTGTCTCCAGTGGCACGTGACTGGGCACGACATATTTGCCACTGAAATAGCATATCTAGGGAAAAATTAACATTTTTACTTCGCACCATCCGCAGCGCAATCATTTATGCAGGGGCAAGTGCCCCGGGCGCAACTATGTGGTAGGGGAGGGGAGCGCCGCAGAGCAGCTGATCGCTGCTGATAGGCGGCCTGTATATCGGACACCTGCAGCAGCGATCAGCTTTAAGATGAGCCAGGAAATCATGCAGATCAGGTGTTCTGACTGGGGTCTGTAATGGCCAGGGAGTGAACCAGTCCAGTCACCTGACCTGTCACCTGACCTCACGTCACTGACATGACGTCAGATGACTCAGGTCAGGTGACTGGACTTGTCCACTCCCGGGCTGTCACCAGGGCCGGCCTTAGGGGTGTGTGAGCGCACAGGGCGCTGCACCCTCCCATCATGTAGGGGGCGCCACTGGGCTCTGCCTCTACTCTGTGCTCTGCTGATACACACACGGAGTAAATAACAGCCGAGGAGCGGATGAGGAAGCTCCGCCCACAGCCCGTCCAGCAAGGAACCTGTGATCCTGTCAGCAAGGAGACATGGTGAATGTCTATGTGTATATGTGTGTGTAGTGGGTATACAGTATGGGTCTCTGTGTTTGTATATGTATATGTTACAGTGTGTGTGTGTGTGTGTGTGTGTGTGTGTGTGTGTGTGTGTGTGTGTGTGTGTGTGTGTGTGTGTGTATGTGTGTGTATGTGTGTGTATGTGTGTGTATGTGTGTATGTGTGTATGTGTGTGTGTGTGTGTGTGTGTCTCTTTGTAAAAGTGTGTGTTCAAAATTAAAGTAGAACAGATAAAATGCAGATATCTGTGCTGGCTCCTATATACCCTTCTGTCCCCTATATACCCTGCTGCCCTTTATATATCCTGCTGCTCTTTAGATACCCTGCTGCCCCTTAGATACCCTTCTGCCCCTTATATACCCTGCTGCCTCTATATTTATGCGTGTGCGTGTGTGTGTGTGTGTGTGTGTGTGTGTGTGTGTGTGTGTGTGTGTGTGTGTGTGTGTGTTTATAAGTGTCTGTGGGTATAGGAAAGAAGGCAAGAAATGGATCCAGCACTGAGACAAGTGTGGTGCTTAAAAGGGGAATCTTCTTCCAAGTTTTATTCCATAATTATGTTTAAAAAACCCGGCAGGGAGTGTTACGAAGTACAATAGGTAGTTGAGGAAATAGGCGGTGCCTACGCGTTTCAGACACAAGCTGCGTCCTTACTCATGGCTTGTTATAAAATTGTGGCTTACATCGCTGGGTTTTATATCCGGTCCTTCATGTGAAATAGATTGCGGTTCAGGAGGAATGACCTTCTGGAACGCATGATAGATTCATGTATTAAGCAGTAATATGTGCAAAAGAAGACGTGACTTTATGGGATTCGGACAAGTAAGTGTTTTATTTTACTGCATGTCTTCCCTTTGATGTTTGAAAAAGTCTTTAAGATATTCTGGTAATGCCGTAACTATATTTTTATAGATTGACCGGATGTAAATTTGACCAGCTGATGGAATTTATGTGACGACATGTAAACAAAGTGACTAAAAACAAACATATAAGAGTATATGCATAAGGTGCTAATTTAAAAAGATCAATAATGGAGAGACATTTTCAGGTTGTATAAATTATGCCATGTGCCGAATGGCTTAAAATGGATTGCATATTAACATGGGATACGAAATATTGGTGTGTGTCATTATTTTCTTGTTTAAAGGCATGGTGTCGCCCCAAAAACATGTTTTTTTTTTTAAATTTAAACATTTAGTGTGTGGGTGATAAAACATTGTTCAAATTTTTTTTATTTTTTTCGCGAGTCAGGAAATATTATAAATTTTTTCAAATTTATAATACTACCCATTTTTGGTCACTAGATGGAGCTGTTTGGAGCTAGTTCCCAAAATTGCAGCATTGCAACATTGGGTTAAAAGCTATCGCTCTAGTGAGCGCTCAGCATCCCCCCCTCCTTTATCCTGGCTAGTGCCGGGATAAACGAGGGGTTTGAAAGGTTTAACCTGCTACACTGTGCGTCGCCATTTTTTGAGGTAACCCACAGTGTAGTAGGTTTACATGCAGTAGTAAACACACACAAACACTAACATACATTGAAATCGCTTACCTGCTCCTGCCGCCGCGGCCCGTCCGCTCCCTTTGCTGCCGCTGTTCCATGTGCACTTGTCCGGAAGCCGCGACCGGAAGTAGTAATATTACTGTCCGGCCGCGACTTCCGGTCCACAGGAAAATGGCGCCGGACGGCGCCAATTTCGAATAGGACTGTGTGGGAGCGGCGCATGCGCAGTTCCCACACAGACGCCGTACACGGCAGTCAATGGGACGGGAGCCGTTCGCAGTCCCTATGGGACTGTGGCTGCCGTATTCCATGTCTGTGTGTGTCGTTAATCGACACACACAGAAATGGAACAAAAAATGGCAGCCCCCATAGGGAAAAAAAAGTGTGAAAAAAAGAAACAGTAAAACACAAACACACAAATGAAAATAAACGTTTATATTAAGGCACTAACATCTTTAACATATTAATAAAATATTTGTGATGACACTGTTCCTTTAATTGTGGTACAGTGGATCTGATATGAGGTATATTATATTGGTGTATAACGTCATTTTTCATATTAAAATGTATACTTTTTTTGGGGTATATTTTTTCAATACTAGTAACTAATCGGGCGATTTCATAAAAATTGCTTATTAATTGACAGTCAAGGAAGATTGAGGCCATTTGGGACTCTTGTTTTGGCCTGTATATCCAATAAGCTTCTCTTTTATGTGTTTTATGTTTGATGTCCCCTCCTCTTTTGGGAGTATGTATTTTTTCTATCACATAGCAACAGAATGTGATTGTTGATCTGTTGTGTTGGTAGATAAAATGCTTGGCGACATTGGAAATATTGATGATATTCTGATTTCGGATATAACTTAAAGAGGCTCTGTCACCAGATTTTGCAAGCCCTATCTGCTATTGCAGCAGATAGGTGCTGCAATGTAGATTACAGTAACGTTTTTATTTTTAAAAAACGAGCATTTTTGGCCAATTTATGACCATTTTCGTATTTATGCAAATGAGGCTTGCAAAAGTGAAGAGACATTTTCATATACCAGGGTTGATCAAACAGGGGCAGGTCAACTCGACAACTTGAAAGAAGTAGTCTCTACCAAAGCCACTAATATGGACAACCCCAATAGGCAACTTTCTAATACAAAGGAGTGGGATAGTAATACTCTATCTTTTCAAGAACAGACAGAGAACAACTATTTGCTTGGAAAGTCTAAATACAGAAACTCCAAACCAACTTACAAATACCTCCAATAATTTTACAACAACCAACTCTAAATTTTATCCAATCATGTCAAGGACGGCGTCAATGGACCGTTTTCGAAAGAGACCTCCAACATTTATCAGATAGTCAAAAAGGACATAATAAAGAGTCGAATCTACCCACCAGACTGAAGACAGCAGTCAAATCCCTCAAGGACAACAAGGATATAATTATCAAGCTGTCCGACAAAGCGTAGCTTGGCAGTCGAGACTGATGGCAGCTTGAGCGGAGAGCTCCGGCACCAAGCGACTGCAAAAAGCACTTTATACCACATTTCCAGGCACTTACCTTCTCCGGGTGAGCCTACTTCGTCCCTGATGATGACCCAAGGGAAAAGGCAGCATCAAAAACAAGGGAAGTTGGCGTTTTTCTTTGATAAGGAGAGGGATGCAAAAGGCGCGAAATCGGCAGCGCCTCCATCCCCCTCCTCCATACCCTCAGAGACGGCGCCCTCCCTCTCGTTGCGCTCCTCGCCTGAACAGCAGCACTCATCTAGTGTGGTTGGAGTGGAGGAGAAGATCAGTCCTGCTGACTCTCCTTTGCAGGTCTCTGTTCGAGAGACACATCTGTGCACCACAAGACGGGGGCTGTCTTCCTCTGCATCGCCTGCTACCATGAGTCCGGTGAAACAGAGGCAGAGACTTCAGGAATCGACACATGCACTACCCGAGGTGAGCACCCCACCCCCACTACATATCACTACGGCCCTGACAGGCTTACAAACCTCTGATGAACCGGCTTCTGGCAATTTACTGAGGGATATGCTTTTGCCATTTAGTGCGTCTATGCACAAAGAGTTCGTACAGCGTTATCCCCGTTACAAGGTACGGTCACTGAGATTGCATCAAGAGTCGACCATGTGCAATCTAAAATGGCGGATTTTGCCTCTTCTCACAACAACCTGGTGGATGCTCATAATAATCTCACTGATGACATAGAGCAGATACGCATGAAAATAAATGACCTGGAAGACCGTTCAAGGCGGAACAACATTAAATTCTGAGGTATTCCGGAAGATGTTGCACAGCCAGACCTGCAGCCCTACTTACAAGCATTCATTAAAGCTATGATGCCCATGTGCTCACCTCATGATGTCGTTATAGACAGGACTCACAGAGTTCATCGTCCGAAACACCTACCGGATACAACACCTAGGGATGTTCTGGCGCGGATCAACTGCTTTGATATTAAGGAATATCTTATGGACATAGTCAGGCGGAACCAAGAACTTCCTTCTCCATACCAACAGTTGAAGCTCTTTGCAGATCTATCGGCGGCTACACTGCGTTTAAGACGACATCTTGCTCCTATCACGACCATACTGCGAGATCAGAAAGTTGCATACCGCTGGGGGTTTCTAGTGAAGATCCTGATATTACGTAATGGGACTATGCACTCCGTTTTGTCTTTAGAGGATGGCACCAATTTGCCTGAGAAGATGGAGGACAATCCTAAGGTCTCATCCCAAGTAGATGAAGAATGGCGCACTGTCGCACCTGGAAGGAGAACCAAGCATTGATATTGGACACACCTTTTGATGGTGCCTTTGGAACTCTTTGATTCACCAGGTGTGACACCGTGAGTGGTAACCCCTTTACCGGGATACAGCTTTTTCAGCTGTATGTGTTCTATTTGTTTGTACTTGTCTTTTTTGTTTATGTAATGAGAGTTTTTCTTTTCAGGATATATGCTTTGGGGGGCTATTGTGATTGTGGGGTATCACCTACATTTACGCTAAGGGTTTCTTATTTGCTAGAGCATTTTCTATCCGAGAACATGCTGTTGGATTTCCGATCATTTCACATAGCCTTATGCAGACGCCATAGCTTTTTCATGATATCACGTTTTAAATATTACCATGGTTCTTAAATTTGTTTCGTTAAACGTCAAGGGTCTAAATAGCCCTCATAAAAGGTCTTTTATGTGGAAGGAGGCACTCTAGTCTGGAGGAGATATCTTTTGTGCACAGGAGACACATATTCTAACTACAGACGCTCAGACTCATGCATATTCAGTTCCCGTGTATTTTACAATCGCATCACTTTAAAAAACAGCGAGGAGTGATGTTGGCGATTAAAAATTCAGTTGCTCATACTCCTATATCGACTATAATTGATCCGCATGGTCGATTCATCATACATGTTTGTCGGCTAAATAATGCTTTGTATACCATCGGTGTAGTGTATGCTCCTAATCAACGCCAGATAAAAATTTTGGGCAAGTTTATTCAGAAACTTAAAGTGCAACAGGGCCACCTAGTGGTCTGCAGGGACTTTAATACTATTCACGATGGTACACTTGACTCTACAGCAGTAAATAGACCATCCTCCCAAACTCTGGGGCAATTTTTGCATACTAATGAGTTATATGATATCTGGCGCATTCATCATGATGTAGAACGAGACTATACCTTTTTCTTTCCCGCACATGCTACTTACTCACGGATAGACATGTTTTGGTTAACAGATCATTGTTGCAGAGCACCAAACACACTTCCATTGATATCATAAAGTGGTCAGATCACGCCACCATCTCACTGCTCCTAGAGGAGTCTCATGTAGCGCCCAATGTGTCTCTTTGGCGTTGTAACCCTTTTTTGTTAGCCCATACCTCCTATAGAGAGGAATTGGAATCAGCCTTGAAAGAGTACTTTCACTTGAATGTGGATTACTAGCCCCTTTACACTCTGGAATGCTCACAAAGCCCTCATTAGGGTTTTTTTTAATTAAATTAGGGCATAGGGCTAAGGTTGAAAGGGAGAAAAAAGTGCGTGACCTCCTCCAGCGAATTAGATCTCTGGAAACATTAAACAAAGCTTCTGTCTTACCTGCTCAATCGTCACAACTTTGAGACCTTCGTATTCAATTGAAAGATTGTTTGTTATACGCTTATGAAAAATCCTTAACCAAGATTAAGGTCCAATATTATTCACAAAATAATAAAGCAGGCAAGCTGTTGGCTCGCCGTTTAAAAAAGAGGGAGTACAAAACTAGGATTCCATATCTTTCTTGCCGATCTTCCCATTCAAAAATATATGACCCCCAGTACATAGCTAAGGAATTTATGGAATTTTACTCCGACCTTTATAATTTAGACGGTCCGAGTAGTTCTTTACGGGACCCTGCGCCTTCTGGTGCCCACTTTCTAAGTGACTTGAATCTTCCCACCCTTTCCCAACAACAACGGGAGACCCTGAGTTCCCCCATTACAATGTCAGAAATAGAGGATGCTATTAAAGCCCTACCTATGCAGAAAGCTCCTGTTCCAGATGGGCTCACGAATATCTATTATAGAACCTTTCTGGATGTTTTGCTCCCACACTTGCACTCCACTCAGGAACACGCTTTTCATGAAGGATCATTTCCGAGGGAAATGCTTTCGGCAATGATTGTTGCGCTCCCGAAACCTGGGAAATCTAATGATGCCTCGCAGAATTTTAGACCGATCTCGTTATTAAATACGGATGTAAAAATTTATGCTAAAATTTTAGCTAATCGCATGGCACCTCTATTGCCCTCATTGATAGGAGGGGATCAGGTGGGTTTTGTGAAAGGCTGACAAATCACGGAAAATACCAGGAGGGGTCTTGATATTATGGATTTTGTACAGAGTTCGGGTAGGTGATGGTGACTCTTGATGCGGAGAAGGCATTCGACCGGGTGCGTTGGTCATTTATCTTCTCGGTGTTGGAAAAAATGGGAATACGGGATGGGAAATTAAGAGCAATCAGGGCACTATATTCTACACCTTCTGCGAAGGTTTTTGTGAATGGAACATTATCTGATAGCTTTGATATTACGAATGGAACCAGACAGGGGTGCCCCCTATCCCCTTTGATATTTGTACTGCCTATAGAACCATTAGCTCAGGCGCTTAGGTCACACGCAGACATTAGAGGAGTCCAGACAGGTGACAGACAGCATTGTATTTCCTTATTTGCTGATGATATTTTGTTGACATTGGAGCAGCCGGAAACATCCTTGGAGGCAGCAATGGCTATAATTAAGGAGTTTGGATCTCTCTCCCTATACAAAATTAATGAGCATAAATCTCAAATCTTACCCTTTAATATCCATGCGGAGGCACTGGCTTCACTAAAATCTAAATTCCCGATGGATTGGCAGTCACAACATGTGAGGTATCTTGGTATAGAGGTCACCACCTCTGTACAAGCTTTATATAAATATAATTACATTCCCTTGTTGAAAACTATAGAACAGGATATGATGTTGTATAATAAATCAGAAATCTCATGGGTGGGTCGTATAGCAGCATTCAAAATGTTAATTCTGCCCAAAATTTTGTATATCTTCAGAACCGTCCCTATCCGCCTGCCAGTTTCCTTCTTTAATAGAATACAGAAACTGTTAAATGCCTTCATTTGGAAATCGGGCAGACCTAGAATTGCCTCCTCAATCCTTAACAGAGATAAAAAGTATGGTGGTTTGAGCCTGCCTAACATTCCGGATTATTATTACGCGACTCAGGTATCGTTATTAAGGAATTGGTGGATTGGGGATGTGTCTCAACATTGGATACATATAGAGACCTTTTGTAGCACCGGGTCATAATTTGAGGGCTTTAATGATAGCTGCTTTGACCACAATAGCCTTACCAGTCCGTCTCCCCTACTTTTTGTCTACTTCTTTGTTCTATTGGAAAAAATTTCATTCTGGTAGCAGATCTTCTCAAATTTCCTTACAACATGTGACGCCTATTGAGATATTTCACATTGCTCTTCTAGACATGGATTTGGAATCTTGGAAGGAGAGAGGCATAGTATACTTAACAGACTTATTGGATGGTGAGAGGTTGGCCCAGTATTCTGATTTGACGCATAAATATGGAATTACACATAGAGATTTTTAAGAGTATTGTAATGGCAGAAAGGAGGTGAAGGGAAAGTGAGCCCTAATCTACCCACCGCCCTGTCCCTGCCTACTTGCAACGACCCGCCCTAGGCGACGGGGTACAACTGGGCGGCGGTCCCTACGCTGTCTAAGTGCACGGGAGAACAAACAGGGAACACGCAAGGGAAGGGGCAGTAGCCCACGGAACGCCGCGAGGAAACGGAGCGGTGAATGAGTTGTCAGGACCAGGATGAAGTGGAGTATACCCAAGTGAGCACGGAGGAGGAAGCAAGCCGGAGGCAAGGCAAAGCAGGTTAAGCAGAACAGCAGCAAGGCAGAAGCACGGCAGAAGCAGGCTGGAGCAAGCAGCAGTGGGGCCAGGAATCCAAAAGAATTACAAGCACTGAGGAGGAGAACACGGCAGGTAATAAAGGACAGGGGGCGGAGCTAACTCCGACTGACCAGGCCGCGATAGGCTCTCCCACTCCTGAGCCTGCCACCCTGGTTAGTGGGAGATGGTGTCAGTCGAACAGGTCTGGCCTCAGGTGTGGATTGATTAATCCCAGGAGTATACCTAGACGTAGTACCTGGCAGATCCCTAACAAGTATTTAAGAATTAGACATCTATTATCTTCTTTGGATCTGAGCGGACTTTCAGCCAATGCGGAGGTGTTTCAATTATGGTCAGCGCCATCGGATACCCCAGTCCGCCTTAAGCCTCTTTACTCTGTACTGTGCTCTAAATCCTTGTTTGTTAAAACCTCCCCCTTTCTTGCCTGGGAGAGAGATCTAGGTCAGACCTTTGCTGTTTCTCAATGGACTTACTCCTTGAAATTCCTTGCTTCTACTTTTAACTGTGTATCTCATTATGAAGCCGCTGTCAACACCCGATAGATTGAGCCGTATGTACCCGGGCTCTTCCGGTCTTTGCTGGAGGAATTGTGGGCACAGAGGCACTCTCATCTATATACTATGGTACTGCCCTTGTCTCACTCCTCTGTGGTCCTTGATTTTCCAACTGCTTTCCAAGCTTTGTAACATGGTCATCCCGTTATCACCATCCCTAGCACTTCTCTTTCTCTGAATAAATGAGATGCCTATAGAAAATAGGGTGATTGTGGCACATATTCTCTTGGCTACTGAGTTGGGGATAACCAGGTATTGGAAGAGTGTGAACCTTCCCTCTATTGGTGAAATTTATGACATGCTAAATACTACGTGTGCCTACGAAAAGATGATGGCATATAAAGATCATAGATACCCACAGTATGTTGAGAACTGGAAGAACTGGTATCTCCTTCCTCAGAATTGTATACTCCCGTAATGCATATTTGAAACTGATGTATTTAAACCTGAAACTCTCTATTTTCGGTTTTCTGTCCTTATGTTTTATGCTCTATTTCAAAGGGCACTTTTGTGTGTGTTTACCATATGCGACATGTTTTACTGTATTTTCTCTCTAAGCATGGTTAGTACTTCATATATGTGTGGAGGTGCTTAGAATGGTTTTGAGTTGTCCATTCACGACAATATGCAAGTTATGTGTATTATGTTTACTATGTGATACACTGTGGTTATTGTATTATATTTGTAATCTTGACAAAATTCTTCAATAAAAATCTATTGATGGAAAAAGATGTCCGACAAAGGGGGCAGCATAACAATTATGAATAAAAATGATTACAAAATGCAAATTAAGAGCTTACTGTCGGATCAAGATACTTACAAATGGTTAGAATATAACCCTACAGAAAAATTTCAGGCAGAAATAAAACAGTTAATAAATGAAGGATTAAGAGGAGGCTCACTTACACAAAAGCAATCAGAGTACATCTATGTATAACACCCTATCATAACCATCATGCACGCTCTTCCCAAAACACATAAAAATATCAACCCTCCATCAATGCGACCAATTGTGTCTGGAATAGGGTCCCCTTTAGAAAAATTATCAGAATTGCTTGATTCCCTTCTGCTGCCTCTGGCCCAGAAAACCCCAGGTTTTCTAAAAGACAAACGTGATGTCCTATGTTCCCTTCACAATAAAATATGGTCCAAACATTACACATGGTTAACTTGTGACGTTATATCTTTATATACAAGTATTCCCCACCATGTAGCATATGCAGCTCTCGAACACCATTTGGCCGTACATAGCACCTACAGCAAGGGACTACAAATATACATTTTGGATGTATTAATGTTCTTAATGTTACACAATTATTTTCAGTTTGATGGCAAATTTTATTTACAATTAAGAGGTGTTTCTATGGGAGCAAAATTTTCTCCCTCCTTAGCGAATCTAGTGATGGCATGGTGGGAGGAGACATCAATTTTCTCTGCCAGCATTCCCTTTGGGAACAACATTCATTGGTATGGCAGATATATAGACAATCTCCTGTTCATATGGGATGGTGATGTATCTGCCATACCCACCTTTGTTGAGTTTCCTGATTCAAATACATTCAATCTTAAATTTACTCATTCATGTGACAAAGATAACATTGTGTTTTTAGATCTGGAATTAAAAAGGAGTAGAAGGAGAGCTAATACAGACAAAAACATTCCGCAAACCAATAACTGGCAACACAATATTACATGCTAATAGTAACCACTCCAAACAGACTATTACATCTATCCCAGTCGGAGAGATATATACAGCTAAATGCAACTGTAGTTCTAATATACAATACTAATCAGAACAACACCAAATTTGTAACAGGCTACACAATAGAGGATACCCAGACTGGTCCCTGAAAAGAGCAGACAATATAACCTCCAAAAAAATCTAGAGATGCCCTATTATTTCAAACCAATTCGCATATAACATCTGACTCCAGTAAACCAAGTTTAGTCCTCCAGCAAAGTAGCCAGTTCACTGACATAAAAAAGATAATTACTAAATACTTACCTATCTTGATGGAGGACAACATTTTGGAGGACATCCTTAAGGAAGGGTGCAGGATTGTTGCACGGAAAGCTCCCTCTCTAGGTAGCTCCCTTTCTCCTTCCTTCTTCAGCTCAAGCAAAACCAAAACCACCTGGCTGGAACATAAAGGCTTTTTTAAATGTGGTACCAACCCATGTAAAATCTGTTCTTACGTGACCCCCAAAAAAGTTTTCTGACTCAAATAACATTAATACATTTACAATAAATAATTATATTAATTGTAACACCGAATCAGTCGTCTACATTGTCCAATGTACCAAATGCAATTTAAAATATATAGGATGCACAAACCGTAAATGTAAGACGAGAATGTTGGAACATTTAAGTTATATCCGAAATCAGAATATCATCAATATTTCCAATGCCGCCAAGCATTTTATCTACCAACACAACAGACCAACAAGCACATTCTGTTGCTATGCAATAGAAAAAATACACACTCCCAAAAGAGGAGGGGACATCAAACATAAAACACATAAAAGAGAAGCTTATTGGATATACAGGCTCAAAACAAGAGTCCCAAATGGCCTCAATCTAAAAAAAGAACTAATGTTCCATTATTAAATATATCAAATTACATCTTCCTTGCCTGTCAATTAATAAGCATTATTATGAAATCGGCCGATTAGTTACTAGTATTGAAATAAATATACCCAAAAAAAAGTATACATTTTAATATGAAAAACGACGTTATACACCAATATAATATACTTCATATCAGATCCACTGTACCACAATTAAACAAGAAAATAATGACACACACACCAATATTTCGTATCCCATGTTAATATGCAATGCATTTTAAGCCATTCGGCACATGGCATAATTTAGACTACCTGAAAATGTCTCTCCAGTATTGATCTTTTTAAATTAGCACCTTATGCATATACTCTTATATGTTTGTTTTTAGTCACTTTGTTTACATGTAGTCACATAAATTCCATCCGCTGGCCAAGTTTACAGCCGGTTAATCTATAAAAATATAGTTACGGCATTACCAGAATATCCTAAAGAGTTTTTTAAACATCAAAGGGAAGACATGCAGTAAAATAAAACACTTACTTGTCCGAATCCCATAAAGTCACGTCTTCTTTTGCACATATTACTGCTTAATACATGAATCTATCATGCGTTCCAGAAGGTCATTCGTCCTGGACCGCAATCTATTTCACATGAAGGACCGGATATACAACCCAGCGATGTAAGCAACAATTTTATAACAAGCCATGAGTAAGTGAAGAAGTATCCGGCACACAAACAAATGTGGTTCAATTTTTCGGTTTTATTATATTGAATTTGATGCCATGGGCGATGTGCGTGCAACGTTTCGGTTCAAAGACCTTCGTCAGGCACTACAGGTGTACAAAATATTACACATGAATATATTGGCATCATATTTGAACAATAAGTATAACATAGTGCATAATACCAGTGGTGAAGAACAGAAATTAAAGAGAAACTTAAATAAAATAGAATTGAATAAAAAGATATAAAAGAAGAACAGAGTCTTTTGACAAGACACATACAGAGTTCATATCTAGTCAATATATGCGGTATTTCATTCGGAAAATGCCTCAATATATATAAATATAAATATTTATTTAAATATGACCAAATGTATGCTGATGGGTGACTTCCCTTCCAGTGCACAATACTTAATTCAAAGAATAGCGGTATAATACAGAGTATCACATAGAAATTATATAGAAAAAATAGCTGTCAAGAGCAATGGACACAATACAACAGTGAATAATGCAGCTGTGGACAACAAAGCGAAGTATATGTAATGATAATCCGCATTCAAGAACAGATGGATGACATCCTTTCCAGGGTAACAATCTCCAGGGATTTTCTGCAAACACCACCATCAGAGGTCCGCACTCGGGATCTGGAAAAAACCTCCAAACGCCTGATCAATCAAGAATTACACAGCGCAACTCTAGCGGAATATGTAAGAGTACAACGAATACCGAGGGGCTTACGGGTGCCCATAAGACCAACTATGTTCAACGAAGATCAGGAATACTGTACACAGTTTGAACATATACTGAATAAATGTTCACTGGACCTGATGAAGTTGACGATATCACACCTACAGACGAGTATTACAGATTTGAAGAAACAAACCACGATGGCTGAACAACAGATGAAGACCACAATGTCTGTCGCAGACTACAATACCTTTGATGACAAATTGAGAGCAACTCTGAACACACACAGAACGGAGGTAGAACAACAGAAGAGGAAGAAATTCCAAAGGGACCTGGACGACTACAATAACCAGAGGGTCTACAGGTGGCACGAGGGATATGCTGGCGGCAGATCAACACGGAGAGGAGCATACAACTCTTCAGGGTCTTCCTATTCAGGATCTGGGGGCGAAGGACACGACTATCAACAACGAAGACCATATGGGGGTCGTTTTTTAGGCCAGCGACGGGGCAGACGCCCAAGAAGAGGACGAGGAGAGGCCGAAAACACTCAGGAAGAAATCAACCAGACAATGGAGACGAGATCGCAGGTATGACTCCAATATCACAGTCATTGGTAGTTAATATTTCATCCAAGACCCTAAGTCCAGCACAGTTACTTCTCCTCCAAAAAGGCCTATCCTTCTGTCCCTCGTATAGATACGATTTATTCCAGCTTGATATGGATCTTAATCGCTTCTTCAGATCCCTACGCCTCCGGGTCTACTTCTCCAGCTTGGGGGAGTCCCGAAGGAACGAAGGGACAACAATCGACCCTGTAGGGAGTCCTGCAATAACCAGCCGAGACTTTGGACTAAGAAACAAGAGTTTCTTTAACCCTCCAAAGAACTCACCAGCGTTGGAGACATTCATTAACCTGATCCACAGAGATGTGGACGGGTTCAATCATGACTTCAGATTAGGCCAATTTAAATGCCAGGCCAATCTAAGTAATCTGGACAGACAAGCCTTGTCCTCCCTTACCGGGGACAAGGATCTGATTATCAAACCAGCAGATAAGGGGGGAGCAATTGTTGTCATGGATAGGTCCACTTACTTTAGGGAAATACACAGGCAATTACGGGACACCTCTGTCTATTTACCTGTGAACCAGGACCCCACTAATAGGATCGCACTGAAGATCCAAAATGTCCTAAAAAAACACATGACCCTAGGTACGATAGACCAGGACACGGTGTCTTACTTGACTAATAGACATCCAGTCACACCTGTGTTTTACACACTACCCAAGATACACAAGGGCCTAGACAACCCTCCAGGCCGCCCGATAGTAGCCTCAACAGATTCAGTATTCACTCCACTCTCCAAGTTCATGGAGAAATTGCTCACTCCCCTGGTGAAAAATACAAGATCCTTTCTGTTAGACACATCTGACTTTTTAGAAACCATCCACACTTTGGATGAACTATCTCTTGACGCCATCCTTGTGACCATGGATGTGTGTAGCCTCTATACGTCTATTGAACATTCCAAAGGGCTTGTAGCAGTTGAGGCAATACTGACCAAGGCAGACAAAGAAAGACAGATTGTAGACCTCAGTCTGGATCTGTTAAATGTTATCTTAACCGATAACTACTTCCTCTTTGAAGACACATATTACATCCAACAGAGAGGCACGGCTATGGGGTCCAACGTGGCACCACCATATGCCAACTGCTTCATGGCCCATTTTGAAGAAAATTTTGTATACCCTACAAACACGTTTAAGGAGCATATCCTGCTCTTGAAAAGATATATCGATTATATATTCTGCGTGTGGAAGGGCTCAAATGAGTCATTACTGGTATTCTTGGAATATCTCAACAACATTTGGCCGGAACTTCAGTTCACTCTTAACTATGATACATCCAGGATTAGTTTCCTAGACACAATGGTCATCAAGGGTGATAGGGGCCATCTCAGCACTGATTTGTTTACTAAGGAAACAGACAGGAATGGGCTCCTACATTATGACAGCTGTCATCCAATAGCGACCAAAAAATCTGTACCGAAGTCCCAATTCAAACGAGTAACTAGGATAGTGGACGACACCGTAAATAGAAACATGAGAATGACCAACATGACTCAAAAATTTATGGACAGGGGCTATCCGACTCGTACACTATTGGAGGCACAAGTAAATACCGCCAGCAATAAGAGCATGATCAAACCTAAACGCATACCGTTTGTACATATGTACCATCCCTGCGCATATAAGGTGCATCATATAATTAGAAAACACTGGCCCCTCCTTAAAGAAGCTTACCCCAAAATTACAGAATTCCAAGCTCCTTTCCTTCCATGCTCTAAAAGACCACGTAACCTTAGGTACAAGTTGGTTAAAGCGGATGTTGGTTCAGCCAAGAGGCCCTCGAGACAAACCTTCCTGAACACCCTAAACAAGGGACTTTTCCATGCCGGTCCTGCATGCAGTGCTCCCATGTGATCAAGGGCAATACATTACAGCATCCTCAGACAGGCGAACGTATACCGGTGAACGAGTACTTTACTTGTAATACTAATTATGTCGTTTATATGATAAAATGCCCCTGTGGACTAGCCTACGTTGGTGAAACGACACAGCGCATACGAGACAGAATCGGACAACATAAGAGTAACATACGCTGTAAAAAAACCTTGCTACCAATCCCTGCGCACTTCTTAACAAGAACACATAACATTTCGCAACTACAATTCCAGGTTATAGAGCATATACCAGCACCCAGGAGAGGAGGGGATAGAATTAGGACATTGAAACGTAGAGAAGCTTACTGGATCCATAGATTGCAGACACTTGAGCCCCGAGGATTGAATAGGGAGTATGAAGTTAGCAGCTCTTTGTAATCATAGAACATAATTGTATGCATAATAATGATCTAAGTATGTCTTTTTACAATGATTAATGCATTTTTTTACTCCACAACAGACACGTTGATCCATTATATGGTATATAGCACACCTTCATCCGGCCATACCGGACCATGGTATCCTTGAAAATTTCTAGTATTTAGCAGTAAGTCTAATATGGTTGATGTTTCAGTGGTAATACATGTTCACTACACGGTACAATAATATTACACATATGTATATGTTTATAAAAATCCAACTAATACCATAATATGTTGAAACGACATCTATCCGATAATGTATAATCTATAACAATATTTATGATCTATTATGGAAATTAGCCCAGGTTTTGAGTTACCATTTCTGACCATCGATACTTTTTTATACTACATGATGATGTGATTACTATATGCCTATTAAAGAGTAGTAAACACCTCCTACTATCCTTCTGCCTCTTATATATTTATATATATATATATATATATATATATATATATATATATATATATATATATATATATAAAACATGCTCTCTCAAACATGGTAGAAATTGGGGCATAGCACGGCCAACTACTAACAGGGACACGGAGCGAGCGGAATACTCTCCATTAGACACGCCCCCTACTTGCCACAACGTACGACACATTGCCCTAAGGAACGCCCTCCATGACGTTCATAAACATGGCCGTCCCACAGTCTAAGTCTGTGAGTGAGTGGAATCCCCTCCGTTAGACACGCCCCCTGCCAGCTACGTCGTTTGACACACCCTCCTGTCTGTACACCATCGGTGTGACGATCTAAGCATCATACACACTGGAGTACCGCCCGCCCCACACCCACAGCATTTAAACCACAGAGGTTTACACCACAGTTTAGCGCCAAGAACTAAGCGGCAAGCCGCCATACTGACTGCAGCGCTCCACAACTGAATAAACAAACGCCAAGTGGGATCTAGGTAAATATCTTACAACTTTGACTCTCTACCACTGCCATGCTTTGTACCACTGCTAAGTCTCATACCAATACGTAATGCAATCTGCCTACTCCATGACTGACAGAGTTTGGGGGTTTTGTATGATCCTGTATGCGCTGGCAACACATTGACAGCACCCCAGATAGGGATACATATGATGCTACAGATATGCAAGTTTCCCATGTGGATTCCCCCTACTACCTCTATATCAATGTAATAAATTTATGCTCTATGGTCTATGTTATCTATGTTGCAATGCTCTTTACCTTAAAGTTTGGGAAGCAGATATAGGGAATATCTACAGGAACGCGGATTATCATTACATATACTTCGCTTTGTTGTCCACAGCTGCATTATTCACTGTTGTATTGTGTCCATTACACTTGACAGCTATTTTTTCTATATAATTTCTATGTGATACTCTGTATTATACCACTATTCTTTGAATTAAGTATTGTGCACTGGAAGGGAAGTCACCCATCAGCATACATTTGGTCATATTTAAATAAATATTTATATTTATATTTTGAGGCATTTTCCGAATGAAATACCGCATATATTGACTAGATATGAACTCTGTATGTGTCTTGTCAAAAGACTCTGTTCTTATTTTATATCTTTTTATTCAATTCTATTTTATTTAAGTTTCTCTTTAATTTCTGTTCTTCACCACTGGTATTATGCACTATGTTATACTTATTGTTAAAGTATGATGCCAATATATTCATGTGTAATATTTTGTACACCTGTAGTGCCTGACGAAGGTCTTTGAACCGAAACGTTGCACGCACATTGCCCATGGCATCAAATTCATTATAATAAAACCGAAAAATTGAACCACATTTGTTTGTGTGCCGGATACTTCTTCACATACGATTGGGTTGGGACCCTATTCGTGCACCTCCTTTAGTCTTGTGCGCTCTGAACCAATACAAGCCATCAGTAAGGACGCAGCTTGTGTCTGAAACGCGTAGGCACCGCCTATTTCCTCAACTACCTGTTGTACTTCGGAACACTCCCTGACGGTTTTTTAAACATAATTATGGAATAAAACTTGGGAGAAGTTTCCCCTTTTAACCACCACACTTGTCCCAGCGCTGGATCCATTTCTTGCCTTCTTTCCTATCCAATCCGCGAGCCGACACGAGGACCCGAGCGCTATCAGCAGTGTGAATATGCACCAAGGTGAGCTGGAGGATTCCTCCCATTTTCTCTGTCTGTGGGTATAGTTATAATCTACAACATTATCTGTACTCAGAGAGTTATCACTGCGTTATCTGTGGTGTTACACAGGACTGCAGGTAACATCTAATACATTATCTGTGCTCAGACAGTTATCACTGTATTATCTGTGGTGTTACATGGGACTGCAGGTAACGTCTACTACATTATCTGCACTCAGTTATTACTGTGTGTTATCTGTGTTGTTACATAGGGCTGCACGTGAAATCTACTACATGATCTGTACTCAGATTGTTATGACTGTTATCTGTGATGTTACATAGGACTGCATGGGAAATCGACATTATCTGTACTGAGTATATATGGGTCTGTTTGTGAATGTGCCTTTTATGTATTTTTATATGTTCCTGTCTGTTTATGTGTGTGCGTGTGTGTGTGTGTGTGTGTGTGTGTGTGTGTGTGCGTGTGTGCGTGTGTGCGTGTGTCTGTACGTCTATATATTTTCCTGTATGTATATATTCCAGAATGTGTATTTATATTTGCCTGTATGACTAAATATCTGTTTTTATGTATGTACAGTATATATGTTCCAGTATGTGCGTGTCTATATATGTGGTTAATTTTTTGTTTGTGTAGGGGGCGGCAATAGAGAGTCCCACACAGGGCGCCATCCAACCTAAGGCCGACCCTGGCTGTCACCGACCCTAGTCAGAAGGAACTCCACCACTGCCTGCACCTCATGACCTCCTCGGATCCAATGGTAAGTCACGTCAGGCAGGGCGGAGAGTGGTAGCGGTAGGCTACCGCTAGGAGCTCTGTTTACAGTGTGGCGCTAAGTACAAGGGGGGAGTGTGGCGCTATTTAAAAGAGGGTAATCTGGCGCTATTTACAAAGAGGCAACGGGATGTGTGTGGCACCATCTACAAGGGAGGAAGTGGGCTGTGTGTGGCGCTATCTACAAGGGGGGCTGTGTGGTGCTATTTACAAGGGGGGCTGTGTGTGACGCTATCTACAAGGGGGATGTGTGTGGCGCTATCTACAAGGGGGATGTGTGTGGCGCTATCTACAAGGGGGATGTGTGTGGCGCTATCTACAAGGGGGATGTGTGTGCCGCTATCTACAAGGGGGATGTGTGTGGCACTATATACAAGGGGGGTCTGTGTGGCACTATCTACAAGGGGGGCTGTGTGTAGCGCTATCTACAAGGGGGGCTGTGTGGCGCTATCTACAAGGGGGGCTGTGTGGCGTTATCTACAAGGGGGGCTGTGTGGCATTAACAACAAGGGGGCTGTTTGTGCCGCTATCTACAGGGGGCTGTGTGTGGCCTCTTTCATTTATTTTATTTTCATTTATTTTTATGTTAACTATGTTACATAACTATATCGCTTGTAAAATGTAGAAATGCTTTTATGCTCGTGTTACATTAAAAAAAATTGATTGGTAGATAAAGCAAAGATGGCGGGGGGGAAGGAGATGTAGGGAAATATGTTGGGGGGTGCGCCAATCTGAATCCTTGCCCTAGGTGCAGGAGAACCTAGCTATGCCTGATTTATGGAAAAGACCTGTTGGGTGAAGATGCTCACTACACCTCTTAATAAATGCCTTCAGGGGTGCAGTTTCCAAAATGAGACATTTCTCAGGGGTTTCTTTTCATTTCACATCAGAGCTCTGCAATTGTGAACCAATACTTTGTAAATCGCCAAATTAGGCCTCAATTTTACATGGTACTCTTTCACTCCTGAGCTCTGTCAAATGTCCAGGCAAAAGATTAGGGCCACATGTAGGGTGTTTCTAAAACCGGGAAACACAGCATAATAATTAGAGAGCTGCCTTGTTATTGTGGCACAAACTGGGCACCACATATTGGAATATCTATGGAAAAAATCTCATTTTCACTCAGCAACATCGAGTGCACACTAATTTCTGCAAAACACCTGCAGGGTTAACATGCTCACTACACCCCTAGGTGAATACCTTCCAAAATGTGGTCACTTCTGGTTTCCACTGCTTTGGTCCCACAAGGGCTTTGCAAATGCGACATAGCTCCCAGAAACCAATCCAGTAAAATCTGAACTCCAAAAGCCAAATGGTGCACCTTCCCTTCTGAGCCCTACTGTGTGCCCAAAAAGCACTTTATTACCACATATGGGGTATTGCCAATCGGGAGAAATCTCCTTTAGCCCTTGTGGAAATTTTTTAAAATCAGCTAAACCTACATTTTCTTTGAAAAAAATGGAGATTTTAATTTTTACGGCCTAATTCCAATAATTTCTGCAAAAAATCTGTGAGGTCAAAATGTTCACTATACCACTAGATAATTTCCTCAATGGGTGTAGTTTCCAAAATGGGGTCACTTGTGGGGGATTTCCACTGTTTTGTCGACATGGCCTTCGCAAACCATTCCTGCTAAATTTGAGCTCCAAAAGCCAAAAGGGCTCTTTCCCTTCTGAGCCCTGCCGTGTGTCCCAACAGCTGTTTATGACCACATGTGGGGTATTGTTTTACTCGGGAGAAATTGCTTTACAAATTTTGCAGTGCTTTTTTTCCTTTAGTTCTTGTGGAAATGCAAAAAAAGTTAGCTAAACCTACATTTTCTTTGAAAAAAACGTAGATTTTAATTTTTACGGCCTACTTCCAATAATTTCTGCAGTGAACCTGTGGTGTCAAAATGCTCACTATACCACTAGATAATTTCCTTGAGGTATGTAGTTTCGCAAATCGGGTCACTTTTGGGGAATTTCCACTGTTTTGGCACTGCAAGAGCCCTTCAAACCTGACAGGTGCCTAAAATATATTCTAATAAAAAGATGGCCCAAATCATCTAGGTACTCTTTTGCTTCTGAGGCCGATGCTTCAGTCTATTACCCCACTAGGGCCACATGTGGGATATTTCCTAAATCTGCAGAACCTGGGCAATTAAATATAGAGTTTTGTTTCTCTTTTTGTTACAGAAAAAATTGATTAAAAATGAATTTCTACAAAAAGAAATGAAATTTGTTAATTTCACCTCTACTTTGTTTAATTCCTGAGAAACGTCTAAAGAGTTAAGAAACTTTCTAAATGCTGTTTTGAATACTTTGAGGGGTGACGTTTTTAAAATGGGGTGACTTATTTGGGTCTCTAATATATAATGTCCTTATAGCCACTTCACAACTGAACTGGCCCCTGTAAAAATAGCCTTTTGAAATTTTCTTGAAAATGTGAGAAATTGCTGCTAAAGTTCCAAGCCTTGTAACGTGCTAGAAAAATAAAAGGATGTTCAAAAAACAATGAAAACATAAAGTAGACATAAATATAATGGTGGTTTCTCTTGGCTCAAATACCCACAAAATCTCTCTCAGACCGGAGCAGGCAAAACTAAATTGGGTATGATCCAACAAATACCCTAAATAGCATATATAAAGTACAGTGAAGTTTACCGCTCAGACGGCACTGGTAACAGTCCAATATCATTCAGTATAGACACTCTCTCCCAGAAAAATGCAGTGGACAGTCCGCAATCCAATGAGGGTGTGGATGGTAATTCTTATCCTTGTAGTTCCACCAAGCTCCTTATCGTCTCCCTCCACATTCAAAGAACTCCTGGTAGGAAAAGGATCTTATGTCTCTAATAGATGGAAAAAGGAAGACACATAGTGCAACACCCTCTGCAAAAAGATTGCTCCACGCCAAGTTTAATCCATACTCACAGAAGTAACAAGAAATAAAAGCATCAAGGTAAGTAAAAATCTTTAAAATTTCTAGGCGGCACGCCAAACACTCTCGCCCGACCCTGGGTTTCGCCCTTCCAGCTTCCTCTGGGGCATGTGTGACGTGTCTAATTAACAGGTTTATATAGCCGCATATCATTTAAATTTACATAAATTTACATACATAAAAAATGGTTAAAAAAAAACATATACACCCACAATGATCTCTGCAATATATAGAGATAATCTGATCTTACCATCATAATCGTATACATATATATACACTTTTATTATTTTTATATAAATGCCTAATCTCTTTAAAAAGTAAAAAAATATATATAATATATTATGCTAAACAAGCCTATTTGCCACCTTTATAGTTGGTTAGATTCCACATATCATCCCATATCCATTATATTGATTTTTATTTATATTTTATCAGTTGTTTTATATTTTTTCTGTCTCTAATTTTCCACTTAGTCTGAACTGTGGCCAATCTCTAAAGCTTCCAGAGCTTCAGTGAGCTGCAGCTAATCAGAACAATTAAGTTCTGCTGAGACAAGATCCCTTGGTCAAAATGCTATGTGTGAACAAGTCTCTTACTAATACTATACATAGGGCATTTTTTTGCATAATTGTTTTCATAACATGGAACTACAAATATGGACCGGAATATCTATCAGATGATATCTCACCAATATTAATAAATACTTGTATAAACAAAACAAAAACAAAACAAAAAAAACAAAAAAACATTTTTATAAAAAACACTTCAATTCGAAGTCTGAATTGAGTCCTAAGGGCTGAAGCGTTTTTAATTGATAGATCCAAAAACTTTCTTGCTTGCTCATTTTTTTAATAAAATCCTCCCCCCTCCAATGATTATCAATTGTCTCAATAGCAAAGAATTTAGTGTCCTTGGGATCTTTATGGTGGAATTTACAATAGTGTGCTGACACACTATGGTCCATCTTGCCTTTTCTGATGTTATTACAGTGTTCTGCTATTCGAGTTTTCAATTTGCGGGCTGTACGTCCTACATATAACTGCCCACAGGGACACTGCAATAAGTATATAACCCCTTTAGTATTACACGTTGTAAAATGTTTGATCTCATATTTTCTTTTATTTTCGGCATCCATGAAAAAGGTAACATTCCCCTTTCTTTTATTATACCCCACTTCTTTACAAGCTTTACACTTGTTACAGGAAAAAAATCCTTTTGTCGCAATAATTGGTTTTGTAGGAGCTTTTATAAAACTATGAGTAATTTTATCCTTTATATTAGGTGCCCTACGATGTACAATACTAGGATTTTTGGGCAACCTAGATCCTATAACAGGATCGTTCCTTACAATATGCCAATTTTTTCTAATAATATTTCGTATCAATGAAGAACTTGTGGAATATGTGGTAATAAACGGAACCCTTAATGTTTTATCATTATCATCAATTCTCTTTGTATGAAAATTATCAATTTTTTTGATGTTATCGCCAGAATGGACTGCGATTTCTTCTCTAACCTCCTTCAATGCTGACGACACCCTCTGTTCCTCATAATTCCTTTCTATCAAACGAGATTTAATAACTTGTGACTGTACATCAAAGTCCTCTATTTTTGTACAGTTTTTCTTTATCCTTGTTTTGTTTATACAAGTATTTATTAATATTGGTGAGATATCATCTGATAGATATTCCGGTCCATATTTGTAGTTCCATGTTATGAAAACAATTATGCAAAAAAATGCCCTATGTATAGTATTAGTAAGAGACTTGTTCACACATAGCATTTTGACCAAGGGATCTTGTCTCAGCAGAACTTAATTGTTCTGATTAGCTGCAGCTCACTGAAGCTCTGGAAGCTTAGAGATTGGCCACAGTTCAGACTAAGTGGAAAATTAGAGACAGAAAAAATATAAAACAACTGATAAAATATAAATAAAAATCAATATAATGGATATGGGATGATATGTGGAATCTAACCAACTATAAAGGTGGCAAATAGGCTTGTTTAGCATAATATATTATATATATTTTTTTACTTTTTAAAGAGATTAGGCATTTATATAAAAATAATAAAAGTGTATATATATGTATACGATTATGATGGTAAGATCAGATTATCTCTATATATTGCAGAGATCATTGTGGGTGTATATGTTTTTTTTTAACCATTTTTTATGTATGTCAATTTATGTAAATTTAAATGATATGCGGCTATATAAACCTGTTAATTAGACACGTCACACATGCCCCAGAGGAAGCTGGAAGGGCGAAACCCAGGGTCGGGCGAGAGTGTTTGGCGTGCCGCCTAGAAATTTTAAAGATTTTTACTTACCTTGATGCTTTTATTTCTTGTTACTTCTGTGAGTATGGATTAAACTTGGCGTGGAGCAATCTTTTTGCAGAGGGTGTTGCACTATGTGTCTTCCTTTTTCCATCTATTAGAGACATAAGATCCTTTTCCTACCAGGAGTTCTTTGAATGTGGAGGGAGACGATAAGGAGCTTGGTGGAACTACAAGGATAAGAATTACCATCCACACCCTCATTGGATTGCGGACTGTCCACTGCATTTTTCTGGGAGAGAGTGTCTATACTGAATGATATTGGACTGTTACCAGTGCCGTCTGAGCGGTAAACTTCACTGTACTTTATAAAGTAGACATATGGGGGATGTTAATTAGCAACAATTTTGTGTGGTATAACTGCCTGTCTTATAAGCAGATACATTTAAATTTATAAAAATGCTAATTTTTGCAATTTTTCACAATTTAAATACAATTGAATATATCGAGCACATTTTGCTAGTATCATAAAGTCCAATGTGTCACGAGAAAACAATCTCAGAAAAGCTTGGATAGGTAAAAGTATTCCGAAGTTATTACCACATGGATTGAAACATGTCAGATTTGAAAAATGAGGCTGTCAGGAAGGTCAAAAGTGGCCAAAGAGGGAAGGGGTTAAAGTAAAAGGTCTTGAGGAAAAAATTAAAACAAAAACAGGAAAAAAAGTGCTCATCAGAAAAGTCAAATGTTTATTTTTTAATAAGTGTTCTATTCAACCCCTTAATGACCGCCCACAGTCTTTTGACAGCAGGCGGTGCAGGTGCTTTGTCTACAGCCACATCTTTTGTATTCGCTGTAGAAGAGGCTGATGAGCGCTCATCCTCTAAGCAGGAGCTGTAACTAACAGCTCCTGATCTTAGAGCAGCCTCCTGAATACAGCTGGGGTCGGAAAACATTTGGATCCCAGATGTTTAACCCTTTGATCACCGCGGTCCATGACCCCCGGCATGATCAAGGGGAACTCCCCTCTTTAATCGTGTCACTGGAAAACCAGTGACGTTATCAAAGAGCAGGGAATCCCTCTGCAGTCAGTCCTGGGGACTACAAATGACCCCAGACCTACAAATGACCCTTATCTGTTCAGTAAGTCTGTTTTAGGGCACACTATGTGCTGCCCTAACAGCATCCTGTGTCAAAGTGGCACAGTGTAACCAGTGGCGGATTATCATAAGGGCCCCGGGCGGTCGCCCGGGGCCCAAGGCTCCCAGGGGGCCCAAGGCTCCCAGGGGGCCCATGACCGCCCGAACCCCCTCATGCCCAGTGGCGTTGCTAGCACCGGAGGGAGCCCCGGTGCCAGGACTGCACCTGTCAGGCGAGGGGAGCTTCGCTTCTACTTAGCAGCCGTGGTCTGTGCTGCTTTAGAAGCTCCCCCTCCAGCCCCCCTTCCCTGCTCTAAACATCTCTCCTCTGCTGCTAGCTGTCGGGACATGGGGGAGGGGAGACTGTCGGCGGGCTCTGTGCTGTGAGCAGGAGAAGAGCTGCAGTGAAGACATAAAAGGTAAGTGCATGTGTGTTTAATGTCCATATTCATGTATGTTTAATGTCCATATTCATGTGTGTTTAACCCCTTCCCTCTTTAGCCACTTTTGACCTTCCTGACAGAGCCTCATTTTTCAAATCTGACATGTGTCACTTTATGTGGTAATAACTCCAGAATGCTTTCACCTATCCAAGCGATTCTGAGATTGTTTTCTCGTGACACATTGGACTTTATGTTACTGGCAAAATTTGCTCGATATGTTCAGTATTTAATTGTGAAAAACACCAAAAATGAACGAAAAATTGCAAAAATTAGCATTTTTCTCAATTTAAATGTATCTGCTTGTAAGACAGGCAGTTATACCACATAAAATTGTTGCTAATTAACATCACCCATATGTCTACTTTAGATTGGCATCGTTTTTTGAACATCCTTTTATTTTTCTATGACATCACAAGGCTTAGAACTTTAGCAGCAATTTCTCACATTTTCAAGAAAATTTCAAAAGGCTATTTTTACAGGGGCCAGTTCAGTTGTGAAGTGGTTTTGAGGGCCTTATATATTAGAAACCCCAAAAAAGTCACCCCATTTTAAAAACTTCACCCCTCAAAGTATTCAAAACAGCATTTAGAAAATGTCTTAACCCTTTACACATTTCACAGGAACTAAAGCAACGTAGAGGTGAAATTTACAAATTTCATATTTTTCTGCAGAAATAAATTTTTAATACAATTTTTTTTATAACACAGAAGGTTTTACCAGAGAAATGCAACTCAATATTTGTTGCCCAGTTTCTGCAGTTTTAGGAAATATCCCACATGTGGCCGTAGCGTGCTACTGGAATGAAGCACCGGCCTCAGAAGCAAAGGAGCACCTAGTGGATTTTGGGGGCCTTATTTTTGTTAGAATATATTTTAGGCACCATGTCAGGTTTGAAGGGCTCTTGCAGTGACAAAACAGTAAAAATCCCCCAAAAGTGACCCCATCTGGGAAACTAGACACCTCAAGGAAATTATCTAGGGGTGTAGTGAGCATTTTGACCGCACAGGTTTTTTACAGAAATTATTGGAAGTAGGCCGTGAAAATTCAAATCAACATTTCTTCAAAGAAAATGTAGGTTTAGCGATTTTTTTTCTCATTTCCACAAGGACTAAAGGAGAAAAAGCACTGCAAAATTTGTAAAGCAATTTCTCCCGAGTAAAATAATACCTCACATGTGGTAATAAACGGTTGTTTGGAGACACGGCGTGGCTGAGAAGGGAAAGAGCGCCATTTGGCTTTTGGAACTCAAATTTAGCAGGAATGGTTTGCGGAGGCCATGTCACATTTACAAAGCCCCTGAGGGGATAAAACAGGAGAAACCCCCCACAAGTGACCCCATTTTGGAAACTACACCCATTGAGGAAATTATCTAGGGGTATAGTGAGCGTTTTGACGCAACAGGTTTTTTGCATAAATTATTGGAAGTAGGCCCTGAAAATGACAATCTAAATTTTTTCAAAGAAAATGTAGGTTTAGCTAATTTTTTATAATTTCCACAAGGACTGAAGGAGAAAAAGCACCGCAAAATTTGTAAAGCAATTTCTCCCGAGTAAAACAATACCCCACATGTGGTAATAAACGGTTGTTTGGAGACACAGCGTGGCTGAGAAGGAAAAGAGCGCTATTTGGCTTTTGGAGTTCACATTTAGCAGGAATGGTTTGCGGAGGCCATGTCACATTTACAAAGCCCCTGAGGGGACAAAACAGTGGAAACCCCCCACAAGTGACCCCATTTTGGAGACTACACCCATTGAGGAAATTATCTAGGGGTATAGAGAGCGATTTGACCCCACAGTTTTTTTGCAGAAATTATTGGAAGTAGGCCCTGAAAATAATAATCTAAATTTTTTCAAAATAAATCTAGGTTTAGCTAATTTTTTCTCATTTCCAGAAGGACTGAAGGAGAAAAAGCACCACAAAATTTCTCCCGAGTAAAACAATACCCCACATGTGGTAAGAAACGGCTGTTTGGACACTGTTTGGACACACGGCAGGGCTTAGAAGGGAAAGAGCACTATTTGGCTTTTTGAGATCACATTTAGCAGGAATGATTTGCGGAGGCCAGGTCACATTTGCAAAGCCCCTGAGGGGACAAAACAATGAAAACGCCCAAAAAGGGACTCCATTTAGGAAACTACACCTCTTGAGGAATTCATCTAGGGGTGTAGTGAGCATTTTGACCCCACAGATGTTTCATAGAATTTATTAGAATTAGGCAAAATAAAAACAGTCCTTTTTTTTCAATAAGACGTAGCTTTAGCGCAAATTTTTTCATTTTCTCAACAAATAAAGGAAAAAAAGAACCCAACATTTGTAAAGCAATTTCTCCCGAGTACGGCAATACCCCATATGTGGTCATAAACTGCTGTTTGGGCAAACGGCAGGGCTCAGAAGGGAAGGACCGCCATTTGGAGTGCAGATGTTGCTGGATTGGTTTCTGGGCACCTGTGGGCCCAAAACATTGGAAACCCCCCAGAAGTGACCCCATTTTGGAAACTACACCCCTCAATGCATTTACCAAGGGGTGTAGTAAGCATTTTAACCCTGCAGGTGTTTTGTAGAAATTAGTGTTCACTCGATGTTGCAGAGTGAAAATGGGATTTTTTCCCATAGATATGCCAATATGTGGTGCCCGGCTTGTGCCACCATAACAAGACAGCTCTCTAATTATTATGCAGTGTTTCCCGGTTTTAGAAACACCCTACATGTGGCCCTAATCTTTTGCCTGGACATATGACAGGGCTCAGAAGTGAAGAGTACCATGCGGAGTGGAGGCCTAATTTGGCGATTTACAAAGTATTGGTTCACAACTGCAGAGGCTCAGATGTGAAATAATAAAAATAAACCCCTGATAAGTGACCCCCACTATGGAAACTGCACCCCTCAAGGCATTTATTAAGGGGTGTAGTGAGCATTTTCACCCCACAGGTCTTTTCCATAAATGAATGCGCTGCGGATGGTGCAAATTAAAAATTTATATTTTTCCCTAGATATGCCATTCAGTGGCAAATATGTCATGCCCAGCTTATGACGCTGGAGACACACACCCCAAAAATTGTTAAAAGGGTTCTCCCGGGTATGACGATGCCATATATGTTGAAGGAAACTGCTGTTTGGGGACGCTGTAGGGTTCAGAGCCGAGGGAGCACCATTTGGCTTTTGGAGAGTGGATTTTGCTTGGTACTATATTTGTTTGAGTATTGCTGGTGTTTTATAATGTGGGGGAACAAGTAAGCCGGGCGGAGTATATAAGGGGCATAGTCAGGTGGTATAAAAAAGAAATAAAAATCCATAGATGTGTGTTACGCTGTGAAGCAATCCTTTCCACACAGGCCAGTGTCGCACTGATAAATGGTGTCATTTCTTATCCCCCTTTTGGTCCACACTCCGCACCTTTTGTAGTTTGGGGAATTTTGCTGGAAAGTGTTGTCCTGGTATAATACGGGCACCGTCGCTTCCAGCGGATATGTTTGGGCCCACCCCTTCCTGGTTCCCTAATTTTAGGTCCTTGATAAATCGCCTCTTGAAACAGAAGAAATGTTCCCCTCGGACATAACTGCATATTTTTTTATTTCCTGACTTATTGGAGCCATAACTAATTTTATTTTTCATAGACGTAGCGGTATGAGGGCTGGTTTGTTGCGGGACGAGCTGTAGTTATTATTGGTACCATTTTGGGGTACATGTGACTTTTTGATTACATTTTATCCTATTTTTTGGGATGCCAGGTAAACAAAAAAACGCAAATCTGGCACAGCTTTTTTCGGTTTTTTTTTATACTGCGTTCACCACACATTATAAACTACATGTTAACTTTATTCTGCGGGTCAGTACGATTCTGGCGATACCTAATTTATAGCACTTTTTTATGTTTTACCACTTTTTGCACAATAAAATTACTTTTGTAAAAAGAATGTATTTTTTCTGTCGCCAAGTTGTGAGAACCATAACGTTTTAATTTTTTTGTCGACGGAGGTGTATGAGGGCTTGTTTTTTGCGGGACGAGCTATAGTTTTTATAGGTACCATTTTTGGATACGTGCGACTTTTTGATCACTTTTTATTCTAATATTTGTAGGGCAAAGTGACCAAAAGACAGAAACTCTGGTAAAGTTTTTTACGTTTTTTTTTTACGCTGTTCACCGCGTGCAATAAATAATATAATATTTTGATACCTCAGGTCGTTACGGTCGTGGCGATACCAAATACATATGGTTTATTATTATTTTTCAATAATAAAGGACTTGATAAGAGTAAAAGGGGGATTGTGTTTTATTTGATTACTTGAAACTTTTATTGTTTTCAAACTTTTATTTTTTGCACTTTTTTTTCCACTTTTTTTACACTTTTCTTCAAGTCCCACTAGGGGACTTGAAGGTCCAACGGTCAGATTTTTTTTTTTTCTAATACATTGCACTACCTATGTAGTGCAATGTATTAGATCTGTCAGTCATTCACTGACAGCAAGCCGATTAGGCTTCGCCTCCATGCGGGGCCTAAATCGGCTTCCGTAATGGCAGAGCAGGAGACCATTGTGTCTCCTGTTGCCATAACAGCAGTCGCCTGTCCCGATTGCCTCTCAGGGCTGGCGATCTGCTAGTAACCGCTACGATTGCAGCAATCGCTTTTGATTGCTGCATCGAAGGGGTTAATGGCAGGGATCGGAGCTAGCTCCGGTTCCTGCCGTTACAGGTGGATGTCAGCTGTACAGTACAGCTGACTTCCACCGCTGATGACGCCGGATCAGCTCCTGACCCGGCGCCATCTTGCCGGCAGCTACGGAAGCCGATCAGGCTCCGCCGCCGGGCGGATCTTGACCGGCTTCGGTGCTAGGCAGACCGGGAGGCCAGTATTAGGCCTCCAGTTGCCATTGCAGCCACCGGAACCCCGGCAATTTCATTGCTGGGGCTCCGATGAGCTGCAAACACCTTAAGTGCAGCGATCGCGTTTGAGCGCTGTACTTAAGGGGTTAATGGCGGGGATCGAAGCTAATTTCGGTCCCCGCCGTTACAGTCAGATGTCAGCTGTAAGATACAGCTGAGATCCGACGATGATGGCACCGACTCAGCTTCTGAGCCGGTGCCAAACATTTGACGTAAATGTACGGCATTTTGCGGGAAGTCAATGCTTTCCATGACGTTCATGTACGGCAAATGTCGGGAAGGGGTTAATGTCCATATTCATGTGTGTTTAATGTCCATATTCATGTATGTTTAATGTCCATATTCATGTATGTTTAATGTCCATATTCATGTGTGTTTAATGTCCATATTCATGTATGTTTAATGTCCATATTCATGTATGTTTAATGTCCATATTCATGTATGTTTAATGTCCATATTCATGTATGTTTAATGTCCATATTCATGTGTTTACAAGGTGTACTTTTTGTATAATTTGCATACTCGTGTGTACCTTGTGTACTATGCATACTTTGTGTATAATGTGCGTACTTTGTGTATAATGTGCCTACTTTGTGTACTTTGTGTACTTTGTGCATAATGTGTGTACTTTGTACTGTGCGTACTTTGTGCATAATGTGTGTACTGTGCGTACTTTGTGCGTACTTTGTGCATAATGTGCGTACTTTGTGCATAATGTGGTAATTTGTGTACTGTGCGTACTTTGTGCATAATGTGCCTACTTTGTGTACTTTGTGCATAATGTGCGTACTTTGTGCATAATGTGCCTACTTTGTGTACTTTGTGCATAATGTGCGTACTTTGTGCATAATGTGCGTACTTTGTGCATAATGTGCGTACTTTGTGTACTGTGCGTACTTTGTGCATAATGTGCCTACTTTGTGTACTTTGTGCATAATGTGCGTACTTTGTGCATAATGTGCCTACTTTGTGTACTTTGTGCATAATGTGCCTACTTTGTGCATAATGTGCGTACTTTGTGCATAATGTGCGTACTTTGTGCATAATGTGGCACTTTGTGCACTGTGCGTACTTTGTGCATAATGTGCCTACTTTGTGTACTTTGTGCATAATGTGCGTACTTTGTGCATAATGTGCGGACTTTGTGCATAATGTGGTACTTTGTGTACTGTGCGTACTTTGTGCATAATGTGCCTACTTTGTGCATAATGTGCGTACTTTGTGCATAATGTGCCTACTTTGTGTACTTTGTGCATAATGTGCGTACTTTGTGCATAATGTGCCTACTTTGTGTACTTTGTGCATAATGTGCGTACTTTGTGCATAATGTGCGTACTTTGTGCATAATGTGCGTACTTTGTGTACTGTGTGTACTTTGTGCATAATGTGCGTACTTTGTACGTACTTTGTGCATAATGTGCGTACTTTGTGTACTGTGTGTACTTTGTGCATAATGTGCCTACTTTGTGTACTAGTGTTTAGGTAGTGTTAGCAATAGTTACGGCGCGGCAGGGTGGTGGAGAAGGGGGGCCCAAGTTTGGGTAACAGCCCAGGGCCCATGGTCTTCTTAATCCGCCACTGAGTGTAACGTATTAGCATACAGGAGTATGCTAATGCATTATAAGTAAAAAAATAGAGTTGTATATAAAGTTAACCCTTAATGGGATTTACAAATAAAAAAAAGTCCCCAAAAAAAGAGTACCGGATTTTTCGGACTATAAGACACACCTGACCATAAGTCGCACCCAGGTTTTAGACAACAGAAAATAGGGGAAAAATTATTTGTTAAAAATTAATTTATTCTGTTTCACCACATTCATAGAGCCATACATTTTTTTATATATTTTTTCATCGTTTGAGCCGTGTGAGGGCTTATTTTTTGCAGGACGAGCTGTAGTTTTTTTAATCAGTTTTTTTATTAAATTTTTTAAGCGCTAAAAGACTAAAAAACTATTTTGATGTTTTAAATTTTTAGACTCACCGTGTGAGTTAAATAATGGTATATTGTAATTGATCGGACTTTTACGGACGCAGCGATACCAAATTATTCTATTTTTACATAGTGCTTGGGGAAAAATGTTTTTTTTTTTTTTTACTTTTGATATATATATTTTTTTTTTTTTACAATCCTGAAAATTGATATAAGTTTTTTTTATTTACACATTTTATTAGTTCCCCTAGGGGAACTTGAACCAACGGGCACTTGGTTGCATGTGGAGTTGCATGTGGAGTTGCTGAAACATCGTAACTCGTTGAGCTACGGTGTTTCCCTAACTCCCATAGTAGTGAATGGCAGTTACAGAAGCAGCGTAGCATGCGAGCTACGCTGTTTCCGTAACTACTGTTCAGTTCTATGGGAGTTACGGAAACAGCGTAGCTCAGCGAGTTACGCTGTTTCAGTATCTCCACATGTAATCAAGGGGCCGGGAGAGCACAGAAAGCTGGGACAGAGTTTAGGGGCAGGGCCAGCCTTAGGCTTACGCTTAGGCTACATGGTGCCCTGTGCAAACTTGAACTTTGGTGCCCCCCACTCCATTTATCATTGTTAAGTATTGTCGGCATTTGGTGCTTTTGTTTGTGCATTTGTTACGCCGAAAAACGCGTCAAAAATCCTTGGTTTAACCCTTTCACAACATTTGACGTATCCATACGCCAAAGTCGGGTAGGGGAAGTATGGAGCGGGCTCACGGAGTGAACCCGCTTCATACAATGCCGGTGTCGGCTGTTTGCTACAGCCGACACCTCAGAGTAACTAGCGGCATCGCACTCGAGCACGATCCCGCTAGTTTAACTCATTAAATGCCGCGGTCAACAGAGACCGCAGCATTTAAATCGTTAGAAAGAGGGGGCGATGGCTGCAACGGCTGCCTGGGGGCCTAATGAAGGCCCCCAGGTCCGCCATCTTTGTACACCTCCGGCAGGGCTTAATAGTTGCCTGTCAGAATCACGATATACTGCAATACATTAGTATTGCAGTATATCGTGCAAGCGATCTAACCATCTCTGGTTGAAGTCCCCTAGGGGGACTAATAATGAAAAAAAAAAAAGTAAAAATGAGTTAAATAAAGTATTTTTTTGTGTAAAAAAAAAATATATATATATTCAAAGTTCAAAAAACCCCCCTTTTCCCATTTTCCCCCTAGAGCATAGTAAAAATATAAATAAATAAACATAATTGGTATTACCGCGTCCGTAAAAATCTGAACTATTACAATAGATCATTATTTAACCCGCACAGTGAACGCCGTAAAAAAATAAAATAAATTGTAAACGCCAGAATCTCTATTTTTTGGTCACCTAGTCTCCCACAAAAAATGAAATAAAAAGTGATCAAACCGTCGCATTTACACCAAAATGGTATTATTAAAAACTACAGCTTATCCCGCAAAAAATAAGCCCTCACACCACTTAATCGACGGAAAAATAAAAAAGTTGTGGCTCTCGGAATTTGGCAACACAAAATAAATTTTCTTTTTTACACTAAGGTTTTTACTTGTAAAAGTAGTAAAATATAGAAAAAATTATATATATTTGGCATCGCCATAATCGTATTCACCCAGAGAATAAAGTGAACATGTTGTTTCAATTGCACAGTGAATTCCGTAAAAACGGCGCGCAACAAACCATGGAGGAATCACTGTTTTTTTCATTTTCTACCAACAAATAATTTTTTCACGTTTCCTAGTACATCATATGGCAAAATAAAAGGTGCTCCGAAAAACTACAACTCGTCCCGCAAAAATCAAGCCCTCATAGTACTATATAGACGGAAACATAAAGACGTTATGGCTTTTGAAAAGTGGGGAGGAAAAAACTAAAATGAAAATCTGAAAAAGCGCTGCGGCGGGAAGGGGTTAAGAGTCCCATTGACACCAATTTTGTGCATACGACGCGTTTTGTATAAAAATGTGTCGCGTAAAAAAAGAAGTGTCAGGTCAATTCTTTTGCACGTAAAAAGCGCCGAAAATGCGCCAATATAGCACCTAATTTCTATAGTCAATGGGAGATTTGATTGAGCGGCAAACAAAGCGATGAATACGCGTCAAAAGCGCCTGTAGTTTAAAAAGAACTTTACAAAAACACTAATGTTTTTAAGGGTATGTGTACGCACAAAAAATAAAAAAAGTCTCAAAATTCGGAACTGTTTTCAAGGGAATCCAGCTCCTGATTTTCAGCGGTTTTTATTCAAAGTCGTGTTTTTCGCTGCAGTTTTAACAGCCGTTTTTGGAGCTGTTTTTCTATAAAGTCTATGAAAAACAGCCCCAAAACCGGCTGAAGAAGTGACATGCACTTCTTTTTCCTGGCATGTATTTTTCCGCGGCCATTTTAAAAAACGCCCCGTCTGCTTCCGATTTTTCTGCTGTTTTTAGCACAGTGTGAACAATGCCTATGTTTTGGTAAGGCTGTTTTCACATTACATCCTGCCTGTCCATTTATCATATGCAGTGGAAAAGATCCTGGCGCATACATTAAATCGACAGAAAAAACAAGCAGTATCATTTTTTTTTTTACTGGACGCAACTACATAAAATAGCGCGGTCCCCCCCGAACTGAGGCTTTTTTTAACCTCCATTAGGTGTATGGGACTGTTTACCATACTTTCTGGGAGCTTTCCCGATGCATATATTACACGGATGGGCAGGATGTAATGTGAAATCACCTTTAGGCTGAGTTCACACGGGGCAGATATGCTGCGTAAAAGAACGCAGCATATCCGCCCTGTGCGCCGACCTCCTGGGATGACGTTTCATCCATGTGACCGCCGCTACAGCCTGTGATTGGCCTGTGATTGACTGCAGCGGCAGTCACATGAGATGAAGCGTCATCCCAGGAGGATAAAACACAGATTCCTAGGTAAGTATAATAAATTGTTTGTTTTCTGAGTGGCGTTTTTTGCGGCAGAATCGCTGCGAACCCGCCGCAAAAAACGCAACAACTGCTATTTGTTGCGGAATTTACCTCCCATTGAATACAATGGGGAAAACACGCAAAAAAAAAAGGCGCATTTACGTAAATACAATTGACATGCTGCAGAATAAAACTCTGCACCGCAGTTCCGTTTTTTCCGCTCAGTGTTTACGCAGCATGTGGAGAAAATTGTTTTATCTCATCCACTTTGCTGCTACTGTATTTGCTGCGGATTTTCTTCAACGAATTCCGTTGTATTTACGCAACGTGTGAACTGGCTCTTATGCCGTTTACTCAAAGGCTATCTTTTTTATAACAGAAAAATATATTAACTCCTTAACGCCGAAGGACGGATATATCCGTCCTCAGCAGCTGCTAGTTCGCGCAGGAGGACGGATATATCCGTCCTGTGATGGCGCGGGTACTGAGACTGTACCCACGCGATCAGCGGCAGGAGCACGGCTGTTATACACAGCCTGGCTCCTGCTGCAACTGCCGGAATCGAAGCGCGCTCCGATTCCGGCAGTTTAACCCATTAAATGCCGCTGTCAATAGTGACAGCGGCATCTAGTGTGTTTGACAGAGGGAGGGAGCTCCCTCTGTCACCCGATCGGCGCCCCCGCAAACAAATCGAGGGTCGCCGTTGGGTTTCCATGACAGCCGGGGGTCTAACAAAGACCCCCAGGTCTGTCTTCAGCAACTGCCTGTTAGGCGATGCCGGAGGCATGACCTAACAGGTTGCCTGTCAGTTTTACACTGACAGGCAATAATGCTTTGGTATACGAAGTATACCAAAGCATTATATATGCGATCGGCACATCGCATAGTGAAGTCCCCTGGTGGGACTAAAAAAAAAATGTAAAACAGTTAAATAAAGTTTGTGAAAAAAAAATTAAAAAAATTACAGTCAAAGTAAAATAAAACTACTTTTTTGGCCCAAAAAGTGGTTTTATTTAGTAAAACGGTCAAAACAAATCACACATACACATATGTGGTATCCCAGTGATCGTAACAACTTGACCAATAAAATTAACATATTAATTAAACCGCCGGATGAACGGCGTCCAAAGAAAACGCAAAAAACAACGTCAAAATTCTCTCTTTTCTCCCATTCCCCCCATAAAAAATAAAATAAAAGTTAATCTATAAGTCCCATGTACCCCAAAATTGTACTACTGAAAACTACACATTGTCCCGCAAAAATCAAGCCCACGTACGGCCACATCGACGGAAAAATAAAAAAATGACGGCTCTTGGAATGCGGCGATGCAAAAACAAGTAATTTTTTTCTAAAAGGGTTTTTATTGTGCAAACGTAGAAAAAACATATAAAACCTTTACATATTTGGTATACCCGTAATCGTGCCGACCCATAGAATAAAGTTAACATGTTATTTCTGCTGCATAGTAAACGGCGTAAATTTATAACGTGAAAATCAATGCTGGAATAGCTGCTCATTTTCAATTCTCTCCTAAAATAAAGTTAATAAAAGTTAATCAATATGTTATAAGCATCTAAAAATGGTTTATTACAAAATACAACTCGTCCCGCAAAAAACAAGCCCTTATACGGCTATGTCGACGGAATAAAAAAAGAGTTACGACTCTTGGAATGCGACCGTGAAAAAACAAAAAATAATCCTTGGTCATTAACGTGCAAAATGGCCCGGTCATTAAGGGGTTAAAACTGCTGTCCACGTGGGCAATGTTGACACTTTTTATTACTTCTTATTTAACTCACGCGACCAAAATCGCTGTTTTTTGTTACATTAGCTCTAAAAAAATGTAATAAAAAATTATCAAAAAGTTGCATGTAACAAAATATTGTACCAATAAAAGCTACAGCGCGTCCCGCAAAAAATAAGCCCTCACACCGCTTAGACGAAAATATAAAAAAAAAGTTATGTCTCTCAGAATGTGGTAAAACAAAATTTTTTTTATTTTTTTTTAACAAATAGTTTTCTTTGTAAAAGTAGTAAAATATATAAATAACCTATATAAATTTGGTACCACCGTAATTGTATTGAGCTGCAGAATAAAGTTAAGTTGTCGTTTTTACTGCACGATGAAAGCCGTAAAATCGAAACCCAAAAAACGATGGAGGAATCTTTTTTTTCAGTTTCCCAGTATATTATATGGTACTTTAAATGGTGCCAATAGTAACTACAACTCATGCCGCAAATAATAGCCACCACCCTATTGACGGAAAAATAAAAAAAAGTTATGGCTATAGGAAGGCGGGTAGTGAAAAACGTAAATGAAAAAGCAAAAAAGTCCCAGTCCTGAAAGGGTTAAAATAAGCAAGCAGCCCAAACTTACCTCTCTTCCCAGACGTTCCTGCGTTGTGGCTCCCGTCACCTCTGTTCTGGGTTTGTATGCAGAGCGGCTGCAGTGGTGACATCATGTCGACAGTACATCACCGCTGCAGCTGCTCTGTATACAAACAGTGAACAGAGGTGACGGGAGCCCCCAGCGCAGGAACGTCTGGGAACAGAGAGATAAGTATAAGTTCTTTTTTATTTTAACTTCTCTTCTACTGCTTCAACAGAACTTCTTTTTAACCCCTTTAGGCTTTATTCAGACGAACGGGAATCATGTCCGTGCAACGCGCGTGCTTTTCACGCGTGTCGCACGGACCTATATTAGTCTATGGGGCCGTGCGGACATGTGCGTGATTTTTACTCAGCGTGAGTCCGCTGAAAAAAAGTCACGACATGTCCGTTCTTTCGCCGTTTTGCGCGAATCCCGCACCCATTGAAGTCAATGGGTGCGTGAAAACCATGCATGCCGCACGGAAGCACTTCCGTGCGAACTGCGTGATTCGCGCAACAGCTGTCAAAACTCAAAAGGATGAATGTAGGGGCAATAAGTGGCAAATGGGTACCAAGGTGGCACTGAATCCTCTGCCCATTTGCCATTTTTAGTCCCCCATCAGTGCCCCCATACAACCAAAGCCCACAGTCTGACTGACCTGCTGGGCTTCTTACAGTGCACTGTGTCCGATGATGCTGATGGAGCGGAGACCTGGGGAAACAGCCAGTCCAGGAACACATGGTAAGATAATCTCCTCCCTGTCTTGTGTCCTGAGTGATGTCATCACGCCTGATCATCACTCAGGACGTAAGACGAGGAGGGGGAGCTGTAGTCGTGGCGCGGGGAATCCAGTAGTGTAGTCAGTGAGTGACACCTGACCCGCTGGCGCCCCGAGCAGTAGCCGCAGAGCAGGAGAAATTCACCAGCCGGCGCCCTGTGCGACCGCACGTGTCGCACGTAGCTAAGGCCAGCCATGTTTAGGGGGCCCCGTTCTATAGATGGGTGCGGGTGGGACCTGCATCTATCTGACATTTATGACATATCCTGTGGATCTGTCATAAATGTCCTTCATAGAAAAACCCCTACAAATGCCACAGTCGCTATTGACCGCAGCATTTAACTAGTTAAAGGGGTTTGCCATAAAACAAATGTATCCCCTATCCACAGGATAGGGGCTACATGTGGGATCGCTGGGGGTTCACCAACTGGGAACCCCAGCGATCAGGAGAACAGGGGACTCAAAGTCACCCAAAGCGCTACATGAGAAGCCTGGACTTCCGGGTTCTGTGTCCGGCTTATTTGTTCCGCAGCTCCATAGAGATCAATAGAGAGCCGCTCGTGCATGCGCAGAAGAATCCCATTGATCTCTATGAAGCTGCTGGACACCGAACGCGGAAGTCAAAGCTTCTCATGCAGCGCTCTTGGTGACTTTCGGTCCCCGTTCTCCTTATCGATCACACATGTATCCCCTATCCTGTGGATGCAGAGTCCTTTGACTGCGGACTATAAGACGCAGAGACTTTTTAGCAAAATTTATTCTTGCTAAAAACTGCGTCATAGGGCTTATTCAGACGAACGGGATATACGTCCGTGCAACGCGCGTAATTTTCACGTGCGTCGCACGGACCTATATTAGTCTATGGGGCCGTGCAGACAGTTGCGTGATTTTTACGCAGCGTGAGTCCGCTGCGAAGAACTCACGACATGTCCGTTCTTTGTGCGTATTTAACAGTTTAACAGTTAACTGCCGCGCGGCGCTACACCGTAGCGGCGGTTAACTGTGCAGGGTGTCAGCCCTGCTCTCCCCGGCCTGTCGCCGCTGAAATCGGCAATTAACCCCTTCGATACGGTGGTCGATTGCGATCACAACATTGAAGAGGTTTACAGCGGATCGGCAGCCCCCCACATGTATTTACGGGGGCTGGCGATCCTTCTCATGGCAACCAGAGGCCAGACAATGACCTCCGGGTTGCCATGTACAGAAGCCTCCGGCCGGTCCTCCGACGCTTCCTGTCAGTGTGACTGTCACGTCACAATGACAGTTAGAACACATTACACTACGTGTGTAGTGTAATGTGTTCCAGCAGCGATCAGAGCTGCAAGTCTAAGTGTCCCCTAGTGGGACAAGTAAAAAAAGAAAAAAAAAAGATAATAAAAATGTTTTTAAAAAGTGTAAAAATAAAAGTTAGAAGCGACATAAACAAAGAATGCTTTTTTTCCTATAATAAGTCTTTTATTATAGGAAAAAAATTAACAGGTTAAAAAAAGTACACATATTTGGTATCACCGCGTTCGTAACGACCCCAACTATAAAACTGTAATATTATTTTTCCCGTACGGTGAACACCGCAAAAAAAATAAACGAAAAACAGTGCCCGAATCACAATTTTTTGGTTACCAACCCTCCCAAAATATACAATAAAAAGTGATCAAAAAGTCGCATGTACGCCAAAATGGTACCAATACAAACTACAACCCGTCCCGCAAGAAACAAGCCCTTACACCGCGTTTTTGACTGAAAAATAAAAAAGTTATCGCTCTCAGAATATGGTGACAAAAAATAATTTATTTTATAAATAAGTGATTTTATTGCACAAACGCTGCAAAACATAAAAAAATGATATACATATGGTATCGCCATAATCGTACCGACCCGCAGTATAAAATATAATGGTAATTTATAGCCCAGGGTGAACGCCATAAAAAAAAAGAATAAAAAACATTGTCAGAATTGATGGTTTTTGGTCACCTTGCTTGCCAAAAAATTGAATAAAAACGTGATCAAAAAAATTTCTGGTACCCCAAAATGGTACCAATGAAAACGACAGATTGTCCCGCAAAGAATAAACCCTCACACAGCTCTGGTGGAGAAAAAATAAAACAGTTCTGGCTCTCAGAATATGGCAATGCAAAATGTGCAGAGTTCTCCAAAAGCGGATAAGATTGGGCGCCATTTATCAGTGCGACACCGGCCACATATCTGCGGATTATTATTTATTTACTGCATTATTATACCCTCTTATTATACCCTGATGTACCCCGCACAGATAACATATGACCCCACATTATAAACTGAAACACCAGTAAAACCCCAAACAGAACTACTACCAAGCTACATCTGCGCCCCAAAAGCCAAATGCCGCTCCCTCCCTTCTGAGCCCTGCAGTGTGCCTAAACACCAGTTTACGTCCATAGATATGGCATCGCCATACCCGGGAGAACCCGGTTGATATTTTATGAGGTATTTGTCTTCAGTGGCACAAACTGGGTATAACATGTAGTGCACTAAAATGGCATATGAGTGTTAAATTGTAATTTTCACTCTCATCCGCTGCACATTAACCCCTGCGCGCACGACGACATAGCATGTCGTAGTGTGGGGGGGGTGATGTATGGAGCGTCTCACGTGAAAAATAAAGCATGTAAAACGGCAAAATCACTGTTTTTTGGTCACCTTGGCTCTACCTAAAAATGTAATAAAAAGTGCTCAAAAAGTTGTATGTACCAAAAAATGGTACCAATAAAAACGACCGCTCATCAATAAATAAGCCCTCATACCGCTCTATTGACTGAAGAATAAAAAAAGTTGTGGCTCTTGGAACGCGTGGAGGAAACTAAAAAGGAAAAGAAAAAAATGGATCAGTCCAGAAAGGGTTAATTACTTTCTAATGAAAAACCATTTATGACCACACGTGGGGTATTGCCGTACTCGAAAGAAATTGCTTTACAAATGTTGGGCAGCTTTTACCCCCTTTATCCTTTGTGAAATTGAAAAAATGCAACATTTTAGTGGAAGAAATGTCGATATTCATTTTCACGGGCTAATTCTAATAAATCCTGCAAAAGACTTGTGGGGTCTAAATGCCCACTGTATCCCTAGATAGATTCTTTAAGTGGTGTAATTTCCACTTTTGGGGGGTTTCCACTGTTTTGGCCTCTCAGGGGCTTTGCAAATGCGTCATGGCACCCAAAAACCATTTCAGCTAAATTTGAGCTCCAAAAGACAAATAGCGCTCCTTCCCTTCTAAGCCCTGCTGTGGATCCAAACAGCAGTTTATTACCACATATAGCATATTTCCAAAATCGGGAGAAATTGTTTTACACATGTTGGGGTGCTTTTTCTCCTTTCATCCTTGTAAAAATTAAAAATGGCTACCTTTAGGGCGTGGCTTAGCGGCGTATGTGAGAGGAAGCAGGAACCGGAGCTCCCGCTGCCGATACCCTGGAAATCATCCTGAGACTCCACTATACTAACGCGGACATACCTGTAGTGACAGGGGAGAAGACGGTGATCCTCCAGGTACAATTCTGGAGCTGATTGAGGCTGTTATGACCCGGTCCAGGAAATCTAAGGCGGCAGAGGACGGTGAGCTGGGGCTGCAAGATGGCGCCGACATGTGCTCGTATACAGAGAGCAGGGATGTGAGAGGGGCGGCAGCATCCAGGCTGGAACGCTTTGTGAGGAAGGCCCCTATGAAACCTGAGGCAGCTGGAGGAATGTCGGATGGAGGGAAGGAGCAGGCTGGCAGCTCAGGCTCGAGATATGAGCCGCTGCGAGCACAGATGGAGTCAGAGGAGGAGTAGGAAAATGGAGGAGACGCTCCAGGAGGTTCAGGAGGAGGATTGAATGGAGGCACGCAGAACTTGGACAAGCCGGGCCCCACGCTGGCAGATGTTTTTTCGGCGGTAAGCCTGAGTAATACTACGCTGGCTAAGCTTACTTGCCAGGTGGGGGGAATCAAGGAGGATTTGTCTATCATACGCCATGACTTGCAGAAGGTGGCAGAGCGCACAACAGCGGTGGAGGGCCGAGTCAGCAACTTAGAAGATGGCATGCTGCCCATGAGACGGGATGTAAATGCGGTGGCGGAGGATGTAAAGTATCTCTTATCTAAAACTGATGACTTGGAGAATCGTTTAAGACGAAATAATGTGAGGATGGTGGGAATCCCTGAAAAAGTGGAAGGGTCTAATCCGGATTCCTTTTTTGAAAAATGGCTATTGGAGGTCTTTGCAAAAGAGTCACTGACCCCATTATTTGCAGTGGAAAGAGCCCATAGAGTACCCACACGTCCTGGTCCACCTGGGCGGCCACCGAGACCTGTTCTGGTAAAGCTGCTCCATTATAAAGATAGAGACATAATTCTTCGAAAGGCTCGGGAAAGGCAAGATATTCGGGTGAACGGTGTGAAGGTGTCTTTTTATCCGGATTTCTCTGCAGAAGTCCAGAAGAGGAGGATGCAATTTCTGGACATAAAAAGGCGGCTGAGGAATCATCGAGTTCCATATTCTATGCTGTATCCTGCAAAGCTACGGGTGGCGGCATTGGGATCCGTGCAATTCTTTGAAAGTCCGAAAGATGCACTCAGATGGCTGGACAGTCATGATAATCAACTGAGACACGATCGAGAAGAAGCGGCGGCGTGATCAACAGGCGGTTGGTTAAAGAAGGGACTCTGCTATGAAAAGAGGAAGATGAGTTACATGATGGCATAAGGCCTTGTTTTTATGCAGTTTTATGTTGGTCTAAGGTTAGGCTGCAGTTCATGTGTCATTGATAGTTGGAGGGGAGGAAAGTGCTGTCAGTTCAAGGGCAGACTGAGATGTTGGAGTCATTAAAAATACTAATTGTTTATTGAGGAGGAGGTAGCGGGAAGCTCTTGGTTTTTGAGGTTAACACTGTAGGGGGAAAAAGAATGTGTTTTTACAAAGTGAGTGGGAAGCTGTATGGTCATAGAGGTGAAGTTTTCTTCACCAGCCCGGGCCCTCTTAGGAGGGTATGTTTATGGATAGTTGGGGGGGTTAGGGTGGGGGGAGGGTAGAGGTTTTGGAGGGAAAGGGAGTTTGCAACGCAGTACACTCAGATAGCCACTGGAGGTAATAGGAATAGCCACTGTCAAAAGCAAGAAATGTCCAGATGGGGGGTAGGGTAAATCTGTTGTCCTGGAATGTGAGAGGTATGGGGGAGGTAGTTAAAAGGCGGGCTATATTTGATTATTTGAAAGGGAAGGCCGCTGGAGTGATAGGCTTACAGGAAACTCATCTTACTGCTGATACGGTGCAACAGATACATAGGGTATGGATACGACACAGCTTTCATTCTTTTCATTCTACATACTCGAGGGGGGTTAGCCTCCTAGTGCATAGAGATGTACCGTTTAGCTGTTTAGATTCCTTTAAAGATAGGGATGGGAGATATGTTGGGGTGCATTGTAAATTGTTTAATTGGGAATGTATACTTATGGTGATGTATGTGCCACCCCCGTACTCTGTGGTACCAATGAGAGAGGTGTTGGAGAAACTGGCTGGCTGGCCTATGGTACCGACCATATTGATGGGAGATTTTAATAATATAATGGATAAAGGGTGGGATAAATTTCCAAACGGGGGGGGGGGGGGGGGGGAAAGAGATGTTTGTCTGACAAGGTTTGGTAAATACATGACGGAAGTTGGGCTCACAGATATCTGGCGGGCAAAGTGGCCGTATACTACGCAATACTCATGTGTATCATCTACATATGGATCGCTGTCCCGAATAGATTTAATGTTTAATAATGGAATAGGGATGGAATGTGTGGAGGGGGTGGAATATTTGTCACGATCGCTGTCTGATCATTCTCCAATGTTGCTAAAGCTCCGAATAGGTGTACAGACGGGGGGGCTGAGAATGCACTGGAGGCTCAACCCATTTTGGATACGCTTGGTGGGGGAGGAGACCATAACCATGAGATTGAGAGAGTACTTCGAATTTAATAAGGGTACGGTTCCTACAGATATTCTGTGGGATGCTATGAAGGCGAATATAAGAGGGGTGTATATAAGGGAGATTACCCACATAAAAACTAAGACAAGGCAAATGGGTCAACATTTCACGGATCGGGTGACAATAACAGAGGTGAGCCACGTTACCAATAACAATGCGGAAACTTTAGCCCAATGGAAGGCGGCTCAAAAATTGCTTAAGGAACATCAGATAGAGCAGGCAGCTAATAAAAGATTGTTTTTGCAGCAAAAATACTATGAGGAGGGCGAGATGACGGGTAGATTGTTAGCAAATATCGCACGGCCGGCGCGGGAGAGTGCGTTCATACATCAGTTAAGGACAGCAAGTGGGGCTCTGGTGGAGGAAACAGGAGATATACTAGGTGTGTTGACATCATTTTATAAGGAACTATATCGCACTAAGGTGGACTATCCGGAGGATCTTCTGTCAGAATATATGGCAGAAATGACATGGGTTACTTTGGGAGAGGAAGAGAAGGAGGGGTTGGAGGAATCAATTACTTTAGAGGAAATACAGGAAGCGGTGAGTTCTATGGCAAATGAAAAGGCCCCAGGGATAGATGGTATACCCACTGAACTGTATAAAACATATGGAGAGACGGTTCTGCCAGAGTTACTGGAGGTGTTCCAGGATAGTTTCGCCAGAGGGCGTTTACCGCAGACAATGTATGAAGCTGCTATAGTTGTGATTCCTAAAGATGGGAAAGATCGGACACAACCTGACTCTTACAGACCGATATCTCTGTTGACTACAGACATAAAAATCTTAGCTAAAGTGCTAGCTAATAGGTTGTTGCGAGTAGTGACTACAATAGTAGGGATGGATCAGTCGGGATTTATGCCAGCACGTTCTACAGCAGTTAACTTACGTAGACTTTTCTTAAATTTGCAGACAGATGCTCCGGATAGGCGGTGTAGAGCAGTGTTGTCGTTAGATGCCGCCAAGGCGTTTGATAGTGTGGAATGGAGCTACTTATGGGCTGTATTGGAGCGGATTGGCTTTGGAAGGAATTTTATTAAATGGGTACAATTATTGTATAAGGAACCGGTGGCTCGGATCAGAGCAAATGGAAGGATGTCGGACTCTTTTAGGTTGGAGAGGGGGACGAGACAGGGGTGCCCACTTTCTCCGTTACTGTTTGCGCTAGCGATTGAGCCACTAGCAAATATGGTAAGACAACATCCGGGGATAGAAGGGTTTCGTTGTGGAGAGTTGGAGGAGCGTATAGCACTATACGCGGATGATATACTGCTGTTCCTGGGGAGATAGATCATTCACTGCCAGTGATAATGACGATATTGGAGAGGTTTGGCAGGTTTTCAGGGTTAAAAATTAATTGGAGTAAGTCGGCGTTGTTACCACTCCAGCCAGTGAATACACCATTGATGATTGGAGGAACTGAAGTGCCATGTGTACAGAAATTTAAATATCTGGGGATTACGGTATCAGCAAGGGTGCAGGACTTTGTCGAGTTGAACGTGATACCATTAATGAATAAATTAACAGATAGGACCAAAGTCTGGCTTGGGTTGCCGCTGTCAGCAGTGGGGCGAGCAAATCTCATCAAAATGATTCTGATGCCCCAGGTTCTCTATATTATGCACAATGCCCCAGTGTGGTTGCCTAAATACTGGTTCAGGAGAATACATAATTTGTTTAGGGACTTAGTGTGGAAAAGGGGGGTCCCCAGGATAAAAATGGAAAAGCTACTGCCAGCAGAACAGGGGGGGTTAGCTATTCCAAATGCGTGGATATACTATCTAGCAGCCCAAATACAACACTTTAAAGGATGGAAGAATAGGGAGGACTGGAACTCTAGTGGGAAACTGGTATGCTATCTGGGTCAAAGAACGAATGTATTAGAGGCCACGGAATCGCATAAATTACGGAGGGAGGCGAGAGGGAAACCGACTATTACATAAAGTTTGGTGGGAAAGTAAGAAGATATTGGGGATTGCAGGATGCTCCAATTATATGCCTTTATGGGATAATCCATATCTATGGGAGGTTAATATTTTGGAAGGATTTCAGGATTGGGAACAAGCAGGGATCAGATATGTGCACCAGATATATGAAGGAGGTACTCTTAAGCTTTTTGCGCAGCTACAGGAAGAGTTTGGACTCTCACATAGGCGGTTCTACCAATATCTTCAGCTCAGGCATGCGATGCAGACACAAGAGAGGATGGTGGATTTGAGTTGCTCCACTATGGGAGGGATGGAACGGGTGCTGGAGGCCCAGGACACTAAGGGGCTTATTTCGGTACTATATAGTATGTTACTTACTAAATTCCTAGGAGATCCGTTGGAGGAGACTAGACGTAAATGGGAAGAGGATGTAGGGATGATAACAGATGAAGAATGGGAGGAATTAATCGGATCGCCCAAAATAATCTCTATTAGTGTAGCACACAGGAGGTCGCAACTCTTTCTGCTGCATAGGGTGTATAGGACACCTAAGGTGTTGTGGCAAATGCGAATTAGAACAACAAAAGAGTGTCCCAGATGTATGTTTGATGGAGCAGATATAAAACATATGTTTTGGAGTTGCCCGAGGCTGAATGTATATTGGAATGCAGTTAAGGGAATGGTATCTAGAGTATATGGTAGAGATTTCCCACTGGAACCTAAGATCTTTTTATTGGGTTGTATGGGGGAGGAAGGAGGAGATGGGGTAGAATTACTGGCTATAAAAAAGGTTCTGTATCATGCTAGGAAATTAATTGCAAAATATTGGCTGCAGGCGGATCCCCCGGAGGTGGCTGAGCTAGTTGGATATGTTAATCACACGGTATCACTGGAACACCGAATATATCTAAAAAGAGGGGCAATACATAAATATGAGAAGCAATGGAGTAAATGGGTGAACACCTATAGTAATGCGGCACATTAGATGAGATTTGAAGGTGGACTGACGCATATATATGTTTAAGGTATGGTGAGATCACGAGCTGGCATGCAGGAAGGTGGGAAGAGGTGGAGGGACTTGGCGAATTAAGGAACAGAGGAGGTACTGCGAGAGGGGGGGGGAGTTCGGGTGTTAGGGTTAGGGAAAGGGATATATATACTGGTACAACTAATGATGATGAAAGGCAAAGTGTAACGTAAATTACAGGAATTCTGTTCTAAGCACAAGATGTTATGCTGTTACTTTGCTTTTTCTCCTGTCGACTGACTTCTTTGTACTGTATCAGAAATGAAAAGGATGTATAATTCATGTTGTATTTTCAATAAAAACTTGTCTGATTTAAAAAAAAAAATGGCTACCTTTTTTCAGAAAAAAAGGTAGATTTTTACCTTTACAGAATAATTCCAATGAATTCAGCAAAACAACTGTGGGGTCAAAATGCTAACTTTACCCCTAGAAAAATTCCTTGATGAGTGTAGTTTCCAAAATGGGGTCACTTTCCGGAGGTTTCCACTATTTTGTTCCCTCCAGTGCATTTCAAACGCGACACGGCACTGAAAACTATTCCAGCAAAATCAGAATTTCAAAATCCAAATGGTGCTCCTTGCCTTCTGAGTCCTGCTGTGGGTTCAAAGAGCAGTTTTTTTACCACATGCTATAAGCGGGAGAAATTGCTTTACATATGTTGGGGTGTTTTTTCTCTTTTATTCCTTGAAAAAATTAAACATTTCTAAGTTTTTTTCAGAAAAAAAGGAGATTTTCATCTTCACATACTAATTCAAATAAATTTAGCAAAAAAACTGTGGGTTCAAAATGCTAACTATACCCCTAGATAAATTCCCTGAGGGGTGTAGTTTCCAAAATGAGGTCACTTTTGGGGGGTCTTTATTGTTTTGTCCCCACAAGACCTCTTCAAACCTGACATGGTACCTAAAATATATGCTAAAAAAAAGGAGGCCCCAAAATCCACTAGGTGCTCCTTTGCTTCTGAGGCCTGTATTTCAGTAAATTAGCGCACTAGGGCCACATGTGGGATATTTCTAAAAACTGCAGAATCTGGGCAATAAATAATAAGCTACATTTCTTGGGTAAAACCTTCTGTGGTATAGAAAAAAATTTATTACTGTGCTTTAACTTTGCTTTGCTTTAATTCCTGTGAAACGCCAAAAGGGTCAAAACACTTTCTGAATACTTTGAGGGGTGCAGTTTTAAAAATGGGGTGATTTATGGGGACTTTCTAATATATAAGGCCCTCAAAGCCACTTCAGAACTGAACTGGTCCTTGTAAAAATCGCCTTTTGAAATTTTCTTGAAAATATGAGAAATCGCTGCTAAAGTTCTAAGTCTTGTAACGTCCTAGAAAAATAAAAGAATGTTCAAAAAACGATGCCAAACTAAAGTAGACATATGGGAAATTTAAACTAGTGACTATTTTGTGTGGTATTACTATCTGTTTTACAAGCAGATACATTTAAATTTAGAAAAATGCTAATTTTTGCAAATTTTCTTCAAATCTTGGTGTTTTTTACAAATAAATATTGAATTTATCGACCAAATTTTTTCCCTAACATAAAGTACAATATGTCACGAGAAAACAATCTCAGAATCACTTGGATAGGCAAAAGCATTCCGTATTACCACATAAAGGGACACATGTCAGATTTGAAAAATCGGCTTCGTCCTGAAGGCCAAAACAGGCTCAGTCCTGAAGGGGTTAAAAGGTGACGTTAACTTCATACTGCGGCTCAATATGATTACGGCGATACAATTTTTAAAAACTATATCAATTTGGTAACTACTTTTTTTGTGTCGCCAAATCCTGAGCGCCATAACTTTTTTATTTTTCTGTCGATAGAGTGGTATGAGGGCATGTTTTTTGTGGGATGAGCTGCAGTTTTTAATGGTACCATTTTAGGATAAATGCAAGTAGTCTCCCTTGGTGATGGCCAACGTAACAGGTACATTGGCAGTAAGTGTGGTTTGGTATAGCAAAAGGTCAGGGCAGGTGACAAGGCTTGTAACTGATCACGTAGCAGAAGTTTGTCACAGGTCACTTATCAAAAGGTCAGGACAGGTGGCAGGCACAGATGGGCAAAGGCACAGGAGGCGGTCAAAGCACAAGAAATTAATAAAGGAGATGGAAATTCTAGGAATACAGGAACACTAGAAGAACCAAATTTATCTGGCAAAGAGCAAGAAAAGGGAAAGAACGCACCCTGCTAACTGCCGCTACAAGTGTGTCGCCGTTTGATAGTATTTAGCAAGAGAGGGAATATAGGGGAATTGAACTTACCAGATCCAGCCAGGAGGGAGGGACAAGCCTTAAAAGGTTTGGCCTTCTAGTCCTGGTGAGACAGCGGTTCAGAAGACAGTGTTGGAGTACCCACAAAGGAAGAAACAAAAACCCCACCAATTTCAGCCGTCTGCTTGACCCTGCAATATGTGTGGGGGGGGGGGGGGAGTGGGTGCTTTTGCCACCATTAGGCCTCATTCACACGACAGGGTTTCCCGGCCGGGTGCTTTAGGAATAATAGACCCCTAATGGGCCTATTCACACGACCGATTTTTTTTTACGGCCGGGAAAACCGGCCGTCAAAAAATGGAACATGCTCTATTTTCGACCGGGTACCTGGCTCCCATAGAAGTCTATGGGGCCGGGTAATACACAGCCATCACCGGAATGTGTCCCGAGTGATGGCCGGGTTTTCCGTCGCTTGCGCTCTATCTCCTCCTCCTCACAGCGCAGAGTGCATGTGAGGAGGAGGAGTTTATGCCATTCGGACGAATGGCTGTACGCTGTACACTGTGTGGCAGGGCCGGGGTGTACAGCAGGTGGAGGGAGCGCTGCGCTGGCTCCCTTCCCCTGCTTGTTTTAAAAGCGCCCTGGCCCGGCGACACCTTCCATGGCGCCGCTAGCAGCTGCTGCTACTACTGTAGCGACGCCACTATAGCAGAGCAGGGAGGTATCTCCCCGCTCTGCTATGTGCTAGCCCCACGTTAGCTCCTTGAAGGAGCGGAATCCCCGTGTTTTCGGGGATTCCGCTCCTGGACAGAGCGCTTGATGTCTCTGTCCATATCTGGGCAGTGACATCAGGGGAAACTTCTGAAGCGGAATCCCCGAACACATGGGGATTCCCCTTCAGGAGTTGCCGCTGATGTCACTGTCCAGATCTGCCCGGCCCGGAAGCAAAACTTTATGCAAACCGGCAAAATGGCCGATTTTACCGCCCGACACTCGGGCGGGACCCTGTAGTGTGAACCCAACCTTAGCCTCGGAGATTTAAAAAAAAAAAAAAATCTGTCCAATCTGGAGCTAAAGACATATAAACCTGAAAAAGTGCAGCCAGAGACCCAGTGGAAGCTGAATCTTGAGACCAAGCTTTTAGCCAGGTTGTCTGGCAGATAACAACGGAAGAGGCCCAAGCTTCCAGTCAGGCAGTATCAAGTGAAGCCTCGAGGCGTATAGGTGCTTGGATGCATTAGGCTGGGTTCACACGAGCACATTAACGTCCGTAACGGACGGACGTATTTCGGCCGGAAGTCCCGGACCGAACTCAGTGCAGGGAGCCGGGCTCCTAGCATCGTAGTTATGTACGACGCTAGGAGTCCCTGCCTCTCCGTGGAACTACTCTCCCGTACTGAAAACATGACAGTACAGGACAGTTGTCCCGCAGAGAGGCAGGGACTCCTAGCATCGTACATAACTACGATGCTAGGAGCCCGGCTCCCTGCACTGAGTTCGGTCCGGGACTTCCGGCCAAAATACGTCTGTCCATTACGGACGTTAATGTGCTCGTGTGAACCCAGCCTTAGAGATAAGACGGGACAAATGCACCAATTCCTCATGAGGCGCTCCAGCTGACTGCTCTGCTGACCCAGATGGAGGCAAAAGTAGGGCATAAGGCGTAGTAAGAGGTCTCAAAGGTGGACTTGGCAAAATGATTCCACACGGCGATCCAGGGAATACTTGAAGGAAGTGGGATCCGCTATAGGCAAAGTAGTAGCTTTGACCAAACTGGAAACAGGGACTACAGCCGGAGACTTATCCCACTTGGAAAAGGCCCCATCCGGAAAAAGGATAAATGATGTTCAGCCAACTCAATTGACAGGACTCCTTGTGTGGGCGTTTCCATGCCTTGAAAACTATACCTTCAAGAGCAGAATGAGCTGGAAAAGCCCCATCTGGGACCATTGAAGTTTAAAGAAGGCACTTATAATGTGGTGCCCATCTCTTACATAATGTGATCAGCACTGTAATGTAGGTAACAGCAATGGTTTTTATTTAGCTAAACAATCAACTTTCACCACGTTATGACCTATTTTAGATTTATGCTAACAACTTTCTTAAGACAACGGGGCGTTTTTCCCTTTTTGACCAAGTGGGCATTGTAAAGAGAAAAGTGTATGCCGCTGAGCAATCAGCGTCATACGCTTCTCTCCATTCATGTACGCAGCATAGTGATTTTGCGAGATCACGATGTGCTGTCACTTACTCACACATTGAATTTACTGAAGTGTCGTGAACGTGAATAGACATCACCTCCAGCCAGGACACAATGTCTAATCCCGACCCTTTTTATAACGTTTGTGTGTGACTTATCCATTACCTACAGTTAAAGGGAAATTGGCCCATTCTGGATTATATTCATACTGTGATATTGACATATGGGTTTTATACTATATATTGGTACTTCACCTCTCACATTCAATGGTGTTTATGGAAAGTTTCAGCTGTACCGATACAATTTACTCAGTGCCTAAGGCCTCATGCACAGGAATGTAAACACACCCGTAATTACAGGCCCATAGACTTCTATTGGCCACAGGTACCTACCTGTAATGCTTATGGGTAGATGCCCGTGCCGTTGAAAAATATGGACCATGTCCTATTTCAGGCTGTAATAACATCACAGGCAGGCCCATAGAGGTCTGAGGCTCCCGTAATTACGGGTGGCTACATACGTGCATAACCGTAATTACAGGAGCGTTGTTAAGCAACATCAGGGGATAGTCACTGTCCAGGGTGCGGAAATTTAACTGATCGGCAGTAACTCAGCATCCAGGACAGTGACTACCGCTGGAGTTATAGCATTAAACGTTAACTTACCTTCTTCCATTCCGGCCTCCCAGGATGTTTCATCCCATATGACCAGATCATGGACTGAAGCATCATCCAGGGACTGGATGTCAAAAGAGGAACACGTCACCAAGACAACAATACGTATGAACTTTACTTTCAATCGCTGCGGAAACTCTGCCCGAAAGGGCTGCTCGTTCTCGCTTTCCAGCACAGAGAGGGTGCTGCCGATTAGTGCAGAGAAACCGCATCCGTAAATACAGGTAGAAAACTTAAAGGACCCATATTTAGTGGAGGAAAAAAAAAATACATTCGTGTGCATGAGGACTAAGTCTGTCTAGTTTATCTGCTGCCTGGCAATCATTTTTATTTATTTTTTATCTGGTGGAAATAGTCTGTTTTAAACGTGTTTTTATATTTTGTATCCAATAAAACTTATACGTTTTATATGGATACTGGTGGATCATACACCATTCTTCGAGGTTTTTAGTTCCAATTAGTGAGTTTCGATCACTTACAGCATATGTAGATTGGGCTGTATAGGCCATATTGGTTGCACATCTGTAAAGTTAGGAACTCTATAACCAAGTCAAATAGTATTAAGTCAGAACAAGTAGAAGGTTTGATGAATGACAAATATAAAATACGGAAAATCTTTGTTCAAACTGAACCCATTCCCAACATTTGACGTATCCATACGCCAACGTCAGGTAGGGGGCATTATGGAACGGAGTGAACCCGCTCCATACGATGCGGGTGTCAGCTGTATGTTACCATGTAGAATAACGAGCAGAATCACACGCGATCCCGCTTGTTTAACTCATTAACTGCTGCGTTCAATAGCAACTGCCGAATTTAAAATTAGAATGAGGGGGCGACCACCTCTAACAGCTCATCGCTCATCAGGGATTAATAGAAGCCTGTCAGAATCACGATATACTACAACACATTAGTATTGCATTATATCATGCAAGCGATCTAGCGACCGCTGGTTGAAGTCTACCTAGTGGGACTAATTAAAAAAAAATACATTTCCCCCTTGAGCATAGTAAAAAAAAAAAACAATTGGTATCACTGTGTCCGTAAAAGTCTGCACTATTACAATATATCATTTTACCTGCACGGTGAACGCTGTGAATGAAAAACTACAGCTTATCCCGCAAAAAAATAAGCCCTCATTCCGCTCAGATGGAAAAATTAAACAGTTCTGGCATTTGGCAAACATTTTTCCCACTGCAGTTTTTACTTGTAAAAAGTAGAAAAAAATTATATATAATTTGGTATCACCATAATCGTATTGACCCACAGAATAAAGTTAACATGTTTTAATTGCAGTGAATTCTGTAAAAATGACGCACAAAACAATGGAGGAATCGGTTTTTCATTCTCTACCCCACAAATAATTTTTCCCATCTCCTAGTACATTATGGCACAATAAATGGTACTACGAAAAACTACAACTCGTCCCGCAAAACTCAAGCCCTCAGAATATTGATGGAAAAATAAAGAAAAGTTATGGCTTTTGGAAGGTGGGGGAAGAAAAAACAAAAATGAAAATCTGAAGGGATGGGGCGGGAAGGGGTTAAGCCTGAATCACTCTAAAAAACAAACTTTACAGCAACAGTGTGTAAACTACTGCATGCTATAGCTGGCATAACCTATTTGGGGAGATGTAGCAATAGTTTAGTAGGATATGCAAGTCAGTACGTAAATGCATCAAGTTTATCAAAACGCGCTAAGCATCTTAGACACTTGCCTCATCTGAATGCAAACTCATGGCTAGTGTGAGATACTGGATTTGCAGCACAAAAACAAAAAACACATTTCATTAATTTATTGCATGCCATAAACACTTTAGTACAGTTAGCAAAGGAATGTTAAAACATTTTGCTTAGTATAGAATTGCTGCAGTTCACGGAGTGAGATTATGCACAAAATTGCAGTGTCAAGAAGTTCATAGCATATACAAAATTTTTGGGGAGGAACTTAAGTTACTACAGAAGCACATAATATAACAATCAGTGTCATGGTCTGAGCTCAGCTTTGAAATACGTGTTATTTCATTTCAGGGGCCATTTTTGTTTAGCATGTTAGGGTTGAATTCACACAGCATTTCTGTTTATAGTGCGGTCAAATGTTACATTAAAGTCTGAAGTAAAATAGGAGATTTACTACATACAACTGCGTTTTGGTTTGTGGCATTTTTGAGGGAATTGTGGTCAGTGGTGTTATACCCCCCCCCCCCCCCCAAGCGCAGCATGCTCTGGGTATGGAATTATCCCCATAAGCTCCTTGACTTAAAAATCATTAAAAGACAAAAACAAACACCACGTTGCATTTTAATAAGGCTGGAGCATTTGAAAGTTCTCTTTATGCATTCTAAGTTGCCCAAAAAAAAATCTTTGCTTATGCTGCCAGGTTGCTTTAGGCCTCCTTCAGTGACACACGGATCTCAGTACTTTGCCACTTGTGTCAGTTAATGTGATATTGGATAATTCACAATATAAATGTTGCAGCAGCAGTTCATAAATACACCAAACTGCTTCCTCACATGTTTAAATTTGTAAGTTATAAAATAGAACTATCAAACTACTGAAATTAGCATCTTACTTGTTTATGCTACCCTCAAACGGGTAAGAAAACAGGATGACAGAATTCCTCTAACTGGCAAGCTTTAAAAAAAAACAAAAAACTGTACTCTAAAAATGAAATTTCATGCCACAATGAACATTTACTATAAGTGAGAATCCAAGTAAAATAGTTTTATTTAAAACAATTACACATTAGGATAACATGGCCCAGCTTTATGACTTTTCCTTAAAGGCTATATACCCCTTTGTCAGTTTATCTTTTTTTATTAAATAAAATTGTGCAGTGCGATTGTATTTAGGAAGTTGGCCCATTGTCCTGCGTCTGACCCAAAGGAACAAGCTATTAACGATCACATCAAAGTTCATCATTTAGATGCTAGATTACAGGCAGATCCTGACCCGCTGTCGCTGTATATACAGAATACAAAGCAGCTATATCTCAAAGTAAAAATAATTTGTAATAAAATGTATTGAGGAAGTTGCACAATTTTATAAAAAAAAAAAAATTGTCAAAGGTGTGCATTGCCTTTAATAGAACACCAAGTTGTACAAAACAGGTGGAAAATATTTAAAACAAAAAATTCATTTCATAAAGTAAAAATATAAAATTAGGAGGGGAAACGAAAATGCGGACCAAGTTATTTTATATCTTTCAGGGTCTTTCTCCAATTCCACAGATCATCAATCACCTGCAACATAAAAAAAACTGAGTGAATGAAAATTGAGCATACATATGAAAAGTAAGGTGAAAAGCAACCATACATAATAGGGTTCATGCTTATTAAGTTGTTTCTTACCTTCTGGTCTTCCATTTTGAAACCATTTTTCAAGTAGTTTGCAAACCTTGACTCAACTTTTGGAAGGGTCGAACCCTAAAAGACAGTGTATACATCTTAATAAGTGACAAGATATTCATCCTTAACCTCAGGCTAACCATGCATGGAGTCAAGTTTCACTTTGCAATGACAAATAGTCAAGAGAACCCTCCCACTTAGCTCTTCTCAGCCACAAACTGATGAGGGTCTGCTGTGCACAGCACCCAGTGATCACATTATGAAATGTGATAGCCAGGTCAACAAAGGCAGCAGCATTGATGAGTACCATGTATAAAGAGGTGGAGCAGTAAAAGTGATCCTCCTCATCAGCTAGGAACCTTGCTTGATTGCAGGGGCAGAAACTTGAAAACCATGCTACACAATTATAATGGCAGTTTGAAAGCCCAGGACCATTTATTGTACACACACTTCTCACCTACCCATTTACTACGTTAATTACAAGAACATTCAATTATTCATTTTTACCGATTTAGTTAGCGAATCTGTCAGCAATTTTGAGGCCACAAAACTGCTGACAGAGCGATTATAGGGGAGGTCACTAAGCATATCTTTTGTCTCCTCAGTTATGCTAATTATAGGATTGTCGCATCGGGGGCATCAAATGCCGACTCCGTCGCAAAAACCACACTGCTTTCGCAGCCAATCAGGAGACAGCTGGAGCAGTCACGCAGAGGGATGGAGCTGGCAGCGCGCAGTGCAGGAGCACTTGCATATCAAGTCCCTGCCTTAGTGGCAATTGCAGCATCGGGGAAACAAAACATTAAATTCCCCTGGCAAGTTGCATGACCGCGACAAAAAGGTGTTTATAATACCATCCCCCTTTCCCTATAAGGCTATTAGCAGTTTTGAGAATAGAATCGCCCTCCGATTCTGGCAGTTTAACCCATTAGATGCCGCTGTCAATGGCGACAGCGGCATCTAATGTATTTGACAGAGGGAGGGTGCTCTCTCGGTCACCACATCAGCACCCTTGCAAAGAAGTTGCGGGGCGCTGTTGGGTTTCCATGGGCCTAACAAAAACCCCTAGCAACTGCCTATTAGGCCATGACAGATTTGGCCTAATATATTGCCTGTCCGTATACCAAAGCATTATTGCCTGTCCGTGTAAAACTAAGTGTACCAAAGCATTCTAGAAGTGTCCACTGGTGGGATGGAAAAAATAAAGTTTAGCAGTTAAATAAAGTCTATGAAAATAAAAATGTCAAAATTAACAAAATAAAATACTTTCCCCATAAAGTGGTTTTATTTAGTAAAAGCGTCAAAACATACACATACGGTATCCGAGCGATCGTAACGACTAATGAGTTAGGCCTCATGCACACAACTGTAAAAACTCCCATTAATACGGGTCGTAATTATGACCGGTAATAACGGGCTCAGACTTCTATTGGCCACGGGTACCTTCCCGTTTTCTTACGGGAAGGTGCTCGTGCCGTTGAAAAAGATAGAACATGTCCTATTTCAGGCCGTAACAACAGCACGGGCAGCCCATAGAAGTCTATGGAGCTCCCGTAATGACGGGTGGCTACGTGTGTGCACCAGTCATTACGGCAGCGTTGCTAGGCGACGTCAGTAAATAGTCACTGTCCAGGGTGCTGAAAGAGTTAACTTATCGGCAGTAACTTTCAGCACCCTGGACAGTGAAATCCGATCACAATATAGAGCAACCTGTAAAAAAAAAAAAAAGTTCATACTTACCGAGAACTTCCTGCTTCTTCCTCCAGTCCGGCCGTTGCCTTGGTGACGAGTCCCTCTCGACATCCGGCCCGACATCCCTGGATGACGTTTCAGCCCATGTGACCGCTGCAGCCAATCACATGCTGCAGCGGTCACATGGACTGCGGCGTCATCCAGGGATGTCGGGCTGGATGGAGAGGGACGCGTCACCAAGGCAACGGCCGGGTAAGTATGAATTTTTTACCTCGGAAAGGGCTGCCCCTTCTCTATCCTGCACTGATAGAGAGAAGAGGCTGCCGATTAGTGCAGTGCAATTTTGCATTGAAAACGTGCCCGTAAATACGGGTGGAATACTGGTGACAAGAACCGTATTTACGCCAGTATTTACGGGAGGGAAAAAATACGGTCGTGTGCATGAGGCCTTAATCCAAGTCCTATGACTATATAGTACTAATGAAGACTACACCTTGGCCCACAAAAATCAAGCCCAAATACAGCCACATTGATGGAAAAATAAAAGTTACGGCTTTTGGAACACTGCGTTGCAAAAACAAGTTCTTTTTTTCTTGTGCAAACGTAGGAAAACCTATACATATTTTGTATCCACGTAATCGTCTCGACTCATAGAATAAAGGGAACATGTTATTTATCCAGCATAGTAAACAGCATAAGTTTATAACGTGAAAAACAATGCTGGAATAGCTGTTTATTTGCAATTCTCTACTAAAATAAAGTTAATAAAAAAAAGTTATTAAACTATGTATTTCTAAATTACACCATTTTTGGATGCGCATAATATAACTTGTTCCGCAAATAAAAAAAAAGCCCTTATACGGTTATGGCGACGAAATATAAAAAAAAAAAAGCTAAGATTCTTGGAATCATTTTTGTTTTCACACCATACAGGTCTTCATTTTAGGTATATACTCTTAATAGTGGCCAACGGTCCCAATTTTACCACCTGCAAATGCAACCTTAAGACAAACGTATAACCTACCTTGTCAAATAAAGTCTGTATTTTTGCCTTTAGCTCTACAGGATTAAGGGGTGTTTTGGGTGTGTTTGGAGATTGTTGCTTGCCTTTTTTCCCTTTTTGGTTTGGTGTCTAGAAAGCAAAAAAAAGAACAAACAATTACATTCAATCAAATAACTAAATGTCCTTTAACCCCTTCCAGCTGCTGCCTGTTCTGACCTTCCTGACAAAGCCTCAATTTCAAATCTGACGTGTCACTATGTGGTAATAACTTTGGAATGCAATACCTATCCAAGTGAGTCGGGGATTGTTTTCTCGTAAGACATTGTACTTCAAATTTTACCACTAACTTAGTCGATACATTCAGTATGTAATTGTAATAAAAGAACAAAATTCAGTGAAAAAAAAATTTCTAAATTTAAATGCATCTGCTTGTAAAACAGATCACAACACAAAATAGTTACTATTTCACATATGGCTAGTTTAGATTGGCATAATTTTTTTTGCGCAGCCTTTTATTTTTCTAGGATTTTACAAGGCTTAGAACTTTAGCAGCAATTTCCCACATTCAAGAAAATTTCAAAAGGATATTTTTACAGGGGGCAGTTCAGTTGTGAAGTGGCTTTGAGGAGCCTATATAATACAAACCCCCCATAATTCACCCCCATTTTAAAAACTGCACCCCTCAGTATTCAAAACCACATTTAGAAAGTTTGCTTCTTGTGAAAGGGTTAAAGTAGAGGTGAAGCTTACAAATTAAATTTTTCTTGCAGACTGGATTCATATTTAATTTATTTTTTTTCTGTAACAGGGTTTTACCAGAGAACTCAACTCAATACCCCGATTCTGCAGTTTTTAGAAATACCCCACATGTGGCCCTAATGGACTGAAACACCGACCTCAGTAGCAAAGGAGCACCTACAGGATTTTGGGGCCTCTATTTCATTAGAATATATTTTAGGGACCAGGTCAGGTCTGAAGAGGTGTTGTGGGGCCAAAACGGAGGAAATTCCGAAAAAAATAACCCCATTTTGGAAACTACACCCGTGACGGTATTCACCTAGGGGTGTAGTGAGCATTGCTGCATCTAAGAGGTTAATGGCCGGAATCTGAGCTAGCTCCGGTTCCTGCTATTATAGGTGGAGGTCAGCTGTAACATACCGTCGATATCCACCGCTGACACCTGGCTCGGCTCCAGAGCCATCAGGTATTGAAACCTTATAAGCCCCACCTCCAAGCAAGGCCTGAAAGGCTTTCGTACTAGGCAGACCAGGGAGGTCAGCATTAGGCCTCCGGTTGCAATTGCAGCCACCAGCACCCCGGCAATTTCACTGCTGGGGTGCTGGAGAGCTGCAAACACCTTAAATGCAGCGATCGCCTTTGACTGCTGCATTTAAGGGGTTAATGGCAGGGATCAGAGCTAACATCAGTCCCCACCGTTACAGAAGGGTGTCAGCTGGAAGATACAGACGACATCTGGGGATGGCTCCAACTCCATTTGTCCTAAGTATACGACAAGTTGCAGGAAGCACTGGCCTGCCATGACCTATACTTTACGAAAAATGACGGGAAGGGGGTTAAAGGATTATGGGGACAGCCATCTTTGCTTGCATTGTTTAAAGCAGCTCGACCTTCTTTACAGGAAGTACCTGTATAAGGACTTGGAGCTGATCTGTCTATCACCAAACGTGAAAGGTGTAATCCAATGTTATCTGCAGCCAACATAATAAATGTTATCATTTATTGAAGTGAATGGGAGGAGGAATCTTCCTGCCGAAGGAATAATTCCGCTGCGGGACCCGCCAAGGAAAATCCAGTGTAGTGGCCGCTTTCACCTAGATCTGCTAGAATAAACACTCCTGCAGGTAGTAAGCTCATTGACGGAGGCTAAAGCATCTGTAGGGGAGGTAGAAAACAAAAACAAGCGGTATTCCTACCCGGTATCAGGGTGTGCTGTCCCTCCTGAGGCAAAGATGCAGCAGCACTGGTCAGGAGCTAATGTGTCCCCAAGCAGTGAGTCCAAATGGAAGAAGAAACAGGCCCCAGAGCACCGCGATTGGTTGCTTGCAGTCATATGAGGAGACCAGCCTATCAGAGGAGACCGGGTCCCCAGGAAGGGATAGTGAAAGAAGCGTGCTGGAGCGCGATTGGCAAAGAATGATGGTTGTGGCCAGTGAAAAAAACAGCGCCCAGATGCTATTTCTTCGTGTCAAGCACCCTACTGGCAACATGATTTATCCCCAATGTAACAAACGGCAAAATAGAAAAGCAAACCAGTTAATTTAATATGAATAAAAGTACTCACTTTTGGAGATTTAGCAGGAGTGGACGGTTTAGAAGCCTTTCCATTGTGGCTTGACTTTTGAGCAGATTTTACTTTTGCTACTAGAGCCGGCTGAGGGGGAAAAAAACAAAAAAAAACTAGCGTCATCATATAACTTCTACATATAATATTTATACACTAAATTATATTATATAATTTTTAGCGCAGTACATTTCTGCTTACAATCGTAGGGCACATACGGTCAGTCTGCCTTTTATTGTACAGTGAGATCATTCACAGCCCTTCATTCATACCTATATTAGTAAGCAATAAAAAACTGTCAAGTCCAACCCATAATCACCATTTTGATGCACTTAGGCCCCATCACACTAATGTATTTTTGCAGCCGCAAATCTGCAGGTGAATTGCGGTCCAATACATTTCTATGGGCCCATGCACACTATCGTGGTTTCCACGGTCTGTGCATTGCCCAGGAGCCTGTACCACAAAAAGATAGAACATGGCTTATTACAGCCGTGATTTGCTGTCCAGGCGCATAGAAATGACTGCACGTGGCCATGAGCACAGCCCGCGATTTGCGGGCGGCCCGCGGTTGACACTTCATTGCCGTCCGAGCCGAAAATAACGGCTGTGCACACTACGGTCGTGTTCATGAGGCCTAAGGCAAAACTCCCATGAGGTAGACTAGACACCAATTGCCTCAATAGGAGAAAAATTGCTACTTCGAGACTGTCACCACATTACATGTGCCCTAGCTCCTACATAAGGAGATGGGTGCTATAATGTAGGTGACAGTAATGCTTTTTATTTAAAAAAAACAATCTATTTTCACAACGTTAGGAGCGATTTTGGTTTATGCTAATGAGCTTTCTTAATGCCCAAGTGGGCGTATTTTTACTTTAGACCAAGTGGGCGTTCTACAGGGGAGTGTATGATGCTGACCAATCAGCATCATGCACTTCTCTCCTGTTAGATACTTATGTGCTGTCTTATACTAACACATTAACAATACTGAAGTGTTTAGACAGTGAATAGACATTCCACGGGAGGTCTATTCACAAACTCTGCGCTTCGTTACTGTTTCTATGGTAGTTAAAGGGAACCTGTCACCAGCATTTCACCTATTAAACCAGCAATACCTGGTGGTAGTGGGTGAAAAATCATTTCTATATAACCTATAGTTGTCTTCTTAGTCGGCTCTGTAGCTTTAGTATTCAGTGTTTTAGTGTTCCCACACCGTATGCTAATGAGCAGAAAAGAGTCAGATCTTCGTTTGAAAAAAGTCATATTTTCATTCCTCAAGTCTTTCCGCGCTTCCCCGGCCTCCTTACTTTTGATTGACAGCTCGTCACCTTCCCCCAGCACACAAAATCCTGCGCTTGTGCATTGATGTCCTCTTCTGGTGTGTGCGCACAAAGGGACGCCGGATTATTACGATAAAAAGCGCAAAATGTTTGCAGACCGTTATTTACAGTCAGGGGAAAAGTTTAGGAGAGGGGATAATGACAATGAACTTTTGATAGCAGCGGCCAGTGAGGGATAAGTAAAGTTCAATAGGTGAAATTCTGGTGACAGGTTCCCTTTAAAGCAGAGGAAGCGTGATCTCGTTATAACCTGTCAATTACCGCGAAATATCGCGAGATTACGCATCCTCTGCTGTAACTACCACAGATAGAGTAACGAAGTGCAGAGATTGTGAATAGACATCCCGTGGAATGTCTATTCACTGTCTAAACACTTCAGTTTTGTTAGTGTTAGAATAAGACAGCACATAAGGATCTAGCAGGATCCCTATGCACTGTGTAAATGAATGGAGGAGTGCATGAGGCTGATTAATCAGTGTCATACACTCCCCTGTACAACGCCCACTTGGTCTAAAGTAAAAATACGCCCACTTGGGCATTAAGCAACTCATTAGCATAAATTTAAAAACGCTAATAAAGTGGTAAAAATAGATTGTTTTTTTTAAATAAAAAGCATTACTGTCACCTACATGCCGATCTCCTTATCTAGGAGATAGGGCACATGTGGTGACAGTCTCTTTAACTCCAAATACAGCAAACAGAATAAATCCTTTTCCAGAATCTAGTACTCAACTTGTAATGTTAGATTTTTTTTAAGGAATGCATTCAGGTCCTTCTTGAACTTGTTCAAAGAAGCAACCACCACAACATCCTGTGGCAGAGTTCCACAATCTCACTGGCCTTCGGCTGGGTTCTGACGTAGTGTAAACGCTGCCGAATTTCCGCAATGGAATTCTGCAGCATTTACAGTAGCAGCAAAGTGAAAGATTTAGAAAATCTCATTCCCGCACTGCAGAAAAAAAAACGCACAAAAGTCATGCGGAAAGCGTTCTGCTGTGATTTTTTCTATTCAGCAGCATGTCAATTTATGCTGCCTGCCCTGTGCAGAGATGCTGCATGTTTGGTGCATAGACGTCAATGGGTAGCAGAAAATCCGTAACAGATTTATGTTGCTGTTTTTACTGTGTTTATGCAGCAGAAATGCAGTAAAAACCGCTGGAATTCTGCATGTGCACATATACTTTGCTATAACCAATGTTTAAAGAGGCTGTCACCATATTATAAATGCCCTATATTGTACATGTGATCGGTACATGTAGATTACAGCAGTGTTTATTTATTTAGAAAAACTATCATTTTTGACGGAGTTATGACCTATATTAGCTTTATGCTAATGAGTTTCTCGATGGACAACTGGGTGTTTTACTATATGACCAAGTACAGAGGAGTGTATGACGCTGACCAATCATTTACACTGCAGATAGCGATATAGCTATATCGCTAATTGCAGTCAGATAAACCTACTATAACACTACTCATGTGTCAACCAGAAACCTGAACAGAAAAAACAAAGACAATGCACTACTTTACCAGCGTTTTTGTAAAGACTCTGCTGCATAAACAGAGATTAACGTTAATCAAGAGTCCTGATGATGAATACACATGATCATCCAGCCTGGACGTCATGTGTATTCAGAATCCTGACACTTCTAACTCTTTTCTTTGAGATTTCTAGAAAGGGAAACGAAATCTCGCGAGATTACAGAGGTACACGAGATTTAGTTTCCATTGCTGGAAATCTCACAGAAAAGATTCAGAAGTGTCAGGATTCTGAATACACATGACGTCCAGGCTGGATGATCATGTGTATTCATTATCAGGACCCTTGATTAACGTTAATCTCTGTGTATGTGACTGCACATCGGTGCTGTGTAAATCAATGGAGATGTGTATGATGCTGACTGGTCAGCGTCATACACTTAAAAACGCCCAGTTAAAAACAATACACGCCCAGTTGGACATAATGGAAAAAAACACCCGGTTGCCCATTTCAAACCTCATTTGCATAAATAAATAAATAATATATATATATATATATATAAAATAACTCATAACTTGGTAAAAAAAATGAACGTTTTTTTAATTTTTAAAACGTTCCTGTTATCTACATTGCAGCGCCGATCACATGCAATAGGAGATAGGGATTTGAGAATCTGGTGACAGCCTCTTTAACTGGGCGCAATGTCGTTGGAGTCAAGATTTTCCTACATTGTGAGCTTTGTACTCTAGGTTTAGTGGCCCTTTAAAGCAAAATATACGCCAGCTATACAGACAACTAAGGATGTATAACTAATGTACTAAACTTTTTACGTACATTACGCATGCAGACTGAAATTAGTGTTCAAAAGCAGATAAACAAAAGATGTTACTTGGAACAATTTATGATTCTCATCTAGCTTAACCTCAGTTTTAAATGAACAAATTACCTTTTTAACTGGTGTTTCTTCATCTTCCTCCTCATCGTCATCCCTAAAACAAACCCATTCTTAGAGCATAATGAAAATAGATATATACGAGTGAAGCTGTATGCTTAAGTATTAGGTGCCAAAATCTGCATCAAATACAATGACAATCAGCCCCATTCAATGACATCGGGGCGAATTGTGCTGCACAGCAAATCAGTGCCAAAAGCCAAGCGGCATTAAACAGAATCAAAGGCAAACAATGTGTGAACATGTATATTGCAGATACATCTAGTGCCAATCCTTTTCTTCACAATCAATCTCAGACAATATCATCCCAGGCAAAGTAATTTATCAAATCAAGCTGCTTTCATATAGTACACGCATCGAAGACTACTAATATTGAAATTTAAGAAAGTTTTATTTGAATTGCTTTATCCTAGCAGACCACTAATCAAGTCACTACACTGTGGAGGGCATGAGTTTCCATCCTGTGTGAATCCATACTTCACCTGTTCGCCATTTAAAAAGGGAAGGTGTCACAATTTTTTTTTTTTATATTTTATTGCTTTTAGTAAATACATTTTATTTGAGTTTCTTTTTTCTCTCTTTTACTTCTTTATGGGGGCTGCCATTTTTTTTTTCCATCTCTATGTGCCGAATAACGACAGAGATGGAATACTGCACATACATCCCCATAGAGAATGCGAACTGGAGCTGTTCCATTCACTATGGTTTACGCCGTCTGTGTGGGAACAGCGCATGCGCCGCTCCCAGTCCAAAAGGAAGGTCTTCGGCAGAGCAACTTCCGGCGCCATTTTCATGTGGACTGGAAGCCGCGGCCGGACAGATGACGACTTCCGACCATATGTTCAGAAGCAAGGACAAGGAGCGAAGGGAGCAGGTGAGTTATGTTTGTGTATGTTCGTGTTATACTGTGTGATTACTACTGTATCTAATCCTCCTACACTGTGCATTCGCTCAAAAAATGGCAGCACAGTGTAGGAGGTTTGAACATTCGACCCACTCCTTTCTCCTGGCACTAGCCAGGACAAAGGAGGCATTGTTTGAGCACACTAGAGCGAGTGTGTCTTCTCCAATTTTGCAGCATAAAGCAATGAGGTTGCTTTACCACATGCCAATGCTGCAATTTTGCAAATTGATCCCTCTAGTGACCAGCACATGGAAATGTTATAAATTAGAATCTAATTTATAATATTTCCGGTCTTGTGAAGAAATAAAAAATAAATTAGAACAATGTGTAATCATGTATATACTAATTGCTTAACTAAAAAAATATAAAAAATTTCTAGCGACACATTCCCTTTAAAGAGAACCCTTCACCAGCCCATACATGTGCTGCTGAGTGCACCATGTAATAGCTGCACAAACTTGGTGTCACTTAACTAGGTTTCTATTCTTCTGTTAGATATCGGTGCGATTATATTTGGCGCCCGATAGGTAAATAAGCCCCTGAACGGTTAATGGGGCGCTAAATTTTTGGTAAATGGCAAGGGGGCGTGACCCTGTCCAATTGGCTATGGACATCAGAGCAGCTTGTGCTGTGTGATCTCTTGCGAGATCATACAGTCTTGTCGTCCTTGTCTGCTGAGAGCTGTAGAGAATGAGAGATTGCGCCAGCACATTGCTTGTTAACTGCATCCGAATTCAGACCACCTTTGAACATGGTGTACCACCACTTAACTCGCCAAGATACTGGCTGCCATTATGAAACTTACTCATCATCTAAGTCGTCGTCATCATCATCGTCGTCATCCTCTTCTAATTTTGGCTTTTTCTATAGGAATCAGCAAAGGGAAATTAGGCTTTGCACAAACAGTGCCAGCGTGAATAAAAATGTCATGTTACTATACCTGTGGAACCTTAGAAGAGGATGTAGCAGGTCTTTTGGCATTCTTTGTGGTTTCTTCCTCTTCATCTTCCTCCTCGTCCGATGAGCCCAAGTCTTCTAAAGCTACAAACAGAAGGATTAGAATTTTAAGACCGCTCAAAACAATTAAGCGTTTCCAGCAGAAATTTGTATCTCGACCCCTTCACGACATTTGACGTATCCATACGCCAAAGTCAGGCAGAGGGAAGTATGGAACTCATTGAGTTTAACTCGTTAAATGCTGCAGTCAAAAGCTCATAACTTAAAATAAACTTTGGGACACAATTTTAACTAGCATTATCCATGTGACAGCACCTATTAGATTAGCTTGAAGATTGGGCATTACTAAACCAGTGACAGATCTTTAAATATTATAAGTGGCCTATCTCCTACATAATGTGATCAGCGCTGTAATGTAGATGTGTTTTATTTTGAAAAACTATATTTAAGCAAGTTATGAGCAATTTTAGATTTATGCTAGTTTCTTAATGAACAACTGGGCGTTGTACAGAGAAGGGAATGACGCTGACCAATCAGCGTCATACACTTCTAATTATTCCAGTGTGATTGTGCAGTGAAAGAAGCTGGAACAATGAGAAGTGTATGATGCTTTTTTTTCCTTTGAGGGGGTGAAGAGAGAAACAAAACTAAAGGTCTGTATGATTATATTCTAATTGCAAGCTACTTACCAACAAGATGCTGCCCACTAATATGTACAGGACCAGATCCAGACTTTAGCCGCAAAGTAACAGGTGGTGTAATTTCAAATCCACCAAGTGACACCTAAAACGTAAATGTAACAATTTAAAAAGGAATTTTACCAAACATTTACATGAAACAGCTGCAAGTTCAACCTCCATTTTTTGCAACAGAATATTGCATTGGCCAGGTAGTGTAAGGCTATGTTCACACGGGGTATTTTGCCGAGTTTTTTGACGCGGAAACCGCGTCGCAAAACTCGGCAGAAACGGCCCGAGAACGCCTCCCATTGATTTCAAAAGAAGCGACATGCCCTATCTTCGGGCGCTTCCGCCTCTGACCTCCCATTGACTTCAATGGGAGGCAGGAGAAAGGGTATTTCTCGCTGTTTTATGCCCGCTGCGCTCAATGGCCGTGGGCGAAAAACGGCGCGATAATCGCCGTGCAGGGAGAGGAATATCTGCCTCAAAGTTCCAAACGGAATTTTGAGGCAGATATTCCTCCCCCAAAATACTCCGTGTGAACATAGCCTTAGAGGGTTTACGGACTGAATTTCCTCAAAGATGACAAAGTTACTGACATGATGTTTCTTTAAAGTTTAGTGTTCCTTTAAAAAGGTAACCTGTCAATAGTTTTAGAGCAACTAAACCACCAGCATACAATTATGTAGCTGGGGCTTAGTGTTCTAAGAATGCCAACATCAAACATGGTTATTTCAGGAAGAGTTACTTCACCAACAATGGACAGATGAGCAGGAAGCTGCATCTGGGAACAAAAGCACTATGCTGACATGAAGCAGAGGCCTATACGTGCCGTGACATGAAGCAGAGGCCTATACGTGCCGTGACATGAAGCAGAGGCCTATACGTGCCGTGACATGAAGCAGAGGCCTATACGTGCCGTGACATGAAGCAGAGGCCTATACGTGCCGTGACATGAAGCAGAGGCCTATACGTGCCGTGACATGAAGCAGAGGCCTATACGTGCCGTGACATGAAGCAGAGGCCTATACGTGCCGTGACATGAAGCAGAGGCCTATACGTGCCGTGACATGAAGCAGAGGCCTATACGTGCCGTGACATGAAGCAGAGGCCTATACGTGCCGTGACATGAAGCAGAGGCCTATACGTGCCGTGACATGAAGCAGAGGCCTATACGTGCCGTGACATGAAGCAGAGGCCTATACGTGCCGTGACATGAAGCAGAGGCCTATACGTGCCGTGACATGAAGCAGAGGCCTATACGTGCCGTGACATGAAGCAGAGGCCTATACGTGCCGTGACATGAAGCAGAGGCCTATACGTGCCGTGACATGAAGCAGAGGCCTATACGTGCCGTGACATGAAGCAGAGGCCTATACGTGCCGTGACATGAAGCAGAGGCCTATACGTGCCGTGACATGAAGCAGAGGCCTATACGTGCCGTGACATGAAGCAGAGGCCTATACGTGCCGTGACATGAAGCAGAGGCCTATACGTGCCGTGACATGAAGCAGAGGCCTATACGTGCCGTCACATGAAGCAGAGGCCTATACGTGCCGTCACATGAAGCAGAGGCCTATACGTGCCGTCACATGAAGCAGAGGCCTATACGTGCCGTCACATGAAGCAGAGGCCTATACGTGCCGTCACATGAAGCAGAGGCCTATACGTGCCGTCACATGAAGCAGAGGCCTATACGTGCCGTCACATGAAGCAGAGGCCTATACGTGCCGTCACATGAAGCAGAGGCCTATACGTGCCGTCACATGAAGCAGAGGCCTATACGTGCCGTCACATGAAGCAGAGGCCTATACGTGCCGTCACATGAAGCAGAGGCCTATACGTGCCGTCACATGAAGCAGAGGCCTATACGTGCCGTCACATGAAGCAGAGGCCTATACGTGCCGTCACATGAAGCAGAGGCCTATACGTGCCGTCACATGAAGCAGAGGCCTATACGTGCCGTCACATGAAGCAGAGGCCTATACGTGCCGTCACATGAAGCAGAGGCCTATACGTGCCGTCACATGAAGCAGAGGCCTATACGTGCCGTCACATGAAGCAGAGAGGCCTATACGTGCCGTCACATGAAGCAGAGGCCTATACGTGCCGTCACATGAAGCAGAGGCCTATACGTGCCGTCACATGAAGCAGAGGCCTATATGTGCCGTCACATGAAGCAGAGGCCTATATGTGCCGTCACATGAAGCAGGATATACCGACCTCAATTTCAAGCAAGCAAAGCACCAGACGTTCCCAGACCCCACTCTAAATTAAAATTTACTTTCCTTACTATTACCAAAATGTTTGTATGTGACATGTGCAGGCTTGGAACACTAAACCCCAGCTTCATTACCTCTAAAGGGGTTATGTGGGAACTGAGAAGTATTCGTGTACTCACTGCAGTATGAGTAAACTGCTAATGTACATACTGGCCCTCTGTACCGCTAATTATGAGATTAATAGATTTTTACAGCGTTGGCAGGGAACCGGAAGTCGTGGCAGTCTTTCTTCATGACACGACTAGTCATGTGACCGGCCAAGCTGTAGCCTATTAACACTGTAGCAGTAGTACATCGATTACATAGAGTACAGCAGGGCTGTTCACATTATAGGGGACAAGAATATATATTGGTACGTGTACTGCAGTGAGTACACTGCTAATACTTTTCAGGTCCCCACATAACCCTGAAAATTGCATGGCAAAGCTGCTCTGTAGCATGCAGATTCCATGCTTTTTCACAATTAAAGAGGCTCTGTCCCCCACATTATAAGTGCCCCATGTCCTACATATTCTGATCGACGCTGTAATGTAGATAACCGCAGTGGTTTTTATTTTGAAAACCATTAATTTTTTAGCACGTTATGAGCAATTTTAGATTTATGCCAATTAGTTTCTTAATGAGCAACTTGGCGTGTTTTTACTTTTGACCAAGTGGGTGTTGTACAGAGGAGTGTATGACGCTGACCAATCAAACACCCTCTTGGTCAAAAGTAAAAACAAGCCCAGTTGGTCATTTAGTAACTAATTAGCATAAATCTAAAATCGCTCAAAAATTATTGTTTTTCAAAATAAAAACCACTGCTGTCACCTACATTATAGCGCCAATCACATTATGTAGAAGATAGGGCACTTATAATCTGGTGACAGCCTCTTTAAGCACATGAAAATCCCTACAAAACTGCAGTAAAAAGCTGATGAGAAAATGTCAAGTGGAATTCCAGCATAAAAGTGTGTTTTTGCATCCGTTCATGTGGTTGGCCTCAGCATGTTACCTTCTCGCTGTATTGAACATTGTAGACTACGGTTTTCAATATAGGGGATCCTGCACAGTATTTTTTTTCAAAATGGGAGTAAATCTAGGGGGTACATATGTCCTTTAGTCTTCAGTTGTATACTTCAGGGCTTTTATAATTTGTGTATGTCTAGAGATTATCCCAGGATATATGCCTAAGTGTAAACAGAGCCCAACTTGAATGGATGCTTAAAGAGGCTCTGTTACCAGATTTTGCAACCCCTATCTCCTATTGCAGCAGATCGGCGCTGCAACGGAGATAAGAGTAACGTATTTTTTTTTTTTTTAAAACGAGCATTTTTGGCCAAGTTATGACCGTTTTTATATTTATGTAAATGAGGCTTTCTAAAAAATAAAAAAGCGAGACGTTTAATTGAATATCCATAAGTGAATCGTCTATAAGCCCCAATTAACAGATGCTCTTAAAAGTCCAGTACTTACTGTTGGCTGGACAGATGGCCTCAGGGATGCAAGAACAATCTTTAACGGTTTTCCTTCATAGTTCATTCCTTCAGCTTCAACAATGTGTAGCTCATCTTGAGCACCAGCACCTAAACTAACCTGAAAAGTCAACCAAGGTAGAAAGTATTAGGCAGTGAAGAACATATCAGGTGAAAATAGATGTAACTCAAAAGCATCCACATTTAACAGAGATGAAGACTAGAATTTTTCAACTATACATTTTTTAATAAACACATCTGTTAGAATGTTTAGACATGTTGAAGTTTATCTTTAACACTCCAACCTAATCACCTAATCTAAAGGAAAAAAAAAAGGAAACTTTTTTTGTATGCCCCTAAAAAACAATAGTATCCAAACAGATGCCAAGTGTTTTATAGCAGATCAGTAGAAGAAAAAACTGGTGATCAGTGTTCACGGAGTCCATAATGTGCAGGAATAAGTGTCCCCTATACAGTAGGAAGCACCACAGAAGCTTAGCAGCAAGGGTGACCACCACGAACGCCAGTCCATACCAAGAGGCATATACAAAAGTCAAACCAGCGCTCCGTTCTATCAGACTCCCGTAGATTAGAGTTAGACAATCACGGCCAACACTCCATTGTAGTTTATGGAATGCAGCAACCATGTTTTGGTGAACGGAGGGGGTCAGCAAATCTCCATTCTCCCAATAGGGGAGCGTCCCAGAGGTAAAACAAATACCTATTAGATATTCATGGCAAAAAGCACATTTTTGCTACCCTGTTCCTGGAAATCCAGTTCACTTCTAGGAGTACTGGATTCCACATAGCAAAATGCAGATGGCCGTTTCTGGAAAAAACGGCCATCTTGTAAGCGAGTGCAGTAACAAAGGGTAAGACAGGGGTCACGGGGCACCGTTCTAAAGATGTAGGTCCAATAACTGAAATCTGCACCCATCAGACCTTTATGGCATATCCTGTGGATATGCCATAAATGTCGGTAATGGGAATACCCCTTTAAAAGGGTATCAGGGGTTATGTAAGAGTTAATCACTGCATAAATAAATTTTAAATACACTCAATTCATCACAAAACCCCTTGATGACGGGCCTGAAAAAGCCCTAACCCCTTAAAGGCATGGTGTTGCCCGAAAAACATGTTTTTTTTTTTAAATTTAAACATTTAGTGTGTGGGTGATTAAACATTGTTCAAATTTTTTTTCGCGAGTCAGGAAATATTATAAATTTTTTCTAATTTATAATACTACCCATTTTTGGTCACTAGATGGAGCTAGTTCCCAAAATTGCAGCATTGCAACATTGGGTTAAAAGCTCTCGCTCTAGTGAGCTCTCAGCATCCCCCCCTCCTTTATCCTGGCTAGTGCCGGGATAAACGAGGGGTTTGAAAGGTTTAACCTCCTACACTGTGTGTCGCCATTTTTTGAGGTAACCCACAGTGTAGTAGGTTTACATACAGTAGTAAACACACACAAACACTAACATACATTGAAATCTCTTACCTGCTCCTGCCGCCGCGGCTCCCTCCGGCCCGTCCGCTCCCTTTGCTGCCGCTGTTCCATGTGCACAAGTCCGGAAGCCGCGACCGGAAGTAGTAATATTACTGTCCGGCCGCGACTTCCGGTCCACAGGAAAATGGCGCCGGACGGCGCCAATTTCGAATAGGACTGTGTGGGAGCGGCGCATGCGCAGTTCCCACACAGACGCCGTACACGGACGTGAATGGGACGGGAGCCGTTCACAGTCCCTATGGGACTGTGGCTGCCGTACTCCATGTCTGTGTGTGTCGTTAATCGACACACACAGAAATGGAACAAAAAATGGCAGCCCCCATAGGGAAGAAAAAGTGTAAAAATAAGAAACAGTAAAACACAAACACACAAATGAATATAAACGTTTTTATTAAAGCACTAACATCTTTAACATATAAAAAAATTATTTGCGATGACACTGTTCCTTTAATGACCAAGCCATTTTTTAAGTTTTTTCATAGTCTCATTCTAAGAGCTATAACCTTTATATTTTTGCGTTGACATAGCTGTATAAGGTCTTGTTCTTTGCGGGACAAGTTGTAATTTTTAATAGCACCATTTTGGGGTACATAGAATTGATTAACTTTTATTAACTTTTTTTGGGGGAGAATAGAAAAAAAAAAGCAATATCGCCACTTTTTTGCGTCCTAAATTCACACCGTTTACTGTGTGGTATAAACAATAACTTTATTCAGCGGGTTGTTGCAATTGCAGCGATACCAAACATGTATAGTTTTGGTATGTTTTACTACTTTAAGGCCTCATGCACACGACCGTAAAAACACCCGTTATTGCGGGTCGTAATTACGACCCGCAATAACGGGCCCATAGACTTCTGTTAGTCACGGGTACCTTCCCGTTTTCTCACGGGAAGGTGCCCATGCCGTTAAAAAAATTGAACATGTTCTATTTTTTCATTTTACGGGCCGTGCTCCTATACTTTATAATGGGAGCACGGCTCGCAAAAGCGGCCCGCTGCCCGTGGCCGGCCGTGCTCGTAATTACGAGCGCGGTCGTGTGCATGAGGCCTTACACAGTGAAAACACTTTTCAAAATTATTTATTTTTGTGTCTCCATATTTGAATAGCCATAACATGTTAATTTTTTCGCCGATGCAGTTGTAGGAGGGCTTTTTTTTGCGGGACGACTTGTAGTTAGTTATCGGTGCCATTTTGGAGTAGATGCAACTTTTTTTTTTTTTTAAGGCTGGATTCAAAGAAAACAGCAATTTTTCATGGTTTTTTACAACGTTCACCATGCGGGTTAAATGATGTAATAAGTTTATAGTCTGGGTCATTACGGACGCTGCGATATGAAATAGGTGTAACTTGTTTACAATTGGTTTGTTAATAAAGCAGTTTGTAAGGGGGAAAAGTGGGTTTTTCTTTTTCACTAGTCCCACTATGGGACTTCACTATGCGATGGTCATCACATTTATAATACACTGCAATACTTCTGTATTGCAGTGTATTATGCCTGTCCGTGTAAAACAGACAGGCATCTGCTAGGTCATGCCAGAGGCATGATCTAGCAGGCATTCACTACAGGCAGACCTGGGGGCCTTTATTTATCGGAGACAGACACTCGGCGATCTTATCGCCGGGTGTCGGCGGGATGAGAAGGAGCTCCCTCCCTCTCTCAAAGACCACTCAGATGAAGGGCACGCTATTAAGCACCGCATCTGAAGGGTTAAACGGGTGAGATAGATACCAATATCGATCTCACCCAGTCATGCAGGGACGCCCCCAGCTACATCTGTCAGCTGAGAGCAGGGAGATTTGCCAGCTCCCTGCTGTTTTATTCCGATGCAGCGACAAAAAGTCTATTGCATCGGAAAAAAGCCAGTTAGTGACCTGGCTATGCTGCAACTCAGACGCTACAGAAGTGGTCAGGATAACGAAAAAACATCACGTCCTGGCTGGAGGTAATGTATATTTATGACACATTAGTTATAGTGTTTGTGGCTGCACATAGCGATATCGCTATCTGCAGTGTAAATGAATGGAGAGAAGTGTATGACGCTGATTGGTCAGCGTCATACACTCCTCTGTACAGAACCCACTTGGTCATATAGTAAAACACCCCCAGTTGTCCATTGAGAACCTCATTAGGATAAAGCTAATATAGGTCATAACCTCGTCAAAAATGATTGTACATAAAAAACACTGCTGTAATCTACATTACAGCGACGATCACATGTACAATATAGGGCACTTATAATGTGGTGACAGCCTCTGGAATGCCTTGTTTTTGTTTTAAACATTCTTCGAGCTCAACATGGGTAAAACAAAATTCTTTCGTTTACCCATATCCCTGTATCCCATCTCTTGGTTAAAGAGGCTCTGACACTTATAAGTGCCCCATCTCCTACATAATGTGATTGGCGCTGCAATGTAGAGAAGAGTTTTTTTATTTAGAAAATTTTGAACAAGTTATCGTGATCTCGATGTGCGAGTAAGTCATACACAAACGTTTCTGAAGTGTCGGGATTGTGAATAGACATCGTGTCGCGGCTGGAGGGGATGTCTATTCACGCTCAAGACACTTCAATAAAGTCAATGTGTGGGTAAGTGACAGCACATTTTGATCTCGCAAGATCACGATGTGCTGAGTACATGAATGGAGAGAAGTGTATGACACCGATTGGTCAGCGTCATACACTTCTCTCCACAACGCCCACTTGGTCAAAAGGTAAAAACACTCCCAGTTGTCTATTAATAAAGTCATTAGCATAAATCTAAAATAGGTCATTACTTGGTCAAAATTGATCGTTTTTCTAAATAAAAAATACTGTTATCTACATTACAGCGCCGATCAAATTATGTAGGAGATAGGGCAATTATAATCTGGTGACAGAGCCTCTAAACTTGATGGACATACCACTTTTTAAACTATACTATGTAACAGTTTTTTAGGTATACTGTAACTATGTAAGGCTGAAAAATGGATGATACCTAGTCCTGCTTTGAAGGGATACAGTTGCATCCAGTCTAGACAAGACCCTGAGGGAAAGCCTGGATTCGAGGTTAAAAAATTGTAGCAAACTACCAGAGATTTGTTAAGCTGCTGATTTTTCTTAGCACAGAGCATTGCCTAGACATGATAGAATTGCATCCATTTGTCAGGTGAGCAGCTTTAGCCTATGAAGTTAAAGAACTCTCATTGCAAATGATCAGAAAAATGGAACAGTGTATTTGGTTGTATAACTTCATTAAGGGTATGTTAACACAGCGTAAACACTGGTATTCCCGCAGAGGAATTTGTTGCAGAAAATCTGCAGTGTATTACAGTAGCAGCAGAGTGGATGAGATTTGAACAAACCTTTTCCAGACACTACCTGTAATAAATAGCAATGTTTAAATTTCTCAGAAGAAAACTGAAAAGTTAACTAACCACTTCTCGTTGTCATGGCGACGCTTTTTGCTGTTGGGTCCAGACTGGCCTCCTTGGATGACTATCCCTTATGACTGCTGCAGCCAATCACAGGATGCAGCATCACTCCAGGAGGCCGGCCTGGACGATAACAGAACAAAGTGTTGCTATCACATTAGAGATCAGGGTAAGTATTAACTTTTTTTTCCAACCAGTTTTCCACAACAAAACTTCCGCCCGAAAAACTGTACCACAGTTGGGTTTCTATGACGGAATTTATGGAATAGCCTACCGCAGGAGCTGGTCACAGCAGGGACAGTAGATGGCTTTAAAAAAGGCTTAGATAATTTTCCTAGAACAAAAAAATATTCGCTCCTATGTGTAGAAATGTTTTACTTTCCCTTTCCCATCCGTTGGTTGAACTTGATGGACATGTGTCTTTTCAACCGTACAAACTATGTAACTATGTAACTATACATCTATGCAACTTATCCATCCTGTGTGAATATTGCCAAACAGTGATTTATATAAAACCTGGGAAAAGAAAAAAGCAGCAACATTATACAGCTGCATGTCTGATGGATACATGAGCATGTGACTTATTCGGTAAAACATGTGAAATTTAAACATAAATGTAGACAAAAAAAAAGTTTGAAGGCAAATGTCCAGTACGTACCGTTCTCAGTGACAACTGATGCTCACTTTCATCATCATCCACTTTAAACGTATACTCCTTTTTGTCGGTCTTGAGTTCACACCCTACAAACAAAACACCTTAGTGAAATGGCATTTCTTCCAACAAGTAAACCAACTTGAAAACATAGCTGTAAAATACCAAGGATAGTAAATTTGTCTCGTCTGTGGCGATTTTCAATCTCCCTACCCAAACTGTTACCAAAGAGCAATATCAGTTTATAGGGGAGGATATGGGTCTCGTACCACCTATATCATATTACTTTGCAACCAATCTGCTCACTTACAGATCAGCCATTTCCAACTTCCCTAACCCAGTGTCCGGCTGTAGCAAGAGCCTTCCATCTTTCCTGTCCACCGTGTGACAAGGAAATAACAGGTGTCCTATGCTGGATTTTTTTGTATTGGTCCATTGCATCTAAAGAGCAAAATGAACTTTGCAACTAACTTTCCTAGATGGATTGGAGCAGCTATGCTGGAACATCTGCTCGGTAAGCAATGCTTTTGTTTTGTTTCCCCGACATACAGAGTGAATGATGGGAGTACAAATACAGACACCAGCCCCAACATAGTCCGCCTATAAGTGAACTCGTGAGAAAAAAAAACAGACGGTAAACAACCTAAATCACTCGGTGGCGGACCACAGCGCCAACTAGTGTCCCGCACGCCTGAACCGGCGCATGGCTACAAACACGTGGCAGGCGCATGGCGCCCCAACGCGGGATCACGTGACGAACACCGCAACGGAGCCAATTTGCGTATACCACTTACACCCGCCGCGTACTAGATTTAGCCGTTTAACACTATAGACTTAAAGGAAGGCCCAGCAAACCACCCCCCCCCCCAAATCTCAGCAGACACGACATCAATAGGCGGCCATGATACTCCTAGACCTGAACAAAAGGCAAACCGGTTAGTGTCTAAATACCGAAAAGGAAGTTCTGTGGGCGCAGAGGAGCCATGTTGTCCATATCCATGCTGTCTTCCATTCCTCACTGCTGCAGAAGCACGGCGCGCTGATGTACGATAATGGACGGCGTAATGAGGGCAGGTATGGGGGAGGCAGCGCTTTATAAAGACTTCTGAGAACTCGCGATAACTACCAAGCTAGCGGGGCGGGATTTCTGGACTGCTCAGTAAGCTGGACTTTGATTGGCCGGGTATTTTCAACACTTCTTCAGGTTTTTTTTTATTATCGGAAACAAAATCAAATCAAATCAAAAAAATCAAAAACAAAGTAAAAAATGAAAGCAGCGTCGTTATGGTGGTAATACAGTGCACGCACGCCGTGTGTATCACGGGCAGAATGTGCGATATGGTGCTATGTCCCCTTCCCGCTGATACAATAAATGAGCCGTGGGGAGGGGTTGCAGAGGAAGTTACATCCCCCCTTTTTCTTTTCTTTCGTGAAAAGGCAATTTTAACCCTTTCAAGACCGAGCTCATTTTGACCTTCATGACCAGCCCCATTTTCTCAAATCTGACGTGTCAATTTATGTGTTAATAACTCTGGAATGCTTTTGCCTATCCAAGCGATTCTGAGATTGTTTTCTCGTGACATGTTGTACTTTATGTTAGTGGAAAAATTTGATCAATAAATTCATTGCTTATTTGTGAAAAACACCAAAATTTAGAGAAAATTTGCAAAAATTATGATTTTTCTCATTTTAAATGTATCTGCTTGTAAAACAGATAGTAATACCACACAAAATAGTTACTATTTTACATATTCCATATGTCTACTTTATATTTGCATTGTTTTTTTAACATTATTATATTTTTCTAGGACGTTAGAAGGCTTAGTACTTTACCAGCAATTTCTCACATTTTCAAGAAAATTTCAAAAGGCTATTTTTACAGGGGCCAGTTCAGTTCTAAAGCGGCTTTGAGGGCCTTATGTACCAGATAGACCCCATAAATCACCCCATATTAAAAACTGCACCCCTCAAAGTATTCAAAACAGCATTCAGAAAGTTTCTTAACCCTTTAGGCGCTTCACAGGAATTCAAGCAAAAGTACAGGTGAAATTTACAAATTTTCTTTTTATTGCTGAAATTCATTTGTAATACATTTTTTTCTGTAACACAGAAGGTTTTACCCGAGAAATGCAACTCAATATTTATTGCCCAGATTCTGCAGTTTTTAGAAATATCCCACATGTGGCCCTAGTGCGCTAATTTACTGAAACACCGGCCTCAGAAGCAAAGCAGCACCTAGTGGATTTTGGGGCCTCCTTTTTTTAGAATATATTTTAGGCACCATGTCAGGTTTGAAGAGGTCTTGTGGTGCCAAAACAGTGGAAATCCCCCAAAAGTGAGACGGTTTTGGAAACTACACACCTCAAGGAATTTATCTAGGGGTATAGTTAGCATCTTGACCCCACAGGTCTTTTGCTATATTTATTGGAGTAAGTCTGTGAAAGTGAAAATATACTTTTTTTCTGAAAAAATATAAAAAAAAATAATATTTGCAAGGAATAAAGATTAAAAAGCACCCCAAAACTTGTAAAGCTACTTCTCCCGATTACGCCAATACCCCATATGTGGTACTAAACTGCTGTTTGGACCCACAGCAGAGCTCAGAAGGGAAGGAGCGCCATTTGGATTTTGAAGTGCAGATTTTGCTGGATTGGTTTTCAGTGCCATGTCGCGTTTGCAACGCCCTGGAGGGAGCAAAACAGTGGAATCCCCCCAAAACTGACCCCATTTTGAAGACTACCACCCCTCAAGGAATTTTTCTAGGGTTATAGTTAGCATTTTGACCCCACAGGTTTTTTGCTGAATTTAGTGGAATTAGGCCATGAAAATGAAAATCTATTTTTTTCTGAAAAAACATAGAAATGTTTAATTTTTACAATGAATAAAGTAGAAAAATCACCCCAAAATTTGTAAAGCAATTTGTCCTGATTACAGCAATACGCCATATGTGGTAATAAACTGCTGTTTGGACACACGGCAGGACTCAGAAGGGAAGGAACAATATTTGGCTTTTGGAGCTCAAATTTAGCTGGAATGGTTTTCGGGTGTCATGTCGCATTTGCAAAGCCCCTGAGGTACCAAAACAGTGGAAACCTCCCACTGGAACGAGCGATCATTAGGTCGCTGGTACAATACACTGCAGTACTAATGTATTGCAGTATAATGTCATTTTACAGGCTCCTGTAACAGCGCGATCTCTGTTCCTGTCCGTTAGTCCCGGGTGTCAGCTGTAATACACAGCAGACACCTGCAGAATATGGAGCGGGCGCAGCGAGTGAGTCCGCTCCATATATAACCCCTCGCACCACGACATGCTATTAAGTCGTGGTGCGCCAAGGCGTTAATGCGCAGCGGATGGTGCAAATTGGAAATTAAAATTTTCCACTGATATGCCATTTTAATGCACAATACGTTGTGCCCAGTTTGTGCCACTGAAGACAAATACCTCATACAATGTTGAGCGGGTTCTCCCGGATATAAAATATCATATATGTGGATGTAAGCTGGTGTTTGGGCACGCTGTGGGGCTCAGAAGGGAGGGAACGCCATTTGGCTTTTAAAGCGCAGATTTTGCTTGGTAACCGTTCTGTGTGGGGTTTTGCTGGTATTTCAGTTTATGATGTGGGGGTATATGTAACCTGTGCGGAGAACATCAGGACATAATAAGAGGGTATAATAATGGGGTACATAAATAATAATCCGCAGATATGTGGCCGGTGTCGCACTGATAAATGGTCGCCCGATCTCATCTGCTTTTGGAACGCGCTGCACATTTTGCGTCGCTATATTCTGAGAGCCAGAACTTTTTTATTTTTTCTCCAACGGAGCCGTGTGAGGGCTTATTTGTTGCGGAACAATCTGTACTTTTTATTGCTACCATTTTATGGTACATGTGATTTTTTTTATCACTTTTTATTAAATTTTTTTGGAAGCAAAGTGACAAAGAAACATAAATTCTGACAATGTTTTTTGTATTTTTTTTTTACACTTTTCACCGTGCGGTATAAATGACATTTTACTTTATTCTGCGGGTCGGTACGATTACGGCGATACCATATGTATATAGGTTTTTTATGTTTTGTGGCGATTGCGCAATAAAATCACTTTGATAAAATTATTTATTTTTTGTGTCACCGTATTCTGAGAGTCATAATTTTATATTTTTCCGTCAAAAAAGCGGTGTAAGGGCTTGTTTTTTGCGGGACGGGTTGTAGTTTTTATTGGTACTATTTTGGGGTACATGCGACTTTTTGATCACTTTTTATTCTATATTTTGGGAGGGTTGATGACCAAAAAAAAGTGATTCTGACATTGTTTTTTAATTATTTTTTTTGCGGTGTTCACCGTGCGGGAAAAATAATATTATAGTTTTATAGTTTGGGTCGTTACGAACGCGGTGATACCAAATATGTGTACTGTTTTTTACATTTTCATTTTTTTCCTATAATAAAAGACTTATAGGAAAAAAAGCATTATTTTTTTTGTAACTTTTATAACTTGTTTTTACACTTTTATAAAACTTTTTTATTACTTTATTTTTTACTTTTTACTTGTTTTACTTGAAGCCTGGCAGCACCGATCGCTGCTATAATACATTACACTACCTAGGTAGTGTAACGTATTATAAACTGTCAGTGTGACGCTGAGAGTCACACTGACAGGAAGCCTATGAGAACCAGCATCCGGCTGGTTCTCATAGGCTGCTGTGCATGGCAGACCCGGGGGCTGTTATATGGCCCCCGGTTCTGCCTTATAACCGACTGCAGCACCAGCAATCGGTCCCCGGGAAAGTTTGTTGTAGCAACAAACTTTCCAGTTTGTTATAGCAACAAACTTTCCAGTTTGTTGCTACAACACACTTTCCCTGCGATCACATGACCGGGACCTGAACTAATCAGGTCCCGATCATATCTCCGGGACCAGAGGCAGGTGATAACAGCGCGATCCGGGTGTCAGCGCTACTCTGAGACACCCGGATCGCGCTTTTAACACCCACCGTGAATTCACGTCGGCACTACACAGAGCCCAGCAAGTGCCGACGTGAATATACAGTGGGCGGTCGGGAAGCGGTTAAGGCCCATTGTTGTATTTCATTTTTACCATTTCTAGTTCAGCTGATTTGTTTTTTTCACCGCAAATTTTCCAAGCTATTAAATCTCTGTGATCATGTATTGGGCCTCCAACAATGTGAGCAGGGCCGCCTCCAGGTTCATGTGGACCCTTGGGTGACACAGACTTAGTGGACCCCTTTGCAGGGAAATTCACGGCGGCAGTAAAACGCAAAAACCGTCACTTTGTGCCACCATGTAGATGTTAGGCCCTGTTTATGCCCCCATATAAAAGTTAGGCCACCAGTTTGTACCCCAATAAATTTAGTACCCTCTTTAGATAGTGCCACAGAGCCCCCCCCCCCCTACCAGGTAGTGGCAAACAGCTCCTGACGTCACTGTCTATATATGGACAGTGTTGTCCCCAGATCCATAGTCCCGGGCAGAGCACTACTAGCACACTGCCTGGGAGTGGCGTAGCTAAACGCTCATGGTCCCTGGTGCAAGAATTCAGCTTAGGCCCCCCTACCCAACACCACCAGCACGCCTATGCCCTGCTGCCTTGCCCAACAGACTCCATGAATGCCCCCACAGTATAATGACCCCCCCATAGCTGCCCCCACACAGTATAATACCCCCCATAGCTGACCACCACAGTATAATGCTTCCCATAGCTGCCCCCTACAAAGTATAATGCTCCCCATAGCTGACCACCACAGTATAATGCTCCCCATAGCTGACCACCACAGTATAATGCTCCCCATAGCTGCCCCCCACACAGTATAATGCCCCAGTAGCTGACCACCACAGTATAATGCCCCCCACACAGTATAATGCCACATAGCTGCCTCCACACAGTATAATGCCACATAGCTGCCTCCACAAAGTATAATGCCACATAGCTGCCTCCACAAAGTATAATGCCACATAGCTGCCTCCACACAGTATAATGCCCCCTTAGCTGTCCCATACAGTATAATTCCCCCATAGCTGACCACCACAGTATAATGCTCCCCATAGCTGCCCCCCACACAGTATAATGCCCCACGTAGCTGCCCCCACACAGTATAATGCCCCCATAGCTGCCTCCACACAATATAATGCCCATAGCTGCCTCCTCACAGTATAATGCCCCCATAGCTGCCTCCCTATACAGTATAATGCCCCCATAGCTGCCCCCCTACACAGTATAATGCCCCAGTAGCTGACCACCACAGTATAATGCCCCCCACACAATATAATGCCACATAGCTGCCTCCACAAAGTATAATGCCACATAGTTGCCTCCACAAAGTATAATGCCACATAGCTGCCTCCACACAGTATAATGCCCCCATAGCTGACCACCACAGTATAATGCCCCCATAGCTGCCCCCACACAGTATAATGCCATATAGCTGCCTCCACAAAGTATAATGCCACATAGCTGCCTCCACACAGTATAATGCCACATAGCTGCCTCCACACAGTATAATGCCACATAGCTGCTTCCACAAAATATAATGCCACATAGCTGCCTCCACACAGTATAATGCCACATAGCTGCCTCCACACAGTATAATGCCCCCATAGCTGACCACCACAGTATAATGCACCCCACACAGTATAATGCCAGATAGATGCCTCCACAAAGTACAGTATAATGCCACATAGCTGCCTCCACACAGTATAATGCCACATAGCTGCCTCCACGCAGTATAATGCCACATAGCTGTTTCCACACAGTATAATGCCACATAGCTGCCTCCACACAGTATAATGCCACATAGCTGCCTCCACACAGTATAATGCCACATAGCTGCCTCCACACAGTATAATGCCACATAGCTGCCTCCACAAAGTATAATGCCACATAGCTGCCTCCACACAGTATAATGCCACATGGCTACCTCCACACAGTATAATGCCACATAGCTGCCTCCACACAGTATAATGCCCCCATAGCTGTCCCATACAGTATAATTCCCCCATAGCTGACCACCACAGTATAATGCTCCCCATAGCTGCCCCCCACACAGTATAATGCCCCACGTAGCTGCCCCCACACAATATAATGCCCCATAGCTGCCTCCTCACAGTATAATGCCCCCATAGCTGCCCCCTATACAGTATAATGCCCCCATAGCTGCCCCCTACACAGTATAATGCCCCTATAGCCAGGGCCGCCATCAGGGGGGTATTAGGGGTAGTACTGTAGGGGGCCCGGCCAAACTTAATTGAAAGGGGGGCCCGGCAACTGCCGCGACTTGCTTTTGGTAGAAAGAAACAAGCCCCTGCAATGGGGCCTGTTCTTTTCACCAAAACAATGTCGTGAGCTGCTGCGGGCCCCCGAGCTGCGGGCCCCCCTCTCATCACCGCCGTCGCGCCGCGAAACACCACCGCTTGCGCGCGTATGACCGTGCACGACCGCAAGCGCGCACGATCGCAAGCGCGCACGATCGCAAGCGCGCGCCCACGCGCGAACGACCAAGCGCGCCGCCGAGAGGGAGCAACACAAGTACATCGACGGGGAAGGACAGCCACACAGGGACAGCGGCGCACGGTTACTTACCTGCTGGCCCGCCTCCGACTCCGCCTCCTCCTTGTCCTCCTCCTTGTCCTCCTCGTCCTCCTTGTCCTCCTCCGCCTCCTCGTCCGACTCCGCCTCCGCCTCCTCGTCCTCCTCCTCATCCGCCTCCTCGTCCGACTCCGCCTCCTCCTCCTTCTCCAGAGCGTAGCTGTGTAAGGAGAGGGGGAGGAGTCTAGTTCTTGCGCGGCGGCAGTTCTACGATCCCCGCCATTTTCTCGAGCCTGGAGGTATAGGACGACGTCTGGACCGAAGACATCGCCTGAAGAGGACTGGAGTGGGAGCAGCTCTTCTGACACGGTGAGTAAAGTGTCTCAAAGTGCTGTTTAAGTATGGCCCTGTTCACACAGAGTATTTTGCAGGCCGAAAAAATCTGCCTCAAAATTCCTTAAAGAATTTTGAGGCAGATTTTGACCTGCCCACACTATCTTGCCGCGTTTTTTGCTGCGTTTTTTGCCCGCGGCGATTGAGGACAACAGACAAAACACGCAGGGAAAAATCAATGGGAGGTCAGAGGCAGAACCGCGGCAAGAAAGGACGTGCTGCTTTTTCTTTTTTCCACGACTGGCTCCCATTGATTTCAGATTAAATCTGTAACCCAGCAAAAGGATTGTATGGCATTGAGAAATGGGAGGTTGTGGCCGGCCACTAGAGGGCGCTGTGAGGTTAGTACATCGACAGTGTTTAGTGTGTGGAGTGATATACAAGAGAGGTCTAGTAAGGAAGTGTCGGGGGAGAGGTCGGAGAAGCGCTGGACAGGAAGAGACAGAGACTGGACTGAGAGAGCTGTAGCAAGTAAGGAAGACATTGTGACTCAGATAACTGTAAAAGATAAAGAGCATTCTGGCCAGCAGCAGAGCATAAGTAATGTGAAGTATCAGACACGCATTTACTGGAGTTCCAAGTTAAGGAGATCCGGCTGAGTTAAGAGGAGAGTGTTTAGAGCAAGAAGCTGAAGACGCCATTTTTGAGCATAAGGTAACATAGAGCATTAAGTGCCGGATCATCAGAGAGTGCATTGTATTACATTGCCGGACCTCAAAGATCACATTACACTAAACCTGGAAGCTAAGAGACTTTATTATCCTAAGGCACAAGATAAAGAGAACATATTTTAATCATTACGGATTATAAGAGACTGTGTTATATTGAAGTGCCGGATAAAAAGCAGAGACTGTATTGTTTACCGAGCACCAGTTATATTTTGCCTAGAGCTCAAGTTTTCACTGTTGTCATATTTTCTGCATGTTCAGTAAAGACAAAACGAATATAATCCCGGTGTCAGTAATTATTGTCCTTAAAGTCATATTACAACTTGGCGTAGTGCGGCAGGATGGATGCAGATACAATGGACGAGACAACATTATCATCCAGTGTGACCCATCCAATGATACCGGTGGGAGCCCTCTTAAATCATTTGCCAAAGTTTAATGGATCTGATCTATTGTTGGAAGATTGGAGTGAACGGCTGGAAGGAGCGGCACGGCTCTGTAATGTCGCTCCACATTTAAAAGTAGAATTGGCGCTAAGTACCTTAGAAGGAGAAGCTAGGAAAACCGTTTTGTTACAGCCAGCACGACATCGACAAACCTTCGAACAAATTCGGCAGCTATTAGATGATGTGTATGGGGATACGTCCTCTGAGGGCATGATAAGGAAGCGATTCTTTGCCCGCCAGCAGAAAGAAGAAGAGACACTGGCGCAGTTTGCAAATGGATTACAGGAAATAATGGCAATGTTGCAACGTAAAGAAGAACAATCAGCCGGGTCCTTTACCAATGTACACGTAGTATTGCGGGATCAGTTTGTAATAGGTCTCAAGAATCCACCGTTAAGGAGAACTCTGAAGGAAAAGTTAAAGAAAGAACCAGATATGACGATTCATCAATTATTGACGGAAGCTATCGCATTGGAAAAAGAGGAATCGGCCAGCACTGATACGGTGGTCAGGCAAGCAGAAATTGTAACCAAGAAGAACCCCGAAATGGAGGCAAGGATGGAGTCATTGGAAGGTGCCATGAGAGAGTTGAAAGCCGCTATTACTAATAAGCCTGACCCTGGAACTCCAGTTCGATACTCACAAGAGAGACAGTCGTTTGCGGATAGAAGGAATCAAGGTAGGAATGCTCCAGACCCTACCATCTGCTATAATTGTGGCCGAGCAGGACACATTGCTAGAAATTGCATGCGTTCTCACTATCAGAGCAATCGCAGGAATTTAAACTAGAACGACCTGTAGTTGAGGGGCAAACTACAGGAGAGTCCACGGATACATGCCCTGTGTTAGATGCTACAGATATAGTGGGGGAATGTCCCGTCGTTGTAGCAAAATTCAATGGCGTTGAGTTGTCATGTTTAATCGATACTGGATCTCAAGTGACCACTATGGATAAAGTTGTGTTTGAAACTTATTTCCCTTCCTTGTTATGTGAGAAGAGTGACACTTGGATAAGACTCAAGGCAGCTAATAGTTTACCTATCCCTATCCTGGGAGTTATACAAATGGACATTTCAATATGGAATCGTGATTTGAACAAAAAGGGGGTTATCATAGTAGAAAAAGCTATGGACTCTGACATTCCCGTGATTCTAGGAATGAATATATTGCGGGACTTAGATGGAGTAATGTCACAAGAGCTGGGCCCAAAATACTGGAAACAAATACCCACTCAACGACCTTCTCAAATGGCTTTACAGCGCACTTTAAAACATTGTCGCATTAATGGAGAACTGTTAAATTGGCCTGGAAGGGTAGGACTGGTTAAGATACCAGCCTCTCGAAGTATACAAGTACCAGCAGGCCATGAAATGTTGTTACCCTTGCCAGTGGGTACTAATAAAGTGTTAAAGGGCACCACTGTGTTAATTGAATCAGCTCTGCAGAAAGAAGGAGTAGCCGTGGCCCGGTCGATATGCAAGGTACAGGCTGGACAAGTATTATTACGAGTGGTTAATATCACGAAACAAAATGTAACCTTATTTCCCCGGGAACTAGTAGCTGAAGTGTTTCCGGTGAGGGAGGAACAAGTGGAAAGCCGTTCAGATTGGCAAGTGAGTTATCCTTGTGAAAGTGTAGCTGTGGTTACAGTGTGTCGAGCCACCACTCAAGCTAATGACACCATTGGGAGGCGATTACTGGAGCAAATACCTTTAGAAGGAACGGATTTGACTACCAGGCAAATAGATGAAGTGGCGGGAGTGTTAGGAGAGCACTACAAGGCTTTTTCCAAGAATGAAGCAGACTTTGGGTTGACAACAACTTTAGAACATGAAATACATACGGGAAATGCTCACCCGGTACGAGAACGATACCGTACCATTCCGCCCGCTTTTTATCAAGAAGCCAAAGTGTTGCTAAAACGCATGCTAGACAGTCATGTTATCCGACCCAGTAAGAGTCCATGGGCTTCTCCCATAGTATTAGTAAAGAAGAAAGATGGAAGCTTGCGGTTCTGTGTAGATTACCGGCGATTGAATGCCTGCACCGTCAGAGATGCATACCCTTTACCACGAATAGAAGACTCTTTGCTGGCTTTGGGTAAGGCCAAATACTTCTCTACCCTGGATTTGGCCAGTGGGTACTGGCAAGTACCAGTTGCAGAAGAAGATCAAGAAAAGACTGCATTTATCACCCCTATGGGGTTATACGAATTTTTGAGAATGCCGTTCGGTCTAACCAATGCACCAGCTACATTTCAGCGCTTGATGGAAGTTTGTTTGGGAGATTTAAACTTTGAATGTTTGCTCATCTACCTAGATGACATCATTATCTTCTCAGCCACTTTCACAGAACATTTGGAAAGATTGAAAGTGATACTTACGCGTATCGAAGAACATGGTCTAAAACTAAAACCGGGCAAATGTCACTTGTTTAAAGAAAGAATTGAGTACCTGGGACACGTGGTTACTAGAGATGGTGTACAACCAATGGATGCCAAAGTACGAGCCGTGCAACAATGGCCGGTACCAAAGACAGTAACAGAGCTTAGAAGTTTCCTAGGACTGATTGGATATTACAGACGGTTCATACAGAATTTTGCTAAGGTGGCTGCTCCCCTATATGTGTTACTGAACGGAACCAAACCGGGAGTCGATCATAAGAGAAGTATCACTTGGGGAATAGAGGCTGAACAAGCCTTCCAAGAGTTAAAAAGACGACTAACTGGTGCTCCTGTCTTGGCGTATGCAGATTACTCTCTACCATTTGTTTTGTGTACCGATGGAAGTTTAAAAGGATTAGGAGCTGTTCTTTCTCAAGTGCAGAATGGACGGGAACGTGTCATTGCTTATGCCAGTCGGACGCTGAGAGATGGGGAAAAGAATCCGGACAACTATAGCTCATTCCGGTTGGAACTTTTGGCAGTCGTATGGGCGGTTACCGAGCGATTTGCAGATATCTTGCTGGGCGCAGAGTGTGTGTTATGGACTGACAATAATCCATTGGTTCATTTAGACTCGGCTAAATTGGGTGCTATGGAGCAACGTTGGCGAGCGCGACTTAGCAAATTTAAATTTACTGTAAAGTACCGCCCAGGACGAGCTAATGGGAATGCAGATGCCCTGTCCCGTAATCCAGTAGATTTGCCTGAAGGACTGACTGAAGAGGAGTTAGAGGAAACAGAGACTCCTAATTTCCTTGCCAATGAAGTACATGATCAGATGCCAGGTGAGAATATTCAAAGTGCTCCGGTGCATACTGTGGAGCCCATAAGAGAAACCATCGATCAATGGACTGCTGAAGAATGGAAGAAACAGCAGTTGCAAGATATTCAAATTCGGACTGTAAGAAGATGGGTGCTAGAGGGATACCGACCCAATCAACGAGAGCGATTGCGATTGTCTGGAGTGGGACAGAGAATATATCGCCAACGAGATAGATTGGCAGTAAAACAAGGGATATTGTACCGCCGAGTATTCCTACCGACCATGGAAGGACCCGTCTGGCAAGCTGTGTTGCCGGAGCGAGAGTTAGAAAGTACGGTTAAGTGGATGCATGAGAAAAAGGGGCATTATGGTCCTGAAAAGACTTTCCGTTGGTTGCAACAATTCTACTATCATCCTCTGCTGTTTGCAGTGGCACAGAAAGTGTGTCAGAACTGTAGAAATTGCACCCTGGCCAGAGCGGCTGAACAACAAGCCCCGGTGGGCCATATACAGACGCATTATCCATTACAGTTGGTCATGATGGACTATTTGACAGTAGATGAGTCTTTACAAGGGTACAGATATTTATTGGTTGTGATAGACCACTTCACCAAATTCACAGTGGCCGTACCTACCAGAGATCAAACGGCTGAATCTGCGGCACAGGGATTGTGGACTCATTTCATCTTACCCTATGGATGTCCTTCACAGCTTCACTCTGATCAAGGAGCTTGTTTTGAGGGGCGAGTAATAGAAGAATTATGCAGATTGTACCAGATTAAAAAGACCCGCACGACCCCGTATCACCCTCAAGGGAACGGGGCCTGTGAAAGGATGAATCGGACCATATTGCAGTTGTTGCGAACACTGGAAAAACAAAAAAAAGAGAGATGGCCTGACTACATTGCAGAATTAATCTGGATCTATAATAACACTGTACATGCCACTACTGGATATTCTCCTTTTCTGTTAATGTTCGGAAGAAATGGACGATGTCCCCTAAATTTAATGATGCCTATCCCGGAAGAACAAGAAGAGTGGATTCCGCAGACCTGGATGTGGGGTCATCGACGCAAGGTACAAGAAATGTATAATTTAGTGGCGCGGAGACTGGGGCCTCATGATCTTACAGTAAATCAGAAATTGAAGGAACTACCTTTGCAAGTGGGTGATAGAGTAATCGTGCGAAATCAGGGTGCAAGAAGAGCAGGAAAGCTGCAATGGAAGTGGGAAACCTTGGCGTATGAGGTGGTGCGTCAGCCCAATCCATATATTCCTGTATTTGTGATCAAGCCGGAGGGTAGTAGTGGCCCTTTGAAAACCGTACACAGAAATATGCTGAGACCCTGCACATTTATAAGTCGTGAACCAGAAGCAAACACTAGAGATCCTCCTGTTGCAACACCCGTTCCCATAGATGAAGGTTGGTGGAGTCCGCCGGTTCAAGTACCAGAGAGACAAGAAAGTACCAGTGAAGTACAAGAAGAGAATGTTACTCCTGTGGAAGAAGAGTTGTCGCAGGTACGTCATTCTCAACGATCCAATTTTGGAAGACTTCCTTCTAGGTTTGAAGGATTTGTGACGCCACAGCAAGTTGCCGGGACGGCAACTGATAAACCTGGGGGAAAAGATGTAACCCAGCAAAAGGATTGTATGGCATTGAGAAATGGGAGGTTGTGGCCGGCCACTAGAGGGCGCTGTGAGGTTAGTACATCGACAGTGTTTAGTGTGTGGAGTGATATACAAGAGAGGTCTAGTAAGGAAGTGTCGGGGGAGAGGTCGGAGAAGCGCTGGACAGGAAGAGACAGAGACTGGACTGAGAGAGCTGTAGCAAGTAAGGAAGACATTGTGACTCAGATAACTGTAAAAGATAAAGAGCATTCTGGCCAGCAGCAGAGCATAAGTAATGTGAAGTATCAGACACGCATTTACTGGAGTTCCAAGTTAAGGAGATCCGGCTGAGTTAAGAGGAGAGTGTTTAGAGCAAGAAGCTGAAGACGCCATTTTTGAGCATAAGGTAACATAGAGCATTAAGTGCCGGATCATCAGAGAGTGCATTGTATTACATTGCCGGACCTCAAAGATCACATTACACTAAACCTGGAAGCTAAGAGACTTTATTATCCTAAGGCACAAGATAAAGAGAACATATTTTAATCATTACGGATTATAAGAGACTGTGTTATATTGAAGTGCCGGATAAAAAGCAGAGACTGTATTGTTTACCGAGCACCAGTTATATTTTGCCTAGAGCTCAAGTTTTCACTGTTGTCATATTTTCTGCATGTTCAGTAAAGACAAAACGAATATAATCCCGGTGTCAGTAATTATTGTC